>NC_069678.1:18795762-21195762 GCF_023699985.2 Odocoileus virginianus | reverse complement strand
TTGTGGCCAAAATTTTTCTAACTAATATGCCCCTGACTTTAATATGACTAATATTCTAATATGACTTCTATTCTACTTGTTTTGATCTTAGATGTATCTTTCTAGTTTCACTTTTTCCACCTAACTGTTTTCTTCTGGCATTTTAAATTCCAAAGAGAGAGATTTTGATTGATTTAGCCTATCCTTTCATACCAGATCAATCCATAACCTTGATATAAATTGACTGATCTGCTGGAAGAAGTATATTATTAGATGAATTAACTACTTCCAGAAAGGAAGGGGTGAGATGCATATGGTAATAAACAGCAGGGCTCTTCTTTCATGGAAAAGCATGAGCAAGACACTTCCCCCTGGAAAGAGCTCTTGAGTCTGGGCAGCCTCATGACTGATAGGAGTAACAGTCCTCTAAGACTCCAAATCTTCCCCAGGCATTTTCTTACTTCCATTTCTTAATCTTCATTTCTACTTCCAGAGAGCCACCCCATATTTATCAAGTTTTGGTAGGTAACACAAAAGCCTTCTACAATAACTTTCATTCATCCAGCTTCATCACATTTTCATTCAGCTTTTAGAAATATGACATATTAAGCTTTCCATTTTTATCATTATCTTCCCCTGCTCAAGTTTTCACCAGAGATGTTTCTTGCCTATACATCAACTTTAAACCACTGAACCTAATATTTAAGACACTCATAAACTACACTGAAATATAAGTTTCTTTAGGGCAAAGCTGTATCTTCTGCTGTTTAAATACTGCCAAGAATTTCTGCAGAGTCCTAGGCAAACAAGAACTGATCAGTAAATGTATGCTGAATTTTAGTTAATAGATGCTTCTGAATCTTTCATCTATCATTAGGCACTTAAAGTCTCCAATCTGAGAAAACAAATATAGTATCTTTCAAATGAGAAGCAAATCACTATAAGAAAGGTCTCTAAAGTTTGCTCAGTTGTGTCCAACTCTTTGCGACCCCATGGACTATACAGTACATGGAATTCTCCAGGCCAGAATACTGGAGTGGGTAACCTTTCCCTTCTCCAGCAGATCTTCCCTGAACCAGGGTCTCCTGCATTGCAGGTGGATTTTTTACTGACTTAGACGGGTTTATAGCACCAAAAAAGAACCATTGTTCAGTTTAGTTCAGTTCAGTTGCTCAGTCGTGTCTGATTCTTTGCAACCCCAGGACTGCAGTATGTCAGGCCTCCCTGTCCATCACCAACTCCTGGAATTTATTCAAACTCATGTCCGTTGAGTCGGTGATGCCATCGAACCATCTCATCCTCTGTCGTCCCTTCTTCTCCTGCCCTCAATCTTTCCCAGCATCAGGGTCTTTTCCAATGAGTCAGTTTTTTGCATGAGGTGGCCAAATTATTGGAGTTTCAGCTTCAGCATCAGTTTTTCCAGTGAATATTCAGGACTGATCTCCTTTAGGATTGACTGGTTGGATCTCCTTGCAGTCCAAGGGACTCTCAAGAGTCTTCTCCAACACCACAGGACCATTGCTAAGTCATATCAACAAAGATTGTATACTACAAAGGTTATGTCCAGGGAACAGGTAATCTCAGAGTTATTCTTAAGCTTTTACTCAACTAAAAGACTAATGTACATTGTTACCTGATCAATTTCATTTATTCTTTGTAATTAATCACTATCATAGACCCCCCAAAAAATTTTCATGGAAATTGGCCCACATAAAAAACACAATATTTCTGAAAAAAGATCACTTAATTAAGTGCCATTGACTGACTTTTATTTATTGCAACTTAGTGTTATACTATTTTAATACTTTTATTTTAGTAATAAATATTATGGAAAAAATAACATTATGTGCAATTAAAGTTGGCATTTTTTTATGCTTCAGTACTGCTAAGAACAAGATGATTTAGTCACTAACTCCTGTAATAACAATCAACACAATTCTATTTGTAGTCAAGTCAGGTATCAAAAAAAAAATTCCCAGTAGCCAATGATGCTTCCAGTTACACTTCGAATTTTGGGGGAACAGTGACTCCTTTAAATCCTGTTGAAGATTATGGAGTCTATCCCTATGTGAAGAAAAACAAAAAATGCCCATGATATATTGTCTACAATTCTTGAAAGTGAGGAAGTCATGGAAATACTGAGACCTATTCATTGACCTTGGAGGGGCTTAGATTTCAAACTACTGCTTTAAGTGAGGTCTCTGAAGTTAAATCATGTTCCTAACATATATGGTTACAATTCATTCACCTATCATAAGGCCCTTCCATGTGTCAGATGCTGTGCTGAGACACCTGAACTGAGAAAGTAGGTAAATAAAATATATTTGATTTCATAAAGGAATTCACAATAGGGTATGAAAAGTCTAAAATGAACAGAAATGCTGCGAGATCTTCTGAACACTATTAGAGCAGTTCACCCTAGTAGAAACCAATTTGAGTAATAATAAAAGGTAGAAGATGGACTGAACAGCTTGAGATTGAAGCCCACCTTGGCCTTTCAAAGCTAACATAATTTTGTGCAAGTTATCTAAGTGCCCTGTGCCCCAGTTTCTTTTTCTGTATACTACAGATGATAACATCTGCAGTTCATAGGGTTTTTGTAAGGATTACATGATTCGATGTAGGTAAATCATTAAGTACAGTATCTGGACCATAGCATAGGTTCAATAAATTAATATTGCCTGTGATTATTGTACTCAGCAGGGAGACTGCCTTCAGCTGGAAAGCTCCCCCACCATATGACTGACATGGAGGGCCTGGTTAACGGGGGGAGGGGCAAGAATGGGAGTGGAATGAGGAGCAGGAAATGTCAGGTACTATTTCCTTGTCCTTAAGAGCTCTCCTTTGAGGATTATAGGACCTCAATATTCATTTTTCAGAGGACTCTATGCAAACAGAATAAGGGACTTGCACAAGGTCACCTGGGGGAGTGGCCACAGAAGGACAAGGAACCTCCAAATCCTTACCTGGTTTCTTCTCCAGCATACCAGATGAACTTCCAAATGAAAATTCACTTATTTGATTTTTCCTTTTAAGATGACAAAAATTATCTTGGTCGAGCATTAGAGTAGGATTTTTTCAAATGGCATGGAGCCTATATTTGCAATATAATTAGAAAGCCATCAGAATTATTATCATGACATGATAGGAGAATACCAACTACTTGCTGGTTACTCCAGTCTCTTCAATAATAAATTCATTCATTTTAAGAAAATTTACCCATGTTCTTTTAGTCATATTAATAAACTTATAGTTTTTATAAACTATTATGCATCATGACTTTTTACCTAATAGTTTTAATATATATTCCAATTCCTAAAGCATTATTTTTAAATGTTTTCCTATATAAGTCTAACTAAATGGTTCCATTCTGCTTCTTGCTCCTTTATCCTAAATCTTTGTTTTGAGAATTAAATGAGACAATGTATTGATATGTAAATTACCTGTCAGAGTGCCTGACTTAATAAGAGCCTTATTAATAATAATAGCAAAAATAGCAAGTGTATGTGTGTATATATATTATATATATATATTTACCAGGAAACAATTGATTTTTTAATATACACACACAAAATGTTTATAGATTCAGTGGATGATCCAGGCTTGACTCGCAAGCAGAGGCAAAAACAGGTATAATTTCATAGTCAGCAGAGAAAACTCATTCCCTTGAAAATCCTTTCTCACTTTTTGCTTCATATTTGAAATTCCACTGTCAGAATTTCAGACTTGATTGTCTGTTATGAATAACACTGCAACTCTGAAACTTCCCCCAGCTTTACCACTGATGGCTAGTCATTTAGGTTTTATCCGTCTTTTTCACTTGAACATTAGAAACACCCAAAGAGATTTCTTTCGGCACAGAGGCTAACATCCCAAGGTGTATGCTGTAATGCATCTCATGCCTTTCTCTGACTCCCATCCTGTCCTCCTCCTCTCATTCCTGGTGATCTCATTCACTTCAAAGTTGAACCGCTTACCAGCTGAGGGTATCGCACTTTCTGGACTAGATTACCATTCCTAGAGGCTGGCTGCTAAAGACAACTGTGCACAAAATCTGTCCACTTGGAGAAGTCTCTGTGAGCCTCTCAGGGAGCATCAGTGTTCCCTTTGTGGGCTCCATTACACATGGTCTGTCTCTACCATAGCACTTACCATGAAGAATTAGTGTGACCTATTTACTGCTCTATTCTCCCCACTGGATTGGGAGTGCCCTGAAGAAACTATAAATGAGAAACTCTGTTTCTCACTCATTCATCCATTCATTCACTCACTCACTCATTATTCAATCAACAAATGTGTGACTTGTGTTTAGATCCCAGGGAACAGACCCATGCCTGGCTAGAAAAGGTGGCCAATGAATGTTTGTTGAATGAGTGAATAAATAAATGTCGAAGTAAGTGAATAAATGAATGACCAAAATAAAGTAACTTTAACACTAAAGACAAACTTCTCCACAAGTAGATTCAGGCTGGTCCTGGTTGCTGATAATCAGAAACTGCCATCAGAGGCAAATGCATGACTGTCTATTCCGGAACATTGTGTAGCAGGGTTCAGGGAAAGGCAGTGTGATGAGAGTGAGATTAAGTAGTTTGATAACATCAGTTTCCAATCACCATTTCTCATGGTGGACTGAATGATGAATGCAGGCCTGTCAGGCATCTATCGAAATTCCTGGAACACCTGTCTCCTGACTTCCAGGGTAGCTTTTCTCTTCTATTTCTGAGCAGAAATGAGGAAATGCAATTCAACCTTAACTTTATCTCAGCAGCTCAAGAAACTGGTTTTATTTCTTGGAATTTCCCATTAAGAGGTTGTTTGATTGTACTTCCTCTGACCTCTTGAGTAGCTGGAACTGGGTTGGAGTGTTGTTTGACTAGATCATTATGTCCATAGATGAAATAGAAGGAAATATACCTTGGAGCTCTTTGAAAATAAATTTTAAAGGGCAGAGCAATTGTTTTTCATCTGAAGCCAGCATCATAAAATGAGCTTGAGAATGAAAAAATGGCTGAAGAGTCTGGCTTAGGCTTTCTTAGAGGCAAAAATGAAGCAGAATTCTAGTTTTTCCAAAATGTCTTCCAAAAATATTCCATGGGTATCCTTGTTGATTTCAAGGATAGAAGACAATCATAGATGGCTACAGCCATAAGGGAAGTTAGTTTCTAATTCAACTTTTGCAAGTAACAGATGTTGAAATTAAGTCCTGGAATTTTGAAATGATTTGTTCAAGATCCTTCAACTATGTCATTGTAGAA
The DNA here is from genome assembly GCF_023699985.2 of Odocoileus virginianus. Classification (NCBI taxonomy): domain Eukaryota; kingdom Metazoa; phylum Chordata; class Mammalia; order Artiodactyla; family Cervidae; genus Odocoileus; species Odocoileus virginianus. The sequence goes on along the minus strand of NC_069678.1, from coordinate 21,190,528 downwards.
TCTATAGCAGAACAACAGTTGTAGATTCCTCTCCCATTCTTTCCCTTCCTCAGTTTTGTTTAGTTTTGTTTTGAACTCTACCACATGATCTTCAGAAAATGTACTATGTCTGATATATATAGATTTTACACACTTATTCCATATTCAACAAGATTTATTGAGCATCATGTGTAGAATAATACCCTCAACACCATGGAGGGTTCAAAGGTGAATTAAACACACAGTATTCATGAAGCATACACTCTTCTCTCTAATAGGATAGCATGAAAGCTTCAGAAATAACCTGTAATGTAGAAACAATGAAAGAAAAGGCTTCTTGGGGACCCAGAAATTGAATGTGCTTTAGCACACTATAATAGAATCTGACTGTGCATTGCCAGCTATTATTTTGGTAACCATCCTTACAGGCATCCAGGGAATCTCCTTTCTGCGTGGTAAGCAGGATGCACATTTGTTCACCAATCTTGCATTTTCCATTTCTTAGAACTGTCATCCCATATTTCTCCAGGGATCTCTGGCTTCACTCACCCAGATCCCAAATTAAATCTCTTGTGATCATTTTTGCTAAGTGGAAGATTTCCTCATAGTAACTGGAAAAAGTTGTAGGTGTGTTCAGTAAGGATTTGAGCTGTAGGGTTAGTTAATGCTTAGGTCAGAAGTTGAACATTTGCCTGAAGGTATGTTTTGTAGAACTTAATCTAATGTCGACCTAATCTAATGTTGACCCGTATAGTGTTTTAAACTTGAATTAGTTGCCAACACAGAAGCACTGGAAAATTATACCTACTAATTTGGGTTCCCAGACTGCACAGAAAACTGGAGATTCTGCCCATACTGGGTCTGACTTTGCCTGTGTGCTAAGTGGCTTCAGCCGTGTCTGATTCTTTGTGACCCTGTGGACAATAGCCAGCCAGGTTCCTCTGCCCGTGGGATTCTTCTCCAGGCCTCTGTACATGACAGTCATTGCTCGGAGATTAGTAACCATCAGTTCTTTAGACAGAACATGCACTTTCCAGCTTGCCACAGTCCCCATCACTTAATACTACTTTTGCAAAGCAGAGGCCCAGTATAAGATACTATTCATTATTCAGCCCCCACCTACCTCACTAGTTTATGCCAACAACTGGCACTGTAGGTATTGAGCAATTACTCTGCTTTAGGTAATAATAACAATACAATTGACTAGTTTAGAAGTTATTTAATTTTGTTTGCATGAGCTTGGGCCTTCCCTGGTGGCTGAGACAATTAAAAAAGAAAAATATGTCTGTAGTCCAGGAGACTTGGGTTCAATCCATGAATGGGGAATATCCCCCAGAGAAGGAAATGGCTACCCTCTCCAGTATTCTTGACTGGAGTATCCCATGGACAGAGGAGCCTGATGGGCTAAAGTCCACAGGGTCACAAAGAGTCAGAAATGACTGAGTGACTAACACTTTCACTTTGATATAGCTTACATTGATTTAGTCAGTTCAGTCACTCAGTTGTGTCTGATTCTTTGCGACCCCATGAACCACAGCATGCTAGGCCTCCCTATCTATCACCAACTGCCGGAGTCGACCCAAATCTATGTTCATCGAGTCGCTGATGCCATCCAACCATCTCATCCTCTGTCTTCCCCTTCTCCTCCTGCCCTCAATCTTTCCCAGCATCAGGGTCTTTTCAACTGAGTCAGCTCTTCGCATCAGGTGGCCAGAGTATTGCAGTTTCAGCTTCAACATCAGTCCTTCCAATGAACACCCAGGACTAATCTCCTTTAGGATGGACTGGTTGGATCTCCTTGCAGTCCAGGGGACTCTCAAGAGTCTTCTCCAACACCACAGTTCAAAAGCATCATTTTTTTGGCTCTCAGCTTTCTTCACAGTCCAACTCTCATATCCGTACATGACCACTGGAAAAACCATAGCCTTGACTAGATGGACCTTTGTTGGCAAAGTAATGTCTCTGCTTTTTAATATGCTGTTTAAGTTTGTCATAGCTTTCCTTCCAAGGAGTAAGCATCTTTTAATTTCATGGCTGCAGTGACCATCTGCAGTGATTTTGGAACCCCCCAAAATAAAGTTAACCACTGTTTCCCCATCTATTTGCCATAGAGTGATGGGATCGGATGCCATGATCTTAGTTTTCTGAATGTTGAGCTTTAAGCCAACTTTTTCACTCTCCTCTTTCACTTTCATTAAGAGGCTTTTTAGTTCTTCACTTTCTGCCATAAGGGTGGTGTAATCTGCCTATCTGAGGTTATTGATATTTCTCCTGGCAATCTTGATTCCAGCTTGTGCTTCCTCCAGCTCAGCGTTTCTCAGGATGTACTCTGCATATAAGTTAAATAAACTGGGTAACAATATAGAGCCTTGACGTACTCCTTTTCCTATTTGGAAACAGTCTGTTGTTCCATGTCCAGTTTTAACTATTGCTTCCTGACCTGCATACAGGTTTCTCAAGAGGAAGGTCAGGTGGTCTGGTATCCCCATCTTCTTCAGAATTTCCCACAGTTTATTGTGATCCACATAGTCAAATTCTTTGGCATAGTCAATAAAGCAGAAATAGATGTTTTTTCTGGAACCCTCTTGCTTTTTTGATGATCCAGAGGATGTTGGTAATTTGATCTCTGGTTCCTCTGCCTTTTCTAAAACCATCTTGAACTCAGGAAGTTCACAGTTCACATATTGCTGAAGTCTGGCTTGGAGAATTTTGAGCATTATTTTGCTAGCATGTGAGATGAGTACAATTGTGCGGTAGTTTGAGCATTCTTTGGCATTGCCTTTCTTTGGGATTGGAATGAAAACTGAGCTTTTCCAGTCCGGTGGCCACTGCTGAGTTTTCAAAATTTGTTGGCATACTGAGTGCAACACTTTCACAGCATCATCTTTTAGGATTTGAAATAGCTCAACTGGAATTCCATCACCGCCACTAGCTTTGTTCATAGTGATACTTCCTATAGCCCACTCGACTTCACATTCCAGGATGTCTGGCTCTAGGTGAGTGTGAGTGATCACACCATCATGATTATCCGGGTCGTGAAGATCTTTTTTGCATAGTTCTTCTGTGTATTCTTGCCACCTCTTTTTAATATCTTCTGCTTCTGTTAGGTCCATACCATTTCTGTCCTTTATTGAGCCCATCTTTGCATGAAATGTTCCCTTGGTATCTCTAATTTTCTTAAAGAGATCTCTAGTCTTTCCCATTCTATTGTTTTCCTCTATTTCTTTGAACTGATCACTGAGGAAGGTGTTCTTATCTCTCCTTGCTATTCTTTGGAACTCTGCATTCAAATGGGCATATCTTTCCTTTTCTCCTTTGCTTTTCACTTCTCTTCTTTTCACAGCTATTTGTAAGGTCTCCTTAGACAGCCATTTTGACTTTTTGCATCTCTTTTTCTTAAGGATGATCTTGATTCCTGTCAGCTGTACAATGTCACGAACCTCTGTCCATAGTTCATCAGGCACTGTCTCAGATCTAGTCCTTTAAATCTATTTCTCACTTCCACTGCAGTCATAAGGGATTTGATTTAGGTCATATCCAAGTGGTCTAGTGGTTTTCCCCACTTTCTTCAGTTTAAGTCTGAATTAGGCAATAAGGAGTTCATGATCTGAGCCACAGTCAGCTCCCGGTCTTGCTTTTGCTGACTGTATAGAGCTTCTTCATCTTTGACTGCAAAGAATATAATCAATCTGATTTCGATGTTGATCATCTGCTGATGTCTATGTGTAGAGTCTTCTCTTGTGTTGTTGGAACATGGTGTTTGCTATGAGCAGTGCATTCTCTTGGCAGAACCCTATTAGACTTTGCCCTGCTTCATTCTGTATTTCAAGGCCAAATTTTCCTGTTACTCAAGGTGTTTCTTGACTTCTTACTTTTGCATCCAGTCCCCTATAATGAAAAGGACATCTTTTGGGGGTGTTAGTTCTAGAAGGTCTTGTAGGTCTTCATAGAACCATCCAACAGTATGCAATATCTACAAATTGGTTTTTCATAAGTTATAGGTATGTTTATGAATTGTAGGAGATAGTTACAATTATGCTCAATTGTCAGCGGAAGACATTAAATCATGGTTAGGTAAAATAATTTTCCTAAGGATATGCAGACATCCTCAAATTACTGAGACCAAAGTTCTTTACATCACATCTCCACTTGACAATTACTGTGATAGATGCTAAAACACTAAGGGTAAGAAATAAGTACACATGTGTCTTTTCTTTCCTATATTACAATTGTGCTGTTGAAGCAAACCTACATTAATATGCAATAACAGTCATTTCAGCTATATCAAAATATAAATGTTAGTATTGAAATGAGAATAAATTGAGTATCCTAATAGATAACACTTATGATTGCAACTATTAGAATTTTAACTTAAAATGCAGCCAGTTCATCACACAGCTCTTGGACTTCCCTGGTGCCTCAGACTGTAAAGAATCTGCCTGCAATGTAAGAGACTTGGGTTGAATCCCTGGGTCAGGAAGATTCCCAGGAGAAGGGAATGGCTACCCATTCCAGTATTCCTGCCTAGAGATTTCAATGGACAGAGAAGCCTAGCAGGCTACAGTCCATGGGGTCACAAAGATTCAGACACAAATGACTAATGCTTTATTTCATTATAAACTTTGTGTGCAATATGGTTTACCTTTTTTTTTTTAACAGATTATAAAACTAAAATGCAAAGAAATAAATGGCTTTTACATGGTCATATAAACACTATTGCCAGAACTGGTATGAGAACTCAAGTCTCCCAATCCTAAAAAGATTCTTCTTGCTCTTCATTGTGTTACATCTATTCTGTAAGAAGGATATAAGACATAGCAAATAAATTAAAGATGATTTTTACCTGCACTTGAAGAGCTAAAACCTCCTCTAAAGAACTAGAAAGTAAAATCTATTAAAGAAGCTAACACAGAACTGTATTTATTTCTACCAAAGTATATGAAAGAAGTATTATATATTATGCTATAGATGATATGAGAAAAAGTTCTTCCTAAAATTCATAAAGTTTTCATCTTTTCTAATTTTTTTTTCCCCTTTGAAAGCTTTTGAAAGACAACACAGAGGTTATCAAAATACAGGCTATGACAAAGGAAACTGAAACCAGAATCAGAAAGGACAGGGTTACGAACTCAAAACCACCTATAAGGGGAGAAAGGAAATAATTTCACCTGAAGAAAAACATCTAAGTTATCAGATGGAATATAGCCACATGGATGTAGGTAACTGTTTTGTCTCAACATCAGGAGGCACAACATGAGTCCAGTCATAGTTTCAACTTTAAGAGAAAGATCTCTCACTAATGGTTGCAGGACTTAACATAAAACATAACTGAGTTAATGAATGTGTTTATCCTATTTATACATTTTTTTACTCCAGCATATTGGAATTTCAGCTTAGGGGAGACTCACTGAAGTATGAGTGATGGGGGCAAAATGGTGTGTAGAATGTAGAAAGGTAAAAAGGCCCTTGGTGCAATGGTGTGGTAGCAGATTCCACGAGCTTTGGATAGTTCACGAGGACAATGAATAATGCTATCCAAGACTCCAGTGAGGGGCTTTCTCAAGGACAGAGTGGTTTATCAGGGCTTTATCCAAGTAGTCAGGGATTTATTTTCAAACTCTCTGGCAGGATATGAAAGTGCAAATTAGAGGGACCAACACAGAAGATAAGAAATGCAACCGTGTCAACAGAAATGAAGAAGTCAGTGCTGTGGAGGTGGAGGAAGTTTGAGAGTCAATGGACAAAACCCTCTCAGGATTTGTTAATCACATTCCAGAATCTCATTTTCCAACCTTGATACTAGGATCATATTCTACCAGCTGATGGATAGAGACAGGTAATGTGCCTCCAGCTTTAGCCATCATCACCTTACAACCTGAGCTAGTCTGGATATGACATCAGTGGTTGTCACTGGGGGACTCTGGGGACACCAGATCTGGAAATTAGGAATGTTAATAACATGTTTGTTTCTATGCATCAGAAAAAATAAACATTCTAAAACCAGTGGAGTTATTATTAGTACATACTACAATAAATCCAAATATAGTGAAAACCTAGATTAAGCATTAGCTCACGTTTCTCTTTTAACAAAAGTTATACATTTAATTAATTTATTTTTTTCATTTGTATGAAGCATCTGCCACTGACATTACATCCTATTTCTGAAAGCATTAGCAAATTACACAGGAACATTAAGCATTTCAACTACCGTTCTTCATCTTGCAAAAACAGCTCTCTATATTGTTTTGTAAGAAAGAATCTCTAAAAAGCAAATTTATCAGCTTAGGAGGTTTGCATTATAATTTGAAACATTAAGGATAAAAACACAGAATAAAAGTACACAAACTTATATTTTGAATGGGAACTCTGCTCTTCAGACATAAAATTCCCAATTGATCTGCAGTTTCCATGCACTTGATTCCGCATGTTTAGCAATGCAGTGGTCACTGTTTGGTGAAGTCTGAACTATATGGGAAGGACATTTTATTTTAGCTATGCTCTGAGTTTCCTCTGTTCCCACAAGGCACTGAAAGAGAAAACCATCTCAATCATCTGCAAAGGATTATCTACTTTAAATTGGTCCATGAGAAATATTTCAGAGAGAAGGAAAGTCTAGTTTGCTTTTGATATAGTAATAAAAGCAACAACAATGCTTGATAAGTAGACTTTATGATTCACATGGTGTTTTCCCATTCACTTTCTCATTTCATTGCCACAGAATCCCTGTGACATCAGTAGGGTGAGTATGATTTCCCCACTTTATAGCTGCATGAGACACAAAGAGGTAACAACATGCCCAAGACTGCACTGCTCCTGCACTTGGAAAGATAAGACTAGAATCAAGATCTCAGAACCTTGTGTGTCTCTGTGTGTGTTTGTATGTGTATATATTTGTGTGTGTGTGTGTGTGTATGTGTGTGTGTGTTCTATATGTTTTACTCATTTTATCCCAACAAAAAATGAGAGGAAATAATTTTTTGTTTCAGTTACCCCCAAGAAAGGCTTCTGATACAAAATTCCTTCTTTTACCCTCTAAAAATGAGTGAACTTATTAGAAGGAAAGAGAAAACCAAAGACAGCTGCTTTGCTTAAGCTGAAGCATGGTGTGGAGAAGAGGGAAACAGAGGAGGTGGAGAAAATGGGAAGGAGAGTGGAGCCAGGAGGAAGACACTGAACAGCTACAGAAGAATTCAGGGGAGCCCTGATGAGGCTCTTAGTGGGATTGTTTTCCCCTTCCAAATGAAGCCTTCACAGTGCAACTTTGCCTTCTTGGATGGAAGTCCCTGACCATCAATTCAATCTGCTTCGACATGTATTTATTGCACATGAAACATGTGTTCAGTCATGAGCATGGCACCATGGGGAACACAAAATAAGTATATATTACACAGGTCCCCACAGTATAAAGGAGCATGCAGACTTGAGGAGAGGAGGGAAGACAGTGGCAATATGTGAAGACGCTGGAGAAAGATCTAAATACAGTATAAAACAAAGTGTTCGTTGGAAGCATCGAAATGGCTGGAACAAATAAGAGACATACTAGGAAATCAGATAAAGAAAAAATTGGTTGTCATGGAAGTTTTGAGTGAAAACTTTGTAGAGAACATGGAGCTGAAAATGAGTAAGAAAGTACTGAATCATTGCATTAGAATGGGCAAATTTTACTGATTATACAGTTTTGGATAGCCTGGCATCTAGGTTCAACTTGAACAGCTCCAAATATAGTGATTCTCACTACTAAGAGAGACATCAAACTATGTCTTAGGATGGTCTCATAAACTTGCTCTTGAAAAGTACTTCCTTATTTTCAGTTATATCTTATTTCCTTCTCCCTCTCATTCTTCAGCTCTGCCTGCATGCTCTATCTCAGGAAACACACAGACTGATCCTAGCTCATCCTCCACAGAACAAACCTCGACGTGTTTGAAGACAGGCTGCACATCTCCTAAAATCTTCTCCTTTTCAGTCTGAATATCCCAAGTTATTCTGCCAGTTGTCAGTCTAAGATCACTGCAGTAGGTTGAAGAAAATGAGTGTGGACAAATGAAACCTTTCTTTTGTCAGCTAGGAGCCATTTCCTTGGAATGTAGGTCAATAATAATGCAAGTATTTGTTAGGAATATTATGAAAATTCAGGTAGGTGAAAAAAATGATTCTCATTTTTAGTTTGCTGCCTTCATAAGACTAAGTAGGCTTTAATTTTTGTCCCTGTGCTTTTTGTGATTCTTTCATTTACTTTTGAGAAGTTAACCAGAGTTTAAAAGCATTAGCATATAACTTGTGTGCAATAGTTAAGTCAAAATCTGAAATATATCCTTCTATAAAGAAGGAGCAGATACATTTTTTAGCGCTGAATCTGTACTTCTTTAGACATCAATGTTTAAATACATACAGACACAACTTGTCCGGGGTCACTGCACACAGAGTGAAGTTGATGTCAGAATGAAAATCATAGATTTTGATAACTAAAAATAGTCTTAATATATGGTCTGGTCCAACATTTCTCCTTCAATTCTAGAGGTGAAAATGAATATATCTAGTGTTTTATCACAGAAACTGTTGAGATATGCTTCATGTGGGTTTATTAATCCCTGTCAATTTCCTAAAGTTAGCTTTAGTTTTTAGACTGCAGTGATCAGAGTATTTTGTTCTAGAAAGCCCCCTAGAGATCCATTTAGAAGCCTGTGATATGTTGGCCATGAAACCATTATATGCGCCTGTTTTAGAAGCAGGACTTGGGATAGTGTTTTTCAAATTGCTTTTAGAAACCCATTATATAGTCACTGCCAGGACTGAATCAATAGGATAGGAAACTGAGAGTTGGACAAACTCTCACACTGTGGAAAAAAGTTGCTAAGTCAAAATATCAGAGTGATTGGACCCCTGACTATTTTGTCCTCACTAAACAAACATCATTTATTTACTATTGTGAGATATTCCAGTTTGCAGATGGCAGACCAGGGAATTTCTCAGCCTCCATAACTATACACTTATGTTGCTGATTGGGCTTTGCTGGTGGCTCAGATGGTAAAGGATCTGCCTGCAATGCAGGAGACCCAGGTTCTATCCCTGGCTCAGGAAAATCCCCTGGAGATTGGTAACCCACTCCAGCATTTGCCTGGGGAATGCCATGGCCAGAGGAGCCAGGCCGGCTACAGTGCATAGAGTAGGCAAAGAGTTGGACAAGACTGAGCGACTAACACTGGCCAGCTGCATAGTGATCCCTCCCATCAGGAAGTTTCCACAAGCCTCTTATCTTATCCACCAAAGGGCAGACAAAATGAAAAACACAATCATAGTAAACTAACCAAACTGATCACACGGACCACAGCCTTGTCTAACTCAATGAAACTATGAGCCATGCTGTGAGGGGCCACCGAAGACAGATGGGTCATGATAGAGAACTGTAACAAAAAAATGGTCTACTGGAGAAGGGAATGGCAAACCACTTCAGTATTCTTGCCTTGAGAATCTCATGAATAGTATGAAAAGGCAAAAAGATATGACACTGAGAGATGAACTCCCCAGGTCTGTAAGTGTCCAGTATGCTACTGGAGAAGAGTGTAGAAATGGCTCCAGAGGAATGAACACGCTGGGCCAAGGCAAAAATAATGCCCAGCTGTGGATATGACTCGTGATGGAAGTAAAGTCAAATGCTGTAAAGAACAATATTGCATAGGAACCTGGAATGTTAGGTCCATGTTCAGGGTAAATTGGAAGTGGTCAAACAGGAGATGGCAAGAGTGAACATTGGCATTTTAGGAATCAATGAACCAAAGTGAACAGGAATGGGTGAGTTTAATTCAGATAACCATTATATCTACTCCAATGGGCAAGGATCCTTTAGAAGAAATTGAGTAGCCCTAATAATCAACAAAAGATTGCTAAATGCAGTACTTGAGTGCAACCTCAAAAATGACAGAATGATTTCTGTTTTCAAGGCAAAGCATTCAATATCACAGTAATCCAAGTCTATGCCCCACCACTAATGTAGAAGAAGCTGAAGTTGAATGGTTCTATGAAGACCTACAAGACCTTCTAGAATTAATACCAAGAAAAACATGTTATTTTCATCAAAGGGGACGGGAATGCAAAAATAGGAAGTCAAAAGTTACCTGGAATAACAACAAGTTTGGTCTTGGATACAAAATGAAACAGGGCAAAGGCTAGTAGAGTTTTGCCAAGAGAATGCACTGGTCATTGCAAACACACTCTTCCAACAACACAAGAGATGCTTTTACACATGGGCATCACCAGATGGTCAATACCGAAATCAGACTGATTATATTCTTTGCAGCTGAAGATGGAGAAGCTCTATACAGTCAGCAAAAACAAGTTCAGGAGCTGACTGTGGCTCAGATTCTGAACTCCTTATTGCAAAATTCAGACTTAAATTGAAGTAGGGAAAACCACTAGAGAGTTCAGGTATAATCTAAATCAAATCCTTACAATTATACAGTGGAAGTGACAAATAGATTCAAGGGATTAGGTCTGATAGACTGAGTGACTGAAGAACCAAAGACAGAGGTTCATATCATTGTATGGGAGGCATTGATCAAAACCATTCCCAAGAAAAAGAAATGCAAAAAGGCAAAATGGTTGTTTGAGGAGGCCTTACAAATACCTGAGAAACAAAAGGTTAAGGAGTAAAGGAAAGCTATATCCATCTGAATGCAAAGTTCCAAAGAATAGCAAAGAGAGATAAGAAAGACTTCCTCACTGCAAAGAAATTGAGGAAAATAACGGAATGGGAAAAACTAGAGATCTCTTCAAGAAAATTAGAGATACCAATTGAACATTTCATGCAAAGAATGCACAATAAAGGACAGAAATGGCATGGACCTAACAGAAGCAGAAGATATTAAGAAGAGGTGGCAAGAATACACAGAAGAACCATACAAAAAAGATCTTCATGACCCAGATAACCACTATGGTATGATCACCAACCTAGAGCCAGACATCCTGGAGTGTGAAATCAAGCGGGCCTTAGGAAGCATCATTATGAGCAGAGCTAGTAGAGGTGATGGAATTCCAGATGAGCTACTTTAAATCCTAAAAGAGGATTCTATTAAAGTGCTGCACTCAATATGACAGCAAATTTGGAAAACTCAGCCATGGCCACAGGACTGGAAAAGGTCAGTTTTCATTCCAACCTTAAAGAAAGGTAATGCCAAAGAATGTTCAAACTACCACACAATTGCACTCATCCCACACACAAGTAAAGTAATGCTCAAAATTCTCCAAGCCAGGCTTCAGCAATATGTGAATTGAGAACTTCCAGATGGTCAAGAAGGATTTAGAAAAGCCAGAGGAACCAGAGATCAAATAGTTAACATCCATTGGATCATAAGAAGCAAGAAAATTTCAGGGAACATCTCCTTCTGCTTCATTGACTATGCTAAAGTATTTGACTCTGTGGATAACAAAAAACTACAGAAAATTCTTCAAGAGATGGGACTACCAGACCACCTGACCTACCTCCTGAGAAATCTGTATCTGGGTCGAGAAGCAACAGTTAGAAGCTAACATGGACCAACAGACTGGTTCCAAATTGGAAATGGAGTACATCAGAATCGTATATTGTCACCCTGCTTATTTAACTTATATGCAGAGTACATGATGTGAAATTCTGGGCCCAATGAAGCACAAGCTGGAATAAAGATTGCCAGGAGAAAAATCAATAACCTCAGATAGGCAGATGGCATACCCTTACGGCTGAAAGTGAAGAGGAACTAAAGAACCTCTTGATGAAATTAAAAGAGGAGAGTGAAAAACATCGCTTAAAACTCAACATTCAAAAACTAAGATCGTGGCTTCTAGTCCCATCCCTTCATGGCAAATAGATGGGAAAACAATGAAAACAGTGACAGACTTTATCTTCTTGGCCTCCAAACACTGCAGGTGGTGACTGCAGATATGAAATTAAAAGACAATTACTCCTTGGATGAAAATCCATGACCAACCTAGACAGCATATTAAAAAGCAGAGATATTATTTTGCCAGCAAAGATCCATCTAGTCAAAGCTATGGTTTTTCCAGTAGTCATGTATGGGCATGAGAGCTAGACCATAAAGAAAGTTGAGCACTGAAGAACTGATGCTTTTGAACTGTGGTGTTGAAGGCTCTGGAGAGTCCCTTGGAATTTAGTGAGGTCAAATCAGTCAATCCTAAAGGAAATCAATCCTGAATATTCATTGGAAGGGCTGAGGTCGAAGCTGAAGCTCCAATACTGTGGCCACCTCATGTGAAAAGCTGACTTATTAGTAAAGACTCTGATGCTGGGAAAGACTGAAGGCAGGAAGAGAAGAATATGGCAGAGGATGAGATGGTTGGATGGCATCACTGACTCGATGGACATGAGTTTGAGAAAATTCCAGGAACTGGTGGTAGACAGGAAGATTAGCATGCTGTAGTCCATGGGGTCACAAAGAGTCAGATACTACTGAGTGACTGAACTGACTGAATTGATTGTGAGTTATTACAGAGTATGCACTATCAGCTATGAAATACTTCAAAGATGAATTGAAACAGAATCCAAGTTTTTGATCTAGTGTTCAGTCCAGAAAAAATACAAAGAATGGAGAAACTACATTTTTAAATAACATTAGAAATAGACAAATCTAGAATCTTGAACATTCTGACTTCATGTCTTCGATAAGTCAATCAGTAAGCTAACAACAGGAAAAAACTTTAAAAATAGAATGAATACTAGATAGTTCTGGATTAAGAGAAACTTAAAAGGTATTTACAGATAGAATAATCTAGTAAGTAGGTCTTGTTTATATTCTGATTGAACAAGTCAACTACAAAAAATCATTTCTTAGGGATTTCCCTGGCAGTCTGGGGCTTCCCTGGTGGCTCAGAGGTTAAAACGTTTGCCTGCAATGCAGGAGACCCAGGTTTGATCCCTGGATCAGGAAGATCCCCTGTAGAAGGAAATGGTAACCCACTACAGTATCCTTGCCTGGAGAATCCCGTGGATGGGGGAGCCTGATAGGCTACAGTCCACAGACTCGCACAGAGTTGGACACGACTGAGTGACTTCACTCACTCACTGCGGCAGTCTAGTACCTTCTATTGCAGAGGGTACAGGTTTGATCCCTGGTCAAGGAGGTAAGATCCTACATGATACAAGGCCAAAAATATAAAACAGAAACAGTATTGTAACACATTCAATGAAGACTTTAAAAATGGTCCACACCAAAAAAAAAATCTTTAATAATATCATTTTTAGTTCTGAAATGTGAACTAAGAATTAGATGGTATTTAGATGGTAATTATTGTTAATTTTGTTATGTTTAATAATGGCATTTTGATTAGGTAAGCCAGTATTACCTTTGAAATGCAAACTAAAGCATTTGGAGGAAAAATAAAGTCTAGTATTTGATTCAAATTACTGTAGCAAAAAAATAAAGAAATTAAGGTGAGGATATGGAAAGTCCAAATGAAACAAATAAAAATGATAAGGGTTATTGACACTGGGTGATTCCAGTCCCTGTTTTTTTTGGGAAGCATGGATTTTTTTTTATATTAAAGACTTCTTAAAAACTCAGAATGGCAAACAGGACTGAAAGTTTCGTATTTTAGATCAGTGACACTGAGCAAAGGGATTGAGTAGAGACAATAAAAACATTCTGAGAACACTTCAAGGAATGAGTAATGATCACCCCTTTGGTTTGTGAGGCATAGTGAGAACTTGTTCTTGATTGTAAATTGAGCAATTTGAAAAATCCCTTTGTTAGAAAGCATGTTTATTTTTCCTAAGAGATGAAATTCCAATAGTGATTATACACATAATCTTAATCCCATTCTTACTTCTAGCCTGGCCTATCTTAATCTTAATCTCTGCTAATAAAAACATGTTATAATTTGATTTACCAGTTTAGGGATAAGAATTTAAAACAGGAGTAAAGCTAAATGAGCAATAGATCAGCAGGAAATAAGAATGTGTGTGTGCTTAGTCAGTCATGTCCAGTCCTCTGCAACCTCATGGACCGTAGCCTACCAGGCTCCTCTTGTCCATGAGGATTCTTCTGGCAAGAATATTGGAACAGGCAGCCATGCCCTCCTCCAGGGGATCTTCCCAACCCAGGGATCAAACCCAGGTTCCCTCATTGCAGATTCTCTGCTGTCTGAGTCACCAGGGGAGCCCAGAAATGTAAATATTATTCTAAAATTAACTGTTGTTTGTGGCCTCATTTTGTCCATCAGGAGGCCTCCAAGCAATGTCAGATATACGAGGGAAAAAATGAATAAATGGGGACAAATACAGGGACATCCTAATGGCTTTAGTACATTGATTCTGCTTGCCCAGTTCTTGCTCCACTGGTACTGATTTCAACACATTTTTTTTTTTCCACTCCTAATGATCATATCTCACAGGCATAGCCAATCCTATTCAATTGTCTTTTCTGCCGGCTATCCATTTGGCTAAGGGCTGTTGGAAAAATTGTCTGTCAGGCAGGAGACAAAAATTACTTCTCTTTCCTTGTCAATGGTTTGAGATACCTGTCTACTTTATGGTCAGGCAGAAAATTATCTGCTAGGTGCCAGTGTTCATAGAGACCTCCCTTTGTTTCATCTAAGAGATCAATTCTATGATCTTTATTTCCTTGAGCAGAAATGTCAAGAGTGGCTAATGCTGACATTGAAGTCCATCAAACACAGTCACTGAATCACTTTCTGGTTTCTTGGTCATGCTATAGTTTAAGCTGAAATCTTGACTACCTACATCAGCTGACAAGTCTTAATATTTGACTATTGTAAAAACAAGAGGAAAACTTTCTTCCTTCAATCATTTATTTATTAAAAACTCATAAGCACCAGGCAAAGTGCTAGGTGCTGGGATCATGACTGTGGAAATGAAAAGTGTGGTTCATACTACTACAGAACTAAAAATCTATGAAAGAGGACAGAATTAAAAACAAAAACAAAGTTTTGGACACTTAATGTTGAAGAAGAAGGGGGGAAGAACTTCCTTGGGGAAAAAAAAAAATTTCAAGTTGAGATGGAAGATGAGACGATGTAGTTAGATGGAGAAGAGGAAAGAATAGAGTGGTTATTTATTGACATAAAGAGAACCTTGCATAAAGAAAGAGATATAGATTTGCTCTCTAGAAGAATATCAATCATACCCTATATGTTATTAAATTTCTGGATCAAAATAGCTACTTAAAGAGTTGTAAGTTACCATTTTTAATGTAATATGTAGATCAAATATAAAATATGAAAATACCCAGACTCTTTAACCTTAGCTGGAATTAGTTTGATCTGCCTGAAATTTTTTTACAGAGTTTGTAGGGTAACAATGACATACCGTAAGCTCTTACTATTTATTTCTTATAGTTTTCATTATCTATGCCACTCACTATGTGCTTGATACATGTTACATACCAACTCAGTGGAGACTTTAGGATGACATTCTGCTCACCTATATGGAAAATATATATACACACACATACATATGTGTGTGTTTTAAATTACTAACAATGTCTTAAGCTACATCAGTTAGAATTAAAGTTAGTGTGCAAAAACTAGAACATCTAAGTAATAGTGACATAAATGTTACAGAACCTATTTTTACCTCACATGAAAGAGTTCTATAGATAAATAATCCAGGGCTGGGATGACAGCTTCAAAGTAATCAAGGATAAGTATCCTTCCAACAATTGACGCCGCCATCCTTACCGTGACTTTAATCCTCAAAGCCAGCACAGCCCAGGGTGCCTGCTATAGCACCAGCCACCTTTCAGTCAGCAGAAAGGAGGAGGGCAAAAGGCTGTACTTGGCTGAGTCAGCTGAGTTAGCCCCTTTTAGAGATTCCTCAGACAGTCTACCAAATGATCCCATACATTTTCCTAGCCATTGTTTTCTGTGTAGGAAAAATAGGCTCAGATGATTATTTATTTATTTACTCTTTCAGTTAATCTGGCTATTCTTAGTAGTTAGGAATTCTGTTACTCAAAAGAAAAGGGGGAGCATTTTTCTATGGGAAAATGGGCAGTCTCTCTTACAGAAGCTATCCTTTTGATGGGTATTCACCATGTGCTAGGCTTTGTCCCGGATACTTTAATTTTGTTATTTTTATTTGATCTGACAACAGTTTTATAAGGTAACTGTCATCATCCCTGTTTTGCAGATATTAAGGAGCTGAAACTCTTAGAGTCAATCTGCAGATAATGCCTGGGGGAGTTAAGTGGTGCTATAGGCAAATACGCTCGAGTTTTTCACACACGCAAAAATGCTTCTTGGTGTTTTCTTATGCGTTTATGTCCAAGCCCTCTATAATCTACAAAATTCAAAGTTCCTGCATAAAAAAGACCCTTTTGGCTCATCTCTCTTTCCCTACTCTTATAAAGACTGCACCTTGCTTGTAGGAAGTGCTCATGAAAATTTGCTGTGTGTCTGTTTAGAGCCAAGACAGGTGTGTGGTCCTCAGACCAGCCCTCTATACGCTACAGGTGTCTCCACTAGCCTTCTTACCATGCAGAGCGAACCTCCTCAGGCCAAGCCCATCTGCACAGGAGACTGAAGACAGAACAAAAAATCCCTGCTTATTCATTTCCCACCAGAGGGCTGGATATACCCAGCTGCTCCCTCTATCCAGACAGAGGCAACTGACAAGAACAAAAGGTGGTCCCTCTGTTTCTACAATGCCAGAGGGCACAAATGGGAAGTGTGAAAGGTGGGGAATAAAATAGAACCTGATTTATAGGAAAAGTTTTAAATCATGCTTATCTCATTGCCAATGTTTCCAAATCTAACAGTCCTAGAGAGAAATAAACACTAGCAATGCAAAATAGATTCATTTGCAAATGACTCATATTCTGTATTTTTTCACTAAAGAGACAGTCTTATAGATCTAGGATGGTTTGATTCTTTTTACTAAAATGTTTGAACAACTTCAGCTGTGAATAATCAGAGGCTAAAAATATTTATTCAGGATATTTTTTGTTTAGTGCTTGAATATTACCATGTAGAGAAAATAATCTACAAATGCAAAGATATATAGGTGGTTTCTGTTATCAAACATTTCTCCCAATCATATGAACAAAAATATTGGATCATGCATCAGAAAGAGAAACAAAATCAGAAAACTCTGACAATGTAAAAGTTATAAATATCTTCAATCTGCATGCAATATTTCTTATTGGGTACTTAGAGAACAAATAGTTCATAGATGGAGATCATTCATAGGTATAAAATTAGCAAATTTCTTTATCCTATACTCCTTTCTTCTGTGTTTCATTCCATCCCTACCTCTTTCTTGTGGCATATCTCACGCTAGCTGTATAAGGGGGAACTTTTATTATTATCTACCTCTAGGATGATTGCCAATTCTTAAAATGAGATATACCATATTAAAGTGTCCAGTATAAATAACATTACTTTTTAAGAAATAGATGATTTATTTAAAAAATTTAAAAGCATTACCTTAAATGAAAGTTAATAATTTATTGAATCCACTAATGCTGCTGTTTTCAAACTATGTTTTCTTGGACCCCAAATAGTCTGAGAATATAACACAAAAGCAGTCTGGGGAAGGTGGAGAAGAGGAATCTTGATGTTATACATAGACTTGGCTTTAAAATGCCATTTAGAAATAAAAAACAAACTACACTCAACAAATTTGCTTTATTAATATAGCCCTTTATCTGCTTCAGTCACCTTAGACTCTCTGGTACCTAGAACAGTGCTTATAACATTGTGGGGACTCAGGGCACATATGTGGAGTGAAAGATGGAAAACAGCCCAAAGTGAAATCTTTGGACACAGTACAGAACTTTTTATAATTTCTTCTAATGTGAAAAAAAAAATTAACTGAAATTGTAAAATCCCAATCCATCCATGTTTCTACATTTTCACATCTATGAGAATAAATGAGCCATATTTTTTTTTTCCAATTCTTTGAACATATATGTAATGACTTATTGTAATATTCCACTGCTAGAGATCATCCAGTCTCTGATTTCAAATTTCTCATAGTAAACAAGAAAAAAAAATACCATTATAAATATAAGGAGACACATGCTATAATTAAAGAGCAATGTCCTTTAATTATAGTTAGCGAAGTGGAAGATATTAGTCTAACGGTGCTCAGAAAAGGCTTCCTAAAAGAGATAATCTGGGTTGTAAAGCATAAAAAGGATTTCACCATTCATGACATCCTCAAGGCAAATTATTTAATCCCTCATAAAAATAAATCTATGGCATAATGAAGTGCTTTATAATAAGGTATGTCATATGATAACAATGGGAAGTTCAATTCCCAGATAATGGGAAATACAATCTAGGCAATTGTGCTAAACTCATGGAACTTTGGGATTATACATTCATTTTATGGTGGTGTTTAAGCCTTTCTGGTGAAGTATGATTGTTAGACTATTAGAAAGCAGTAGGCTAATTGTAATAATAATCATGATCTAGTTAGACATGATTTCTTTAAAACAATCAATGATTACTGAACCCTGTGGAAGTTGGAGATGAACAAAGATCCATTAAATCATCTTGGCTGTTTCCCCTGGAGGCCAAATCGGGATCAGATTGGCTAATGGTATCTGCCTTTGTTGTAGACTTAGTCAGGAAACCTCAGGAGAGAGGAAGGAAAGTGGCCAAGACCTGATTGCTCAGAGTTTCACAGAATAAACTTCCTACAATTCTGATTAGCAGAATTCTACCTCTCCATTGGCTTTGAAGCAATCATTTACTTTCCAATCTGCCATTGTTTTACCCTCCTTCCAACAAATTGCCTTAGCATTTGAACTTATGATACCTGATTATTTTATTGGAGATGCCTGACTGTGAGAAAGAGGGAAGAAAATTAAGCAAACCCTAGGGAATGAAGGGCCTGAAAGAAAAAGCAGAAAATTTAAGAGATCATGAAGAAATATGGATTCAGACTTCACCCTACTCTTATTGTAGGGAGTTTACCATCTCTAACAAATACCAATCAAGGAGATATATGTCCCCCAAAGCTTAAAGCTCTGCTTTAGAGATCTAATAACATTACATTGCATTATAGAACAGTCCGTCTTAGAGATTGGAGCTGGAGAAGCACTCTGTGAGCTAGATGGAGCAAGCCATTACGTTGGAGAAGAACTTGTGACAAGGAGCAATGGGCAGTATCTAGAAACTGTGGAGAAGTCTCTAGAATTTGTGTGAGCTCCAGACAATAACCAACAAAAGCTAGGACCTTTAATTATGCAATCTCAAATAATGCCAACAACCTGAAAGGACTTGGAAGTGAATTCTTTCCCACCTGAGACTGAAGATGAGACCAGCCTGGCTGACACCTTGACTGCAACCTTGTGAGGGCATAAGAAGAGGATTCAGCTAAGCTGTTCCCAGATTCCTGACCCACAGAAACTGTGAGATAATAAACATGTTTATTACCACAAAGTTTGCAGTGATTTTATTACACAGCTACAGAAAATGAGTACAGTGTGCTTCTGCCTTCCATATTTATCTCCTCCTTCTCTCTTGGTATAATCCATCCTGCTTCTGTCCAGTGTCCACAGGAATTATCCATCTGCCCAACACCTTTCTTATTCCTATCACTCACAATGTCACCTCACAATGGGATTCCTCAATAGTACTTTCGCTTTTTCCCCACACCTCAACCCCCACCTCTGGCAACTACAAACCTATTCTTTGTAAGGATTTCTTTCTTTTTTTTTTTTCTTTTCAAATTCCTCTCATACATGATATAGTCATATCATACAGTACTCATTTTTTTTCTATATCTGACTTGTTTCACTAATAGTACTTTATTTTCTGAAGTGCTTTCCTCAACCCTTCCCCCTTTCCATTTAATCTTCACTTGTTTACACATTTACCAACATGTACCTATCGCTGTTCCTCTGTTAGTTAGCATTGCTACTGAAATAAATTACCAAAAACTTACAGGCTTCAGACAACAAATTTATTATCATATAGTTTTGCAAATATTTTGTAAGAAATATGAAATGGGTTTCACTGGGATAAAATTAAGGCTTCAGCAAGGCTATATTCCTTTCTAGAGGCTCTGGGGGAGAATCCATTTCCTCGCCTTTACCCGCTTCTATAAAGCACCTGCATTCCTTGGTTTTTGGCCCCATTCCTCCAGCAACATTGGGTTGAGTCCTATTCACACCCTTAACCCTCAGGTCTTCTCTCTCTTCTGTGCCCTCTTCTAACAATAAGGGCTTTTGTGATTACACTGAGCCCACCCAAGAAATTCAGGAGAGTTTCCCTTTTTCAAAGTCAGCTGTTTAGGAATCATAATCCTATCTGAAGTCTTAATTCCCCTTTGTCATACTTCAAGGTACTGTTAGGTAGTTAGCATAGGGAAAAAGAGTCCAAAATGGCGGTGGCTAAAAGACCTGGAAGGGAAAGCCCGCGAAAACAGAACAAAGGAAGGTCGGAGGACCGGAGTGAGAACCTCAGGTAAAACAAACAACGCTCCTGCCTAAGCCCAATTTACATAAGGCCGGCCCAGGGACAGAAACATATAAAAAGGGGAGCCAAAGCCCTCTTCCCCCTCTTTTTGCTCCCTCCCTAACCCCCGCGCAATGGGGCGATCCTCTCTTGCGTCTTTGGATCGACGTGCCCTCACGCCTCAAAGATGGATTTTCCTGCTATTATCTAAATAAATAGAGCTGTAACACTGAGCGGTAACACTGATTTATTTAAGAGCTATAACACGGTCCGTTCGAGACCTGAGAGCTATAACACGGTCTGTCCTCCGAGAGCTGTGACTCGCCATGGGGCTTCAATGTCCGTCACTCCAAATTTTTGTTGTGACGAGACAAAACCGAGGAGCATACACTCGCGTGACAGTACCATCTGGGGTTTAGGATGTGAACATCATTAGATGGCTGTTTTTCTGCCTACTACCCTTTGTGAAAGTTGTAAATTTGTTAAAAAAAAAAAAAAATCTGCAGGACTCATTGAAGCTCTAGTGAGCATGGTTAATAATTAGTGAACGCCCCCCCCCCCCAAAGGAATTATACAGTAAACAGATCTGTTTGAAGTACATAGAACTTTGATATCTAAGGAATATCTCCTAAAGGGGAAATTTTCTGGCACTGGGGCAGGTCTGTGAGAGACATATTTTAAGCCAAGTGTCATTTAATGATTCACAAATCACATCATAAAAATGACTGCTTGTTCTGCCTTCTGATAAAAATACCTCCCGTTTTGTTCTTCATGGTCCATACCAGTTATTATTTGACTGGTGACTGTCAGTCTAAGTAGGTTAGTGGTTGTGGGCGCCAGTGGTGAGGCAGTGAAATGAGAGAACGGGGAGGCTCCCCGCAAAGCTGGTGCAAGACTGCACTGCCCCAGGGAGGGAGCAGAACCAGTGAACCCTTTCAGCGGGTTACCACACCCAAGCAGCAGCCACATTCAAGGGCTCAGTTTTGTGACCCCCCAGCGTGTACCAATTATCTCAATGGGAGTTCCAAATTTTCCAATATGTCTGCAAACAAGATTCATTTTAATGGCCTTAATTAGCCTTAATTGTATTATTACTATTATTATAGATGCTCCTTTTGCGAGGCTGATGAGAAATACTTTCAGAGAAACAAACCAACAGAAAAATGAGAGATAATGTAGGTCCAGATTATTTGGAAATTAATTGCCTATATGCCGTTTTATTCATAATTCTGAGAAAATAGGTCAATTGTTAATTACAAACAGTTGTGCATATACACATATTCTGAGACACAGTCAAGAACCATAGATTCTGATTTATTTCTCTTCAAAGTGGCTGCTTTCTTCCCAATAGACACAGTCAAGGAAACACACACATGCATACTATATATATATTTTTTCTTTTTTTTTTAATCTGTGTTTTCCTGGTCCTCTAATTCATAGTTCTGAGAACTGTCCTGTAGGCCACTGTTTCAACCCCCCTATTTTTTTTTTTTAAATCTGGCCATGGTTGTCAAGAGGAAATTAATCTTTTACAGCCAAATGAAATTTGGGCTTCCCAGCACTAGCCACTAATGAAAAATGCATTAATGGAAAGCATCAGGAAAAAACCCCTGGCTCTTAGTACCAGAGGGTACATTTAAATAATTCTATGAATATAGATCAATAAAACTAATTTACTTATAGCCTTTGTGTGCAGTATTCAAATCTGAATAAAAGTCATTTGTATTACAATGTTTTGTATTAATTTGAGGTATCTATTGTTTTACATATTAAATTAATCTTGGTCTTTAGACAAAACTTCATATATGATATTAAAATATGAGGTCTGGGATTTGATATTAGTAATGCTATGATTTCATAATTCAGCCTGGTTTGTCTGGATGTCATTTGAAAGGCTTGGAGAGGTCCCAGAGGGCTAGCTCTGAGAAACCAGGGTTAAGTTGCAGAGAGCAGAAGGCTTTAATATTCAAGCATGCATCATCTCAGCAGCAGTGCCCCAAAGACCCACTGGGAGTTAGGGCTTCGAATGGGATCCTGCTGAGTAGAGATGTGAGAATGTCATTCAGAAGCACCTGAATATCCATAGCCTAAAGGGATGGATACAGGATGTGAATATCTTGATTCAAATGCTGAGATCAAGATATTGCTTCCTATTTCAATGAAGATCATTCTTTATTCATCAAGTATTTACTTAGTGCCTTTTCTCTACGAGGTGCATAGACACACAGGTATAGAAACAGAAAATTAGATTCTAAGAGCTTAAAATCGACAGGCAAATCACTATGCAGTTATGCTTTGATGTGGTAAGTGCTACACCAGAAATAAGTATAGAGTGCTCCAAGAAACTGTTAATAAATGCTTCAGCAGCCTGATGCTTTCTGGATTTATTTGGCCATGGAATTTTAAAGCAACCAACATCAAAAATATTAATATCCCTTTAAACTCTGTTCATACACAATCGTGAATGAAAACAATGATATAGTTAACCAAGAGGCAGCGATGAAGGTTAGTTAAAAATTTAACCCAGCTCTATCTCCTGTACGAATAACAAAGCAAAACCTCTGCATCCTTCTCTGACCCAGGCAGCATCTCCTCTATGTAGGTCTTCTTGCTACATAGGTCTTCTTGCCGTCTCCCTGTGACTGTTCTCGATCCTCCAGCCAGATGTTCCTGAATGGTAGCCATGCCACGGCCAGGAGCTCAAAATAAACAAGAATTTCCTGTGGACCAGTGGGAGCTCTGATATTTCGATATTTTCAGTTATTTGCTTGAAACAGTGTACAAACTTATTAGTCAGTTAAACTAGATATCTATTGTCTTCCATATCACTAGTTTCTTCAATGCTTGTCTTTCAGTTTTAGTTATAAGGATAACCAGAAATGAATGAGCTTTGTAAAATACAGAATTTTTGATACATTTAAAGCATTTTTTATTGCCAAGAAAATAAAATAGTTTCTCTCATCTCACAGTTCTAGGATTCTGAGACAGCAGGGATCATGAGAAGATTAATACCTTCATGCTTTCCTTCACCTCTAGTCCCTGAGATGAAAGTTAATACAGTTTGGAGAAGAGAATTAAAATAATTAAAAGAGTCTCTCAGTTCAGTTCAGTCACTCAGTCTCAAGCTATCCTTTATTAGCAGTATGACAAACCACATATAAGCCTCAGTTTGCTTACCTGTAATATGAGGGTATTAGTGAGAAGGAAATGGCAACCCACTCCAGTGTTCTTGCCTGGAAAATGCCATGGTCTGAGGATACTGGTAGGCTACAGCCCATGGGGTTGCAAAGAGTCAGACACGACCGAGCAACTTCACTTCAGTGATTGCCAGACTTATCTCACCGAATTAGCAAAAGGATTAAAGTTAGACATGAGACCATGTGTGTGCACCACAAAATTCTAGATCATTATTTCATTCATTCACATACTTTCTGTGCTAGTTAACACACTGAACTAGTTGCTGGAAGACAGCAGTGACCAAGAAAGACATAGTTGCTGTCATCATGGAGCTTACAATCTAGTGGGCAGGACCAGCTTCTTGGACCTGTGATCCATGTGGTCACCCAGAGTCCTGAGTTCAGAAGTTTCCTACATTTGGTTTATTTTTGGCTGTCATTCTCTTGAATTTCTTAAAAAGTTTGAACAAGGAACCATATTCAGTCCCACAAAATATGTAGTCTGTATCCTGATGATGAGTGTAAGATGTGATTGCTGAAAATAAAGAATTAAGGGCTTCCGTGTTAAAACAAAAATGAACAGCACAGAAATAATATAGAGAGGACAAATATAATATAGAGAGCAAAGACAACATGGCAAGGTCCTAGATTAATGGAGAGGAAAGAAAAATGGAAAGTAGACAAAGGAAAATGATGCTTATGGAAATGGAATTTGCTCACTTAGCAACATAAATTGCAGGTTCAATCCCTGGCCTGGGAATATCCCCTAAAGAAGGAAATGGCAACCCTCTCCAGTATTCTTGCCTGGGAAATCCCATGGACAGAGGAGCCTGGTGGGCGAACGTCCTGGGGTCACAAAGAGTTAGACATGACTGAGTGCACACACAGGCAGGCAGCAACATAAATAACTACAGAAAAGACATAGACATGAGATCAAAATAAGTGAGAGAAAAGGGGAAAATGCCTAGGACATGAGAAGACAGCAACCATTGGTGAAGGGGTGTAGACAGGCTGGAGCTTGGGACAGTGCAGAGGTCACAGTTACAGCATCAGGATGAGTCTTGTCCCCTTGACACAGGGAAATTCCATTAGCCCAGTTGTGATTGAACCAAAAATTACTTGGGATGGAGACAGAATTCCTTTATGAATAGCTCCTCCCATAAGGCTGGGACCCTTGATTTACAGTGTTATATAGCAAGATCTACATTGGACTCCTATCACTGAGCAAATAAATGAGCCTTCTCTGTATTACCAGATGCTCTTAATCTGGATAGTTATGTATTGCATGTGGTTTAAACTCATAGTCCTTCCTTCCACATTACCATGTACAGTGGCCTGAGCTTATACATGTATTAATTCTCTCGATCTGTTTTCATAAGAATGCATTGTTGAAAAATAGACAAATTGTACTAACTGTAACATTCACATGACTATAGGCTAGAAAATACTGGTTCCTATCCCTTTCCGCATGAGTTTACAATCTAGTAATAGGTGAAAATACAATGATTGACATATTTTACAGTGCATACAATAACAGAGGAATATACAGCTCTGTGGCAAAAGTGAGGGAATGGTCAACTCCTCTTAAATGTGTCAGGAAGACACCTCAAGGAACATCTTCCACATCCTACCTTAAGCAGGGTTTTGAAGAATTTATGGATACTTAACATATTGATGTGGTACATGGCATCCCATGAGAAAATTGCTATCACCTAAGAAAATGCAGAGATTGAAGGGTTAATACAAAGAATTAAAGTGCTGTATGAACAGAACCAGCTCTTCATCATAAATTCTAAACTTGTTTTTCACTTCACACATACTCAGAAGTCAGTATGCATGCCAGATGAATAGCAGGAGTTGGGGTTGCCATTTTTCTCTATCTTCTTTTTCACATCCGTTCTAATATTCTAATATTTTCAACAAGTCACTAAGTTGGCAGCAAAGACATATGATGATATTTTCTTTCCAGATTATTTTTTCTAGAAAACCAGTCTTCTCTGTGTTTGCAAATCCAGAACTAGGATGTATCTCCCCCCATATATGATGCATATAGAAAGGCTATCGTAAAAAGCAAAAACCAATAACAAATATATTTTGCATAAACTTCCTTCTCATTATCAACATTATCATCATTTTATTATAGCATTGATTTTATATTACAATAAATAACAATAATACTATCTCACATATGTAAAGAGTTTTCTGCATTTTAAATTATTTTCACAGCCATTATCTGATTTGGATTAATACTCAAAAACTCTGGAAGATTAGAAAGAGAAAAAGATATTTCTTTTCTATTATGTAGATGAGAAACCTGTGAGTTAAAGAGACTAGAATTATCCAAGGACACAGAACAAATTATTGGAGATGAAAGTTTTGATCCTAGAACTCTGCTTTCTGGTTTTGAGTTCTTTGTCACCTACACCACTGAATATTGTTCTGTTGGATACCACATGTGGAACTGATGAGATATTCACAAAATAGTATTTCTGAGAATTGAAGACAATTAAAATTAAAAAAAAAATCTCTAGCTTCTCTAATGTGTTAAGGAATGCAATAAAAGAAATTGTTTTCTTAGTACTTTCAAAGAGGATATAACTACATAAACCAGTCTTACTTCTAATTTTGAAAGATAGGAGAATCATGAAAGGGTGGATACCAGGGAAATGGTCCTATTATCTTCTAAATATTTGAACAGATGCAGGTTCAAGTACATAATCTAGTACCAGTCACATAACACTGGGCTATCACTTTTAAATTATACTTAATTATTTTTCCTAATTGATAACATCAAGTGAACAAAAATCAAAAAGAATAATTTCATTGCAGACTGACTTTCCATCCCACTTTTATCTCTGGAGCATATCACTCTTTTCAGCAACTTCATCAAGGTATAATTCACACATTATATAATTCACCTATTTAACCTTTACAATTCAAGATTTTTAGTATATTAACAGAATTGTGCAACCATCACCATAATCTAATTTTAAAATAGCTTCTTCACTAAAAAAGAAGCCCCATAGACAATTAATAGTCTCGTCCCATTCATCTCCTCCTCTGTTTCCCATTCATCCATCCCCACTTTGGAGTGGGGGCGGAATTCTGTTTTATGTCTCAATGGATTTGCCTATTCTGGCCTACATAAAAATAGAATCCTACAATGTGAAACATTTCACAGCTGGTTTATTTCACTTAGGATAAATATTCAAAGTTCACCAACATAGTACCACATATCAGTAATTAATTCTTTTTGATTGTGTAATAGTATTCTATTATATGGCTATATAATATATTATTTATCCATTTATCATTTTATTTAGATTTATCCACAGACATCTGGGTTGTTTCCACTTTTTTGCCATTATACATAAAACTTCCAAGAACATTTGGGACCAAGTCTTTACATGGATGTATGTTTTTATTTCTCTGGGTACATACTTAGGAGAGGAATTGTTGGGACAGATGGTAATTCTATGTTTATTTTTCATTTTGAATGCCAGGTTCCCAAAGCAGCTGTACCATTCCCATCGGCAATGGATGAAGATACCAATTTCTCCACATCTTTGATGACATTTTTTGCTTTTTGTTTTTGATATTTTGAATTATACCATTCACAGTGGGCAAGAAGTGGTCTCATACTGGTTTTGATTTTCAGTCTCCTATTGAATAATCCTGTGGACAGAGGAGCCTGGAGGGTTATAGTCCATGGAATTGCAAAAGTCAGACACGACTGAGCATACATGCGTGCACACACACATATACATACACACAGTAGCTAATGAGGTTAGGCATTTGGTCATGTGCCTAGGCTCTTTGTGCATCTTCTTTGGAGAAATGACTATCCTTTGCTTATTTTTCAATCAGGCCATTTATCTTTATATTACTGAGTTGTAAGTATTTTGTATATTCTGGATATAAGTCTTATTGGATATATGATTTATAAATATTTTCTTTTCTGTGGGCTGTGTTTTTACTTCCCTGATGATATCATTTGTAAGACAAAATTTTAAGTTTTTATCAAGTTCAAGTTATTTTTAATTTGGTAGTTAGTGCTTTGATGTCATATCTAAGGAATGTTTGCCTAAAATAAAGATTTAAAACTGCATTTCCTTCTAGAAGTCTAATAGCTTTAGCTTACATATATATATATATATATATATATATATATATATATGTCTATAATCCATTTTGAGTTAATTTTTGTGTATTGTGTAATATAAAGAAAGGGTTCAACTTCTTTCTTTTGAATATGAGTATTCAGTTATTCCCACACCATTTGTAGAAAAGACTGTTTTCCCCCATTAAATTATCTTGACATCCTTGTTGAGAATCAGTTGACTATAAGGTAAGGGTTTGTTTCTGAACTCAAATTGTACTCCGCTGTTCTATATGTGTGTGTGTGTGTGTGTGTGTGTGTGTGTGTGTGCTAAGTCAGCCATGTCTGACTCTGCAACACGCCCGCCAGGCTTCTCTGTCCATAGGATTCTCCAGACAAGAATACTGGAGTGGGTTGCCATGCCCCCCTTCAGGGGATCTTCCCCACCCAGAGATCGAATCCATGTCTCTATGTCTCATGCATTGGCAGGTGGGTTCTTTACCACTAGCGCCACCTGTGAAGCCCCCATTGTTTTATATGTCTACCTATATTCCATCACTGTGCTTTGTAATATGTTTTCATATTAGAAAGTGTTTTGACTATTTTGGATCTTCTGCATTTCCATATGAATTTTGGAATTCATATTTAGTTTCTGAAAAAATGCAGCTCATATTTTAAAGGTGAATATGCAGATCAATTTGGAGTACGGCCATCTTAAAAATATTGAGCCCTACGTTCCATAAATATAGGCTGTCTTTTCACTACCTATATTTTCTTTAATTCTTCCAGCACTTTTTTTGGGCAGTTTTCAAGTATCAGTTTTGTTCTTTGTTAAATTTATTCTTAAGTGATTCAGTCTTCAGGTGCTCTAATAAATGATTTTCTTAATTATATTTTCAGATTATTCATTACGAGTATATAGAAATAAAACAGAGTTTTTGTATATTGATATTGTATTCTGCAAACTTCCTGAGTCAGCTTATTAGTTCTATGTCTTAGTAACTTCCATAGGATTTTTTCTGTGTAACATTGTCATCTGCTCATGTTGCTGCTTTTCAGTCCCTAAGTTGTGTCCAACTCTTTGTGACCTCATAAACTGCAGAATGCCAGGCTTCTCTGTCCTTCACTATCTCCCAGAGTTTGTTCACTCATTCTGCTGAGTTGCTGATGTCATCCAAAAATCAGCCTCTTTAGCCCCTTTTTCCTCCTGCCCTCAATTTTTTCCAACATCAGGATCATTTCCAATGAGTCAACTCTTCACATCAGGTGGCCAAAGTATTGTTATTTTTTCATAAATTTCCTTTTTCATATTTAGGAAGTTCCCTTTCATTCCTGAGGTATTAAGTGTCTAATCAAAAAGGGTGGGTGTTTTGTTTTGTTTTGTTTTGTTTTAACTTTTTGCTTGCATCTATTGAGCTAATCATGTGGTTTTAGCCCCTTTTTCTATTATGACGGTCTGTTATTACATTGGTTGATTTTCAGGTGTTAAATCAACCTATATCCTTTTGAAAAATCCAACTTAGTAGTGGTATATGATGCTTTTTGCAATGTTGCTAACATAGTCTTTAGTATTTTATTAAGGACTTTTGTGTCTATATTCAGAGACTATAGTTTAGTCTGTAGTTTTCTTGTGATGTTTATGTCTGGTTTTGATATCAGGATTATACTAGATTAATATATAAGTGAAAAAGTGTTCTGCACTCTGTGTTTTTTTAAAGTTTGTGAAGAATTGACATTAACTCTTGGAATATTTGGTAGAATTCACCAGTAAAGTCATCTATGCTTGGCCTTATCTTTGTGGGAAGTTTTAAAATTATTAATTCAATCTCTTTCTTTGCTATAGGCCTGTTCAGAGTGTTTTTTGTTTGTTTGTTTGTTTCTTTTTTTCCTTAAATCAATTTTGGTAATTTATATCTTTCTAGGATAGCCCTTTTTATAGAAGTTTCCTAAATTATTGGCCACCTGATGCAAAGCTCCAACTCATTGGAAAAGACTGATTCTAGGAACGATTGAAGGCAACAGGAGAAGAGGGTGGCATAGGATGAGATGGTTAGATAGCATCATCAACTCAATGAACATGAATCTGAACATAAATCTGGACATAAATCTCTAAACTCCAAGAGATAGTGAAGGGAATAGTGAAGGGATAGTGAAGGGAATCCTTGTGTGCTATAGTCCACGGGGTCGCCAAGAATCTGATATGACTTAGAAACTGAATAAGAATAATTACTCTTAATACACTCAGTATATTTTTATTTCTGTAAGGTTGTATATCACCCCTTTCAAAAAAGCTTTACAAGAAAGTCATGGTCCAAATATGAAACAAGCAAAAATGTGGCATGATTTTGAACAATTGATGGAATGTAAGAAACAGTGCTTTCTGAAACAACAAAGCCAAACTTCCATTGGTCAGGTAATTCAGGAGGGAGGAGAGGACCGGCTAATACTCTGAGTTCATGAGTCGTTGTTTGGGGCTTTAGTTGATATGGCTAGCTATAAGCAAAATCCCATGGTGTGTTTCTTTCTTTCTTTTTTTTTTTTTAATGTTTTGTTGAACATTTTGTTTTCAGATTGGAGATTCCCTGGTGGCTCAGACGGCAAAGCGTCTGCCCGCAATGCAGGAGACACGGGTTCGATGCCTGGGTCGGGAAGATCCCCTGGAGAAGGAAATGGCAACCCACTCCAGTACTCTTGCCTAGAAAATTCTATGGATGGAAGAGTCTGGTGGGCTACATTCCATGGGGTGGCAAAGAGTCGGACACGACTGAGTGACTTTTCACTTCACTTTCACAATTTGAATCATCTCTCTTTTTTCTTAGTCTAGCTAAACTTTTGTCCATTTTATTAACCTTTTCAAATAAAAACAACTTTTGATTTTGAGATTTTCTTGATTGTTCTATTTTTCTATTTTATTGATTTCCATTCTAATTTTTATTTCCTTCCTTGTGTTTACTTTATTTTTTTTTCTCTTTTTTTTTAATTAGGCTAATTACATCATTACAGTAGTTTTTGTCATACATTGAAATGAATCAGCCATGAATTTACATGTATTCCCCATCCCAGTCCCCCCTCCCACCTCCCTCTCCACCCGATCCTTCTGGGTCTTCCCAGTGCACCAGGCCCGAGCACCTGTCTCATGCACCCAATCTGGGCTGGTGATCTGTTTCACCCTAGATAATATACATGTTTCAATGCTGTTCTCTTGAAACAGCCCACCCTTGCCTTCTCCCAGAGTCCACAAGTCTGTTCTATATATCTGAGTCTTTTTCTGTTTTGCATATAGGGTTATCATTACCATCTTTCTAAAGACAAAGGATTAATCTCAAAAATATACAAGCAACTCCTGCCGCTCAGTTCCAGAAAAATAAATGACCCAATCAAAAAATGGGCCAAAGAACTCAACAGATATTTCTCCAAGGAAGACATACAGATGGCTAACAAACACATGAAAAGATGCTCAACATCACTCATTATCAGAGAAATGCAAATCAAAACCACAATGAGGTACCATTATACGCCAGTCAGGATGGCTGCTATACAAAAGTCTACAAGCAATAAATGCTGGAGAGGGTGTGGAGAAAAGGGAACCCTCTTACACTGTTGGTGGGAATGCAAATTAGTACAGCCACTATGGAAAACAGTGTGGAGATTTCTTAAAAAGCTGGAAATAGAACTGCCATATGACCCAGCAATCCCACTTCTGGGCATACACACCAAGGAAACCAGATCTGAAAGAGACACGTGCACCCCAATGTTCATCGCAGCACTGTTTATAATAGCCAGGACATGGAAGCAACCCAGATGCCCATCAGCAGACGAATGGATGAGGAAGCTGTGGTACATATACACCATGGAATATTACTCAGCCATTAAAAAGAATTCATTTGAATCAGTTCTAATGAGATGGATGAAACTGGAGCCCATTATACAGAGTGAAGTAAGCCAGAAAGATAAAGATCATTGCAGTATACTAACACATATATATGGACTTGTGTTTACTTTAAATTAATTTGTTCTTTTTCCAATTTCTTAATTTAGAAGCATGGGTTATTAATTTGAGATTTTTTTAAATTAAATGTTAAACAACTTTAAATGGTCCTGTAAGTATTATTTAAGCTACACTCTATAAATTTTGGTTTGTTGTCCTTTTGTTTTCATTAATCATGAAATTTTAATCTAATTCTTGTGATTTCTTTTTTGACCCACTGATAATGTATGATTGTCATTTAGCTTTCATGTATCTGTTTATTTCCTAAATTATCTCTGGTACTGATTTCTGATTTAATTCCACTGAATGGAATGTCAGAGAATATACTTTGCATGATTTCAAACTTTTCAAATTTATTGAGGCATAGAGGCTTATTCTGTAGACTAGCATATTATCTTAGCTTGGAGAACGTTCTATGAGCATTTGAGAAAAATATGTTCTTTGCTATTGTTGGTTGGAGGGCTCTATAGTTGTCTTTAAATTCTACTTAGTTCATAGTTTTGTTCAAGCTTTCTATTTTCTTGGACATTATGTCTAGCTCTGTTATTGAAAGTGAGGCACTGATGTCTCCAACTATTGCTGTAATCTGTTTCTCCTTTGAATTCTGTCAACTTTGCTTCACTTATTTTGTGACTCTGTTGTTATGTGTATCCTTGTTGTATTGTTATGTGTACCTCTTTTATCTTTATAAGTTGCCCTTCTTTTTCTTTAGTAATTTATTTTGTTTCAAGGTCAGTTTTGTCTGGTACTAGTACAGTCATATCAGCTCTCATGTTTCATAGTATATATTTGCTAACTTTTACTTTCAACATTTTGTAACTTTGCATGTAAAGTATGTCTCCTGTAGACAGCACAGAGTTGGATCTCATGTTTTTTATCCACTCTGATAACTTGTGTCTTTGATTGTTTAATCCTTTCCCCATGTACTATAATGGATACAGTTGAATTTGCATCTGCCAGGCGAATTTTTGTTTTCTATGCATGCTCACTCAGTCAAGTCTAACTCTTTGCAGTTCTTTGGACTGTACCCTGCCAGGGTCCTCTGTCCATGGGATTTTTCAGGCAAGAATATTGGAGTGGGCTGCCATTTTCTCCTCCAAGGGACCTTACCAACTCAGGAATAGAATCTGCATCTCCTGTGTCTCCTGCACGGAAGGCAGATTCTTTACCTGCTGATCCATGGGGGAAGCCCCACATAGAAATATTACTCTTATATAACTCTATTCCATTTTTGTACAGCTAGTATTGTACATATTATATTTATATATGTACAAACTCAACAGTGTATTATTATAATTATTACTTTTGATAATAACCTTACCAAAAAAGAAACTAAATGAAGGAGAACATTTTGAGATGGCTATATAACTTTATTTTACATCTGTAGTTCTCTTTATTTCTTCTTCTATACATGGATTACCATTTCACATCATTCTCTCTTTTAATAAAACTTTAATCCCACCTTTCCTTGTACTGTTATTGCCAGCAATTAATACAGCATAACAACTAAACATATATTTTTGTACATTTGCTTTTTTTATATAAGTTTTAAAAATTTATTTATTTATTTTTTAATTGAAAGATAATTGCTTTATAGAATTTTGTTGTTTTCTGTCAAACCTCATCATGAATCAGCCATAGGTATACATATATCCCCTCCCTTTTGAAACTCCCTCCCATCTCCCTCTACATCCCACCCCTCTAGGTTGGTATAGAGCCCCTGTCTGAGTTTCCTGAGCCATACAGCAAATTCCCGTTAGCTGTCTATTTTACATATTATAAAGTAAGTTTCCATGTTACTCTTTCTATACATCTCACGCTCTCCTCCTTCTCTCCATGTCCATAAGTCTATTTTCTATGTCTGTTTCTAGACTGTTGCCCTGTAAATAAATTCTTCAGTACCATTTTTCTAGATTCTGTACATGTGTGTTAGAATATGATATTTCTCTTTCTCTTTCTGACTCACTTCACTTTGTATAACAGGTTTTAGGTTCATCCACCTCATTAGAACTGACTCAAATGCATTCCTTTCTATGGCTGAATAATATTCCATTGTGTATATGTACAACAACTACTTTATCCAGCCATCTGTTGATGGACATCATGGTTGCTGCCATATTCAACCTATTGTAAATAGTGCTGCAATAAACAATGGGATACATATATCTTTTTCAATTTTGGTTTCCTCAAGGTATATGCCTAGGAGTGGGATTGCTGGGTTATATGGTGGTTTTATTCCTAGTTTTTAAGGAATCTCCATATCATCTTCCATAGTGGCTGAATCAATTCACATTCCCACCAACAGTGCACATCTCCAGCATTTATTGTTTGTAGACTTTTTGATGACGGCCATTCTGACTGTTGTGAGGTGATATCTCACTGTAGTTTTGATTTGCATGTCTCTAATAGTGAGTGATATTGAGCATATTTCATGTGTTTGTTAGCCATCTGTATGTCTTCTTTGGAGAAATGTCTGTTTAGGTCTTTTCCCCACTTTTTGATTGGGTTGTTTGTTTTCCTGGTATTGAGTTGTATGAGCTGCTTGTTTCTTTTGGAACTTAATCCTTTGTCAGTTGTTTCATTTGTCATTATTTTCTCCCATTCTAAAGGTTGTTTTTTCACCTTGCTTATAGTTTCCTTGGCAGTACAATATCTTTTAAGTTTAATCAGGTCCCACTTTTGTTTTTATTTCCATTATTCTAGGAGGTGGGTGATAAAAGATCTTGCTTTGATTTATGTCACTGAGTATTCTGCCTATGCTTACCTATAAGAGTTTTATAATTTCTGGTCTTACATTTTGGTCTTTAATCCATTTTGAATCTATCTTTGTGTATGGTGTTAGGAAGTGTTCTAAATTCATTCTTTTATATGTAGCTCTCTAGTTTTCACAGCACCATTTATTGAAAAGGCTGTCTTTGCCGCATTGTATATTCTTGCCTCCATTGTCAAAAATAAGGTACACATAAGTGTATGGGTTTATTTCTGGGCTTTCTATCTTGTTCCATTGGTCTATATTTCTGTTTTGGGGCCAGTACCATACTGTCTTGATGACTATAGCTTTTTAATGTAATCTGAAGTCAGAGAGGTTGATTCCTCTAGCTTCCTTCTTCTTTCTCAAGACTGCTTTGGCTATTCAGGGTCTTTTGTTTTTCCATATGAATTGTGAATTTCTTTGTTCTAGTTCTATGAAAAATTTCACTGGTAATTTGATGGGGATCACATTGAAGCTCTAGATTGTGTTTGATAGTATAGCCATTTTCACAATATTGATTCTTCCTACCCAGGAACATGGAATCTCTCTCCATCTGTTTATGTTGTCTCAGATTTCTTTCAATACTGTCTCATAATTTTCTGTGTACAGTGCTTTTGTCTCCTTAAGTAAGTTTATTCCTAGATATTTAATTCTTTTTGTTGCAATGGTGAATGGGATTGACTCCTTAACTTCTCTTTTGATTTTTCATTGTTAGTATATAAAAATGCAAGTGGTTTCTTTGTATTGATTTTGTATCCTGAAACTTTCTAAATACACTGATTAGCTCTAGTAATTTTCTGCTACTATCTTTAGGATTTTCTGCATACAGTATAATGGCATCTGCAAACAGAGAGTTTTGTTTTTTTTCTATTCTGATCTGGATTTCTTTTATTTCTTTTTCTTCTCTGATTGCTATAGATAGGACTTTCAGAACTATATTGAATAACAGTGGTGAAAGTGAACACCCTTGTCTTTTGCCTGACCTTAGGGGGAATGCTTTCAGTTTTTTACCATTGAGAATAATGTTTGCTGTAAGTTTATTGTATATGACCTTTACTATGTTGAGGCAGTTTCCTTCTATGCCCTTATTTTGAAGAGTTAACCATAAATTGGTGCTGAATTTTGTCAAAGGCTTTTCCTGCATCTATTGAGATGGGTTTTATCCATTCATTATTTTATCATATGGATTTTATCTTTCAAATTGTTAATATGGTGTATCACATTGATTGATTTGTGTATATTGAAGAATCCTGGCATCCCTGGAATAAACCCAACTTGATCATGGTGTATGATCTTTTTGATGTGTTGCTGAATTCTGTTCACTAGAATTTTGTTGAGGGTTTTTGCATCTATGTTCACCAGTGACATTGGCCTGTAGTTTTCATTTATGGTGTTGTATTTATCCAGTTTTGTTATCAAGGTGATGGTGGCCTCATAGAATGAGTTGGGAAGTGTTCCTTCCTCTTCAACTTTTTGAGAGTTTTAGAAGGATAGGCATTAGCTCTTCACTAAATGTTTGATAGAACTCTCCTGTGAAGCCAACTGATGCTGGGCTTTTGATTCTTGGGAGATTTTCGACCACAGTTTCAATTTCAGTGCTTGTAATGGGGTTGTTCATAATTTCCATTTCTTCCTGGTTCACTCTTGGAAGATTGAGTTTTTCTAAGAACATGTACATTTCTTCCAGGTTGTCCATTTTATTGCCATATAGTTGTTCATAATAGTCTCTTATAATCCTTTGTATTTCTGCATTGTCTGTTGTAACCTCTCCTTTTTCATTTCTAACTTCGTTGATTTGATTCTTCTCTCTTTTTTTCTTGATGAGTTGCTAAAAGTTTGTCAATTTTCTTATCTTCTCAAAGAATCAGCTTTTAGGTTTATTAATCATTACTATGTTTCTTTCTTTTCTTTTTCATGTATTTCTGCTCTGATCTTCATGATTTCTTTCCTTCTACTAATTTGGGGGGGGGGTGTTCTTTTTCCATTTGTTTTAGGTGTAGAGTTAGGTTGTCTATTCAATGGTTTTCTTGTTTCTTGAGGCAGGATTGCATTGCTATAAACTTCCCTCTTAGACCTGCTTTTGCTGCATCCCATAGGTTTTGAGTTGTGTTTTCATTGCCATCTATTCATAGAAATTTTTTGATTTTCCTTTTGATTTCTTCGGTAACCTGTAGGTTATTTTAAAATCTATTGCTTAATATCTATGTGTTTGTGTTTCTTTCAGTTTTTTTTTTTCTTCTTGTAATTGATATCTACTCTCAAAGCATTGTGGTTGGAGAAGATGCTTGATAGGATTTCAATTTTCTTAAATTTACTGAGGTTTGATTTGTGATCCAAAATATAATCTATCCTGGAGAATGTTCCTTTTGCACTTGAAAGAAGGTCTATTCTTCTGCATTTGGATGGAAAGTCCTGAAGATACCAATGAGATCCATCTCATCTAGTGTATCATTTAAGACTTGTGTTTCCTTATTAATTTTCTGTTTTGATGATCTGTCCATTGGTGTGAGTAGGGAGTTAAAGTCTCCTACCATTATTCTGTTGCTGTCAGTTTCTCCTTTTATTTCTGCTAGTGTGTGTCTTATGTATTGAGATGCTCCTGTGTTACATCTATATAACTTTACAATTGCTATCTCTTCCTCTTGGGTTGATCCCTTGATCATTATGTAATATCCTTCCTTATCACTTGTAATAGTCTTTATTTTACGGTCTATTTTGTCTGATAAGAGGTTTACTTCTCCAGTTTTCTTTTGCTTCTCATTTACATGGAATATATTTTCCACCATCTCACTTTCAATCTATATGTGTCTATAGGTCTGAAGTGCGTTTCTTGTAGACAGCCTATATATGGGTCTTGCTTTTGTATCCATTCAGTCAATCTGTGTCTTTTGGTTGAAGCATTTAATCTGTTTACATTTAAAGTAATTATTCACATACATGTTCCTATTGCCATTTTCTTAATTGTTTGGGATTGATTTTGTAGATCTTTTTCTTCTCTTGTATTTCTTGAC
Organism: Odocoileus virginianus; assembly: GCF_023699985.2. Taxonomy (NCBI): domain Eukaryota; kingdom Metazoa; phylum Chordata; class Mammalia; order Artiodactyla; family Cervidae; genus Odocoileus; species Odocoileus virginianus. The sequence continues at coordinate 21,153,108 of NC_069678.1, read as the reverse complement.
TATATAATTCCCTTTAACATTTGTTGTAAAGCTGGTTTGGTGGTACTGAATTCTCTTAACTTTTGCTTATCTGAAAAGATTTTGATTTCTCCATCAGTTTTGAATGAGATTTTTGCCAGGTACAGTAATGTTGGTTGTATATTTTTCCCTTTCAGTACTTTAAATATACCTGCCATTCCTTTCTGGCCTGCAGAGTTTTGGTGAAAGATCAGCTGTTAAATGTATGGGGTTTCCCTTGTATGTTATTTATTGCTTTTCCCTTTATGCTTTTCATTTTCTTTCTTTGCGTTTAGTCTTTGTCAGTTTGATTAGTATGTGTCTTGACATGTTTGTCCTAGGGGTTTACCTGTATGGGACTCTTTGAGCAACTTGGACTTGATTGACTATTTCCTTTCCCATGTTGGGGACATTTTCAACTATAATCTCTTCAAAACTTTTCTCATACCCTTTCTTTTTCTCTTTCTTCTGGGACTCCTGTAATTCGAATGCTGGTGCTTTTGATATTGTCCCAGAGATCTCTGAGACTACTCGTCATTTCTTTTCATTCTTTCTACTTTATTCTGCTCTTCATTTTAAATTTCAGCTCACTGATTCATCCTTCTGCTTTGGATATTCTGCTACTGATTCCTTCTAGAGTATTTTTAATTTCAGTAATTATGTTATTTGTCTCTGTATGTTTATTTTTTAATTCTTTTAAGTCTTTGTTAATTGATTCTTGCATTTTCTCCATTCCTCTTTCAAGGTTTTTGATCATCTTTACTATCATTATTCTGAATTCTTTTTCAGGTAACTTGCCTGTTTCCTCTTCATTTATTTGGACTTCTGTGTTTCTAGTTTGTTCCTTCATTTGTGTAGTATTTCTCTGCCTTTTCATTATTATTATTATTTAGCTTATTGTGCTTGAGGTCTCCTCTTCCCAGGCTTCAAGGTTGAATACTGTCTTCCTTGTGGTTTCTCCCCTCCTAAGGTTGGTCCAGTGGTTTGTGTAAGCTTTGTATAGGGTGAGATTTGTGCTTTTTTTTTTTTTTTTTTTTTTTTTAATAATTGTTTGTTTGTTTTTCCTCTGATTGGCAAGGCTGAGTGAGGTGGTAATCCTGTCTGCTGACGATTGGGTTTGCATTTTTGCTTTGTTTATTGTTTAGATAAACAATAGTTTAGATAAACAAGAGTCTTGCACAGGGTGCTACTGGTGATTGGGCGGTGCTGGGTCTTGTATTCAAGTGATTTCCTTTGTATGAGGTCTCACTATCTGATACTCCCTAGGGTGAATTCTCTGGTATTCTAGGATCTTGGAGTCAGTGCTCCCGCTCCAAAGGCTCAGGACTTGATCTCTGTTCATGAAGGAAGATTTCACAAGTGGTTTGTTAAGGCATTAAGTGAGATTAAAACAGATACTCAGAAATGAAAAATGAAAGATGAAACCCAGACAAATGGCAGTTACCACATCAGGCAAATAATAATTAAAATAATAGAATATACACCCACAAGCAAAATGAAAACAATCCAATGAGAATAAAGGACAGAAGCTTGACCCAGTAAACAAAGGAAGTAAAAAATTATATTTACCAGTTAAAAACAAAAGTAACTAAAGCACAAACTGAAAAACAAAATTAAAGCAAGCTGCCAAGTGGTGAATTAAGCAATTAAAACAAAACTAACAAATACATTGAGAGTAAAGGAAAGGAAGAATATACATGCAAAGTTAAATAGAGGTACATGAAGATTTATATATATTAAAGATTAACTGGAAGGGGAAAAGAACTTAGGAAAAGCAAATAAAGGAATAAATGTAGAAAAAATATAATAGGTTTTAAAAAATTAAAATTAAGAAAAAGAGAAAATTGAAAAAAAAACTTCACAGAACAGCAAAAGCCCAACGTAGAGGCTGCTGCTGCTAAGTCGCTTCAGTCGCGTCCAACTCTACATGACCCCATGGACGGCAGCCCATCAGGCTCCTCCATCCCTGGGATTCTCCAGGCAAGAATACAGGAGTGGGTTGCCATTTCCTTCTCCAATGCATGCATGCATGCATGCATGCTAAGTCGCTTCAGTCATGCCCGACTCTGTGCAACCCTATGGACAGAAGCCCACCAGGCTCCTCTGTCCATGGGATTCACTAGGCAAGAATACCAGAGTGGGTTGCCATTTCCTTCTCCAACGTAGAGGCAGAGGTTTATAACAGCAATAAAAAAAATGTGACTGAGAGGGAAAAAAAAAACCTCAAAAGCTTAATTAAATTTCATAGTGCCAAAAAAATCAACAGCTACAACAACAGGGGTAAGAGGGGGAAAAAATAAAAGAAGAAAGAAAAAATCCAAAAGAATCTACAGAACAAGTCAAAACATAAGAATAAAAAAAGTTTCTCTTAATTCACTGCTATCAGAGTCCTTTTCCTCGCTGGGAGTCACAGTCCACCTCGCCTCCCTAGGAGGCCGTCCAGCACTGTGCTGGTCTCCAGACCTGCTGTGGGGGCAGCTTGGATTCTAATCTTGTCCTACTCCTGTGTGTTCTTGCCTTCAATGTCCACAGCTATTAAAACCAGTGCATTTTCTTTTGTGGGAGTTCTCAACAATATTTTATATATTGTATAGACACAGAGTCTGCCTGGTTGACCACGTGGATTTAATCTGCTGCTAGTACAGCTGGTGGGAAGGTTTGCAGTCTTCTTCCTTAGCCACACTGCCCCTGGGTTTCAGCTGTGGTTTTATTTCCACCTCTGCATGTGGGTCGTCCACTGGGGTTTGCTCCTGAGGCTGCGCTGGAGAATTTTGGTCTGCCCCAGTGAGGCCCAGGTGTGGAGGTGGTTCAGCTGCTTGGGTTGTGGGGCTTCTGGCAGCACCAGGTACTCAGGGGGGTTGATGGGTAGGGAAGCAGGAAAATTTCTGCTTTATTGACTATGCCAAAGCCTTTGACTGTGTGGATCACCACAAACTATGGAAATTCTTAAAGAAATGGGAATACCAGACCACCTTACCTGCCTCTTGAGAGGTCTGTATGTAGGTCAGGAAGCAACAGTTAGAACTGGACATGGAACAACAGACTGGATCCAAATAGGGATAGGGGTATGTAAAGGCTGTATATTCTCATCCTGCTTATTTAAGTTATATGCAGAGTACATCATGAGAAACACTGGGCTAGATGAAGCACAAGCTGAAATCAAGATTGTCAGGAGAAAATACAATAACCTCAGACACGCAGATGACATCACCCTTATAGCAGAAAGCAAAGAAGATCTAAAGAGACTCTTGATGAATGTGAAAGAAGAGAGTGAAAAAGTTGGCTTAAAACTCAGTTCAGAAAACTAAGATCATGGAATCTGGTCTCATCTCTTCATGGCAAATAGATGGAGAAACAGTGGAAACAGTGACAGACTTTATTTTGGGGGGGCTCCAAATCACTGCAGATGGTGACTGCAGCCATGAAATTAAAAGATGCTTGCTCCTTGGAAGAAAAGTTATGACCTATCTAGACAATATATTAAAAAAGCAGAGACATTACTTTGCCAACAAAGATCCATCTAGTCAAAGCTATGGTTTTCCCAGTAGTCATGTATGGATGTGAGAGTTAGACTATAAAGAAAGCAATGAAGAATTGATACTTTTGAACTGTGGTGTTGGAAAAGACTCTTGAGAGTCCCTTGGACTGCAAGGAGATCCAACCAGTTCGTCCTAAAGGAGATCAATCCTGGCTGTTCACTGGAAAGACTGATGTTGAAGCTGAAACTCCAATACTTTGGCCACCTGATGTGAAGGACTGATTCATTTGAAAAGACCCTGATGCAGGGAAAGATTGAAGGTGGGAGGAGAAGGAGGTGACAGAGAATGATATGGTTGGAAGGGATCACTGACTCAATGGACATGAGGTTGAGTAAACTCCAGAAGCTGGTGATGGACAAGTAGGCCTGTTGTGCTGCAGTCCATTGGGTTGCAAAGAGTCAAACACGATTGAGTGACTGAACTGAACTGAGAAGTGTATGGGAACCAGTATTTGTCAATACATTCCAGTATTCTTGCCTGGAGAACCACACTTCCTGACAGAGAAGCCTGGCAGGCCATAGTTCACAGGGTCACAAATATTTGGACACAACTGAAGTGATCCTGCATGCATAGATGCAAGATATTTCTTGCCTGTGGCAGCTCTGCCCCAGTGATGGTTGAGTATGAAGTTGGTGCAGCTGCCTGGAATGCAGGGACTCTGGTGGAGACAACTGTGCAGGGACATGGACTGCCTCTGCCGCAGGAGTTATGGCCCTACCAGAGTCTTTTTTCGAGACTCCTGTAGCTGGCAATCAGAAGGCCTCTTGGGCCAGTCTTTCTACATAGCTCTGCCTGTTCAGGTGCTTAGACGACTCCCTTGCCTGGAATCCTTCTCCGATGTTTGGAGCATCCAGTCACAAACATCAGAGGGCACCCTGGGTGGGTTCCTACTCTTAGTTCAGTGCCTTGGACATTTGATGGGCCAGCCTCTCTATTGTTCAGCTGCCAATGCTGGTGTGTAGGGAGAGAGAGGCTATGGTGATGTCTCCAGCCCCTATACATGACCTCGCTGTATCACCTTGCTTCTCTGGCCACCTGGCTTTCCTCCACCAGCATTTCCCGCCATAATCTCCTCCCTCACATCTCCTAGATCCATCTTTCTGCCGTCAATAGCAGCCCTCACCTTGGGTTTGCTCCACAATCTCTAAACTCCAGCTCCCAGCCACTGTGCCTTCTAGGGGACCTGCAGCCCTGTCTGGGGTATGTATGGCTGTGGCAAGGACTGTCTGATTCTCATTCCACTTAGACTGCTGCAGATCAGCTGTTTCACTCTCAGCTTTAAACATGCATTCTATGACTCAAACAATTGCCCCAATATGGGGATCAGACCCCTCCTTCAGTTCTCGCCCCCCTGGGGGCAGGTCTAGTCCTACTAACACTCCTGTTCCCCACCCCAGTTCCTTTGTCCTACTGAGTTTTGCGTGGTTCTATATATTCTTTACCAATGGTCAGGTACTTCTGTCTGCTCTTAGCTGGTGTTCTGCATGCACTTCTGTGTCCGACAGTGTATTCCTGATGTATCTGTGGAGAGAGATGTACTCCATGTCCACCTACTCCTCCGACATCTTGTTCTGTCTGTGCATTTGCTTTTTAAATCAGTTAAGAGGAAAAAGGAGGAGAAATATGTAATTGCTCTTTCCTTTTAATTATATATATAAAATTATTTTCACTGGCTGTCTTTGCGGGGTTTTTTTGTTTGTTGGCATGAAATCACATTACTGTCTGTTGTCACTCTTTCAGCCTGAAGAATTTTGTTTAATATTTCTTACAAAGTGGTTCTGCTAAAAATTAATAGTCCCACTTTTTATTTGTCTGAGTATGTCTTTATTTTGTCTTCATTTTTGAGGGCCATTGTTTCTTTAATGGAATGTCTTACAAAAAAGATTTGAGTTGCAAGTATAAAGTTCCCATAGGACTATCCACCCACCAGTTTCTTCTGTTTTTAACATATTGAATTAACTGGTTATTCTTGATGAACCAATTTTGAAATGTTCAGTTCAGTTCATTTGCTCAGTTTTGTACAGCTATCTGTGAGCCCATCAACTGCAGCATGCCAGGCCTCCCTGTCCATCACCAACTCCCAGAGCACGCTCAAACTCACGTCCATTGAGTCTGTGATGCCATCCAACCATCTCATCCTCTGTTGTCCCCTTCTCCTCCTGCCTTGAATCTTTCCCAGCATCAGGGTCTTTTCCAGCGAGTCAGTTCTTCACATCAAGTGGCCAAAGTACTGGAGTTTCAGCTTCACCATCAGTCCTCCCAATGAACACCCAGGACTGATCTCCTTTAGGATGGACTGGTTGGATCTCCTTGCAGTCCAAGTTGCTGTCAAGAGTCCACTCCAACACCACAGTTCAAAAACATCAGTTCTTCAGTGGTCAGCTTTCTTTATAGTCCAGCTTTCACATCCATACATGGCTACTGGAAAAACCATAGCTTTTACTATACAGACATTTGTTAGCAAAGTAATGTCTCTGCTTTTCAATATGCTGTCTAGGTTTGTCATAGATTTTCTTACAAGGAGCAAATGTCTTTTAATTTCATGGCTGCAATCACTGTTTCCAAAGTTTCTCCATCTATTTGCCATGGCATGATTGAACCAGATGCCTCCTCAGACCACCATTCTGCTCTGTTGCATTCCTTTTTTGTGGGGATGGTTTTTATCACCACCTCTTATACAATGTTTTGAACCTCCATCCATAGTTCTCCAGGCACTCTATCTATCAGATCTAATCCCTTAAATCTATTTGTTGCTTTCACTGTATATCTGTAAGGGATTTGATTTAGGTCATACTTGAAAGGTCTAGTGGCTTTTCCTACTTTCTTCAATTTATGTCTGAGTTTTGCAATAAGGATTTCATGATCTGAGCCACAGTCAGTTCCTGGTCTTATTGTTGCTGACTGTACAGAACTTCTCCATCTTCAGCTGCAAATAATATAATCAATCTGATTTCAGTATTGACCATCTGGTGATGTCCATGTGTAGAGACATCTCCTGTGTTGTTGGAAGAGGGTGTTTGCTATAACTAATGTATTCTCTTGGAAAAGCTCTGTTAGCCTTTGCCTTGCTTCATTTTGTACTCCAATGCCAAACTTGCCTGTTACTCCAGGTATCTCTTGACTTCCTACTTTTGCACTCCAGTCCCCTGTGTTGAAAAGGACATCTATTTTTGGTGTTAGTTCTAGAAGGTCTTGGAGGTCTTCACAGAACCTTTCAACATCAGCTTCTTCAGCATTAGTGGCTGTAACAGAGACTTGGATTACTGTGATACTGAATGGTTTGCTTTGGTAACAAACAGAGATCTTTCTGTCATTTTTAACATTGCCCCCAAGTACTTCATTTCAGACTATTCTGTTGATTGTGAGGGCTACTCCATTTCTTCTAAGGACTTCTTGCCCACAATAGTAGATATAATGGTCATCTGAATAAAATTCTCCCATTCCAGTCCATTTTAGTTCACTGATTTCTAAAATGCCGATGTTCACTCTTGCCATCTCCTGTTTGACCACTTCAAATTTACCTTGATTCATCGACTTAACATTCCAGGTGCTTATACAATATTGTTCTTTACAGCATCGGACTTAACTTCCATCACCAGACACATCCACAACTGGACGTTGATATTTCTTTGGCTCTGCCTCTCCATTCTTTCTGGAGCTATTTCTCCACTGATCTCCAGTAGCATATTGGGCACCTACTGACATGGGGAGTACATCTTTCAGTGTCATATCTTTTCATCTTTTCCTGCTGTTCATGATATGCTGTTATTAACTAAAGCCCATGGTTTACATGAAGGTTCCCTGTTTATGTCGAACATTCTATGGGTCTTGAACAAATATATAATGTCATGTATCCCTCATTACAGTGTCACACATAATAATTGTTCCACTGCCCTAAAATTCCCTTTTGTTCCATCTATTCATCCCTTCTTTTCTCTCTGTAAATCCCTTACTTCTAATGATCTTTTTATTCTTTCCATAGTCTTCCTTTTCTAGAATATCATAGTAGTATTATCCTTTTCTGACTTGGCTTCTTTCACTTAGTAATATGTGTTGAATTTTCCTCCATGCATTTTGATGGCTTGATAGTTTCTTTCTTTAAAAAAAAATTATTCATTTTAATTGGAGGCTGATTACTTTACAATAGTGTGGTGGTTTTTGACATACATCAACATGAATCAGCCATGGGTGTACATGTGTCCCACAATCCTGAACCCCCCTCCTACCTCTGTCTCGACCCCATCCCTGTGGGTTGTCCCAGAGCACCACCTTTGTGTGCCTGCTTCATGCATCGAATTTTCACTGGCCGTTTACTTTATGTATGGTAATATACATGTTTCAGTGCTATTCTCTCATATCATCCCACCCTTCCCTTCCCCGCCCCCCCCATAGTCCAAAATCTGTTTTTACATCTTTGTCTCTCTTGCTGTCTTACATATTGGGTCATCATTACCATCTTTCTGAATTCCACATATATACATTAATATACTGAATTGATATTTCTTTTTCTGGCTTACTTCACTCTGTAGAATAGGCTCCAGTTTCATCCATCTCATTAGAACTGATTCAAATGCATTCTTTTTTATAGCTAAGTAATATTCCATTGTGTATATGTACCACAACTTCCTTATCCATTTTTCTGTTGTAGTTTATTTCTTTTTGTTTCTGAATAATATTCACTGTATGGCTATACCACAATTTTTTGGTATATCCTCTATGGAAAGATGGGTTGGTTCCTTCCAAGTTTTGACAATTATGAATACAACTGTTATAAATTTTTGTGTTCAGAATATTGTGTGAATGTGTTTTCAACTTATTTGGGTAAATACCAAGGAGTATGCTTACTGGATGATATGGTAAGAGTGTATTTAGTTTTGTAGGAAACTGCGACTCTTCAAAAATGGCTATATCTTCCTGCCTTCTTACTAACAATATGTGACAGTTCCTGTTGCTTCACATCCTTGCTAGCCTTTGGTGTTGTCAGTGTTTTGGATTTAGGCCATTCTAATAGATATGAGAGTACTTCATTATGAATGATATCTGATGTGGAGCTTCTTTTTATGTTTATTTTCCACCCGCATTTTTCTTCAGTGAAGTTACCTTCAAATTTAAGCATTTTTCTGGATATGTTTCTGGTTTGACAGGTTTTTTTTTTTTTCCTTTAGTACTTTGCATATGTCATCTTACTGTCATCTCTCCTTCATTGTTCTGATGATAAATCAACGGTGATACTTATTTGGGCTCCCTTGTTTCTCTCTTTCTGCTTCTAAGTTTATCTCTTTCTTTCTTTTTCTTTCAACATTGTAACTGTGTCCAGTTGTGGACCTCTTTGTATTTATCCTATACATCAATAATATAATGCAAAACAATAAATGTAAGCCAAAAAAGGAATTGTCAATCATAATGAAGACAGGAATAGCTAGTTTTAAAAGTTCACAGTCACTCCAGATTATACTATGAAGAAATAGCTTCTAAGATAAATGGACGTTTTGGGAATTTTATATATATATATATATATATATATATATACATATATATATAGCTTACTAAACATTTGAAACATAAATCTTTGTGTCAACATACATCTTTATTTCATTTGAGAACACCTGAATACACCTGAAAGTGATTGTTAAGCAACAGGGTAAACTTATCTTGAGCTTCATATAAAACGGTCAAATCATTTTGCAATGAAATTACAAAGAGGCATGTGAAAACTTTGTGGAGTATCTTCTGCCAGTAGGGCTACTATATCAAAATCTGACAGTCTCTTTATTGGGAGTCTTTAGGCCATTTACATTTTCTGTAATTATCAATAGAGTTGGTTTAAATCCTCCATTTAAAAAAAAATATATTTTTATAATCTGCTTTTTGTTCTTTTCCTCTGTTCTTATCTTCTTTGGAAGAATTGGATATATTTTAGGAATTTTTCTCTCCAGTATTAATTATACCTCTTCTTTTATTATTTTAATGTGCTTGTACTTGGGTTTATAGTATATATTGTTAGCATTGTACTTTAACTTCAAATTATATTTACCACTTTACATAAAGTGTAAGAATGTTAGAGAGTTATATTTTAATTTACTCTCTCCCAACCTTTACTTTTATAGATTTTACTCTGACATAAATTATAAACCTTCAAATTCATTGCCATTATTTTCAGTCTCATCATAAGTTATCTTTTGGAGTAGTTAATTTGAGTTGAAAATGCCTTCTATGTTTATTCATATGTTAATATGCCCAGTACAATTTATTTTCTTGTGTAGATGTGAATTCCATCTGGCATTATATTCCTTCTGCTTAAAGAATTTCTTTCAACCTTTCTTGAGGTGCAAATGTGTTGGTGATGGATTCTCTCATATTTTATTGTCTTACATCTTCTGTCTTTGTTAAAACATACATTTTTTCTCAGTACAGAATTCTAAATCAACTTTTATTTTACAATTTCTTAAAAAATCACTACATTGTCTCCGGGCTTGCATAATTTTTCAAGAGAAGTTAGTTATCATTCTTACCACTGTTACTCTGTACTACTTCGAACATTTGTATCTTTTTTCTCAGTGACTGCTTTTAACACAACTGTAAAATTTTCAATTATTTTATTTTTCTTTTTATTCTGGATTTTTAACCATTTAGTTTGCTGGTGTTAATTTTTAAAAGGTATTATTGTCTGAGTTTTGTTGAGGTTTTGGATATGTATGGTCTTACAGTTTTCATCAAACTTTTGTAAAATTTCTAACCATAATTTTTTTCACATTTTTTGGTCTTTATCTTCTTGTGTTAGGGCTCCAGTCACATCTGTTTTAGATAGTTTACATTGTCATACCATCATTAGGCTTTGTTCATGTTTTGATATCGTCTTCCTGACCCTCATTTTAGGCAGCTTCTTTTGCAATGTGTTTACTTTCAATGACATTTTCTTCTGTAATGTCTACAATGATGTCTTTTGCAATGTCAACTACAATTATATCTAGTGTATTTTTCATTTTAGTACTACATGTTTTATTACTAGGTTTTCTATTTGGGCCATTTTTATACATTTTTTTTCTTATGTTTATATTTTTCTTTACCTTCTTTATCAGATGAAGTATATGTATGAAAGCTGTTTTAATATCATTTACTGCTATTTCCATTATCTCTCTCATTTCTGAGTCTGTTTTTAATGATTTATTGTCTTCTTGTACACATTTTCCTATTTATATACATGCCTGGTAATTCTTGTTTGATTCAAGACATGTTAAATTTTGTGTTGTAAGTTCTGAATTGTTGTTATTCCTTTAAATAGTTTCAGACTTTGTTCTACAATGTAGTCAAGTTATTATTTGTTTGATCCTTTGAGTCTTTTTTCTACATGTAATTAAGGAGGGCAAGAACATTCTTTAATCTACTAATTTACTCCCACTAAAAACACCATATTTTTTTAGTGCTTTGCTAAATGAACTATGTTTTATAAGATCTTTCCACTGTGGATCTTAAAGGTACAAACTATTCTTTACTTTTTGTAAGCTATGGGAAATGTTTAGCATACTATTTGCCAGAAATCTTTGCCTATACATGAATATTTTTTTTTCTTATGTGTCCACAGACAGTTACTCAATCAATGACTTAAAAGAACTCCTCTGCATATTTCTAAAAGTATTCCTATAAATCCTTTTCTTTTCTGGTACTCTATTCCAAAAATTTCAATCACCTTAGTTTTCCTGCAAGACCATCCATCAGGTTCTGTTTGGGTTCTCTTACTCTATCCTATGGCCTAGAAATTCCAAGTAGTAAGTTGGGACAGAATAGGGGTTCCTTCATTCATTTCTCATCTTAGGGATCACAGTCCTGCATTCTATTGTTCAGTGACTAAGTAAGTTATTTCATATATTTTGGTCAGTTTTCTACCTTTCCAAGCTGGAAAGGTAAAATTGTTCTCTTTTACTATCTCATGGAGGAATGTGAAATTTCATGCTCCTATTTCTCACAGCTATCTTAGTCAGAGTAATTCACCTCCATGAGCTTCAGTTTCCCTTTTAATTAATTGGGAATGTGCGCTGTGCTCAGCTGCTTCAATCGCGTCTCACCCTTTGTGACTCTATAGACGGTAGCCTGACAGGTTCCTCAGTCCATGGGATTCTCCAGACAAAAATATTGGAGTGTGTTGCTTCATCCAGAGGATCTTCCTGACCCAGGAATCAATCCTGCATCTCCTGCATTGCAGGTGGTTTCTTTACCGCTGAGCCACCAAGAAAGTCTGAAGGGAATAACAATATCTATTTCATAAATTACTGTGGTGAAAATATCCAGCATAGAGCTATATCTGTAGTAAGTATGAGAGGAAGAATCATTTATTTCTCTTTCTGCTGATAACCAAAACACATGGTTTCCTCTCTACTTATCCAAATCCTTCCTATCCTGGCAAGACTAAATTAAACCATATTTTTCCTTAACAATGTTCCTTCCAAGCCTAGCCTAAAGGGAGCTCTCCTTTCTCTGAAACATTTCAGCAATTATTGTCTATACAATTTGCTGAGTAATTAATCATAGGTGCCCTTTAATAACATTGCTACTGTTGTCTAGAAAGGTTATTTAAATTCTTTATTATTGGATATTACCTAATGTTTGTAAGTGTTTCTATTCAACAAGCCATAAGCTGTCATGAAGACAACTCATGAAATGTGTCAATATTCACTATAGTTCCTGACTCAGAGCCTACCACATAGTAAGGACAAAATTATTAATTTAGGTTTAATGGCATGTGATCACAATAGTTATTCTTATGCCAGAAAGGTCATCATTGAATGAAACGTACACACAGTGCATGGGACAAAATCTTCCTTCTTCAGATTACCCTAAATAATCCTCCATATCTTTTTTCTCTGAGCCTCAGTGTTTGGCATTCTTCAGGAAAAAATAATAATAATAATAATAATAATGACAAAACCAGTAGAAGATTATGTGGAAATGTATATGCCATTTAGAAGATGAGCAGGGCCTCAAGACTGAAAAGTCACGTCTAATTTGACTCTGTACCTTCTGTGGAGCAAGGGGCCTGGCATCTCCATCCATCCAATAGCAGACCCTCTGATCAAGAGGTTAAACCATCAAGAAGATAAATCTCTGTGTTTGTGATCTCTTGGTTACGGTCAAAGCTAAATCATGTGCTCAGTGTGAGTTTCAGGATTTATTGTGCTACACTCTGTTAATATTAATGAGAACTTCCCCCCAAAAAATAAAGCCTGTCATTGCTCTATGAGTTTGAAATCTTGGTGATAGGCCAAACACTTCAGAAATCATCTACAACACTCTTTGGAGTAACAATTGGTATCTGATTTTGCTTTCTTTACCCTACAACCATACATAATTTTCCCTTGAACTGAAAATTTCCAAGGAGAAATAACATTCTAATGAATGATAGTGTGGATTTTGAAGCCTATTTCATCTCAGTGACTTCCTCAGAAATTAACGTTTGCTAGTCGCATGATGACTGGTATGACTGAAAATCCCTGCAAACTTGCTCAAATCTGAAAATTCCTCTGCATTCTTATGACTCTGGCACAAATTTCAGGTACATATGTTTATAATCTGATTATAATTACATAGGCTTATGAAATCAGAATCCATTGTCCTAAACTATTAAGGCTAGTCACAGAACTCCCCTGGCGGTCCAGTGGTTAAGACTCTACACTTTCAATGCAGGGAGCACGGGTTCAATCCCTTGTTGGGGAACTAAAATCCTACATGCTGCATGGCAGGGCCAAAAAAAGAAAAAGAAAAAGACTGGTACCAGTCTGTTTTTTTGAGATAAGTCAAAATAAGAAAGATATTCTTTTTTATACCCTGGGAACATGAGGCATTACGTACAAAAGAACTTTGCATATTGTGGCTCATCAGTGGAACTAGAATGGAATTAGAAAACATTTACTCTTGTCACACCATCTTCATTCTTTATATATATATATATATATATATATATATATATATATATATACACACACACACACAATGTATATATATATATCAGATCACCTAATATGAAAGATGTCCATTTCTTCTGCCTCAGATAGCACACGTTCTCCCTGCCTCTCTTCCATGACTTACTATCTAAATCAGGAAAGTCTTTAAAAATAATTCATTCACAAATTACTCTTCTCTTTATATCTTCTTTAACATGTACACGGTCTTAATCAAGATTTGAGACTTGACTTGGGAATTTTCAACATTACACATAGAAATGTAAGGTCACAGAGGATTTCTCTTAGTTCATTATCCCAAATTTCTTCAGCCATTCCCACTCCACCATCTCCTAAAGGTGGTCCAGCAGGGGTGTTCAATGAGCATCAGCCAACATAGAGTTATTTTTGAGCAGGTATAGGAAAGCCAAGCAAAATGATTCATATCATACCAGCATATCCAGCCAGCAGGGAGCCTGATATTTTGCATCTTTCACTCAAAGTAGCAGACTTCCCTTATTAAAAAAAAAAAAAAAAAAGGTAAATACATAAAGACTTTCTCTCTCAAGCCCTGCCTGTAATCCACCTCCAAGTCTTCGTGTGCATGATGGCCACTTTGTCCTCTCCTTGACCTGTTCTCTGGGATAAATGAACCAAAGCCTGGAATAGCTGCTTCCTGTAAGCATCAATCTGCCTCACAAGGGGAAGAGGGGAAGGCAGAGTGGTCTCTGGTTTCATCCTCCTCTACCTCTGTTTTCACTTCCACTGAATCCCTAGCTCCTTCTTGCTTCCCAAGGGGAAGCCTTGCTTCCCCTTTATTGCCTATACCTAAATCCAGCCTCTCTCTCCCCAGCACTTTTGTTTTCCCATTAACACACTGAACCCCTCATGTTTCAGGAAGTTTGTGAGGGCAGTTGGTGAGGTGAATTGTGCTTCCTGACAAGTATGCAAAGCATTCTATGATATACTGGATCTGGAAACCCCTATTATAGGAGATTTACTATTCTGTTCTAAGGTTGCACTCCAGGTTGAAATTGGCTGACAAGGTCTCAGCTAGGCTAGGATTTATTCCTACATATAAAATTATTTTTTTAATTAGTTCAATGCACTGGTCATTTCTAAACCAAAGAAATGAGAAATAAGTTCACAAAGCAAAAGTGAAACAGACCATGGTCTAAGTCAGTTGTTCAGTTTATACAAAAATATTTGTAGCCCTCAAGCTCTTAAACACTTCCATACATTTTCTTAAGATCAAGGATTCACACACATCTGTGTGTATGCACACTCAGTTGTGTCTGACTCTTTGCAATCCCACGGATTGTAGCCCACCAGGCTCCTCTACCCATGAAATTCCCAAGGCAAGAATACTGGAGTGGGTTGCCATTCCCTTCTCCAGGGGATCTTTCTGACCCAGGGACTGAACCTGGGTCTCCTACATCTCTGCATTGGCAGGCGGTTCCTTTACCACTGAACCACCAGGGAAGCCCTCACATACATCCTAGATTTTTGCAAATTAATTACTATTGCTATCAGTCTCCTTGGCCTCTGTTCACAGATTTTTTTTTTTTTTTTTTTTTTTAAGGCAAGCATGAATTGCATGTAAAATCTTGGGCAGGAAGGCAGAAACTGGGCCTCTTCATTCTATCTGAAATCCTTTCTGCGTTCCTGGTTCAGTGAGATATATAAGCATGGCAGAGGCAGATTGTGGAGAGGAGGTATTATTGCCTGCGCTTGTGCGCACACAGACATACACAAACCCCAGATGGTAACGAGATGAGGATAAAGAGCCAACAACACCAGGAGTTATTTTGGGAACAAAACTAGGAATCTACATATGGTTAGATTTTTCGTGCTAAATGTTGCTCTTGCATATGACAAGCTCCTTCGTGGAGCAGAAGCCAATTCATAGATCTATTCAAATTACTTTTCTAGTGTCTAATGCTTTGGAGGAAGAAGTAAGACGTGTGTGATTCCTTTAACAAGACCAAGATATTGCAACTGTCTCAGAAGAGGCCCTATAATTTCTTCAAACTCTCTTCACTCTGTATAAATGTGCAAGAACGAGTAATGTCAAAAAATAGTTAAAAGTCAAGTCAGATTGCTAGAATTTAGCAGTTACCTTCAGTCTTTGGTGAATGATTGGCTGTGTGAATGGTGGGATATTGCTGGTAAGAAAGAAAATCATATGTTTGATCTGCAGGGCAGTACATTTGCTAATGTTCCATACTTACCAACTCCACCCTGAACACTAGTTAAGAGATTCACAATTTCATACTGTTTAGGGAGAAAAAAAGTGTGTCATTAGCACAGCATAAATTCTTGACTACTATACAGTTCCAAACACAATACCGTGTACCAGTAATTTATTAATATCTCATTACATACATCAATATTACTATTATTCATTACGAAAAATACAAGAAGGCTAACACTTACTTCCCTTTCTCCCATTCCATGTTTCTAACTAAGCAGCAAACATTTTTCAAAGGTTGCTATGGGAAGAGTGCTGTGCCTATCAGGAGTAATCTTACTTTTCAGTAACAATAGTTGTATGACATGCAGTGTACAGTCCCCCCCCACCCCCCATTGTTGCTTGAAAGATTTGCTGCTCCTGTTACTTGGGAAAAGAACTTCAAATTAAGAAACAGTGAGTTTTTAGTTTTTCTTCTCTAGCAGGAGAAAGAACGCCATTGAAACAATGCACCAGGAACTGAGCGTACAAAACTGCTAAAGATAGTGACCAACGTTAAGGAGCTCACAGTTTACAGACGGCGACATGCACGTAAGTAATCATTACAAGACAGCGCGTTAAGTGACTGACCACATGCACGCGTTTGATGCGCTCGGAGCACAAGGGAGTGAGTCATGAACCAGAAAAGGGAGTACAGTAATGGCTCCTGCCCAACTGCATATTCTCAGAGGGAGACTTAGCTCAGCGCTTGCATAATAAACTCGCATCGCCCTTATGTGAAACTTAGGCATGGCATGCTATGCAGAAATTATTGCGTAATTTTTACAACAGCAGCCTAGCATGTATTTATTGCTTTATCTGGTAGGCTTATCTCCTTTCTTTTGAGAATAGCACCACTTTTGGACAGGACGAGGAAATATTGTTCACTTACTCTGCAAATGTGTGATTTTACTAGAGGTAGTCAATCACAACATCCCACTGAGCCCCGGTTTCTTCAGATTGAAATTATGGAAGAGAAACAGTTCCTCTAGAAAAGAAGGGTTTTTAATTGAAAGCCTGGGATTTACCAGTGGACAATATTTCCAGATCTTAGAGAAAGCCCATATAAGAGAATGAATTAGGGACACAAAGAGAAACAGAAATGAGAGAGACATAGCAATTGAGAGAAACTGATGGAATTCACAACCCAGTTTCTGGTCCTCTCTGAGGCCAACTGCCTCTCAACACTCCGCTGTTTGATTATGGAGTCAAAACATGGCACTGTTTGCCTTAAACAGGTGTTCATTTTTTGTATCCAAGATCATTTTAGATGGCCGACAGAATCAACACTAAGATTTCTCCATAGAAGTTACTCATGCTTGGTATTGTATCAATCTGCTAATCTACAAGTGAGATATTTTTCTTCAGATTTTGATTATCTGGTGTTAATGACCTCTTTTCCAGAGTGTTCCTACTCCTCCTAGCATCCTGCTTCTCTAGGTTGCATTAAGCTAAACAGAAGTTCTGAGTTAAGAACGGTTTAGAGAAGAAAAAAAAAAAAAAAAAAAAAGAGCTGTTTAGAATTCAAAGGGAAGAGATGGGAGTGTATTGTCTCATGAATTACAAACACATACCTGCTTCTGAAATGTGACTAGAGACTGAGTGTAACATCTTACTCCAAAAGTGTGACTTTACTATAGGAATGGAACTTTATGTCTTAACAGTGATGATAAATGGGCAACTATGGCAACTATTTAGAGCATTTTGGGAAATTAGGACCAATATTATTCACCAAAGATTCAAATTGAACCTGCTCAGATGTAAACTAATACTTTTATCTCCAACCTGCTCCTCTTACAATTTTCTTCATCTTCACTGGTGGTACCATAATATCTCCAGTCACACAGACTAAGAAATGACAACTTTATCATTGAGGGAGCCTGCTTCCTTAGTCCTTGTAACTAATCACTCACCATCTCAGTTAATTTCACCTTTACATATTGTTTCTTTCCATCTTTATTTTTAATGCTCTGGTTCAGACCCTCCTTATATTTTGCCATGCCTATTTCAACATCCTTTTAACATGTTTACTTGCCTCCATTCTTGTCGCTTCAATAGTGTCCAATTCGGTGTGCCCCCATGGATTGTAGCCCTCCAGGCTCCTCTGTCCATGGGATTCTCCAGGCAAGAATACTGGAGTTGCCATTTCCTTCTCCAGGGGATCTTCCCAACCCAAGGATTGAACCCGCGACTCCCACTTCCCCTGCCTTGGCAGGCAGGTTCTTTCCCACTAGCGGCACCTGGGAAGCCCATCTCTATCCGTGCCCTCCTCTAACCCATCTTTTAAACAGTTGTCAGTGATTTGTCTGAGATGCAAACATGATCCTGCTACTTTCCTATTAATAATCACACAAGGATGTCTCATCACTATAGAACTCTGGCATGGCAGTCTAGCCAAGCTCTGTCTTCAAGTGTTTGGTCAATGGTCTGCTCCTGCCTACCTTCCCACTTTCATTACCTGCCACTCCCCTCCTCTAGGCTTCAGTCCAGCTGTGCTGTTCTTTTTGCAGTTCCCTTCTCAGGTTTTTCCTTTTCCTTGGAATACTCTACTCTGGCTATGATTAAGCCATTCAGAGGCCCTAAGCATCAAAAAAGATTAGGATGCCTCATGTAAAATTAAGAATTTAATAATATCAAAATAGAAACCAAGTCTAGCATTGTGCTGATCATCTTAATGGATTCTTTTCCTTTTCCCTCTTCCATTATATCAAATATACAAAGGAAGTGTTATAACATCTGGGATATATTATGGTCTGGGTCAAATTATAAGGATAAGGACTCCCAGTAGGTTTTCAAACACTGGATAGATGGGACCTCTGAAATCACAATTTGCAATTGTTCATGTCTTGCCCTTTTTCTTGGTAATGGAACTGCAGTCATCCTCTGACAACACTTTTCAACTCATCCGGGAAAGGAAGGGAGAGCAGCCCAGGTATGGAAGCTTCCTGATAATGCCATTGCGTGCCTCGAAGGAGAGCTTGATTTTTTTCCCCCAAGCAATTACTTAATTGGTATTTTGGCCCCCTTTTCTCTGAAGTAGGACATAACCTTTATTGACATTGTGGCTGCTGCCACATCTGTTATGCTGACAGAGAGAAGGAGCTGGACCAATTCTTATGATGGATTTGGCAATGTCAAACCTTCAGCACAATTTGTATCGGGGCAAAAGGAAGCTTGTTGCTAGTGGAAGGTTCCTCCAATCCCCGAAACATTGTGGGTATGAAGAGGACTGTCCCCATCCTCCTAGCACCAAAATCCTCTCATCACCTCTGAAGTGAACCAGAGAGATATAAACTCCATTTATGGAGAAGCATCTCACTTTTGCCGGCTACTGAGCATAGGAACTGGAAGCAACTCACAATGTACTGCGACAAAAACGTCTTCTATACCTGCATAGTGGAGCTTCCCTGCGGCTCAGTGATAAAGAATCTGCCTGCCAGTCAGGAGACATGGGTTCACTTCCTGGGCAGAGATCTCCTGGAGAAGGAAATGGCAACTTACTCCAGTATTCTTGCCTGGGAAGTCCCATAGACAGAGGAGCCTAGTGAGCTACAGTCCACATGTCACAAAGGTGTCAGACATGACTTACTGACTAAACAACAAGAAACCCGCATAGTAACCCTATAAATCGATGTCCCAGAGACAAGTAAACACAGAAAATGAAGAAGAAATTAACTGCGCAAGATCTGCTGAACAGAGAGAGCTGTGGATGTAGATCCATGTCAGTCCATGAGTGATGCGTTGTAGGGTTTACACTGGATGCAGTTTCGCCGAGTGCGCTGTGTAAAATAAGCTCAGTCTGCACCCCCAGTCCAGGACATCTCTACTCCAGTACAGAGTACCTTATGATTTAGCAATCTTAACCAGACTTGGCATTCATAGGAGAGGCTATAGTTAGAGACCATACTGAACTGAGGTCCTCTGGAGGTAATAAAACACTAAGGAGATGCTATCTCATGGATTTGGAGCATGTCATTCCCTTGAAAGTCAAGGAGACAGCTGATTTAAAGTTTCCAGCTAGGTCACAGAAAAGTCAGTCGCGGCCGCTTCCAGCTGAGTTCAGAGTTTGAATATTTATGGTGTCAATCTGAAATCCAGATAACCACAAATAATATAAATCCATTAACTCCCCTGCACAAGAAAAGCTTTTTGGCTGCTAATGCCTTGATTGCTAGGCTACCACAGAATTGGTGTGTGGATTTCTTGTTTTCGGGCTTTCTTTTTTTTTTTTTTTTCTCTCTGTCTCTCCTTCTGTCTCTCTCCATGTCTATCCGTCTGTTTGTTTGTCTATCTCCACATCAACCCCTGCCTTTAGTGACTGTGTAAAGTTATACCAAGATACTCTAAACCGATGGAGACAACTTTCCAGGAAAAATAAGCAGGAACAGCAATGCTGGGACTGTCTGGCCTCCTCTGTGCATAGCATTTATTATTGAAACGTTACAGTTTTGATCATCTGAGAACCACAGTGCTGGTTTATTTCTACCACTTACATGAAGTGAAGTGAAAGTCCTTCAGTCATGTCCAACTCTTTGTGACCCCTTGGACTATATACTGGAACTCTCCAGGCCAGAATACTGGAGTGGGTAGCCTTTCCCTTCTCCAGGGGAATCTTCCCATCCCAGGGATTGAACCCAGGTCTCCTGCATTGCAGGCAGATTTTTACCAGCTGAGCCACAAAGGAAGCACAAGAAGAGTGGAGTGGATAGCCTATCCCTTCTCCAGTGGATCTTCCTGACCCAGGAATTGAACTGGCGTCTCCTGCATCACAGGAGGATTCTTTACCAACTGAGTTTTCAGGGAAGCCCACTTACATAGAAAGTGGATATTATTCACCAGATTATTGAACCTGAAGTCCTCTAGCATATTTTCTTCTCTGTAAGCAAAATTTTGCCCATGAAATAAAAACCATATCTTCTCTGTTCTCAACTACCCTAGAAGGCAGTAAGTGGGAGTGCCCAGATAAAGAACAGTAGCATGGACTTGTATTATATGACACTTGCATATATGGTATTATTGGAGTTTTATAAGAGTCACTGTGATAGAGATTATTATGCTCCTGTTTTGGATGAGGAAATTGAAATTCAGCATCCAGCCGAAGATCATGCAGGCATATTAAAAAGTGTCTGAAGCTCTTAGCCCGAGAGGTTTTTGTCAGACCATTCACCAAACCTTTGACTGTGCTAGTTCACTTACAAAATGCTTCAGAGTGACCTGGTTTGGAGACCCCTTGACAGATATAACGAGACAATGAACAAAATCTCACAAAAAAGCAAAGACTGGGATGGCATGATTTGGGTCAACGGCGAGCCCTGTATTGAATTCATCCAAATCATAGCACACCTGACTGGCCTTCTTTACTTTAAAAATACTGTTTAAAAAAAAAATTTTTTTTTGATGTGGACCATTTTAAAGTCATTATTGAATTTGTTACAATATTGATTCTGTTTTATGTTTGGATTTTGTTTTTGGCCACAGGCATGTGAGATATTATCTCCCCAACATAGGATCAAACTGGTATCCTATGTACTAGAAGCTAAGTCCTAACCACTAGACTGCCAGAGAAGCCCCTAAAAATACTATTGTGATCTTAAAGACAGTTGGTAAAAATAAACAATTATTCTTCCACTCCTGCCTCCCTCACCATCACCACATGTTGGTCCTATGTTAGATACTTGAGTGTGAGTGGTAACAGAGGACACCCTAGCATCAAGAATATTACAGCCTTCAACAAAATAACATAGGCCTACTCACACCTTAGGAATAATGAATGAATCATGAAAATGTTATAAGATCAAACAATTAAACAAACACCATCTTGACATATGACACGCAAAGCCCCTCTAAAGCACTGATTCTCAATCTCCAGTATAGAGAAAGTGTTCTCAACACTCTGCATTGGAATCACACACCAGAAATTTTTTTAAAGTACAGATTTCAGGACTCCAACCTCCGACATCCTAATTTAAATTTCCTGGTGTAAAGCCTGTGCATGTGAATTTTTAAAGAGTATCCCAGGTGATTCTGATATACATCGAGGATTGAGAATCACTAGTTTAGAGATTCCCATTTAATGGTTTGAGAGCTCTTGCATGCCTGCTAAGTTGCTTCAGTTGTGTCCAACTATTTGCAACCCCAAGGACTATAGCCCACCAGCTTTCTGTCCATGGGATTCTCCAGGCTAGAATACTGGAGTGGGTTGCCATGCCCTCCTCAAGAGGATCTTCCCAACCCAGGGATCGATCTTACATCTCCCGTGCCTCCTACATGGCAGGTGGAATCTTTACCACTGAACCACCAGGGAAGCCCTTGAAAACTCAGGCCATTCAAAAGATTTTTATATTGTACTATATATTTACATATATAAATATGTATATTTATATATTTTTATATTGTACTATATTTTTATACTATATTTAGTAGGTAATGTGTCCATGGCACATATTATCCAGGCACTGCTTGAAGTACTTTATATACATTAACTCATTTTTTCCTTATAACAATCTTATGAGAAAAATACTTCTGTTACCCTCATTTTACAGACAAGGAAACTGATACAGAAAAGCATTAAGTCCCTTGCCCAGTCACAGAGCTGAGGAACAGCAGGACTGGGACTTGAACTCCAGGGATCAGAGACTTGTTATAAATCACTGCATCATGATGCTTCATAAGCCCATTCATTTAGAAATTCTAGTTTAAGGACATGTTAAAGATCATGAGGGAACCTGGCCCTTAAATCTGTACATTTCCATTCAGAGGGCATTTCTACCGATTTACAAGCAAAAGGGATCAGGGAAAATTATTTAGAAAACTCCCTTAGTCTCTCTAAATCTCAAGGAAGAGATTTTTAAAGTTTAGATCCACTTATACTCATTTGAAAAAACCCTGATGTTGGGAAAGATTGAAAGCAGGAGGAGAAGCGGGCGACAGAGGATGAGATGGTTAGATGGCATCACTGACTCAATGGACATGAGTTTGGGTAAACTCCAGGAGTTGGTGATGGACAGGGAGGCCTGGCATGCTGTGTGGCTCATGGGGTCGCAAAGAGTTTGACAGAACTGAGCGACTGAACTGAACTGAACTGCTACACCCCCCGGTGTTTTTTTGTTTGTTTGTTTTTACAAAAAGCAAACTTGTGGAGTTAAAGCAGGTTTGTTTTCAGTGATAAGTCACTTCCTGTTCTTAAGGCCAGGAGACCTTTAAAAGCTTGTTTTAAATCTCAAGTTGCTTCTCAAGCAGTCAGCATTGTTTTACAAAGTCACATTTAGATGAGTCCAGGCCAAATAAATCACTAAAGTTTCAACTGTATAACCTTCAAAAGAATGCCCCCTTCCTTAAGGATGGGGGAAAAAAGCCTAGTCTCTGGAATTTGCCTTGTTTTACAAGGCTTGCAAGTCTAAAAATACATCTAAAATATTTTTCAAACCCTATATGGTTTTGTATTCGTCCTTAACTAACGACAATAATGAATAATTTAAAAAATCTAAGTCACCTCTTCATTTTTTCCCACAAGAAAATGTCAAATAAGAAAATGCAAACCATTCCCACCTCTACATGTGAGTCAGAGCATGAAGAAACAGGCTTAAATAGAATCAAAGTTTTGTGCAATTTCTAAAGATGCATTCAGTGGCTACAAGGTACCCAACCTGGGGCCAAATACTGTGGGGTTACCCATAAGACATGGTTCCTACTGATATGACCTGCTGGGATAACTCACTTTCTGCTTCTATGGGGAGTTCTAATTCGACCTCAGAAACAATTCCATTTCGAGGCAACTCAGTCAGTGAGACTTGTTACTTGCTAATTTCAAATTCATTAAAAGAAATTAGTGATCTCTTCACTCCAGTCAGGAATCATGCTACTCTTCACTCCATCCTACAGTCCTTCCAAGTCCTCGCCTCCAAATAATGCGGTCAGCTTTTCCTACTTTGTCCTAGGACTGTCCAGGTTTTAGCACTGGGAATACTATGTCCCTTGGGACTGTCTAGATTTTAGTACTAAAAGCCAATGTCCTGGGAAACCCCTCAATTCTGAACAAACCAGAATGATTTGTCACACTACTCTCAATATAGCCCAAGTCCCACTTTTGAACCTCACTTTGTTCAGGGTGCCATACCAGTGAAGTATTATTGTAGCTCAGATGGTTTATAAGGATGTTCAGTCTCTCAGCCACCAATCAGGAACTGAGGGGGAAAGTGGGTATCTTGAAAGTAGAAGCCACTGAACATAGCATTACCTAGAGCTGTTTTATCCAAATTATGGCACCATTTCATGCCAGTCTCAATATTAGTTCTTTCTCAGATAAGATATTTACCTGCAGCACCTACTGATAAGCTAGGATGAATGAAAATGACTCGGCTATCAGCTCAGACCAACACAGCACATGCAGTCAGTCCAATGGCCCATCCACTGGCCAGGCCTTCATACACACAAAATTGGCTAGAACAAGCACCTTTTGCTTTTTATGGTGGGGGAAGGAAGCTATGCTCTTCCTTCCTGGGCAACATTATCTTGCAAAGAAAGCATGGGTTGGGGGTTATTCAGGAAGTCTCTCTTTGTCAAAAGGAGTGGAAGGCCATTTATGCTTTTTTGTGTCTCATAAATCACTTGCTTCCATACTTGAAAACCTGAAGTCAAAATGCTCAGCCAGAACAGAGAGATGGTCACTTTGCCTTTGGCCGCATGATGCCAGAGTCATTTACAGAGCAGGTACCAATAGCCCTGCTGACTGTGTGTCATGTCATCCATCATGCGAAACTAAACCAACAAGGCGTGAAGAGATGGTTGTGGGAACTCTTGTCAGAGAGGTCAGACCACTTCATCAAGGAGGCAGGGCAATGTTTAGGATAGCTGGCCAATGGGAAGAGTTGCTCAGGGCACATTTTCAACGGGGGGCTTTCCCACACTCTATAAAGAAAATCTCAGGAGGCAGAAGTTCACCTTTACTTTTGGGCACCAAACTATATTTGAGAAAGGACTATCACTCTTAAAATATGCTACAGTCTCATTCTTCTTCCTTCCTGCTGGTCCTTTTCAATTTTTCTCTTGTTGTCAACAACTGAAGTGACTACCTTGTCAAGTTGAGAAGTGGCAACTACTTTTGAATATTATTCATATTTTATGAAAGATGTACTTTGTGAAGTAGACTTGCCCACTGAGCAAGGTTCTGATATTGTAGCCCCACTGCCATAACTATCTGAGCCTTATCCTCAGTTCAGTTCAGTTCAGTCGCTCAGTCATGTCTGACTCTTTGCCACCCCATGAATCGCAGCACACCAGGCCTCCCTGTCCATCACAAACTCCTGGAACTCACTCAGACTCATGCCCATCGAGTCAGTGATGCCATCCAGACATCTCATCCTCTGTCGTCCCCTTCTACTCCTGCCCCCAATCCCTCCCAGCATCAGGGTCTTTTCCAATGAGTCAACTCTTCACATGAGGTGGCCAAAGTATTGGGGTTTCAGCTTCAGCATCAGTCCTTCCAATGAACACCCAGGACTGATCTCCTCTAGGATGGACTGGTTGGATCTCCTTGCAGTCCAAGGGACTCTCAAGAGTCTTCTCCAACACCACAGTTCAAAAGCATCAATTTTTCGGCGCTCAGCTTTCTTCACCGTCCAACTCTCACATCCATACATGACTACTGGAAAAACCATAGCCTTGACTAGACAGACCTTTTTAATATGCTGTCTAGGTTGGTCATAACTTTCCTTCCAAGGAGTAAGCGTCTTTTAATTTCATGGCTGCAATCACCATTTGCAGTGATTTTAGAACCCCAAAAAATAAAGTCTGACACTGTTTCCACTGTTTCCCCCATCTATTTCTTATCCTCAAGACAAGCACAAAAAAAAACAACAAAAAAAAACAAATATAAGAGACAAAGTTCCGAGCCCCGCCTCGCTCCGTCCTGCCGACTGACCCAGCACTCCCACCACAGACTTGCGACGGCCCGCGGATCTGCCCTCCTTTTGAGTGCGCCGTGTCTGGTTCATCCAGTGTCGAGGCTATGAAAAAAGTGGTTCAACAGCTCTAGCTGGAGGCCGGGCCCAATCAGGTGAAGGTTTCCCAGGTAGCTGCAGATATGAAACAGTTCTATCTGCAAAATGCTCAACATGACCGACCCGCTGCTGACTGGAGTATCTTCAAGTACAAATCCCTTCAGACCCCAGAAAGTCTGTTCCTTTTGGTAGTAAAACGAATCTTTACAAGGTTTTCCAAACCACTTTTCATAAACCTGTGACTATTCAAAAGAAAGCTAAATTTGAAGCCTGTACAAAAGCCTCTCTGTACAGTGCCATACTACACAAACTTCTACTTTTGTTAATCCTTAATGTAAACCTCTCTGAATATTCATAATTTTCTGTTTCACAAGGGTAATTACTTTATATACACTGGTGGCAGCATACAATAAAATATTTAGCATAAAAAAAGAAACAAATACAGTCATTGCTCATATATCATTCAAATTTATGTAGAATCCTTTGCCTGGCACATATTTAGGATCTCAAAAGTTATTTGTTAAATAAGATGATAAAGATGGATATTGGAAGAATAACCCTAACCCTATATATAAAATGACTGCAATTACCACATCAATACTCATTATACATGTGAGGAAACTGAATGATAAAATGGTGAAGTGATATTCTTAAGCCATGCATTTAATGCATATCTGGTCACAAGTACCCTAGGTTCAGAGCCTAAGAAATTAACGATTTAACTAAACCACATCTACTATACCGTATTCTTGCCTGTAATGCTAATGTATTACCCAGCCCCCTTTTAACAGATACCCTGAGTCTTCTACAAATCCAACCAAGAAAACAATAGAAATGTAATACATAAAGCAAACTGTAACTTGATAACAGCTTCTAACTCCTTTTTTATTTGTAACCTGTTTTAGGTGAAGTTATCCTATCTCCAGATTGGTTAAGAGGGTCTGGGGAAAATAAAAAATTTTTAATAGACACTTAACCAGAGTTATCACTGATACTGTGAGAGATAAAATGAGTTCTCATTCAGATGATTTAATATCCATAAAGAGTTAAAATGAAATAGTTAAAATGAAAAAGAATACTCAATTTGGTGAAAATAACCCTTAAGAATTACATTCTCCAGTCTTAAACCTCAATCACCAAAAACTTATTGACCTCTATTTAGATCTACTTTGGTGATTTCTTTCACTACCTGAGGATTCCAAAAGAAAATGATCAATTCAATTATTCCAATAGATGTAATTTACTGTGAATCAATGGTCGTAGAGGGAGACTGATGAGATATGTAAGTATAAAGGTAATTGGAAGTGAGCTTCTGTGTGAGAAAGGAGTTACAAATATTGGAAGGGAAAGAACTAAAATTAAGGTCTTTGTTGAATTGGAATTGGAAGTACCATGTGAATTCATGGTATTTATAAACTTCCCTGGTGGCTCAGCTGGTAAAGAATCCACCTGCAATGCAGGAGACCTGGATTTGATTCCTGGGTTGGGAAGATCCCCCGGAGAAGGAAACAGCTACCCACTCCAGTATTCTGGCCTGGAGAATTTCATGGACTGTATAGTCCATGGGGTCACAATGAGTCAGACATGACTGAGCAACTTTCCCTTTCACCTTCACCCTTCATAAATATATAAAGGTACATAAATATATCTCTCACCATGTATACATATATCACACTATATTAAATACCATTATATATCAATTATCTATTGGTACCTACACAAAATGCACATTTAAATATGCATGTAAATGTATACATAACATACATAATGTGTTTGTTTCCTAGAGCTGCTAAGAAAATTACTGATTATTAGAAACTTGGTGCCTTAAAATAACAGAAACTTATTTTCTCACAGTTCTGGGGGCCAGAAGTTTAAAATTAAGACGTTGGCAGGGTTGGTTCCTTCTTCATCCTCTAAAAGAGATTCTATCCTGTCATCCTCTTCTACCTCCGGGTAGCTGTCTTTAATCATCATCTGCAGTCCCTGACATTGACACGGGCTTGTAGCCATATCATTACCCTCTGTCTCCATCCTCACAAGACCTTCTTCTCTGTGTCTGTGGCTCTGTACTTCCTTCTCCCTTCTCTTATAGAGACACCAGTGATTGCATTTGAGACCCACCCAATCCAATATGATCTCATTTTAACCTAACAAGTTCCATTTGTAAACATTCTGTCTAAAAAAGTCACAGTCTGAGGTTCTGGGTGGACATGAGTTTTGGGAGGAGACTATTTAACAAATTATGCACATTCCCCAGCATTGTCTGGTAAGAGAGCCTGGTAATAGTGATACACCAAAAGTAACAAGCACAGCTAGTTTCCAGATCTTGGTTTCTAAATGCCCTTGTTAACTAAAAAGAACCAGGGATAACTTGATGTTAAGTGATGGATAATGCAGGGTCATTATACAATTCTTTCTACTGTGGAGTCTTATACAATTCTTTCTACTGACAGGCCACTGGTCAATGAAGGGTCAGAGAAGAAGAGGTCAAGAGTGAGAGGAGAGAGAAGAGCTCTCTACTGGAAAGGCTATACTTTGTCACTCTACCATCATTTTTTTATCAACCTATCATCAATTGTTTGTATGAATATGGACAAAACACATAAGTGTGAAGGCTTTTATCTTTACAGTGAGATTAGAATCAGCTGTCTGCCTGGAAGATCATAGTCTCTTGAGTTCCCTTTCAGCTTTAGGAGCAGTGGGTTATGACACACCTCTGAAACAGAGGTGATCCTGCTACCTGAAAACTGGGTTTGCCTCTTACTGTGTCAGGTCAATAGATACAATCAGGTCATAGACTGGGAGAAGGAAGGATTGAGTATTATTTGCAGCAAATAAGGAGGATATCAGGGATCTTTCTCAAAGCAGTATCTCCTCAAATAGCAAAATTGGGAAAGCTTTAAGCAAAGGGTGCATATTTATGAAAGGACTTGAGCAGAGGAGAATTCAGCATAGAATCAGGGCAAAGATTGACAGAGTCCAAACTTGGGCTAATTAAAGTCAGGAGGATCAACATCACCATCCCCTCCTCCACCTGAGTGGGAATTTAGTTCATGGGGAGCTCTTGGTGGAGTAGAATACTTCTGCTGATAGTTATTCGGGTGGTCTTTGAGAAAGGCCCTTCATATTTCCATGTTTCAGTGTCTTATTTTTCATAAGACAAAGGTATTGTAAACAAATAATTTTCTAGCCAAAAACTTTATTATAACAAAGTCTTTTACCAAGTTCAAATACTTAAAAATGTTAACTAAAGCTGGTGTAGTGAAAGTGGGGATTAAAAGCTTCAAGTTGAGGGTTGACTCAACCCTCCTAGATGAAGCTGTTAATCCCAAGGAATGGCTCAGATTAAACAGTTTTATTGTAATTCCACTGTCATCAAATGATTTGTATGCAGTTTGAATTCTCTATATTTTTTTATATAAAAATGAGACACACCTGAATTAGCTCTGTATTTTAAGTCTCATAATTCTTTTTCCCACAAATCAAAACATGGTACACTTCCAAAGTCAACTCTCAGAGCTTTCAAGAAAAAAATTGCATGTTAAATTCCCAGGACAATTTTATCCTATACCTAGGGTGTGCCTTAAGGGCAGGCTGAGACCTCTCCATGACCCAGCTCTATCTGTCTCAGGGAAGAGAGGTATCTCTCTCTACTAGATAAACTTTTCCTCACAGGATTTATGGCCACCCACTCTCTGGCCTGCAGGTCAAGGCATAAATGAAAAAGAAGGTCCTGTAGGGGAATTGCTAACACTTTAATGAGACAATCAGGGTTTTGGCCCTGAGGTTAAATGCCTTTGAAGATTTCAGGTTATTTCTCAGGGAAAATATTTCTGGCTGTGGCTCCTTCAGCAACCTACATTCTAATCTCATTATCCCTAATGAATGACATAACAATTCTTGGTAAGTCTGCTTCCCCTTTCTGAAGCCTCACCTTTCTCACATTTGAAGGAGATTGGCTCCCTATAGACTGCACTGAGGGGCTCCAGCGATTAAGAAGATAAACTTAAGTAAAGTGCAAGCTCCTTAATAAAGGGGTGTTACTGGAATATCAAGTCCTATCATGTCTCACAGAGGAATGTGCCCCCAACACAGGTTCCTGAGGAGTTATTAAGGCTCAGTTGTGTGTACCAAAGGAGGAGTGAGTGCTGAGTCTTCTTGCTGAAGTATATAGTTTCACTGTTATCAAGTCAACATGGCACATGAAGGGGCAGGGCCACCTTCACTGAATTGATGACTGAGTTGTTCATCTAATACTTACATGGTGAGAATGGAATGTTAAGTGCTTTTTAACAGTCGCTAAGCACATTAAAGTATTTACATCATGGTCGTTTGTTTCTTACCCAAGTTCCTAGTAAATAAGTATGGCATTGAAGTTAAATGGAGAACAATACTAAACTCAAACTTCTCCACCTAGGACTAAACTGCAAGAGAAGTGATCCTTTAAGGGAGGGCAATGAATTGGAAATAAACAGAGCCTAGTTCAACTGATCCTGTGCCTGGCTTTTTCAGAGATCCTTTGTTGGGACCAGATTTCTTAAAGTGAGTGGAATTCCACAGCACCTCTGAAACAGTGCTGTCTGGAACAACTGATCATTGACATGGCCATGAGTAAAGCAGACTAATCACATGATGGCTTTTGCTGGGGTGGGGTATTGGGGGGAGGGAATTTGGCAAGAGAGAATCACACACTTGCTCACTAAGAATTACATATTTATGATAAATGATTCATATATCATGTAAATAAGCTTGCAGATAGGTTCAACGTGAGCCAGACCCCTGGAGATTTTACCAGCCTTTCACGTTTTCTCCAGTCTTTTCACATCTTATAGTGTGACAGAATCAATATATCTGATAGAGACACATTTCAGTTCCCTAAATGATATAATTGAGTAAACATTTTATTAGCCTGCATTTTATTGGCTTAAACTCCCTTTAACCTACATTTCCACACACTGACAATACAATAATAACAGATGTCCATAGCCTTGCATATGATATACAGCAATATCTCAAAGAGTCTTCTATATTTTTAAAGAAAGAGTATCGTGTTGAATTCATTTTTGTTTTGTTTTACTTATGTTTTGTGGTCTACATAGGGTGAACAAACTATGGCTCCTTGGTCAAATCTGACCTGTTCTTTTTATTAAAAAAAATTTTATTGGAGCACATCTACACCCATTCATTCACGTATTGTCTAGAGCTGTTTTTACACTACAATGGCAGAGCTGAGTGAGTGTGACAGAAATCATGTGCAATGCAAAGCTTAAAATATTGACTATCTGGGCCTTTTCTGAAAAAGTTTGCCAATCCTTAGCCAATACTAATTCGAAAATTAGTGTTCCATATTGTAAAGTAATTAGCCTCCAACTAATAAAAATAAATTAAAAAAAAAAAAGAAAATTAGTGTTCTTGCCGTGACCCATGTAGTAAACAATGGTGTGCTGGAGCCTGCTCACTTCATGAGAGCTGACTGTGTACATCTCTTCTCACCTATGTATTTCATGATGTCCTGTTGGCAGCAGGAAATTAGCCAGGAATGGAGAATTTACACCAACACACACCACAAATCAGATATTCTTTTTCCACAAAGAATTGGTTGCTAAATCTTTCCTAGCACATCACTGGTAGTAACCCTTTATTATTCAGAACCCCTACTTATGATCAATAGTAGATTTGCAGCCATAGGACAGAGATCTTATTAACAATGTGAAACCAATCTCATTGGATTTTGGAGTGTCTAATTTTGCTAATTTTAAAAATCCAGCTTAAGTCTTAGGAAACACAAAGAATAACATACTTGTAAATTCACCATTGTACATACTGTAATAGTATTATAATTTTATTCAATATGACACAAGTTCATTGAGTACCTACTATGTTCCAAACACTCTTAAGAAACTAAAGCATCATGTTTACTTGCACTGACAGTTAACTGACAGCTTAGTTAGAAAAATAAAATAATCATATATTACTTATAAATCCTCATTTCAATCAAATCCAGAGTAAAGTGGCTTAAGCCAAAATGGGATATATTGTATTATGAGGATAAAAGTGTATATCTCAGGGAAAAACCAACTATAGAAATGTCTTAAACTATGTATTAAAGAAGATAGTTCAACCAGGAACTCCAGCTCTGCCAGCATACTGTCTTTCCCTTGTTCCTTTTCCCTTCTTTGAAGTGTTTACGTCAATCTTCCTTCATGAGCAAACTTCTCTTTCTCCTTACATTCATGGTAAGCACAACTTCTGATATATATATTTACATTCTATATTTTAGCATCCAAGAAAGATTGTGACTTCCAAATATAGAAACCCCAGCTCCAACAATTGTGGCAATCGAGTGCCCATATACAGTGATGTGGAAGGATGAGAAATTCATAGGAGTGCCAAGTAGGATATAAATAACTCACTTTTTCCTCTCCATACCCTCTGGCACTCTGGATAACTTAGTTTGGCATTATTAGTATGTAGATTATTCCCCTACTCCTACCTGACTCAGGGGAAATCTCCCTCTGTGGAATTCTAGCATGTACACTTTCACTACCACATACCTGTAGCAAGAGGACAGAAACAGTATGCAGGCTGACAAAGCAGAAAGGTCTTATAGGTTGTAAGCTCAGAAGCTCTGAGTCCAAGTCCCTACTCCAAAACTTACTAACCAGCAACTAGAGCAAGTTCTTAACCTCTATAGCTATTTATTTTTTAACTTGTCAAAAGAAGAGGGTAGGTTTTCAATACAACTAGGTATGCTTCTATTTAACCTTAACTTCACATAGAAAACAACTATAAAATATTAGATATATATATAATATATATTGCATATGAAATAATAATATGAAAATAGTGGGGGGTGAACAAAAGCTAAGAGATTCTTAGGAGAAGCCATATTTTTTAAGAAGTGGCCTATTTGGGATAATTTTTCTGTTTTTATAGGCTACAGCCTGACAGCTGGCTAGAGTCAGTGCTAGGCTGAGCAATTAGAACACTAACAGAAACCCAGCAACCTTCTGAGCTGAAGAATTAGAGATCAGTTTAAGGCAACCACTAGAAAGTGAGAAAGAAATTCTGAGAGAAAGAGCCAGGGGGAGAAACTCTCAAGTTCTGTGTACAAATTCTTCCCAAATCACCAGCTATACTCTGAACTATGTATGCAGGAAATGGACTCAAAACATCTTAGCCAAAGTCCGTGTATCTGGACTCAGATTGGAATGGCTATCCATGTCACAACACTTGAATCTGAGCCCAACCAATTTAATTGCCTGCTAAAATGAAAACATAGATGAGTTTTTAATGAATATAACAGAAACTAGAATCTACAACAGAAACTAGGATTTATACAGCATAACATTCACAATGATTTGGGATTCAATTCAAATCACTTGTCATATGCAGACATAGGAAATGTGACTTAGTCTCAAGTAAAAACACAAAAACCTGAGCTCACTTATAAGATCACAACATATTTGAGTTAGGATGTAGGAATTTTTAAAGTAGCTACTGCAACTATGTTCCATACTTTAAATAAAAATATACATTAACAATGAATTATATGGTAGGAAATTCCAGGAAAGAAATAGAAACTATAAAAAAGGAACTGAATGGAAATCCCAGAATTAAAAAGTAGAATATCTAAAATGAAAAATAAATAAATTCATATGTATTTGGAAGAAAAGCAAGTGTCTATTAGCTCTAAAGAAAGTAATAATTCAAAGAAGTGCAAGAAAGAGTCATTTCAAAGATTCCTTTAATAAAGCTACTTTGGTGAAAATAAAAGCTGATGAGTACACGGACTTGTAAGTATAACAGAGAGGAAAGAAAAATAGATTGGTTAAAATAAAGAGAGAACAATAGAAACTATTAAAATCTGAAAAAGAAAGTGGAGATTATTGTGGGGAGTGGAAAGAAGACTTTTAGAGACCGGTGAAACAATATAGAAAAGCCTACAATGTTTTTATCTCTCATTCCAGAAAGCAAGGAGGCAGAGAATATGGCAGAACATAGTTTAGGAATTATATGTAAAAAATTTCTCATTTTAATGAAAGACATATCCACAGATTCAAGATACAACAAACATCAAACAAAATATACATGAGAACCTTGCCTAGTAACACAAGAGTCAGAGTGATCAAAGCACAGACATAAAGAAAAACTGAAAAGCAGCCAAGGATAAAGAGCACATTTTCACATGGGAAGAGCTATGAGTCACTATTTGGTTGACCTCTCATTGGAAACGATGAAGGTCAGGAAGCAATGGAAGATAGTGGACAAAAAACTTTAACATGGTGAAATTAAAAATATTAAAAAAAAGAAAGAAAGAAAGAAAGAAAACTGTTTACCCAAATTTCTATATGTGGTAAAAATACTATTTAAGAAGGAAAAATTGTTGTGAACATATCTACTTTACAAGGAAAGCAAAAGGGCATTCATCAAACTGAGAGAAACAATAAAAACAATAAAGAAAAAAAGAAATTTGTGTAAATGTAAAAGACTACTTTTCCTTATACTTCTTTTAAACTATTAGATATATTAATCTCTGTGCTTTCTCATTAAATAAATTGCTTTATAGGATAAAGAGTGTAGATTTAATATGAAAGACAAATAAAGAATTAGGGATTTGGTGCATAGTACACAGACCACTATAGTTACAGGTTTCTACATTTTACAGGCAGTTACACAACATGAAATCTGATTAGACTATGAGAAGTAAAATATGTTTGTTTTAGGCCAATATCAACCACTGAAATGAAATAATTAATCATTTAGAGAGGGGTTTCCCTGGTGGTCCAGTGTTGAAGACAGCACTTCCTCTGCTGTGGTCATGGGTTCAATCCCTGGTTGAGGAACCAAGATCACACATGCCATGTGGCATGGCTAAAAGAAAAAAAAAAGATAATTTAAAGAAAATACTTGTGCTTTCAGTAATGAATAAGAGCATGATAAACCTATTTGTTCTCAGATAAGAGCCTCTTGATGAAGGTGAAAGAGGAGAGTGAAACAGCTGGCTTAAAACTCAACATTCAAAATACTAAGTTCACAGCATCTGGTTCCATCACTTCATGGCAAATAGATGAGGATAAAGTGGGAAACTGTGACAGATTTCATTTTCTTGGGCTCCAAAATCACTGCAGATGTTGATTGCAGCCACGAAATTAAAAGATGTTTGCTGTAAAAGAAAAGCTGTGAAAAACCTAGACAGTATATTAGAAAGCAAAGACATCACTTTGCCACCAAAGGTCTGTATAGACAAAGCTATGTTTTTTTTTTTTTTTAGCAGTCATGTACATATGTGAGAGCTGGACCACAAAGAAGGCTGAGCACTGAAGAATTGATGCTTTCAAACTGTAGGTGCTGTAGAAGACTCTTGAGAGTCCCTTGGACTGTGGGGAGATCAAACCAGTCAATCCTAAAGGAAATCAGTCCTGAGTATTCAGTGGAAGGACTGATACTGAAGCTGAAGCTCCAATATTGGCCACCTAATGTGAAGAGCCACCTCACTGGAAATGACTCTAATGCTGGGAAAGATTGAGGGCAGAAGGAGAAGGGAATGACAGAGGATGAGATGGCTGGATGGCATTGCTGACTCAGTGGACATGAGTTTGAGCAAACTCTAGGAAATAGTGAAGGACAAGGAAGACTGGCGTGCTGCAGTTCCTGGGGTCACAAAGAGTCAAACACAAGAGTGACTGCACAGCAACAAGAGAACTATAAACTTTGGACAAATAAGAAAAGAAACTGTCTGAAAGCACCAGAAAGTGAGCAGAAACAAGAAGCTTCTTTTGGCGTGCCCACAGTTAAAGGAGGTAGCTCTTTAGAGTTACTCACTTTTACTGTATATAGAGTGTGGGCAGACACAGTCAAAATGAGGCAGGTACTGGGAGTACCAGTGGAAAATAATGGCAGACATTCTTGCTCAGGTAATAAGAATGCTAAATCTGGGCAACTGTGGAAACTGAAGCTGGGTTGGGGGAGTGCTTAAAAGGAAAAATCAGAGATGTATTTCTGTCTGGATAATTTTTAGCTGACTTCTGAACAATACATACATGGAGCATATGCAGAGAAACTCAGATAAAGACAGTATATTTCAATTGAGATTGAAAAAATATCATCTAAGAAAGAGTTAGCAGTTTATGTCCAACCAAGTTAGTGTTTATTAAAACGAAAGAATCAACACTCATTAGAGAAAAATCTTAGAATCCAGAGTATCAACACCTTAATATTCATGATGCTCAGGATACAATTCAAATCACATATGAACCTAGAAGCTAGTCCCAAGAGACTAAGACCAACTAAGACCAACTCTAAAGCTATCTAACTATTGAAGTTAGCAGACAAGGATTTTCAAGTAATTAATAAGATACTTTTCAATGAAGTAAAGGGAAATAGACTTATCATACACAAAAAAGAAGGAAATTTCAGCAGATACACAGAACAAAATAGAACCAAGTAGAAATTCTAGAACTGAGAAATGCAATATTGTAATTTTTTTTAATACTGAATGGAGATGATAGAGTAAAACTTCAATTAATGTTAGCTAGATCAATAGAAATCATGCATAAAGAATATTGAGAATAAATACATAGAAAAAATAGAACTTCAAGGAATTGTTGTATGACACCAAATTTTCCCATATGTATAATTAGAGCCCTAGAAGAAGAGGAGTGATAGAATGGGACAAGAAAATATTTTAGAAAATAATGACTAAATATTTCCAAAATTTGATTAAAGACTTAAATTTACCATTCCAAGATACACAATGACAACCAAGCAAAATTCACACAAGAAAGTCATAACTAGTCTAGTCATATCATAGGCCGCTACTAAAAAACAAAGATAAAGAGTAAATCTTGAAAGCTGCAAAAGATAAATTAAATATTACATGAAGAAGAGCAACAAATCAATTAAGGGTCAGTTTCTAATCAAAAGTTGTGGAAGTCGGAAGACTATAAAGTAATCTTTTTAAAATGCTGAAAGGAAAACTATCAACCTCAAATTTTACATGCAGCAAAATGATTTCTTAAAAATTAAGAGAAGAATATTTTGGATAAATGAAAGCTAAAATCTACACTATAAGAAATATTAAAGAAATTCTGCAAGCTGGGGAGATAAAAGAATGATCCAAATAAACAATATCAGTTGTCTTGTTGGCAATAATGGAAATTTATACCCCTATATCTGTAGAATGTGCTTTCTTTTCAAGTGTACATGATACATTCACAAAGATACAGTTCATACTGAACAATAAGACAAGTGTATTTAACTTTTAAAATTTTGAAAAATAATATAGAGAATATTTTCTGACCACATGAAATTAAGCTGGGAATCAATAAAGAAAACTATCTTTGAAATCCTGAGCATTTGGATATTAAACAATACATATCTAAGTAACTTATGGATCAAAGAACTAAATGATATAAAAATTCTCAATTGAATAATAATTAAAATGTAATATATCAAAGTAAAGAAGCAAATGAACTTTCAAGGAAATTTTTGAAAGAGAATAAGACTGGATAATAAACATTTCCTGATTTCAAGATTTAAACAAAGCCAAATAGTAATGATAGTGTGATACTGGCATAAAATTTGAAAAGTAAATTAATGAAGTAAATATCTAACCCAGAAATGCACTTATAGTTATATGACATTTGATTTTTGATATTGCACTGGAGCAATGAAGGGAAGAAATGACTTTTCAACAAATGGTTCTAGTATAACAAATTCTATATGGAGAAGAAATGAACCTCACAACTTATACAAAAGTTAATTTGAGATAGACTTGAATATAAATGCTAAAGTCTTAGGACATTTACAAGTAAACCTTAGGTTTAGACAAAGGTATATTAGTTCACAAATTCCAATGATAACTTAGAATTCATAATTAAATTTTTTTTCTCATCCAAAGATATCATTATAAACAAAACAAAAGAGGTTTTCCTAGTGATTCAGTGGTAAAAAAATCTGCCTGCCAGTGCAGGAGATGCAGGTTCAATCCCTGAGAGAAGGAAATGGCAACTCACTCCAGTGTTCTTGCCTGGAAAACCTGATGGACAGAGAAGCCTGGTGGGCTACAGTTCATACGGTCGTAGAGTTGGCGTCTACTGAGCAACTGAGCACGCGTGCAAAACCCTTTCACATTTCAGATTGCTTCTATCTCTTCTATCTTTCTCCCTCTTTCATTTTTAAGGGCCCATTAGGATAATTCAGCATAATCACCCTATAAGCATAAACTACATACATTAAAGTCTTTAACTCTGTTTGTAAAGTTTTCTTTCTGTATTATAGCATATTCACACACCCTGGAGCTTAGAGCATGAACATTTTTGGTTTGCCATTATTTTGCCTTTCATACCAGTGCTCATTATAATATTCTTTTCAATCCTGTTCTGTAATATCCTGTGGGAAAGGGAAGTGTGCAGTA
Source organism: Odocoileus virginianus (assembly GCF_023699985.2). Classification (NCBI taxonomy): domain Eukaryota; kingdom Metazoa; phylum Chordata; class Mammalia; order Artiodactyla; family Cervidae; genus Odocoileus; species Odocoileus virginianus. The sequence goes on along the minus strand of NC_069678.1, from coordinate 21,114,994 downwards.
ATAGCTACCTTATTTAATAAGAGGCCTATGGTGAAGTTTGAGTTAAATAAGTAAACAATATAAAGTGGTATTTAAGTAAAATTCATCATCCTAATGCTTCAACTTAGCAGCCAATGTTTTTGAACATGAGGTATTTGTTGAATTAAAAAAGATTCATTGAATGGATAAAATCTACATCTATGATTTGAATTTTGACTTCTCTAATTTTATCCTTTCAAACGGTCTTTAATAAATCTATGCTTCAACCATGATAATCATTTAGTCCTTGGAAATTCCAAATCTCTCAATTATTGGGCAATGCTATTTACCGTATCTGTAACACACTTATTTCACTTCCCTGGCTTTTCAAATCCCACTCCTTTCTCTCTACCATCCTATTCTTGCTAGCCATAAATTCCCATTTATCTTTAAGATTATTAAACTTCATTTTTGGTTACACCAAACCTCTACATTAAATTAGGTCCCCTTAAAAAAAAATTAAAAAATAAATTAGGTTCCCTTGCTGTGCACTTCATATTTATTGAATAGATAAAAGAGTTATTTATTTTCTATATTCTCATACTTCATTCTAAATATATATTTTAATCCTGTCTTCTCCACTCTTAATTCTAGACTTTATGAAGGAAGGAACATTGTCTGTCTTATTCTCCACTATATGCTTAGCACTTATCGCAAAGCCTAGCAAACAATGGGTGTTTAATAAATATTTATAAAATGAGTCAACCAGTGAATAGAATTAATGGATAAGGAAAGTCAGCATTTTCCTAGGATCAGTATTCAACTTAATGGCCTTAAATACCTAGTGTGATTCTTGAACATTTTCTGATTTTCTATATCAGTTTTTTGTAGGAGGTGCCTAGTTCACATTTTCTGCCTTACTGAATTTCTCAAATATTCCCTCTGGACCAGAAATCCTGTGCTTCCTGTCTAACCCATTCAGCCTGTCTCATCTCAACTTCTTGCTTGACAAATAGAAGATACCTGTCGAAACCGTCTTGCACAGCAAGAGTTCTGGTTCTAGACCTTTCTAATTAGCAGTGCTGAATTGTCCCACACATCACTCAGTCCTCGAAGGATAATCTTAAAAATAGCAACAAGCTAAAGCAAGATTTACACATTGCCATCCAGTGATAGATATCTTTATTAGAGTTCTTATTTTTAACCTTTTCCCTTTAGGCATTTCAACTCCTTCACACTACATCCTATTATATCTTATGGTTGCAATTGCCCACTGAATAAATAAAGAAAATCACAGGACTGTCCTTAATATAAACACAATGAATATGTGTTGGAGACAGATGTAATCTCTAGCTGTGCAGCTGAAACTTACACAGCACAACATGGGGTGAAAAGATGTCAGAAAAATCCCGTTTAAGGGAATGACGGACAAAATCACAAATAATCATTGCCGGGTAATCTTAGCTCAGGAGCTGCTCCACACAGTTGTTGGCACGACTGCCTGTGAAGATGTGATTATAGGATAGAAAAGTCCATACAGCTGAACTCACAAAGGTGTGGTATTCTTTGCAGAAAATTGGTGTACCACTGCAAGCTATTAGGTCCAAGGTAAATGATAACAGGAAGAATAGATTTATTTTCCTTTTAGAATCTCATACAAGCAAACTAACTATGTTTCTATTGTTGATGGAGTTAGATAGTTTGATAAAAGTTCAGATTTCTGGTTTCCATGTGTCTTTTAGCTCAAATACATCTGGTGTGAAAATGAGGCGTCCCCTACTTGGAAGTCATGAGTAAAATAATCCCCCATTATTAATGCATCTGATTCTCACACCTCACCAGCTCTAGTGTGAGTAAACATTACTTTGAAATCTAACTCTAGTCTGTGAAGATCCTGGGTTTGTTTTTTACAAAAGGAGGGGGAGAGTTGACATAGAAAGAGGACCTGCATTATACTCTCCTACAGCACTTTAGGGCATAGACAATGGTTCCTTATTTTGGGATCTACAAATTTTGAGAATGTTCTTCTGCAAAGTATAGTGCATGGTTCAATTACATCAGAATTAACAATTATTTCTCCAGAGCATTTGACTGCAGAATTATCAGTTATAGATTCAGATTGTTCCTAGACCCAGTGAACCCTTGTTTCAGGATACAGGGCATGTGATTCTGCATTTTACCAAGCACTCCAAAGGGTTTCAAAGACACAATAAAGTTTGTGAAGCCTTACTGAATGAGGACCATTGATGGGTTTCAAGGGACCTTCAAAATCTGAAAATTTCAGATAAAATTTTATTTGATTGCCAAAGAGAAGGACTATAGCTTACTGAGAACTTCAAAGCATATGTGACCCCAAATATTTTAAATTATCAGAGTATACTATCTTCTGAAGAGTGTTATGGCTTTTGTTGACTCACACTGATGCTAACTAGAGCCTTTCTCTGAAACATTAAAAACAGCTATGAACCAATTTTAAGACAGTTCAGTTCAGTTGCTCAGTCATGTCTAACTCTTTGCAATCCCATGAACCACAGCACACCAGGGCTCCCTGTCCATCGCCAACTCCCAGAGTCCACCCAAACCAAGTTGATTGAGTTGGTGATGCCATCCAATCATCTGATCCTCTGTCATCCCCTTCTCCTCTTGCCTTCAATCTTTCCCAGAATCATGGGCTTTTCAAATGAGTCACCTCTTCATATCAGGTGGCCAAAGTATTGGAGCTTCAGCTTCAACATCAGTCCTTCCAATGAACACCTAGGACTGATCTCCTTTAGGATGGACTGGTTGGATCTCCTTGCAGTCCAAGGGATTCTCAAGAGTCTTCTCCAACACCAAGCTTCAAAAACATCAATTTTTCGGTGTTCAGCTTTCTTTATAGTCCACTCTCACATCCACACATGACCACTGGAAAAACCGTAGCCTTGAATAGATGGACCTTTGTTGCTAAAATAATGTCTCTGCTTTTTAATATGCTGTCTAGGTTGGTCATAATTTTCCTTTCAAGAAGTAAGCATCTTTTTAATTTCATGGCTGCAACCACCATCTGTCGTGATTTAGGAACCCCCAAAGATAAAGTCAGCCACTGTTTCCACTGTTTCCCCATCTATTTTCCATAAAGTGATAGGACTGGATGCCATGATCTTAGTTTTCTGAATGTTGAACTTTAAGCCAATTTTTTCACTCTCCTCTTTCACTTTCATCAGAGGCTCTTTAGTTCTTCTTCACTTTCTGCCATAAGGGTGGTGTCATCGGTATATCTGCGGTTACTGATATTTCTCCCGGCAATCTTGATTCCAGCTTGTGCTTCTTCCAGCCCAGGGTTTCTCATGATGTACTCTGCATATAAGTTAAATAAGCAGGGTGACAATATACAGCCTTGATGTACTCCTTTTCCTATTTGGAACCAGTCTGTTGTACCATGTCCAGTCCTAACTGTTGCTTCCTGACCTGCATACAGGTTTCTCAAGAGGCAGGTCATGTGGTTTGGTATTCCCATCTCTTTCAGAATTTTCCACAGCTTATTGTGATCCACACAATCAAAGGCTTTGACATAGTCAATGAAGCAGAAATAGATGTTTTTCTGGAACTCTCTTGCTTTTTCAATGATCCAGCAGATGTTGGCAATTTGATCTCTGGTTCCTCTGCCTTTTCTAAAACCAGCTTGAACATCTGGAAGTTCTTGGTTCACGTATTGCTGAAGCATGGCTTGGAGAATTTTAAGCATTACTTTACTAGAGTGTGAGATGAGTGCAATTGTGTGGTAGTTTGAGCATTCTTTGGGATTGCCTTTATTTGGGATTAGAATGAAAACTGACCTTTTCCAGTCCTGTGGCCCTGTTGAGTTATCCAAATTTGTTGGTGTATAGAGTGCAACACTTTCACAGCATCATCTTTCAGGATTTGAAACAGCTGAACTGGAATTCCATCACCTCCACTAGCTTTGTTCATAGTCATGCTTCCTAAGGCCCACTTGACTTCACATTCCAGGATGTCTGGCTCTAGGTGAGTGTGAGTTTCACACCATAATGATTATCTGGATCGTGAAGATCTTTTTTTGTACAGTTCTTCTGTGTATTCCTGCCACCTCTTCTTTATATCTTCTGCTTCTGTTAGGTCCCTACCATTTCTGTCCTTTATTGAGCCCATTTTTGCATGAAATGTTCCCTTGGTGTCTCTAATTTTCTTGAAGAGATCTCTGATCTTTCCCATTCTGTTGTTTTCCTCTATTTCCTTGCATTGATCACTGAGGAAGGCTTTCTTATCTCTCCTTGCTATTCTTTGGAACTCTGCATTCAAATGAGTATATCTTTCCTTTTTCTGCTTTTTTTTTCACTTCCCTTGTTTTCACAGCTATTTGTAAGGCCTCCTCAGATAGCCATGTTTCTTTTTTTCATTTCTTTTTCTTGGGGATAGTCTTGATTCCTGTCTCCTGTACAATGTCATGAACCTCCATCCATAGTTCATCAGGCACTCTATAAGATCTAGTCCCTTAAATCAATTTCTTACTTCCACTGTAGAGTCATAAGGGATTTGATTTAGGTCATACTTGAATGGTCTAGTGGTTTTCTCCACTTTCTTCAATTTCAGTCTGAATTTGCCAACAAGGAGTTCATGATCTGGGCCACAGTCAGCTCCAGGTCTTGTTTTTGCTGACTGTATAGAGCTTCTCCATCTTTGGCTGCAAAGAATATAATCAATCTGATTTCAGTGTTGACCATCTGGTGATGTCCATGTGGAGAGTCTTCTCTTGTGTTGTTGGAAGAGGGTGTTTGCTATGACCAGTGCATTCTCTTGGCAAAACTCTATTAGCCTTTGCCCTGCTTCATTCTGTACTCCAAGGCCAAATTTGCCTGTTACTCCAGGTGTTTCTTGACTTCCTACTTTTAAGACAAGTTAGATCTAAAACTTTTGGTAAGTATGAGAGCTACAGGGGCAAATCCTTTAGTATTTACCTTATTTCCTTCCCTATTTTTGCCTTCTTTCAGTTGGATAGGTAGGTGTTCCCTATCTTATGTCCATTCTAACTCTAAACCACTTTGACAAAATCAGGCAATACAAGAAGTCCCAGAATCTCATTTGGATATACCTGGAATAACTTTCCATTGTTTTTCAGTTGCTCAGTCACGTCTGACTCTGCAACCCCATGGGCTACAAGACACCAGGCTCCCCTGTTCTTCACTATCTCCCGAAGTTTGCTCAAATTCACGTCTATTGAGTCAGTGATGTCACCCAATCATCTCATACTCTGCCACCCCCTTCTCCTTTTGTCTTAAATCTTTCCCAGCATCAGGATCATTTCCAGTGAGTTGGCTCATCACTTCACATTGCCAAAGTATTGGAGCTTCAGCTTCAGCATCAGTCCTTCCAATGAATATCCAGGGCTGATTTCCTTTAGGATTGACTGGTTTGATCTTCTTGCAGTCCAAGGGGCTCTCAAGAGTCTTCTTCAGCACCAAAATTTGAATGCATCAGTTCTTCGTCACTCAGCCTTTTTTATGGTCCAACTCACACATCCATACATGACTACAGGAAAAACCATAGCTTTGCCTAGATGAAACTTTTTTGACAAAGTGATGTCTCTGCTTTTGAATATGCTGTCTACGTTTGTCATAGCTTTCCTTCCGAAGAGCATGTGTCTTTTAACTTCATGGTTGCAGTCACTGTTCACAGTGATTTTGGAGCCCTAGAAAAGAAAATTTGTCACTGCTTCCACTTTTTCCCTTTCTATTTGCCATGAAGTGATGGGACCAGATGCCATGATCTTAGTTTTTTAATGTTGAATTGTAAGCCAGCATTTTCATTTTCCTCTTTCACCATCATCAAGAGGCTCTTTAGTTCCTCTCCATTTTCTGCCATTAGAGTGCTGTCAGCTGCACAGCTGAGGTTGCAGATATTTCTCCTGGCATTCTTGATTCCAGCTTGTGATTCATCTAGCCCATCATTTTGCATAATGCCCTCTGCATATAAGTTAAATAAGCAAGGTGACAATATACAGCCTTGTGATTCTCATTCCCAATTTTGAACCAGTCTATTGTTTCACATCCAGTTCTAACTATTGCTTCTTAACCCACATACAGGTTTCTCAGGAGACAGGTAAGGTGGTCTGGTATTCCTATCTCTTGAAGAATTTTCCATAGTTTGTTTTTATCTAAACAGTGAAAGTCTCTAACATAGTCAACAAAGAAGAAGTCGATGTTTTTTCTGGAATACCCTTGCTTTCTCCATGATCCAATGAATATTGGCAATTAGATCTCTGGTCTTTCTGCCTCTTCAAAACCCAGCTTGTACTTGTTGGTTCATGTATTGTTGAACCCTATGTTGAAGGACTTTGAAAGTGAAAGTGTTAGTCGCTCAGTCATGTCCAACTCTTTGTGACTCCATGGACTGTAGCTCCCCAGCTCTTCTGCCCTGGGATTATCCAGGAATGAATACTGGAGTGGGTTTCCATACCCTCCTCCAGGGCATCTTTCTAATCCAAGAATCAAACCTTCATCTCTTATGTCTCTTGCATTGGCAAGTGTGTTCTTTACCACAGCACCACCTGGAAAGCCCATATGAGCTTCTTACTATATAACAAATATAACTCTTATACCGTGAAGTCAGCAAGTAATAAATGTTCCCTCATTTCATTTTCCTTAAATTAAATCTGGACTCCAGGCTCCCAGCCCTCAGACAAAAAGAAATCAAACTTTAGCCATTACTACACTCCTTCAAATATTTAAGACTATGCAGAGGTCTTGGAATGTATACCCAGAAGAGCATTTTAGGCAAAGGCCCTCCAGTTGTTAGGTCAAACTGATTAACACTGAGATATTCACTTTTCCACCCTGCATGGTCTGAATGATCATGAGTTTAGTACTTTTGCCTCTTCCCTGCCTTGGTCAGAAACAGGAAATTTTAACATTCTCACAATTTTTATAATGCTAGACCTTTGTCTCCTCTCTAGTTCTGAAATTTTCCTTTTATCCTTACTTCTTTCCATTATATCTTGCCTTGGTCTGGATGCTTGTGTCTCCTCAAAATTCATGTGGTAAATTCTTAACATCCACAGTAACAGAATTAAGAACCAGGCACCTTGGGAAATGGTTAGGTGAGGAGTGTGCCCTCCTGAAGAGGATTAGTGCCTTTAGAAAAGAGACCAGGATAACTCACTTATCCATTTTTGCCATGTCAAAAGATTGTCATATATGAAATGGGAATGGGTCATTATAAGATACTGAATCTGCTGGCACTTTCATTTTGGACCTTCCTAGACTCCAGTAGTGAAAAATAAATTTCTATTGTTTCTAAGCCACAAATCATGATATCATGTTGTATTAGTCCAAATGAATTAAGCCCAGAATGTCTTTCTTGTTTCAAAGCCTCTCTGCATGTGCAGGTGACACTGACCCTACTGCATTACCCTATGGGATTTGGACATCATGAAACTCAACACAAATTCTGACACTCTGGCTACTATTATTGCTGTGAATATTAAAGTCTGACCAAGGAGTCTCATGTCTTCTACAGCAATCCTTGAAACTATAATTTGTTAGCAAGTGGTATATAATCTCAGCATCTGTACAGTTCTTGGTACTCTTGTATCCTGCCAGCTGGATAGGACTCCATCATTCAATCCAGGCAACATTTACCCCATGCAAGTCTGTTTTTGCCAAATTCCTTACACATTCAGTATGGGATCTGCCAACAGGATCAAGGTCAGGCTCCCATAGACCTTTATCTCAAATATTGATGCCAGCTATTCCCAATTTCTCATCTTCTTGGAAACTTTATAAGTTTTCAGAATATGGTATGCTTCAGTAAGTCTGTGTTTTGAAAAAAGTTTCTGACAACTTTCAGTGTATAAAAAGTATTAGTTGCTCAGCCATGTCTGACTCTTTGCAGTCCCAGGGATTGTAGCTCACCAGCCTCCTTTGCCCATGGAATTCTCCAGGCAAGAATACTGGAGTGGATAGTCTTTCCCTTCTCCAGAGGATTTTTCCTGACCTAGGATCAAACCCAGGTCTCTTGCAATGTAGGTGGGTTCCTTACTATCTGAGCCACTAGGGAAATCCTCAATATGTAAACAGTAAGTCATAAATTATATATTTTTCAGTATACTTACTAAGCACCATAGATATTCAATATTTATTATAAATTAAGCATCTATTTTATTCATCTTGCCAAGCAAGAGATGTGGGTTCTATTCATGGGTTGGGAGATCTCCTGGAGAAAGATATGGTAACCCACTCTGGTATTCTTGCCTGGGAAATCCCATGGACAGGGAGCTTGGGAGGCTACAGTGCATGGAGTTGCAGAAGAATCAGACATGACTTTGTGACTAAGCAATAGCAACAACAAGGTGTGTTATGATAGGAGTATTAGATGGACATTTATTTTTACAAAACGTTTTCTAAATTCTAGTTCTACTTTCTATTTTTTTCTTTTTGCTTTCAGATTCTCCTCCCCCTCTCTTCCTGTTTTATGATCTTAATGAATCGTTGATCATAACAGCTCTCTTCCTGCTCATGCACAAAATCCTAACTGCTCTATGAAAGAAGCCATAACTATATTCTATGGCTCAGGGAATTTCCTAGCCTGCAGCATCTTTTCTCCTTTCCTAGTTGAAGCACTTTAAGTGTAGCTCATAAGCTTTCACTCCTCAGACTCTTGGCTACACATACAGTGTGTATATACAAATATGTGTGCATATTTTTATATACAAAATAGCACATTAATATGCATATATAGTTTAAATAATATTAATAAAATTCATGTACCCAAAACCCAGCTTAAAGTCAATGTACTAAAATTTACCAGGATGACTCTCTTCAATCCACTCCATCATCCCTGTATATTTAATTGCTATTTGGCATTATTGCCTTGTTGTTGCTGTTGTTTTACTTCATCTTTATTATGTTATATTATATTATATTATATTATATTATATTATACAACATGTTTTAGTTTTCATGGTATAAACTTTACATGAAAAAAATCACATGTATCATTGTATAACTATTTTTGAAATGTTTATGGAAATAATTTTTACTGCTACTGCTTATGGGGCTATATTTCATTCATCTTCATTTAAATGTTAGATTTCTGTTCTCTCTCCAGCACCTTTGGACTGCTAACTCCATGTTTTTTCTGCCTGACTTTGATCCAGACAGTGATTCACACGTCACTCTCGGCACTATGCTCTATAATCTGAGTTTGTCCTATCCTCTTCTTCCCATACAGTCCAGATCCCCAGGATGTCCTGTACTCAAACTCATATTTTATTGTGAGGTTCACCAAGGATCTTAGGTATCTGCCTGCTCAGAGAGATCATGACTGCTTTTTGCAGCATACACACATAGTGACAGTTCAAAAGTCATTATTATTTCTCCAGCTCTTTCCCGTCTCCTCCAGAGCAGGATGAATAAGTCACAAATGGTCTAGCTCTACAGCACAACAAAGCCACCCATCAAGGTCACTCCAGAACGCTAGTCCAAGTAAGGCGAAAAAAAAAAAGTAACAGCGTTGACATCTGAAATGGAAAACAGACTCAATAAGAATTAAAAACAAACAAAAAAACTAGCCTATGAAACAGTTCAAGGATCTAAAGTGCATCCTAATATTGAATTTCTTTTTGGAGAAGATTGAATTAGGAATGAAGAGACCACATTCTCTCATAGGAAAAGATACTTCATTCCTCTAAACCCTCCATGGCTCCATCTAATCTCTTACTTCCTCTTTCTGTTCTTCACATCACATACCATTCATGTAGAGCCTACGCTTATTAGGCATGAGCCCATTAGATTCCATAGATCTAAACTATATTAAGTACTCTCAGCACAACCTTTCTCTACTTTTTCTGTTGAGTTTTATAGGATTTGGCCTGAGACAGATTGCAGATTGGTTTCTCATGCAAGCAAATGTTGGTCCGTTTAGGTTAGGAAGCTGATGGGACAATGTCAAAAGGGAGAGACTGGCATTGGTGAATTGGATAAGAACAACGCCAACGGAATTTTGGCAGTTTTGCTGATTTTCAAAAACATATGCAAAACTAGGTTGAAATACTTTTCATACTAGCAAAATCTGGGGCCAGCTTGTCTCTGCTTCAATGTTCAGGCTGGTTGGCACTTCTGACTCTGAATTTCTATTTAAGTGTCAAGTCTGACCTTTATTCAGTTTCATTCAATGCAATTTAACTCTGCAAAATTTATTGAAGAAAACTTTTGCCAGGCTACTGCACACAAAGATCCCAAAGAACATATCATTTAATATTAAGATTATCTTTGAACAAAAAGAAAAAAATTCCAAAGTAAGAAAAAAATGGTTCTTAAGGCTTCCTCCTAGTATGTGGTGCATGATTTGATTTTTGTATTCATTGTTGTTGTTTGTTGTTTAGTCATGCTCAATTCTTTTGCAATCCCGTGGACTGTAGCCCATCAGATCCCTCTGTCCATGGATTTCCCAGGCAAGAATACTGGGGTAGGTTGCCCTTTCTTACTCTATGGCATATTCCCAACCCAGGGATAGAAATCTGCATCTCCTGTATTGACAGGCAGATTCTTTACCACTGAACCACCAGGGAAGCCCTTTTGTATTCATGACTAGCAAAAACAACAGCATCAGAGAAAAGGGAGAAAGGAAGAAAGACAGAAGAAAGAGGTTTAAGAAAAGAACAAGAACAAGAAAAAGATGATGGAAAGATAAGGATAAGAGCTGCAAGGTGCAAGAACCACATTGATGAGTATTTTGAGCCCCATCTTTCTCATTTTATAATGGGAGGCAGCATGATTCTATATAACATCTGAGTAGCAGTTGAAAGATCCTTCTTGACTTGGGTGAGCAATTTCACCTCTTTGAATTTTAGTTTTCACTGTAGTAAAATGACATGGCATGACCATATACTTCAAAAATTGTTCTGTGAGTCAAACTAATGAGATTTTTTAAAGTACTTTATTTTTCAAAAAATGTGAAAAAAATTTCAAAAAAATTGAAACTATTTTAGTCATGTCTATATACTTTTTAAGTTTTTTGTTTTTTTGCACATCAAGTTCCCTTTTTTAAAACTTTATTTTTTAATTGAAAGATAACTGTTTTACAGAATTTTTTGTTTGTTTGTTTTCTGTCAAACTTCAGCATGAATCAGCCATCAGTTCAGTTTAGTTCAGTTCAGTCATTCAGTCATGTCCGACTCTTTGTGACCCCATGGACTGCAGCATGCCAGGCTTCCCTGTCCATCACCAACTCCTGGAGTTTACTCACATTCATGTCCATTGAGTTGGTGATGCCATCCAACCATCTGATCCTCTGTCGTCCCCTTCTCCTCCTGCCCTCAATCTTTCCCAACATCAGGGTCTTTTCAAATGAATCAGCTCTTTGCATCAGATGGCCAAAGTATTGGAGTTTCAGCTTCAACATCAGTCCTTCCAATGAACACCCAGGACTGATCTCCTTTAGGATGGACTGGTTGGATCTCCTTGCAGTCCAAGGAATTCTCAAGAGTCTTCTCCAACACCACATTTCAAAAGCATCAATTCTTCGGTGCTCAGCTTTCTTTATAGTCCAACTCTCACATCCATACATGACCACTGGAAAAACCATAGCCTTGACTAGATGGACAAATCAGCCATAGGTATACATATATCCCCTCCCTCTTGAAGCTCCCTCCCGTCTCCCTCCCCATCCCACCCTTCTAGGTTGGTACAGAACTCCTGTTGAGTTCCCTGAGACATACAGCAAATTCCCATTGGCTATCTATTTTATATATGGTAATGTAAGTTTTCATGTTACTCTCTCCATCCATCTCACCATAATGAGGTGGATGAGCCTAGAGCCTATTATACAAAGTGAAATAAGTCATAAAGAGAAAGATAAATATCATACATTAATGCATATATATGGAATCTAGAAAGATGGTACTGGAGAATTTATTTGCAGGGCAGCAATGGAGAAACACACTTTTTAAGTTTTAATGATCCTCTTCCCCACCAGTTTTTCCTGAGACTTGGAGAGATCTTTTTATAATGAGAATCCCTATACAATGGACCAAGAGAAGAGTTAGAATTTTATGTTGTAACTTCAGAGTCCATATAGTCTGAATTCGTGGTGGCACTGACTTGGTTTGGTGAAGTCTGCAAGATGAGAAAGATCTAGAGCAGGAAAAAACAAGGTAAAGATCATAATCATAAAATATGCTTGCAAAATTGCTTTTGTGTGAAACAGGTGTACCTTTCCATCTACTGATATGATTGTCTCAGTATCAGTTAAATACCAATAGGTTGGGGAGTTACGTCTATCCTAACCAAATTATTCACATATCATCTCTCAGAAGCATTGTGATATACATTCCCTTACCTTCCCTGTGTTATACAAAGGTGCCAGACAAGCTGGTGTTAGCTCTATCTGAAGATATGGTCTGTTCCTAATCAATAAGAAATCTTGACAATCAAAGCTGTTTTGGAAACTAAGGACTACATATTTTTGCTTCATTAATTCCTCTACTTCAGATAGCCTCTTGATGAAAGTGAAAGAGGAGAGTGAAAAGGTTGGCTTAAAACTCAGTATTCAAAAAACTAAGATCATGGCATCCGGTCCCATCACTTCATGGGACATAGATGGAGAAACAATGGAAATAGTGAAAGACTTTATTTTGTTGGACTTCAAAATCACTGCAGATGGTGATTGCAGCCATGAAATTAAAAGATGCTTGTTCCTTGGAAGAAAAGTTATGATCAACCTAGACAGTATATTAAAAAGCAGAGACATTACTTTGCTGACAAAAGCCCCTCTAGTCAAAGCTATAGTCTTCCCAGTAGTCATTCATGGATGTGAGAATTTGTCCATAAAGAAAGCCGAGAGCTGAAGAATTAATGCTTTTGAACTGTGGTGTTGGAGAAGACTCTTGAGGGTCCCTTGGACTGCAAGGATGCCAAACCAGTTAATCCTAAGGGAAATCAGTCCTGACTATTCATTGGAAGGACTGATGCTGAAGCTGAAACTCCAATACTTAGGCCACCTGTGTGAAGCAATGATTCATTTGAAAAGCCCCTGATGCTGGGAAACATTGAAGGCAGGAGAAGGGAGCGATGGAAGATGAGATGGTTGAATGGCATCACCAACTCGATGGACATGGGTCTGAGCAAGATCCATGAGTTGGTGATGGACAGCGAAGCCTGGTATGCTGCAGTCCATGGGGTCACAAAGAGTTGGACATGACTGAATGTCTGAACTGACTGAACTGACTTCAGATAGAGGAGGTCCTAGGCAGCACTAGGTAGAAGTAAAGATATTTGACTGGTATTCTCTCACCTTCTCAGAGAGTCCTCTCAGGCTGTATATCATATATTGGGTTGACCAAAAAGTTTGTCCAGGCATTTTGTAAAAACTTATGGAAAAACCCAAATGGACTTTTTGACCAACCCAATATCTTCTTATTTCTAGCAGCCCTTTCTCCCAACCAGCTGATATAATCTGATTTAAAATGGCAATTGATAAAGATTTAGGAAGTTATGTTTCCAAGGGATACTGCTCTGTTTTAAAGAATGACAAGTTTTCAAATTCCCAAAAGATGACCCTTAAAACATGGAATAGTAACCATTCTGAAAAAATTTTCTTTTTTTTTTCATCTTTTTGTTGCCTTAAGAGTGAAAGGAGGGTTGGGTAATTCTATGGCATCTCTACAATAAAAATCTGCTTATATCACTTTTGTGCTTCCCTTGTGGATCAGCTGGTAAAGAATCCACCTGCAATTCAGGAGACCTGGGTTTGATCCCTGGATTGGGAAGATCCCCTGGAGAAAGGAAAGACTACTCACTCCAGTATTCTGGGCTGGAGAATTCCATGGACTATAGTCCATGAGATTGCAAAGAGTCAGACATGACTGAATGACCTTCACTTTCACTATATCATTTTTTCTTTAAGTTTCCTCAAAATAGGGCTATATTCTTATTTTCTTCTGTTACAGGGTAATAAGTTTCTTACCTAAAATAGAACAGTGCTAGGTTTCAGCTTGCAGTGTTACAGTGTAACATGAATGAATATGTCTTTGGATTTAAAGCTGTGCTCTAGCCCTGCCTCTCTTACTTACTAGCTGTATCATTTTGTGTGGGGTCTCTAAATACTTATGACTTTGAGAGGAAATATTGTACAATGATTAAAAGCATGGATATAAAATTACTAAGTTCAACACAGAAAAGGAAAGTAGTCCCAGTTGTCTAGACCTTGGACCCGTGACTGTAGCCACAAGGCTCCGCAATGGATTTACCAGGAAAAGAGAGGGCCATTCTCCTAACTTCCAGGAACCAAGTGTCCCAATTGCAGACAATGCTTTAACTCTGACCACCGGAATCTTACAAAAAATGAAACAAAGTGAAAACATTTTCTGAATCCTCATACTATAAAAAAATCTCATAAATGGTATTTCAAGAATAAAATTTGACCGAGAAGACAATAAAATTGTGAAGTTGAAGAACTTGAAGAGAGTCAAAAACAGACTCTCGTCTAAATCTCAGGGCAGTATCCCTATGACTTCACCATCCCAAATTTTAGAAACAATAAACAAAAACTACAAATCGGTTTTTTCCTTAAATGAAACAGTTTAAAAGCAATTGCTCAATCAAAGGTTACCCTATGCAATTGAAATAAGATCGTCTAGAAATTTGGTGAAAAATAATAAGTAACCAAGCAACAGTACAAAATTTCCAATCAATATGAAACAACAATCCAATCCAGCTCAACTAGTAAAATAAAGACCAATAAAAAAATGGCCAAAGAACTAAATGACAGTTCTCCAGGAAATCTGATGGCACATGAAAACTCATGAAAGTGCTCAACATCACTCATTAATCACAGAATATTCAAATCAAAAACACAAGATTAGGTACCAATTATTACACCAGTCAGGATGGCTGCTATCCAAAAGTCTACAAGCAATAAATGCTGGAGAGGGTGTGGAGAAAAGGGAACCCTCTTACACTGTTGGTGGGAATGCAAATTAGTACAGCCACTATGGAAAACAGTGTGGAGATTTCTTAAAAAGCTGGAAATAGAACTGCCATATGACCCAGCAATCCCACTTCTGGGCATACACACCGAGGAAACCAGATCTGAAAGAGACACATGCACCCCAATGTTCATCGCAGCACTGTTTATAATAGCCAGGACATGGAAGCAACCTAGATGCCCATCAGCAGACGAATGGATGAGGAAGCTGTGGTTCATATACACCATGGAATATTACTCAGCCATTAAAAAGAATTCATTTGAATCAGTTCTAATGAGATGGATGAAACTGGAGCCCATTATACAGAGTGAAGTAAGCCAGAAAGATAAAGACCATTACAGTATACTAACACATATATATGGAATTTAGAAAGATGGTAACGATAACCCTATATGCAAAACAGAAAAAGAGACTCAGATGTATAGAACAGACTTGTGGACTCTGGGAGAAGGCGAGGGTGGGATGTTTCAAGAGAACAGCATCGAAACATGTATATTATCTAGGGTGAAACAGATCACCAGCCCAGGTTGGATGCATGAGACAAGTGCTCGGGCCTGGTGCACTGGGAAGACCCAGAGGGATAGAGCGGAGAGAGAGGTGGGAGAGGGGACTGGGATGGGGAATACATGTAAATCCATGGCTAACTCATTTCAATGTATGACAAAAACCACTGCAATGATGTAAAGTAATTAGCCTCCAACTAATAAAAATAAATGGAAAAAAAAAATTTAAAAAAAAAAGTAAAAAAAAAAAGAATGATTGCGAGAGAGGTGTATCATGGTGGTCATTAAATAGACAATAAAACCGAGGAAAAAAAAATAAATAAAATTAGAAATTTTGAAGTCAGTCACACTTGTATGCCATCTATTTGTAGCCCTCTGGTAGCCACTTAAGGACCCAAGGACTCAGTTTCCCTATGTATAACATAATTACTTATGACTTTGGGTCAATGTGTGGTTTGAATGAATATAAAGTGCTGTTCCATATAATATGCTCTCCATCATATTAACTATTATTTTATTAACTATTATTCTTCACCTGAAAGAAATGAGAGATGAAAAAATTAGAATATTGTGAGAACATATAGCTACATAGGTACTAAGGTTGCTTTTGTTTTTGTTGCGTTCACCACATCATAATATTTCAGCAGATGGTTATCAAGTTGATAAACACTTCTGAATGTCATATTTTGAACTTTGTCACATATTGGTTCTCTTGGTCTCTGTCTCCCCTTTAGTATTATTTTTACTTGCTCCTAGTCTCTTTTCTCTTTATACAATAAGAATCATATTTTCTTGTGACATCATGGTCTTAATTTTCCTCACTCTTACTTTTCAAACACATATGTAGCTATTTTCATCTGCAAGGTTGCTTCCTGACTACGGTTAAATCATATCCTCTCACTCTATACTCCTTTTTTTAGGCAGTATTTATCTGTCTTAGGTTTTCCTGGGGAGCTAACTAATTGTATTTACTGTTAGATTCATTATATTTGCTTATCTGAGACAGAAGGAGATTCAGAAACTACAGCGGTGAATAAGTTGCTGCAAGACTTTGGACAATGGCAGTCCTTAATGAGGTGACTAGTTTCTACACACAGAAAAGTGAAAGTTAAGTCACTCAGTCGTGTCTGACTCTTTGCGACCCCGTGGACTGTAGCCCACCAGGCTCCTCCATCCATGGGATTCTCCAGGCAAGAAGACTGGAGTGGGTTGCCATTTCCTTCTCTAGGGGATCTTCCTGACCAAGGATTGAACCCATGTCTCCCACATTGCAGACAGATGCTTTAACCTCTGAGCCACCAGGGAAGTCCTCTACACAGAGAGGAATGAACCAAAAGCCAAGATAGTTGTTTCCATTAAAACATTTTCAGCAGAGAATCTTCAGCTATCTATTAAAACTAAACTTTTCTCTGTGTATTTTCAAGATGGGTAATTTCAAGGTAATAAAATCTTGACCTGTAGATTTGTAGATACCAAAAATAGTTGTTTGAGGTTGAAATAACTTTTGTTGGAGAGAGATGTAAAAATTATTTCAAAGACTTGTGTCTACAACTCTGCAGTGTCCAAGCTATTTGCCTATGTACAAAGTTTACTCAATGTCTCAACTTGCTAGCTAAACATTTTATAAATTCACTAGGAGCCTCTGCATGCCAGTTTTTTTTTTTTTCTTGAAGATATGTAATACAGGTTTGACTTAATCAATTGCTCCAGTAATCTGGTTCCCCCTCACCTGCCAATTGAATGTACAGATTGTTGTAGAAATGTCACTGGTGAAATCTAATGCATAAAAATGTAATTTCCAAGCCAATTGTTCAGTAACTAAAAAGTTCCAAATCATGATGAGGTGGAAACACTGGGGAGATCCAGGATCCTGCTGAAAGTGTAAAGTATAAAGAAAATGAAAAAAACATGCTTCAATTATTAACTAAATTGAAAAAGTTCAAGTTCCAGTGTCAGATGCTGGATGTGAATTGAAAACTCTTAGTTTGGAAAGTACCAATGCTATTCCCCAACTAATGACACATAACTCATTCCCATAGAACAAGAAACAAAGACTTAGGAATAAGATATTACCATTCCCAGTTGCCTTCAATAACCTAGTAGGCACTGAAATAATTTATTGATTGGAGGAATTTATTAGCTGCTCCAGTCAGTAATAAATTGACTGGGATTTTTATATATGAAAGACTTAATAGTGGGGGAGAGTTCTTACTGAGATAGAGTAGATTTTCTTTTTTTAATTGATTTTTACTGGAGTGTAGTTGCTATAGAGTGCTGCGTTGGTTCTGCTATATGGCATGGTGAATCAGCTATATGTATACATGCATCCCCTCTTTTTGTAGATTTTCTTGAATAAATGTTTTTCCACTCTATGTGTGCTTTCAACAAACCTTAAATGTTTGCTTTCTTTTTTAATCATTTTCATCAGTTAAACTGGTGTTTGCTAATTAAAGACAGTACCAAAGTCCTTACTCTGCCAATCTGTCCCTGCACTCTTTGCCTAAACTTTAAAAAAATCTACTTGATAATTATAACATCATTTTGAGCTGAAGAGCAGCAGATATTGTTTCCATTTTTCAATTAAGGGGAAAATTTAAATGTAGAAATGAAAACTGTACACAGGAACATAAAACATGTCTCCTCTCTTCAGCCAAAAAAAGTGGAGGAGAAAGACGTGGCTAATAGAAAGTATAAAATAACATTTATAAACATTATATGACTGCAAAAATATTGTTACTTCATAGTTTTTAAATAGAGTGGGGTTGAGGAAGATTGGGTTCCTAGGTGATGCTAGTGGTAAAGAACCTGCCTGCCAGTGCAAGGGATATAAGAGACAGCGGGTTTCATCCCTCAGTAGGGAGGATCCCCTGGAGAAGGGCACGGCAACACACTCCAGTATTCTTGCCCAGAGAATCCCATGGACAGTGGAGCCTGGTGTATCACAGTCCATAGAATCACAAAAAGTCAGTCATGACGAAGTAAGTTGGCACACGTGCACAAGGAAGATTATGAGAAATCAATACACTTCCCAAGATTTCTCTCTTTGATGTCACCTCTGGCCAACTTATGTTTACTTATAGCTCACAATTATCATCAGTGTGATCCTCCACTGTGAAGTTCAACTAGAAAGATTCCTCTCACAAGAACTTAGATCCCACCCAAAAAGGAACTTTTTTTTTTTTTTTTTTAGTATTTTTGCAATGTATTTAATATGTAAGCATCAGTTTATTTCAACAACATTTACCAAGGTTCTACTTGTGTCAGGTACGTTCCAGAAGGTGGTGTTATAAAGATAAATCAAATATAGTTTCTTTCCCTAAGCACCTTGCAGTTTAGTGAGACAGTCATATAAGTGAATATTCCCCTATAACTGAATAAGGGCTATGAGAGTTACCCACATTGCCACTGAGAAACATGGCAAATTGGGTACCAGTTGAAAGCAAAAGCAAATAAAAACCTAATTTAAGAAGAATATGTGTGTAAATACATTTTAATGTAAATAGTAACTTTTTTCCCAAATTAAGATGATGCTTCACAGCAAACCACTTCAGTATTCTTGCTTTGAGAACCCCATGAACAGTATGAAAATACAAAAAGATAGGACACTGAAAGATGAACTTCCCAGGTCGGTAGGTGCCCAATATGCTACTGGAGATCAGTGGAAAAATAACTCCAGAAAGAATGAAGAGATGGAGCCAAGATAGAAACAACACCCAGTTGTGGATGTGACTGGTGATGGAAGTAAAATCTGATGCTATAAAGAGTAATGTTGCATATGAACCTGGAATGTTAGGTCCATGAATGAAGGCAAATTAGAAGTGGTCAAACAGTAGATGGCAAGAGTGAACATCAACATCTTAGGAATTAGCAAACTAAAATGGACTGGAATGGAGGAATTTAACTGAGATGACCATTATATCTACTACTGTGAGCAAGAATCTCCTAGAAGGAATGGAGTGGCGGTCATAGTCAACCAAAGAGTCTGAAATGCAGTAATTGGGTGCAGCCTCAAAAACAACAGAATGATCTCTGTTCATTTCCAAGGCAAACCATTCAGTATCACAGTAATCCAAGTCTATGCCCTGGCCAGTAATGCCGAAGAAGCTGAACGGTTCTATGAGAACCTACATGATCTTCCAGAACTAACACCCCAAAAAGATGTCCTTTTCATTATAGGGGACTGGAATGCAAAAGTAGGAAGCCAAGAAATACCGGGAGTAACAGGCAAATTTTGCTTTGGATTACACAATGAAACAGACTAATAGAGTTCTGCCAAGAGCATGCATTAGTCATAGTAAACACTCTTTTCCAACAACACAGGAGAAGAATCTACATGTGGACATCACCAGATGGTCAATACTGAAATCAGATTGATATTCTTTGCAAGAGAAGATGGAGAAGCTCTATACAGTCAGCAAAAACAAGACTGGGAGCTGACTGTGGCTCAGATCATGAACTTCTTGTTGCCAAATTCAGATATAAATTGAAGAAAACAGAGAAAACCACCGGACCATTCAGGAATGACCTAAATCAAATCCCTTACAATTATACAGTGGAAGTGACAAATAGACTCAAGGGATTAGATCTGATAGACAGAGTTCATGAAGAACTATGGATGGAGGTTCATGACATTGTACATGAGGCAGGTATCGAGACTATCCCCAAGAAAAAGAAATGCAAAAAAAGCAAAATGGCCATCTGAGAAGGCCTTACAAATAGCTGTGAATAGAAGAGAAGCAAAAGGCAAAGAAGAAAAGGAAAGATATACCCATTAGAAAGCAGATTCCAAAGAATCGCAAGGAGAGATAAAAAAGCCTTCCTCAGTGATCAATGCAAAGAAATAGAGGATAACAATAGAATGGGAAAGACTAGAGATCTCTTCAAGAAAATTAGAGATACCAAAGGAACATTTCATGTAAAGATGGGCACAATAAAGGACAGAAATGGCACAGACCTAAAAGAAGCAGAAGATATTAAGAAGAGCTGGCAAGAATACACAGAAGAACTATACAAAAAAGATCTTCATGACCCAAATAATCATGATGGTGTGATCACTCACACTCACCTAGAGCCAGACATCCTGGAATGTGAAGTCAAGTGGGCCTTAGGAAGCATGACTACAAACAAACCTAGTGGAGGTGATGGAATTCCAGTTGAGCTATTTCAAATCTTGAAAGATGATGCTGTGAAAGTGTTGCACTCTATACACCAGCAAAGTTGGATAACTCAACAGGGGCCACAAGAATGGAAAAAGCCAGTTTTCATTCCAATCCCAAAGAAAGGCAATGCCAAAGAATGCTCAAACTACCACACAATGGCTCTTATCTTACAAGCTAATAAAGTAATGCTCAAAATTTTCCAAGCCAGGCTTCAACAGTATGTGAACCGTGAACTTCCAGATTTTCAAGCTGGATTTAGAAAAGGCAGAGGAACCAGAGATCAAATTGCCAATATCCACTGGATCATCAAAAAAGCAAGAGAGTTCCGAAAAATATCTACTTCTGCTTTATTGACTATGTCAAAGCCTTTGATTGTGTGGACCACAACAAACTCTGGAAAATTCTTAAAGAGCTGGGAATACCAGACCACCTGGCCTGCCTCTTGAAAAATCTGTATGTATGCAGGAAGCATAACTATATGCAGGTCAGGAAGCATAGAACTTCACTGGACATGGAACAGCAGACTGGTTCCTATTAGTGAAAGGAGTACATCAAGGCTGTATATTGTTACCCTGCTTATTTAACTTATATGCAGAGTACATCATGAGAAATGCTGGGCTGGATGAAGCACAAGCTGGAATCAAGATTGCCAGGAGAAATATCAGTAACCTTAGATATGCAGATGACACCACCCTTATGGCAGAAAGCAAAGAACTAAAGGGCCTCTTGATGGAAATGAAAGAAGAGAGTCAAAAAGTTGGCTTAAAGCTCAACAGTCAGAAAACTAAGATCATGGGATCTGGTCCTGTCACTTCATGGCAAATAGATGCAGAAGCAATGAAAACAGTGACAGACTATTTTCTTGGGCTCCAAAATCACTGCATATGGTGACTGCAGCCATAGAATTAAAAGATGCTTGCTCCTTGGGAGGAAAGTTATGACCAACCTAGATAGCATATTAAAAAGCAGAGACAGTACTTTGCCAACAAAGTTCTGTCTAGTCAAAGCTATGTTTTTCCAGTAGTCATGTATGGAAGTGACAGTTGGACTATAAAGAAAACTGAGTGCCACAGAATTAATGCTTTTAAACTGTAGTGTTGGAGAAGACTCTTGAGAGTCCCTTGGACCTCAAGGATATCAAACCAGTCCATCCTAAAGGAAGTCAGTCCTGAATATTCATTGGAAGGACGGATGCTGAAGCTGAAGCTCCAATATATTGGCCACCTGATGCGAAGAACTGACTCCTTTGAAAAGACTCTAATGTTGGGAACGATTGAAGGTGGGAGAAGAGGATGAGATGGTTAGGTGGTATCACTGACTCGATGAACATGAGTTTCAGCAAGGTCTGAAAGTTAATGATGCACAAGAAAGCCTGGCATGCTGCAGTCCATGGGGTCACAAAGAGTCAGACACAACTGAGTGACTGAACTGAACTGATTCTTTTTGAAGAAAAGACTTAAGCCTCTCTGTTGAAGGCAAACCAGCCTGTCATCCTCAGTTCACAAGTGAAGATAATGCCTTTTGTGGGTAGGGAACAAAGCAAAATCTTTCTACTTCTGGAGGAAAGACAGGAAATTATCATGGGTACATACCTTTTGAGACTCCCTATTGCTAGGGAAAGGAAGGATCTCTGAGAAAAACA
The DNA here is from genome assembly GCF_023699985.2 of Odocoileus virginianus. NCBI lineage: Eukaryota > Metazoa > Chordata > Mammalia > Artiodactyla > Cervidae > Odocoileus > Odocoileus virginianus. The sequence goes on along the minus strand of NC_069678.1, from coordinate 21,092,755 downwards.
AGCAAGACAAGGAAGAAAAAGACACTAAGAAGAGGGAGATGGTGCCTACCTGAGGTTGAGGCTGAATCAGGAGGAAATGGAATAACTCAATCCCCTACATTACATGTCTGACAGAAAGAGATGTGTGCTTATTTCCAGAAATAAATACACACACTATTTAACTCAGTTTATGAAGAGATGTTTGGCTTTCAATCAAAAATTATGAGTGAGAAAAATAAGCTAGATAAACACACACACACACACAAACATATTTTTAAAAGTTATAGCACTCAATAGAAAAATATATAGTTATGACCAAGATGTTGGAAATGTAAGACAGGAAATTTAAAATAACCATGTTTAATATATTAAAGGATCTAGTGGAAAGGTGTACAGCATACATAAATAGACTTTTAGTAGAGAATTAATATTATAAGACAAAACCCAAATGACAATATAAGAAATGAGAAAAAATTTGGTAACGTACATAAAGAATGACTTTAGCAAGGTCAAAAGTGAACTTGAACTTCAATAGATGAAACATAAAAAATAAAATCATAAAAACATGATTAGACAAGTAAAATACTGAAATAAAAATTTAAAACAGGAGGTGAAAATGTAATAGAACATTTAAGACCTATGCTGCTGCTGCTGCTGCTGCTGCTAAGTCACATCAGTCGTGTCCGACTCTGTGCGACCCCATAGACGGCAGCCCACCAGGCTCCCCCGTCCATGGGATTCTCCAGGCAAGAACACTGGAGTGGGTTGCCATTTCCTTCTCCAGTGCATGAAAGTGAAAAGTGAAAGTGAAGTCGCTCAGTCATGTCCGACTCTCTGCGACCCCATGGACTGCAGCCTACCAGGCTCCTCTGTCCATGGGATTTTCCAGGCAAGAGGACTGGAGTGGGGTGCCATTGCCTTCTCCTTAAGACCTATGGGGTAATATCAAAGTTTGTAATGAAAATCCTAGAAGAAGAAGAAATCTAAAATAAGCCAACTTTTTTTCAGAGGATAAAGGCCAGGAATTTTCCAAAATTGATGAAAAACATCAAAACAAATATTCAAGAAACTCAGGAATGCCAACAAGATAAACACACACACATGTCAAAATATTATACTCAAAATTATAAAAGAAATTCAAATTAAAAATTTAAAGATAGCCAGATGACCCACCCCCTTCCCCCGCCAAAAAAAGAAAACATTGTATAGAGGGAACAAAGAAAAGAATTGCAGGAAACATCTCTTCAGAAACTTTGCAATCTAGAGAAGAATATAATGACATTTTTAAAGGACTGAAAGAGAAACACTGTCAAATAAAACTTCTATTCTCAGTATAAACCACTTCCAAAAGTTAAGAAGAAATAAGAACATTTTTTTGTAAAAACAAAAGCTTAGAAAATCTATTACTAGCAGATCTACACTACAAGAAATCTTGACATTTTTCAGGAAAAAGGAGTATAATACAAGAGGAACTTGAAAATCTACAAAGAAATAAAGGATGCTAGAAATAGTCTCGATCAGTAAAATTTATAAACCTTTAACCAGGAAAACTGAAAATGGAGATGAGACATATACAATTGTCAAGAGAGGAAAAGCTACACCACTACTTAAAATTGTCAAGACAGAAATCAAACCATCTCTAATTTTTCCAAGTATAATCTGAAACCTGTGTACTTTAGCATAGTTTATAGATAGATGTGAAGACCTACAACACCTTTTAGAACTAAAACCCCAAAAAGCTGTCCTTTTCATTATATGGGACTGGAATGCAAAAGTCGGAAGTCAAGAAACACTGGAGTAACAGGCAAATTTGGCCTTGGAGTACAGAATGAAGCAGGGCAAAGGCTAATAGAGTTTTGCCAAGAGAACGCACTGGTCATAGCAAACACCCTCTTCCAACAACACAAGAGAAGACTCTACACATGGACATCACCAGATGGTCAACACCGAAATCAGATTGATTATATTCTTTGCAGCTGAAGATAGAGAAGCTCTATACAGTCAGCAAAAACAAGACCTGGAGCTGCCTGTGGCTCAGATCATGAACTCCTTATTGCCAAATTCAGACTTAAACTGAAGAGAGTAGGGATAACCACTAGACCAATCAGGTATGACCTAAATCAAATCCCTTATGACTATACAGTGGAAGTGAGAAATAGATTTAAAGGACTAGATCTGATGGACAGAGAGCCTGATAAACTATGAACGGAGGTTCGTGACATTGTACAGGAGACAGGGATCAAGACCATCCTCATGGAAAAGAAATGCAAAAAGGCAAAATGGTTGTCTGAGGAGGCCTTACAAATAGCTGTGAAAAGAAGAGAAGCAAAAAGCAAAGGAGAAAAGGAAAGATATTTCCATTTGAATGCAGAGTTCCAAAGAATAGCTAGGAGAAATAAGAAAGCCTTCCTCAGCAATCAATGCAAAGAAATGGAGGGAAACAACAGAATGGGAAAGACTAGAGATCTCTTCAAGAAAATTAGAGATACCTAGGGAACATTTCATGCAAAAATGGGCTCAATAAAGGACAGAAATGGTATGGACCTAAGAGAAGCAGAAGATATTAAGAAGAGGTGGCAAGAATGCACAGAAGAACTGTACAAAAAAGATCTTCATGACCCAGGTAATCACGATGGTGTGATCACTCACCTAGAGCCAGACATCCTGGAATGTGAAGTCAAGTGGGCCTTAGAAAGCATGACAACGAACAAAGCTAGTGGATATGATGGAATTCCAGTTGAGCTATTTCAAATCTTGAAAGATGATGCTGTGAAAGTGCTGCAGTCAATATTCCAGCAAATTTGGAGAACTCAGCACTGGCCACAGGACTGGAAAACGTCCGTTTTCATTCCAATCCCTAAGAAAGGCAATCCCAAAGAATGCTCAAACTACCACAATATTCACTCATCTCACATGCTAGTAAAGTAATGCTTAAAATTCTCCAAGCCAGGCTTCAGTCATGAACCATGAGCTTCCAGATGTTTCAAGCTGGTTTTAGAAAAGGCAGAGGAACCAGAGATCAAATTGCCAACATCTGCTGGGTCATTGAAAAAGCAAGAGAGTTCCAGAAAAAACATCTATTTCTGCTTTAGTGACTATGCCAAAGCCTTTGACTGTGTGGATCACAATAAACTGTGGAAAATTCTGAAGGAGATGGGAATATCAGACCATCTGACCTGCCTCTTGAGAAACCTGTATGCAGGTCAGGAAGCAACAGTTAGAACTGGTCATGGAAAAACAGACTGGTTCCAAATAGGGAAAGGAGTACATCAAGGCTGTATATTGTCACCCTGCTTATTTAACTTATATGCAGAGTACATCATGAGAAACCCTGGGCTGGAAGAAGCACAAGCTGGAATCAATATTGCCAGGAGAAATATCAATAACCTTAGATATGCAGCTGACACCACCCTTATGGCAGAAAGTGAAGAGGAACTAAAAAGCCTCTTGATGAAAGTGAAAGAGGAGAGTGAAAAAGTTGGCTTAAAGCTCAACATTCAGAAAACTAAGATCATGGCATCTGGTCCCATCCCCTCATGGGAAATAGATGGGGAGATAGTGGAAACAGTGTCAGACTTTATTTTTGGGGGCTCCAAAATCACTGCAGATGGTCACTGTAGCCATGAAATTAAAAGACACTTACTCCTTGGAAGGAAAGTTATGACCAAGCTAGATAGCATATTGAAAAGCAGAGATATTACTTTGTCAACAAAGGTCCATCTAGTCAAGGCTATGGTTTTTCCAGTGGTCATGTATGGATGTGAGTGTTGGACTGTGAAGAAAGCTGAGAGTCGAAAAATTGATGCTTTTGAACTGTGGTGTTGGAGAAGACTCTTGAGAGTCCCTTGGACTGCAAGGAGATCCAATCAGTCCATCCTGAAGGAGATAAGTCCTGGGTGTTCATTGGAAGGACTGATGCTGAAGCTGAAACCCCAATACTTTGTCCACCTCATGCGAAGAGTTGACTCATTGGAAAAGACCCTGCTGCTGGGAGGGATTGGGGGCAGGAGGAGAAGGGGACGACAGAGGACGAGATGGCTGGATGGCATCACCGACTCGATAGGCATGAGTTTGAGTGAGTGCCGGGAGTTTGTGATGGACAGGGAGGCCTGGTGTGCTGCGATTCATGGGGTTGCAAAGAGTCGGACACGACTGAGCGACTGAACTGAACTGAACTGTGATGCACACCAAGTTGAGAACTAATTTCATCTAACAAATGAGGCAGTTGAGAAAGAGGGAGACAAGGAAATGATTTGCTAAGGTCACATGGATAGTTAATAGCAGTACAGGAATGTGAACCTGGGAAATCCAATGTCTATTTCAATGTGTTTCCATATAAGTTTATTCATAAAACATTTCACCTCTTGGATGATATATTTGAATATGCCTCTATTAATTAAGTAGACAATTGAAAACAGTGAAATATATTGCATAGAATAAATCACCCATAAAATGCCAACTGATTTGAATTTGATTCAACATCCATTTATTGAGTACCTGCTATGACGCAATTCTTCAAAGTATTAAAGTATGATATATGATCACTTCTCAGCTGGTGGAATCTTTTTTACCGTTCATACATATAAAATGTAATCTTTTCTCTCTTTACTTGCTCCTATATTATTACTATTATTTTAACAATTAACATTTATGAAATTCTAATAAGTGCAAACCCTTACTGTGTAATTGGATATGCTAGTTATTTTTTAAAAAATATTTTCTATTGATCCTCCCTCAGAGCACTCCTATGAAACACTATTGTTATTGTTCCCATTTTGTAAATGAGGAAAAATATTTTTAAAAGTTAAGTAAATTGCTCTAGATCACACAGCTATTAAGTGGTAGAACAAAGGTATAAATCCCACTCTGATTCCAGAGGGCTTTAGTCTAAATAACTATGCTATATTATCAAAATTTACCCTGCTATTAGTCTGTAAATGCCTTACATGTGAAAATCTTATCTAATTATTTTATGTCCTCTGTAGCTTTTCAGGACTTCCTTGGTGGCCCAGAGAGTAAAGAATTCGCCTACACCGCAGGAGACCTGTGTTTGATCCCTAGGTTGGAAAGATCCTCTGGAGAAGGAACAGCTCCAGTATTCTGTCCTGGAGATTCAATAGACTAAGGAGCCTGTCAGGTTACAGCCCATGGGGGTCGCAAAGAGTCTGATCCGACTGAGCGACTTTCCCTTTTACTTTCATAGCTTGCCAGAGTCTCTTACCAATAGTAAGTGCCTAGTATTTATTATGGATAATAATGGGTAATAATGGAACAATGGATTGATTCAAAATTGGGAAAGTAATACATCGAGGCTGTATATTGTCACCCTGCTTATTTAACTTATATGCAGCGTACATCATGAGAAATGCTGGGCTGGATGAAGCTAAAACTTCAGAATCAATATTGCCAGGTGAAATATCAATAACCTCAGGTATGGAGTGACACCACCCTTGTGGCAGAAAGTGAAGAAGAAATAAAAAATCTCTTGATGAAGGTGAAAGAGGAGAGTAAAAAACTGTCTTAAAACTCAACATTCAAAGAACTAAGATCCAATCCCATCACTTCATACCATATAGGTGGGGAAACAATGAAAACAGTGAAAGATTTCATTTTCTTGGGCTCCAAAGTCATGCAAATGGTGGCTGAAGCCATGAAATTAAAAGGTGCTTGCTCCTTGGAAGAAAAGTTATGATAAACCTAGTGAAAGTGAAAGTGAAAGTCGCTCAGTCATGTCCGACTCTTTGACCCCATAGACTATACAGTGCTTGGAATTCTCCAGGCCAGAATACTGGAGTAGCCTTTCCCTTCTCCAAGGGATCTTCCCAACCCAGCGATCCAACCGCATTGCAGGCATATTCTTTACCAGCTGAGCCACAAGGGAAGCCCAAGAATACTGGAATGGGTAACCTATCCCTTTTCCAGGTTATCTTCCCTACCCAGGAATCAAATCAGGGTCTCCTGCATTGTAGGTGGATTCTTTACCAACTGAGCTATCAGGGACAAACCTACACAGCATATTCAAAAGCAGAGACATCACTGTGCCTACAAAGGTCCATATAGTCATGTAGGAATGTGAGAGTTGGACCATAAAGAAGGCTGAGCATGAAGAATTGATGGTTTCAAACTGTGGTGTTGGAGAAGACTCTTGAGAGTCCCTTGGACTGAAATGAGATAAAACCAGTCCATCCTAAAGAAAATCAACCCTGCATACTCATGGAAGGGCTGGTGCTGAATGACGCTCCAATAGTTTGGCCACCTGATGTGAAAAGCTGATGTGGCAGGAGAAGGGGATGACAGAGGATGAGATGCCTGGATGGCATCACCGACTCAATGGACATGAGTTTGAGCAAGCTCTGGGAGGTGGTGAAGGACAGGGAAGCCTGGTGTGCTGCAGTCCATCGGGTCACAAAGAGTGAGACACAACTGAACAAGGAAACGGGTAATGTGTTATTTAATTAGGTATAATTTTATGAGAAAGTTTACAGCTTATCAGAATTTTATGGGTTTTTAACAATGCGTATAATTGGAAAGGATTCAAGAAAGCCTAAAGAGAAAAGAGTTGGGAAGTAAGACTTTCAGAATGGTGGTGTGGCTCAGGGAAACCTCTCCCTGAAGAGGAAGCTACTAAACTGGTCAAATTAGCAAAGACAATCAATCAAAGTGGAATGGTTTTGGGAGTGATCAAAGCGTTTTCAACAAATCGAGAATCATTAAAAAAAAAAAAAAAAAGTATGGACATTTTTAAGAGCAGTTCCTCAGGTTTGGAAAGTTAATTTGGATCTTTGGCTGCCAGCAAACAGCAGTAGATCCCGTTTTCTATAGCTCCATGCCGTAGAAGGCCTGTCAGGAAACCAAAGAGCAACCACTTTGCTCTCATTTCCAGACCTCAAACTCATGTTACATAGGGAGGATGTGGGCATGGCAGGTGGGAAGAAAACAGTTCCCCTTTCCTGCCTACTCTGTGTTGTCAAAAATCTGGTCAATTTCTCAGCAGCTGCTTGGCAGTTCCCATCTCCCTGATCATTCTAGGGTAGAAGACCTATTGCAGTTAGATATGGCAGCTGCAGAATCAGCAAACTCCATCTTCTCTGGCTCTTCACTGTGAAAACCTACAGTAGGAACTGTTTGCAGCATAGTGGCAATGCTACTAAGCCCATAAACATACACAGAGACACACACACAGCTCCTGGTACAGGGAGGGTCCCCATGAGGCTGTTGCTATGGTTCCCAGCAACTCCCCCGACTGCCTTCTCCCTAGTGCAGAGGTTTTGCCTGTGGGAACATCAGGGCAAGTCTCAAAGTCTACCCCTGCCATGGGACTGGATTTCAACTGGAACTGATTACAGAAAAAGTTTTTTGCTCCAGCACATTTTTGAGAACAACAGAGCTATCAGTTAGGAATCAATGGAGGCTAACAGCTGAGAGTGCATGCAATAAAGGAACAACCACATTTTAACAATGATATCAGAGAAAGAGAAAACCAAGGAGGTCCCAGCTAAAGCTACAGTTATTGCTGCTGGCCAGGAACATTTCATGTATGCCCAAGGCTGCCAACTCTGAAGACAAGCATTAGAGGTTGAAAACTGCAGTAGAATTAGGTGTCACTGAACTAGTATGGTGGAATCGCAGAAAATAATCAATTAATTTAAAAGAAAAGAAAGTAAATAAAACCACAATCCCCATAGAAAGAAGAAACAGTATCCAGAGTTGATACAATATATGTAAAATATCTACTTTTCAACAATAACAAAAAAGAAACATAAAAAAAATCAGGACAGTATGAGCTATCCATCAGAAAAAAAAATAAAAACATGCAATAAAAACTGTCACTGAGGGAATGAGAATTTGGACACAGCAGACAAAACTTCAAAAGAGCTAAACATTATAAAATATGTTCAAAGAGCTAAAGGAAACCATATTTAAAAAATTAAAGGAATGGGTGGTGGCAATAACTCATGGAAATATGAATAAAGAAATGGAAATTAATAAAAGGAAACAAATGGAAATTCTGAAAGTGAAAAGTACACTAACTGAAATGAAAACTGTATTAAAGGACTCAATAGTAGATTTGAGATGGCAGAGAAAAAGTTGGTGAGCTTGGAAATAGAAATTATGAAGTCCACAGAAGAGAGGAAAATGGAATAAAGAAAATGAAGAAAACGGAGAGAAATGCAAGTACATAAGCATAATGGAGGAATCAGAAAAAAGAAATAAACATGTGGAAAAAATATTTGCATAAATAATGACAAGAATGTCCCATTTGAAAACAAACTCTAAGAAAATAAAAATAGTCCCATTGATGAAAACGCTAGTCTAAACATCCAAGAAGTACAATAAACCCCAATTAAGCTAACCATAAAAGGATCCATACCTAGACACTCTGTATTCCTCACAAAGACAAAAAAAGGCAGAGAAAAATAACCCATTAGATACAAGGAGCTCTAATGATTAACCAATGATTTTTATCAGAAAGAATGGAGATCAGAAGGCAATAAGAGACATATTTAAAGTGCTAAATTAAAGAACAGCAACCAGGAAAACTATATTCAATAAAAACATTTTTGAAAAATGAAGGGGAAATTTCCCAGATAAAAACATGTTTATGTTGCTAGCAGAGTTGCATTCTCATAAATGCTAAAGGAACTTATTCAGGTTGAAATCAAGTACTATCAGAAAATAGTTTTAACGTACACATGAAAACCAAGAACGTTGGAAGAGGTCACCAAGTACCTAATTATGAATGACAATATAACAAAAATAATTCTCCTCTTTTGCCTTATTTAGGGGGTAAACACATAAAACAATATGCACACAGTTGCATTTGAGGCCTGTAACATATAGAAATGCAACTTACTTGGGAAAACTGCACAAAGGGGATACTGCTGTTTAGTCACCGAGTCGTGTCTGACTCTGATCCCAAGGACTATAGCCTGCCAGGCTCCTCTGTCCACGGGGTTTCCCGGGAAAGAATACTGAAGTAGGTTGCCAATTCCTCCTCCAAACAAAGGAGATAGGTGGAAATAAAATTGAATTGTAGTGGTAAAATGATAATACATGGTAACGAAAATCCAAAGTAAGAAATGAAGAGAACAAGAAGTATTAAATATAAAGGTTAATATACTACCTCTGAAAAAATATAGTTTCCTGCCTTTCTACTCTCAGATTCTTTAAAAGAAAAAATACAGTGATAATCAATACAGCATATGCTTGGGTTAGTAACATATAGAAACATTACATGTGTAACAATAATAGCACAGAAAAAGAGAAAATGGAGCTATATAAGAGTAAAGTTTCTATATTACACTGAAATTAAGTTAATATAAATCTGAAGTAGATTTTGATATGTTAAAACATACAATGTAAGCTCTAGAGCAATCATTTAAAAATGTTTAAAATCTTTACAATTATTAACTAAATTAAGATGCTACATTAGAAAATATGTAATTAATGCCAAAATAAGCAGTAAGAAAAGGAGAAATAAAAAATATATGAGATATATTCAAAGTGGCAGATGTAAAATCAGCTGTATCAATACTAAACTTTTAATAATCCAATCATTAGGCATATTGTCAGATTTGATAAAGAAAACAAAAGCCAACATTATGCTATTTACAGGAGTCACATTTCAAACTTGAAGTACAATTTGTTTGAAAGTAAAAAGATGGAAAGAATATACAACATATACAGTATCCTTAAAAGACCTGAGCTTGCTATACTAATATTACACAAAATAGACTTTAAAACAAAAGTATTGCTAGAAATAAAGAAGAACATGTTATAATGATAAAAGACTTAGTTCACAGAGGAGTTTTAACAATTATAAATATACATGTGCCTAAACAACAGAAATCCAGAATAAATGACAAGGAGAAAAAGAAGGACAATTCAACCTATATCTGGAGACATCAATATCCAACTTTCAGTAGTGGAAAGAATAGCATGCACAAAATAAATGAGAAAGTAGAAGATGTGAACTATACTATAAACTGATTAGACTTACAAGTATCTCCAGTCAGTAACAGTGAAGTATAGACTGATTAGACTTAACAAGTATCTCCAGTCAGTAACAGTGGAATATACATTCTTTGGCCTTCCCTGGAGGCTCAGATGGTAAAGCATCTGCCTACAATGAGGGCAACCCAGGTTCGATCCCTGGCTTGGGAAGATCCCCTGGAGAAGGAAATGGCAATCCACTCCAGTACTCTTGCCTGGAAAATTCCATGGACAGAGGAGCCTTGTAGGCTACAGTCCATGGGGTTGCAAAGAGTCGGACACAACTAGGCGAATTCACTTCACTTCACTTCACTTCACTTCATACATTCTTCCAAAGTGCATGTTGAGTAATCTTATACCATATGTCCAGCCATAAAACATTCACAATAAATTTAAAAAAACTTGAAATCATACAAAGCAAGTTCTCTGATTACAACAGAAAAATATTAGAAAATAATAACAGGTGAAATCTGGGAGATTCACAAACAGCATATTCTAAAATAACTAAAGGATCAACAGAAAAAAATCACAAGGGGAATCAGAAAATACTTTGAGACAAATGAACATGAAAACACAACAAACTAAAGTGTCTGAGATACAGTTAAAGCAGCACCTAGAGGGAAATTTATAGTAATAGTGTCTAATTAAACAATAAGAAATATCTTTAGTTATTAACCTAGTCTTCTACTTTAAGAATGGATAAGGCAATGACAACCCACTCCAGTACTCTTGCCTGGAAAATCCCATGGATGGAGGAAGCTGGTAGGCTGCAGTCTATGGGGTCGCTAGGAGTCGAACACGACTTGAGCGAATTCACTTTCTCTTTTCACTTTCATGCATTGGAGAAGGAAATGGCAGCCCACTCCAGTGTTCTTGCCTGAAGAATCCCAGGGACAGGGGAGCCTGGTGGGCTGCCGTCTGTGGGGTTGCACAGAGTCGGACACGACTGAAGCGACTTAGCAGCTACCTTAAGAAGGGAGGGGAGCAATTTTAAGTCAACACTTTCAGAAGAAAGAAAATAATATAAAACAGGGGAAATAAGTAGAGGGGATAAAAACAGCAAATAAAATGAACAAAAGCAACAGGTGGTCTTTGGCAAACATACACCCAAAACAAGAATAAATCTTCTGTTAGGCTTCCCTGGTAACTCAGATGGTAAAGAATCTTCCTGTAATGAAGGAGACTCTGGTTCGATCGCTGGGTGAAGAATTTCCCCTGGAGAAAGAAATAGCAACCCACTCCACTAGTCTTGCTGGAGAAGCCCATTGACAGAGGAGCCTGGCAGGCTACAGTACACAAGGTCGCAGAGTCAGACATGACTGAGCGACTAACACTTGGTTAGATTGCCCAAGAAAAAGAAGGGATTCAAATTACTGACATTGGCAATGAAAGAAGGGATATTGCTACCAAAATCAACACTATGACAGTAAATTAATAAGCTATATGAAATCAGCAAATTCTTAGAAAGAAAAAAATTGCCAAAGCTGATCAAGAAGTAGAAAGTCTGAATACATGTATAGCAAATAAAGAGATTGAATTAGTAATTTTAAAAAATCCTCATAAAGAATTAGCCTCCAACTAATAAAAAATTTAAAAAATTTAAAAAAGACAAAAAAAAATCCTCATAAAGAAAATCTCAGCACCAGATGCTTCATTAAAAGAAGTATTACAAATTCTTCACAAACTCCACCTAAAAATATAAGAAGAGGTAGCACTTTCTAATACATTCAGTAAAGTCAGTACTTTCTTGACACCAAAACTAACAAAAACAACAAGAAAACTACAGATCAGATTCTATTATGAATATAGATGTAAAAATCTTTAATAATATCATAGCAAACTGAATCTAGTTACTTATTTTAAAAAGATTATACAACAAAAATGATTTATCTTAGAAATATAGTCTTAGCTTAAATCTGAAAAGTAATTAATTTAATGCACCACATAAATAGACTAGAAAACAAAAACCACATAATCACTTTGAAACATGCAGGAAAAAAGTAACAAAATGCAATACTTTTCATGATTGAAAAAAACCCAGAAAACTAATATTAGAAGAGAACTTACTGAACCAGAACATTTACAAAAACCACGCAACCTAGCATAGTACTTATTAGTAAAACATTGGATGATCTTTTTGCCCAAGAACATAACAAAGATATTCACTCTTTTCATTTCTATTCAACACTATACTGGGTTCTAACTAGGGAAGTTAGGCAAAAAAAAGAAATTACAAAAACCAATAGTGATTCACATATACACACTACTATATATAAAATATAACAAATAAGAATCTGCTGTATTGCACAGGGAACTCTACTCAGTAATCTGTAATTGCCTATATGGGAAAAGAATCTAAAAAAATAGAATGGGCATATGTGCATTTGTAACAGACTCACGTTGATGTACACATGGAACTATTATAACACACTATACACAAACTATACTTCAGTAACAATTTTTAAAAGAATAAAAACTAAAATAAGTGAATAAATAAATAATCTACAAAGACGTATTGTACAGTACAAAGAATATAGCCAAGATTTTTTAGTAGCTTGAAGTGGAATCTATAAGCACTGATTTGAAATGCAAAGAGCAAAAATGGTTATCTAAGGGGGAGTTACAAACAGATGAGAAAAAAGGAGAAGCAAAAAAGCAAAGCAGAGGAGGAAAGGAAAGATACACCCATCTGAATGTAGAGATAGAATAGCAAGCAGAGATCGTACAAAACCCTTCCTAAGTGAAGAATGCAAAGAAATAGAGAAAAACAATAGAATGGGAAAGATTAGATATCTCTACAAGAAAACTAGAGACACCAAGGGAACATTTCATGCAAAGATGGGTGCAATAAAGGACAGAAATGGTCTGGACCTAACAGAAGCAGAAGATACTAAGTAGAGGTGGAAAGAACACAGAAGAACTATACAAAAAGGATCTTAATGACCTGGATAACTGTGATGATATGATCACTCACCTAGAGCCAGACATCCTGGAATGCAAAGTCAAGTGGGCCTTAGGAATCTTCACTATGAACAAAACTAATGGAGGTGATGGAATTCCAGCTGAGATATTTCAAATCATAAAATATGATGCTGTTCAAGTGCTATACTCAATAGGCCAGCAAATTTGAAAAACTCAGCAGTAGCCAGAGGACTGGAAACTATCAGTTTTCATTCCAGTCCCAAAGACGAGCAATGCCAAAGAATGTTCAAATCACCACACAATTGTACTCTTTCACATACTAACAAGGTCATGCTCCAAATCCTCCAAGCTAGGCTTCAAGAGTACATGAACTGAGAACTTCCAGATGTACAAGCTGGATTTACAAAAAACGGAAGAATCAGAAATAAAATTGCAAACATTCACTGATCATAGTAAAAGCAAGAGAATTCCAGAGAAACATCTACTTCTGCTTCACTGACTATGCTAATGCCTTTGACTGTGTGGATTACAACAAATTGTGGAAAATTCTTAAAGAGATGCGAATACTAGATGATTTTTCCCACCTCCTGAGAAACCTGTAGGCAGGTTAAGAAGAAACAGTTACCCCAGCCCAGGTTGGGTGCATGAGACAAGTGCTCAGGCCTGGCGCACTGGGAAAACCCAGAGGGATCAGGTAGAGAGGGAGGTGGGGGGGGATTGGGATGGGGAATACATATAAACCCATGGCAATATATGGGTTGATTCATGTCAATGTATGACAAAACCCACTACAATATTGTAAAGTAATTAGCCTCCAACTAATAAAAATAAATGAAAAAAAAAATAAAAAGTAAAAAAGATGGCAAGAAATAGAGATGAATGCAGAAACTAATGAATAAAAAAGCAATAAAATAAAGTGATAAAAAAAAGAAGAAGAAGAAACAGTTAGAATCGAAACAGACTGGTTCAAAGTTGGGAAAGGAGTATGTCAAAGATTTATATTGTCACCCTGCTTATTTAACTTATATGCAGAGTACATCATGGGAAATGCCAGGCTGGATAAAGAACAAGCTGGAATCAAGATTGTCAGGAAAAATATCAATAACCTCAGATATGCAGATGACACTCTTTCATGGCAGAAAGTGAAGAGAAATTAAAGACCTTGTTGATGCAGGTGAAAGAGGAGCGTGAAATAGCTGACTTAAAGCTCAGCACTCAAAAAACTAAAATCATGGTATCCAGTCCCATCACTTCATGGCAAATAGATGGGGAAACAACGGAAACAGTGGCAGACTTTATTTTCTTGGGTTCCCAAATCACAGCAGATGGTGACTGCAGCCATGAAATTAAAAGATTTTTGCTCCTTTGAAGAAAATCTATGACAAACCTAGACAGTGTGTTCAAAAGCCAAGGCATTATTTTGCTGAGAAAGTTCCATATAGTCAAAGCTATGGTTTTTTCAGTAGTCATATATCGATATGAGAGTTGAACCATAAAGTAGACTGAGAGTGAAGAATTGATGCTTTTGAATTGTGATGCTGAAGAAGACTTTTGAGAGTCCCTTACACAGCAAGATCAAACCAGTCCAAAGGAAATCAACTCTGAATATTCATTGGAAGGACTGATGATGAAGCTGAAGCTCCAATACTTTGGTCACCTGATGCAAAGAGTTGACTCATTGGAAAAGGCCCTGATGCTGGGAAAATTGAAGGCAGGAGGAGGAGGAGATGACAGAGGATGAGATGGTTGGATAGCGCATCCACTCAATGGGCATGAGCTTAAGCAAACTCTGGGCAATAGTAAAAGACAGAAAAGCCTTGCATTTCTGCAGTCCATGTGATAACCAAGAGTCTGACACGACTAAACAACAAAATATAACATGGAGATTCAAATGTTTATGTTGTTGTTGTTGCTGTTCAGTTGCTCAGTCATGTCTGACTCTTTGTGATTCCTTGGACTGCAGCACGACAGGCTTCCCTGTCCTTCACCATCTCCTAGAGTTTGCTCAAACTCATATCCATTGAGTTGGTGATGCCATCCAACCATCTCATCCTCTGTTGCCCACTTCTCCTCCTGCCCTCATTTTCCCCCAGCACCAGTCTTTTCCAATGAGTTGCCTCTTTGGCATCAGGTGGCCAAAGTATTGGAGCTTCAACTTCAGCATCAGTCCTTCCAATGAATATTCAGGGTTTATTTTTTTAGGATTGACTGGTTTGATCTCCTTGCAGTTCAAGGGACTCTCAAGAGTCTTCTCCAGCACCACAGTTCAAAAGCATCAGTTCTTCAGTGTTTAACCTTCTTATGGTCCAACTCTCACATCTGTATATGACTCCTGGAAAAATCATAACTTTGACTATATGGGCTTTGTCAGCAAAGTGATGTCCCTGCTTTTGAATATGCTGTCTAGGTTTGTCATAGTTTTTCTTCCAAGGAACAAGAATCTTCTAATTTCATGGCTGCAGGCCCCATTCAAAGTGATTTTGGGGTGCAAGAAAAAAAAATCTTGACACTGTTTCCCCATCTATTTGTTTCCCCATCTATTTGTTTCCCCATCTATTTGCCATGAAGTGATGGGACCAGATGCTGTGATCTTGGTTTTTTGAATGTTGAGTTTTAAGCCAGCTGTTTCCACTCTCTCTCTCACCTTCATCAAGAAGCACCTTAGTTCCTCTCAGCTTTCTACCAATAGGATAGTGTATCTTGATATCTGAGGTTATGGTATTTTTCCTGGCACTCTTGATTCCAGCTTGTGTTTCATACAACCTGACATTTTGCATGATGTACTCTGCATACAAGTTAAATAAGCAGGGTGACAATATACAGCCTTGACGTACTCCTTTCCCAATTTGGAACCAATCCATTGTTCTATGTCTGGTTCTAACTGTTGCTTCTTGACCGACGTACAGGTTTCTAAGGAAGCAGGAAAAATGGTCTGGTATTCCCATCTCTTGAAGAATTTTCCAGTTTGTTTTGATCCACACAAAGGCTTTAGCATAGTCAATGAAGCAGAAGCAGATGTTTTTCTGGTATTCCCTGACTATATATACCTGAAACTCATATAACATTGTAGATCAACTATAGCTCAATTAACAATAAAGAATAAAATATGGAAAAAAAGATTTTTATTCTAACAAACAAGGATATTCTCCTATATAAACTATTTTCCTACAATACCAACAACAACAAAAAAAAACCTCATCCAGGTTGAAAAAGAAAAATTAAAACTATCTCAGTTTGCATATGACATGATCTAGTATATAGGAAATTCTGAAGAATCATTAAAATTATTAGAAACAATAAATTGATTAACATGGCTTCCCTGGTGGCTTAGATGTTAAAGAATCCACCTGCAATTCAGGAGACTCTGATTTGATTCCTGAGTCAGGAAGGTCCCCTGGAGAAGGGAATGGCAACCACTCCAGTAATCTTGCATAGAGAATCCCATGGACAGAGGAGCCTGATGGTCTACAGTCCATCGGCTTGCAAAGAGTTGGACACAACTGAGCGACTGCCCATCATGTTGGACACACTAATATGGCTTCAGGATTCAAGATCAATGCTTAAAAATTTATTATTTATTTCTATTCATTAGCAATGAATGGACAGCAAAATCCCACCATTCTCCATTAGCCATATCACATAGGTAAAGAGGAATAATGTCAATAAAAGCACTTTGACTAAAGAAAGAATTGTAATAAACTTAGATAGAATGAAACAGTTTTAAAAGCTAAAGCTCCAGCTCTGACCATTCCCCTGATTTTCAACAATAGGTAGTTATATTCAGTAGGGTCATTTTTATTAAGCTAAAGAAATTAAAGAAGAAAGTGCTTTGGATTATTAGGGTAGTCTTCTGGGCAGTTTTTAACCGAGAAATATTTCTTTTTCAGATAGGAAGATAGGGAATTCTAAAAAGCCCCTCTCATTGCACTGACATTCTCATAGCCCATAGAAAGCTGTGGAGAACTGAGCAATAGTAATTTGGAACAGAAATGAAGAATGTGTGATCCATGGAAATGCTGTTGATGAATTCCATGTAGTCAAGGCAGATGGTCTATAAGGATAGAATTTGGAGCAATTGCTGACAGAGAAACTACATTGTTATCATTCTTAGCATCTCTGAAGTAGAAAGTGATCTGCCCAATATTGATGACTCCAGGGTGACTAAAGAAGATATGTGCAGAATCTGTGCAGAGGCATGACAGTAAACACGATGACCAAAACCTAGTGCGAAGATCTTAACACTGTCTTTAACACTAAGTATGTAACACCAGAACCTCATAATATTTGTCTATGTCTATTATCTTTAAGTGTCTATTTTAAGTGTTATTTCATATCGTTGCTTCCAATTTTTACAGTATATGTGCATTAAAGTTGCCATTGAAATGTTATAATTTAGATATAGAAGAGAAAAAGTCAAATTAATCAGAGTTGATCATGATGACCATTAAAGGGCTAGTTGAGAAGGTTAGATAAGGCTGCCCTTTACATGATGCTATTCAAACAGGGAACAATCATTACAAAAGCATTAACCAACGGCAGCAAGAGTTCTCTGTATTAGTAAAATGGGATCAATAAATTAGCAAAGGTGGGATTTTTCAAAATATAAAGAATTTTCTGTTTAATTTATATCACAGTGGGAGAACCTGTCTTATAAAATAACATGTTCTTCATCATGTAAAGTGAAAATCGCTCAGTCGTGTCTAACTTTTTGCGACCCCATAAACTATATAATGGGATTCTCCAGGCCAGAATACTGGAGTGGGTAGCCTTTCCCTTCTCCAGGGGATCTTCCCAACCCAGAGATTGAACCCAGGTCTCCCACATTGCAGGCAGATTCTTTACCAACTGAGCTATCAGGAAAGCCCAGCTTCATCATGTGGAGGTGTTTAAATAGGAGCAGGATGGTAGTTTATCAAAGATGATGCTGAAGGGGTCATGCATGGGGAGAATATTATTTCAGTCTTTAAGAGATATTTATTGAGTGCTATGAGAATAGTAAACAGACTTTTTGTTTCATGCCAAGTCCAATCAATTTGCAGAAACTTCCTGGGGCAATATTGAGAGGTGACAACTCTGTAGAAAAAACTGCTATAATAGATTAGTAATGCCTGTCATAGAATCAAGAGTGAGAAGTAGATTAAATTTTAGCTTTCTGTATTCCTGACCTATCCGTTTGCAAGCACTATTGGATGCTGAGACCACAATGGTTAACAGCAGAGGGATAGTGCCTGCTTTCATGAAACACACAGGAAGGTGAAAAGTCCTATGAATTTCTACCAGCTGGGTTTCTAGGATTACACTGGAAACTTTTGTCCTAATAGCCTCCTCCAACTAAGTTTACTCTTGGGGCTAATTTGAAAAAAAAAGGGGGGGGGGCTTTTGAGAAGGAAATAAATGAACAAGAACATTTGCTATAAATAAAGAACTGTTCTGTGGGGTTATTTGGAACTTTGCAGTGTCATTTGGCTTCCTGAATGTCAATGAAATAAAGCCCAACAACCAAGGAACACCCAATGAGGGAGCCCCTAAGTTCTGGAGTATCTTTTTCTGTTCCATATCCAGTGGGTCAGGAACATCCATCTCAAGGAAGTTTTCTGTTGTTTGTTTTATTTTTTTCTAGAGGGAAACATTACAAGTCACAATCAGGGGATAAGAAATTACAGTATGAAATATCTGAGAGAAAAGATTCTTTATTAATTTAAGTACTAATGAGAAAGGGGGATAGTGAGAAAATGCCAGTTAACTACAGAAGTCTTGATTAGGGAGCTGGAGATACCTAGCATGAAAATGACTGAGGGAGACCAGCAAAGTAGTAACTGCCTTGGGAAAAGGTGCAGTCAGGCCTCCTCGTGGAATGGATATCCAAAAGGAAAGTTACTAAGCCAACAGATGTCAGATGGTAACAGATCAAGTAAACCCTGGAGAGAGTCAGAAATGAAGATGTTGGAAATGCTGACAAATCCCCTAGGTTGTCAGTGAGAGGTCAGAAGGACTTCCTGGGCTTTCTGTACCTGACTCTAGAGGAAAGCGGAAAAACTGGGAGATGAGTCATTTCATATCAAGTGAAACTCAACCATGAGTAGCTCTCCAGGTGAAGGTTAAGAAGCACCTTCAAAAAAAAAAAAAAAAAAAAAGAAGCACCTTCAAACTACCTGCAAAAATATACTAAAATCTCTCAAAACTCCTAAAAAGTGTGCTCTATTGTGACTCATTATTCCACATGGGTTTACTGAGTACTAGATAAACAAAACTGGGTCAGGCATTGCAGGTGATCCCCAAAATATATTAAAATATATTCTGTCTACTATGAGATTTAAATCTAGTTGAAAAGATAAAATAATCACTCAGTAGTATAAGAAGAGTAAAAGATTTTGATAAAGGCCCAATGAGCAATAACAAAGATTAAAATGGACCCTAAAGGTGACAGGTGAATGATATAAGTAGAGAAAGGAAGAGAACATCTTTCTTGAGTTTTATAAAAAGACAGAACTCAAGAGTCAAAATAAATCTCCCAACATCCTCATAGCAATCCTGCCCGATAATCTTGTGGTTCTCTAACTATAAAGGTGAATTTCATATATGACATGGTATCTCCTTTAAATTTAATAGCTTCACAGTCTCACTTTCTGGTATATCTCCAAGTCTCCTATACTATACACATCAGTCCATTCACAGAGCACAATATAACATACACTCAATTCCATTATTTCTTACCTCTTATCTGTTTGGAATGTCCTACTCTCCCCCCCACATCCACCTCCACCAAAACCTTTCTTCTTCATGAATCTTCTCTAATTCATCTAATAGGAATTAACTGCTCTTTTATCTTCATCCCAGCATGCTCCTTGTAGTTTTTGCTAGATTCTACTTTATATCATATTGAAATTAATTGACTGCAAGGAAATTTCCTCCATTAGATTGCAAACTTCTTGAACAGAGTCATATCACTCTTTACTTGCTTTTGAAATTTCCTAGTTTCTAGTATAGTTTGCAGATAGAAGGTACTGAATTTGTGCATACTGAATAGGAAATAAAGTAAACCATACAACCAAACACCAAGCCACCTTCACCAATTTCCACAGAAGCATTATAAATATTTGTAAGGTTCTGCTTTATTATCTGTTTGTGTGAACTATAATATTATTTTACAGTGTAGTTCTGAAGCTCAGAACACCAGGGCTCAGATCCTGGCTCAGTCATTTAAAAGAGTTGTATTACCTTAGGTAAATGAATTAATGTCTCTATGTTTCAGTTCCTTCATGTGCAAAGTGGGAATAATAATAGCACTTACACCATAGTAAAGAGTCTTGCAGGTGAAGAATCTGCCTGCAATGCAGGAGACCCGGTTCGATTCCTGGGTCCAGAATATCCCCTGGAGAAGGAAATGGCAATCCACTCCAGTATTAAAAATCCCATGGACAGAGGAGCCTGATGGGCTATGGTCCATGGGGAGGCAAGAGTGGGACGCAGCTTGGAAACTAAACCACCACCACACCATCGTAGTTGTGAGGCTTAAATAATTTAACACATACAAAACTCTGTCACACACAGTTGTCAATCAGTGACTCAGTCACATCCAACTGTAACCTCATGGACTGCATTGTCACACAATAAACAGTAAATTTTAGCTATTTTCTCACAACCCTGATTATCTAATCCTAATTCTACCTTGACTGGTAAAATTATTATATTTGCCTGCGCATCCTTGCAGCAGACACCACGGTTGGCCCGATAAATCTTCTATCACTCTTTCTTGTTATTTGTTTATGCACCTCTGTGGAGACATATGTTCAGACAAAGTAAACTCATCAGTTCAATGATAAATCCTAAATAAGCTAAGCGAAACATGGTAATTCCATTCCCTGTAGTTTAAAGGTAGGCGTGTGATGAGATAACTGGAGAGATATGGTGGAGAACATCTATTTTCCTTTCTCCCTCCATCCCCGCTTCCCTCTTCTCCCTCCTCATCTTCCTTATTCTTTTCTTTTCTCTTCCTTCTTTTCTCCCTCCCTCCTCCCTTCCTTTCTTTCTCTTCAACTAAAGCAACATACCAGAAAAAGCAGTTCCTCTTCTCCTGTTAACTGTGACATCTCTCACTGTAGCTGCCGTTTTGTAACCAACAGTGTCAAGGCCACGCTGACTATGGCAGAGCAGGTAGAAAGAACTTGGATCCAAACTGATACTGTTGACTCCATTTGTTTGCTCAACTTTTGTAAATATAAGAAACACCTACAATGCCATTTTTAAAAGCACAAATAATATTATTTCTAATATTTTATTCTATATTGCACCTGATATATCAGTTTACTCAACTATGTGCTTTAGGGAACCAATATTAGACCAACTATAAAACTTCAGTGAGAATAGATCCTTGTAGTTGTAAATAGGTTAAATAATCCAGCACACTCCAACTATAGGGACTATGCTTAAGGGATTTCCCCCTCAATTCCTGCAGTTCATGGTTGTATTTAGTGAGCAGAGGCTTCAAGGAATGCTTAAAGGATCCTTAAAAGGTAAAATCAACCGTATACTCTGTTGTAGTAATAGACACTCATTTAGTAGCATGCAAGCCAATTATAAAGTGAAATTAGCTTAACCAAGCCACACCTTTACTGGGCTCATAAAAGTACCCAACTAGCTAAGCTTTCTGGATTTGATTTGCTTTCACTTTAGAATTTCTAACTCTGCTAAACTCACCTTTGGTACCTGTTAAGAGCTGATTTATCTCTCTAAAATTTGCATGTTAACATCCTAACCCTCAGTACCACAGAATGGGACTGAATTTGTTTTAGGGTCTGTAAAGAGGTAATTACATTAACGTGAGGGGCATCAATGGGCTCTAATCCAATACGATGAGTTCTGTAAGAAGAGTAAATTAGGACACAGACACACACAGAGGGAAGACATGGAGAAGACAGCCACCTATAAAATCAAGGAGAGAGGTTATCGGAAGAAACCAACCCTGCCGATACCTTGATCTAGGACTTCTAGTCTCCAAAACTGTGAGAAAATAAATGTCTTCTGTTGTAGCTGCCCAATCAGTGGCACTTTGTAAGGCAGCCCTAGTAGACTAAAACAGTGTCTTTTATGCATGTATGTTTGCAACTTACCTTTCTACATGCTCAGATGTCTGCTGAGTCATGGGCATAGCCTGAACCTTAGTTGTCAGTCTTGCCAAAGACCAAGCCTACTTTAGGACTATATTTCTGCCAAAACCAGCCATTCTTGAGACAAATGTTGCAATCAGGAAAAAAAAAAAAAAAAAGATTACACTATTCTGTAGTATCCTCTTTCTATTCAACTTTAAACTATTTGGGACTAGAGATAATCCTCCTGTTTGTGCATCAAAATCTATTTATGATTGTCTGTTTTTCTTTCCACTGAGTGTATTGTGAGGATAAAACTGTCTTGCTCAGCTTTATTATTCCACCACCTATCACAGTGACTTGTATACAATAGATTTGCCAAAAATGCATGTTAAAAAATGAATAGTGAATAAATGAATGAATGAATCACAAGTAACATGAAGTCCAGAGTACACTATTATGCACCAACCAGGCATTTGATAAATATGCCAAGTAACTGACTAGCGAACAGAGCAACTCTGTAAAGATAACAGATTGCATCACTTTTCCCAGCTAGATTGATTACACATATTACCTTGGCTATTTCTTCCCTGCAATATTTTTCATTATAGGGAATATTAATGAGTTAACAAGGACTCTATCTCTGTTTATCTTCTTTCCCATTTTAACAAGTAATTCTGGTGCTAATTGACAAATCTCTAGATTTATAATAACTTTACCACTGTAAAAATAGCAACGGGGTACAACTTTTAAAAAATTCTTTGTGCAAAAATATTTATTGAAATTCCTTGGTTAAAATTTGAAAGCGTAACAATAACAAATGCTAGCCATTTCTAGGTGAGAAGGTTTTCCAAGGTTTTCAAGTCACAACATTTTGATCAGTTAACTGATATACATATTTATTTATCCTCTAAAATGTTCAATATGCTATGCTAAGCATCAGTTGGAACAGAAAAAAATATATAAAATTTTTCTTTCTTATCTCAACCTATTTACACACTGACTGTGTTGAAACAACATATACAGGTGAAAAGCTTTTATGTCAGAATAACACTACAGGTATTGTTATTGTAAAATAATATATGTGTAATTTAATATGTAATAAACTTGATAAAAATAATTTATATTATGTAGAATTTCCTTCAATAAGCCTCATTTTGGAGAATATATATGACATGTATATGCATGTATATATAAAAAATACTGCAGGGATTAAAGAATACCAGTATAGGAAGATAAATACCATAATGTAAAGTGGTTACATTCAGTAAAGTTCTGAATGGTTTTAAATGTCTGCTTACTATATTATGTGAATTATTTCACTGTGCATACAACAGCTTTGTGTAATTAAAAATATGAGGCTGTGAATTGCAGCTTTCAAATGAGGGAGTATATAAAGGGCAAAAACAAAGACTTCTAAAGAAGAGATGATAACTAGGGCTGGAATATTCAGGAAAACTGTTGTAGAGGGGGTTGGAGGTAAGCTAGGTTTTGAAGGATGGGTAGAACTGAGATGGTGGAAGATGTTGGAGGGCACTTATCGCGGCACATAAACAGTACCTAATATCAACACGAAGTAACCTCCCACACTGGCCACCGCAAAAATGAGTCATATACCTCTCAAAGCGTGTTGACACATATCCCAGAACATCCGTTTTACCTCTTGCTTTTTACTTTTTTTCTATTGCCATCTGTCTTCAGAATCTAGATGTTGTCTCATATTTGTAATTCCAGAACTGGTCTTTGGACTCATCCTTAAAAGTGGGTGGTCATCTTTGGCTTCTGCCTTTTCTCAAGGACCCTGACCCAAATGCTCCTCTCTCAACCCACTTTAAGTATATTCCTCACCATAACCAGCCCCAGAATCCATCCCTCTCCTGGCAGTAGCTAGCCCCTCAGTGGGGTCTGTCTCACCCTCATCAATCTTAGAAGAGAACATGTTTGACTGCGGACCCAGAAAAATGGGGTGATAAACTGTGCAATGTACAAAGCGTGTTTAGATACCAGTGTTCAGAGTTCAGAGGGAGGGTTGATCTAGGGTAACTAAGGACAAAGTAGGATAACATTGTGAAAGAGCTTGAAGGCAATTGTATCAGCTTCTTTTTCTTGCTGTAACAAGCTATTACAACATCTTAATGCAACAAAAGGATACAAATTTTTTATGTTTCTATTCTGTACATTAGAAGTCTGATACTGATGGGCTAAAATCAAGGTATTGGCAAGGTTGTATTTCTTCTGAAAGTTGCAAAGAAGAATCCATTTCCTTGCCTTCAGCTTCTGGAGGCTGCCACTTCCCTTGACTTATAGTCCCTTCCACCTTCAAAGTCCACAATGGTCTGTTGAGTCTCACATTACCTCACTGTAAGTTTTCCTCTGTCCCTGTTTACACTTTTAAGGACATTTGTGATTACATTTGGGCCCACTCAGATAATTCAAAGGAGCCTTTTCTATCATAAAATCATCTTATTTTAACAAACATAATTCTACCTGCTACCTAATTCCTCTTTTCCACGTAGGGTAGCATATTCATAGATTTTGGGCATTAGGATGTGAACGTCTTTGAGAGGGCATTATCCTGCCTGTTATAGATTAAAGATAGATTATAGATTAAAGATCTTTATTATAGATTAAAGATCTGAATGTTTTTCTCTAGATAATGGGGACATTTTGAGAGTTTTTAATACAATGTAAAAGGAAGATTAAAATGTATAAAATTGTTTGGCTCATTTATCACCAGAAAATCATTTGCCCCTTTAATGATTAAATTCTAGATCATATCATCAGGAGATCCATGTCTACTTTTTGCAACTCCATTTTTACAAGGGGAATAGGATCATAGAGATCTAAAAGCAGCAGTTTGAATACTAGGTTGATCAAAAATTAAACAAGCAGAGCTATCTAAAGAGTCTAGTTCTTCGCAGGCTCAGACATGTTTCTGTGCTGAATGATGCTTTCACTGCAGTAGATGGCAATAGACTTGACTCAACCAATCTCAATTCTCCCTCATATGATTCCTCTCCCTCTTCCTACAACTTTCTGCCACTCCCCAAAATTAATTTCATACAGGCTTTTGTGCTTTGGCTGACATTCAAAACTGTCACCTCCATGCACACATTAACTCCAAGGCCTCTGTCATTCCTCACATTAAAATTCTATCACTAGGAGTCAGCACAGCTTGATTCAGCAAGCTAAGGGGCTGGTTCTGAGCAAGATGCAGTGACAGCAGGCTTCACCTGTGACAACTTCGGTCAGTTTGACAGCAATAAGACACCCTCCTTAGAAGCAGTTGCAGCTCTTGTTGACCCAAGTGGGAAGGTCATCCTTCTGAGCAATTTTCTCTTCTTCCTAGGAGAAAGAAAGGCCAGGGTTACAGGACTTAGGCTGTGAATATTTTATGGGTAAATGACCATAACCAAGAACAATTAGTAAATTCCACAATCTAGGTTTACATTCTATTGTGAAGAATAATCATTTGTTGGCTTAGAAGGGACTCTTTAAAATGATAGCTCAAAAAAAAAAAAAAAAAAAATACATCCACAATGTGGGTAATAGTCTCTTGGTAATTCTGTGTTGAATCCTGACATGGGATATGATTTTGAAATCACCCAAAGTTTTCCTCGGTTTCAAGTAATATTCAGAGTGGTACAATTTTCCCATCACCACATTATTGATAACCACCAAAGCAACTCATCCTCTCCCCATCTTCCCCATACCTGTCCCTTCTCACGTGGTCTCTCATTTGGGTAGGTTTTGCAACTAGTACCATGATCTGTATCTGAAGACAAAAAAATTAATTATGATCACAATTTAAGGATTCATTCACCCACCTTTTGAACTAAGTTAAATTTCACACAAATATGTGAAAAATGACAAAGAGTAAAGCAGTCACTTCAAAGCTCACTTCCTCTATGAAGTCTTTTTGGCCTCTCCCCAGTTCCCAGAAGAAGTGAGTTTCTTGCTCCTATGTGCCCCCTCTGTAGGATTTTTTCTTAATTCATCTTAATTCTGTAATATGTAAAAGTACACAAAGTTTAAAAGTCAAAACCACATAAAAATGCATTCAGAAAGTTCTCGTATCTATCCTTGTCTTCTACTCCAATCCCCCTACTTCCCATAGGGAATCATTTTTACCCATTTCTGGTTCATCCTTGCCCTCTGACGTCTTTGGACACCTCAGTCATGAAACCTGTACTCTTTAGTGACCCATGAGAGACATGCTCTCTCTTCCATGAGATTGCAACTCTCTTGAGAGCAGGAAGAATGTTTTATTTGTCATGAGAGTGACAGTGCCTACCACAAGTTTGGCCTACAATAGTTTGCATTAAATGTTTGTAGCATGTTGATTGAGCACACGCAGGAACTTCTGATTCCATAGTCACAAACACATTGCATTTAATACACTGGCATTTTATTCTTCAGTGACTGTCACAACCATAACATCTCAGTGTTTATCATTGGGGAGGGAAGTAACAGAATGACGACAGAAGACATGACATCAGACTTAGAGTCAGCAGAAGCAGAATGGAGCTTTGGCTCTTTCAGGAATGAGTCTTAGCTTGAGGCAAGTCATTAAAATCCCTGAGCTTGTTTCATTATCTGTAAAATATGGCATGATGCCCACTTCACTAAAGATTTGTGGAGACTAAATGAGATGATCTATGAAAAGAAGCTCTACAACTTAATCCCCCCTTTGTAATGATTTTATACTATGCAGCTTTTCATATAATGGGCATGCTACTTTTTTAGATAAAGTATGGGCTATTTTGAACTCTTCTGCTTGATGTAATGCTCTTCAACCACAAGAGAGCATTACCTGTAAAAAAAAACTGTCACTAGAGTGGTCTCTGGCTGTTTTTTAACTTGATTCTCTCCTTAATAGAGATTTTGAGCAGAAGATATCACCAAATCACTATTGGAGGGGAGACTGGAATACAGAGTATAGTATCATGGAAAAGGAACTTGGAAGTAAACAGAAGAAAATAATCACGTTCAAAGACTATTATCCCAGACTTGATCTTCTCCAGACACCATTCACAGCCATGTCTAATTTCCAGGACTATAAACCACTGAAGTTGCCCTTGGTATGTCAGATTCTATCTGAATCTTGGTGTATCAGATAGAGACTGGCCAAATGTTCAAATTAACAGTGTCTTACACTGAAGGAGAAACTTCAGTGTAAGACAGATGATACAGGGGTAGACTTAGGGGACTCCATTCCAACAGGACAGATCTACACTGTCATATGGCAGCTAGCTGCCAAGAGAACGTTATTGTAAAAGCAATAAACACAGTGGGAATGTTTCTCTTCTTTGATAATAGCAACTATTATTTCTAGAGAACTTCAGAATTCATGAAGAAACTCATGCACGGTCCTTGTATTTGAACCTTTCTGCAGTTCTGTATATGTTACTTTCCCCATGTTGTAACTGATGAAACAGAAGTTCAGAAAGCTTTAGGGATTTAATGAAGCTCACACAGCGTTTAAGCAACAGAACTGGAGTCCGAAAGCAGCTATGTTGATGCTAAGTTTGAGGCTGTTGACACAGGGCTGCAGGGACAGGACATCCCAGACCTGTCTAAGGCTTTTTACTGCTCCTCGACCCATTGCTGTGCTATTGCTCACTCAGTCGTATCCGGCTCTGTGTGACCCCCCTGGACTGCAGCCCCCCAGGCTCCTCTGTCCACGGGATTCTCCAGGCAGGAATCCTGGAGTGGGTTGCTGTGGCCTCCTCCAGGGGACCTTCCCGACCCAGGGACGGAACTCAGGTCTCCTGCATGGCAGGTGGGTTCCTTACCAGCCGAGCCACCGGGGAAGCCCCTCTTTCTTTCAGGCTTTGCGCTCTACTGTGTTCATTACCTGAACCTCCTAGTCCAACCCCTCTGGCTTATATGAAGCCTAACTAGGCCAGGTTCACTTTTCAAAAACAATTACAACTTTTATGGAGAAAGGTCTGTTTAGGTCTTTTTCCCCCTTTTTGATTGGGTTGTTTGTTTTTCTGGTTTTGAGTTGTATGAGCTGCTTGTATATTTTAGAAATTAATCCTTTGTCAGTTGTTTCATTTGATATAATTTTCTCCCATTCTGAGGGTTGTCTTTTCACCTTGCTTACAGTTTCCTTTGCTGTGCAGAAGCTTTAAAGTTTAATCAGGTCCCACCTGTTTACTTTTGTTTTTATTTCAATTACTCTTGGAGGTGAGTCATAGAGGATCTTACTTTGATTATTCATCAAGTGTTCTGCCTATGTTCTCTAAGAGTTCTATAGTTTCTAGTCTTACATTTAGATCTTTAATCCATTTGCATGCAGATGGCTAACAAACATATGAAAAGGTGCTCAATATGGTTCATTATTAGAGAAATGCAAATCAAAACTACAATGAGATATCACCTCACACCGGTCAGAATGGCCATTATCAAAAAGTCTACAAACAGTAAATGCTGGAGACTGTGTGGAGAAAAGGGAACCCTCTTGCACTGCTGGTTGGAATGTAAATTGATTCAGTTACTATGGAAGACTGTATGGAGATTTCTTTAAAAACTAGGAATAAAACCACCATATGACCCAGCAATCCCATTCCTAGGCATATACCCTGAGGAAACCAAAATTGAAAAAGACACATGTACCCCAACGTTCACTGAAGCACTATTTGCAATAGGCACAACATGGAAGCAACCTAAATGTCCACTGGCAGATGAATAGATAAAGAAGTTGTGGTGCCTATACACAATGGGATGTTACTCAGCCATAAAAAGGAATGCATTTGAGTCAGTTTTAATGAGGTGGATGCACCTAAAGCCTATTATACAGAGTGAATTAAGTCAGAAAGAGAAAGATAAATATTGCTTACTAACTCATATGTATGGAATCTAGAAAGATGGTACCGAAGAATTTATTTGCAAGGCAGCAGTGGAGAAACAGACATAGAGAAGAGATCTATGAACATGGGGAGAGGGGAAGAGAGGGTCAGATGTATGGAGAGTGTAACATGGAAGCATACATTACCATATGTAAGATAGATGGCCAAGGGGAATTTGCTGTATGTCACAGGAAACTCAAACAGGGCCTCTGTATCAACCTAGAGGGGTAGGATGGAGAGGGAGTGGGAGGCAGGTTCAAAAGGGAGGGGATATATGTATACCTGTGGCTGATTCGCATTGAGGTTTGACAGAAAACAAGAAAATTCTGTAAAGCAATTATCCTTCAATTAGAAAATAAATATTTTTTTAAAAAATTAAAAAATACCAATTATATCTTTTAAAAATTAATAGACAATCATTTAGAAAATGATTGATCAATCAAAAGATTGATCATAAAGTGCAGAGAGCTCCCAGGTAACCCCTCTCCCATCTTCCCCAGACACAATCCCCCCTATTATTTATCTTTATTGTGTGGTGCACTTGTTACAATTGATGAACCCGTGTTAATGTATTGTAATTAATGAAAGTATATAACTTACAATAGTGTTCATTCTGTGCTGTACATTTTGTAGATCTTGACAAATGTCTAATGATATGTGTCCATCATTACTGTATTACGGAGAATAATCTCAATGCCCGAAAGTCTCTTGCACACCACTTATTTGTCCCTCCTCCCTTCTCCTGGAGAGTTTCATGGACAGAGGAGTCTGGCGGGTTACAGTCCATGGGCTCACAGAGTCAACAAGACTGAACACTTCCTTTCACTCTCTCCTCCAGTATCCCAGTATCCCTTGCAGTCACTGATCTTTTTACTGCTTCCACAGTTTTGCCTCTTTCATAATGTAGTAGGGTTGGAATCATACAATATGTAGCTTTTTCAGGTTGTCTTATTCCACCAAGAAATATATATTTGATGTTCCTCTGTGTCTTTTCAAGTCTTGTTAGCACACTCCTTTTAAGGACGAGATAATATTTCATTTTATGACAGTTTGCTTATCTACTCATCTATTGAAAGACATTTTGCTTGAATGCTTCATGTTTTGGCAATTATGAATAAATTTTCTATAAACATATGTTGGAGAAGAAAATAGCAACACACTCCAGTGTTCTTGTCTGGAAAATCCTGTGAACAGAGGAATTTGGCAGGCTACAGTGCATGGAGTCACAAAGAGTCGGACATGACTAAGCAACTAATGCACAAACATACGTGGGTGTACATCACTCCTTTGTGTCAATACCAAGGAGCATGTGTGCCAGGTCACATGGTAAGAGCATGCTTTGTCTTGTAAAACACTGCCAAACTATTTTCAAAAGTGGTTGTACCATTTTGCATTCTTCCAAGAAATGAATGGAAATTCCTGTTGCTTCACATCCTCATTAGGATTTGCTGATTTCTGTCTTTTCAATTTGATTTTCTAAGATGTGTGCAGTAGCATCTTATCATTATTTTAAATTGTATTTCCCTAATGACATGTAATACTGAGCAGGTTTTCATTTGCCTATTTGCCATCTGTATATTTTTGATGAGGTATCTATTCATATAATTTACACATTAAAAAATTTGGTTGTTTTCTTCTTTGGGTGAAGATGCTTTTTCTTTGAAAATTGCTATGACCATCCCAGCATTCATGAGTCTTATCCCGCCGAATACCAGCAGATCACATTGTCTAGTTTTCTCTCATCTGTTATGACTTCCATGGCCACTTTGCTTTCTGTGCTTATTACAGTCTCCCCAACTTGCTGATACGCTTCTCCAAGGATGGAATCAGTGTTGCACATCCTGAGTCTTCCATAAAACCTAACAGCACGTTTTGTACATAGTAGATACTCAGAATAACACGTAAAGCAATTCAGTAAAAACTAAGGCTGTTTCGTTTGTTTTTAGCCAAAGTAGGATGAAACTCAGTAGAATAGTTGAGGTATCTGGATATCTGTATGTTAGTTATTACTCTCAGAGGCAGTTACTTCCTGGGCTTCAGTTTCTTTGTTGTAAACCATCTTGTATAAAGGGCAAACACTCTATTATTATGAAATCACTTGGGATGCTCATGAACGGGGAATGCATTTCTACGATCTGAAAATTTTACATCATTACTACACTACGTCCAACTTGGAAGAAGGCAGAAGCAAGATTAAAGTTTAAGCCTAATTAGTCAAGGGCCATTAGTTCGTAGGAGTTAAGACTCTAAATAATCCAACAACTAATGAATTAACAAAATGTCTTAGTTGAGCAGAACATCTTGCCTTTAATACAGGCTTGTAGAGAATAGAAGGTTGAAAGCAACACCAGAGACACATAAGAGAAGACTCAAATATAGTCCACTCTGGGATTGTACAAAGCCCAAGCAGACAATAATTCTATTTACTCATTCAATTGATTCTTTTTGTTTGTTTGCTTGTTTCTTTCTTGCCTTTCTAACTGAAAAGTGTGAAACTCAGGTCACTCTGTATTGAAGCAGGATGTGTGCTTGTGAAAAATGAAAACTGCCAGAGTCTGCAAATGAGGCTTTGTGTGGTTGTGAGGTGATCCTCACTCAATGGGTTCCAAATGTGCAAGCATATATTTGTCATTTCTTTGGGTGAGGAAAGATTCTGGTAGTCAAGACAAGACCCGAGAGAATGGTAAAGATGAGACAGAGGCTGTGTCAAAGACCTTTTCTATTACTAGTTAATTAAGTTGTACAAGGGGCTTATTTTATAAGAATGTTTAATATACCCAAGCCACTAGATAGTTGTGCGTTATAAAATACAGGGAAAGGGAGAGAGGGAAGGAATAGAGAAAAAAAATCAACAAATTCTAAGTGGTACAAAATTTCTTAAATCTTACAAATCTGTTTCAACACATGAAGTAAATTGGTAGATAGCTTTGACAAATCTCCTGTGTATGGAAAGGCTGCCAGAATGAATTATTTTTCTGCCTAAGCTCCTCCATCAGTTGTGTGGTTGTGGTTATACCATTGTACATATTGAGTCTCTAAGCCCTCCTCTGGATAACAAAACTGATAAATAGTCTCCTATACTATGAAGGGTTACTGAGAGAAATCAAATATTTATGTTTAACCATGTTGATTTAGTCAAAATGTATAAAAGTATGATCCATTATATCTATACCTCTGGAAATTGATCTTGAAATCTAGAATCTTGTTAAGCATCAATTTGTTTATAAGGTTAACCTTAGAAATCCCAACCAAATATAAAAGCAGATGCTTCTCATTTAATTTTTATTAAAGAAATTGCAAATGAATTACTCTTTTTAAAAAACATGTCAGTTTATGTTAATATTCTGATTATGCTCCTATATCAAGTGAATGAAAAATGTTAACTTTACATTCAGGGTAATCCTGACATTTAATTTAGAAGAAAAATATTAAAGGTAAAACCATAATTATTGGGGGGGCAAGAAAACACTAAAATATCTGATTTATTTAATAAACCCCAGAATCAAAAATATTTCAGACATGTATTGCAGGCATGCTGATGTCTGCATTCTGAATTTTCACTGAGTCTTGCGGTCCAGAATTGGGTGGATGCATTGCACAGCTTTGCTTCTTGCTATGGCCTCTCAAAATAAGATTATTCATATTTTGTTTTTCTCATAGTTTATCTGCATGGTAAATATTGATAGTATCATGATTATTTTACATTAAACAGTTCTTCTCAAGGATCAGGTAAATATAGTTAGGATGACCCTTGATATCAGAAAACCCATGACCCTGTGCATTATTCAGCTTTCCCCAGGTTAAATGGCCCCTGGATTTCAGTGTTTTATAACAATAGTCTTATTTCTCACTCACATTACATACTGGTGATGGTTTTGCTTCTTTTCCCTATGTTTTCTTTATTCCAGAATCTGGAATAAGAAATCCTCTCTGCTCCAGGCAGAGGGGGAGAGCAACAAGGCTGATCAAACTCTGTAATGATTGCTCAAAATACAATTCCTTGACCCAAAACTGATGTCCAGGAAGTGTAAACTCCTAGCCATCCTACTCGCCCACACTCCTAGCCCTGACCTCCAACCAAGGAGGGCACTATATCCTTTATAAGTAAATGAGGATAATAATAATACAATCTGCCATACCACTGCTCACAGTGGGTTTTGTTTTTTAAGAAAGAGATGTATTTCTTGATATGGGAGAGATTATATTTGGCCTATATTTAACAAAATTTATGAAATGTGGGCAATTATGATGGTTACCTTTCTTTTTTCCCTCCCTTCCTTTTTTCTTCTTTTGTTCCCTTCTTTCTAAATGTGCAGAGGAATTGCTCCAAATGATTCATCCTTTGCTCTGAAGCTCGATAAAGCTGTGTTCACCTAGGAGTAGCTGAAGTTGAATAAATCTATGTGGTATTGAGAGACAAGAGAAGATCATCAGTTTGATTTTTTACTTATCACAGAGTTACATCCTTTGTCTCTGTGAATATAGAACAAATCCAGGACAGTGGGTTGATCAAGGCTTTACAAATTTATAGGAATTGCCTAATGTTTATAGGAAGATTATATTACACAGATTCTGGTTGAGTGGTTATAGGGTGAAATCAAGAATTCTACATTTTCTAACAAGTTTCCAGCTGATGCTGCTGCTGCTGGCCCGGGACCTCACATTGAGTAGCAATGGATAAGATAACTCCTGAACTTCTTTCAAACTTTAATTCTCTCTGAAGTTACTTCAATTAGTTTCCTATACCTTATGTGGCTTGAAAAGGGTAATAGAAATTGTGCATGGCCTAAGGTGGTTACTTTTATTCAATTGCTTCTTAATAGAAGGGAGAGAGTTTTACCCATCTCCATATCCTTCATAACCAACAGCACCATGCCATATGGATAACTGATAGCATATAGCAGTTTGGAGAATGCCAAGCTTAAATGAAGAGGAAGGAGTGGGTGACAGAATGAAACTATGAGGCCTTTACAAATATCCAAGTAAATATCCTTCCAGAAGAAAGAGTATTGTTCCCTTTATGGGCCCCATCCTCACTGGGATTGTTTGTTTTTGCCAAACTGTTACTTATACTTCAACACACATCCTTACCTCAGGGACTTCCCATGATTAAGACTTAGAATCTCGATTTTAGGAATGAGCTTCATTTACAAAGAAAGCAAGGCCATTCAATTCAAATTAACTGCACGGTTCTTGGGTAAAAAAACAACCTTTTAAACTTTTAGACTATTTAAAGAAAAGCCAACCCACCCTTACTTTTTCATAAAGCAGAATTGTCTTGACAGGGCTTTCCTGTTCTTTTGAGTCAATAAGGCTCAAAGAGCTTAAAAATAGATGACGGTTTACATTTATCATTTGAACAAACATGGGAAATTCAGAAATAGTTGCCTTGGAATTCCAGGAGTAATTTTTCCATCCCCGCAGTTGGCAAAGTGGTTCTGAGGGAATAGTAGACTACATAAACGCACACACTGGGGATGTCTTGCCATCCAGCCTCGTATGACACAATGTTATTTGAGGCCAATCTTATTGGGATGGCACAGCAGTGATTTTCAAAATGCAGCTAAGGAGCATGATAATATTTACTAGCTCAGTGAAACATTCTCTCCTGGAGCACTAATGATTCTGAGACAAAACCAGGACCTCACTTTTCTACCTTTTCCTCCTATTCCCAGTTGTATTTTGGCAGGAGGTAGGGAGCTGAGGATGAGGAATAAACCATTACTATAGAAAATGTCCTGAAAAGGCCACTGAACTAGATAATGTGTAGATCTGGGTTGTAGTTTCAGGTATAGCAATTGTCAGCTGTGTGATTATGAGCAACTTATACATGACAGGCCTTGTTTCCTTGTCTGTAAAACAAGAGGATTTGGTGGGACTTCTAAAGATCTTTCTAGTATTAGCCTTCTAAAAGGAAAAAAGAGTAGCAATACACACTTGTTTCATTGATAGCTACATGGAAGACTTTCATGCGTAAGCATATAGTCTACATAATGTACACAGTATAGCCTATAGACAGGGCTTCCCGGTAGTTCAGCAGAAAAGAATCAGCCTGCAATGCAGGAGACATGGGTTCAGTCCCTGGGTTGGGAAGATTCCCTGGAGAAGGAAATAGCAACCCACTCTAATATTCTTGGCTGGGAAATCCCATGGACATAGGAACCTGACGGGCTACAGTACACGGGGTTGCAAAAGGGTCAGACACAAATAGCAACTAAAAAAATAAAAAAATAGACTGTACACATTTAGAGACAAACTACACAGAAAGAAGGAAAAAATACCAACATGTCATGGAAACAGACTAGAATTGGAAGTCAGCGGAATTATTTCACTTATTTGTTCATTATTTACTCCTCCTCTTGTCATTGTTCAGAAATATTTATTGAAAACCAATCCTCTCCCACTCATTATAGTCAGACTGGGATCTGACAGTGAAAAAGCGGGCTTTCCTGATCTTTTGGAATTGATATTCTCCTGGGAAAAACAGGTAAGATATAAATAAACAAAATTATACAGAGCGAAGTAAGCCAGAAAGATAAAGACCATTACAGTATACTAACACATATATATGGAATTTAGAAAGACGGTAACGATAACCCTATATGCAAAACAGAAAAAGAGACTCAGATGTATAGAACAGACTTGTGGACTCTGGGAGAAGGCGAGGGTGGGATGTTTCAAGAGAA
This sequence comes from Odocoileus virginianus, assembly GCF_023699985.2. Taxonomy (NCBI): domain Eukaryota; kingdom Metazoa; phylum Chordata; class Mammalia; order Artiodactyla; family Cervidae; genus Odocoileus; species Odocoileus virginianus. Next base: position 21,057,235 of record NC_069678.1, on the reverse strand, counting down.
CAGCATCGAAACATGTGTATTATCTAGGGTGAAACAGATCACCAGCCCAGGTTGGGTGCATGAGACAAGTGCTTGGGCCTGGTGCACTGGGAAGACCCAGAGGGATCGGGTGGAGAGGGAGGTGGGAGGGGGGACCGGGGATGGGGAATACATGTAAATCCATGGCTAATTCATTTCAATGTATGACAAAAACTACTGTAATGATGTAAAGTAATTAGCCTCCAACTAATAAAAATAAATGGAAAAAAAAAAAGATAATTGAAGATTGTCGACAATGTCACAGAAGAAATAAATGAGGCACAGAAATCCCAAGTAGCAAAGGGGTTTGGTGTGTCTGAGGAAGAATAAAGATACCAGTGGGGTTAGGATGCACTGGGAAAGGGAGAGCCAGTTGTAGTTAAACAAGACTCAGGTCCTGCTGATACCAAGAGACCTGATGGGGCTCTTGGACACAAAAGCCTTTCTATACTCCTCATTTTTTGATTATAGGTAATAGGTTTTATTCAGCCTCAGGTCCTTCCCTGAGTTTCAACTGGCAGGTTCAAACAGTTGCTGATTAGGGAAGGTTTCCTATTGGTTCAGGTGGTAAAGACTCTGCCTGCAATAAGGAGGCCTGGGCTCAGTCCCTGAGTCGGGAAGACCCCTGGAGAAGATGTGGCTGCACGCTCCAAGGGGTGTGGAAACACAGAACAGTCAAGGGAAACTGTAGGGCAGCCTTGGGGCAGGGTCCTGGTTCCCTGTCAAGGAGTATACACAGCAGCTCTGAGCTGTTCTGAGATCAAGAAGCACCCACTAGATGGGAGAAATTAATAGGATGATGCCTACAAGGGCTAGATCAAGACTGGTTGGAACTAGGTTGATGATGCTGACTCCCATTTACATCACCACCAGCCAATCAGAAGAATGTCCACAAACTGATCATGTCCACTTTGAATCATTACTATAACATTTCTCACTACTCTCTCCAGGTGGGGATACACAGTTCTGAGGGCATTAGCCCTCTGTTACCCCCTTTCTCTGGCAAAGCAAAAAACTGTTCTTTGCTACCTTGCTAAAAAACTCTGTCTCCAAAAATTAGTTTGGGTACAGAGGCTAGATTCAGCTTTAGTACAAGACTTTTGAAATCATAGTACAGATTTTAGATTTTTCACTATAGACTCATGCATTTTTATTTATTTATTATTTTACAGCACTTTATGGTGGATTAGAGTCATTATTCTTTTTCTCCTTATATTTTCACCAAATTTGGCCTAGGATGGGAGTAGGTAAGAAAAAGCTTAAAGATTACTTCTGTACATTTGGATTTGGCCCCTTTTAACTGCCTCTTTGCTTTTATTTTTATTTTTTCTTTCCTCAAAACAAAATTGTTTTGAACCCAGGTCTGGAATCAGCCATTTCTCTAGGAGACCAGGTGCCTCTGAGTGAGAATAAAACCCAGAAACTAACATTTTAGCTCTGAGTCTGTTCATGTCTATGGACTGTCATTGTTTGTAGTCCTTTAACTACACTTTCAGTCAAAGTCAGAAATGTTTCCCTGAGAGCTTAGCTGGTAAAGAATCCATCTGCAATGCGGGAGACCTGGGTTCAGTCCCTGGGTTGGGGAGATCCCCTGGAGAAAGGAATGGCTACCCACTCCAGTATTCTGGCCTGGAGAATTCCATGGACTGTATAGTCCATTGGGCTGCAAAGAGTCGGACACGACTGAGCGACTTTCACTTCACTTCCTGTATTCTCAGCTTATAATGGAATTTACCCATGCTTCCTAAAACTTAGATTAAAAAAATAAAATCTCTGATTCGTTGGGAAGTTAGGTTGATAAACAGCTTAAGGCTTGCCAATTTTATCTTTTACTAAATAACTATCTAGTTGTCTCAGCATTGTTTATTAATAGGTCATTTACCTCCAGTGACTTGATACACTACTTTACTATTTACCAAATTTCTAAGGTCTATCTCTGGACTTTTTCCATTGTTTCATTGCTCAGTCCACCCATTCATGGATCATATTATCTTTATTTTAAGGTCCTTATGGGACATTTTAATATCATGTAAGGCTGACCCTCAGTCGATGATCATTTTTTGCCTGGTATTCTTGGCTACTATTTCTTATTTATTTTTGCATATTAAATGTAGAATCAACTTGTCTTCTTTCAGAAAGAAAAAAAAATTTGTTATTTTGTTAGGTTCACTTTCACTTATAACTTGGGGAGAAGCATGGAGAAGCATAATCTTTGTGAAGGTGAATAGCCCTATGAAAGAACATTGGATAATTATTTGTTCAAAACTACTTTTGCATCCTTCATGATTTTTTAATATTTACATATTTATTTGTTGGCAGTTCCAGGTCTTAGTTGCAGCACCCTATATCTTCACTGTGGCATTTGGGCTCTTAGTTGCAGCATACGGAATCTAGTTCTCTGACTAAAGATCAAATCTGGGTTCCCTGCATTGGGAGCATAGAGTCTTAACCACTGGACCACCAGTGAAGACTGTTTTCTTCATTTAGATTTTAAACATTTCTAATTAATTTCCTCTTAATATTGCATCATTTTTTTTCTTGTTCTGCTAATTCTTTTAATTTGTTATTATTTTTATATATTAAAACTGCTGACTTTTTTATTATGGTAAAACCATCGTAAAATTTGTCATCTTAACCATTTCAAAAGTATAGTTCAATAATGTTAAATATATTTATACTATTGTGAAACTAATCTCTAAACCTTTTTATCTTGAAGAATTGAAATTCTATACTCATTCAAGTAATAATATATCTCTGCCCCTTCCCTTAGACCTTGGCAACCACCATGCTACTTTCTATATGTATGAAGTTAACTACCTTCAATACCCCATCTAAATGGAATCATACTATGTTCTTTTGTGACTGACATTTCATTTTGTAACATGTCCTTGGAATCTGTCCATGCTGTAACACGTAATAGTATTTCCTTCCTTTTTAAGACTACATAATATTCTGTTGTGGAGATATCACTTTGCCAACAAAGGTCCATAAAGTCAAAACTATGGTTTTTCCAGTACTCATGTATGGATGTGAGAGGTGGACAATAAAGAAGGCTGAATGCCAAAGAATTGATGCTTTCAAAGTGTGGTGCTGGAGAAAATGCTTGAGAGAACTTTGGACAGAAAAGAGATCAAACCAATCAATTCTAAAGAAGTTCAACCCTGAATATTCACTGGGGGAACTGATGCTGAAGCTGAAGCTCCAATACTTTGGCCGCCAAATATGAAGATCCAACTCATAGGATAAGACCATTATGCTGGGAAAGACTGAGAGCAGGAGGAGAAGGGGTCAACAGAGGATGAGATTGTTGGATGGCATCACCAACTCAATGAACATGAGTCTGAGCAAACTCCAGGAGATAGTGAAGGACAGTGAAGCCTTGTGTGCTGCAGTCCATGGGGTCTCAAAGAGTCAGACTGAGTGACTAAACAACATCAGCAACCGCGTTTTATCCATTGACAGACATTTCAGTTGTTTCCATATCTTGATGATTGTGAATAGTTCCGCTATGAGCATGTATGTCTTCAAGATACACAAGATACTTCAAGGAAATGTCTCTTCAAGATAGTTCCTTCAATTTTTTTGGATATATACCTAGACACATGATTGTAGATGATATGAAAATCTAATTCTTGTTCTTGTTTTGAGCAACTGTCATCCTAATGGAGTGTAGTGATATCGCATTGTGGTTTTAATTTGCATTTTACTGATGATTGCTAATGCTGAATATTTTTTCATATGTTGTTAGCCATTTGTATATCATTTTTGGAGAAATATTTATTCAAGTCTTCTGCCCATCTTTTAATAAGATAATTTTATTTTTATTGTTGAGTTGTAGAAGTTCTTTCTATATTCTGGATATTAATCTTTTATCAGATATATTATTTGCAAATATTTTCTCCTATTGGGTAGTTACCTTTCACTCTGCTGAGTGTGTTCTTTGAGGAAGAAAGTTTTTAAGTTTGATGTAGTCCATTTTGATTATTTTTGCTTTGATTGCCTTTACTTTTGGTATCACATCCAAGAAATCATTGTCAAGCCCAATGTCATGAAGATTTTATTTTGTTTTAGCCTAGAAGTTTTAGAATTTTGAGCCCTAAGTTTTGTAATTCATTTTGAGTTAGTTTTTGTTTATGGTGTAAAATAAGAGTTTAACTTCATTTTGCATGTGGATATCTAGTTTTCCCAACACCGTTTGTTTGAAGAGACTGCCCTTTCCTGATCAAGTGATCTTAGTACTCTTATTGAGGGGGGGTGGGTTGTTTCTGAACTCTCTAATCTATTGGTCTATATATCAGTCTTTATGACAGTACTACACCACTTTAGGCTTCTCCAGTGGCTCAGCAGTAAAGAATCTGCCTATACTTCACAAGACATTGCAAGAGACCAGGAGACGTGAGTTCCATCCCTGTGTTGGGAAGATCCCTAGGAGAAGGAAATGGCAACCCACTCCAGTATTCTTGCCTGGGAAATCCCGTGGACAGAGGCAGGCTACAGTCCATGGGGTTACCAAAGTGGCCAACATGACTTAGCATGTAAACAACACCACCACTTTAACTACTCTAGCTTTGTAATATGTTTTGAAATCAGGAAGCATGAGCTTTCCAACATTGTTCTTCTTTGTCAAAATGTTTTGGCTATTTGGAGTCCTTTCAGATTCCATGTGAATTTTAGGATTTTTTTTTCCTACAAAAAATTCCATTATGATTTTGATAAAGATTACATTAAACATGCAAATCTCTGAGAATTATATTGACATCTTAACAATGCTGTCTACTATTTCATGAACATAATATTTCTTTCCATCTATTTTTGATCTCTTTCATTTATTTAAGCAATGTTTTGTAGTTTTCAGTGCACAGGCCTTTTACCTCTTTGTTTAAGTTTATTTCTAAGTATTTTATTACTTTTTATACTGTCATAAATAGACTCACTTTTAAAATTTCCTTTCCTGATTGTTTTTAGTGTATAGAAACGCAACTGATCTTTGTGTGTTGATTTTGTATTCTGTAACTTTGCTGAATTTATTAGTTCCAGATTTTTTTATTTTCCCTTATATATGGAATTGTTAGTGTTTTCTACATATGATAATTTCATCTTCAAAGAGATAATTTTACATCTTCCTTTTCAGCTTGTATGTCTTTTATTTCTTTTTCTTGACCAATTACTCTAGCTAGAATTTCCAACACTGGGCAAAGTGAAGCAATGAGAGTGAGCATCCTGTTCTTGATACTGATCTTAGAGAGCAAGTTTTCAGTCTTTTATCAAGTATGATGTTAGCCTCTCAAGTATGAAGTAAGTCTTTCATATATGACCTTTATTATGTTGAGGTGGTTTCCTTCTGTTTCTAGTTGGTTGACTGTCATTATCTGAAGGAGCATTGAATCTTGCTTCAAATGTTTCTTCGGCATCAACTAAAATGATCACGTGACTTTTGGTCATTCATTCTGTCAATGTAGTATGTAGGGACTATTGCTTTTCATGTATTACTTAAATTTTCTACAGCATCACTAATTTTTAACTGAATTGTATTTTATTTCTATGAAGTGTCATAGGTTTTCAAGATATACAATAATATCATATCATCTACAAATAACAGATATTTTCAACTCCTTCTTTCTAATTTTTGTGATTCTTATTTTGTGCTTATCTTAATTTGTTACCTAAAAGCTCCAGTTCTGTGGTAATTGATAATGAAGCTGGCCATTTTTGCCTGGTGCCAGACTTTAGAGAGATGATTTTATTGTTTTCCATTATAAATGCCATTTTTTGGCTGGAGTATATATCTTTTATTATGCTAAGAAAATATTCATTGATTATTTTTATATGTTTTTAGTGGGAAGGTGAGTTAAATTTTACAAATGCTTTTCAAGCATTTTTTAATATGAGCATATGAATTTTCTCTGTAAAGATAAAAATAAGGTGAAATGTATTAGTGGACTCCCTAATACTAACATTTCTGATATAAACTGTATTTTTTCCTGATGTATTATATTCTTAGTACTGTTGCTTCCTGAGTTAATATTTACTTTGGGCTATTGAATCAATATTTATAAGTGAAATTTGTCTATAGACTTGAGAAGAGTAATTTGTTAAATCAAGTTTTATTAATGTTACATTCTTTTTGTCAGAAGGATTTGGATGATTTCCTTCTTTTTTCATGCTTTTGTAAAATAGTACCTGGACCTTGAAATTTCTGTAGAATTCCCCTATAAAATCATCTTGACCTGATGTTTTATGAGATATGGGGAGTGGAAAGTAGCTCTTAGGTATTCTCCATTTTTTCTATTTAAAAAAATGGTATTTTATTTTATTTTTTTATTGGAGTCAGTTTCATCAAAGTATGTTTTCTAGAGAATTGCCTACTTTTCCATTACTTAAATCTCCTGTTTCAATGGTTATTGTCCTTTGTCACTTTTTATCTTGTGTATTTATGGGGTTTTTTCCCCCAACCTCATCCCATAAACAAACTTTCTGCTTGTTTAGATTAGCAAGTGATAATTTATTTCTTTGTTTTTTTGTAAACAAATATTGGCTTAGTAATATGGCTGATTTTTCTTTTCTATTTCATTAATTTTTTGCTTTTGTTCTTATTTCCTCTCTTTTGTTATCTTTATTAGCCGAATTATTCAAATTATTCAAGTAATCAAATCTGGCAATTAGATTTTCATTGTTCATTTTTATTGACACACACACACACATATATATATAAGACTATAAAATTTCTTCTGCTCACTTTAATTGTATAGATTAAAGATACACAAATTCTGATACATAATGTTTTAAATCATTATTTTTTGTAATGTCTGGGCATATGACAAATCTTAGATTTGTATTTTCTTATCTAAATTGAACTTTTAGCAAAGTAGGGAGAGTGGTCTTATTATTACTACTTTGTGTAATTTATTGAATTTTTTGTAACTCAATATGTGGAGAATTGGTGAATTTTCATAAGTATTCAGTATGCATTAGGAAGCAAGATTTATTTTCTATCATCAGTGTACAAATAAGAACACTTTATTTGTTGTGTTGCTTGTGTTCTCCGTATCCTTACTTGTTTCCATTCCTTTTACCTTTTTCAGTCTGAGCATGATGTGCCAGAATCTCCTGGTGTTTGTTTGTTTCTGTATCCTTGCATTTCCTGAGGTTTCTGCTTTAGGAAGGTGGCTGATATGCAGAAAGTTTCTGACTTATCTTTTCTGTGAACTGTGGCCTTTGCCTCTAAAAAGTTTTCTTCTTTGTCTTATCTGTTTTCCCTGAGTTCTACCTTATCAAATACACAATCATAATCCTGCTTTCTTTTTCCTTGCTTTTACCTTTGTTCAATTCTTTGTTTTTCAGCTTTCTCCACTGTCTTGTTAAGTTTTATCTTATGTATGCTGCAAACAGTTGGTTTTGCTTTGTGAGCCAATTTTAAAATGTTTTCTTTTAATACCTGAGTTAAATGCATTTACATTTGCTGATTATAACATATTTCATTTCAGCTTTATCAATGATTTTATTGTGCTCTTCATATAGTTTCACTATAAAGTGACTTTCAACTGTCACTTTATTAAAAAAAAAAAAAAGAATCTCTTTTTTCTCTCTCTGTTTTTACATTGTGTTTTATGTTTCTTTTGTTTTTCAGGAAGGCTTGTAACATGACCACATTGTTACCTCATACTAATGTTCAGAGTCTCTTCTTTCCTTAGTTTTGACTACTCTGCTTGTCAGCTTTAAACGATATTCTCTGAACCCACTCTGCCTCATTCTCCTTTCTGCTCTGCTTTCCCCAGTTATTTTCTCAATTAGTTGTAAATTAACGTTTGCAAAGTTCTTTGTTTTTATGTTATATTGCTTGCAAGATATGGGTGATTTTATTTTCACCCCTTGTTCATCTGTATCTTTGTTTGTTTTTCAAGGCTGTGTGGAGAGATTCTAATTTAGGCTGCTGCCATTATCCTATGGACCTAGAAGCTTCTCATAGATTTTTATGAGAATTAAATGAGTTAAGCTATGTGAAAGTAAAGATAGCTGATTACCCTTTGGTGCAAAGACTTTAGTAATTTGTTTTTGTTTTTTTTTTTTGCTTTTAAAGATAACACTTTTTTTTTTGTTCTAACTACTGTCTATTAACCCTTTTATGGGGAGTATTTTTGCCACCTTCCACTTTCTAACATGCTTTCTGTTTTGCCACATAGATATTTTCTGATTTGCTAGGTAGAAAGGTACAGGAGGTTGAGAGCAGGGTGACATCTCAGTGGGCTTCCCTGGAGATAGTAAGCAGAAATGAAGAAGCTGGAAGAGAAAGCACCAAACAGGGGTATAAATTGATAAAAAAGAAAATAGAGAAGAAATAACTTATCAGTTCTCTTGCATTCTACTTAGACTTGCTCCAGGCGACAAACAAGGCTGAATAGCAGGCTGGTTTTCAATGCACCAACTAGCCTAAATTCAAATAAGAACACTAGAAATTCTTTTGAGCAACAGCTATATTTAGTTAACTTATTCTTTCAAGATGGCATTGCACTTGAACTATAAGGAATAACAATACATTATATACATAGTCAGTGACCTCCCTGAAGGTTTAAAACATATGACAAAATAGGCAAGAGTTTATTTAACATTATGTTCACAACAATTCAAGAATTTTAAATTTTTGTTATATGCCTTTTAAACAGAAGAAATAATGAAGATTCAAATTCAGAGAGATTGAGTGAATGTTAGAAAGCCATATAATTATAAAAAGAGCAGAGCAGTGATTTGAATCAAATGTTTCTCTGCTCCAATATAATATAATTTAAGAAGATAAAGAAGGGCAAGATGAGTGGCAGTAACAGACATATTTTAAATGCTTAGAGGACAAGAAAGTTATTTGTGGTTGGAATGGTCTGAGAAGATGTTTCCGAAAATGTTGGGTTTGTAGATTCACTCCCCTCCAGCGCCTGGCAGCATTTGTGTTCCTAATTCCTGTGTATCCCACTTGTACTTAGACTCTCTTTTGCTCTGTGACTCTACCAAGAATGGTTCTTCCATCTTACAAAAAAAAAAAAAAGAAAAAAGAAACAAACACTTTTTCTGCACAGAGACCTTCAGGAAGGAGCTTCTTTTAAATTAGAGATGGTAATTAATATCATCACTGGGTCCTGAGAGGGGAGCTTGACTGAGACTGCAGGAACAGAGAGTGACAAGCTACAGATTGACTGTTACCTGATCAGGAGGGCTAGTGTTTGAATTCACTTGGAGGAATAAAGACAGTCTACGAACTGATCCTTTGATCCAGATAAACACCAGCAGGGTGTGAAGTGGTCTTGGAATGACCTAAGGCTGAGTCTGTTATGAGAATGGGGGCGTTATAAATATCAGAACAGCAGGAGATAGAAGTGATTCTAATGAAATTAGATGAGACTACTGACAGGGTCCCATACAGTCCCATCACTTCATGGTAAATAGATGGGGAAACAATGGAAACAATGACAGACTTTAATTTCTTGGGTTCCAAAATCACTGCAGATAGTGACTGCAGCCAGACAAACCCAGACAGCATATTAAAAAGCAGAGACACTGCTTTGCCAGCAAAGGCCTGTATAGTCAAAGCTATGGTTTTTCCATTAGTCACGTACGGATGTGAGTTGGACCATAAAGAAGGCGGAGTGCTGAAGAATTGATGCTTGTGAACTGTGGTGCTGGAGAAGACTCTTGAGAGTCCCTTGGACTGCATGGAGATCCAACCAGTCCATCCTAAAGAAAATCAGTCCTAAATATTCATTGGAACAACTGATGCTGAAGCTGAAACTCCAATATTTTGGCCACCTGATGCAAAGAACTGACTCATTAAAAAAGACTCTGATGCTGGGAAAGACTGAAGGCAGGAGGAGGAGGTGATGACAGATAATGATATGGTTGGATGGCATCACTGACGCAATGGACATGAGCTTGAACAAGTTCTAGGAGATGGTGAAGGACAGGGAAGCCTGACATGCTGCAGTCCATGGGGTCACAAAGAGTCAGACATGTTTGAGCAACTAAAAACAATAACATTGATGGGAACCTGGCTCTCTGGAACTGTTTCTTCAACTCCCTGGAGGTGGCATTCCTGTTAAACGTATTTAAAATGGAGCATAAGAGAAGAGAACTACGGAATAACAAAGTAAATTTGGTGAGCCCAAAGTTCAAGCAAATCTCAAGTATTCTCCATTTCTGTATCCAGGTATATGGCAATATCCTAGGATATTAAGACAGAAAGACCTCAAAGAAAAATGGCTCCATTATTTCCATTTTATAGATGAAGAAGCAGTGTTCTCACTGTTCAACCCCTGCCCGACTATCCTAAAACAAAATTACAACACTTGGCCCAGGGACAGAACTGAAATCTTATTCTAAAGCTATGAAAGTCTTATTTTCACAAAAAGGGCAGCTTTTTGTGGAAAACTCTAAAGTGGAAGGTAGGTAATGGGGAGTATCAGAAATAGTCATATTTGAATCTTACCTTCATTATCTATTTGGAACTGTGTGGTTATGGGAAAAATCACTTATCTATCTTGAGCCTCAGTTTTTTCATCCTTAAAGTCTAGATAATAATCCATAGCTTGTAGAAAAATCTAAGCAGATGGAGTGATTTCCTCTACATGAAGAAGGCACAGGAAAAAAAAAAGCAATTTTAAACTGTTTATGAAAGATGGTTGAACCATGGGAAAGGGGGTAATGGAGAATGATGGTTCAGGCAGAGGAAACTTAGAGGGAAAAAATAAAACAAATTTTACATTTATTTGCACATTTAATTCTACAGTAACACTGTCAGGTAAGGTACTCTGGTCTTCATTGTAGAGATGAGAAAACTGAAGCAGAAAGATTAGGTTATTTGCTCAAAGTCACGTACAGAACAAATTCAAAGTCTGATCTGCACCAGGGAATGAGAAGCAAACAAAATATTCTTAAATGTGGTAAAAGAGCCAGCTCTGTGCATGCATACATTATCAGCTCAGTTCAGATACTCAGTTGTGTCTGACTTTTGTGACCCCACGGACTGCAGAATGCTAGGCTTCTCTGTCCTTCACCATCTCCTGGAGCTGGCTCAAACTCATGTAATCGAGTTGGTGATGCCTTTCAACTATCTCATCCACTGTCATCCCTTCTCCTAATCTCTTCTCAATCTTTCCCACCATCAGGGTCTTTTCCAATGAGTCAGTGCTTTGAATCAGGTAGCCAAAGTATTGGAGCTTCAGCTTCAGCATCTGTCCTTCCAATGAATATTCAGGACTGATTTCCTTTAGGATGGACTGGTTTGATCTTCTTGCAGTCCAAGGGACTCTCAAGAGTCTTCTCCAAGCACCACAGTTAAAAAGCATCAATTCTTCAGCATGCAGCTTTTTCTATGGCCCAACTCTCACATGTATACATGACTACTGGGAAAACCATGACTTTGACTAGACAGAACTTTGTTAGTAAAATGGGATGTCTCTGCTTTTTAAAATTTTATTTATTTATTTATTTTTTGCTGATCTGGACTTTATTAAGATGAAATCACTGATAATTACACAGAAGTTACTTGTCTAAGCAAAAATCCTTGAGATTCACATGAACTTAGTTACACAAATAAATGGCATGTTCAAAGCCAGGAGGAAATATCCCAATGCTCAGGTTATGAAGGCTGAGGTGAACAAATCTGCACACCTATTTCAAGCTCTTAAGCAGTTTGTGGGCCTCACAGTGGACCCTTGCATGCAAGAAGTCAAAGAGCTCCTCTGTGCAGCCCTCCTCTGCCTGTTACCTGGAGGGTACACGCTCATCACAGAGCCCTAGCTGCTCCCGAGCCTTTACACATTTCTCCAGCTGCTCAAATTGCTCTCTTACTGTTGTCAGGGGATCCACTAATTCCTCCTCCTCTTCTTCCTCCCCCTTGGGATCTCCGGACCTGGTCAGCATCCTTTGCTCATCCTCTAGGCCCATGTTTGGCTGCGGTTCTGGTCTGCTTTTTAATATACTATGTAGGCTTGTCATAGCTTTTCTTCCAAGGAACAAGCATCTTTTAATTTCATGGTTGCAGTCACCATCTGCAGTTATTTTGGAGTCCCCCAAAATAAAGTCTGTCATGTTTCCATTGTTTCCCCATCTATTTGCCATGGAGTGATGGGACCAGATGCCATGTTTTTTGTTGTTGTTTTTTTTTGCATGTTGAATTTTAAGCCAGCTTTTTCACTCTCCTCTTTCACTTTCATCAAGGGGTTCTTTAGTTCCTCTTCACTTTCTGCCATAAGGGTGGTGTCATCTGCATAGCTGAGGTTATTGATATTTCTCCCAACAGTCTTGATTCTAGCTTGTGCTTCATCCAAGCCAGCATTTTGCATGATGTACTCCACATGTAAGTTACATATTCAGGGTGACAATGCACAGCCTTGATGTACTCCTTTCCCAATCTGGAACCAGTCTGTTGTTCCATGTCTGGTTGCTTCTTGACCTGCTTATAGATTCCTTAAGAGCAGGTAAGGTGGTCTGGTACTCCCATTGCTTTAAGAATTTTCCACAGTTTGTTTTGATCCACACAAAGGCTTTAGCATTATCAATGAAGTAGAAGTAGATGCTTTTCTGGAATTCTCATGTTTTTATCGATGATCCAATGGATGTTGGCAATTTGATCTCTGGTTCTTCTGTCTTTTCTAAATTCACCTGAATGTCTGGAAGTTCTCAGTTCATGTACTGTTGAAGCCTAGCTTAGAGAATTTTAAGCATTAGTTTGCTAGCCTGTGAGATGAGTGCCATTGTGTGGTAGTTGGAACATTCTTTGGCATTGCCTTTCTTTGGGAATGGAATGAAAACTGGCCTTTACCAGTCCCATGACCACTGCAGATTTTTCCAAATTTGCTGGCATATTGAGTCCAGCACTTTCACAGCACCATCTTTTAGGATTCAAAATAGTTCAGCTGGAATTCCATTACCTCCACTAGTTTTGTTCATTGTGATGCTTCCTAAGGCCCATTTGACTTCACAGTCCAGGATGTTTGACTTTGGTTATCGGAGTCATTAAAATCTTTTTCATAGTTTTTCTGTGTATTCTTGCCACCTCTTCTTAATATCTTTTGCTTCTGTTAGGTCCATACCATTTCTGTCCTTAATTGTGGCCATTTTTGCATGATATGTTCCCTTGGTATCTCTAATTTTCTTGAAGAGATCTCTAATCATTCCCGTTCTATTGTTTACCTGTATTTCTTTGCATTGATCAAGTAAGAAGGATTTCTAATCTATCCTTGCTATTCTTTTGAACTCGATATACAGATAGATATATCTTTCCTTTTCTCATTTGGCTTTTACTTATGTTTTCTCAGCTGTTTGTAAGGCCTCCTCAGACTACCACTTTGCCTTGTTGTATTTCTTTTTCTTGGGGATGGTTTTGATCATTGCCTCCTGTACAATGTTATGAATATCTGGCCATAGTTCTTCAGGGAGTCTGCCTATCAGATCTAATCCCTTGAATCTACTTGTCACCTCCACTGTATAATCGTAAGGGATTTGATTTAGGTCAAACCTGAATATTCTAGTGGTTTTCCCTACTGCCTTCAATTTAAGTCTGAATTTGACAATAAGAAGTTCATGGTCTGAGCCACAGTTGGCTCCTGGTCTTTTTTTTGCTGACAGTATAGAGCTTCTGCATCTTTGGCTTCAAAGAATATAATCAATCTGATCTCAGTATTGACCATCTAGTGATATTCATGTGTAGAGTTGTCTCTTATATTGTTGGAAGAGGGTGTTTGCTATGACCAGTGCATTCTCTTGGCAAAACTCTGTTAGCCTTTGTCCTGCTTCATTTTGTACTCCAAGACCAAACTTGTCTGTTACTCCAGATATCTCTTGACTTCCTACTTTTGCATTCCAGTCCCCTATGCTGAAAAAGACGTCTTTTTTTGGTGTTAGTTCTAGAAGATGTTGTAGTTCTTCATAGAACTGTTCAATTTCAGCTTTTTCAGCATTAGTGGTTGGGGCGTAGACTTGGGTTACTGTGGTATTGAGTGGTTTGTCTTGGAGATGAGCAGAGATCATTCTGTTGTTTTTGAGATTGCACCCAAGTACTGCATTTTGGACTCTTTGGTTGACTATGAGGGCTACTCCATTTCTTCTAAGGAATTCTTGCCCACAGTAGTAGATATAAAGGTGATCTGAATTAAATTTACCCATTCCAGTCCATTTTAGTTCACTGATTCCTAAAATGTCAATGTTCACTCTTGCCATCTCCTGTTTGACCACTTCCAATTTGCCTTGATTCATGGACCTAATATTCCAGCTTCCGATGCGATATTGTTTTTTACAGCATTGGACTTTGCTTCCATCTGCAGTCACATCCACAAGTGGGTATTGTTTTCACTTTGGCTCTGTCTCTTTATTCTTTCTGAAACTATGTTTCTACTCTTTTCCAGAGGTTTATTGGGCACCTAGTAACCTGGGGAGTTCTTCTTTAAGTGCCCTATCTTTTTGCCTTTTCATACTGTTCATGGGATTCTCAAGGCAAGAATATCGTAGTGTTTTGCCATTCCTTTCTCCAGTCAATACGTTTTGTCAGAACTCTCTACCATGACCCATCCATCTTGGGTGGCCCTACACAGCATGGCTCACAGTTTCTTTGAGTTAGACAAGGCTGTGATCCATGTGATCAGGTTGTTAGTTTTCGGTAATTGTGGTTTTCCTTCTGTATTTACATTATATATATATATAATGTGTATATACAGATACGTAATATATAAATGTATACATTATATGTTAGATACACACACACACACACATATATATAGTGTGTGTGTGTATATATACATACATACATATATATATATATATATATATATATATATATCTACTGACATGTACTTGAGTAAAGAAATTTTGGACCCTGGGAGAGAAGGAGGAACCAGTTAGAAATATAATATAACAGTCCAGGTAACAGATGATGGCAATTAGAACAAATGCAGCAGATGTAAAAATGATGAGTGACAAAAGATATACTTAGGAGATAACTTGATATTGCAAAGTGAGAAAGTATGAGCCATCAAGGATTACTGTGAGATGAGGAAAGATGGTGATGATAATATAGTTTAAAATGATATATAGTTTATATGATAGTTGATATGATACATAGTTTAGAATAGTTGTTTGCAAGCCTTTAATATGAAAGTGAACAAGTGACTCTACAACTGGGACATATTATCTTTAATCCAGACCCTAAATATCTGCCCATCACCACTTCACTCATTCCTTACTTCTTAATCTCAGGATAATAGAGTTCCAGAGTTGCAAAAATAGATTATTAGATATTTAGAGTCTGGATTCAAGATAAAATGCCACACGACTGTGTTATTTTGTGTATATTTGTGTGCCCACACTTATACAGCAACCTGGGACAGAAGTCAAAACAGGCATGTCAAAATGTTCACCATCAGATTATGTTGGTTGAGTATATACTTTTCCCCATTGAATGCTATCATTTCCATGTTAACCTCCAGCACTTCTAAAGAAGAGAAGCCATTTTATTTCATTTAGAAAAAATACCTGTGTCATAGTCATCAGTGAAATATTTTGAAGTGACTAAAAATGTTGCTTCTGGGGGGGGAAAAATGATATTGACCTAAAGGAATGTTACTTACACTAAATATATACATAAAATGGTATGCAGAGTCTACAAAACAAGTGACCAATACTTCTCAAACTGTCAAAGTCATCAAAAATAAGGAAAGTCTGAGAAAATTGTCATAATCAAGAGGAGACTAAATGTAATGTAGTATCCCAGATGGAATACTCAAACAGAAAAAGCAGCAAGTGAAAGAGCAGAGGGTTCTTCAGCAGTAAAGCATCTGCCTGCAATGCAGGAGACACTAGTTCAATCCCTGGGTCAAGAAGATCCCCTGGAGAAGGAAATGGTAACCCACTCTAGTATTCTTGCCTGGGAAATCGCATGGACAGAGGAGCCTGGTGGGCTACAACCCATGGAGTCTCAAAAACTCAGACAGGAGTTAGTGACTAAACAACAGCAATAACAAAGAGCAGACAAAATTTTTTTTCTGTGCAAATTCCCAGGCATCTGAATGCTTAGGAGTCCTGAAGTTTCATACATGTATCCTTAAAATCACTTATTTTTTGAAATCTTTCAGAAAAAAGACTTACCTGAAGATCTGTTTTAAAATGTGCTAAGTGGCTTCTATTTTCTGTTTTATTTTAATGCATAAGTTGACCCCTCAGTGTTGAGTAGCTCCATAGGTAGATAAAGCATGTGCTCAAGATGCTAGCAAAGCAGAGATGCTAACAAAACAGAACCTTTTTTTTTTTTTTTAGATGATGATATCTGATATTTATCAACCTTATTATGGTAAGGTGTTACTTAGATTTTTTAATTAGCTTGAGCTCTACAGAATTGCCAGTTTTCAACTTGGAAAAGAAAAAGCTAACTTCATATGGTTCAATCTAGTGCCTTATGGAATATGCAGCCTATCTTTCTGTTGTTGGAGGCATCTAAGGACTCCATCCAACTCTGCTGCCAACACAAGCTCTTAATAAGCAGCTCTTACTTTGAGTGGTCAACATTGTAAAATATCTGCAAAGTGTCTGTTTCCACCGTCTTCACTCACCTCTCCCAATCTGACCTCCTACTTTCAAATTAAGTGAACTAACTCTGGCAGTACCCCAAGACCAGAGCAAACTCGGTGATGCTTTTAACTCAAGAACCCAGACAAAGGCCTGGCAGATTTTGTGGAAAGGTTTTTGAAAGTTAGGAAAATTTCCATCCTCATTTAACCCTCTAGGACTTAGATTTTTCAGGGGGACCAAGTCCCATGACTGGTGTGACATTTCCTGAGTTGAGGGAGCTGAGCATCTCAGTAGCAAGAGAATGAGGAAACATTGGAAGAGAGGGTCTGGAAAAAGTATTTGGTTTGTTAAAAAGGCTCCCGCGCCCCTCCGTTGACCTGCATTGCAGAGTCCTTAGTAATAAGGCAGTATTTTATCCTAGCTTCCTGCCTCTCCCCTTCCCCCTCCTTCCAACTCCTGATTTTTTTTTTTTTTTTCTTTTCTTTTCTTTTTTCCCCTGGAGCAGCAGCCGCAGAGCACGGGGTGAAAAGTCGCTGGAAGGACAAGTTGACAGATAGCATTTGGGTTACCGGGTCACTGAAAGGCGTCGTGATCTGGGCTCAGACGGAGCGATTTCCTCGCTGATTTTAATCTTTCGTCTGTTCACACGTCATGCCACCTGGACATAATGCAGAGAAATCTGGAGGTTTAACAAACCCTTCCGCTTGCCCCCAAAGCTCCCTTGGAACAGAGAAAGAGAGTTAACTCTCTCCCTGCCTTTTCCATCAACAGTAGAAAACCTATGAGTGGGACAGACCTCTCTAGCAATTAATAAGCTCAAGGCTTTGTCTGAGCAAGGAGGGCTTCCTCTTTATGAAGACTGTAAATAATAAAACAAGCTGTCCCTTTTACTGCCTTAGACACACATAAGTAGCAGCTTTATCCTTTTTCGTTGACCCTCTGTCCAGGTTTTGATTTACTTTCAAATCTCTTGTCTTGGATTCTTGGGAAATATTTATTTGGGGGCTGAGGGGTGGGGTGCAGTCAGTGGGAGAAAGGATGGAAAGAGAGATACCCGAGAAGAGGAATATTAATAACTTTCTTGTGACTGTGGCCAGACAGTCTGCTTTTCTTATTTCCCCATAAGGTTCGGAGCTATTTCTGACCAAGGGTGTTAAAGCTGAGAATTAATGGGTTTCAGCAAAGTAGATGCTGTCATTCCAGAGAAATGTTTCTGCTTAACTTGTTAGAGATGTGTCTCAGGTCGTGCTTTATAGAGCTGGGGAGCAGGGAGGGTAGAAGGAGCCAAGGTCCTGGCTGGAAGCTGCCCCTCCAGGTTTCTTCCCACTGGACAAACAGTGGCTACAGAGAGAAAGACTCGAGCTCTCTGTTTTCTCACGGAATGTGCTTCATACTTCTATGAAAGCACTCATCAGATCTGATCACACTTTTCTGTTCAAATGTCAGCACCAGATTTGAAGCTCCACAGGGTCAGTGACTGTATTCTTCACATCTAAGTGCCTGAAAGATATAGATGTGCTTTAAATATTTGGCTGTTTATCAAACATGGTCAGAGCACTTACTATTGCTGGGTATAAAGCTAGCCAATGTGGATATAATGAGGAATAAGCTAGAGTCCCTTTTCTCAAGTTGCTCATAATCTGGTGGGGAAAACAGATGTATAATGGTAACATTTGCGGTAGAACATTACATACGCTGTCCTGGTTGTATAGGATTTGACTAGGGGAAATAGTTAAGGAGGATTCCATTCTACTGCGGAAGGGAAAATCAAGAAAAACTGCAAGTGGAATGATGGTAGGAGTACAAACCAGGAGCCACACAGGCCAGTTAAGACACTATCTCACCAGTCTTTTGGAGAAATACCAGGGTATAAGGACATTATCAGTGTGGCAGAGAGGAGGTAGCATTAAAAGATAAGGTAATGATTCCAGAAACTCAGTGAACACTAAGATGAAATGGCCAGAAGAAAAGGAGAAGATGACCCTTAGGCTTCTGGCACTAGCTATTGGGTCATTAATTGCATGGTTTATCAATATAGGGCAAAGAAAATAATGAAGAACATGATACCCTTCACCTAAGGGGTCATAATATTGTGGCATTGTTTACTAATCCCAATAATCAATTTCACTGCATTTGTTTCCTCAGATTATCCCAGTTTCCTTGACTTCCAGTAGACACAGCTTGCTTTACCGCCATGAAACCTGGAACAACACCATTTACTTGTGCCAAAGTAAGTGGAACATCATAGGCAGGGAATTTAGAAACCTGGATTGAATTTTGGTTCTGAAACACTCTGAGTCCCTGCTTAGTCACTTTTATACTGGAGGAAAAAAAGCTACTCCCCTGCCTGCTTTATTAGTTGGTTGTGATGGTTGAATGAGATTTTGTATCTAAAAGCTACACACACATAAGAAGCAAGATAGGACAGATCCACAAACCTTTCTAACCCAAGAATTTGAAGGAGTTCTTGGTTTGATCCCTGGGTCAGGAAGATCCCCTGGAAGAAGGCATGGTAACCCACTCCAGTATTCTTACCTGGAGAATCCCATGGACAGAGGAGCCTAGAGGGCTACAGTCCATGGGGTCGCAAAGAGTCAGACGGGACTGAAGTGACTTAGCACACACACACACACACACACACTTTCACTTTTTTAACCAGACTTGAGTCATTCACTGGGAGAGAACAAATGAAAATGAAAATTACACACTGCCTTGAAGTCAGCAAGCCTCACTCATGAGGATTAAACTTCTCTGAAGAGGATATTTGCCAAGTGGCTCTAGCTCAAGGGAGAATACTTTGTCAAATCTGCCCAGCATGGGCTCCAGGCTGCTGAGCTTTCAGGAGGCCCATTTATCAGAAGAAGAAAAAAAAAAACTTCAATCAGTTCCTCAGTCTAGTGACCCTAACTTGTGCAGGTGGTAGTTCTAAATCTTGGCAAAATTCTAGTTTGGATAATTCCATTAAGTTTCTCATCATTCTAGCTTCAACTTTATCAGGAATACTCTCCTTCCTTTCTTGGAAATTGCCACTGGTAGGAGAGTATGTGAGAAAGAGGAGAGTGAAAAAGTTGGCTTAAAACTTAACGTTCAGAAAACTAAGATTATATCATCTGGTCCCATCACTTCATGGCAAATTCTATTTGGGGGTAACAATGGGGTAAACAATGGAAACAGTGACAGACTTTATTTTGGGGGGCTCCAAACTCATGGCAGATGGTGACTGCAGCCATGAAATTAAAAGACCTTTGCTTCTCAGAAGAAAAGCTACGACCAACCTAGACAGCATATTATAAAGCAGAGACATTACTGTGCTGACAAAGGTCTGTCTAGTCAAAGCTATGATTTGTCCAGTGGTCATGTATGGATGTGAGAGTTGGACTATAAAGAAAGCTTCATGCTGAAGAATTGATGCTTTTGAACTGTGGAGTTGGAGAAGACTCTTGAGAGTCCCTTGGACCGCAAGGAGATCCGACCAGTTCATCCTAAAGGAAATCAGTCCTGAACATTCATTGGAAGGACTGATGCTGAAGCTGAAACTCCAATACTTTGGCCACCTGATGTGAAGAACTGACTCATTGGAAAAGACCCTGATGCTGGGAAAGATTGAAGGCAGGAGAAGGGGATGACAGAGGAGGAGATGGCTGGATGGCATCACTGACTCGATGGACATGGGTTTTGAGCAAGCTCTGGGAGTTGGTGATGTACAGGGAGGCGTGATGTGCTGCAGTCCATGGGGTCTCAAAGAGTCAGACGCGACTGAGTGACTGAACTGAACTGAGGAGAGTATGTCTGTATTTTGCATGTTCAGAGTAGATTTTCTCTGCTCTGTAATGAGGACATTATTCTCGTGAGAGCAACTTCCAGGTAGTGTATTCTTAGAATCTAGCCCTGAGAGCTTTTCCCACCAGCCAGGTAAATTAGAGGATAGACTACAATAGCAATTTGGAAAGCCTTGGACCCTGACTGATAGTAGCTAGGTAGATAACAGATATGTGAAGTGGCCACTGGGGACTAAAATAAGTGAGAGTGATGAGGACTGGATAGTATATTCCACATTTAAGCTCATCCACAGTTTAAAATATTTTTGTTTATGTTTTTTGGCCATGTGCAGCTTGTGAGAATCTTAGTTGCCCAACCAGAGGCTGAACCCATGTCACAGCAGTGAAAGAACTCAGTCCTAACCACTGGACAATTAGGGAATTCCCTAAATTTATCCACATTTTAAAAAGTGAAACATTGTGTGCAACGGTTCCCCTTTCTCCACATCCTTGTGATGCCTTTCTTTTTGATGTAGCCATTCTAACAAGAGTCAAATGATATCAAGTTTTGATTTGCCTGGAGAATCCCATGGCATCATCATTTTCCTAATGATTAGTGATGTTTATTCCTTTTTCATGTACCTGTTAGCCATTTATATGTCTCTTTTGGAAAAATATCTTTGAGTCTTTTTAAATAAGATTTTGTTATTGCTTTTGAGTTGTATGAGTTCCTTATATATTTTGGATATTAATCTAGAACAGTTAGATAGTTACCTAGAATCTTATCATATAGGTGTCTTGCAAATATATATTTTTTCCCATTACTTATTGCCTTTTCACTTTGTTGATTTTTTTCTTTTGCTGTGCTGGAGGTTCCTCAAAAATTCAGAAATAGAACTACCATAAGATCCAGCAATCCTAAAAATAAAAAGAAAAGAAAAAAGATCTAGCAATTCTACTTCTGGGTATATATATATATATATATATATATATATATATATATACTCCCCCCCAAAAATTAAATCAGGATCTGGAAGAGATCACTGAACTCTCATGTTCATTGCAGCATTACTCACAATAGCCAAGATATGGAAACAACTAAAAGTCTGGCTATGAATGAATGGATAAAGAAAATGTGGTATATATATATATATATATATATATATATATATGTATATATGTGTGTGTGTGTATATATATATATGTATATACACACACACACATATACATACATGCATACACACAATAAAATATTATTCAGTCATGAGAAGGAAACCCTGCTCTTTGTAACAACATGGATGGACCTTAAGGGCATTATACTAAGTGAAATAAGTCAAATAAAGATAAATTCTGTATTATCTCACTTATACATGGAATCTAAGTAAACTGAATTTACAGAAACAAAGAGTAGAATGGTAGCTACCAGAGCTGGAATGGGTGATCAAAAGAGGGAAATATTGGTTAAAGGGTACAAATTTCCAGATATAAGCTAAATAAATTTTGTTAATATATTGTACAGCGTGATGACTTTACTAAGAATATTGGTTAGAAGTTACTAAGAATACTGGTTAGAAGTTACTAAGAAAGTATTTCTTAAATGTTCTTAACCCCCCAAAAAATAATTCTGTGAGGTGACAGAAGTGTTAACTAACCCTATTGTGGTAATCATTTTGCTATATATTCATTTGTGGAATCATTACTTTATATAACTTAAATGTACAAAATGTATACATATTAATTACAGCTCAAATAAAGCTGGAAAAAATTAAAACATTGTGTAGCCTAAAAAAAATCATTTGTGAGCATAATTTGCTTTGTAGGTCACCAGTTTGCAATCCCTAATCTAGCTCTTAAAACTTACTAAAGTAAAAGTCACTCAGTCGTGTCCAACTCATTGCGACCTAGAATACTGGAATTCTCCAGGCCAGAATACTGGAGTGGGTAGCCTATCCCTTCTCCAGTGGATCTTCCCAACACAACAATCGAACCGGGGTCCCCTGCATTGCAGGTGGATTCGTTACCAACTGAGCTATCAGGAAAGCCCTAAATTTACTAATGATTTAACTAAACCAGAAGTAACTAAATAACCAATGCATAGGTAGCTATAATTCATAAAGCCAGTTGAACACAAATCTGAATTATTGCCTGGTCTTCTATCTCTCAGTCCAAAGCTTTTCTTCCAGGCCAGGTGGCTTTCTTTTCCAATCTTTAGAAATTTGAAATACTCTGTCAATATTTCTTTGCCTTCCTAACTTGCTCTCCTATCCTGTTTGTAAAAGATATGTAATTATGTTTCAGTGGAAAGAACATTGGAATTTTGAATCAAAAGCCGTGGGTCCAGTACTGGTTCTACCCCATAGTAGCAGATCAATCTGGACCAGCTTCCTAATTTGTGAGTTGATACATTAGTAAATCCTGGAGACCGCTCATTTAACTCATTCAGTTGAAAATGTTAATGGTATTCAAATTTTTTGAGTTACTCTCCAAATACTTGTGCAGTGGGCCCATTCTAGGATACTGTTCATTTGAAGATATGAATCACTGTCTTCATTTATTAAATAATGACATTTTCTACTATTGAGATCCTTCCCACAAAAATTCATTCATTGCACAATAGGTATCCACTGGAAAAAAATGGATTGATATACATTTAATTAACCCCCATTAGAATCATTTTCAAAAAACTAACAGCAGAAATAATTGTTTCAGGGGCATTGGGTTTATACAGATGTGGGGTTAAAAACTTGCTCTATCATTTAAAAATCTTTGAGACTTTGGATAATCACTAAGGTTTAGTTTCCCAACCTTTAAAATGGAAGAATATTAACTACTCCATCAGCATAAGATTCAGTTCAGTTCAGTTCAGTCGCTCAGTCATGTCTGACTCTTTTCAACCACATGGACTGCAGGACACCAGGCTTCCCAGTCCATCACCAACTCCTGGAGCTTGCTCAAACCCATGGCCATTGAGTTGGTGATGCCATTCAATCATCTCATCCTCTGTCATCCCCTTCTCCTCCTGCCTTCAGTCTTTCCCAGAATCAGGGTCTTTTCCAATGAGTCAGTTCTTCACATCAGGTGGCCAAAGTATTAGAGCTTCAGCTTCAGCATCAATCCTTCCATTAAAGATTCAGGACTGATTTCTTTTAGAATTGACTGGTTTGACCTCCTTGCAGTCCAAAGGACTCTCAAGAGTCTTCTACAACACCACAGCTCAAAGCATCAATTTCTCAGTGTTCAGCTTTCTTTACAGTCCAACTCACATCCACACATGACTACTGGAAAAACCATAGCTTTGACCAGACAGACCTTTGTTGGCAAAGTAATGTCACTGCTTTTTAACATGCTGTCTAGGGTTTCTTCCAAGGAGCAAGCATCATAGCTTTTCTTCCAAGGAGCAAGCATCTTTTAATTTCATGACTGCAGTCACCATCTGCAGTGATCTTGTAGCAGAAGAAAATAAAGTCTGTCACTGTTTCCTTTGTTTCCCCGTCTATTTTCCATGAAGTGATGGGACCAGATGCCATGATTTTTGTTTTTTGAATGTTGAGTTTTAAGCCAGATTTTTCACTCTCCTTTTTCACCTTTATCAAGAAGCTCTTTAGTTCCTCTTTGCTTTCTGCCACAAAGGCCATGCCATCTGCATATCTGAGGTTATTGATATTTATCTCAGCAATCTTGATTCCAGCTTGTGCTTCATCCAGTCTGGCATTTTGCATGATGTACTCCACATATAAGTTAAATAAACAAGGTGATAATATGCAGCCTCAATGTACTCCTTTTCCAATTTGGAAACAGTCTGTTGTTCCATGTCCAGTTCTGACCATTACTTCTTGACATGCATACAGATTAAATGAGGGTAAATTCAATGCATCTGGCAGGTAGGAAATGTGAAAGCAATAGCAATTTATATTATATATTCAAGTATCTCCATAACAGTTTTCCTTCCCTCCCTATCAAAGTTTTATGACCAAAATTCAGGTTACTCTAGAGGTTCTAATATCTTTGTTCGTAGAAAGATTTCATGAACATCTTTTCCTTGCTGAAAGAGTCTGGACAACTGAAAAGCATGACATAATTTGAATGGAAGTAGCACTTGGCTGCTTAACATGGGTCTGACTGTAAAATATACATTTCCTCAAAGTTTCCCAGTAGGATTGTTCCCCAGGTGGTCCCTTAACTAAAACTACATACTAGAGAAGAATAAAGAATGTATAGTGTTTAGAAAATCATGTGCTTTTGATTTCCAAAGATATTTACATTCCAAATGAATGATAGGTGAGAAAAGCTCCTGCCATATTCTCCTGCCTTCTCCACAAAGGGAAAGTTTTGAGTGACAGTTGTGTTCTCATAATCTAACATTTAGAGAAGTCTCCAAAGGATTTCTTCTTTGAGCATGTGGAGACTTGGTTCAAGTTGATGAGTTTGATTAGAAAATGTTGGGGCTTGGCCAAGTGATGGTGTGTGGGTTGGGATAGGATCACATAAGGAAAGCATATTGGGTAGAAAAAGGGTACAGAGGCTTTTCTTGTATTATCCCTTTGTCCCATCCCTGAAACCTTCTAAAACTATTCATCTTATGATGGAGGTAGCATTTTTGGACTCTTAAAACTTTTGGCATCTGGGGACTGAGTCCCCTCTGTCTTTGAATTTCAAAGGAAGCTTCCTGCTCAAGATTTGCTGTCTGGTTGGTGTTTGAATCAAAATGAGAAATATCAGTTCTAATGCTGCTAATAGGACTTAGAGCATATCATATCTTCAACTCCTGATGGATGAGTCCTTGGATGAAGGATCAAATAACTTCATAACCTGAACTCTTTTTAGTTCAACTCCTATGTTTGACAAAGGAAGGAAGGTCCAGAGAAATTGAATCAATTACCTAAAGTAAGAGCTGGCCAGCTATGGCTCATAGACCAAATCTTCCCTGCCACCCCTTTCATAAATGTGGTGTTATTAGAAAACAGCCGTACTCATTCACTTAAATATTGTCTATGGCTGTAAAGAATCCAACTGCAAGGTGGGAGACCTGGGTTCAGTCCCTGAGTTGGGAAGATTCCCTGGAGAAGGGAAAGGCTACCCACCCCAGTATTCTGGCCTGGAGAATTCCATGAACTCTATAGTCCATGGGGTCTCAAAGATTTGGACATGACTGAGCAACTTTCACTTTCACTTCACGGCTGTTTTTATCCTACAATAACAAAGTGGAACAGTGATGACAAGACTGTATGGCTCTCAAAACCTAATATATCTACTATTTACTGTTTGGCCCTTTATGGGAAAAAGTTCACTGATCCCCTGAGCCAAAATCACACAATCCATTGGATGCAAAGCCTGAATTAGAATTAAGGGCTTCTGAATCTTGATCCAGTGGCCTATCTCTTACATCACACCAGAAGAGAGAATGAAAAACACAATGCTTATAGAAACTTAGGCCCCTCCAAATAAAAGGAATGATGGAATCTGAGTTTTTTTTTTTTTTTTTTGCTGCCATAATCAATATCAGGAGATACTTCTAAATCTACTAACCCTAAGCTGGATTTCAACTAAGACCAAAATTGGAGCTGAATTTTGTTAGTTCAAGGAGTCCTCCATGGTCTTCGGTATCCCCTTATTCCAGATACCTATCAATCTGCTCATCAATATGTACAAGTCTTCTTTCTATGCCTTAAAATATATATATATATATATATATACATAATATATATATATATGTTTAAGGATCATTCAGCATCCTAATAAGTATTTCACCAAGTTTAAGCAACAAGGGTATTTAAAGAACAAATCACACCCAACAAACTTCATAGCCTTTTACAATGTAGTTTCAAATTAGCAGATGAAAGGAAGGAAAGGGATTTTATATCTCTGCCTTTTAGTAAAACACATGTGACAGGATCTCTCACAAAATGTTAGTGGCAAAGCCATCTTATGTCAGCCTTTGCCAGTTCAAATAGTCTTGAATGTTTCCATGTAAACTGGAGAAAGAATGGTGATAAGTGTCAGTGCAAAGAGTTTGGGCATGGATGTAGCATCTCTGAGATTATTAAGTAATATCATAATTGACCTTGAATAAGGCACAATAAGGTCATGGTCAAATAATATGTGTACAGTGCTCACATATTAAAGAAATCCCAAGGAAGTTGAGGCAAATAAGCAAATGGAGTTAAATAAAAGTAGATATATCCATGGAAATAAGTAAGTCAAAGAATCAGCTCTTCCAAATTTCAGAGACCTAGAAATAACTGAACACTGACAATATTGTATTAGAAGTTAGAGTTGTTACTACTGAATATTAGAAATTGGGTGTGGTTCATATCCCAGTTGCAAAGCTGAGGGATTGTGAGCAGCATGGCAGATTGGTGGTTAAGCAATAAAAGAGACTCACTGGTTCATTTATTCATGTATTCACTCATCCATTCCAAAACTATTTACTCAGTGCCTGCCATGTGCTTGCCACAGGTTTAAGTACTGAAGTTTCAGCAGCACACAGGGCAGGTGCAGGGCTTGCCCTCATGTATTTTCCCTCTCTCTCTCTGCCTCTTTCGCTCATGTAGCTGCTTTATCAGAATATGGTAAGTAACAAGAAGCAACTTGAAAAAGAATGATGGAAGAGTAAGGGATGAAGTATACTATTTTAGACAAAAATATAAGAAGAAAAGCCTACCATGAGGTGTCTTGACTAATGGAAGGAGGTTCCAGGCATAAGAAAGTGTGAAGGTCCAAAAGTGAGAGCACACTTGGCCTTTGGGGAACAGAAAGAAGTAGGGAGAACAAAAGGAAAAGTACTGGGAACTGAGATGAGAGAGGTCGGTGCTATAGGATATGGTCATGCAGATTTTGGTAAAAATTTGCATATTTTTATTGAGGTGAAGAAACATTTTAAGATCAGAACTAACACCTTAAAAAGATCCGTCTGATTGCATTATGAGAATGAACTACAAAGGGGCCAGGTAGAAGGAAGACCAGTTAAGAGGTTTTTGCAGTATCTTAAGTGAGAGGTGATAGTTGCTTGCACTTGGGTGAATGCAAGCAGTGGAAGTGATAAAAAATGGTCACTTTGTGCATGGGTATATTCTGAAGGTAGACTCCAGTAGGATTTATCACTCATTTGGATGTGGGAAATAAGAGAATAAAAGAAATCACAACTGCTTCCAACCATTTTTGCCTGATCATCTAGATAAGTCAAATAGCAGTTTTACTCAAATGGGAAAAGCAGGGGAAAGGGATATTCAAGGTAGAAAACAACAATTAGGCCTCTATCAATCTAATAATTTATAGGAATGTAACTTATTCTCCTTCACCACCACAGGAGATTATAAGAGCTCTCAATGTCTTCTCACCCTAAGATTTCAAACCTCATATATCACTTCTCCCCATGTTTTTCTTGAGTTTCCTACAAGGGATGTTGGCTATATACTATGGGATTTGATCTCTCCCAATGTCAGTCCCAAAGCCAAAGCAAAATCAAAACCCAGTTGTAGACATGACTGGTGATAGAAGCAAGGTCTGATGCTGTAAAGAGCAATGTTGCATAGGAACCTGGAATGTTAGGTCCAAGAATCAAGGCAAACTGGAAGTGGTCAAACAGGAGATGGCAAGAGTGAATGTCAACATTCAAGGAATCAGCAAACTAAAATGGATAGGAATGAGTGAATTTAACTCAGATGGCCATTATATCTACTACTGTGGGCAGGAATCCCTTAGAAGAAATGGAGAAGCCATCATAGTTAACAGAAGAGTCCAAAATACAGTACTTAGATGCAATCTCAAAAATGACAGAATGATCTCTGTTCGTTTCCAAGGCAACTCATTCAATATCACAGTAATCCAAGTCTATGCCCTGACCAGTAACGCTAAAGAAGCTGAAGTTGAACGGTTCTATGAAGACCTACAAGACCTTTTAGAACTAATGCCCAAAAAAGATGTCCTTTCCATTATAGGGGACTGGAATGCAAAAGTAGGAAGTCAAGAAACACCTGAAGTAACAGGCAAATTTGGCCTTGGATTACAGAATGAAACAGGGCAAAGGCCAATAGAGCTTTGCCAAGAGAACACACTCTTCCAACACCACCCTCTTCCAACAACACAAGAGAGGACTCTACACATGGACATCTCCAGATGGTCAACATCGAAATCAGATTGATTGCATTCTTTGCAGCCAAGGATGGAGAACCTTTACACAGTCAGCAAAAACAAGACTGGGAGCTGACTGTGGCTCAGATCATGAAATCCTTATTGCCAAATTCAGGCTGAAATTGAAGAAAGTGGGGGAAATGAATAGACCATTCAGGTATGACCTAAATCAAATCCCTTATGATTATACAGTGGAAGTGAGAAATAGATTTAAGGGACTAGATCTGATAGACAGAGTGCCTGATGAACTATGGACAGAGGTTCGTGACATTGTACAAGAGACAGGGATCAAGACCATTCCTAAGAAAAAGAAATGCAAAAAAGCAAAATGGCTGTCTGAGGAGGCCTTACAAATAGCTATGAAAAGAAGAGAAGTGAAAAGCAAAGGAGAAAAGGAAAGATATGTCCATTTGAATGCAGAGTTCCAAAGAATAGCAAGGAGAGATAAGAAAGCCTTCCTCAGTGATCAGTGCAAAGAAATAGAGGAAAATAATAGAATGGGAAAGGCTAGAGATCTCTTTAGGAAAATTAGAGATACCTAGGGAACATTTCATGCAAAAATGGGCTCAATAAAGGACAGAAATGGTAAGGACCTAACAGAAGCAGAAGATATTAAGAAGAGGTGGCAAGAATACACAGAAGAACTGGACAAAAAAAAAATCTTCATGACCCAGATAATCACAATGGTATGATCATTCATCTAGAGCCAGATATCCTGGAATGTGGAGTCAAGTGGGCCTTAGAAAGCATCACTATGAGCAAAGCTAGTGGAGGTGATGGAATTCCAGTTGAGCTATTTCAAATCCTAAAAGATAATGCTGTGAAAGTCCTGCACTCAATATGCCAACAAATTTGGAAAACAGCAGTGGCGACAAGATTGGGAAAGGTCAGTTTTCATTCCAATCCCAAGGGAAGGCAATGCCAAAGAATACTTAAACTACCACACAATTGCACTCATCTCACACGCTAGTAAAATAACGCTCAAAATTTTCCAAGTCAGGCTTCAACAGTGAATGAACTGTGAACTTCCAGATGTTCAAGCTGGTTTTAGAAAAGGCAGAGGAACCAGAGATCACGTTGCCAACATCTGCTGGGTCATTGAAAAAGCAAGAGAGTTCCAGAAAAGCATCTATTTCTGCTTTATTGACTATGCCAAAGCCTTTGACAGTGTGGATCACAATAAACTGTGGAAAATTCTGAAGGAGATGGGCATACCAGACCACCCGAACTGCCTCTTGAGAAACCTGTATGCAGGTCAGGAAGCAACAGTTAGAACTGGACATGGAACAACAGATTGGTTCCAAATAGGAAAAGGAATACATCAGGGCTGTATATTGTCACCCTGCTTATTTAACTTATATGCAGAGTACATCATTAGAGATGCTGGACTGGAGGAAGTGCAAGCTGGAATCAAGATTGCCAGGAGAAATATCAATAATGTCAGATATGCAGATGACACCACCCTTATGGCAGAAAGTGAAGAAGAACTAAAGATCCTCTTGATGAAAGTGAAAGAGGAGAGTGAAAAAGTTGGCTTAAAGCTCTACATTCAGAAAACTAAGATCATGGCATCCAGTCCCATCACTTCATGGCAAATAGATGAGGAAACAGTAGTTGACTTTATTTTTCTGGGCTCCAAAATCACTGCAGATTGCAGCAATGAAACTAAAAGACACTTACTCCTTGGAAGGAAAGTTATGACCAAACTAGACAGCATATTAAAAAACAGAGACATTACTTTGTCAACATAGGCCCTTCTATTCAAGACTATGATTCTTCTGTTAGTCATGTATGGATGTGAGAGTTGAACTATAAAGAAAGCTGAGTGCAGAAGAATTCATCCTTTTGACATGTGGTGTTGGAGAAGACTCTTGAGAGTCCTTTGGACTGCAAGGAGATCCAACTGGTCCATCTTAAAAGAGATCAGTCGCGGGTGTTTATTAGAAGGACTGATGTTGAAGCTGAAACTCCAGTACTTGGCCACCTAATGAGAAGAGCTGACTCATTTGAAAAGACCCTGATGCTGGGAAAGATTGAGGGCAGGAGGAGAAGTGGAAGACAGAGGATGAGATGGTTGGATGGCATCACCAACTCAATGGACATGAGTTTGGATAACCTCCGGGAGTTGGTGATGGACAGGGAGGCCTGGAGTGCTGCAGTTCATGGGGTCGCAAAGAGTCAGACCGGATTGAGCCCCTGAACTGAATGACTGAATCCCAGTCTCCCACCCCACATCCAGCCATCAAAGCCATTAAGTATTTCTGAATCTCACCACTGTGGACATTTTAAGCCAAATAATTCTCTATTTGGCAGAGAAGAGGGGATTCCTGTGTGTTGCAGAATGTTTGGGTGCATCCCTAGCCTGTCCACTAGTTTCCAATGGCAATGCCCAGTTGTGACAAGAAAAGACCTCTCCAGTCATTGCCAAATGTCCCCTGGTGTACAAAAAAAAATTTGTCTCCAGTGGAGAACCACTGGCTTCAAACAAGCAGGTTCAATGGATTCCACTGCCTTGTTTGAATGAAATGCCACCCTGGGCATGATGCTTTCTGACCACTGCCCATCAAAGTAATTTACAGATAACCATATTTGCCCATGATATAAATTCCAATTCATACAATTAAAGGAGACATTGTTTATTTGTGTATTAGCATATCCAGCTGCTTGTTTGCCTTTGCTTGATATTTCTGTCTGAGTAGAGGGATTTGGCATAAATAATATCCAGTCAACTGAAGGCTGAAAGATACTGTAAATATCCAAGTCCTAAACTACTGTGTTGTTTTCAAGTATAATCCATAAAAACCACTCTTAGCTTTGAAGGGGGGTGAAAAAAAACAACTCTAATGCCATTACTTAAATAGGCCCATTAAAAATGAGCTGTGAGTGAAATATGGCTTTATTAAACAGATGACATTACATCAGGAATGATGAATCATAAAGTTTCTTTTCAGTATTACAGTGGTATATGACCTTTTAAACTTTAATCATTCACCTCATATTCTGAACTACCGTCAGGTGTGCAGGCTTCTTTCTGATTTCATTAAACATGAGACAGCTGGAGAAATGTTGCCAACAATTCTCAGCAGGCTTTTACCAGCATGGCTTAGGGCCACACAGCCAGAACTGGGGGAGCCCCAGGTCTGTTTGGAAAGGGAAGTGTGGCCTCACCCTGACTGCCAAAGTCCAGGAATGACGGGAAAGGAACTATCATCCCTTACATATTTTGTATTCCCAGGACCAAGCAAAAGGTCTGGCCCAAAGTAAGGAGTCTATCAGTGTTCATTGAACAAATCTCAACAACCAAAATATTGGAATAGCATGTTGCATTTGGATAGGACTTTCAGTTTACAAAGAGCATGGTTCAGTCTTTATGGGGACCTGGTGAAGAAGGCCAAGGTCACACTGGTAGTAAATAGTAGAGCTAGATGATGAGTTTGTGTTCTTTTCACAACTTTCCACAGTGGATATAAGACAATACTGTGCTGTTGCTAAGAGCACCAGCTTGGCTTCCAGCCCAACACTTATACTCAATAACTGTGGGTCCTTTCACAAGGCACTTAAACTCCCCAAGACCCATGGTCCCCAAAGGTCAGTGGTGAGGACTATTTGAGATGATGCACATAAAAAGCCTGGCATGATGGATGGCACATGGTGAGCATCCAATAAATGTTATTTATAATTATTAACAGTTTCAAAAACTACCCTGGGGAAAATAAAAAACTGGCATTACAGAATCCTTAAGGGAAAAGCAGCATTTGAAATCATAGGAGCTTAGTGGACTATCACCCATAAAAATTGATTGAAGCTTCAATTAATCTACACATAACTTTCTTTTTGACTCTCCTTCTAGAGGAGAGTTTTTAGGAAGCAAAGTAAAGGACAATTTGTCACTTGCTCTCAACAACTCCATCCTGCAACCTGGTACCAAAAGCATCCTTGGACCCTTTTTGAGAAGTCCCATATCATGATGCGATTATGTCAATGATAATCTAGCTGGTAGGTAAGTGTTCGTTTGTTTATCGTGGTTCTCCTATCTCTGGTCTTCTCGTTAATATTTTAAATGGCCCAGGGAACATATAAAGAGGTTCAAGAAGAATTTTAGTAAATTTCTTATGACAGATCTGAGTCAGGTTAATTTTTTTAAAATATGAAAATTTGAAAGAAATCCATAATCTTCGAGTTGTGGCTATGTAAGAAAACTATCATAATTTTTCCCAAAATATCCACAGATCTCTCTTCAGGGACAATATGAAGTTTGAGGTCAGTCATCATTTTGTCCTAGGAGAGCATATTTCTCTTGAGGATAAATATAAATTTAAGAGTTCATGTATTATTTTGTATACTTTTGGGTATAAATTCCAGAAACATCAAGTAAAGTAACACAAATGATAAAATACCACAAAGTCAGGGAATATGTTGGTATTCGGGTTCATTAACTTTTAATGGTACACTGATTATTGACAAGAACATAGAAATAGACCCACCAACTTAGAAAATAAACTTATGGTTACCAAAGGGGAAAAGTGGGGGAGTACATTATAGATTGAGGTTAACATAAACACATTATTAAACATAAAATAAACTGTAAGGATCTACTGGATAGCACAGGTAAATATACTCAATGTTTTCATAATCTATAAGTGAAAAGAATTTGAATAAGAATAGTTGCATAAGTATGTATAACAGAATCACTTTGCTGGACACCTGAAACTAACACATTGTAAATCAACTATACTTCAATAATTTTTTTAATTAAAAAAAAAAAACCAGTTTCTTTTCATCTGTCATTAGGCATTGTTAGTGTGCTGCCTTGATCCTTTCTATGTCTCACTCCCTGCAAGGTCTCAATAGCTACCATGTCCCCCCACAAAGTTAATGTCCAGAGGTAGAAAAAAAAAGAGAGAACTATTTTCTCACAGAAGTCTCCTCTGTTGATTGCAAAGAAACCTTTCCCATAATGTCTCCCCACTTATATTTTTCCCTATTCCATAACCCTCAAATTAATTATTGCCACAGAGAGAATACAACTAAGAATAATCAAGATTCACCCCCATTGAACTGGAAGAATCTCTGCATTTTTGTGCACGTGGTTATTTAATGCCTGAAGAAAACTGAAGTTCTGTTGGTAAGGAAAACAGTAATAAATAATGGTAATGGGCTAGGGAAACAATGGTCACCATTTATTAAACATACCACAAGAAAGTAATGCTCATGATCATCTCTTGTGTTATTGGAAGACAGCGTTTCCTGTGACCAGGCATTCTCTTGGCAAAACTCTCTTAGCCTTTGCCTTGCTTCGTTTTGTACCCCAAGGCCAAACTTGCCTGTTATTCCAGGTATCTCTTGACTTCCCACTTTTGCATTCCAATGCCTTGTGATGAATAGGATAACTCTTCTTGGTGTTAGATCTAGAAAGCCTTCATAGAACTGTTCAACTTCATCTTCTTTGGCATTAGTGGTTGGGGCATAGACTTGGGTTACAGTATACTGCATGATTTGCCTTGGAAATGAACAGAGATCATTCTGTCATTTTTGAGATTGCCCTCAGGTACTGCATTTCAGATTCTTTTGTTGACTATGAGGGCTACTCCATTTCTTCTAAAGGATTCTTCCCCACAGTAGTAGATACAATGGCCTTCTGAATTAAATTCACCCATTCCCATCCATTTTAGTTCACTGATTCCTAAGATGTTAATATTCAATCTTGTCATCTCCTGCCTGACCTTGTCCAATTTACCTTGATTCATGGACATAACATTTCAGGTTCCTATACATTTTTATTCTTTATAGCATCGGACTTTACTTTTACCACCAGACACATCCAAAACTGAGCATCATTTTCACTTTGGTCCAGCCTTTTCATTCTTTCTGGAGCCATTTCTCCACTCTTCTTCAATAGCATATTAGAGACCTATTGACCTGGGGATGGGGCTCATCTTCCACTGTCATATCTTTTTGCCTTTTCATACTGTTCTTGAGGTTATTGAAGGAAAAATACTGGAGTGGTTTGCTATCCCTTTCCACAGTGGACCAAGTTTTTCATGGTCATAGCAAATACCCTCTTCCAACAACATAAGAAAGGATTCTACACATGGACATCACCAGATGGTCAATACCAAAATCAGGTTGATTATACTCTGCACCTTAAGATGGAGAAGCTCTATACAACCGGCTAAAACAAGACCGGGAGCTAACTGTGGCTCAGATAATGAGCTTATTATTGCAAAATTCAGGCTTAATTGAAGTGCGGGGGGAACTAGGCCATTCAGGTATGACGTAAGTCAAATCCTTAATGATTATGCAGTGGAGGTGACAAATAGATTTAAAGGATAAGATCTGGTAGAGAAGAGTGCCTGCAGAAGTATGGATGGAGGTTCATAACATTATATAGGAGGCAGTGACCAAAACCATCCCAAAGGGGGGAAAAAAAATGCAAGAAGGTGAAGTGGTTGTCTGAGGAGGTTTTACAAATAGCTGAGAAGAGAAAAAACCAAAGGACAAGGGAGAAAGGGAATGATATACCAAACTGAATGCAGAGTTCCAGGGAACAGCAAAGAGATAACAAGGCCTTCTAAAGTGAACAATGCAAAGAAATAGAGGAAAACAATATAATGGGAAAAACTAGAGATCTCTTCAAGAAAATTGGATATGCCAAGGGAACATTTCATGCAAAGATAGGTACAATAAAGAACAGAAATGGCAAGGACCTAATAGAAGCAGAAGAGACTGAGAAGAGGTGGCAAAAATGCACAGAACTGTAAAACAAAAACAAAAACAAAAAAAAGTTAATGACCCAAATGACCACAATGGTGTGGTCACTCACCTAGAGCCAGACATCCTGGAGTGTGAAGTCAAGTGGGCCTTAAGAAGCATCACTACAAACAAAGCTAGTGGAGGTGATGGAATTCCAGCTGAGCTATTTCAAATCCAAAAAGATGATGCTTTGAAAGTGCTATGTTCAATATGCTAGCAAATTTGGAAAACTCAGCAGTGGCCTCAGGACGGGAAAACTTCAGTTTTCACTCCAATCACAAAGAAGGGCAATGTGAAAGAATGTTCAAACTACCATATAATTGCACTCATTTCACATGTTAGCAAGGTAATGCTCAAAATCCTTCAAGCTAAGCTTCAGCAGTACATGAACTGAGAACTTTCAAATGCACAAGCTAGATCTAGAAAAGGCAGAAGAACTGTAGACCAAATTGTCAACATCTGTTGGATTATAGAAAAAGCAAGGCAAATACAGAAAGACATCTAATTCTGCTTCATTGACTACACTAGAGCTTTTGATTATGTGGATCACAACAAACTGTGGAAAATTCTTGCAGAAATGGGAATACCGGACAACCTTATCTGCCTCCTGAGAAATCTGTATGCAGGTCAAGGAGCAACAGTTAGAACTGGACATGGAACAACAGGCTGGTTCAAAATTGAGAGAGGAGTATGGCAAGGCTGCATATTTTCACCCTACTTATTTAACTTATATGCAGAGTACTTCATGCAAAATGATGAGCTGGGTGAATCACAAGCTGGAATCAAGATTGCTGGGAGAAATATCAACAAACTCAGATATGCAGATGATTACCACTCTAATGATTAATGCCTGCAATGCAGGAGACCTGAGTTTGATCCCTGGGTTGGGAAGATCCCCTGGAGAAGGTGAAGGCTACACACTCCAGTATTCTGGCTTGGAGAATTCCATGAACTATATTAGTCAATGGGGTCACAAAGAGTCAGACGTGACTGAGCGACTTTCACTTTCATTCACCACTCCAATGGCAGAAACTGAAGAGGAACTAAAGAGCCTCTTAATGAGAGTTAAAGAGGAGGTTGAAAAAGCTGGCTTGAAACTCAACATTCAAAAAAACAAAGATCATGGCATCTGGTCCCATCATTTCATGGCAAACAGATGGGGAAAAATGGAAACAGTGACAGACTTTATTTTCTTGAGCTCCAAAAATCACTGCAGACAGTGACTGCAGCCATAAAGTTAAACGATGCTTGCTCTTGAAAGAAAAGCTGTGACAAACCTAGACAACATATTAAAAAGTGGAGACATCACTTTGCTGACAAAGGTCTGTATAGTCGAAGCTATGGCTTTTCCTGTAGTCGTGTATGGGTGTAAGAGTTGGACCATAAAGTAGGCTGAGCATGAATAATTGATGCTTTTGAACTGTGGTGTTGGAGAAGACTCTTGAGAGTCCCTTGGACTGCAAGGAGATCCAACCAGTCAGTCTTAAAGGAAATGAACCCTGAATATTCATTGGAAGGACTGAAACTGAAGCTCCAATACTTTGACAACCTGGAGGGAAGAGCTGACTTATTGGAAAAGACCCTGATACTGAAAAGATTGAGGGCAGGAGGAGAAGGTGGCAACAGAGGATTAGATAGTTGGATGGCATCACCTACTCAATGGACATGAGTTTGAGCAAACTCTGGGAGATGGTGATGGATGGGGAAGTCTGGCATGCTACATGCAGTCCATGGGGTCACAAAGAATTGAACATGACTTATGGACTGAGCAACAGAACATCAAGTCTGTGATTCCTAAACATACTACCATATTAGAATCATTTTAAGCATTCTGCTCACTTGCTAGATCATTCATGTTACACTCTCTGGAGAGAACACAGGAATGAGTAAATTCTGAAGCTCCTTAGGGGACTCTAAGGTACAAAGAAGTTCGGGAGTGACTACTTGAGCTACTGGTTCAATACTAGCCGTGTTAGCAGGCTCTATTGAGTCACTTCATTACTGATCCACAGGGACCCTGCAGGTCCCTTTCAGCTTCATTGAACATATATAGAAATGTCTTACTATGTAGTGTAGACTTCAACAGAATATGACATATGCCATCATACCACTACAGAATCTACTACAAATAATCACCATCTCAGAGCCAACAAAGAGTTTCTACAAGATAGCTGAATGTTTTGAAATACAAAGTGCGTTATTGTTTTGTGTTTTTAGGCGGTTCATTATTTCCAAATGATAAAAAATAGCATCAGATGGCCCTATATCGCCACTTGCACTCTGAAATTGTAGAATTATAAAGGTCATCTAACACAACCACTACAAGATTATCTTTACAAAGGCAAAATATTTTATCTGCTGTTTATTTATTTATTTTTTATTGAAGGATAATTGCTTTACAGAGTTTTCTTTTTTCTGTCAAACCTCAACTTGAATCTGCCATAGGTATACATATATCCCCTCCCTTTTGAAACTCCCACGCATCTCCCTCCCCATCCCACCCGTTAGGTTGATACAGAGCACCTGTTTGACTTTCCTGAGCCATTTGACAGCAAATTCCCATAAGCTATCTATTTTACATATGATAATATAAGTTTCCATGTTACTCTTTCCATACAGCTCACCCTCCCTTCCCCTCTCCCCATGTCCATAAGTCTATTTTCTATGTCTGTTTCTCCACTGTTGCCCTGTAAATAAATTCCTCAGTGCCATTTTTCTAGATTCCATATATATGCATTAGAATATGATATTTATCTTTCTCTTTCTGACTTACTTCACTCTGTATAATAGGTTTTAGATTCATCGACCTCATTAGAACTGACTCAAGTGTGTTCCTTTTTATGACTGAGTAATATTCCACTGTGTATATGTACCACAAGTTCTTTTTCCATTTGTCTATCTGTCCATGGACATCTAGGTGGCTTCTATGTTTTAGCTGCTATAAATAGTGCTGCAATGAACAATGGGATACATATTGTCTCTTTCAATTTTGGTTTCCTCAGGGTATATGCCTTGGAGTGGGATTGCTGTGTCATGCAGTGGTTTTATTCCTAGTTTTTAAAGAAATCTCCATACTGTCTTCCATAGTGGCTGGATCAATTTACATTCCCAACAGTGCAAAAGCATTCCCTTTTATTCCCACCCTCTCCAGCATTTATTGTTTGCAGACTTTTTGAGGATCACCATTCTGACCAGTGTGAAGTGATATCTCATTGTAGTTTTGATTTTCATTTCTCTAATAATGAGCGACGTTAAGCATCTTTTCATGTGTTTGTTAGCCATTGGTATGTCTTTGGAGAAATGTCTGTTTAGGTCTTTTTCCCACTTTTTGATTGGGTTGTTTGTTTTTCTGGTATTGAGTTGTATGAGCTGCTTGTATATTTCAGAAATTAATCATTTGTCAGTTGTTTCATTTGCTATTATTTTCTCCCATTCTGAGGGTTGTCTCTTCACCTTGATTATAGTTTCCTTTGCTGTGCAAAAGCTTTCAAGTTTAATCAAGTCCCACTTGTTCCCTTTTGTTTTTATTTCTGTTACTCTAGGAGGTGGGTCATAGAGGATCTTGCTTTGATTTATGTCATTGAGTGTTCTGCCTATGTTTTCCTCTAAGAATGTTACAGTTTCTGGTCTTACATTTAGGTCTTTAATCCATTTTGAGTTTATCTTTGTGTATGGTGTTAGGAAGTGTTCTAAATTCATTCTTTTATATGTAGCTGTCCAGTTTTCTCAGCACCATTTATTGAAGAGGCTCTCTTTGCCTGATTGTATATTCTTGCCTCCTTTATCAAAATAAGGTACACATAGGTGTATGGGTTTATTTCAGGGCTTTGTATCTTGTTCCATTAATCTATATTTCTGTTTTTGTGCCAGTACCATACTGTCTTGCTGAACATAGCTTTGCAGTATAACCTGAATCAGGAAGGTTAATTCCTCCAGTTCCATTCTTCTTTCTCATGACTGCTTTGGCTATTCAGGGTCTTTTGTGTTTCCATATGAATTGTGAAATTTTTTGTTCTAGTTCTGTGAAAAATGCCATTGGTAATTTGATAGGGATCACATTGAATCTGTAGATTGCATTTGGTAGCATAGTCATTTTCACAATATTGATTCTTCCTATCCAGAAACCTGGAATATCTCTCCATCTGCTTATGTCATCTTTGATTTCTTTCGTTAGTGTCTTATAATTTTCTGGGTACAATTCTTCTGTCACCTTAGGCAAGTTTATTCATAGATATTTAATCTGTTTTGCTGCAATGGTGGATGGGATTGATTCTTTAGTTTCTCTTTTTGATTTTTCATTGTTATTATATAGAAATGCAAGTGATTTCTGTGTATTCATTTTATAACCTGGAACTTTGCAAAATTCACTGATTACCTCTAGTAATTTTCTGACACTATCTGTAGGGTTTTCTGCCTACAGTATCATGTCATCTGCAAACAGTGAGAGCTTTGCTTCTTTTCCTATCTAGATTCCTTTTATTTTTTTTCTTCTCTGATTGCTATAGCTAGGACT
The DNA here is from genome assembly GCF_023699985.2 of Odocoileus virginianus. NCBI lineage: Eukaryota > Metazoa > Chordata > Mammalia > Artiodactyla > Cervidae > Odocoileus > Odocoileus virginianus. The sequence goes on along the minus strand of NC_069678.1, from coordinate 21,017,521 downwards.
TCCAGAGCTAAATTGAATAATAGTGGGGAAAGTGGGCACCCATGTCTTGTTCTGATCTTAAGAGGAATGCTTTCAATTTTTCACTGTTAAGAATTATGTTTGCTATAGGCTTATAATATATGGCCTTTCCTATGTTGAGATAGGTTCCATCTATGCCTATTTTTTGAAGAGTTTTAATCATAAATGGTGCTGAATTTTGTCAAAGGCTTTTTCTGCATCTATTGAGATGATTATATGGTTTTTATCTTTCAATTTGTTAATATGATGTATCACATTGATTGATTTGTGTATATTGAAGAATCCTTGCATCCCTGGAACAAACCCAACTTGATCATGGTGAATGAGCTTTTTGATGTGTTTGTTAAAATTTTGTTGCAGATTTTTGCATCTATGTTCATCAGAGATATTGGCTTATAGTTTTCTTTTTTTGTGTTGTCTTTCTCTGGTTTTGGTATCAGGGTGATGGTGGCCCCAAAGAATGATTTTGGAAACATTCCTTCCTCTGCAAATTTTTGAAAGCATTTTAGAAAGATAGACATCAGCTCTTCTCTAAATGTTTGAAAAATTCTCCTGTGAAGCCATCTGGCCCTGGGCTTTTGTTTTTTGGGAGATTTTTGATCACAGCTTCAATTTCAGAGATTGTAATTGGATTGTTCACAATTTCTATTTCTTCCTGGTTCAGTTTTGGAAGACTGAACTTTTTAAAGCATATGTCCATTTCTTCCAGGTTATCTATTTTATAGCCATATACTTGTTCATAATAGTTTCTTATAATCCTTTGTATTTCTGCATTGTCTGTTGTAATATCTCCTTTTTCATTTCTAATTTTGTTGACTTGATTCTTCTCTTTTTTCTTGATGAGTCTGCCTAAAGGTCTGTCAATTTTATTTATTTTCTCAGAGAACCAGCTTTTAGTTTTATTAATCTTTACTATTATTTCTTTCATTTCTTTTTTCACTTATTTCTGCTTAGAACTTAATGCTTTATTTCCTTCTACTAATTTTGGAGATTTTTTGTTCTTCTTTATCCAGTTATTTTAGGTGTAAAGTTAGGTTGTCTATTCAATGTTTTTCTTTTTTCTTGAGGTAGGATTGTATTGCTATAAACTTCCCTCTTAGAACTGCATTTGCTGAATCCCATATGTTTTGTGTTGTGTTTTCATTGTCATTTGTTTCTAGAATTTTTTAAAAATTTCCCTTTTGATTTCCTCATTAACCTGTTGGTTATTTAGAAATGTGTTGTTTAATCTCCATGTGTTTGTATTTCTTTTTTTTTCCTTGTAATTGATATCGACTCTCATAGCATTGTTGTCAGAGAAGATGCTTGATACAATTTCAATTTTCTTAAATTTACTGAGGTTCAATTTGTGACCCCAGATATGGTCTATCCTGGAGAATGTTCCATGTGTACTTGAGAAGAAGGTGTATTCTTCTGCATTTGGATGGAATGTCCTGAAGATATCAATGAAATCCATCTCATCTAATGTATCATTTAAGACTTGTGTTTCCTTATTAATTTTCTGTTTTGATGACCTGTCCATTGGTGTGAGTGGGGTGTTAAAGTCTCCCACTGTCATTGTGTTACTGTCAATTTCTCCTTTTATGTCTGTTAGTGTTTGTCTTATGTATTGAGATGCTCCTATGTTAGGTGCTTGTGCTGTGCTTGGCCACTCAGTAGGGTCTGACTCTTTGAGACCCCCTGGACTGTAGCCCACCTGCCTCCTCTGTCCATGGGAATTCTCCAGGCAAGGATACTGGAGTGGGTTGCCATTTCCTTCTCCAGAGGATGTTCCCAACCCAGGGATGTTGGATGCATGGATATTTACAATTGTTAGTCTTCCTCTTGGATTGATCCCTTGATCACTATGTAGTGTTCTTCCTTATCCCTTGTAATCTTCATTTTAAGGTCTATTTTGTCTGATATAAAGATTGTTACTTCTAAAATAAATAAATAAAGATTGTTACTCCAGCTTTCTTTTGCTTCTCATTTGCATGGAATATATATATATTCCATATATATTTATGGAATATATATATATATATTTACCTCCAGTCTATATGTGTCTTTAGGTCTGAAGTGGGTTTCTTGTATATAATATATATGTGTGTCTTGTATTTATATCCATTCAGCCAGTGTGTGTCTTTTTCTTGGAGCATTTAATCCATTTACGTTAAAGTAATTTTGATATATATGTTCTTATTGCCAGTTTCTTAATTGTTTGTGGTTGATTTTGTAGATCTTTTTTCTTCTTTTGTATTTCTTGGCTATATAAGTCCCTTTAACATTAGTTGTAAAGCTGGTTTTGCGGTTTTTGCTTGTCTGAAAACTTTTTTATTTCTTCATCAATTTTGAATGAGATCCTTGCCGGGTACAGTAATCTTGGTTGTAGATTTTTCCCATTCAGTACTTTAAATATATCCTACCATTTCCTTCTGGCCTGCAGAATTTCTTCTGAAAGATCAACTGTTAAGTGTATGGTGTTTCCCTTGTATGTTACTTATTGCTTTTCCCTCGCTGCTTTTAATACTCTTTCTTTGTGTTTAGTCTTTGTTAGCTTAATTAATATGTGTCTTGGCGTGTTTCTACTTGGGTTTATTCTGTGTGGAATTCTTTGTGCCTCTTGAAACTGATTGACTATTTCCTTTTCCATGTTTGGGAAATATTCAACTACAATCTCTTCAAAAATTCTCTCATACTCTTTTTTTTTTCTCTTCTTCTTCTGGGACCACTATAATTCAAATGTGGTGTTGATATTGTCCCAGAGGTCTCTGAGACTATCTTCAATTCTTTTCATTCTTTTTATTTTATTCTGCTCTTCAGAAGTTATTTCCACCATTTTATCTTCCAGCTCACTGATTTGTTCTTCTGCTTCAGGTATTCTGCTATTGCTTCCTTGTAAAGTATTTTTAATTTCAGCAATTATGTTGTTTGTCTCTATATGTTTATTCTTTAATTCTTCTAGGTCTTTGTTAACTGATTCCTGCATTTTTTCCATTTTGTTTTCAAGGTTTTTGATCATCTTTACTATCATTATTCTCAGTTCTTTTTCAGGTGTTTGCCTATTTCCTCTTCATTTATTTGGACTTCTGTGTTTCTAGTTTTTTCCTTCATTTGTGTAGTATTTCTCTGCCTTTTCATTAATTTTTTTAACTTATTTAGTTTGAGGTCTCCTTTTCTCATGCTTCAAGGAAAATTGAATTCTTTCCTTGAAGAAAGTTGAATTCTTTCTTCCTTTCGGTTTCTGCCCTCCTAAGGTTGGTCCAGTGGTTTGTGTCAGCTTCCTATGGGGTGAGATTTGTGCTGAGTTTTTGTTTGTTTGTTTGTTTTTCCTCTGGTGGTCAAGGCTGAGTGAGGTGGCACTCCTGTCTGCTGATGATTGGGTTTGTATTTTTTTGTTTGTTGTTTAGATGAGGCATCCTGCACAGGGTGCTACTGGTGGTTGGGTGATGCCAGGTCTTGTGTTCAAGTGGTTTCCTTTGTGAGTTCTCACTACTTGATACTCCCTAGGGTTGGTTCTCTGGTAGTCTAGGGTCTGTGAGTTAGTGCTCCACTCCAAAGGCTCAGGGCTTCACCTTGAGTTTTGTGTGGTTCTATGTATTCTTTTTCACTGGCCAGGTACTCCTGCCCACTCTCAGCTGATGTTCTGCATGCACTCATTTGTCTGAAGGTGTGTTCCTGATGTATCTGTGAAAAGATATACTCCACGTCCACCTACTCCTCTGCCTTCTTATTCTCCCTTGGAATGTCTCTCTTCACCTTTGACATTTTTGGATTTCTGTTGCCTGGTGAGTGAGGAGCAGGCCCCAAGTAAGTTTGAGAGCTGCCAGACTGCTTGTCCTGTGGCTCCATTGTCAGTTACCAGCTCCAAGGGGCTGGTTTGTCTGGTCCCAGGTGTGACATCTTAGGCAGGTGCATGGCTGGACACACAGCGGGAGTTCACCCTGCACTGCAATCCTTTTGCAGGGGAGCATACCCGTTAGCTCTGCTTCCATCAGATCCTGAACTGAATCTATCTATTGTTTTTCATTGCTGTGTCCTCACTGCTCAGAATGCCTCATGGCATGACTCATGATTATACCATACCTTAGTTTTGTTGGGTTATCATTCCATAGTTCAATTTCCTTATCTCTTATATGGGGCCATTACTACCCTATTACCACCTTCTTAATATGGGGAAGGAATAACTGTATTTTGAAGATGCAATATGGAGATCCATTTCTTCTACCAACCAGCTGAGCAACATGTCAGGAGTTCCTTGATCTCCTCGAGCTTCTTCAGGAAGGAAAACATTACTTTGTATTTCAGAAGTCTCTTTGAGACTCCAATATGGTGATGTATGTGAAAGTGTCTTGCAAAATGTCTGTGCATGTATATTCCGTCACTGCTGTCCTGTTAGACTCCTTGAGATGCTATGGGCTGTAGCCCACCAGGCTCTTCTGTCCATGGGATTATCCCAACAAGAATACTGGAGTGAGTTGCCATGTCCTCCTTCAGAGGTTCTTCCCAACTCAGGGATGGAACCCACGTCTCATGCATCTCCTGCATTGCAGGCGGATTCTTCACCATTGAGACACTGGAGAAGCACTCAAAATGTACATTCCTATACAAATATGAATGATCACTTCCAAATATATAAAGTTAGATGCTCAGTTAATGAAAAAATATTCTGAGCACTTTCCCTCTCAGATGCACTTTTCTCTTTCTCCCTCTTCCTCTGTTGCTCTCAAAATGTTTATGCGGGTCTCCTCTATAAATAATGGTAGTGGCGTACTGACACTCAGATTTAAATGCTGCAGCGCAGCACCCTGTACAAGAAGGCTGACGCGGAGTTTCTATTTTTATATGTTTAGTGATACATCCAAGTGTCACTCAACAACAACAGGAAAGGAACGACTGTGCTGCTATCGTTCACTCAGATATTCATCCCTCCTCCGCCTACCAGCCAGACACATCCCTGACAAGCACTGCGTGACTCCACCTGCTCACCACCTGTCAATATTTGGGTTAAAAAAAACAGACTCCAGCATGTGACTCTTAATTTTCATTAGGATGAGTGTAGATATTGTGAATCATAAACTAGGCTCAGCATTTACATGGCAAGGCCGCTAGAATTTAATTGTTTCCCTCTCTTGAAATGCTCTATCTCAGTATCAAATGATCTCTGTAAAGGCTACTACAGAGTTTCTGAGATGGGAATTGAAATATATTCTGGTGGATGACTGAGGGCAATGGAGAAATGCAAGGAAGTAGCTTGGACTCTGATTAGAACTTCAGTCAGGACAGGGCTAATTCTCCAGGCTTCAGGGAAAGATAGCCCTGTAGTTTTACACCCTGATTGAGCAAATTGATATGATAGCCCCTTCTGTTTACTATAACCCTTTCAAATGCTAAACTGAGGCATATCATCAGAGACAATTAGGGCTACGGTTTTCATCCACTGAAAATCAGTGTGGTTCATGACTGTCTCAAAACACCTGGGGGAATATTCACTTATAAGAAGACCAAACCCCACTGAAGAGACAAAGGACATCCAAACCTAACAGTGCTTACAGGCAGGTGAAGGAGTGGACACTTTCATTAATAATTCACTATTTGATGAATTCAACATGCTATCTGTGATTTATAGGTTTGCATGTCATAGCGACTTAGAATAGGCTCCGAAGTCAGAAAGCTGTGTTTCAAATTCTAGTTCTATAACTTTCTGGCTCTGTGATTTTGAACATTTATTTTATTTCTCCAAACCTGCTTCCTTACCCGTAAAATAGGTTACATGCTTAACTTGGAAGATCATTATGAGTATATGAAAGTATATTTGCATGACACCTATGTAGTGGTTGATTTATCATAAGTTAAAGCTAATACTTACTAAGTCCTAATGCATACTAAACATTGTTTTAAGCACTTCCTAAGATACCTCTAATTGTATTACTAGTTTAAATTGCTTTTTTCTTTCTGAAACTTTATTTCCATTATTGGATTTTACCCAAGCTAATAATATCAAGTCTAGGACTGTTTTCTATTTGTTGTTCCAGGACATAATAAGTCTTAAAGAAAAGCCACTGACTTACAGCATGATGGGTCTAATCTGAAAGAAGCCAACATTGAAAATCTAGTGCAAGAATTTTGGCCAGAATGTAATGCAGACTGCAAATGGAAAGATCTCACTATGAATGCAGCAAAGCAGCACCCAGAGAAGTAGGCAGAGTTCTGAGAAGCAGAATCTAGTTCTCTGCCTCCTGGGAGTTGCCATGTCTTGATTGACTAAGGACTTAAGCTTGGTGATTGAAACTCATGGTCAGGTGGCCCCAGGCAGTGCTCTAGCTCTTCTGTATTTAAAATCATCCTTCTGCCCTATAGTATCTTGCCCCGGCTTAAACACTGCAATGGGGTTGGTTGAGCAGGACCAGGAGAGGCTGTGGCACTGAGAGCAATGCCAACAATAACATAAGCAGTGCAGTAATTCTGACCTGAAGGGAACAGAGTATGTTGCTCCTTTTCATCCCCAGAAGACTTAGGTGCATAAAGTTTTTCTCATTTTGTGTTCAGTCAACCAGAAACCAATAGCAGATAACAAAGACTGTAAATGCACCTATCAAGATGGAAAAATGTTTACTTTTTCCAAGTTCAGATTTGCTACATAAAGGGAAGACAGTGTATATTTCTGGAACCTTATCTAATCCAGATATTAAGTGATTTAAACCTATTTCCATTTAATATTTATATTTTGATAATGATATTGTCTTAATTTTATAATGGAGATACTGAGTTTTAAGAATGTTAAGAAACTTGATCCATTACTAGGTTCAGATCTAAACTCAAAATAATATCTACCTGGCTCTAAATTTACCATTATATGAAACAACTCTCATTAAAATTAGCATGATGAAGAGCATTCTGTTATTTAAGAATTTCTAATTTGTCTCTCCAGTCAATTAGGTCATGTTTAACCTTCTTTGCTATATATATGCAAGGTTTGCTACCTATAAAACCTTATTTACAATTAACAAAAAGTTGTTTTTGTTGTTGTTGTTCAGTCGCTAAGTCATGTCTGACTCTTTGTGATCCCATGGACTGCAGCAATCTAGGCTCCTCTGTCCTCCACTGTCTCCCAGAGTTTACTCAAATTCATGTCCATTGAGTTAGTGATACTATCCAAACATCTCATCCTCTGCTTCCCCTTCCTCCTTTGGCGTTCAGTCTTTCCCAGCATCAGGGTCTTTTCCAGAGACTTGGCTCTTTCCATCAGGTAGCCAAAGTATTGCAGCTTCAGCTTCAGCAATGCTAGGTCAGGACAGAGTACCAAATAGATGCTTAAAAAACAAACAAACAAAAACTCCTTGAATTGAATTTGAGAGAATTAGAACTAGCAAAAAATTAAATAAATAAGCAAATAATGCTTGAGATGAGAACTAGAGACCTAAGAGTGTTCGACAACAGTTGGAGCATATCTTACAAGAGAATCAACATCTCAGAGCTATAGCTGTATTAGAGGTCACACAAAAGCAGATGTGTACCAATAAACCTGAGAGAGGATATACAACTTCTTAGAGAACATCACCAGTGATGGAGAACTCATAAACACCTGAGATAGCTATTTCATTTTCCAAAAGCTCAAATTTTTGGAAGAAAAAGTAGGCTTGCCTTGCTTTGCCAGTATATCATAATGCAGTTTTCCCTGTCTACCTCTGTAAAAGGCTACAAGATACTCCCTACCCCAACTTGAACCTCAGGAATCTGCAGCTTTCCTTCAAGAATAAGCACCGATGTGTCTACTGATGCATGCACTTGAGTAGTGGTTGCTTCTTCCTGTTGGCCATGAATTTCAGCCTCCTAGGGATTCATGGCTAAATATACTTCTACAGAAAAGGCAGAGGTCCCTGGAACAAAAAGGATTATAAGGCATGAAAGCTTTCAGCAGAAAAGGGGAACTGAAAAACTGCCAACTTGTTGGGGGATGTGGAAGTGAGAAAAGCTTTGATCAGTACTTCATTAAAGGATTGAAGAGGAAAGGATTTGGAAGCTGTTGGAAAATCAAGCATTCTAGCAGAATCATAAGTTTAAATACTCTTTTCAAAGGGTTTACTTATTTATTGAATTTTAATTTTTTTTAGTTCTCTTGTCTATGGATTCTTTTTTTAATTTACTAATTTTCTGCTAGACCTACTGGTCAATCACTGCTGAAAGAGAGTAGGATAAGATGACCTTAGAGCATTCTACACTATGAATATATGGATACCATATGACAAAGACAGATTCAATGGTAATGGTGAAGGAATGAGAGAATTATTACATGAACGGAAGGACTTGGGGGTTCAACTCTGTCACTGATATCAAATCACCATCCAAAAAATCTCTGAATAGGAAGATAGCCTGATTATCCAAAACCTTCTGGATTATGTATTATACCAGCCTCTGCCCTGTAAACCTCAAAAATATGTTTATATATATAGCTCAAACAGTTGAACCTTTGCTCAGTTTCTGGGGAAATTAAATATCACTGACTCTAACTCTAAAGAAAGGATAACTTTTGGAAAATTCTGAATAATAGTATATTTTATGGAAAACAGTCTTATTGAATTTGAATACTTGCACTATCAAGATTACTTGCTAACAGAATATTGAAGTGTTTTGTCCCTAAAAATACATTCTTAGATTTTTATTAATATATGCTTCAGTTATAATTAAATAGCACTCTTCACTGAATACTATGTCTGTCTAAAAAATGGGATGAGTCTTTTAATAGGCTATTACAGCACCCAGATAGTCCTCTTTATATTCTCAGGTTTGTAAAACTTTTTCTTCCCACACATACAAAGAAAATAAATCTCTACCAAGCCAGATTTCAGGATACCCTTATTTCTCAACTGGTGAACTTGATATGGAAATGTTTTTCTGTTCCAGGAGGGTTTTCTTAAACAATGAAAAAATGGTTTTGTCCCACTTTCCACAAAATAGATTTTTTTTCCCCATATTTCTTATTTCTCCATTTTCCTAACCACTTTCCCCTCCCTTCTTTTCATAGAGCCTATTTTCTCAAGCTGTTCTCAGTTAGGCAGTGTCTGCAAGCAGCGCTGATGTTTCCACTCTGAGAAGTCTCCAGTGATTATACCCAGTCTCTTTCATGCTAGAGCTACATATTTATCAACCACAGAGAGCAAAGACGGGGCGGCACCAGGGTAGTGAGTGATATAAATTGCTGTCACAGCAGAAATTTTGCTAGGGGAGGTCTCTAGATAGGGGAAAAAAAAAAAATTTTTTTTTGGCCCCTTTGAGGAGGGGCAAAGAGTACAAAGGTAAAGAAGAGATGAGTTTAAAAAAGAAAAAAAGCAGGAAGAGCACAGTGGGCAATTAGAGAAGACTCGGTGATATGTGCATGGTTGCTTTTCCCTGCTGGAGATGCCCTCCAGTAACCAGAAGGGGGTCATAAGTATAATGAGCTGGGCAGCCTGACATCTGGACTCTTCAGTCCAGCCTCAGATTTCTACCTGGGTCTAACAACTTGAGAGCTTCAGAGCTGAGAGGTAAGTGAAAGATTTTTTTTATTCTTATCTCCCTTCTCAGACATGGGAACATATTTCCCCACATGGGATAGAGTCTACCCTTCTTGACTAACCAGGAGTAACTGGAGGAAGTTACAATCCAGACTGGCTCTCTTAGCTCCCTCAAGGCCTGCACTGACTTAAGAGAAAACTTGCTCCAACCCCTCCCAAAATTCACAACTTATAAGTATCTAATTAACACCCACCCCAGGCCTTTGAGTTTGTAGAGATGCAGATAATATTTATTTCTAATAATTTTATTCTCCCCAAAACAGCCAGAACTTTTGCAAAGACTATTTGGCTTCAAGAAAACTGGGCGACAGTGATACACAGTTCATCCAAACTATGGCTACTGCCTGTGAAACTTCCCAGAGTACCTTTGATCTTGGCAATGGATTAGTATGGTCATCATCAAATGCACATATGGCAACCACATTTTCCAAACTTCAAACAGGGATATATTGGTCTAATAATTGGAAAGAATATATGATAATGGAGAAGTGGTAACCATCTTACTCACGCTTCTTAGAATGTTAACTGGTCCCTCATTACTATCTTTTCCATGACTCTTCACAAATTCTAGATCAAGAATAACTTTATCCTCAAGCTTTACCCTTTATTTCTCCAACTTTGTGCTCTATCTTGTCACCTTAGAGATAGCACTCATTTGTGAAAGTTGAGTAAAAGAAAGTCTAAATGCTACTTAGTCAATGTTACAAGACTCTTCCTAATACACCGGTGGTATTTAAGCAAAACAGAAAGTCAGGGCAAGACACATAGTAATTCTATGGAGTTTGCTTCAGCTTCCTGAAAGGAGCAGAGAGCAAAACTCCAGGTTATGAGGTTAGAGCCAAGGCTATACAAGCTTCTTCAGTTTCCTGGCATTTGGGGAAGTAGAAGAGACTATTTCCACTTTAAGGAAATTCACACAAGGAGTTTTAGATCACTCTAGAAAAGAAGTAGCACTAGTGGTAAAAAACCCACCTGCCAATGCAGGCGACTTAAGAGACACGGGTTCAATCCCAGGGTTGGAAAGATCCCCTGGAGGAGGGCATGGCAATCCACTGCAGAATTCTTGCCTGGAGAATCCCATGGACAAAGAAACCTGGCAGTTTACAGTCCATTGGGTTTCAAAGAGATGGACACAACTGAAGTGACTTAGTACACACTAGAAAAAAATTGTAAACTGGTTAAAGTTTGACTTTGGTACTTCTGAATTGCTCTTTCTTCCTCATCTTCCCTTGCCTCCTGTCTCCTTTTCTTTACCAGTAGGTCTAAGTTGTATCCTGACATTTTGTATTTCTAATAAAATCCTAGATGACTTCACTGCTACTTGCCATGAACCATATTTTGGGTACACGATTAGATGTAAAAAAAAAAATCTATGTATATACATACATACATATGAAGCAAGATAAGGTCCATACAAGCATATGTGTATTTTCAGAGTGTCCAGAAGAACATCCTCTTAACAAGGACTGAAGGAGTGACTAATTGTTGAATCAAGAAGACAAAACATGAAACTTGGCATTAAAGAACATGAGTTTATATGCAAACTTTGACATTTGCTATCTGAGCGACCTTGGACTAGTCATTAACTTTTCTGATGTCTAATTTTCCCATCTGTAAAATTATAATAATACTTATTTCTTCTGGTGGTTGTGAAATTCAAAATGCATAATGTGTGATAAAACTTCAAAGTGAGAATCAGTTACTAATACAGTTGAATTTAGCACTCCATGCAGAGATAATTTTAGGCAGAAGGGCCCCATCAAATCATATCAGCAGGTTATGTGCTTATTCTGCTACTATAACAGACAGCCCTAATCAAGTATATGAATGCTTAGTCACTCAGTCATGTCTGACTCTTTGTTACCTCATGGATTGTAGTCCGCCAGGCTCCTCTCTCCATGGAATTCTCTAGGCAAGAATACTAGAGTGGGTAGCCATTCCCTTCTGAAGAGGATCTTCCTGACCCAGGGATCAAACTCGGGTATCCTGCATTGCAGGCAGATTCTTTACTGACTGGGCCACCAGGGAAGCTTTATAGTCCTAATCAAGTATATAGGAATGTACGAAAACAAACATCACAATTAGAACTCATTGGTTTAAGAAGGTGGCTTCATTTTAATCAATCAACCAGTAGTTATGAGTAATTTGATACTTTTTCTTTTTTTTTGGTACATATGCTCCCTGAGTTGTCTCAGGCCCCATAGCTTTAGCAAAACTAAGACAAATAGCTGAGCAAAAGTTCTCATCTGTTTATTGCTTCACTATATCTGAGTATCTATTATGATTTTTCTAGAGGCAGGTTAGAGATGCAGGTCCCAAAAGAAAGAGTACTGTGCTTGTATAACTGAACACAGATTCAGCCACTTCAGCTCAACAGTCAATACATCAAGGGGTCACTTCAGTTCAGTCACTCAGTCATGTCTGATTCTTTGCAAACCCATGGACTGTAGCATACCAGGCCTCCCTGTCCATCACCAACTCTTGGAGTCCACCCAAACCCATGTTCATTGAGTCAGTGATGCCATCCAACCATCTCATCCTCTGTCATCCCCTTCTCCTCCTGCCTTCAGTCTTTCCCATCATCAGGGTCTTTTCAAATGAGCCAGCATCAGGTGGCCAAAGTATTGGAGTTTCAGATTCAGAATCAGTCCTTCCAATGAATATTCAGAACTGATTTCCTTTAGGATGGACTGGTTGGATCTCCTTGCGGTCCAAGGGACTCCCAGGAGTCTGCTCCAACACCACAGTTTGAAAATATCAATTCTTCGGTGCTCAGCTTTCTTTAAGGTTCAAATCTCTCATCCATACATGACTAGTGGAAAAACCACAGCTTTGACTAGATGGACCTTCATTGGCAAAGTAATGTCTCTGCTTTTTAATAAGCTGTCTAGGTTGGTCATAACTTTTCTTCCAAGGAGCAAGTCTTTTAATTTCATGGCTGCAGTCACCATCTGCAGTGATTCAAGTGCTGGTAAAAAAGGAAAGTTTCTTTACTTAGAAAAGCTGGCAATCTGGGCAGAAGGTGGACATATGTCTATAGATCAATTATGAAAATCCTGCTCAGCCCTGACAATTTTTGAAAAGGAAAACATTCTCAATTAATCATTAAGGCAGGAAGTCAAATTCTTCCTCATTTTTCCATTGCATGCAGACCTGCTGACTTCTCCTGATCTTCACTGGGACTCTGTCTTCAATGGTCAGCCTGAAATTTAATATTCTCTTGCCCACGTTGTTCATCTGTGTCCGTGAGGTCCACCTGAAAATTTACTGAGGGAAAACTAGAGGTTGAAAGTCATTCTTTAACTACTTAATTCTTCATTCTTACACTACTTAATTCTTCATTCTTAATTCTTCATTTCCAGGAAAGGAATCAACAAGTTAGGTAAGGCATTGTGTATGTTTAGCAAAGTAGAAATCTGGAGCTATATTAACTGTTGCCTAGTGATTTCCTCTTTATGTCTGAAGAAAACCAGGATGAACAAACAAAAAGGAAAAAGAGTCACTTATACTTAGTATATAAAATACCCAATTCATTGGGTTTGCAAGGAACCCATCATATTCTTTGCATGATTTCCCAATAAAAGGAAAGGGGAAGCAACTCGGTCCCAGAATAATTAGAACAAAGTGGATGCCAAACCTGATTTGCAACCTGGAAAAATACAAGAGCTATATTAAAATGTCCTGGGTGCTTTGCAGAGAGCTTAGCTACCTTGTGCTAAGATCTGCCACTGCATATGACCATTAAAAACCTAAGTTTTTAAGAAACAAGAATACTCCTAGGATGTGGTATCAATCTCCATGCAAGATCAAATCCAGAAATTCACAGCTGAGGAAAGAGAACTGGTAAGCAGTATGAGTGGTATTCAATCCAGAAGGCAAGTTGGGTAGTAAGTAGCATAAGAAAAAAATGAATGTCCAGTATCAGAAGTTCATTAGACAAGACAAGTTGAAAATTTCCAACTAGAGAACTGACAAAGCCAAATCAAGGATCGGTGCCTAGGAAAGTAGATGAGATGACAGGAGATGGTAAGATGGGAGCACTTACTAAGCTATCTGACAGTTTGGCTTGACTTCTTTCCTTCAGCTCTGGTCTATTTCCATAATGCTTCACACTAGCCTACTGCTTTGGGTACTGGGCATCTTATAGCACCATGCGACACCTGAGTAATAGCAATCACCTTACCAGAGATCCAAGTACATCAAGGCCCTGTATATTTTGGCCATTGAAATGATAAGTTATTGAAAAACAGAACCTTATTTATTTTCTATGCTTCAGTTCTATGTCCCAAACAAAAGTACAATAAATTAAAATTGAATGAAAATTGTGATAAAGCCTCATGTCTAATGAATATAGGATGAGAAGGAGCTATGCTAATTTGGGTACTTGATTATATCCATCATGTTAGGCTTTCCTGAATCTGCGTCGAAGCACAGGTCCCATCTGCAATATAAATAGGGATATTACTGCTACTCAGTCTTTTGCCACAAAGAGCAAATAATTTGACTGACTATGGATATGTTTCAAGGCTGGACTATTGGGCGGCTGGAGCACTGGGATTTATACAGAATTCACTCCATGTCAGAAAAGAATGCATTCTTTTCTGCAGTAGAAATTCCCAATTTCTTGCTTCAGTTTGATCAGAGAATTTGTCAACTGCAAACTCCTAGCTGGAAATGAGCTTTTTTCTCTTGCCAATCTGGATTATGATAAATATCTCCTCTACCCCTGTGTCCTATTAGTCTGCCTGCTGACAGGAAGGGACTCAGCAAGTTGGTAATGTGGGAGATCCCTTTGTGATATTTGGCACAACCTGATTTGATCTCTAGTTATCTTTATTAATCCTTCCCCACTAGATTTTGGCTCTCTTGGATTTAAATGACATCTTTAAACTGAGAAACAAAGAATTTGCAATTGTTTCCCAGCAATGTGCAAATTGGCACTTAACTGAGAATTAATGGTGTGCTAACTGCTCACTGCAGCCGTTCCCACTGCAAATTGCACTGGGACTGCTTGCACTTTTGACTTTGACATGCTTTTTATAGGGGTACGTGAGTAATTTGATCTGTAAAAGGAAGAGAAGATTCCACCTCCTGAAGGAAAAGTACTAATTAGTAGCAAAATCAAACTGCCTTTCTCTGGCAGGGTCTCTTCTTGCTATATTAGACTTAATGCAAACCCCTGCCATGCTGAGCTTCTACATAGGATTGTCCAATACAGTCTGTTTAATTTTCATTTCCTTCAGCAGAGTTGATATTCAATTAGCCACACCAATGAAGGGATGCATTAGTACTCAATAATCTCTTAACTTTGTATAGTGCTTTAGAGTTTACAAAGAACTTTCACATCTGCTTTTTATAGACATAATTGTATTTAGCAACAATTATTAGCCCCATTTTACAGCTAGAGAAATTTAAGTTCAAGACATTAAAGCTATGTCCAAAGCCACATAGTAAGAAATGGAAGAGACAGAGAATCCAGATTCCATCATTTCTTTAAAAAAATTTTATTGGAGTGCAGTTGATTTACAATGTTGTTAGTTTCAGGTGTACAAGCAAAGTGAATCAGTCATACATATACATATGTGATATGTGTGCATGCTCAGTCACTCAGTCATATCTGACTCTTTGCAACCCCATGGATGGCAGGCAGTCTGCCAGGTTCCTCTGTCCATGGGATTATCCTGGCAAGAATACTGGAGTGGGTTTCCATTCCCTTCTCCAGGGGATCTTCCCAACCTAGGGACTGAACCCAGGTCTTCCTCATTGTAGGCAGATTCTTTACCATCTGAGCCACGAGGGAAGCCCACACCCTTTTAAAAACATGTCCATGTTGTTCATTTATTTATTCATTTTTTAAGTATAAAAATTTGCAGGACAATGCTGTGTAAATAGTACCTGCTAAATGTCCTTAGAGAAAAGAAACAGCAAGATTAGGATTCTCAAAATCTTCTTGTCATGTGTACATGGCAAGTATACATTGCATGTAAATATTAATGTTAGACAAAAACCCAGTCCTTGAGGATTAGGAATTGTGTCTGATTCATCATTGTATCTTTCCGCAGTCCCTAACATAGTACAGGACCTAACAGAGAGTAGACAGGACATAAATACTTGCTGGAAAAAAAGTGAATGTCTCTGCCCTATCTCATTAGATTCTCTGTCCTTTCATTTCTTTATTTTTCCTTATAGTACTTACTACTACTGTTAATATATGCTTTCATGTGTGTTTATTCTGTCTCCTCTACTGGAATGTAAACTCCATGAGGATGGGGATCTTTGTCAGTTTCATCCACTGATATATTTCAAGCATACAAAGCAGTGCCTGGATTTTACTGAATAGATGGCATAAAACTGAATGATGTCATTTGAAAGCCAGCTTGGTTGGCCAGAAAAGTCTAAGATTTAACTTTGCATTTTTTGCTTCCCTGGTTTTGAAAGCCATAAGCTGAGTTTGGAAGGTTCATTCATTTCCCTGTCTAAAGAGAGAAGTGATCTAACTCACTGAAGCAAAATCTTATTTGAGAGTTTCTTCCCAAGTACATTAGGGTAGTTTGGAGAGGAAAATAATGTATATATAGATCTATAGACCTGTCCCTTTCCAAAGTGTGACTTCCAATGACCTCCTGTTTTAGGTGGACCACTGACTGCAGGGGAAATCAGGATAATTGTCTTCATGTCCCAGAAATGACTCCCTGTAGATTTAGAACAGCCTTGGAGAGCAAATGTGCAAACAGTCAAGTGATTCGGACAACTTTAGGGCCTTCATCACAAAGCCTGGGACCTTGGACCATTTTCTGGTCTGTGACAAAAACATCCTCCCCAGGATTCTTCATTGACTGGAATTGAGGGATTGAGTATAGTGGGGAAAGAGTCCTCAGCCTCCTGCTGTGAAGAGGTGAGATCTCCAGCTGTACCAGTCCTCATTAGCACCCAGGAGGGGGGAGCGGTGGCGGTGGGGAAACCAGACAGCAAGTATGTGGAATACTTTGGCTCAGAGTTCTCTCTAAGAAGTCCCCTGAGATGGTCTTTAATAAACCTCCTGGGCAGGACTGGAAAAGTTAATTAGGATGTATAAAAGTAGTTTGACTACTTAAAATCAGAAGCCGTTGGAGAGTATTAAATATGTTTCAAATCCATTTGTTTTACCAAGGTGGGTGGATTTCTTGTTCATGGGGCTTTACCATAGAAAGCATAGTTGATATTACAGCAGGTGGTTGTTAAGAGAATTTGAGACACTGAGAGCATTGTTTTTTCCCATGACAGTGGCATGTAGCTTCTAGACTTGTTCTGTCCCTTTTGACAGCTACTAACCACATATTACTATTGGACATCTGAATGTAGCTAGTGGGCCTGAGAAATTCTTAATATTGTCAATGCAATCGAATTCAAATCTAAAATTGGATATTTTATTTAGTTACCAGAAAAGTTTCAGAGTCTATTTAGAACAACAGTACTATGTAAATCTACTTCTTCAGTTGTAGACTTTATTAACTCTAAATGTTAATCAAATGTTACTTCTGATGGAAATGTAATGTCTAAATTCACATGTGATGTAAGTGTGAAATACACACTGGATTTCAGAAAATTTTACAAAAATGCAGTGTCTCACTAATAATCGTTTACATTGATTAAACATTGAAACACTATTCTGGATATATTATATCAAACACATTTTGTTATTCATTGTAAATTCATCTGATTTTGTTTTACTTTTTAAAATGTGACTACTTTTAAAATGTTAAATTATATATGTGGCTAGCATATTTTCATTCAATATTTTTCTAGGAATAGTGATGTTATGGACTGAGTTATGTCTTCCCACCCCATCCTCCACCCTTCATGTGTTGAAGTTCTAAACCTAATACCTGATAATGTGACTATGTTTGGAGAAAAAGTTTTTAAAGAGGTAATTTAGGTGAAATGAAATCATTGAGGTGGCCTTAATCGGAAGATGTCTTTTCAAAGAGGAAATTAGGTCACAGACACACAGAGAAAAAACCATGTAGAAACTTGTGGAGAAAATGACTATATAAAAGCCAAGAAGAGAGGGCTTCAGAAGAAACTAACTCTACCAACACCTTGAATTGGACTTCTGGCCTCCAGAACTAAAAGGAAATAAATTTCTGTTTCAGTCACCCACTCTGTAGTACTATGTAGAGTAGCCCTAGTGAGCTAAAGAAGAACTAACATTAAACTTGCAACAGGAGAAAATACCAGAACAGCAGATGCAAACTTCATCCTACTTGTTCACTGTTGCTCTCTCCCACTATACTATAAGCTCTGTGAAGGAAAAAACTGCTTCTTTCTAAAGCTTTCTGTACTGACAACACCTGGCACAGTTCCTGTTACAGAGCATTGCTGTTTGGTCACTAAGTCGTGTCCAGCTCTTTGTGACCCATGGACTGCAGTGCTGCAGGCTTCACTACCCTTCACCATCTCCTGGAATTTGCTCAAACTCACGTCCATTGAGTCTGTGATGCTATCCAACCCTTTCATCCTTTGTCACCACCTTCACAGAATAAATGCTCAATGAACATTTGTTGATTGAAAAAGTGATTATCTAACTCATTCAATCAATGTAAAGAGCTGATTTGGGTGACTAACCAAAAAATGCCATTTATTTCTCATTAGCATGGGTTTATAATCTGATTTTTTTTTTTTCAGTTAGATTGCTACCATTTGTTTGACCGGGATCAACTCAAATATGTGTCTTAACAATTAGTATTGGCCTTCTTAACTATGAATTCATCAGTCGTTAATACCCAGGAAAGCACTCTCTGAGACTGTAGACCCATAACTAAGCAATAGTTTCATTTTTTTAAAGGGATGTAAAAGCAGTTTTAACATTCTTTGTTTTCTCACTAACATTTCACAAGATACTCACAATTTGACTAACTGAATTAAGCGAAAGCCTTAGAGCTTGAAGGGCCATTTATAATCCAGTTATCTGTCCAGTTGGATAACCTACTTCAAAATCTGTTGGATACTCAGTTTTGATGGAGGTTTTCCTCACTCTAATTTCTTCACCTTTGTGATTAAGACACCTTTGTATCCAGTTCCCATTACACTTGCTCAAGGACTGCCATTAGAAAGCTCCTCTTTGCTAAAGCCTGCAAACCTCACAGAATTGGTTCTGCCTGTTCAGGTAGAAGTACTGAACCATGGCCTCTCTCTGCCTGCCACTAGCAGTAGTGGGAAGCCAGCCTAGATTCTGAAAAGCCCAGAATCTGTAATAACCATGGCTGTAGCTCTGTCAATTAAAGAGTATCATAGATACCTGTCTGGTATGGATTCATGGATTTTTCTACCTAAGTCCACTGTGATCACGTTTATTTTATTTCATCAGTAGGTAGGCATTGAGCATATAATATCCTCAGCCCTGGGAACATAAAGTGAAAGTGAAAGTTGCTCAGCTATGTCCAGGTCTTTGTGACCCCATTGACTATACAGTCTGTGGATTTCTCCAGGCCAGAATACTGGAGTGGATAGACTTTCCCTTCTCCAGGGGATCTTCCCAACCCAGGGATCAAACCCAGGTCTCCCACATTGCAGGTGGATTCTTTACCAACTGAGCTATTTGGGAAACCCATAAGAGAGAGTTAAATGATTGTTTATACTATATGGATGGATGCTAGGGGTGGGTGTGGAGGCAAGAAGTGGTAAGTTGGATGTGGGCCAAATAATTCTCTATAAATGTATAATCTGAAACTGAGAAAACTTAAAAGAAACATAATTGTGTGTGTGTGTGTGTGTGTGTGTGTGTGTGTGTGTGTGTATGTATAATGGGGTTGAGGGAGAAATGACTATAATGAAAAAGTACATAGGGGTATATAACCAAGACGTGTTACCTAACTTTGACTCTCAGGCAATTCTAAATTGAGATCAAAAGAATATTTGAGTTGATTGTGGTGAAAGGAAACGGGGGGGCATAGAAAGCATTATGGGCAAAAGTTCAGTGATGGAAAATACATGGGACATTTGAGTGATATGAAATAAAGATGAAGTGGTTACCAGGGTATAGATTTTTGTAGCTGTTAATCAATTGGCAGTTTTGGTCTTTCTCTCTCTCTCTCTCTCTTTTTTTTTTTTGGTCTTTCTCTTAAGATATAGCATTTTTATAAGGGCTGTTATAATTTTATTTGTATTTTAGAGATGAACATTTTGGCTTCTGTATAAAAAATTAAAATAAAGGGGTTTAGGACACATGAAGATACTCAATTCACAAAACTATTACAGTAGTCCAGGTGAGAAGCAATAGGAACTAAGGGACTGAAAGGAGAGATGAAGTTGGATGGATTTGAGAATTTTTTATTTCTGATACTTTAATATGCATGTGAATCACCTGGGAATTCTGCCAAAATATAGATCTTGATTTAGTAGGTGTGCAGTGTAGCCTGTCGATAGACCTAGAATTCACTATTCTAGCAAGCTTCACACAAAAGCAGCTTCTGGTCCTTAGTATACACTGGGAGTAGCCAGGTGCTAGTCTGGAATCCACTGGACTTGGTAATATTGTACAAGTATAGAGAGTAAGAATTTAAGGAAATGTTGAGTTTAAAGGGCCTTCAAGACTTCTAAGAGGAGATACTAACTAGGTACTAATTAGGAGGTTGTATAAACTGGTCTATACAGAGGGGAATTCTCAGCTGGAGATATAAATTTTTGCATCATCTGAATACAGTGATAACTTAAGATGTGCTTGTGGATGTCATCATCTAGTGAAAAATGAAAAGTAAACAGTGAAGAGGGCCTAAAGCCAAGCCTTAAGAAAAACAACACATGGAGGCAAAAAAGAAGGAAAAGCAGATGAAAACCAGAAGAGTCCTGTGTTATGAAGACCAAGAGGGTATTTTAAGAAGGATAGAGAGACCAAGAGTTGATTATTCCTAACAAATCAAATAAGATTAAAATCAAGTTGTTCTTTTTGTTTTCACCTCAGCTGCTTATTGAGATTAGAGAGGAATGCCAACTTTTTCACTCACTTTCCCTCTGCCCTCTTTCCTCAGACTAAACTCCATTTACATACACTTTTCCCATCCCCCAGCTTCAGGCAGGTTAACTCAGTGACCTTGGAAACCAGGCGTTGAAAATTAGAAAACTATAAGAAGGAAGGGCCATGGAACACTAAATCACTGCTTGGAGAAGGGCCAGTAAGAAGTATCAGTTTTAGATTTTACAAGGAGAAATAAGTCTATGTCATGTTTGAGTTATTATACACTTTAGTGATTGTTTTTCACAACAGCTAACGTTATAGTAACAGGTACGTGGAAGAATGCAAGCATTCTCAGTTACCACATTATAACTCAAAATATATATTTGTCTATAAAATATATATTTGCTGTAGAAACACAGGACATGGCTTAATCAAGATTTTGTTTTGCTTTGTTTTGTTTTTCTAACAGTCTGGTTGAGAACCTAGTTCATGTTTTTAAGCCCCTTTAATATTTTATTAGTTATGCATTCCAAGTTTTAAACAACTGGTTTAGAATGAACTTTTGGAACCACACCCATTTCTAAGTTGGGAACTGCTTACATAGTAAAGGATTTACTACTGAATGATCAATTTGATATGCTTGTCATAACTACTAACCTATACAGACATGGACCATTTATTCCAGACAGCATAATGTCTGAATTGGATTGAAGAAATTGGATCAATAGACCTTAACCATCGACCTGCAAATGGTCATTCTGTACAGTTGTGGAAAATCAACCAGGCCAGTTGTATGAAAAAATAACATTGGCAACCAAATTACTTTATCAGTCATCTTTGTCTTTGGTGGAAAATGGTATGGCTTTAATTTTGAAAGGGATATGGTCACTAAGCTTATGATGACACAGCAAAAATTCAAGAGATACATTATATAATAAAGCTGTTTGAATGTGAAAGTTCAACTAAATGCATTTTTTTTTTTTTTTTACTAAAAGGAAAGTAATATAGATAAGTTTGTTTAAACCGGTAATAATACTGATGTCTGGAATGTTTGTAGCACTGTCATAAAGGAGGAGTTTAGAATATTTTGTTTCCACATTGCATATGAAGTGAGACAGTCTTATTTTAAGGTTGAATTAAATTAGTTATAAATGTATATCACAAACCCTGGAAAAACAACTAAATTTTTAAAATATGTATAATTTGTATGCTCGGGAGGAAGTAAAATAGAATTATGTCAAGTACTCAAAACCAGAGAAGGTAGGGGAAAAAGGAGGGAACACGAAATAAAAAAACAGAGAAGGACGTGTGCACATCTGCCAGAGCACCAAAATTGCAACTAGCTGTTGAACAACCACTGACAGGAAGACAGTGAAACCCACTAAAAAGATACCCCACATCCAAGGACAAAGGAGAAGCTACAATGAAATAGTAGGTGGGGCACCATTACTATAAAATCGCATCCTACACCCAGCAGCTGGGCAACTCACAAACTGGAGAACAATAATACCAAAGGAGTTCTCACACTATTGTGAAAGTTCAAAGCCCCACATCAGACTCCCCAGCCTGGGGACCCAGCCAAAGGCCTGAGAATCCCCAGGTAATCAGATTCTGAAGACCAGCAAGATTTGATTATAAAATTTCCATAGGACTAAAGAAACAGACTCTTGGAGGACACAAAGTTTTGTGTGCACCAGGACCCAGGGAAAAGGATAAGTGACCCCGCAGGAGACTGAGCAAGACCTAACTGTGACTGTTTGGGGGTCTCCTGCAGAAGCATGGGTTAGCAGTAGCCTGCCGTGGGGGTGGGGTACTGGTGGCAGCACTCCTGGGAGAGACATCTTGGCACAAGTCCTGTTTGAGGTCAGCAAATCCTTACTATATAAGTTTATAGACTCCAGGACTGGGTCCCATCAGGTCAAACAGCAAATAGGGAGGGAGCACAGCCCCACCCATCAGCAGACAACCGGATTACAGTTTTACTGAGCCCTGCCCACCAGAGCAATGGAGAAGGCAATGCACTCCACTCCAGTACTCTTGCCTGGAAAATCCCATGGACGGAGGAGCCTGGTAGGCTGCAGTCCATGGGGTCGCTAAGAGTCGGACACGACTGAGCGACTTCACTTTCATGCATTGGAGAGGGAAATGGCAACCCACTCCAGTGTTCTTGCCTGGAGAATCCCAGGGATGGAGGAGCCTGGTGGGCTGCCGTCTATGGGGTTGCACAGAGTCAGACACGACTGAAGCCACTTAGCAGCAGCAGCAGCAGCCGACCAGAGCAAAACTCAGTTTTCCACACAGCCAGTCCTTCCCATCAGGCATCTTGCACAAGTCTCTTATCCTCATCTACCAGAGGGCATACAGAAAAAATAAGAACTACAGTCCCACTAGCCTCCAGAAATAATGACACAATCACAGAAAGTTACCCAAAATGAAAAGAATATGTCCTAGATGCAGGAACAAGATAAACCTCAAGCAAAACAACTAAACGAAGTGGGATAGGCAACATCCCAGGAAAAAAAAAGTTCAGAATAGTGATAGTGAAGATGATTCATGATCTCGGGAAAGTATTGGAGGCAAAGATTGAGAAGATGAAAGAAATGTTTACCAAGGACTTATAAGAACTAAAGAGCAAACAGAGATGAATGATATACTAGAAGGAATCAATAACAGAATAACTGAGACAGAAGAACAGATAATTAATCTGTAATACAGAATGGTGGAAATCAATGCTGCGAAGAATTTCAGCATATAGAAAACAGGATATAGAAAAAAGAATGAAAAAAAATAAAGACAGCATAATGGACATCTGGGACAACATTAAACCCACAAATATTCGCATTATAGACACCCCAGAAGGGCTTCCCTGGTGGCTCAGATGGTAAAGAATCTGCCGCAAAGCGGGAGACCAGGGTTTGACCCCTGGGTGGGAAGATCCCCCGGAGGAGGGCATGGCAACCCACTCTAGAATTCTTGCCTGGAGAATCCCAATGGACAGAGGAGCCTGGTGGGCTACAGTCCATGGGGTCACAGAGAGTTGGACACAACTGAGCGACCAAGCACACACACAGCACAGAAGGAGAAGACAGAGAGAAAGGACCTGAGCAGATATTTGAAGAGATAATAGCTGAAAACTCCCCCAACGTGGGAAAGGAAAGAGTGAACCATGTCCACGAAGCACAGAGAGCCCCAGGAAGGATAAACCCAAGCAGGAACACATCAAGACACATAGTAATCAAGCTGACAAAAATTAAGGACAAAAATAAATTATTAAAAACAACAAGGGAAACATGACAAGTAACATACAAGGGAAAACCCATAAAGGTTATCAGCATATTTCTCAACAAAACATCTACAAGCCAGAAGGGAATGGCATGATGAGTTTCAAGTGATGAAAACGAAGAACCTACAACCAAGAATATGTACCCAACAAGACTCTTATTCAGATCTGAAGGAGAAATCAAATGTTTTTCAGACAAGCAAAAGTTAAGAGAATTCAGCACCACTAAACCAGTTTTACAACAAATGCTAAAAAATCTTCTCTAGGCAGGAAACACAAGAGAAGGAAAAGATCTACAAAAAATAAACCCAAAACAATTAACAAAATGGTAATAGGATCATACATATGGAAAATTACCTTAAATGTAAATGGATTAAATTCACCATCCAAAAGACATAGACTTGCAGAGTGGATATAAAAACAAGACCCATATATATGTCCTACAAGAGACCTACTTCATATCTATGGGCATGTAGAGATTGAAGCTAAGGGAATGGGAGAAGATATTTCACACAAATGAAAATCATAAGAAATGTGGAGTATCAATACTCATATCAAACAAAATAGACTTTAAAACAAAGATGGTTATAAGAGACAAAGAAGGACACTACGTAATGATCAACTGTTCAATCCAAAAAGAAGACATAACAATTATAAGTATATATGCAACCAACATAGGAGTACTTCAATATGTAAGGCAAATACTAACAAACATAAAGGGAGAAATCACCAGTAGCACAGTAATAGTGGGGGACTTTAATACTCCATTTTCATCAATAGATCATCCAGGAAGGGAAATCATTAAGAAATAAGGTCTTAAATGACACTTTAGACTTAACTGATATTTATAAAGCATTCCATCCAACTGCATAGACTACACATTTTTCTCAAGTGCATACAGAACATTCTTCAGGATAGACTACATGCTGGGCCACATGGCCTGCCTTGGTAAGTTTAAGATAATCAAAATCATATCAAGCATCTTTTCTGTTCACAGTGCTATGAGATTAGAAATAAACTATAAGAAAAAGCTCTAAGAAACACAAATATGTGGTGTCTAAACAAGATGCTACTAAATAACCACTCCAACCCTGAAGAAATCAAAGAAAATTTTAAAAAATACCTAGAGACAAATGAAAATGAAAGCACAATGGCCCAAAACTTATGGGATGCAGCAAAAGCAGTTCTAAAAGGGAAGTTTGTATCAATACAATCTTACCTCAAGAAACAAGAAAAATCTCACATAAACAACCTAACCTTATACCTAAAACAACTAGAGAAACAAACCTAAAGTTAGTAGAAGCAAGGAAATCATAAAGATCAGAGCAGAAGTAAATGAAATAGAGACAAATAAAGCAATTGCAAAGATCAATGAAACTAAAAGCTGGTTCTTTGAAAAGATAAACAGGATTGATAAACCTTTAGCCAGACTCATCAAGAAAAAAAGGGAGAGTACTCAAATTAGTAAAATTAAAAATGAAAAAGTTACAACTGACTCCACAGAAATACCAAGAATCATAAGAGATTACTGTGAACAACTGTATGTCCATAAGATGGACAACCTGGAAACAATGGACAAATTCTTAGAAAGATACAGTCTCCCAAGACTGACCCAGGAAGAAATAGAAAATATAAACAGGCCAATCACAAACACTGAAATTGAAACCATGATTAAAAACCTCCCAAAAAACAAAACTCCAGGACCTGATGGCTTCACAAGCAAATTTTATCAAACATTTAGAGAAAAGCTAACACCTATCCTGAAACTGTTCCAGAAAGTCAGAGAGGAAGGAAAATTTCCCAAACCCTTTTATGAGGCCACCATCACACTGATACAAAAACCAGACAAAGATAACACAAAAAAGAAACTTACAGGCCAATGTCACTGATGAACATAGATGCAAAAATCCTCAACAAAATACTATCAATCTGTATCTGACAATACAATAAAAAGTCATACAGAAAAGGAGAAATATCATATGACATCCCTTATATCTTGAATCTAAAAAGAAATGATACAGATGAACTTACAAAACAGAAAGAGACTCACAGACTTAGAAAACAAACTCATGGTTGCTGGGAGGAAAGGACAG
Organism: Odocoileus virginianus; assembly: GCF_023699985.2. Classification (NCBI taxonomy): domain Eukaryota; kingdom Metazoa; phylum Chordata; class Mammalia; order Artiodactyla; family Cervidae; genus Odocoileus; species Odocoileus virginianus. The sequence continues at coordinate 20,991,664 of NC_069678.1, read as the reverse complement.
TTAAGGACTTTGGGAAGATCATGTACACACTGCTATATTTACAATGTACCAACTAAAACCTATTACATGGAACCCTGCTCAGTTACATGTTAGTTTGGATATGAAGGTGGGTTGGGGGAGAACAGATACGTATATATGTATGGCTGAGTCCCTTTGCCATATACCTGAGACTGTCATAATGTTGTTAATCAGCTCTACCCCAGTACAAAATGTTTTTGATGTTAAAAAGTAAATAAATTAAAAAGGAAAGAAAGGGAAAATGCAATGAATTTAGGACTTCCCAGGTGGCTCAGTGGTAAAGAACCCACCTGCCAGTGAAGATCACATAAGAGAGGCCAGTCTGGCCCTGGGTAGGGAAGATCCCCTGGAGGAGGGCATGGCAACCCACTCCAATATTCTTGCCTGGAGAATCCCGTGGTCAGAGGAGCCTGGTGGCCTACGGTCCATGGGGCCACAAAGAGTTGGACACAACTGAAGCCACAGCACGCAGGTGTAAATGGTTTTAAAACAGCTACAAACATGGTAGATATCAATCCAATTGTATTAAAATCATTTAAGCTTGAAAGGTTTGAATACACCAATTATAAAACAAAGATTGTCAACCTGGATTAAAAAAAAAGACTTCACTGTGTTATTAATATGAAACTCACTAAAAAATTTCAGGTTCACTAAAAATAAAGGGATGGACCAACACAGTGTCCAGTTCAGTTCAGTCACTCAGTCGTGTCTGACTCTTTGTGACCCCATGAATCACAGCACACCAGGCCTCCCTGTGCATCACCAACTCCCAGAGTTTACTCAAACTCATGTCTATCAAGTCGGTGATGCCATCCAACCATCTCGTCCTCTGTCGTCCCCTTTTCCTCCTGCCCCCAATCCCGCCCAGCCTCAGGGCCTTTTCCAATGAGTCAACTCTTCGCATGAGGTTGCCAAAGTATTGGAGTTTCAGCTTCAGCATCTCAAAGACAAATGAATCTTTTTAAATGTGGTATATACGTACAGTAGAATATTGTTATTGTTATTGTTTAGTTACTAAGGCACGTCTGACTCTTTTGTTACCCAATGGACTGTAGCCTGGCAGGCTTCTCTGTTTATGGGATTTTCCAGGCAAGAATACTGGAGTGAGTTGTCATTTTCTTCTTCAACAGTAGAATATTATTCAGCCTTAAAAAGGAAGAAAATTCTGGCAATGCTACAATATTGATGAACCTTAGCATTATACTAAGTGAAATAACCCAATTAAAAAAGGACAAATATTATATGCTTCCACTTATATGAGGTACCTATTGTAGTATAATTCATAGAGATAGAAAATAGAATGATGGCTTCCAGATCTGGGGAGAAGGAATGGAGGGAGTTAATGTATAAAGGGTAAAGTGTTTCAGTTGGGAAAGATGAAAAATTTCTAGAGAGATGGTGATGGTTGCAAAACAATATGAATGTACTTAATGCCATAGAACTGTACAATGAAAATGATAAATTGTATATTATATATTTTTTACCATAATAAAAAAGAGCAAAAAGAATAGAGATAAATATATCATGCCAACACTAATCAAAAGGAATCTGAATTAGCTATATTAACTTCAGAAAAGGCTAACTTCAGAAATAGGAAGATTATCAGAGATCAAGAGGGGCATTATATAATGATAATGGGTCAATGCTCCAAGAAGACATACAAATCTAAACATGTATGCACCTAACTAAAGAACATCAGAATACATGAGGTGAGTCTGAAGGAACTGAAAGAATAAATAGAAAGTTCCACCCTGATATTTGGAAATTTCAAAACCCCTGACAGTAATTGATAAATCAAGAAGGCAGAAAATCAGTAAGGATATAGATGACCTGAATAATACCATCAATCAATTTAATTTAACTGACATTTGTAGAAAATTGTATCCAACAACAGCAGAATACACATTCTCCTCAGCACTTATGGAATAATCACCAAGCTAGACCACATTCTGAATCATGAAACGCCTCTTAACAAAATTTTAAAAAACAGACATCATGTGAAGTATATTTTTAGAGCAAACAGTATTTAAGCTAGAAATCAATAACCCAAAATGGCTGAAAAATATTCAGAAATGAACACAATTCTAGATAATGTATAAGTCAAAGAAGTCTGAAATTCAAAATTTTTTTAACTAAATTGAAATACAACTTTGTGAGATGCAGTGAAAGCAGTGCTTAGAGGGAAAATCATAGCCTTAAATACATATACTAGAAAATAAGAAAAATCTGAAATCAATAACCAAAATTTCCATATTAGGAAACTAGAGAAAGAATAGGAGTTTGAACCTAAAGGAAGCCAAAGAAAATAGATGATAAAAATTAGAGGAGAAATGAAAGAATAGTAGAAAACAATAAAGAGAGCTAACAGAACTGAAAGCTGGTTCTTCGGAAAGAACAATAACATTTACAAACTCATAGCCAAGCTAACCAAGAAATAAGATAGGAGACATAAATTATCAATATTAAAAGTGAAAGGGTCATCCCCACTGATCTCATAGACATTCAAAAGGTAATAAATTACAAACAAATCTATGTCCAAAAAAATTGATAACTTGGGTGAAATGGACTAATTTCGTGAAAGACAGACTACAAAATCTCACAAAAAGGAAAAATAGAAAACTTGGCTAACTCTATTCTTATTCAACAAATTGAAATGATAATAACTTTCCAAAGCAGAAAATACAAGTACCAGGTCCAAATGGTTAAAGAAGGGTTAGTCACTCAGTCATGTCCAATTCTTTGTAACTGTGTTCGTGATTTAAAGACTCACTGTTGTTAAGATGTTAACACTTCCTAAATCAATTTACAGACACAGTACAATCCCTATCAGATTGAGGAAGTGTCTTTCTATTTCTAATGTATTTCTACTGTTTTGGGTTTAATTTTTTTAGCTTGTTGATATGTTATATGACATTGATTTTTGAACGTTGAAGCACTCTTAAACGTTTAGTCACTCAGTCATGTCTGACTCTTTGTGACCCCATGGACTGCAGCCCACCAGGCTCCTCTGCCCATGGAGTTTTCCAGGCAAGAATACTGGAGTGGGTTGCCATTTCCTTCTCCAGGGGATCTTCCCGACCCAGGGATCGAACCTGCATCTCCTGCACTGGTCGGTGGGCTCTTAACTGCTGAGCCACCAGGGAAGCCCCAGTATCTTGAATATCTTAAAAAAAAAAAGCTCTTGAATATCTCAAAAAATTATTTATGGTGGATTATTCTTTTTATACATTATTGTATTCAATTCCCTGATATCCAATTCTTCATAGCCTCTTTCAAAAAATAGATGCCAAGTTAATACTCCAAACTTATTCTATGAGGTCACCATTAGCTTAATAGTCAAACAAATACAAATACAGACATTAGAAATAAGGAAAACTCAAAGTGAATATCTCTCATGAACTAAAATGTAAAAATAGTCAACAGAATATCAGCAAATTGAATACAATAATGTATAAAAAGAATAATCCACTGTAAACAATTTTCTCAAGACATTTGAGTGCTTCAATGTTCAAAAATCAATGTAATTTAACATATCAACAAGCTAAAAACAAATATTGTATGATATTATCAATTGACATAATAAATGAATGTGACAAAATCCCAAACCCTTCTATGATAAAAACTCTCAGTACATTAGAAATAGAAAGACACTTCCTCAGTCTGATAGGGATTGTACTACATCTATAGATTGCCTTAGGTAGTGTTAGCATCTTAACAATAGTGAGTCTTTCAATCATGAAAACAGCATGTCTTCTTATTATTTGTATCTTGACCTACCAATTCATTGCAATTCCAATAAAAATTCAACAAGCTCTCTTCTAGATAGCTACAAACCGATTGTAAAGTTTATACAGAATGTTCTCAAGAAGAAGTTTGAGGACTACCACAGTCTCATTCCAATACCCATTGTAAAGTTACAGTAACAAGACAGTGATGAAATGGGGAAAGAATAGGCACATAAATTAATGGAACAAAATGGAGAATTCACAACACTCTTACAAATATAAGAATCTAATTTATTTTTAACTTTTTAAATAATGGTAAAATACAAAACAAAATTTACCATTTTTACTACTTTTAAGTGTGGCATTAACTACATTTAAATCATTGTACAACCATCACTACTATCCATCTCCACAACTTTTTCATTATCCCAAACTGAAACTGTATCCATTAAACAATAACTATCCATTATTTCTTTTTCCAAAGTCCTAACAACTACTATTCTACTTTCTGTCTCTATAAATTTGACTATTTTGAGTGCCTGGTATATGTGGAAGTATACAATATTTGTCCTTTTTCACTGGGTTATTTCACTTAACAGAATGACTTCAAGGTTCATCTGTGTTGTAGCATGTTTCAGAATAGCTTTCCTTTTTAAGGTTGGATGATATTTCACTATTTCTATACCATATTTTCTAATGCTGCTATGAAACTGGTATACAAACACCTGTTAGAGTCTGTGCTTTCACTTATTTGAGTACACACAAAAAAGTGGAGTTGCTGGATAATATAGTAATTCTATGTTTAATTTTTTGAGGAACTGCTATGCTATTTTCCACAGTGGAGATACCATTTTACAGACCCTACAGCAATGAATGAAAATTCCAATTTCTCCACATCCTCAGCAATACTTATTTGGTCTTTTGTTTGATAATAGCCATACTAATTGTTATAAAATGGTATCTCATTATAGTTTTGACTTGCATTTTCCTAATGATTAGTGATATTGAGCATCTTTTCATGTTTCTATTAATTATTCTTGTATATTCCTCAAACAAAAGTCTCTTCAACTCCTTGCTTATTTTTAGAAATCTGATTGCTTGTGTTTTGCTTTTGTTGAGTTGTAAGAATACTTTATGGGATTTCCTAGGTGTTGGGAGACTAAAAGATATAGGTTTGATCCCTGGGTCTGGAGAAGGGCGTGGCAACCCGCTCCAGTATCCTTGCCTGGAGAATCCCATGGACAGAGGAGCTAGTAGGCTACTGTCCATGAGGTCACAAAAAGTCGGACATGACTGAAGCAACTTAGCATGCCATGGTATGGCACAAGAGTTCTTTGCATAAGTTTCTATCCCTCTTAAGATATATGACTTATAAATTTTTCTTGCATTCTAGTGGTTATCTTGGCACAACACAAAATACAGCACCAAAATATTTAACTTTGATAAAATCCAACCTTTTTTTTTTTTTTTTTTTTTGCTGCTTATGCTTTTAGTGTTGTATCCAAGAAATGATGGTCAAAATCAGTGTCATGTAGCTTTTCCCTTATGTTATCTTCTATGTGTTTTAACTCTTATATTTAGTTTTGCATTCATTTTGAGCTAATTTCTTCTATGTGGTGCAAGGTAAGGGTCCAACTTCATTCATTTGCATGTGGATATCTAGGTTTTCTGAGTACATATTGTTGAAAAGACCGTCCCATTAAATAACACCCTTACCAATAATCATTTGACCATAAGTGTGAGGGTTTATTTATGGGCTCTCTATTTTATTCCATTGGCCTATATGCCTGTCTTTTTGCTAACATCACACTGTTTTGATAACTGTATATTTGTCTTTAAGTTTTTAATCAGAAAAATACCTCCTCTAGCTTTGTCTTTTCTTTCAAGATTGCTTTGACTATTTGGGGGTCCCTTGATGTTCTATATGAACTTTAGGATGAATTTTCCTATTCCCACAAAAAGATGTTGGGATTTTGACAGTGATTTCATTGCATCTATAGATTGCTTAGGATAGCCTTTACATCTTAACATTATTAAACATTGTAAGCATGGTATGTCTTTCCATTTGTTTGTGTCAGTTTCTTTCAGCAGTGATTTGGAGTCTTCAGCATGACTTTCACCTTGTCATAAAGTTTATTCTAAGTATTTTATTCTTTTTGATGCTACTGTAAATGAGATTGCTCTCATTTTTTTTATTATTCAGTTTTATTGTATAGAAATGCAACTGATTTTTGTATATTAACTTTTATCCTGCAATTTGCTGAATTTATCTATTAGTTTTAAATCAACTAATTTCTGACAAAAGTACAAAGGTAACTCAATACATAAAGGATAGTCTCTTCAACAATATTGCTGGAAAAACTGGATGCCCAGTATCTCCAGGGATTTGAAGGATGGAAAGTTAAATATGTGAAGCATAGAGGATATTCTAGGGCTGTGAAACTATTTGTTTGATAGTTTAATGGTAGACATGGGACTCTGTGCATTTGTCACAACTCATAGAATTTTATACATGAAAGGTAAACTTTGATTATGCAATAATTTGGGGGGAAGTTAGGAATGGAATGCTGAATGTGATGCTTTAATTGTTTTATAAATGATGAAACAACCTCATGGAATGGAGTGGGTGAAAAATGTGTTGATCTAACTAAGTTTGAAAATAAGTGGAGTCTGTTATAATCAAGACAAAAGGAACTGCATAGAAGCTCTATACTCTAGTTGAGGATTAAGGATTTTGCATGGGAAATGGTCATAACCAAGAGGAATCCAAGAAGACATGACTACTAAATGTTATGTGGTATCCTGGATGAGATAGTATACCAAAAAAAGGACATGAGATAAAAACCAAAGATATTTAAATAAAGTATGATCTTTAATTAATAACAATGTATCAAGATTGGCTTATTAGCTGCAACAAATGTATCATACTGTATAAGATAAAAAATAATAGGTGAAATTGGATGTTGGGTAAGGGAAACCTTCTGGACTATCTTAGCAATTTTTTCTGTAAATATAAAACTATTTGAAAATAAAAAGAGAGAGAGAGAGGGACAGATTGGTATGGTATCTGAGTACAAGGATAAATGTGATCAATCTCCCCATGTGTCTTTCTTTTATCCCTCCTGGTCCTGTTTCCATTCATTGTTATCCTATTGTGGGACAATAGCAAGGAATCAGGGTGGAAGGCAGGAGACTGGAGAATGAGACTGCAGGATTTAATTGTTTGCCTATTTCCCTGCAGGGCTGTGCTCAGTAGACAAAATTTCCATATAATTCTGTCTCTAACAGAGTTCCCTCTTGCCCTTCCTGTCTTTCTCTATTGACTCTTCACTTGTAAGTGGTAATAACTCCCTCTAGTCACTGAGCCTGGGGCACTGCACCATCCCTTGTTGATTTACCTAAGCCTTGACCACCTCTTTGTAAAGAATCCCTTTAATAAATTTCCTTCAATGGCCTAGCTTGTGTGTGCCATCTAATACCTGCTGAAACCTGGTGAATAAACCCTAGATTTCCTGACTCAAGCAACAGTGTCATGAAGAGATAGTCCATGAGCAACACATTTAACTTCTGTAAGTCTCCTTTTCATCCTCTAAAAACCTGGAGTAATTCTTATCTCAAAGACTCTGATGGATTTCCAATGAAATAATATAAAAGATCATAAGATAAATTGCCATACATTTTCATATCACTTTTTATCATGGCTTTCCTATACAGCAGGGGGTTACTAGTATTATGCAATCTTTTTAGGACACACAATATCAGTGACCTTCACGGAGCATTTCAAGGGAGTGTGGGTGGACTACGGGTGGATAGAAGCTAAGGCAGTGGACGAATGGAGGCCATGTCCCACATTGCTCCATACAATGGGGTAAGAGAACCATCTGTCAGAGAATTTCACTTCCATTAAAGAAGTTGGTTACTAAGTTCAAGCACAGAATAGACCAAAGTCAGAATTTGGCTGCCAGTTTGGTTTTTGAAGTCAGAAGACCACATTAGAAAAGAAGATTGATTTATATCTATGTAACATATTGTAATTTATAAAATACCTTATCTTTTTCTTACTTGTTTTACTCAAAAACAATGTGAAGTTCATATTTTGAAACCAAGCAGGACCCTATGGGACTCCTGGGCACAAAAGCCATTCTGTGTTTCTCATTTCTTGGTTATAGGATATAGGCTTTGTTCAACCTCCATGACATCTGAGTTCCAAGAAACAAGTTCAAACAGTTGTTAATTAGGGAAAGGAGGGGATTCAGGGACCAGGGAGGAACAGTCAAAAAAATTAGTGCAGCCTTGAAACAGGGTCCTGGTTCTCTCTCAAGGGATATATTACATAACAGTGTCATTGAGCTATTTTGCAGATCCTGAAAGCCCCATTAGTTGGAAGAAGTTAATTGCATGCTGCCCATAGCATGCGCGTAGACCCTACACCACTGGAACCAGAGGGTTGATGATGCTAACTCCTACTTACCTTACCAATCAGAAGAGTATCCACAAGCTGATCACATTCTCCTCTTTGAACCGTAACTACAAAAGTCCTCACTACACCCTCTATGTTGGGACACACCATTTTGAGGACATTTGCCTTCTGTGGTCCCCTTTGCCTTAAAAAGCAATAAAGCTATTCTTTTCTATTCATCTGAAACTCTGTCTCTGACATTCAATTCTATTTGGGGATACAAAGACCAGATTTGGCTTCATTTTCTTTTTTTATCTTATTTTACTGTTATTATTATTGCTTCATTTTCAAGCTTATTTATAAATGAGAAAGAGTTTAGAGAGATCTGTGACCTGGCTAAGGGCACCCTCTTATGAGTGAGCAAGCCAGCACTGTACAGTGAAGTTGTCACAACTGTGCTGAAGAAAAGCCACGTGAGGTATGCAAGGGAAACAGGAGGCCAGGGACAAGTGCTGGGTAGCCCAGAATGGTAGTGCCAGAGAGTGGATGGGATCAGGTGTCTATGAATACAGTCAGATTATACTGAATGGAGTACAGAAGGTACAATGAAATTGTGCTTCTCTTATGCTCCCTCTCCTTTGTAAAGAGCTTAGGGCTAAAGCAGATCTAGGACTCTTAGGGGTTCTGACAAACGAAGAAATTAGGATTTTGATCTTCATACTTCAGCTTGGAAATCCTATTTCCAATGGAAGGTTTAATGCAACTTGGGACCATAAATACCCAGTAGGAACATTTCAGCAGCCTCTCCTGTCCAGAGTGTCAACTGTTCTTTAACATCCAGGTGCCCTCATTTGCCTTCTCAGCAAATAAAATCTCTCACTATTGGACTTCTGAAATACCAAGCTCTTCGGTATATCATTTTTCCATTTGCAGTAACTTGAGACAGACAACTTTCTGTCACACCCAGAGGGTTTCTTTTTACTTCAATTATATAATAGGTTTCCTAGTGTTTTTGTCCCAAATGTAGGTTAAAAAGTGCTTGCTAAAATTAACTTCTGTTATTCTGTACTCATGGGGCTTTCTGGGGAAGGGCTGTCCACTTAAAATAGCTTCTAAGGGAACTATTCAGGACACTTGTAACTTTAGGTTTTATTAAATGACACAAGCTGCTGATGCTGGCTTTCCTTGACATGTAACTGAATCTCATTTGATCAGGAAAAAAAAAAAATGTTCTCCGTGTTTCTGGTGAAATAATAGGATTCTGTGGCCATCCTATATTGCCATTTTAGCAGTCTAGATTAGGGGCGGGTGCAGTACAGTGTGGGGAGTCTGAAAATGAATGAGTATGGCCTCTCAGTGGAGGTCGTTCAGCTCAGGCTAAAGGGCACTCAGGGACTTTGACCTCTCTGCTGGTGGTCAGCTGGGTATCTTGCAAAAGGCTGAAAGAAAGCGCAGATCATAGAACTGCCTGGCCTATGATAAGAATCAAACATGTACAATGTGCAAGTTTACAGATACAGTGTTATACACACAGAGATGAACAGTTACTTTCTCATAGCCACAGAACTAGTCTCTACAGTCTACATACAAATTGTTTTCTCATGGGATATTCACATATATATGAATAGACATACTATGTGAATATTCATGTTTTATATAGATAATTCATGCACGTATACTATATATTATCTATATACATAATACACAGCCACCACTTATCTCCTTGGAGGTAGCTAGAGTTGGGTGGCAACCTGATCGCAATGGTAATTGACCTCGAGGTACCATGCTGTTTTATTATCCTGACTCCTTAGTCCTGAGTGTCTGACACTCCTCCTTGGTGGAACTTGTGACGGCTACTCTCTCTTAGTAACTTAATTGTGTTTCTGCTGCCCACCAGACATGCCCAGCACCACCAGCAGGGCCCATTTGTGAGTTTCTCTGGTCATTAACTCTATTTTCCCCTCATTATCTGCTTCTTTGGCCCCCTCATTTCCCAGACCCACAGGGACAATACTGGGTCCTACTTTTTGAACCATGATGAGCAAGGCCATCAGAATATTCTGAGGTGGAGGACGGCTGTGCTGACAGCAGTGTTTCTCAGCACATGGAGCCCCTCCAGTCTTAGGTTATGGAGCAAAGGAATGGAGTGAAGGTGAGGGCTCAAAGTTCCATTAGCTCTTGGCAAGATTCTACCTTTCCTTCCCATCCCCACTTCAGACTGGCATACTTAGTCTCACCACAACCGTTTCTCTTGGGGGTTGTCAGGCTTAACAATTTATCACTGTTTCCCTTACGCCACTTATCAATCCCCACCCCCAATACTCTTATCCCAGTACCCACACTCTGGATATACTTTACAGGACTCCACAGCCAAGGTATTGCATGATACCTTTCTTTTGTGTCCTCTGGAACTTCTGACCCCTAATCACTAGATATTTCTTCTGGAGTTCCCAAACTGTTCTCAAAATATCCTGCTCTTCTTGATCTAACTAAAACTAACCTAAGTCTCGCCTGAGGCCAGCACTTCCCTTGTAGTCCCCTCCCACTCCTCCTCCTGATACCACCAGGTGGGATAGATGCTCTGCTCACTTCTCTTGCTGCGTCCACTTCTGGAATATTGTAACATCCTTCCTCCCTTCACACTATCCAGAGAGGGCATTTAGGCCATTACCATGTACCGTCAGCAATGCCTCCTCATTACAGTCATCTTCAGACACCTTGGCTATTATCTAACTTCCACCTTTTATTTTTCCATTTCACTTCTCTTTGCATCAAATTCTAACAATCAGTTATTTTAATGGGACATAAAATCCCGAGGTCATATCACCTTTTAATCGTTCTTTCCTCCCCTTCATGATCTTGCATCTTCCTTATCAATACCTTGCTTAAATTCTATCACCTTTTATTTTTTTAAAATCTTATCATTGCATTTACCCTCATCTCTATTGTCCCTCTATCACATAATTCCACTTACTTTGCAAAAACCCCAAGCCTAACTGTATTCAGCTCTCTACCTACCCTGCACCTACACTTACCCAAGAAAATACCAACAACCATCCTCTTTGTTGTCACTTTAAAATTCATGGGGACTTCTCTAGTGGTCCAATGGTTAAGAATCTGCTTTCCAATGCAGGGGACGCATTTGATCCCTGGTGGGGGAACTAAGATTCTGCATGCTGAAGGCAATTAAGCCTATGTACTGTAACTAATAAGCCCAGCTCTAGAGGTTGAGGGTCATAACTAGAGAGCCTATGTACCACAATGAAGAGCCCTCAAGCTGCAACTAACACTCATCAAAGAAAATTTAAAAATAAATATTTAAAAATAAAATTCACAACTACTGGCTTCAAGTAGACTGTTAACATCACTCAGCAATCCTTCTCTATTTCCCCAGTCTATTTCCTTCTCCTCTCTCCTCATGAGTATTTACTGCCTTTTCCTTTGTCCTCAAGCCTCCAGCTCCTTCTGCATTCTCCTTCTTAGCTGATAACCTTATTTCTTATTTAACTACATATTAACAAACAAAAAAAAAATAAAAGCAATTATAAGAGAAAGCCCATACTCTTCCAGTATCACATTTACAAAACTGTCTTGTCCATGCCCACATACTGTTTTCTTTCTGCTGCTCTGAATGAACTTGCCATGGTCTCATCCAAACCCCACCTCACGGCTTGTGCAGCACATCTCTTCCTCCCTGGCCCGTGCATGCCTACTCAGTCATTTCAGTCATGTCCAATCTTTGGTGACCCCATGGACCACAGCCTTCCAGGATCCTCTGTCCATTGGGTTTTCCCAACAAGAATACTAGAGTGGGCTGCCATGCCATCCTCCAAGAGATCTTCCTGACCCAGAGATCAAACCCACATGCTCTGCCTCTCTTGCATTGCAGGTGGATTCTTTACCTCTGAGTCACTGGGAAAGCCCCCTCTCTTGCCTACTCAAGGACAATACTCTAGCAATGCCCTTTCTCTACCTTGCATTATAAATGTTTCCTTTATTCTGGGTCATTCCTAACAGCATATAAATATACTACAATATCCCTTAACATTAAAAAACACCTTTTTTTCTGGAACCCAGGTCCCTCTCCAGGCATTATTCCATTTATTTGCTCTTTTTCAAAAGGCGATGTGTCTCTAAAGAGATTTATATTCTTGCTATCTCCAGTTCTTCTAGTCTCACTTTAATACATGCCAATCAGTCTTTTAACCCAGGACTTCACTGAAATAGCTCCTGACAAGGTCACCAATGATGTTGCAAACCAATACACATTTCTCAGTTTTCATCTTACTCATCCCATCACCAGCATTTGACACAATTGATCATTTCCTCCCACTTGAAACGCTTTCTTATTTTTTTCCTTAGTCTTTTCCCTCTCTGTGTGGCTGTTCATTGTCAGTCTTCTCTGCTTCTTTCCTCCTATTTCTCCAACCTATAGAGGCTCAGTTTTGAGAGCTCCCATTTTCTCCATCACCCTAGGTGGCGTAATGAGGCTCATGGTTTCCCATACAAATAATACGCCAATAATGGTCAAATATATATTTTCCTCCTGGAAGGTCCTCTGAAATCCAGACCTTTGTATCCAGTTGTCTACTGGAGAGCTCCATTTAACACGTCCACAAAGAAATCCTTGATTTTCCCCACTAAGCTCTCATCATCAGTAAATAGCAATTTCAGTCTTCTAGTTTGTTTCTAAAAGTTTAGAGTCATTTAATCTGTCAGTATATGGTGTTGTATCTATGATACCATAAAACTCCTAGAAGAAAGCATAGACAAACCATTTTCTGACAATGATGTTTTCTTAGGCCAGTCTCCCAAAGCAACAGAAATAAAAGCAGCAGCGCTATTTGCAATAGCCAACACATAAAAGCAGACCAAAGGTCCAGTGACAGATCAATGTATAAAGAAGATGTGGTACATATAGACACAAAACACTACTTAGTCGTAAAAAAGAACAAGATAATGTTTTTTGCAGCAACATGCATGGATCTAGAGCTTATCATACTAAAGTTAAATAAGTCAGATATAGAAAGTCAAATACCATATTATGTCACTTATATGAGAATTCTAAAATACAAATGAAAACTTTTTAATAAAACAAACAACAGACTCACAGACATAGAAAACAAACATGATTTCAAAGGGGAAAATGGTAGGAGATGGATAAATTAGGAGCCTGAAATTAGCAGATACAAACTACTATATATAAATAAGTAAACCACAAATGAATCATATGAATCACTTTGCTCTACACCAGAAAATAACACAGCATTTTTAGATCATTTGTACTTCAGTTAAAAAATAAATCTGTCACCTAATGCTATTGCTTCTGTTTCTAGAGGACATCTAGAACCTGACCTCTTGTCATCCACCTGTAGCATAGGCACCAGCTCCAAACCACTATCAATTCTTTCCTCTATTATCTGTTACTGCTTCCTCTTCAGAATTACTACAGGCACCCACTCCATAGAGGTTAGAGAAGTGATTTCAAAACTTGTGCAGATCTCTCTATGGTTAAAATCCTCTAGTGGCTTTCCATATCATCCAGAATAAAGTCAAATTCCTTACATACCCAATAAGCCCATAAATAATCTGCCCTCCTAACACATCTCTGATTTTATCACCTACCTCTTTCACTCTGTTACAGCTGAACAGCTCTTTTTACTGGTCCTCACCTCATCTCCTTTGGATATCAGTTTCAACATCACTATTCATAAGATCACTTTAAAACACCATCCCCCGTCCCTGGTTTTCCCCTTCTCACTTCTCTGTTGTACTTTTTCCTATTGAATCCATCATCATCTGCCTTAATTCCTCTGCTTTTGTATTTATTTTCTGTTCTCTCAACTAGGATATAAATTTCATGAATATGAGACTTTGCTTGTTTTATTTACTGTTTTATTTCCAATGTCTAGAATAGTGCTCAGTATGTAGTAGACACCCAATAAATAAATATTTAGAGGATGAATGGTGAAATTATGACACCAAAATTAAATATTCCAATAAAAAAAGAAACTAAACAAGGAGGGCATCTTGAAAGTTTCAAACATATGTGATCCTGCAGCTTCGAGTCTAATTTGTAGTTCAGACTACTCTCTTGATGTACCATGAGAGAACCTAGTGTGATGCTGTGCCCAAGAGATAGGACATTGACAGTAAGCTGAAACCACTTTATTTTGACCTTCCAGGTAAAACAGAGAAGGAGATACAAGAGAAGAGACCCAAAGGGAGAAAGATCATGGGCAGACAGAAAGAGAATACAGAAACTATAAAGCAGTCATTTGAATACTGAGGGATAGTAGAGAAGGTTCATAGGCATAGAAATGAATGAAGGGAAGAAAAGTGAAAAAGGAGGGGGCTTGTAAGGCAGAAACTCATCTCTGATAAGCTGCCTTGCATTAATTTAAGATAATACTCTACTAATCTTCAGAGTGGAATCTTTAATTGCCAAGCCTTTCATCAGCCTTCTCACTTGCTGCAGCTGTCCTTGGAGACACTCAGTACTTTTTGCTGTGTTGTTGTCATTTCTCACGCTAATTAGAGAGCTGTTTGTGTTGTGTTTTCCTTCATTGTGGCTGGGTTTAAACGGTAGTGCTATCAATTATGCTCCTGCTCCTCGAGCAGATTTCACAAAGCATTTTGGGCAGATTTCAAAGGATAGATTGCTTAAAACATTAATTAAATACCCTCACAATATTAACAACTTTCTTAGTGCCCTTTAACAATCCCATAATCCATCCTGCATCTGCCGCATAGTCGTTAAACCTCAAATATATGTGTTTAACATTCAATTGGGTGCTTAATGATCTTACCTTAACTGGGCCTATTAAATTTAAAGACATGTGCATAATTGGGTTATTGCACATTAATTATAAATACCTATTGGCTATTAAAATCACATTCCAAGGGTTAACACCTATCACTAGATTTGGCTAAACCTTGCCCAATCTATGGGCTTCTCAGCAAAAAGACACTTGTCATAAAGAAACGAGGAAGCCTATCTCTTATCAGAGTGACCAAGTCAAATCAAAATTGCAAATCCCAATTCTAACCAGATAGAGGGGATGCCTCTTAAAGAGTTACACAGAGAAAATCAGTCATAATTCCTCACAATTTTATAGCACTTAGTATATTTTTAAAGACTGTCAGCAAACATCATTGCTTCTAAATTTCCAGATACACTGGCGTATATATAAGATATATAATTCTCTTTATGACAAATGGGAACACATCAGGCATGAAGAGTTCAAATGACTTTCTTGTTCAATTCAGAACTGACTTAGGCACTAGAAGGGCAAATAGAGACCATGTTAATATTTTGCGTTGTAAAGTAAAATGTAAGAGCAATAAGGAAGTAGCAGGCACCCTTCTGCCTTCCAGTGCAGGATATGTAGGTTCTATCCCTGGTCAAGAAGATCCCCTGGAGAAGGAAATGTCAACCCACTCCAGTATTCTTGCCTGGAAACTCCCATGGACAGAGGAACCTTGCTGGCTGCAGCGCATAGGGTTGCAGAGAGTTGGACTTGACTGGGCACACATGCACACAGATGCCCTTAACCAACTTATATTGTCATTCTTCCTTCTATAATCCTTCACTCTCTTTGGCTGCTACTTCTCCAAGCACTACTCCGCAGCTTCAAAGATGCTACTGGCTCTGTAACTTCCTGTCTAATTTAATGAACACTTTAAGTTTCAGATTGGTCAAAAAGTTCATTTGGTTTTTCTGTAACATCTTATGGAAAAGCCTGAATGAACTTTTTGGCCAACTTAATATATTTCTCTGCATGTTCATAATACCCATCTGTACCACTTGTCATAATTTGGTTTTCCATGGATAGAAACTTGTATGACTTTACACTTACTGAGGCCACCAAGAGGTCTGATTATTCTGATTTCTCTCTAACTCATGCATTAACAATCAATGGTGAGTGCTTTAAAAATATGAGCAGATTAATTCCCTTTATTGATACTCATTCCACCTTTCAGATGAGGCCCATTTAAAGTACTTTGGAAATCTTCTTTTGTACTGAATCTTTAATTTATCCTTGAAGACAGTGTCTGTGAGTTTGGATGTTATGGGACTAAAATAGAATTGTGCATATAAGTCCCTCCCAGTGTTTTTGCCTGTGCCTGAGCTCTGAAGTTCCTCTGGGCGTTTCTCCTCTCAATAATAAAACATGACTGATAACAAGAAACGGCAGCCTTCCAAGTGGCTCCCTTTGTAGAAAATCCCCAAACACATTCAATTCAAATTTAAACAGCCACATTTGAAACAAAGAGAGAGATGTAACAAATGGCCCCCCACTCTGTTTTCTAATTGTCTCCAGAGACAGATCACGTCTATTTGAATCTTTTTCAGCCCAGTCACATCAGGGCACTGACGGATCCTGTCCTTTTCCATCAGGCTTGCTGCTTTCCTTCTTGGGCCTAGTATAAGGGAGAGCAGCATGATCTGGGAATTCAGATATGACTTTTGTGGTTTGTGGATCTCTCCATGGTACAGCTTTGAAACTCGGACAAAGTTTTTATATCCAACAAAAATAAAACTTGTCAAAATGTGAATTTTACGATGCAACTAACGTCTTTCAGCCCACCCTCTACTATTGCTCCTTCTCATTGGTTCTCCTCTGCTCTTTTAAGGAATCAAGGGGTTTTAGTTTCAAGGCTGTCACTAAGAGAAAGTCAATAAATCTCTCTATACATTTCTTCCCATGATCAAATGAGAACAAGACTGCTCCAATTACCTTGTCGAAATTTTCTGAAATCTATATATTTCATAATATATATAAAAGCTTATAAGTATATAAAAGTATATAAGTATATATACTTATATACATAAGTATATGAAAGTATATAAAAGAAATGAATATAAAAGTTTTGAAAAAGCAAAACATTAAATGCAGTTGGAAGGACTGTATTACCTGTCCCAAATAAACAACTGAATGAAGGCCATATGTGTTCTACACAGGCCTAGAACTATGATATTTAAACAGATATCACAGGAAAAGTAGTAAATTTAAAGGAAGACACAGATGTTCAAGAGGGTCTCCAAGAAGGTTCTTCCATGTAGCATGTGGGATCTTGGTTCCCTGACCAGGGATCAAGCCTGCATCTCTTCCTTTGGAAGCATCGAGTCATAATCACTGAACCAGCAGGGACATCCCAAGAAGGAAAAGGGACTTCAATAAGGAAAGGAAGAATCACATCTTGGATGTTTACAGAGTTTTCTTTTACAAAAACATTATAGAGTGGAAAGAGAACTGAGATGAGGTGTTGGCAAACTAGACTTTAGTCCCACTTCTGTCACTAGTTGTGTGACTTCAAGCAAATTACTGAGCTTCTCTGGAGCCTTCATTTCCTCAGCTGCAAATGAGAAGGTTGGCCTGAATGGGCTCTGAGGCCCCTGCTGGTTTAAAAATTCTATAGTTCTGTATCTACATTCTGCTACTCCACCATGCAGGACACTGACTCTGACATGGTTTGGTTGGGCATGTGATGGGAAGGAGGCTCTATGGTTGTGAGCTTTATTACCCAAAGTTCAGACAAGAGACTGGGCTCATGTCACCTGTGCCTGGAATTCTTCCCACTACGCGAGCTTCATCAGCTGCTCATGATGCAGAGGAGCAGATGGCTCAGAGGCAGATTCCAGAGCCCTAATAGAATGAGATCAGGTAGACAGGCCTGGGGAGGTGATGTTGAGAGGCTGAAAAACACACTTCACAATACTGATTGTTTGTCATGTCTTCCTCTTTGCGACCCTGTGGACTGTAGCCAGCCAAGCGCCTCTGTCCATCGCGTTCTCCAGGCAAGAATACTAGATTGGGTTGCCATGCCCTTCTCCAGGAGATCTTCTCAACCCAAGAACTGAATCTAAGTCTCCTGCACTGCAGGAAGATTCTTTACTCCTGAACCACCAGGGAGGCCCCACTGGCTGAGTTACACAATGATAATTATCTGCTGTCAGCTTTGCTTTGTACACTGTCATGACAGTGGATGTGGTGGCCCCGTCATGATAAACCCCCACTCCATTTGGGCCCGTATCCTCATTGTTATCTACATTATTAGGAAATATATTCCCGCTGAGTCTTAGCTAAAGGTACTCATCACTCTTGGAACCTCCCCATCCTCTCCATTGAACTCTCATTTATTCTCACAGCCCACATTCCATCCCATCTCTCTGAAAGTTTGATTTTATATTGCATGCTGTTCACCCTAAATTTGTAAATTTACCTTAAAATGAAACAGGACATACCATTTTAGAACTGGGAATAAAGACATTAGCTAAAAGACCTTGCCAAAGATTTATAGTGAAATAATCTTAACCATCAGTAGCAGTTGTTTAAAGGAAATGCCTTTTTTATTAACTATGGTCAAGATATTATTTTAAGAGGAACCATTTAAAAGTCTAGAAAATAGAAAAAGTTTCACATAAAGAAAGTTAAGTTGGTGAGATTCTTCCTTTCCCAAAGATGATTTCCATGCTGTAATTTCTTACTGACATGTCATGATGTTTTGAATGTGAACTGCATATTTCATTTTCCACCCAAGTTTCTACAGATAGAGATATGTCAAAGAGAGATCAGATGACAACTTCTAGCAGGGCCTCACAGGTGAAAACTTGATGGGAGATTTTCATAGGTCCAAGGCCACCTTCAAGTTTGAAGTCTTGAAAATTCAATTTTCCCAGACCTCCTGAAGGTCATCCAGCTTTTGGACTCAATCGAAGTAAGAAATCTGCATCTACCAAATTCATATATCAGAATATGAATTCACACATCAGAATATGAATTCACTGGGAGTGGGAGACATGTATGGAAACATAATCTAAATTGCAACTTCAGCCATATTATTCCCCTGCTTAACATTTTTAATATCTCCTTTCAGCTTATAAATTGCTAGTAAGGCAACTCTCAATATAACCACTTTCTGTCTCATCTTCTATACCTCCCCTCACATGCAACCTATTAAATAATATTCCAATTTTCATAAACCCACAATGCCCTCCAATATTCTTTAAGTTCCCCATATTTTTTCTTTTTTAAAAAATTATTTATTTTAATTGGAGGCTAATTACTTTACAATATTGTAGTGGTTTTTCCATACACTGACATGAATCAGCCATGGGTGTACATGTGTTCCCCATCCCTTTTAATGGGGACCAATCCTGACTTACCATCCTAATCATCCATTTTCACTTCTAGTCTTCACATTTAAGAGTAAATTCAGAGACTTCCCTGGTAGTCCAGTGGCTAAGACTCCAAGCTCCCAATGCAGGGGACCTGAGTTTGATCCCTGGTCAGAGAACTAGATCCTGCATACTACAACTAACAATCAAAGATCCCACATGCTGGAACTAAGATCAGGCACAGCCAAATAAATAAATATTTAAAAAAATAAATAAATAAACGAGTAAGTTCAGATCTCCCCCATCTAATGTGGCCCACCAGACTGAGTAATGTACTTGTTCTGCATACTTTTAATCCATACTATGGTTTTCTCTTTTATAGATACCATCTCTTCACATTATGAGTTTATGTTGAATTCTCTATTTGTCCTACTGGACTATGAATAACCTGAAAGTGTTAATGATCCATTTTATCCCTGTAACCTTAGTGGTGGTGTACTTAAGACATGGGAGTACTTAATTACATTAAGTCAGTGAATGAAAAAATATTCTCAGGACTCTCACTTCTGGTTGGTCAGAACACTCAGACTCCAAGTTACAGACCAGAACCTTGTTTGCTAAGATGCCTTTAAGACAAGAGTTGCTAGATGCTTGTAATGTCTATCTTTATCTAGTCAAGGTCATCAGGTAAAGGGCCCCTCTCTTCTCTATTGAGACTCTTGTTATCATCCCAGTGCCCTTTCCCCAGATGTTTTTGTTGTTCGGTCACTCTGTCATGTCTGATTCTCTGTGACTGCATGGACTGCTGCTCTCCAGGCTTTCCTGTCCTTCTCTATCTTCCAGAGTGTGCTCAAGCTCACATCCATTGAGTTGATGATGCCATTCAACCATCTCAAGCTCTGTTGTCCCCTTCTGCCCCTACCCTCAGTCTTTCCCAGGATCAGTGTCTTTTCTAGTGAGTTAGCTCTTCGCATCAGGTGTCGAAATTATTCAGCTTCAGCATCAGTCCTTCCAGTGAATATTCTAGGTCGATTTCCTTTAGGACTGACTGGTTTGATCTCCTTAGTGTCCACAGGCCTCTCAGATAATATGACTTAAATTTCTATCCCTTCTTGCTCAGCAACTCACTTTATTCTAATTTCTACACATAATTATCTCAGTCATTGCTTATTATTTTATGGGCTTTTGTTTCTCAACACCAGTTGCATTTTAGTACCGAGGCAGCACACTATTTGTCTTGATCAGCATGAGAAATACTGTGGTCTTTTGTCTGGCTAATTTTCTCAATTCCTCCAAATAGAAACTGGGGAGCATCTTAGTTTTTTGTTACATCATTATCATCTCTTCAGAATCAGTTACTTCTGCCAATAGGTAATTTTACCTATTATACATTGATGCTTGTTAGCTTACATTTCAGAGGCTGATTTCTGCCTGATCTGTCCTCTATTTCTGAAACAGAACTATGGTTCTTCTGCCTGTCATTATTAGACATGCCTTCTAGAAATAGCTGCCAATTCAGTCTAAATTTGCATAGTGTCTGGGCCCTGGCAGTAGAAGGAGGATAGGTCTACAAAGCCACCTTCATAGGTTTCTACATGCCAGAGGAAAGATGGTCCCAGGGGAATGGCCCTATAATAGATTCTTGAGAAGGATACAGCTTCAGCTGCTGGCACCATGAGGAATATCCCAGTTTGCTTTGCAAGGTCTGCCCAATCTTGACTCACCATGCCATTCAGATAGCCTTCCTAGGAAAGCTGGCTGTGCTTCTTATGTTCTTTTATTTTAAACACAGTGTCTTCTCCTCATCCCTTGATGCTTATTGTGTGGTTTAATTACTACCCTCTGCCTCGTGGTTGCCAGCATGATATGCTGTGAGACTAACACACACAATGTGATGTGTGCTTGGAGGGACTGACAAAGCCCAGCTTCTAAACAAGCTTCTCAAAGGGAAGGACCAACAAAACCCGTCGTCGAGAAAGTGATCATTTCTGTGCCATGCAATTATATCCTTTAAAAAGTATACCTCTGGTGCACTACCCTGCCAACAGTTTACTGACGACGAGGAAACAAAACCAGCAGTTGATGTGAGAATGGCTATGGAAACCCTGTAATCATCTTAAAAATAGATTTATACAGGGAACCTGGTTGTTAGGAATGCAGTTTTACACTCTGTCTCAAAAGAAAAAACTTCTCTTCACACTTTGGCCATTTTAATTTCTACGACAACACTGTGGATATTTGGGGTTGGAGGAGAGGAGGGAGGAGGTAAGTGAGAGAGAAGGGACCGAATTTCAAAAATGCTGAGATTTTTTTTTTTTCTGTCATATGCTAACCCTCAACTTACCCACCCACAGACACCCCCATACACACCACAACCCTATCATTATGGGAACATCTCCCTACTGATCACACCCACCAAGAAGCCATAAAAACAAACGTCGTTATCACAACTACCCACTCACAAATAACCACTTCTCTAAGTTCACTTTACCCCATTCACATCCCCCACAGGCAATACTCTTCCCACCAAGAATGCATTAAATGCACATGTAGATCACAGTCTTGCTCTTCAGGATCCACTCACAGGGGAAATTGCTGGGGAGGTACCAGTGGAGATTCCCACTCCCCTTTCCCTGAAACTTGCAAGTTAAAGCGATGAGACTAGTAGAGTCATGGAAGGTGTAATACCAGGTTGGAGAAGTAACAAAACATCAATTGACCCTGGCCTTGGGAGATTAGGAAGCTTGGCCTGAGAATTTAAATGCCATTTGCTAATGTTGTCAATTAAATGAGTGGTCTCTGACTGATTTTATGAGAGGAGTATCTACATTCTTGAGGGAGTAAACTCTGCAAATAGATGACTTGAGTTTCAATCCAGATTCCTTCATTTATTTACTCATAATCTTGGATAAATTAAATCTATCTATGCCTCTCCTCTATAAAATAGGAATTTAAATAGTGCATACCTCATAAAAGTTGTCATGAAGATTCAATTATTTAATATATGCAAAACACTCAGAAGAAAGTGCTATTTACTCATATTTGTTATTATTGCCATTGCTGTTGTTTGTATATCAAAATTCAGAGGATTAAACCAACTGATAGAGAAATTTTTATCCTATTTAGATAACTTCATAAATACTCAGTTTAGAGAACTTGATGGAATTCTTTGGAAAATGCAAATAAATGACTCAGCAACTGTCCTGTTTAGCCAGGAAAATGTCATTGTGTGATTGATTCATAATGACAGAACTGATTTCTTCCATATAGAAGTGACCTGAATTATAGGATAGGTGATGGAAACAAGAGGGGGTTAAATTTAAAGTTAAAAGGAGAGGAAGAAAAAACATGAAATGGATAGCAGAGAAATACAAAGCTTAAAACATGATAAAAAAAATAATCCAGGAAAACACAAATGCTTCTAAGTAGTACTTAGGTCCATATAACCTGTAAGACTATTTTGTCAAAGTTGAGTTATGTAAAAAAAAAAAAAATTAATTTACCATGTTTTCATTAAAAGTGACCTGCACTTTGAATATTGTGTAGGTGTTAGAGAAGTTAGACTATATTATGTTCTGAAGAATTTGAAATTTGCCATAGCACTTCGACTTCAAATTCAAAACAGTTGTATCGCTAGTCGGTAAACTCCTTGCTAGCAGAAATCCTGCCTATCTGGTTCACAGTTGTCTTCTTTTGCATACTGCCCAGGATGTAGTAGGTATTCAATAAATATTGAGGAAATGAAAGAATGAATCATAGAGTAAATGAGGGAACTCTTTCAGCATTCTTGTGATGGAGTGGAGTGTTAACAATTTGGAACACAACAGTGATTCCATGGGAACCCGTAAGATGTAGAAGCAGAAGTGGGATCTTGTCCCAGCTCTGGAAAATACTGGTTCTATTTCATTTGCAAGTTACCTGAGATGATTTACAGCAGTAAAAATAATAATTGGTCTCTCATAGGTATCATATGAGGATTAATGGAGAAAAGTGAGTGAAATGCTTTGTTAACCATAAATCCATGCATGGAGCCAATTCCCTTTTTAAACGGGTAAACCATGGTCTCAAAGAGAAATTGGCTCACCATTCTTTGTTGTTGTTTAGTTACCAAGTCATGTCCAATTCTTGCAACCTCATGGACTGTAGCCCCCCAGGCTTGTCTCTCCAGGGGATTTTCTAGGCAAGAATACTGGAGTAGGTTGCCATTTCCTTCTCCAGGGGATCTCCCTGACCCAGGGATCAAACTCGCATCTCTTGCATTGGCAGGCAGATTCTTTACCACTGAACCACCAGGGAAGCCCAGCACTGCTTAGAGAGCTTTAATCCAGGTGGTACATACATTTTGAATTAGCCTTTACATAGATCATGGGAAGGAAGAGAAACTTGAGAAGTGGAGAGAAAGAGGAGAATGTAAGAAGGAAATGAGGAAGAATTAGAAGAAGAGGGAAAGAAAATACTTTCACCTTTGACGGGAGTTGTTCAGCAATGGTGAGAATAAACAACATTCTGGAAATCATTCTTGAAAAATGAACAGCCTGCCCTTGATTCTTTTCCCAGATCTCCTCGAAGGGTCGGGGCTGGTATTTGGAGTGACTTTTCAATTAGCCAGTCCTCCAGAAGTCTGCATTCAGGCTGGGAGATGCTTGCCAGGGTAGTGGCTTTTATCTTATTCAGTCATAAGGAACATGGAAATCAATTTTTCCCAATCTCAGTTATAGCTGGAAATCCATCCTTTTTAAGTCAGCAGGAAGATTAATCTATTGAATGGTTTTCGGGATTTTGCTGACATATAAACATTTTAAGAATACATTACATTTTTTTCCTCCTTCCCCAGCACTATTTTTAAAATGAAGGCAGCACACTGTGCCAGCCAGGGGAAGAAAGATGGACACGCATTTGCTCCCCACGCAAGCACAGCCCGTTTTCTCCAAAGCCTGAAACACAGACTTCAGTTCACATTGGTCAGTGCCTTCCTCTCAAGAGACCGTCCCAAATCACAGGAAAGGCTACATTTTATGCAGATACTTATGATTACAAATAATCCAACGTAGGAGGTCCCGTGCACTAGACAGTGGTGCTTTCCACAATAACCCCTGCAATGATTTGGTGGTTTGTTGCACTTGAAACTGAGGGTGTCTGGAGAATCCTACCCAGTAGTATTTTTAGGTAGTATAGGGCTTAATAGGGTAGTGTCTGAAAAGTGTGTTGTAGAATTCCTGAAGTCTAGAAAGTCATTTCAAAGGGTTCAGAGATACACCTAAGCATCATCTGTAAAATAAATAAAAATCAGGTTCTCCACACATACATTTCTACATTTCAAATGCCTTTAGATACTATTATAATATTAGCATTAAAAAATACATTAATATAACATTATATAGTAAATATAACATTAAATACTAAATCTATAAATAAGTATATTGTTATATACTAAATAATAATATAATAAATAGAACATTGAAATATGAACATACTAATAAAAATACATACTATTATACTAAATATACAAAACTTGAAGAGTACTGAACACAAAGTAACTTTTATGCATTTAGCCAGGCAATAACTAAAATCATGCTTATTAGTATAAGTGAGAGTAAGAACATCTGTTAGGTCTCCAAGTGGGTCATCATACTCAAGAAGTTTTAGGAGCACTGATGGAGAGTGGGAAAGTAGGCTTGAGAGATGTGGAGCTATTAAAATGAAAAAAGTCCCAGATAACAATGATGCCACATGCTAGTACAGAACAAATAACGGGGAGTGGGGTGGCGGGGAGTGGACATGTGCCTCCTACCAATAGTCATAGATCCACTCCAATCTGTGAATGGCAGGGAGCTGGATGGACAGATTCTTGCCGTCTATGAAGCTGTGCAGAATATGAATACAAAGGCAGACACACCAAGATACTGAAACTTAAGCTTCAGGGCCCTTGTCTTGCATTGCCCCTCCTAAGACTCTGGGGAAGATCTAGGAAAATGGGGATTCACCTGAGGCTAAGATTCTGTAAAATTTGCAAAAGCAAAACATTTTAACATCAATCAGTTAAGTCCATTCTGCCTTCCAATATAATTTCCCCTTTGTCAGGTGTCATCAGAGGGATTATGGTCATTTGGAGGATCCGGGAAATTAGTTGGGGATGTATTTAAGTGAGATTTAGTGTGGGTGGATTTATGTAGTTTGCCATTATTTCCACTTACATAGTTAAGGTATTGCTAACCAGCACAGTGTTGGAATGGCATCCAAGACGACCCATACTGCCCTCTGAGCTGACCTACTCATTAATGAAATGAAGCTGCAGGCTGGAGGTTTTAGGGTGAAATAAATATATGACTTTATACCAGAGTGAAGTGGGAAGCAAAAGAAAAACAAGATTTGAAAGGTGTAGCATCTGAAGCTAGTATATGTAAAAATTTTCGAGTAATCAGACATCTAAAATTGTAAGCAGAAGATTCAATCCTTATTAACACTCGGTCAATATAGAAATCCAGTCTTGGAAGAAATATATTTGATTTTTGTGCAAAGTAAACCATTATAAAATCCCACAGGATTGATGTTTTTGTGGGACACAGGTGTAGCAGTATGACAAACAGTATATATATGTGTCCATGGTGATGTTGTGTTAATGAAAATCAAATTATGATCAATCATGCTGAAGGAAATAATGGATTGCCTTTTTATTCTCTAGTTAGAAAATACTACAAAAATTGCCTTCATATGAAAAGATGATCAAAGATTATAACAAATATCTTTAAGGAAAAATTATAGAGACATGTAAAGTTTAACTCAATAAAATATGATTTTATGCATTTTATTATATTTGTGGAATTTTAATTTATAATGATGTAGTTTCTTATCTAAATAAATGGTCAATTTTACATCTACAGTTGCATTCATAATTTTGCAACATTTTTCTTCAGTAGGGTTCCCGAAACTCCAATACTTTGGCCACCTGATGTGAAGAACTGATTCACTTGAAAAGACCCTGATACTAGGAAAAATTGAAGGTGGAAGGAGAAGGGGACGACAGAGGATGAGATGGTTGTATGGAATCAATGACTCAATGGACATGAGTTTGAGTAAACTCTGGAAGTTGGTGATGGACATGCCTGCTGCAGTCCATGGAGTCTCAAAGAATCAGACATGAGTGAGCGACTGAACTGAACCGAACTGAAATTTTATATGCCACAAAACTTGTATCCATACCTGGGGAAAGGAAAATTTCCTCACTTGTATCTTTTGATATAAATTGCTTATTACCCTCAACAAGTTATCATACATTCTTAGGGTCAGTAAAATCATTAAGTGGCTAAGAACTTATGCTCTGAAGTTGAATAGACTTGAGGTCAAATTCAGATGCTACAGGCTACGGCTTACCATCTCTGTGTCCCAAAGAGTGCCCAAATGCTTACAGCCTTGTTCCATCATCTGTAAAACTGGGCCATTTATGTTGAGAATTGAATTCCAGTATATGTAAAGCATTTGCTACTCTGCCTAGTATATGGGGTGTACATAATAAATATGATAAGAGAGAAAGAAACACATGATGCAACATACAGACACACTTTTCTTAGTGAGATTTGCACTAACAAATACACAGAAAGTATTTATCATATGAAGCTATGCAACAAAAATGTCTAAAACATAGCCTTGCCCACAGGAAGCATTCTACCTAGTTGATAGTATTAAAGTTAGTAACCTACTTCCTGGACCTGAACAATTCTTTTCCTTTTTTTATGCTAAACAACTAGTAATTCATTGCAGGTCTAGTTTATTTTCCTCCATGTGTACTTACAAGGGTCAGCGTAGGTTGTGCAAGTTGATAAATTGTGTTTATTTATTGGCAGGGCTGCACCAAATAACATGCAAATGATATGCAAAATGACATACACATTCACATCAACGACTCTGCCACTTATGGTAATAGCACTCTAACCCTGCTCTGCCTCTGATTGTGGCAGTGCTGTTGTTTCATAAGTATTGATTGCTCTCGACTTCTGCTGATGCAGTCAGACAGTTTGTCAGGAGACAGGCCAAAGAGACCCATCGCTTCAGCTTAATCCGTCCTTCGTTCACCTCCTACGTTTATACTAGGACTTGCACCTTTGGGTCTGGGGCCCATGTACATCATTGATTGAACTATGTACGATACAGATAATTGTTGCTCTCGAATGTAGATTGTATGCTTCTTAGGTTGCCTTTGTTAAAGTTAAATGACATCTCTATTTGGGCCCCCAAAACCTGACAATATAGACTATAGGTTATAGCCAGATCATTCTTTATTACCCTCAGGAGACCCGATAGTGAAATAGTATTCTTGCTGGCATTTGGTAGTCAACACCAAGTTTTCCCTCTGAGCACTTGTCATGTGAGGTGGCAGTATTCTCCCGGCAAGTAGATGGGCCACGATCAGCCTCTTTCTCCATGATAAACATGTCTGAATGTGACAATCATTTCTTTCCCTGGGAATGCAATGATGATGTGATTTCCAGGGCCCTGCTCTGGATGTATGAGTAACAAACCCATGATCCATCATCCACAAAAAACTGTCTTCGTGTATGTATTTAATTTAGTCTTATGTAATATATAGAAGCGATTTGTTGGCTGGCAAGCAGAAAGCATGTGTTCAAGCAGGCCAAAGATATTTGGGCCTCTCCTGCACATCTCTTTAACTTGATGGTATATACCATGCATATTGATGCTGTTTCATATTGGAGGCTATTTTCTGAAATGCTTTTTCATGGTCTTCATTACCACACAATGCAGTTGTAGGGAAGAAATGGAGGATGGCTAGGTCTAAACACACTGGGGTTTTCAGGCATCTTAATTCACTAAGCAATCATGTGAATAAAGAATAATGCAAATGGAAAGGTTTATTTTTTCTCTTTAATGGTTTTGGAATAGATGCTAATTTTCATGGGCTATTTATTAATCTGAATTTGGGCTCTTAAAGACATGTTCAAACTTTACAGAAACCAAAGAATTTAATTTGTGCTTTAAGGAAGCAAGTTGGAAATATAGCATCAGGCTTGTTTTTTAATTCATATTATCCTCTATTCAGCTCAAGCCAACAAAATATAATAGATTCATGTATATCATTTTAAATTTTCTAGTAAGTTTATTAAAAATATTTTAAAAGATAAATTTAATAATATTTTATTGGACTAAATGCACTAAAACTTTTATTTCAAAATATTGTTGTTTCTGTTTAGTCACGAAGTCATGTCTGACTCTTTTGTGACCCCAAGAACTATAGCCTACTAGGCTTCTCTGTCCTTGGAATTTACCAGGCAAAAATACTGGAGTGGGCTGCCATTTTCTTTTCCAGGGGATCTTCCCAACCCAGGGATCAAACCCACATCACCTGCATTAGCAGGCAGCTTCTTTATCACTGAGTCAAGAGGGTAGCATTTCACTATATAGCCTGTATTAAAATGTATTCTTATTGTATTTTGCATTAGGATGTGAATATCTTTCCTTTTCTCCTTTGCCTTTCATTTCTCTTTTCTCAGCTATTTTTAAGTCCTCCTCAGACAACCATTTTGCCTTTTTGCGTTTCTTTTTCTTGGGAATGGTTTTGATAACTGCTTCCTGTACAATGTCACAAATTTCCGTCCATAGTTTTTCAGGTGCTCTCTCTATCAGACCTAATCCCTTGAATCTATTTGTCACTTCCACTGTATAATCATAAGGGATTTAATTTAGGTCATGCCTGAAATGGACTAGTGGTTTTCCCTATGTTCTTCAAATTACGTTTGAATTTTGCAAAAAGGAGTTCATGATCTGAGCCACAGTCACCTCCAGGTCTTGTTTTTACAGATTGCATAGAACTTCTCCATCTTTGGCTACAAAGAATGAAATTAATTAGATTTCAGTATTGACCATCTGGTGATGTCCATGTGTAGAGTCACCCTTTGTATTGCTGGAAGGCTTTTGCCATGACCAGTGCATTCTTTTGGCAAAACTCTGTTAGCCTCTGCCCTGTTTAATTCTGTACTCCAAGGCCAAAGTTGCCTGTTACTGCAGGTATCTCTTGACTTCCTACTTTTGCATTCTAGTCCCCTGTGATGAAAAGGACATCTTTTTTGGTATTAGTTCTAGAATGTCATGTAGATCTTCCTAGAACTGTTCAACTTCAGCTTCTTCAGCATTACTGGTCACGGCAAAGATTTGGATTACTGTGATATTGAATGGTTTGCCTTGGAAACAAACAGAGATCATTCTGTCGTTTTTGAGATTGCATCCAAGTACTGCATTTTGGACTCTTTTGTTGACTATGAGGGCTACTCAATTTCTTCTGAGGGATTTTTGCACACA
Source organism: Odocoileus virginianus (assembly GCF_023699985.2). Taxonomy (NCBI): domain Eukaryota; kingdom Metazoa; phylum Chordata; class Mammalia; order Artiodactyla; family Cervidae; genus Odocoileus; species Odocoileus virginianus. The sequence continues at coordinate 20,962,089 of NC_069678.1, read as the reverse complement.
GCAGTAGATAGAATTAAATTCACCTATTCCTGTCTGTTCTAGTTCACTGATTCCTAAAAGGTCAGTGTTCACTCTTGCCATCTCCTGTCTGACCACTTCCAGTTTACCTTGATTCATGGACCTAACATTTCAGGTTCCTATGCAATATTGTTCTTTACAGCATTGGACTTTACTTTCATCACCAGACACATCCACAACAGGGCATTGTTTCTGCTTTGGTTCAGCCTCTCCATTCCTTCTGCAGCTATTTCTCTGCTCGTCTCCAGTAGCGTATTGGACATCTACTGACCTGCGGGGCGTGGGCAGGGGGAGGCGTTCATCTTTCAGGGTTCTCAAGGCAAGAATTCTGAACTAGTTTGCCATCCCCTTCTCCAGTGGACCATATTTGTCAGAACTCACCACCAAGACCTATCCATCTTGGCTGACCCTGAATTAAATTAGGCAAGGTTGCAGTCCATGTGATAGGTTGGTTAGTTTTCTGTGATTGTGTTTTCCATTCTGTCTGTCCTCTGATGGATGAGGATGAGGATAAGAGGCTTGTGCAAGCTTCCTGATGGGAGGGACAGTCCATGGGGAAAACTGGGTCTTGTTCTAGTAGGCAAGGTCATGCTCAGTTCAGTTCAGTAACTCAGCCAGGTCCGACTATTTGTGACACCATGGACTACAGCATGCCAGGCTTCCCTGTCCATCAGCAACTCCCACAGCTTGCTCAAACTCATGTCCACCGAGTCAATGATGCTATCCAACCATCTCACCCTCTGTTGTCCCTTCTCTTCCTGCCTTCAATATTTCCCAGCAGCAGGATCTTTTCCAATGAGCTTGCTCTTTGCATCAGGTAGCCAAAGTATTGGAGCTTCACCTTCAGCATCAGTCCTTCCAATGAATATTCAAGATTGATTTCCTTTAGGACTGACTGATTTGATCTCCTTAAAGTTCAAGGGACACTCCAGAGTCTTCTCCAACACCACAGTTCAAAAGCATCAGTTCTTCAGTGCTCAGCTTTCATTATGGTTCAACTCTCACATCCATACATGACTACTGGAAAAACCATAGCATTGACTATACAGACCTTTTTTTAGCAAAGAAATGTCTTTGCTTCTTAATATGCTGTTCTAGGTAGTCATAGTTTTTCTTCCAAGAACCAAGTGCCTTTTAATTTCATGGCTGCAATCACCATCTGCAGTGACTTTTGAGCCCAAGAAAATAAATTCTGTCACTATTTCTATTTTTCCCCCATCTATTTGCATGAAGTGATGGGACTGGATGCCATGATCTTCATTTTATGAATGTTGAGTTTTAAGCCAGCTTTCTCACTCTCCTCTTTCACTTTCATCAAGAGGTTCCTCAGTTTCTCTTCGCTTTCTGCCATAGGTGTGGTGTCATCTGCATATCTCAGTTTATTGATATTTCTCCTCACAGTCTTGATAGCTTGTGCTTCATCAAGCCCGGCATTTTGCAGGATGTACTCTACATATAAGTTAGATAAGCAAGGTGACTGTACACAACTTTGACATACTCCTTTCCCAAATTGGAACCAGCCCATTGTTCCGTGCCTGGTTCTAACTGTTGCTTCTTGACCTCTACACAGATTTCTCAGGAAGCAAGTAAGGTGGTCTGGTATTACCATCTTTAGAAGAGTTTTCCACAATTTACTATGATCCACACAGTCAAAGGCTTTAGCATAGTCAATGAAGCAGAAGTAGATATTTTTCTGGAATTCTCTAGCCTTTTGTATGATCCAATGGTTCTTGGCAGTTTAGTCTCTAGTTCCTCTACCTTTTCTGAATCCAGCTTGAACATCAGGAAGTTCTCGGTTCACACACTGTTAAAGCCTAGCTTGGAGAATTTTGAGCGTTACTTTGCCAGCCTGTGAGATGACTGCAATTGTGCAGTACTTTGAACATTCTTTGGCATTGTCTTTCTTTGGGATTGAATGAAAACTGACTTTTTCCATTCCTGTGGCCACTGCTGAGCTTCCCAATTTTTGCTAGCATATTCACAGCACTTTCACATGAGCACTTTCACAGCATCATCTTGTAAAATTGAAATAGTTAGCTGGAATTCCATCACGTTCACTAGCTTTGTTCATAGTAATGCTTCTTAAGTCCCACTTGACCTCACACTCTAGAATGTCTGGCTGTAGGTGAGTGATCACACCATCATGGTATTCTGGGTCATTAAAATCTTTTTGTACAGTTCTTCTGTGTATTATTGCCACCTCTTCTTAATGTCTTCTGTTTCTGTTAGGTCCATAACATTTTTTGTCTTTTATTTTGCCCATCTTTGCATGAAATGATTCCTTGGTATCTCTTTCTTGAAGAGATCTCTAGTCTTTCCCAGTCTCACTAAGTCTTTAATTAAATTTTCAGCTGATGGGTGGGGCTGTGTTCCTTCCCTGTAGTTTGGCCTGAGGCAAACTCCTTCAAAAGAAGTTAGGCTAGCAAACTGGGCCTTCCAAGACTGTTGTAGTCAGTGCCCCTGACCCCACAGCAGGCCACTGTTGACCCACACCTCTGCCAGAGACTCAAAAAAGGTCTTTATGACCCAGATAAGCACAATGGAGTGATCACTTACCTAGAGCCAGACATCCTGGAGTGTGAAATAAAGTGGACCTTAGGAAGCATCACTATGAACAAAGTTAGCGGGGGTAAAGGAATTCCAGCTGAGCTAATTCAAATCTTAAAAGATGATGCTGTTCACTATTGCACTCAATATGCCAGCAAATCTGGAAAACTCAGCAGTCACCACAGGACTAGAAAGGTTGGTTTTCATTCCAATCCCAAAGAAGGGCGATGATAAAGAATGTTCAACTACTGCACAATTATACTCATTTCACACACTAGCAAAGTAATGCTCAAATCCTTCAAGCTAGTCTTCAACAGTATGTGAACCGAGGACTTCCAGATGTGTGAGCTGGATTTAGAAAAGGCAGAGGAGCCAGAGATCAAGTTGCCAACATCCATTGGATCATACAAAAAGCTAGAGAATTTCAGAAAACATCTATTTCGGCTTCAGTGACTATGCTAAAGCCTTTGATTGTGTGGATCACAACAAATTGTGAATAAACATGGCTTATGTCAAAGGAGAGAAGGTTGAACATATTAAGAAAGCCAGATTTAAAGCAGGAGGAGAATTTCTCTGGTGGTAAAGTGGTTTAAAACATGCCTGCCAATGCAGGGAATATAGTTCAATCCTGATCTGGGAAGATTCCATATGCCACAGAGCAACTAAGCCCATGGCGATAACTAGTGAATCCGCACACTGCAACTACTGAAGCTCATGCACCCTAGAATCTGTGCTCTGCAAGGAGAGAAGCCAGCACAGTGCTGCACACCACAGCGAGGAGTAGCCACTGCTCACCGCAACTAGAGAAAGCCCACAAACAGCAACAAGGATCCATCACCATCAACAATATAAAGAAATAGTCTTTAAGAAAAAGCAGGAGAAGGAAAGAGTGCTCACTAACAGAGCTGGAAAGACTTTCTCACTGGTGTTTCAGAACCCAGAGGTAAGGAGCATCAATCCTTCCTTGCTTCTCCTCTGATTCTTCACAGGTAACTATTGGTAGATATTTCAAATGAACCTTGTATACGCTAGTATTTTTCAACTTGCAGGTTGAGACCCATTAATAGGTCATGAAATCATATCAATATCTCACAATGAATATTTTTAAAAGCAAAATGGAATACAATAGCAACTTATAGAATTTATCTCATGTAATAATGGTAAATATTGTTTTATGACATTCTGTCTTCATGTGTGCATAAGAGTGTGTGTGTCGCCACAGAAATTGTATTTTTTTTGACTCTGAGTGACAGTAAAAATAGAAAGCAACTTGGAAAACACAGCTGGATGCCACCAGAACCATCACAGCCATACACTACGCTGCACCAGCACTGTACCAGTTCTGCAGTGGCTGTGGCTTCCAGTAAACCTTCTGACTGTACTGGATCAATCAAGCTGACTGCCTCAGCCAATTTCACAAAGCATAGAATTGTCTCAATTCATCCAAGAAGATGTCAGTCAGCATGATATACACTCAATTATATAAGTCCACACCTTAAGTTCACATTTCAGTATATGGCCTCCTCCACTCCTTCCGATTACTTCATCATCATTATTTTTTACCTCTGAAACTTAAAAAAAAAAAAATTAAACTCTTTTAGCAACAGTTTTGTGTATTGACCATAGTAGTGGAAGAATAGTGGGAAGGATTTTAAATGGTGAAAGATGATTATGCATTTATTCACCTGGTACTTTTATGGGTAAAAGTTAATTCATTATGCTCTGTTAGGATAAGAAGTAATCAACTGTGATAGTATAGGTAGAGCTCTCACAAACACACAGAACTCAACTGAGAGGGAGATGACTTAGTTTCTCTGAAAAAGAGATCTTTAAGTAAACAGCAGAGATAGCCTTACTTAGAGCCACATTACACAAGATATGTGAAGAAGCTCCACTGGACTGAGTTTATGAAGTGGGCAAGAGGAGACAAGATTGACCCAGAGGGTGTCAGCAACTCTGGAGAAGCTTGGATTTGAAGAGAAGGAAAGAGAATAGGCAATAGTTAGACATAGAAGTTTAGTTAAAACAGATATTGCTTTTTTTTAGTTAAGGAGATATTGCATTTTTAGATGAAAAAGACAATCTTTTTTAGAGGCCACTAGGAAATTTCTAGGAGAGAGGGTGCATGAGTGTGTGCTAAGTTGTCTCAGCTGTGTCCAGCTCTTTGAGGCTCTATGGACTGTTGCCCACCAGACTCCCCTGCCCATGGACAGTCTCCAGGCAAGAATACAGGATGGGTTGTCATTTCTTTTTCCAGGGATCTTCCCTACCCAGGGGTCAAACCCAGGTCTTTAATGTCTCCTGCTTTGTCACTTTACCGCCAGTGCCACCTGGGAAGCTCAGGAGAGGGGTATGACTCCTCATTTTCACTTTTCTGCATTTTACTTATTCTTTCCATGTCTAAGATGCATATCATTTCCTGTATGAAATCACTGGCCTCCTCAGCCCTCTCACACCCATCCCCTTCCCCAACTGATAATTAATTTGCACCACTCCCCCCCCCCCCCCAAGAGTTCCCTTGTTTGTGGTATTAGAATATTTATTCACTATAGTGGTGATGACTTCCTTGTATGTGTTTTCCTCAGCTTATTTTCTGTCTTCTTAGTTGGGCTTTGCATTTCTTAAGAGAAACAACTGCACCTCGGTCAGCTGTGCCCCTGACTGTGAATGAAAGACAGTACGCGCTCAGTAAGTGTTTGCTGGCTGACTGCAGGAGGGCCTCTGAAAGCCAAGGAACTGCAGAGCTGGGAGCAGAGAAGGTGCACGTGTCCTCCCCTCACAGTCACAGGCATCACTGTCTCCATTCCTTCAACAACCTAAAACCACTGTCCCAGTTATTTTAAGAATTTTAATGATTAAAATTAGCAACAACAATAACAACAAACCCAGAAGCTGTCTGGTGGCCCAGGGACAATAACCCCTGAAAATCGTTCCATTTGGCTTGCATAATGATTTTTAAGCTTGTGAATTAGTTGTCAACCTTTAAATACAGAGGATTTCACCTAAGACTTAGATATCTAACTTCTTTTGAAAAAACACAGAACACTCAGCAGTACTGGAACCAATTTCCTATCTGGCAAAAAACTTACATAAGTTGATAGGTGCTGTTCATTTTAGAAAGGCCCTGATGTCTAAACTGGCTATAGCCCTCATCTTGTTTATTTTATTCCTGTTAAATGTCGGCCTGGCCCCTGAGGATGTTTCAGTTTGTAACACTTGAATTCCAACCAGCCAATCTCCTACATCTCATGTTTATCTATAGATACATTTCATAGACATTTTTTATAAAATAATTTTGTATTATATATGACTGCCCATTCACTGCAGGACCTTCCATTCTCATTTGAAAGACCAAACTCTATCTGTCATTTTAGACTTCCACACACCATACAAAGGTGACATATCAGTGCTGGCCAGAGTAAACGGAAGTGCAGGAGAAGGCAAAAAGAGCCTGAAACCCACGACTCTTGTGTAAGCTGAGCAGGATGCAAAGTTTTGTGGAGACACTAAAAGATGAAATCACAGGGGTAGAAGGAGCTCCTATTCAGATGCGAGCTTTCTCTCTTTAGTGATTGTATCCCACCAAGTGATGATACCCACACCGAGTTATTGTCCAGGCTATGAGAGCTCACCTTCAGTGACAGAGACATCTTAACTGGTAGCTGATGCTGTCTGTAGACAGTTCTAAAGACTGTTTCTTCACATAGAGCTGAAAAACCCTTTACTAACTGGAATCATACTCTCATGTTCAAAAGAAGTATACATAATAATAATTATTATTATTACTGCATAATAATATGAGAACATTGATATTCCAGCTATGCTTCACTGAATGCTTATTAAACATCTGAAAATAGCTAACACTTTACAGGCATGATCACAGAAGATTAAGAGTAGTCCTTTTTCTATAGCAGTGATAAGCAGAATAATGACTTCCAAACATGCACACATTATAATGCCTAGAACATGTGAGTGTTGTATTAAGAGGAGATTAAGGTGACTGGACAGCTACTTTAAAATAAACAGATTACCCTGGATTATCTGGTGGGCTCAATGTAATCATTGTTGCTGTTGTTCAGTTGCTAAGTCATTTCAGCTCTTTGTGACCCCATAAACGGAAGTACACAGGCTCCTCTGTTCTCCACTATCTCCTTGAGTTTGCTCAAAGTCATGTCCATTGAGTCCATGATGCTATCTAACCATATCATCCTCCGCTGCCTCCTTCTTCTTTTGCTTTCAATCTTCCCAGCATCAGGGTCTTTTCCAGTGAGTTGAATCTTTGCATCAAGGGGTCAGACTATTGGAGATTCAGCTTCAGTTCAATCCCTCAGGGTTAATGTCCCTTAGAATTAACTGATTTGATCTCTTTGCTATCCAGGGGACTCTAAAGAGTCTTCTCTAACACCACAGTTTGAAAGCATCGGTGCTCAGCCTTCTTTATTGTCCAACTCTCACATTCATACATGACTACTGGAGAAACCATAGCTTTGACTATACAGATCTTTGTCAGCAAAGTGATGTCTCTACTTTTTAACATGCTGTCTAGGTTTGTCATAGCTTTTCTTCCAAGTAGCAAGCATCTTTTTTTGGTGTTAGTTTTAGAAGATATTGTAAGTCTTCATAGAACTGGTCACCTTCAGCTTCTTCTGTCTTAGTCTTTGGGGCATAGACTTGGATTACTGTAATGATGAGTGGTTTGCCTTGGAAATGAACCAAGATTATTCTGTCATTTTTGAGAGTACACTCAAGTACTGCATTTCAGACTCTTGTTGACTGTAAGGTTATTCCATTTCTTCTAAGAGATTCTTGCCCAAAGTAGTAGAAACAATTTTCTTTTGAATTAAATTCACCCATTCCCATCCATTTTAGTTCACTAATTCCTAAAATGATGTACACTGTTGCATCTCCTATTTGACTACTTCCAATTTACCTGGATTCATGGACCTAACATTCCATGTTCCTATGCAATAATTCTTTACTGCATCGAACTTTACTTTCACCACCAGCCACATCCACAACTTAGTGTCATTTTCACTTTTTGGCCCAGCCACTTCATTCTTACTGAAGCTGTAAGTAATTGCTTCCCACTCTTCCCCACTGGTACACTGGACACCCTCCAACCTGGGGCACTCATCTTCCAGGGTCATATAATTTTGCCTTTTTATACTGTCCACAGGTGCTTCCCCTGTGGTTCAGCAGGTGGTAAAGAATCCACCTGCAATGCGGGAGACCTGGGTTCAATCCCTGGGTTGGGAAGATCCCCTGGAGAAGGGCAAGGCTACCCACTCCAGTATTCTGGTCTGGAGAATTCCATGGACTGTATAGTCCATGGAATCGCAAAGAGTCAGACACAACTGAGTGACTTTCACTTCAACTTTCAACTTTCATGCGAGGCTCCAGGAAAGAACACTGGAGTGAGTTGTCATTTCCTTCTCCAGTAGACCAGCCACATTTTGTACAGAAATCTTCACTATTATCCATCCATCTTGGATGGCCCCGTGCGGTATGGCTCATAGCTTCATTGAGTTAAACAAGCCCCTTTGCCACAACATGACTTTGATCCATAAAGGGAAATGTAATCATTGCAGTCCTTAAAATTGAGAAGAAGGAGAAAAACCAATGTCAGAGTGATACACTGTAAGATTCACCTGGCCATGGTTGGCTTTGTCTTTGAAGCTGGAAGGAGGCCATAAAGAAAGGAATGCAGGCAATCTCTAGAGGTTGGAAAAAGTGAAGAATCATATTCCACCCTACATTTTCAAAAGGACTACAGCCCAGTCAACACCTTGATTTCAGCACAACATCAGACTTCTAACCTACAGAGCAACACGATAATATATTGTGTTGTTTTTAACTAGGGCTCCCCTTGTATCTCAACTGTTAAAGAATCCACCTGTGATGGGGGAGAACTGGGTTCAATCCTTGGGTTGGGAAGATCTTAATATAACATCAAAATTCCTTCCCAAGGTGAATTACATCTAATTTTTTACTTTGTGCCCAAGCTAAGCATCCCCAGATTTTACCAGCTAAGCCTGGCTTACACATAAGTAATGATGTTGTTTGGCTTGATTTAACTTGATTGGTATTAAGCATCACATTCAAAATAACCAGGTTAACTGTTTTGCAAAACAGTCACTTTAGGAATTATGATATATTCCTCCTCAATGCTGTCATTGTGTTCAATATTTTGAAACTTGTCTTTAGAGTACTGCAAAAAAAAAAATGTGGTTGTTTTACAGTCAGGCATTTTTGCAGCTTTATGAAACCTCAGTTTGAGACAGAGAAATATTACTTAACCTTAATCACTTACTTTTTCACCTTAGTATGTAAAGAATTGTAGTTATTTATAAAAATTAAGTACAACCCTCACCAGACTGACCATCAAGACTACACCCAACAATGTTTTCTAAATGTTCTATGAGCAATGTTCCCAAAAGTGACCTCAAAACTTTTTTGGGCAAAGGGCAGTATCTTTAAATAAGGGTGGCACAGGATCTACTAGCCAAGGGAGAACTTAATGTACATAGTTCTTGTATGTTTCTTAAAAACAAAACACATCAATTTGAAACCAAACACATATTCTTCTATACTAGTCTTGGGAAAATTTGTTTTTTTTTCAATACTTAAAAGGGAAGGGAAACAGAAGCCTCTTGTCCTCTCATATCTCTTCTTCATTCTATCATGAAGCTAAAGATAAAATCTTTCCCTCATTCCCCAGCCTCCACCCATGCAAGAAAAAAGAAACAGGTCAGTATATTACTTAAACAATCCTGCTATAATTATATGCAGTCTAAGTGTGAATTACTTGGGGCACTCAGAGTCTAGGGAGACTACTAGATGACTCTCATTGCCTATATTGAAGTTTTGTTTGTGTGGTTTTTAAAATGTTGATCCCCAAACAGTAACCAGCTTAATAACTCTTGACACTCCATCACTAATAAACTTGGTAATGGATTTCTTCTCTCTCAGCATTTCATAGGTTTTGCCCAGGCTGGCAATGAAAGTGAAATGTGCTCTGCATTTCTCTCTCTCTCTTTTTTATTTTTTTACCTTGTTCCTTTTTAAGTTATTGTCACTGGAGAGACTTGATAAGTTTCTCTCTTATCTCACTAAGACATCTGAGACTGATCCATAGTAACTGAATAATCAATTAATTCTCCTGCAGAGTTCCATTTACATAATGAAAATGCAACGTGCTGATATTTTATACAAGTCGTTTTTGGTCGTCTAGACTGATAATATATTGTGTATTGATTGAGAAGGAAAGCCTAATGGATCTTCTGTTGTTGAAGTTGCAAAATTACAATTAAAATAAAATGACAGAAGCAAGCATCTATTGGGTTTATATCTATATATCTCCCTTTAATATAGGATTCTAAATGTCTGGGCCTGATTAAGACTTTGCTCTCATTTGAGCAAAAAGGGCACATAATGTATGGCTATTCATGTTTCATTGCAAGGGCCAAAATCAATATTGTACTGTTTACAAACATCACCAATGTACAAAGCCGAGTCCCGTGTCCTCTGTGTGACCAGAGCACCTGTGACTTAAATTATTCCTTCACTGTTGATTCAGTGGTCTCTTATCCTGGAAAAGGAAGGAATTTGAGTATAGCTCAGACCAAAAATATGCAGATTAGGTCTCCTGTGGTCTGTATAGTCATGTAAGGAAATTAAGTTGTTAGCCTCAGTTCTTTTGACTTAATGTGTTTACAGAATCAGATCATCATTAATGATTTTTATGGCATCTTTAGCAGAGAAGCTAGTGAAGTGTAATGGTTAGGCTCATGGGCTCTCTGAAGCCAGCTTCTCTGAGTCACAATCCTACCTCCATCACCTAATAACTGTAAGATGCAGTATTAGTTACTTGATTTCTTTGAGCCTCAGTTTTTTCTCCTAGAAACAGACATAATATTAAAACTCACCCTCAGTGATGTTGTCAAAGGAGCTGATACTTCTTAGATGCCCAGAATAAGATCTGTCATACAGCAAATTCTCAATAAATTTAGCTATAATTGCTAACAAATTTAAGAAGAAAAGCATCATGGTCTTCCACCTCCAGGTCAGAAGCTTTTCTCTGAATCGGAGAAAAAGAACTCAAACCTAAAAAAGAAATTCAAAAGAATAAAATTGAAGCATGGGGAATTGGTAACTATTTAAACATCAATCATAGGATTATATTTACTACTTTTCTTCTTTTAATTTTATCTATGTGTTCTAATATTGTCAAAATGGGCATGTTACTTTTAATCACTTAAAAAATAAAATCATTTCTACTTTGAAATGGAGAGGGAAACCATGAGCCCAGAAAGAGGCAGTAATATCTGAAGCTCATTTGGAATGGACTGGTTCAGAAATGGGAAAGGAGCTGGGAAAGATTGAAGGCAGGAGGAGAAGGGGATGACAGAGGATGAGGTGGTTGGATGGCATCACCGACTCAACGGACATGAGTTTGAGTGGACCCTGGGAGTTGGTGATGGACAGGGAGGCCTGACATGCTGCAGTCCATGTGGCTGTAAAGATTCAGACACGATCGAGTGATTGAACTGGACTGGACTGGACATCCAGGCTGTATACTGTCCCCTGCTTATTTAACTTCTAGGCAGAGTACATCAAGTGAAATGCCAGGCTGGATGACTCATAAGCTAGAATCAAGACTGCTGGGAGAAATATCAATAACCTCAAATATGCAGATGATACCACCCTTATGGCAGAAAGTGAAGAGAAACTAAAGAGCCTCTTGATGAAAGTGAAAGAGGAGAGTGAAAAAGCTGGCTTAAAACTCAGCATTCAAAAAACTAAGATCAGGGCATCTGGTCCCATCACTTCATGGCAAATAGATGGGGAAACAATGGAAACAGTGAGGGATTTTATATTCTTGGGCTCCAGAATCACTGCAGATGGTAACTACAGCCATGAAATTAAAAGACACTTGCTTCTTGGAAGAAAAGCTATGACAAACCTAGACAGCATGTTAAAAAGCAGAGACACCACTTTGCTGACAAAGGTCTATGTAACCAACACTATGATTTTCCAGTAGTCATGATGAGAGTTGGACCATAAAGAAGGCTGAGAGCCAAAGAATTGATGTTTTTGAGCTGTGATGTTGGAGAAGACTCTTGAGAAACCCTTGTGCAGCAAGGAGACCAAACCAGTCAATCCTAAAGGAAATCAGTCCTGAATATTCATTGGAGGCACTGAGGCTAAAGCTCCAATACTTTGGCCACCTGATATGAAGAGCCAACTCAACTCATTGGAAAAGACCCTGATTCTGGGAAAGATTGAAGGCAGGAGGGGAAGGGGGCAAAAGAAGATGAGATGGTTGGATGGCATCATCGACTCAACAGAGCCGAGTCTGAGCAATCTCTGGGGGATAGTGAAGGACAGGAAAGCCTGGCATGCTGCACTTCATGGGGTTGTAAGAAGTTAGACATGACTGAATAAGTGAACAACACAGTCCTAAGCTCACATGCTGTAGTTCTGTGTTTTGTTCCCGCTGCTTCTTATAATAGTTCTTTCTGAAATCCATGTTTTCTTTCTGATCTCTGTGAAGAGCAACTCCCAATGTATTCTGAGATATGTATTTTGAGGTACCCTGAGACAAATCAGGGTTAAGTCCAGATATTGCACCTTTATTTGTATTCACATGTTTTCCATTTGCTCAAATATCCCTTCCCTTCTTATCACAAACAAAACCTCACAGGTAGAAAACAACAAATGACAGTTGTTTTAATTTACTTTTTCTCAAGCGTCAGAGCCATCCCTAAAATGCAAGGACACTCTGAAGCCCCCAGGTGCTAATAAAGATGTTTAAGAATTAATCAACCCCTCTTTGTCCAGTAATGGGACAAGGCATCCTTGGAGCCTTGGGCAGGGCATCCAGGGAGCCCTGGAAACAGGGAATCTCTAAGAGCAGATGTGGAGCAGCAGTGACTAGGAAAAGAAAATTGGGGTCAATTTATAAAATGCAGGAAGTCCAGCACAGCAACCAACAGGAAAGACGGAAACACCCACCTTCTGTAAATCCAGTTTAGCAACCTGTACTCAGCTCTGGGCTCTGCCTTCAAGAGAAAACAGTTTGACATGTGAAAAGGAAGAGGAAGCTATACAACACTAGACTCTTGATGGTTCATTAATTACCCTTTCCAACAATGGAGTATGAACTCAAGCTATTCAGAATTGGTTAAAATTAGCATTGGTGGCAGGCATAATTGTTCTCTCATCCCAAGGAGAGGACTTCTTCCATGAAGCCTAATCTAAACCATATAATTCGGTGAAAATGTATGCAGATTTTTAGAATATCCAGGGTAAAAGTATATGTAAGATTTATTTTTTAGCTTTGTGCCAAAATTAATCACATCTGACTCTTTGCGACCTCGTGGACTGTAGCCTACTGCCTCCTCTGTCCACAGGATTGTCTAAGTAAGAATACTGGAGTGGGTTGCCATTTCCTCTTCCAGGGAAAATTCCCAACCCAGGGGTCAAACCCTGTCTCCTATGTCTTCTGCATTGGCAGACAGAGTCTTTGCCTCTGAGCTACCTGGGATAATACTTGCTATGATATCTGGTCTTCCTTCTACAGGTGGTCTTAATTCTCAAAAGTTTCAAATGTTATAAACTATCCAGCCTATAATCCTGATGTGAGAGAACAAATAAACAAAATAGACCAATAACTTTTCTTTATCTTAGGTCTAACAGTGCATTCCAATAAAATCCCCGTGAAGAAAGGATATAACTGTACAATGGGAAAGTGAGATACAAAGAAAACCAATGGTAGATTTAGAATTCTGGACCACCTGAGAAATCTTTAGAGGTCAGGATCTGACTCAGAGGCCCTGAGGATGGAAGGGCCATGCTGGAGGGTCCAGGCTACCTAAAATACATCTTGCATCTTCCCCAAGGTAATGTCCCAGGTATGCGGTTCCAAGAGTAGAAATGATGCTTGAATGGATTTGGGTACAGTTCTGCCCAACACTCAATGAAGACACATTTTTCCAGAGACCTAGAAAAAAATTTCTCTAAGTTTATGGAGATTAAACATAAAAGAACATTAAATGACATACTTCCTTTTGTCTGGAATTAGAGAATAGACTTCAAGCTAGGTAATAAAGAAATGCTAAATAACCTGTTTCTAAAGAAACCTGCCAATGACTGGGATAAACACCACTCTCAGAGCTTCTTAAGAATCAGCAATCAGTTCAGTATCTAAAGTTGTCAGCCTGGTGAGAAGATACATATATGGCTCTTTACCTGCCTTTTTCTTGAGAAGGGTGAAGTGGTACTTGTTCCCTACCAAAAACTAAATGAAGCAAGCTTCAAATCTTAGACGTATCCACAGAGGACATCTGGATGGTTGTGTGCTCAGGCATTGGGTCTGCCAGCTGTGACCTGCGCGTACTTGAGCAGGGGGGAAGGGAATTGAGAGAAAGCACCAGGGAGTAGCGGTCCCTAGCTTCCCAGTGACCAACCCAAGTCCAGGGAAAGAACTTGCTTTCTTTTGCCAGGTGGCTCGGTTGTGTATGTTGCTTATCAGTCTGCTCAGCAGACTGATCACCAGCAGCGGGCAGCCCAGATCTGTGAAGTGGACCTCTGTGCACAGTTGCGGGGTTGGAAGAAGTCGGACCAAATACAGCCATGCCAAGGAAAAGGAGGGAGGGTTCCCGGAACCGGACAACACCCCAAACTGAGGGAGAAGATGAAGAAGTTACAGATCGGATTGCATCCTCCCATGTGCCACAACCGCTGGAACCTGGGCAAGGCAGCTGCTGAGCCTGTACTCTGCACATGCTGGGGCCAACGAGCCTGTCTCTGCAACAGAGATGCCACCGCAGTGAGACCCCGCGCATCACGAGAAAGAGCAGCCCCTGCTCACTGCAACTAGAGAACGTTTTCACGCAGCAGTGAAGACACAGTGCAGCCAAAATAAATAAATAAATAAAAAAGAAAATCCCAGTAGGATCTCCCTGAGATAATAATAGCTTAGCACTATAAACGCTATACAAATGTTTCAATAGTTGTACCAGCCATGGATTAAACTGCTCAATAAATTGGTTACATAGGTGATCAATACTTAATGCCTTATGCTAGAACTGGGACTTAAACAGAGGCAATCTGACTTCAAACTCTAATAAACCACTTCTTCCCCTCAATACCAAATAATTCACCCCATTTTTTGCAAAGAAATAAATGAAAAGAGTAGAGAAAATTAGTAAACTTTAAAACAATTCTATTTTCAAAATCCTTTTAAAATCATCACCTCTTCCAACTGGTTTCTTAAATAATTAGGTTTTAAACCATGTACTTGGAGAGACTCGAAAGATTACAAACAAATGGAAGTGGGGGTGGAGGTTCTGTGCCACTGTGCCCATCAACTTAATAAATGCAGCTATCCTCATCAGTCAGATCCAGAGGCCAGTGAGTCCCTGCAGTTTGCTGAGTCAGACCCAGCACATTTAATAAAAGGGATTGAAAAATAATGCTTGATGCTGCTCTAGTTCATATGAGTAAATTGTGAGGACACGTCATACATTAAGTGGAACTATTCATTTCCATAATGTGATAGGATCATCTGCAGTGATCCCACTGAGCTCGAAGGACAGAAACTTGCCTTGGGTCCTCCTGAAAGGCTTATCAGGGGCTCAAAGGAAGTGACAGGGGGCAATATGCTAAACCCTGTACCCAAACCCCAACAAGATTTTCTATTTATATTTCTGAACTTTCTGATTTTTTGTTTACACCCATTAGTTCAATAGAGAATGCCAAGATTCTACTCTCTTTTGTGCAGCATATACGTAGAATATGTGGTTTCCATTTCTCAGTTCAGTCACTTAGTCAGCTCCGACTCTTTGCAACCCCATGGACTACAGCACGCCAGGCTTCCCTGTCCATCACCAATTCCCGGAGCTTTCTCAAACTCATGTCCATGGAGTCGGTGATGCCATCCAACTTGGTCCAGGCAAGTGTCACATTTAGAAATGGAAAGGTTCCATTTCTAAACTTCCTTATAGTTTGTGCCTCTTTAGTAGTGAGTTCATACCTAATAGTGAGGTCTAATCCCAGAATAACTGTTCGATAGATACAACTGAGTAAATTGAAAATATGTCATCTTTCCTAACACTCTTCAAAGTCTTTTAATTTTCCCGAGCATATTCTCAGTCACTTAGACTAGAAATTATATCCTGTTACCCAATTCTTATTGTTGTATATGTTGCTTAATTTTTGCCCCATAAACACTGAACTATTTTACATTTTACACCTTTGCTTCCTTGACCTAGACTCTGAACACACTAGCATGACCCAATCTGGGTCCTCAAGTAACTTTCAATCTAATATAATAGAGTCAAGGTGAAAAATCCTTGGAGGGTCAATTCAAACAAGGAGGCCATTAGTTAAGTGGCCCCCAATAGTGATTCTAGAGAGGAAAATCAGGTTGATTGTCAAGGGGAGCTAAGAACCTATGACCAAGTCAAAGAACAGTGCAAAACAGAACTGAAATTAAGAACAATGAGTGAGATCAATAACTTCAAGAGTTGAGAGCACAAGTGGTGAAGTGTTTAGATCAGGTGAAAGTGGACTACTCAGAACTGACTCTGTGATCAGTAAGAATCTACAGCCAAACCATGTGACACTCGCCAGGACCAGAACAGGAACAGGAATAGTAACAGTAAAAACTATTTCCAGGGACTTCCCTGGTGGACCAGTGGCTAAGACTACACACTTCCAATGCAGGGGTTCCAGGTTCAATTCCTGGGCTGGGAACTAGATCCCACATGCCACAACTAAGACCCAGCACAGCCAAATAAATATATAAATAAAAATAAATTTAAAAAATAAGTATTTACAGGCTAGACTGCTTTAGCAGGCTATAATCATTAATTTTTTGTGTGGACAAAGTTTTCAAAAAATTTTAAAATTATTAATAGCCAGCATTATCTTTAAAAGAGAATCATTACAAGGGAATGTTAAATAAGCAGAACGGCTTCTTTTTAATTGGGATATCACTTTACCAAGGATTTGGTTATACTGGGTAGATTAAGCACTGAAAAATATAATTCAATGAAAGCAATTTTCTTCATGATTAACTAAAAACCAATTATGTAGGTATCCTTGCTGTTCTTCTAACATATGTCCTGTTATAAAATCTTGTTGGACAAAGTGTCCTTGTATGACTCCCTACTTCAAATATTTAGAGGATTGCTATAATATGGCTTTTAATGAGTGTTTCACAGTCTATAAAAACCAGGGCTTGCAGGAGCCAAGCTCATAGGCAGAGCCTCCACACGCAACGCCACATCTCAGGTGAAACAGCTCACACACTAGGTATCACAGATCTGCATGTTTATCATGGCAGCTCTCTGGGGGATGCTGGCAATGCTTCCTGTTTCAACACAATCAATATCCTAGAACAGGGCATGCAGTGTCTGTTTCTAATGTACCTGAAGACCATATGGACTAGTGGGCCCTGCTCGTGGGTCACATTGAATCACAGTGAGACCAAGGTCCCCAAGCCCTTTCAGCTGAGAACTGGAGCTTAACCATCTTGGTTGGTGGTGGTGTTCATTATTCTTATTGGTAACTGACAAAATGCACTTTGTTCATGAGAAAGCTCATTAGCCCACTGATCAGGTAGCATCTAAATTATGTATTTAATAATGGCAGTTAACATTTATTAAACACTTAATATGTGACAGACATCATTCAGACAACTTACAATTATTATCTCATTTTATACTCACAATAACTCCATGAGATCAAGTTATATTATCATCTTGATTTTACAAGTGAGGAAACTGAGACATGAATAATTAGCTTATTGAAGATTAAAGCTCAAGAGTGACCTATCAAGGATGTGTGACTGGAGAGTATATACAAATGTCACATGGGTTGTAATCACCAATAACATCAATGGGACTTCCACATACTTGATTCAATCTCATGTTTATTAAGATTTGAACTAAAAGACATCAACAGTTACCAGGTTATGACATGGGCTTCCCTGGTAGCTCAGTTGGTAAAGAATCTGCCTGCAATGTGGGAGACCTGGGTTTAATCCCTGGCTTGGGAAGATCCCCTGGAAACGAGAAAGGATACTCACTCTAGCATTCTGGCCTGGGCTATACCATCCACAGTGTCACAAAGAGTCAGGCATGACTGAGTGACTTTAATATCTATATCATACAGCAGAATTAATGGGAAGCTTGAGTTTTGAAGTCTAACTGCCCAGGATTGAATCCTGTGTGGACCAGGTACTCTCGTTATCAGGACCATATTAATTAAACTACTCTTATCTTTTAATCATCTGATTAGTTACTTTGTTAACTGTGTTAATAAAAATGATAATCAGTGTCAAAAAACAATGTCTTTGAGTAGACTGTTAATACTGTTTTGAGAACTTCTTTCATATATTAGCATGAATATATTTTCATTCTGTAAAATTATTTCCTACAGTGAGAAAGATTGACAGCATCATAAAATATTCACAATAAAAAAACACATCCTATAACTTTTGTAACTATAATCCTATGGAGCAGTGCAGTATGGTAAAAAAAAGAATTTTAAATAGCATTTACTATCTGAAACTTCATTGAAAAGACAGGGTAAGTCTAATACTAAAATTTTCTGTGTTAGTACTTAAGAGTTTGCCATACTAATGGATTCTATCATAATCTCAGGTCTAACACTTTCTTGAATCCTGCAGAAGTGTTTAGATGCCTATTGAGCAGATAGAATAAAATTCACTGTTCCAATTTTAAACTAATAAGAAGGGATTACAGATAGACATTTGCATAAATACATACAAAATGCATACAAATTCATTTTACCTTTTATTCAAGTGTGCTTTTCAAAATAATATTTATGGGCTATTTTTTCTGCATTAGAATCATTCATTTTAAATCATTTACAGCCTGGCAGGCTATAGTCCATGGGGTTGTGAAGAGTGAGACACAACTGAGAGAATATACACACACAAATTTCACCCGGAGCAAGAGTAAGGTGTGGTGTCGGCCCCAAGATTTTAATCCAGGGGACATTTCAGAGCTAGTGCATCAGCAAATGACGCTGATCAGTAGTACCTTTGTGGGGCAAAGTGCTGATCCATGCTTTGTCACTCCCTTATTATTCGACAAGGAGTAAACCAGTCCACCCACACTTCTCAGACTTTTAGGTTTCTTATTTAAATTGAAGGTATTGATCAAAATCAGTTTTCACTTTTATTTTCAACAATGCATCTTGGGGGGAAATCACACAATGTATAAAAGCATAACCAAGGAAATAAAAATATACCTGAAATCTCATCACTATTGATAACTTTGGTGACTCACTATTATTATATTACTCTCTGCATGTAAACATGACTAACATGCAGTTTTACATAAATTATGGTATGTGTTTATAGTACAGATGTTTTTTACATAACATTTTTCTTTTATCTTCTTCTCCTTGTTCAACTGGACACAATAATCATCATTAGCAACATTAACAATTCTCTGACTTTCATCATTCTAATAAAGTTTTGTATATATATATAATGAAATATATTGATTTTGAGCATGACTACAATAAAATACATCTATATGGAGGACTTGCATGCCATTATAAAAGTTGGTGTTGTTAAAATCTACCTGTTCTAACATAAAACACATCCTGATGATCTCTCTAAGCTAACTGGTATTGGGCTGCCTTCATCATTTTAATGATTGTTTAACTTGTCATCATATGAGCAGACTACAATTTCATTTCCCTATCAATGAGCATTTATTTGTTTTCAATTTTTAGCAACAGAAAACACTGTGCAATAAACATCTCTGTAATGTTCTAGTGTTTTTATTTCTGTGAGATAAATCTCTAGGAATGAGACTGTTGTGTCAAAGAATATTTTTAAATTTGTATTGTTAGAACTTTCCAGAAATACTGTAATAATTTACTTCCACCAATAATATTCAAGAACACTCTAGTAGTTGCCTGGTAGTCTGGCCAACTCATTTACATGTTTGCCAAAGTAGAGCTTACAAAGCTGCTTTAATTAATATTCCATAGTGAGTGCTAATAGACTTGAGCATTTTTCCCACTGTTTATTGGTTATTTCAATGTGTTCTTAATAATTATTTTTCCAGTGGAAACACACAGTCCCTCGAGTTCCTGGTGGCCACCATAGGGAGGAAGAGATGACCACACACAATATCAGGGCTTCAGATCCCTCTGTTCTTTTCAACTCTAACAGTTTATTTATTGGATTCCTTATGGAGTTTGTTATCTAAAAATTATTTGAGAAGTATTAGGCACAACACTTTTTAATATTCTTTCCCTAAGATTTTAAAATAATCTTATTTGTTAATTTTATTTTTGTTATCATTATCCTGTTTAGATTTTAAGTTAACTATTCCCAGAATCTCCTTCTCACACTCCTTTTGTATCATTGAATCTTACCAAGACTGTAGCTCTTACACTTTACTATGAATAAGAATCATCTGGGGAACTTGCTAAAAATGTGGATACTCAGATGCCAATGCCAGAGACTGATTCAGAAGGTGCAGGGGTAGCATTTAAGAATTTGTATTTTAACAAACACTTTAGGAGATTTTTACACAGATAGCCCACAAGCATACTTTAAGTGTTGGCCAGGATGTAAAGAAAAGGTTAACACTTGTGCCCTGTTGGTGGGATTGCAAACTGGTTCAGCCACTTCCTCAAAAGATCAAAAATAAAATCACCATATGATCTACCAATCCCATTTCTGGGTATATTTCCAAAGGAAATGAAAACAGGATATTAAAAAAATATTTTCACTGCCATGTTTACTTCATTATTATTTACAATAGCCAAGATATAGAGACACCCTAAATGTCTATCAATGGATTAATGGATAAAGATGGGGCTATAAATATACATGTGTATATATTTAGCATCCATTGTGTGTATATATACACACAATGGAAAACTAGTCACCCGTGAGCTAAAAGGAAATTCTGCCATTTGCAACAACATAGCTGGACATTGAGGATGTTATGTTAAGTGAGGTAAGTCAGAGAAAGACAAATGCTGCACATTATTTCTTACACATGGAATCCAAAAAAAAAAAAAAAAGAGCTCATAAAAGTAGAGAGTTAAGTGGTAGTTACCAGGGGCTGGAGGAAAGGTGAGGAAATGGGAGAGGTGTTGAAGGGTACCAGCTTGCAACTAGTAGATAAATAAGATACTGGAGATAAATAAATAGCAAATAAGTAAATTAGATCCTGGAGATCTAATACACCATTCAGTGATTATAGACAAAACTGTATTATAAACATGAAACTTGCCAAGAGACTAGATCTTAATTGTTCCCAACACTGGAAGAAATGATGATTATATGATGAGATAGAGGTGTTAGCTAACAATACTATAGCAATGAAATTGCAACATATAAGCGTGTCAAATCAATATGTTGTACACCTCTAACTTACACAATGTTGCATGTCAATTAAAAAGAATATACTCTGTCATTTGGTACTTAGTGAGTGTTCAACATGTGTTTGGTGATTAACGATGCTCTTTAGCTGTCTCCTTAGGTCTGTGTGCCTTGGTGAAGATACAGAAGTATGGCACTAAAAAGTTCATGTACAACTTTTAGACCCCAGTACAATACAGTGCTGGAATCCAGCTAATGTCTTCAGAAATAGGAGAAAATCTTCACTTTTTATGGGCAACTGGGAGGTCAGAAAGAATAAATGCAGGTTCTGTTGGTCTATCAGGAGTTACCCCAGGGTGCCTATAATGTGATCCTAGTTTAAAGAATTCCTCTTTTTGACTCTATTCTATACTTGGTTCTTACTAAACAGAGGATGGGCTTATACAAAAACATTTCAAGTTCCAGGTCTAGAAAGCTAAAATTCATTTCAATTAGGTCATCTCACAGAGAAAATGCCAAGAAAAGGAGTCATATAAGGCATTGTTTCTATAGAGAAGTGTATTAAAGAAATGCACATTCTCTCTGATAAGAAGGGCCCTGTTCAGTCTTGCAATCTTGCCTCTAATCCTATCTGCATCCCAATCACCCTGATTTACTCTGTCACTGGGTGACGGTACAAAGGGAAAGATTGCAGATTAATTAGCATAATATGGATAAGCAAATGAGGCCTAATCAATTATGGTTCACACTTGCTTTCATCACTCGTGCCAACAGTCGGCAAATTCACTGACAGTTCAAATGCGACATTTTTAGAAGCCATCAGTAAATCAATACCAAGTGACAGTAATTTAGATGCACACTTCGTTCTGCCTCCATTTCAGTCCAGGAGAGGCAGCATCGCAACCCAGAGACACCTGAACTCAGCAGTCACCGCCTTTCACCGCTTATATCACACACTGGGCCAGGTCTGCATCTTGGCTCTTGGCACCTGTCTTGCTGATCCTTCTCATGACACCAATTGCCTTGCTATATCTCACTGTGAGCACTAGTCCCTGAACCCAGGGTAGGCAAGGCATGAGCTAGAGGCTGGAAGGAGGCTCTAGGAGCTGTAGGAATTGCACATTTGTTGGCTCCTGGCTGACGCAGCAGCCCTAGTACCACCTAATACTACACAACCTCTCTCCTGGCTGATAGAGCAGCTGTAACAGGATTCTCTCCTGGCTGATGCTGCAGCTGTGACTGTAGACACACTCTCTTCTCTCCTCTAGTGGCTTACCCACATAAACGGCCATGATGCAGCAGTAATGCCACCGCTTTTTAGGTGGAACTCATGTAAAGAAAGTAGCCCACGTCCAAGAGAGTACCTCGTGACGTGCATGCTCAGTGCTATGAATCTCAGCCATTACTTGGTCATTATTTACAAAGTGTGGGGCAAGAGAGCCTGAACAGTCCATCGCGGCTAATTTGGTCTCCCTCCACACTTCACCCCTTCAGGGCCTCTTGCCTCACGTTCTGTGTGCAGTCCATTTTCTGTGATATTTCTGTGGCTGGTAACACTGACCCTTGGATTTACAACTTGCAACAGTGGCTACAACAACAAATTGTTGCATCCCCAATACATAGCAAAACCCTATGCAAGGTATCACTTGGAATGCATGTTGCAGCCCGTGCCTTCACAGGGCTAGAAGAGCCATCCACCACATGTGGAGTGCCTTTATCTTCCTTGGCCAAGTCCAGTCCACTGTCAGTCCTTGTGAAATTGCAGAAAAGCCTCCACAGGGGCAACTCCACTCCTGCGGAATTTTTATTAAGGACCCGCAAAACTCCCCGCAGGTCCCAGGCCCATCACTTCAAAGAGCAGATTTTTGTGGCATTCACAGCCCAACCAGATTACACTTTTCTAAATCTGAGGACACAGAATTTACAGTACACTGTTCTAAATCTACACCATGAGACACAGCCTTTACAGTATACGTCGGCACAAATCAGCCCACTTTTTCATCTTACCCAGATGGAACCCCTGCCAGCTCGTGCCCCCTGTGGGGTCTTCACATCTTCAGAATAGCATCTCGCATGCCACCCCTCTAGTTCTCTCAGTAAGGACCCACAAAGCCCCCTCCCAGGGGTTGCGGGCCCACCCCTGTGTCCCAGAGCAGCGAAAGCCAAGCTGCCGAGTTTCCCCTTGCTCTTGCTGGAACTGTTTACCCAAGTCGACCAAGTCCGCCTGAGTATGTGGTCGGTATGTCGTGAACTCAGTCTCACTGGGGGCTTCTTAAGGATACCCCCCCCCCCCCGGGGAAACAGGCTGCACATGCTTTATTTTCTGCCATGCAATGAGCCTTGCTGCCAAGCAGGGGGAAGCTGCAGGCTCATAACGTTCATCATCACTGTCACTTACCACCTCGCTGTCAGAGACTGGGTTCTTCAGGGCCACGAGGTTCTTGCTCTAAAGCCAATATGTGTTGCTCTAGTTCTTCCAAGCGTCTCTGCACATTGCACACTGGTGTGGCAACACGTAGGGCATGATTCATATTTGCCTTGAGGGCAGCCAGGAAAATTCACTGCATGGTGCCAGCTGCAGCCCATGCCACCTTGCTTGGGAAGTGGGAACTCACTGTCTCTAACGCCTTTTCAGTGTTATCCTGTTACCTGTCCACTGCTTCCCGGTCTTCCACCAGAGCCCATATGCTATGTGGTGGCCACTGACTTCTGGGTAACCTGCTGGCTACACCAATTGTCTTGCTGTGTCTCACTGTGTGCACTGTTGCCTGAACCAGGGAAGGCAAGGCATGCGCTTAGAGGCTGGAAGAAGCCTCGAGGAGCCGTAGGAATGGCAGACACATTTATTCTCTCCTGGCTGATGCAGCGGTGCTAGCATAACCAACAGAACACAGCCTCTCTCCTGGCTGGCACAGAGGCCATGATGGAATTCTTTCCTGGCTGATGCAGCGTTTGTAACAGTAGGCACACTATACTCTCTCCTCTTCTTGCTGAGCCAGTGGACACAGCCGTGATGCCACAGTAATGCCACTGCTTTTTTAGGTGGAGCTCATATAACAAAAGTAGCCCATGTCCAAGTGAGTGCCTGGTGACACACATGTGCAGTGCTATAAATGATCTCAGCTGTTCGTTGTTGTTTAGCTGCTAAGTCGTGTCCAACTCTTGTGATCCCATGACTGTAGCTTGCCAGGCTTCTCTGTCCATGGGATTCTCCAGGCAAGAATACTGAAGTGGGTTGCCATTTCCTTCTCCAGGGGATCTTCCTGACCCAGGAATTGAACCCAGGTCTCCTGCACTGCAGGCATATTCTTTACCAACTGAGCTATAAGAGAAGCCCAGCTGTTATGTAGTCATTATTTATAAAACATGAGGTGAAAGAGCCTGAATACACCATCTGGCTAAGTTGTTCTCTCCCCACAGCAGCAAAGCTATCTTTGACCATTTGCATGAAGTTGAAGGCAAGTGTGGTGATTGGAAGTTCTTCAGTTTGCATTAACTTTTTGGAAGAAGCTTAACATATGTATTTATGAGAGGCAATATGATCTGATACTACCTACCACAGGGCAGCTGACCTGTATTTTTATCCTCACTCTGCTACTCACTACTTGTATGATCTTGGGGAAAATCACTTAATCTGCCTGGATTGCAACTGAAGGCGCTTGTGTAACTCAATGAAGCTGTGAGCCATGCCACGCGGGGCCACCCAAGATGGATGGGCCACAGCAGAGGGTTCTGACAAAACGTGATCCACTGGAGGAGGGAATGGCAAACCACCCCAGAACGCTTGTCGTGAGAACCTCATGAACTGTATAAAAGGCCAAAAAGATATGACACCAAAAAATGAGTCCCCCAGTATGAAGGTGTTCAATATGCTACTGGGGAAAAGCGTAGTGACAGATTTCCTCTTCTTGGGCTCCAAAATTACTGCAGATGGTGACTGCAGCTATGAAATCAGAAAACGATTGCTTCTTGACAGGAAAGCGATGACAAACCTAGACAGTGTGTTGAAAAGCAGAGACATTACTCTGCCGACAAAGGCCCATTTAGTCAGTGGTCACGTACAGTTGTGAGAGCTGTACCGTAAGGAAGGCAGAACACCAAAGAACTGATGCCTTCAAACTGTGGTGCTGGAAGAGACTCCTGAAAGTCCCTTGGAAAGCAAGGAGATCAAACCAGTCAATCTTAAGGGAGATCAACCCTGAATAGTCACTGAAAGGACTGATGCTGAAGCTGAAACTCCAGCAGTTTGGTCATCTAATGCGAACAGATGACTCATTGGGAAAGTCCCTGATGCTGGGAAAGATCAAGGGCAGAAGGAGAAGAGGGTGTCAGAGGATGAGATGGCTGGACAGCATCACCAATGCAGTGAACTTGAACTTTGGCAAACTTCGGGAGATGGTGAGGGACAGGGAGGCCTCTGGTACTGCAGCTCATGTGGCAGCAAAGAATTGGACAGACTGGGCAAGTGAACAACAGCAGCGATTGCGGCTGCACCCTCTGCTGAATCAGGGGGCGGGCAGGGGAGGGAATGCCACTATGTACCAACCTCACAAGATGTCAGTGGTAAGCATACTTTTCATAAATATAAGGTCATTGGTAGGACTTTGAGAGAATAGTTTTACCTTTCAGGGTAAAGAGAAATGGTTTCTCTTCTGACTTATGGTCATTTTATTTTATTCCTATGATATTCATGTCAAAAATTCCCACCTTAGTATGACTCTTATAAAAAGGCAGAATGGGAATTTTAAAGTTTAAATTTGGTGTCGTGAAATGAAACCTGAGGAAGCAGCGTTGGAGAGAGCCTTAGCTGTCAGCGTCACCATCAACACCCTCTTCTGCTTGCCCAGGGCTTCTCGCTAACACAGAGCCCTCATGTACAGGGCTGACCTCTGGGTTTCATGTTCCAGGGAGGACACCGGACAATAGAAAATCAGCCAGAAACAAGTGATGATGGAGACTCTGGCCCGCTCCTCAAAAGTCTGTTTCCATACCGCCATCCACCTTCCCACCGCTTTGGGGATGTATTCCTTTACCTGTTCTAAATACAATAAGCCAAGTGTCATTCCACTCCCATCTCTGCACATTGCCCACAGGTCATCCTGACTGAAATTAGCATTTACTAGAACTACAACATCCCCTTAACTCGTTGTCATTGTTATATGCACTGATAAATCTGTAATGTCTTCTATAGATCTCTCTTCCCCATTTTAATTGTGTGAGAGGGACTTTCCTGATGCTCCAGTGGTTGGGACTTGCCTTCCAGTGCGAGGTGTGTGGGTTTGATCCCTGGTTGGGGAACTGGGATCCCACATGCCTCACTGCCAACAGGTCAAAACATGGAACAGAAGCAATGTTGTAACGAATTCAATAAAGACTATTGAAAAGCGCATACGAGTTAGTCCTAAAATATTCAGTTCTAGAGTCTAGAAAATAATTCAATTTATTTAAAGATGTTAATATTATATCCATTGGCTAGTGTTACAAAATTGCTGTGCAACGAATAGCTACAAAAACTCAGTGACCTGAAAAATAAACACCTACTTTTCATGTCTTTGCAGCTCAGCTGACCTTGGCCCTGTTCTCTTGTATCTCTTTATATAGCCTAGGGCCTCTGGAGCTTTGACTGGAGCATCTTGCCGGATACAGCTTGCTTTCACTCTCATCCTTATCCTAAGCCCGGCCTTCTCACGGTGATGTCCAAAGAGCAGGAACAAGGAGGCCAGTCACACACGCACTTTCCAAGTCTGCTCCGTCACATCTAGTGACATGCTACCCACATCAGAGCATATGCCTAAACTAAGGTGTGCAGAATGTGTACTCTGCCCACAGCAAAAGTGTACCGTCTAGTTATATGCAAAGGATATGGATATTTGTTGGGAAAAAAACTGAGGTCATTAATGTTATTACTTTATATGGAAAAGTCTTGAGTGACTTTCTACAGGAAATACAAGTATAAGAGGGAAGAGATTTTGCCATGTAGGACCTTATAATGTTATAACGAACCTGATTGCATTTCATGTAAGGGAGAAATTCTGTCTGGTTTTGGAATGAAGAAAGGGTATTATGGTATCATTTGAGATGGATTTCAATGAGCAAGTAGGAGGTTAACAACCAAATAAGAGAATAAGAGTGTTCTATGTGGTGGCAACTTCCTGGGAGATGGCACACAGGACGAAAACCACGGTTATGTCCAGAAAACAATCACAGGTACTAGATGGCTGTAGATCAGGCATGCAAATGCTAGTAACTGACTAATTGAACCAGAAATGAGGTTAAGCTTGTGATTCTTAGTGTCTCAAAAATAGAGATCTCGTTTCTAGAAGTTTGTGGCCAAATTCCAACCAGATCAACAACATGCACACACACAGACACCTTTATGGACAAGACCTTTATTACTACTAAGCATCAAGCCTAAGTGATGTCCTGAGCTTTCCATTAGTTAAACACCTTCCTCAACTTTTTAAAGAAACATTTCATCTGAGAACATCTGCGTCTGCCTGAAACACATTTTCCCAATGTAGTACTTGACTTTAAGCTGACTAGAGATATCAAACTTTCTTTCACAGATTCTTTGACATACTTGAGCATTATTGAACAAATGTCAGTTATGTCTATCTCTTGAATTGTGTCAATCTAAATTGAAAATGTGCTGACTTTTTTTTCAGCATCATCTCTGCGTTTCTATGCCAGCAGTGCAATTGGACATGACTGGGAGTATTGGTCGCTTCTATTCCCTGGGATGGTTAAGTTCATTCTTGCATGTGTGATTCCAGGACCTGACCCAGAAAAACTGAATCGCACCTAAAAAACATATAGATAATGACAATTCTTTTGTGATTATGCAGATATAGTTGATGATAGTATTGTAGCTAATAATGTATTAATAGAATACAGCTTTGGAAGTGAAATGAAAACTCGTGGGATTAATGAAATCAGTGTATCTTATTTCTTGCAATAGTATTCAAATTCACTAATTCATCTTGGTTGAGGCATGAGCCCTCTAATTAGAATTATAAGATATTTGTGAAATATATTGATGATAATTTTTGAGGTACTATGTATAGTAATTTCTACTAAGTTTGCAAAATGTTTCAAAGTAAAAGATATGTTAAGAAACAGATAATAATAAATAACAATACATGCCATTTATTAACTGTTTGCTACTGTTCATGTGCTGGACCAAGTGTTTGTATCTGTTACTCAATTTAGTACTCATACTTATGAGGGTGGCACTGTTGTGCCCATTTTATAGATGATAAGACTGAGGCTAGATAACTAATTTGACCGAGACCACATATCTGATAAATAATAAAAGCTAAATCTGTCTGACTCAAAATCCCAGTTAGATGGAGTCAATAAGTAATTCACTGCCTATTATATGACAGATACTATTCTGGATTCTAGGGGTTCTTTCAGTGAACAACACAAATAAGAATCCCTGTTTTCAAAGAACTTATTTTCGAGTCTATATTGTATATTTGCAAAAGTAGAATAAATATTCAGTATTTCACAATTTAGTGGATTAATTTTCTTTAATATATTACCATAACTAAATTATAAATTCTGTTTAAACTGGAATTATATTTTAGAGCTCTTTTTAATTTCCCTGTAGTACACCGCAAAGTGATGATAGATGATGCCATTCAATATGTACTTTTTAATTGATATATTTTTTGAGTAACACATCATTAACAAACCCTTGAGAAATCACCAGTTCAGGGCTGTTTTATCGTTTGAAGTTGCTGCTGATTCATTGTTAGGGCAGCAGGGAAGGTGATTAATCCAGGTCCCCAGGGTGTCTATATAACTTTCATTTCCAGATGTTGTTCTGACTTGAGTCACTAGTGTCTAAGGCCAACATCTAGAGAAAAACGAAAAAAGTATATTCTCTGGACATTTAGCACCATATTGAAAAAGTCACTGTGTAACATTGAGCATATCCTTTTTTCTTCCTGTGTTTGTTTCTCTTTGTATTGCACTTCAGCAGAAGGAAGTGTTAGAAGGAAAAAATAGGATGATACCTGACCTCTTTCACAGGAATTGTCTGTTATTTATTCTTTATTATCACTTCTATTCCGGGGCCTGCCTGCTCCTACCTCTCTCTGTCTCCTGGATTGACATCTTTCCATCACTGCTTCTACTCATTGCTCTTTCTTTGTTTTTTATTAGCTCCTCCATCTCTCCTTTTCCATTTCCCCCAGGTCCTTCCTCTATCACTCCATCTGTATTTATGATTGCTTGTCCCTGTCTCCCTAGGGCTGGCTCTGTCTACCTCTGCCTAGGTACGTGTCTCTAAGTCTCTCCCCCTCTCTTTCTGAATTTTACACCTTCTCACAATGACTTTCTCTCTCTCTTCTTGTGTGTGTTTCTATAGCTGTGTCTCTGCATATCTGAGTGTTCTTCTATCCTTCAGTCTGTTTCTGTATTTTTCTATCTTTATCTCCCTGTGGGTATTTCTACTTCTTTTCTTCTTCCCTGTACAAATCTGCATTTCCCTCATTCTTCTCTCCTCTCTCTTTTCATGCTGGTATCTCATCTCCACACGCCACCAGTGCTCACTGTGAGTGCCCCTGTCTCCTTTATGTGACTGTGAGTGTGTATGCGTCTCCGTGTGTGTAAGCACGTGAGTGTGCGCCTGTGTGTTCGTAATGGCTGTCTTGATGCCTCTGTCTCTATTTTCAGTGGATCAGTTATTTTTCCTCTCTCTTACTTGGTTTATATCTACAATGGAATATTATTCAGCCGTAAGAAAAGAGGTCCTGCCTTTTGCACTACATTGATGGACCTCGAGGGCATTACGTTAAGTGAACTGTTAGAGAAAGACAGATGCATATGCTCTCACTTAAAGGTAGAATCTCAAAACGCCTCACTCATGGAAATAAGGAGGAGTTGGATGGTTCTCAGGGGCAGAAGGGTAGGGGAAATTAGAAGATACTGCTAAAAGATACAAAATTGCAAGTGTAAGATGAATAAGTTTTAGGAACCTAATGTACAGCATGGTGACTATAATTAACAATACTGTATTAAATATACTGTTAAGAGAATAGATCTTAAATGTTATCACCACCATAACAACAAAGTTAATTATGTGAGAGAATGGAAGTGTTAACTATCCTTATTATGATAACCATTTTGCAATATATATGTGTATCAAATAATGACATTGTGCATCTTTATGTATGTTGTATGTTGATAATGTTTCAATAAATCTGGAGAAAAAGATATTGGTGAAGGGGCAGACAAGTAATACAGAGAGAAAAACTAATCATCCTGTTCATTTTGAACAGATTATCAAAAGGAACTGTGCCTTTATTTAATTATTTCACTCCTGGCATTTTGGCAAGCATAGTGAGAAACAAAGAACCCTCTTTCATGTACAAATTCAGTTACAGCAATTTCTAATTAAAAGACTAGACAATCACTTCTGATCTGGTCCTTACAGAGATGTTGAAAATAACCAATGATGACTTGAATTCCAGGAAGATGATAGACTAAATATCTGGAGATATCATGTCAGTTCAGAAAATCTTTGGGTTGAACACTAATAACAATAACATATGTCAAACTTGGAAAATGCTGGAAGAGCAGGATTTGGAAGGAAATTTTAATGAATGATTATAATAAAAAAAGAAAGACTTAAAACTGCTAAGTGTCAAACTTAAGAAATCAGAAAAAAGTACAAACACACAAAGTAGAAAAAAGATAGCTTAAATTAGTGAAATAAGAAACAAACATGAAATAGAAAGGATAAAAATATAAAAAGGTTGACTTCCTGTAAAGCTTAAAACACTGACAAACCATTTGCAAAACTGATTATAGAGAAAGAACATGGGAAGATAGAAACAAAAAGAGAAGTTCCCAAATACAGTGTTAGGAGTAAAAGATGAACAGGACCACAGATGCACTAAGGATTAAATAAATATTATGGCCATTTTTAAACATTTTATTTATTTTCAGCTGAAGCCTAACTGCTATGCAGGATTGTGTTGGTTCCACCAAACACCAACATGAATCGCCACAGGTTTGCCTGCGTCCCTCTCGCTTGAACATCCCTCCCGCCTCCTCTGCCATCCCACTCCTCCAGGTGGTTGCTGAGCCCCGGTTTGAGTCCCATTGAGTCCCCGAGCAAATTGCTGCTGGCTGTCTCTTTCACCTGCGGTAACGCATGTTCCCATGTTCCGCTCTTCATACAGCCGTCCTCTCCTCCCTCTCCAGACCCCCGCTCTGTCCGTAAGCCTTTGCCCTATGTCTGTGTCTCCGTTTGGCTGCCTTGCTGCTTAGCTGCCCGGTCACGGCTGACTCTCCGCGACCTCGTGGCCTCTAGCACACCCGGCTCCTCTGTCCATGGGGTTCTCCAGGCAAGAATACGGCAGTGGGTTGCCGTGCCCTCCTCCAGGGGATCTTCCCAACCCAGGGATCAAACCTAGGTTTCCTGCAATGCAGGTGAGTTCTCTACCATCTGAACCATCAGAGAAGCTCTGAAAATATGTCCATCAGTACCGTCCTTCTAGATTCCATATACATGTGTTAGTATACAATATTTATTTTTATCTTTCTGACTTACTTCATTCTGTATAATTATACCAATAAATTGGCCTAACGTTTAGAAATTTTATTAGGAAAATAGGAATTACCTCCAAGAAGTCAACTTAGAAAAATCTTTTATTAACTCAGGACACACTGCTTTAATATAATGCAGGTCATATAAGTTGTTAAATATTGAAACATCTACACACTAGCTTTTAAGAACTCCTTCCTTGATTCCCAAGTACTAATCAAACCACTTTTTGCTCCTCCTCCAGGCCCCCATAAACCTCTCTACAATCAGCTGAAGGTTAATTCTGGATCCAATAGATCTTCAGATCCTAATTCAAGGCTACTTGTTGGAATCTATCCTGACTAGTTTAGTGCCTGATCCAAACCACTAGTAAAATATTCTACCTGTCACTCCTACTTACAATAATTAATTAAAATAAATAACCAATAAAAAAGCTATTCATCAAAAAACATACCAGATCCAGATAATTTTATAAATGAATCCTGCAAAGCATTTAAGAAATTGGTAAATTCACACAATTTTCCACACATTCCTTCAAACACTATAAAAAGAGGAAATATTGCCTAATTCATTCTATTGGAAATATCTAGATACAAATTCAAAATGAGACAAGAAAATTATGAAATGTAAAAATAGCAGGCCAATTTCATTGACAAATTTAGATGAAAAATTACTGAACACAATATCATAAAATCAAATTCATAATGTATATAAAGATGGCACATCATTAACAAATTAAGCTTATTCCAAGAATGCAGCATGAGAGTGAAAGTCGCTCATGCGACTTTCCTGTACGACTCTTTGTGACCCCATAGACTGACTATACAGTCCATGGAATCCTCTAGCCCAGGGGATCTTCCCAACCCAGAGATCAAACCCAGGTCTCCCACATTGCAGGCGGATTCTTTACCAGCTGAGCCACAAGGGAAGCCCAGTGATAATTTTGGTATAAGAAAATGCAGCAATGTGATTCACTGTATTAGAAGAATAACATAAAAAATGCAGTCATTTATACAAATACAGAAAAATAATTTAACAAAATTCAACTGATATTCATGATTTTTAAAAATAGAATCTAGAAAACTTGGAATAGACATGATTTCCTTCACCTGGCAAAAGTTATGTTCAAAAACTATAGTAACTCCATATTTCATGGAGAATATTAAAAGAGTTCTCTTTTCAGTTATGAATAAGATTTTAAAAGCCTACTCTGATCACTTCTAGTCAACATAGTATTTGAACTTAGACAGCACAGTTTAACTACAATAATTATAATAATAATACAAAGAGTGGAAAAAAAGAGCTGAACTGTCATTTTCAAGTGATATGTGTTGATTGGAAACCAAAAAATAGAGATTAATTATTAGAATTAATAAAACAGTGTTTCCAGCAGTGTTTCCAGCAAGTTGACCAATCTACAAAAATCAATTTCATGGCTAAAAATAATACAAAAGCACTAGAAAACATTGTGTATCTCTTGTTTTCCAGTCACTAAGTCATGTCCAACTCTTTGCGAGCCTATGGACTGCAACATGCCAGGCTTCCCTACCCTTCACCATCTCCCATTGAGTCAGTGATGCCATCCAACCGTCTCATCCTCTGTTGTCATCTTCTCCTGCCTTCAATCTTTTCCAGCATCAATGTATTTCCCAATGATTAAAGATTTACTGAGCATGGCCATGCCCATCAGAGCAAGACCTAGTTTTCCCCACAGCTAGTCCCTCCCATCAGGAAGCTTGCACAAGCCTCTTATCCTCATCTATCAGAGGACAGACAGAAGTGCAATGTGTGTGTGTATGTGTACTATTTAGGATGATAAAAAGAACAAGGAGCAAACGCATCAAAAGATAGGAAGACCAAACCTTTATGAAGAAAATTATAAAGTATTATTGAAGTACTTTAAATAAATCTTAAGTAAATGGAGATACATCTTATCCACTCATGGATGTCAATTGTTTCTGAAATTAATTTTTACATTCAATTCAGTTCCAAATAAAATAGTATAGTTTTTTTTTTCAAACTGATTCTAACGTTTATATCTAATAGCAAAAAATGAAGAACAGTCAATACATGAATGCAGAAGAAGGAAAAGATAATTAATCTTGCTATAAGCAAGAATTATAGTAAGGTCTAGAAAGACAATATAGTTTTGGGATAGTGCAAGATAAATAGGCAAATACAATCAAATGGAGATGTCACAAACTTAGAAACTTAAAACGTGATAGAAAATCAGTGAATAAAGTAAACTCTATAGATGTATGTGGAGATCATTTGTTAACCATATGAAAAAAATGGAATATTTCCTGCAATTTGTAAATATGATTTGCAACCACATTTATGACATAAATGTAAAAGATGAAATATTTAACTTTTAGAACAAAATATAAGGAAAGACTTCTGTGATTTCAAGATAGAAAAACATTTCTTAACCTAGACTCAAAAGCAAAAATCATAAAGAAAAAAATTGATAGATTCAGCTATATTAAAATTAGAAATTGCTTTTAACAAAAGACACCATAAAGAAACATCTAAGAGGTGAGCCACAAGCTAGGAAAAAAAAATATTTGCAGAACATACAATAATAAAGTATTTGTGTTCAGAAAAAAAGAAAAGCTCTAGATTTCGAAGAAAAAGATCTCAACAGGAAAATGTGCAAAAGTCATGAATGTGAATTTTCCAGAAAAGAAAACACCAATGCTCAGTAAACATAAGAAAGTTTACTAACTTTATTATTAATCAATGAACTGTAATGTAAAATCCCAGTGAGATACAAGTATACAATCAACAGATTAGCAAAAATTGAAATGTTGGACAATAAAAAATTTGTCAAGAATGCACAATGAAAAGTTTTATAGTATGCTAATTGGAGCAGAAATGAATTCAATTACTTTGGAAAATAATTTGGTAATAAACACCTTGGAAAGTTGAGGATGCACAGACCTTACCACCCATCAATTCTACTCCAGAAGTTATACAAGGATGCTCAGAAAAGCAATGCTCTCAATGGAAAAAAAAAAACAAAAACAAAAATGGAGAAGAACATAAATGCCCAACAGTAAAAAATTGTGTTATATGAAAAGTAGAGAATATCATACAGTAAATTGAGTGGATATAGCTCCATGTAAAAATTTAGATGAATTTCAAAAATATAGGATTGAGAAAAACACTCAAAATCTCAAAACATATGTGGCATAATTTCACTTATATGAAGTAAATAATATACTGTGTAGGGAGACATATATATGTGCAAGCAACGACAGCAAGAACAATTAAGACCACAGCCAGTCCATGGTGACCCCAAGCGGGGAGAGACGGATTTTGTGAAGGCCACGCAGGATGCTGACAGGTACTGGTATTGCTGTCTTCTGTATGCAGTCTGGTGTGTACACATGAGTTCATTTCAATATTTTTCTTTAAATTCTAAATATATGTTGTATAGATTCTTCTCCGTGGATGATGTATTTCATAATAAAAAATTTTAATATCATAGAAATCCCATGTTGAAAATATTTTAGAAGTCTCAAAAGAAAAGCCCTGTGGATTGCATATCACGGCATAGTAATTCAGTGTAAGGAATAAACTCAGAGGCGATATGCAGAAAATACAACTTATACAAAAGAACCCTGTTACACAGCCTGGGCAACCAGGCACAGAAGTGAAATGCAATTTTAGACTAGCTTAAATCTTGGAGTAAAAAAACAAAGAAAAAAAATATTGGTTTCAGAGAGGAAATACAAATTTACATTTGAATGAGAATTTTTCGTGCACTGAAACCACAAGATGAAAATGTCCATGAATCTGTCTGCTGACGCTGGCAACAGAACTGTGACCTCCCCACAGACCTCTAGCAGGGCATCCAGCTCTTGCCCTAGCATTAGAACCCTGGGACTCTTGGTCTGGGATATGGGAACAGTTGGCAACTAGAAGTCCAAAAGAGTGGGTTAGCCCACAGCTGGTGGAAATCAACCAAAGGGCTAGGAAGACAAATAACGTGTGGAGAAGGTGCAGAAAGAACCAAGAAAGGAAAAGAGCTGACTAAATTAAAGCAGACATCCATATAAATTAAGCTTTATTAAAATGGTGCCTTGGTTCTCATTCTTCTAATCCTAATTTATTGGTTTGATAGACTCTTACAGCTGAGAAGAGCTCAGGGTACAGGAAGGCAGAATGTTGCTTGTGTTCTGGGCAGAGAATACTATGAGGCTTCCCTATTCTCTTCTTCCTTCCCTCCTCCAGCCCCTCATCCTTCAAGAAAGACTGGCCTGTTTGTTTCCATGGAGCCCCTGAAACCAAGCATCCTGAAAAGCAGCGATCTGTGTCAGTGGCTCTAGCGATGAAGTATAACTTACACTGATTCTGCTTTTAGGCTTGACCATTAAGAAAACATTTCTCACTGTCAAATGCAAAAGACTAAAACATATTTTGCTAAAGAGTATATTTTACCACTAAAAGCTAAGTGGGCCACATTTCGGGAAGATCTGTAAAGTTTAAGAGGAACTAAAGGAGAAATATATCAATGTTTATGGAAGATTAGTGAAAGACTGCAAAATGTAAAGTGCAATGTCCTTAAATGAGTCTGGGAAAAGAGAAATGAACAAAATGTTGAGGAAACTGGGATAAAATTCAGAAAGAAACCTCTTAGATTGAACATCAGAATGACAGACAAGGAGAAATTGACTATGATAAGGTGCTTTCCCAAGGAAAGGGAAGAAGTGGCCCAGAGGAGACGGATCATTCTGGGGGTCCACTGTCAGGGCCAGGTGAATGAAATGATCTGTTTTGTACTGTATCTTCCATCTTTAACGTCTCATTCCTGTCTGACCAAAACAACTATCTATCTTACAGCAGGACATTTTCATCAAAGATGTGTCATTCCTAGGGTGGGCAAATTGACCTTAGGATAAAATGAAAATTCCAAATTTACTCAGTCAAACAGGAGCTCTGTTCCCCAGGGGCCCTTCTTAATGCACCCCGATCAATTCCTGAGTATTTTCTAGAGGAGGTTGAATGGAGTTGGGGAGCAGAGAGGCAGAGTAGAGGATAAACTGTTTTGCTTTAAACAAAGATAAATAACATCTTGAATTTTGATATAACTATATTATACATATACTCATGGGCTTAGGGGTTTAAAATCTCTAATAAATCAGAGTAGACTATGAAGAAAACAAATTCATATAAGCTCTCCAATTTCTATCTTTATTTTTTTCCCAAATGTAAAGGAGTAAAACTTCTTAGGGGTCTTGAAGAGCAAATGACAAATGGTAAGTGAAAATGCTTTGTTAGTGCAAATAGTAGAATTTTCATAGTAAAGAACTTCTTTGGAGTTCGGACAACATACACTTTGTAATAATTTACACCCTCAACCTCTTTTCTTTCTTTCTTTTTTTTTTTTTTTTCATTTATTTTTATCAGTTGGAGGCTAATTACTTTACAGTATTGTAGTGGTTTTTGTCATACACTGACATGAATCAGCCATGGATTTACATGTATTCCCCATCCCGATCCCCCCTCCCACCTCCCTCTCCACCCGATCCCTTTGGCTCTTCCCAGTGCACCAGCTCCGAGCACTTGTCTCATGCATCCAGCCTGGGCTGGTGATCTGTTTCACCCTAGATAATATACATGTTTTGATGCTGTTCTCTTGAAACATCCCACCCTCGCCTTCTCCCACAGAGTCCAAAAGTCTGTTCTATACATCTGTGTCTCTTTTTCTGTTTTGCATATAGGGTTATCATTACCATCTTTCTAAATTCCATATATATGTGTTAGTATACTGTAATGGTCTTTATCTTTCTGGCTTACTTCACTCTGTATAATGGGCTCCAGTTTCATCCATCTCATTAGAACTGATTCAAATGAATTCTTTTTAATGGCTGAGTAATATTCCATGGTGTATATGTACCACAGTTTCCTCATCCATTCACCTGCTGATGGGCATCTAGGTTGCTTCCATGTCCTGGCTATTATAAACAGTGCTGCGATGAACATTGGGGTGCACGTGTCTCTTTCAGATCTGTAAACCTCTTTTCTTAAACACCAATGAAGTAATCAGGTTCCCAAATGAACCAAACAACCCCACCACACTAGGAGTGAGTGTTTTCTGTATGTTACACAATATCCTAAGCACTAATTCCTCAGATGCAAAAACCTCATGGAATAGGCACAATCTCTATCTTCATTTTCCAGAGGAAACACATAAGCTCAAAGAGATTTGCTAATTTGTTTAAGGTCAAGTAGTGAACATAAAGGAGATGGCAATGGCAACCCACTCCAGTCCTCTTGCCTGGAAAATCCCATGGACGGAGGAGCCTGGTGGGCTGCAGTCCATGGGGTCACTAAGAGTCAGACATGACTAAGCTACTTCACTTTCACTTTTCCTTTCATGCATTGGAGAAGGAAATGGCAACCCACTCCAGTGTTTTTGCCTGGAGAATCCCAGGGATGGGGGAGCCTGGTGGGCTGCCGTCTATGGGGTCGCACAGAGTCGGACACGACTGAGGTAACTTAGCAGTTAGCAGTGAGCATAAAGGTGCAGGGGGTTCCAGCCCAGTCCTGCCACTCAATAACTTTGTGACTTTGGGAAAGTTTCTGGTCAAAATATAATGGTACCCTCCTCTTGGGATTATTGGAGAAGGAGATTACATGAGATAAAAGTAATAGAGAATCTGGCACTAAGTAAGTAGGTGAAAAAGTTCATTTTAATGTTCATTAGTTGTAAAAAACATTGGTCTCTAGAATTTGGCTAGCATCAGTATTATCTATGGGTATTATAGGAAAAAAAAAATTAAAAAGCCTTGAGCTCCACTCCAACTTTGTCCTACTGAGTCACAATCTCCAGGACTGGGCCCATGAACTAGTTTTTGAAAAAGCTTCCTCTCAAAGGATTCTGTTGCAGTAGCTGAGTCTGGTATTTATTTTGGTATTTGGGCTAAAGGAGGTCAGCGAAAGGTCAATCATGAAGCTAGCTATGGTGGTTGGAATGTGCTTCCTGGGGGCATAGGTCAAACCTGCCCCTTTAAGGCACATGAAATGTAAACATGTTGAGCTGAGTCAGCACATATCACCCAGAAACTGGCCACCTGATTATGAGACCTGTAGACTTTCACGAGATTGGAGCCCCCTCTGAATGTCCTGGGCAATGCTCAGGAAATAAGCATCTAATCCACACTGCTGCATCTCCCATGCATGCTGCAGTGGGTTAGGATTTCTTGGGTTCAGAAAACTATCAAGGGGAGGAGGTGCTGTTACCCAGTTCAAAGTGCTTATGGTCCTAAAAGCCCATCTCATCTTAAAACTAAGGTCAGGGCAACGTGCAAATTCTCTGCTGGCCTCAGTGCCCCAGCTAAAAATGAGAGGGGTCAAATCAAATAATGCTATGATTTCAATATTCCATGAATTTAAGATATGTTAAGAGGGGTCGGGGGAGGCAGAGAGAGTGTGGATCCCTGTCTGGAACTATTCTCCATGAAGCACCCAGCAATGTAAGGAAGTGTGGATTCCATTTGTCCAAAACAGTTCTGTTTTCCCCTTCCCTGTGGCTGCAGGTCCTCCTGCCTGATAAAAAGAACAGACCCAAATGAAGTTATTAATGCTAAGCCCCAGGGCATCCCTAGTGGTTCAGATGGTAAAGAATCTGCCTGCAATGCAGGAGACCTGGTTCAAACCCTGGGTCAGGAAAATCCCCTGGAGAAGGGCATGGCAACCTACTCCAGTATCCTTGCCTGGAGAATCCCATAGACAGAGGAGCCTGGCGGGCTACTGTTCATAGGGTCGCACAGAGTTGAACACACCTGAAATGAGTTAGCACACATGTAGGCATGTTACGCCCCAGGTCACCAAACCAAGACAGGTACAGTTTGCTTCTCTCAGAGATAGAATCCTAATCCATTCAATCAGGAGTTGTCTGATCAGCACACACATATACAAACTTCCTGATACACACCTGTCATGCCCTAAAGCTGAGGTCCCGAATCTTCTTGGCACCAGGGACCAGTTTTGTGGAAGACAATTTTTCCACAGACTAGTGGTGGGGGGATGGTTTGGGGATGATTCAAGCACAATACATTAACTGTGAACTTTATTTCTGTTATTATTACATCAGCTCCAGCTCAGATCATCAGGCATTAGATCTCAGAGGTTGGTGACCCCTGCTATAAAGAAAAGTAAGCTTGTAATACCTACCTGCTTTCTTGCCTAGGAGACTTGCCTAGGAGAACTCCCTGTTTCTGTTACCTTCTGCCTATAAAAGTCTTTCATTTTAAGTATGAAGATCTAATGTATAATATGGTGAATATAGTTGACAACACTATTGTTTTTTTTTAACAAATGTATTTATTTTAACTGGAGGCTAAGTACTTTACAATATTGTGGTGGTTTGCCATACATCGACACGAATCAGCCACGGGTGTACATGTGTTTCCATCCAGAACCCTCCCTCCCATCCCACCCCTCAGGGTCGTCCCAGCGCGCCAGCCCTGAGCACCTGTCTCATGCATCGAGCCCGGACTGGCGATCCGCTTCACATAGGATACTACACGCGTTTCAGCTCTACCTTTTCAAATCATCCCACCCTCACCTTCTCCCACAGAATCCAAAAGACTGTTCTTTACATCTGTGTCTCTTTTTGCTGTCTCGCATATAGGGTCATCGTTACCATCTTTCTAAACTCCATATGTACGCGGACAACACTGTATTGTATAATTCAAAGTTGCTAAGATAGTAGAACTTGGGTTCTCACCAAAATAAAGTGGTAAATATGTGTGTGTATATATATATATATACATATACACATATATGTGTATATATATATATATGATAGTCGGAATTTTAATCCTTTGGTCTGAAAGCTATAATTCTTAATCAGTATGCCCAATGTAAGTCACACCCATAGACTTCACTTTATGATTTTGTTGCTTGGTCACTAAGTCATGTCCAACTCTTTGTGCGACCCCATGGACTGCAGCCCACCAAGCTATGAAATCTAATAAACTCTATTATGTTAAATCACGTGCAAAAGTAAGTCTTTCATTTTGTACAGCTTCTTGGAGCTCCTGTTTCTCTACTAGACTGGATGCTGTCCAATTTGACTCAATCTTTGCCCAAAGAAATTCTTATAATGTTTAACATTCCTCAATTTACCTTTCAATACTTCCCATCCTGACTCTTTCTTCCTTGTTGCCACTGAATATCAGTCAGCAAGGCCCCCTTGAGCATTTCATCCCCACCCTCCCACTAAACATTTTGCCTGCTGTATATTTATCCTATTTAGAGCTGTATACTGTTGTGCTTGAAATCTGACTCTCTCTTTTGTTTGATAAATCAGCAGTACTTCCCTTGCTCCATACATCCATGCTGGCAGTAAATTGGGACTTTGTCTTCTAGAATCCTTTGGAGCTACTGAGTTTTGGAAATCCATTGATTTCCACATTTGCATTTGTATGTTAGTGAACATTCAAGCATTTCATCTACATAAGCAAAAGAAGAACATCTGTTTTCCTTTCCTAAATAGTATTGATCATAGATTTTTCAGGAACTGTATTGCTGGGTGCTCCTTGATATCTAATCCCAGCATGTATTATAGAGCCACCTCCTGGCCAAAAGGAAGGAAGGAAGAGAAGAAGGGAAGGCAGAGGGAATGGAGGATAAGTTTGGTGAAATAAGAGAAGGGGCACCTGTGGGAAGACAAGAATGTTTCTAGGGTTTGTGCAGCCCTAAACATTAACTGAGACTTCAAGGCAGTTGCTGACTCTTTCCTCTGAGTCTCTGGACCTGTTTTTACTAGGAATGTACATCATGGGCTCAGGTGAAAAAGGCCTGTTAGAGCATACAATTTGGTCCTTAGTGATAAAGCAACTCAGGGAAGTATGAGTGATTCTCTTCCCAAAGGTCAGAGAGATTAGACTATTTTTAACCTCACAACCAGAGACCATCACCTGCTGCACTTGCAGAAACAAAATAAATCTTTTCATTTCTTTGTTCATTCATATTAACACAAAGCTAGCCTTCCTGACTATGGTTCCCAGATGGCACCAGTGGTAAATGTTCTGCCTGCCAACTGGGGAGATGCAAGGGATGTGGGTTCAATCCCTGGGTCGGGAAGATCCTCTGGAGTAGGAAATGGCAGCCCATTCCAATATTCTTGCTTGGAAAATTCCATGGACAGAGGAGCTTGGTGGGTTACAGTCTGAGTTTACAGAGTCAGACATGACTGAGCACACACGTAAGCCTGCTTGATGCAGAATTGTGAATAGGAGATGTTTCAAGAAGGGAGGACCCCTTTCAAGGCCTTAAAGGCAGCTCTTGTCTAACACTCAGAAATGAATTGTCTGAGGAGATGCACGTGCTGACAAAGCAAGAGACCTTATTGGGAAGAGGCAAGCAGGCAGAGAGCAGGAGGGTAAGGGGACCTGGGAGACTGCTCTGCCACTTGGCTCACAGTCTCAAGTTTTATGGTGATGGCAGTCTCAGGTGTTGTGGTCATGGGATTTGTTCCTGGGTCATCTTTGACCAATTATTCTGACTCGGGGTCCTGATAACGCACACATTGCCCAGCCAAGATGGATGCCAACAAGGATTCTGGAAGGTGGTAGGACACGTGTCATCTCCTTTTGACCTTTCTCAAATTCTTCTGGTTAGTGGTGGCTAGTTAGTTCTGTGTTCCTTACCAGGACCTTCTGTCATAAATTAACTCACATGAATGATTACTATGGTGCCTGGCCAGAGTGGGCAATTTCAGTCTGTGTGTTTCCCCTAACAAAGAGACAATTGTGGCTTAGAAAACCCCGAGAGGTGAGAGAGGTAACCATTTGTAAAAGAACATGGGTATATACAATGCACCAGACTAGGACTCTGAATGCTGTGCTCCCCAGGCCTGGCTCTGTTGCTCCAAAGATGTGGGAGCTTGGAGCCATACTTTCTCTTCTGGGCCTTAGTTTCCTCACATTGATACTGAGTTATAAAACTTCTGAGGTCCCCTCCATATGTTTAATACTAAGTCTCATTGTAGTTAGTCCTCTTCCCCCATTTTTATGTGTTCGTCTCATCCAGCACACACACACACACACACACACACACACACACACACACACACTCCTTAACAATGCCCAGTGGTAACAAAATCTTTCCCTTCATCAACCCAGGGTCTATGCAGCCAAGACATTTCAGGCCTCAGTATCTGTATTCTTCCAGGTCAGAGTGAAGGTAAAAGATTTTCACCAAATAAACAAGTTCTTGTAATGGGATAAAAATTAACTTCCTAGATCATATCAGGTTAAGTCCTTCACTGTTTGAGAAAGCGTTTGACAACTTAAGTTAAATATTGGTATTTTTTCCAGCAATGGAGCCTCATGCTGGAAACACTTTTAAGGTGGTAGAGGTGCTGCAAGATCCCTGGGATCACCTACCTGCAAAATTGGACCTAAATGAGATCTCGCAGTTTCTATCATTTACAGGTGAAGGGGCTGAGGGCCCAGGGTGGCTCCACCAGTGAGAGGCACGCTCAGGACCAGAGGCCCTATCTCCTAACTTCTGGGTTGGTATCCTGCCCACTCCAGTGCTTACTCCTTACCTTTACCCTTTAGGAGTCTCCTGACACGGTGGTCCTGAGGGTTCTGAGATCACTGGCCTGAGCTGGAAGCATGTGTCCGTCCTTGAGTGATGACTCACGTCACCAGGGGCAAAGCACAGGTATAGCACCAAAGGGACACAAGTGACAGCCTAGAAAATCAAGCATTCTTTCAAGCAAACTGTGAACTTTAACAATAAGAAAAATGTCCTATTAACGTTTAAATTCCTTCACTTTCGGTCTCAGTCACAGCACCTGCCTCAGAGCAGGTTCAAGGCTTATAGGCTGATGGAGTGACAATGGCATAGAAGCGGGTCCTCTGTTCTCGGGCATCCCAGAGAAGGCAGATTGTATTCCTGCCCCAGGAGGGCAGTAGGGCTAGAGCAAAGTTTGCTTTGCTCAGCCATCATAAATTACTTATTCTTCCCGCTTCCTTATAACCCAATTTACCCGGCATTGATTTCAGAGTATGACACTGTAACAGTGACTTGCTACCTGTCAACCTTAAACTTTTTGCCTTTTTAAAAATTGAAGTATAGTTGATTTACCATGGGTACAACAAAGAGATTTCGTTATGCAAATATGTATATATTCTTTTTCAGATTTTTTCAGTTGTAGGTTATTGCAAGATATTGAGTATAATTCCCTGTGCTATACAGTGGGTCCTTTTTAAATCTATTTTATACAGTAGTGTGTAGTAGTGGGGACTTCCCAGGTGGCACTAGTGGTAAGAACCCTCCTGCCCATGTAGGAGACGCAGGAGATGCAGGTTTGAT
This sequence comes from Odocoileus virginianus, assembly GCF_023699985.2. Taxonomy (NCBI): domain Eukaryota; kingdom Metazoa; phylum Chordata; class Mammalia; order Artiodactyla; family Cervidae; genus Odocoileus; species Odocoileus virginianus. The sequence goes on along the minus strand of NC_069678.1, from coordinate 20,918,242 downwards.
CCCTGGGTCAGGAAGATTCCTTGGAGTAGGAAATGGCAACTCACTCCAGTATTCTTGCCTAGAGAATTTCATGGACAGGGGAACCTGGCGGGCTATGGTCCATAGGGTAGCAAGCAGCCAGACATGACTGAAGCAACCTAGCACGCATGCCCTAGAGATGGTAGATGTATAGTAGTGAATATAGTAGTAGCTACCTGGTAACATGCATCTGTTAACCCCAAATTCCTCATTTATCTCACTCCTCCTTTTCTCTTTGGTGACTAGAAGTTTGTTTTCTATGCCTGTGAGCCTGATTCTGTTTATAATAAGTTCATTTATATATACTATTTGTCTTTCTCCATTTGACTTATTTCACTTACTATGATAACCTCTAGATCCATCCATGTTCCTGCAAATGGCGTTATTTCATTTTTATGGCTGAGTAGTATTCTATTGTGTGTGTATATATATATACATATGCACCACATTTTCTTTATCCTTTCTTCTGTTGATGAATGTTTAAGTTGTTTCCGTATCTTGGCTATTTTAAATATTGTTGTGATGATCACTGGGGTGTATATAGCTTTTCAAATCAGAGTTTTCTCCAGATATATGCCTATGAGTGCTTCCCTGGTAGCTCAGATGGTAGAGAGTCTGCCTGCAGTGTGAGAGACCTGGGCTCAATCCCTGGGTTGGGAAGATCCCCTGGAGAAGGAAATAGCAACCCGCTCCAGTCTTCTTGCCTGGAAAATCCCATGGACGGAGGAGCCTGACAGGTTACAGACTGCAGGGTCACAAAGAGTCAGACACAACTGAGGGACTTCACTTTCTTTCGTTCATGCCCAGGAGTGGGGTTGCTGGATCATATGATAGCTCTATTTTTAGTTTTTTGAGGAACCACCATACTGTTCTCCATAGTGGCTGTACCAATTTACATTCCCACCAACAGTGTAACAGGGTTTCCTTTTTTCCAGTATTTCTTGTTTCTAGATATTTTATTGATGGACTTTCTGACTATCTCATCATAGATTTGATCTGCATGTATCTAATAATTATTAAGAGCAATGTTGAGCATCTTTTCATGTGTCTGTTGGACATCTGTATGCCTTCTTTGAAGAAAAGTCTATTTAGTAAGGGTTTACTTCTGCCCATTTTTTGACTGAATTTTTTTATATTGAGTTATATAAGCTGCTTGTGTATTTTGGAAAGTAATCTATTGTTGGCCACATTATTTGCACATATTTTCTCCCATTCCATAAGTTGCATTTTCATTTTGTTTATGGTTTTCCCTGCTGTGCAAAAGCTTTTAAGTGCAATTAGGTCTCATTTGTTTATTTTTGCTTTTGTTTCCATTACTCTAGGAGACAGATTTTTAAAAATATATATTGCTGTGATTTATGTCAAAGAGTCTTTTGCCTATGTTTACCTCTAGGAGCTTTATAGTATCCAGTCTCACATTTAGGTCTTTAATCCATTTTGAATTTATTTTTTTATGGAGTTAGAGAAGTCCTAACTTCATTCTTTTCCATGTAGCTGTCCAGTTTTCATAGCACCATTTATTGAAGAGAATGTTTTTTCTCATTGTATAGTCTTTCCTCCTTTGTCATATATTAATTGACCAAAGATGCATAGGTTTATTTCTGGGCTTTCTATTTTGTTCTATTGATCTATGTGTCTGTCTGTCTTGTGACAATACCATACTGTTTTGATGATGACTGTAAGTTTGTAATAAAGTCTGAAGATAGGGAGCCTAATTCCTTCAGCCTCATTCTTCTTTCTCAAGATTATTTTGGTTATTCACTATATTTTGTGTTTCCATACAAATTTTAATATTATTCATGATAGTTCTGTGAAAAATACCACTGGTAATTTGATAGGGATTGCAGTAAATCTGCAGAATGCCTTGGATAGAATGTTTGTTTTAACAATATTAATTCTTCCAATAGAAGGATACAGTATTTCTTTCCATCTGCTTGTGTTGTCTTGATTTTCTTTCATCAGCATCTTATAGTTTTTGGAGTACAGGCCTTTTGCCTGCTTAAGTAGGTTTATTCCTAGGTAGTCTTTTTGATACAAGGGTAAATGTGATTGTTTTCCTAATTTCCCTTTGTGATCTCTTTGCCTTTTGCTGCCCCTATCACATTTACCTGCCACAATCTCAGTCTTGCCAAATCTAGTTCTCCACTTATGTTTCACCTATACCTAAGCAGAGGAAAATACACACACAAACATATATACACAAGTGTGCTTTCTTTTTAATTTAGGGCCATCATCTTGGGCATAAAACACTGTCAGACAATTTCGCTAGTTCCCAAGTGACTTCGCTTGCTCCTTTCCACACTTACTCAAGTACATCCCCCATCCCTGCAAACACCCACTTTCACTCTTCTACCATCAGTTTCTTCCTGTCTGCTGGATTCCAGTCACCAGGATATAGACCTTAGCATTATGCTTTAATATCATCTATCAGGAAGGAAAAACAAACTCTCCTTGAACCTGACTTCCTTAGCAGCTTTCATCTCATTTTTCCCACCTATTTATAACAGAATACCTAAAAAGAGTTGCATATACACACTGACTCTCTCCTCACATTCTACCCTCTCCTCAGCCACCCCCACTGGGCTTTTGACCCTGTCTCTGAGCCCTCAGCGGGACTCCTTAAGATCACCAGTAACTTCCATCTTACCAGAACCTGAGTCATTTTGCCATGCACATTTCACTCAAATTCTCCCCAACATTCAGCTCAATTGATCACACCCTCCTTCTTGTGATGCTTTCTTCTCTAAGCTTCAAGGAAATTGCATTCATCCAATTTTCTCCTCATCTTCTCCTGAATCCCTTAATTGGCATTTCCTTCTCTGAAACATTTTTAAATGTTATTGCATTCCAAGAATCTGAAGGATTTGTCCTTGGCCTTCAACATTTTCTCCTTAGATGATCTTTCTGAGTGCGATGAACAGAATTTGTCTCTCTCTATAGATAGATAGATAGATACAATTTAGGATTCCCAGAACCATATCTCCAGCCTGGACCTCTGTGTTGAGTTTGTAAATCCAAATGCTTACAGCAAACTATGCTACACACAAACTTTTAAGTAGTGAACTTTCAAAGATGCAAGTGTGTGTTGAAGACAGGTAGAATTGGAGACCCAGAGAAAAGATGAAGAAGATAAGAGAAAAAAGTAACTGAAGAACTGAAGAGATTCACAATGCAGGAAATGGCAAGAGGATTTTCTTTATTTGATGAGGCATTGCTAGTTTTTGAGGCATAGGACCCAAACTTAGAACAGTACACGAAGAATTTAGCAGCCACTGAGAATGCAATCCAGTGTTACTGGGTCATTTATGATGAGAAAAAAGAGCTACTACCCAGGCATCACTGGGTCATTTTTTCAAGAGGGTAGATAGAATTGAATCCAGCAAGGAACTAAAACCTGTACTATCAATGTCAGGCATGAGTGAAATTGCAATGGGCCTCTGTCTCCTCAGTCAGTCAGTTTAGTCGCTCAGTTGTGTCCGACTCTTTGCAACCCCATAGACTGCAGCATGCCAGGCCTCCCTGTCCATCACCAACTCCTGGAGTTTACACAAACTCATGCGCATTGAGTCAGTGATGCCATCCAACCATCTCATCCTCTGTTGCCCCCTTCTCCTCCCACCTTCAATCTTTCCCAACATCTTTTCAAATGAGTCAGCTCTTTTCAAATGAGTCAGCTCTTTGCATCAGGTACCCAAAGTATTGGAGTTTCAGCTTCAGCATCAGTTCTTCCAATGAATATTCAGTACTGATTTCCTTTAGGGTGGACTGGTTGGATCTCTGTGAAGTCCAAGGGACTCTCAAGAGTCTTCTCCAACACCACAGTTTGAAAGCATCAATTCTTTGGCACTCAGCTTTCTTTATAGTCCAACTCTCACATCCAAACATGACTACTGGAAAAACCATAAACTTGACTAGATGGACCTTGTTGACAAAGTAATGTCTCTGCTTTTTAATATACTGTCTAGGTTGGTCATAACTTTTCTTCCAAGAAGTAAACATCTTTTAATTTCATGGCTGCAGTCACATCTGCAGTGATTTTGGAACCCAGAAAAATAAAATCTGCTCCTGTTTCCACTGTTTCTCCATCTATTTGCCGTGAAGTGATGGGACTGGATGCCACGATCTTAGTTTTCTGAATGGTGAGCGTTAAGCCAACTTTTTCACTCTCCTCTTTCACTTTCATCAAGAAGCTCTTTAGTTCTTCTTTGCTTTCTGCCATAAGGGTGGTGTCATCTGCATATCTGAGGTTATTGATATTTCTCCCTACAATCTTGATTCCAGCTTGTGCTTCATCCAGCCTGGCATTTCTCATGATGTCCTCTGCATATGAGTTAAATAAGCAGGGTGACAATATACAGCCTTGATGTACTCCTTTTCCCATTTGGAACCAGTCTGTTGCTCCATGTGCAGTTCTAACTGTTGCTTCCTGATCTGCACATAGGTTTCTCAGGAGGAAGGTCAGGTGGTCTGGTATTCCCATCTCTTTCAGATTTTTTCCCAGAATTTTCTGTCTCCTATTGCTGGCAATCCTTTAGCTCTGCTATCTCCCACCTACAGTCAGTAACTCTTCTCGCCTGTTTACTCCATGTCAGCCCCTGCATGCCAATTGTTGGACTGTACGATTGTACTTTTCAAGGTACTGTACTGTAAGATTAATAATATTTTTTGTGTGTTTGTTTTTATGTATTAATTGTGTGAAATGGAATATAAACCTTTACAGTACAGGACTACATAGCTGATTGTATCAGTTGGCTAATCAGGCTAACTTTGTTGGATTTATGAACAAATTGGACAGAACAGATGCACTCCCAGAAAGGAATTCACTGTATGTAGGGAACTTACTGTACTTGGCACCTCCTCTAGGGTGACTGATATCCGAAACACAGCATGGTCCACGCACAGCTCTTGTTTCCCTCTCACTCTCATCTAACTAATCTACAGCTCCCCTAGTCTTCCTCTCCTTGGTGACAGCATCATCTACTCAGTTAGGCAAAGAACCCAATCATTACCTTTGTTCTTCTTCCTTCATTCTCTATATTTAATTCTTCAAGGTATCATCTCAAAAATTAATATTTCCAAAATATATCCAAGACCACACCACTTCCTATCACTTTCCTTATAACAACCTTAATACAAAGAGAATGAATGAGTGAATAATATCATGGAAACTACTGGGAGGGGACAGTGCTAGGGATAATATTTTTTACTGTTTTGTGATGTAATATCACATGAACATGAAGAGAGAGTTTATGAGATGTGAACTCTGATGTCTATATGCATTTTGAAAGAGAAGTCACATTGCCACCATAATTCATTGGCACTTTGGCCGACTCTTTGCGACCCCATGGGCTGTAGCCTACCAGGCTCCTACGTCCATGGGGTTTTCCAGGCAAGAATACTGGAGTGGGTTGCCATTTCCTTCTCCAGGGGATCTCCCCGACCTGGGCATAGAACTCAGGTCTCCCGCATTGCAGTCAGATGCTTTACCCTCTGAGCCACCAGGAGGACTCAAGTTAAAAATGGAAGTCAGGCAGGCTTACAAAGAAATTTTTAAAACTTTATAACCTCATTTCAACTATCTCTGTTTCTGCGTACTACAGAAATCCAACTTCTAACAAGGATGAACTTTCTTTCCTGACTTAGTTAAGATAGCACCATGAGAAGTCTGCTTTCAGACAACTTAAAGTTACAGGGACTAAATTTAGCTTTCCCCTAGAAACAGATAAAATAACTTACAAAATAAGTGAAGCAACAATTTTCATATCATTTAATATCAAGCAGGAAAGGACATGGAAACTTCAGAGACAAGAATTGACCTGAAGCAGCTCCTATGATTGTCTCATAGGAGACAATTGTCTGCTGACAAGGAAAGTGAGTCTTTTCCAATAACAACATGTAACATTTCTGTGACACTTACTAGGTGCCTAGCACTGCTCTAAGTATTTGATGCATATGTTAGCTCAATAAAACTATAGAACAACTATTTGAGGTAGGTGTACTAATACTGTCTTCATTTTACAGAAAAGAATTTGAGACAAAAATGTTTTAAACTTTTCTCAAGGTTACAGAACCATTTTATAATGGAACTACAGCTGAGTCAAGACAGTCTGAATTCAGAGTTTATGCTGATAACTACCAATCTAAACAACTAATTGGGGCTTCCCTGGTGGCTTGGTGGTAAAAAGTCTTCCTGCCAGTGCAGGAGATGCAAGTTCGATCCCTGGGTCAGGAAGGTCACCTGGAGAAGGAAATGGCAACCCACCCCAGTATTCTTGCATGGGAAATCCCATGGACAGCAGAACCTCATGAGCCACAGTCCCTGAGGTCACAAAAGAGTCAGACATGACTTAGCAAGTAGACAATAAACAGCCAATCAATTCAGTAAGATTTCTTGTGTGTGTGGCAGAGAGAGGGATTCAGTAGAACTGAGAAAAATATAGGAGCAATGGGGGCAGAATTTTCAAGTCTATAGACCACGTGAAGCATTCAGGATGTGTATTAACAATCAGTTCACAGAGAAGAAGGCCATGTGAAGACAGAGGTTGAGACTGAAGTTATATTGCCACAAGCCAATGAATGTCAAGACCTACCAAGTGCTGGAAGAGACAAGGAAGACCTTGTAAGGAATTTTGGCCTTCCTAACACCTTCATTTTGGACTTCTAACCTCCAGAACTTTGAAAGAATACATTTCTATTTATAGTAATTACCAACTTTCTTGTGGTTGGTTATAGCAGCCCTAGGAGACTAGGAAACATTTTGATTTTAAGTTCCTGGAACTAAATCAGTTTTGACTGAAGGTTTTTCAAGCCATCTATCACTTAGTGCCTCATGCTGTTTGTCACTATGGTTTTCTAGTATTCCAGAGCTATACAGTATCACATAGAATTCAGAGTCCATGGGTTTTCAGAACTTCCTAAGAGAGCCAAAGGAGTAATCCATTCTTGTGAACAAGAACTTTACCAAAGTTGACTTTGGTAATTGGTTTAGATAGTTCAATGGTTAATTAAGTTCTCACCAGAGACCACAGAGACTATATAACTACTTGAATCCCCTTACTCTTCTTCACTGGGGTGTGCCTTTCTCAAGTCTATGATCTTTGTTTAATACTTGGCTTCAGTGTTTAAGTTTCAACGCAATAGTTTTCAGCATATTCAATATCTTCCTGACTTCTGGTCAAGATAACATTGTGAAAATTATTATTCAAGACAAATAGGGACTGGATTTACCCTCTCCTTGAAACAATTAAAATATCATACAAAACATACATAACAAGCTATTTTAAGACATTAGACATGAGACAAGAAAACCTCAGAAATACAAATCAAATGAAATAAGACGTATGATCTTCCAAGACCACAGCATAGGAAGAGAGAACCTAGACAAAACTGGCAGTCTGTCTGAGTTGAGCAAATGGAGCTGGAAGTACAATTAGACTAAGGCAGTAAGAGTTTTCAGGGAAGAATCCCAAAGAGGAGAGAGCTACACAGTGAAAGAACAACTGGAATCTGCAGAAAGCACTCCTTAAATTCTCAGCTTAGAAAAGATCAACAATTACTTTTAACAAAAATTGCTGAAGCCAGGGAAAGAACCACCTGAAGGATTATAAGGACCAATTACTAAACCTCAAACAGCCAAGAATATTGCCTGTTCTCACCAACTAAATTAGAAAATCTCATAATTGATGGACCATCATGTAGAGAACTCCTAAGAGTCTATTTTTGTAGTTGAAAAAAATTAAGCTAGACTAAACATGTTTTCATCCAACGAAAGAAAGCTTAAAAGTAAAACCTAAAAGGATTAAATGATTTCCAAGCAATATAACTGCTTTGCAAAACAAAGTTCAATAAGGCTTTTAGGAACACAAAAACACCTATCACACAAGAAGTAACATTCACAGTGTCTGGCATCCAGGCAGAAGTTACCTGACATGCAAAGGAGGGAAATAAAACCCATAAGGAGGATAAATAAATCCATTTGAAACTGACCAAAAAATGATACAGATGATATAATGAATAGACATCACAAAACAAATTTTTCTACTTATTTCTAAATATTTATTTCTAATATGTTTCTATATATTTCTAAATATTCTATCTTTATATGCTCAAGAAGCTAGAGAGAGATTGAAATTTTAGGTTAAGATATGGAATATGGTTTTAAAAAATAAAAATTGAACTTATAGAAACAAAAACTGTAATATCTGAAATGAAAACTAACTAGATGAGACTAATAACAGACTGTATATTGCAGAAGGTAGGACTTTAAAGAACTTGGAGAAACAGCAATAGAAATAAAATTCCAAAATGAGGTTCAAAAAGAAAATACTAATATAATAATAAAAAAATGAATAGAAGACATCTGTTTCCAGACAGGATGGGATAAGAGAGGCTGGATCTACCACCCAGTCACATGAAGCAATTTTTAAAATTTGTTTATTTATGTATTTATTTTTGGCTCTTCTCGTCTTTGTTGCTACAGGTGGGCTTTCTCTAGTTGCAGCAAGTAAGAGCTATTCTTCACTTGTGTTTCCTGCCTAGAGAAGTTCCTTTAGCATTTTTTGTAAAACTGGTTGAGTGGTGCTGAATTCTCAACTTTTGCTTGTCTGGAAAGCTTTTGATTTCCCTAACAAATCTTATTGAGAGTCTTTCTGGGTAGAGTATTCTTGGTTGTAGGTTCTTCCTTTTCATCACTTGAACTATATCTTGCCATACCTTCTAGCTTGTAGGAGTGTCTGTTGAGAAATCAGCTGAAAACCTTATGGAATTTCCCTTGTAGGTTGTCTTTTTTCCCTTGTTGCTTTTAATGTCTTTGTCTTTAATTTTTGTCAGTTTGATTACTATGTGTCTTGATGTGTTCCTCCTTGGGTTTATCCTGCTTGGAAATCCCTGTGCTTCCTGGATTTGGTTGATTCTTTCTTTTCCCATATTGGGGAAGTTTTCAGCTATTATCTCTTCAAATATTTTCTTGGGCACTTTCTCTCCTCTTCTTCTGGGACACCTATAATGTGAGTGTTGTTGTCTTTACTGTTGTCTAGACATCTCTTATGCTATCTTCATTCCTTTCCATTCTTTTTTCTATATTCTGTTTTGCATCAGTGATTTCCACCATTCTGTCTTCATGATCTCTCATCTGTTCTTCTGCCTCAATTATTTGGCTATTGATTCCTTCTAGTGTATTGTTCATCTCTGTTTGTTTATTCTTTAGTTCTAAGTCTTAGGCAAACATTTCTTGCATTTTCTCCATTATTTTTCCGAGATCCTGGGTCATCTTCACTATCATTTTTCTGAGTTATTTATCTGGAAGTTTGCCTAGCTCCACTTCATTTAGTTGTTTTTCTGGGGATTTATATTGTTCCTTCACCTGGGACATAATACTGTTTCTTTTCATTTTTGGTTAGTTTTCTGTGATTGTGGTATTAGTTCTGGAGACCGTGAGGTTGTAGCTCTTATTTCTTCTGCCTGCCTTCTGGTAGATGAAGATAAGAGGCTTGTGCAATCTCCCTGATGGGAGGGACTGGCTGTGGGGAAAGCTGGTCTTGCTCAGGTGGTCAGGGCCATGCTCAGTAAAACTTTAATCCAATTGTCTTCTGATGGGTGGAGCTGCACTCCCTACCTATTAGTTGTTTGGCCTGAGGTGGGTCACCCAGCTGGCAGGTGTAGGACTTGATTTTATCATGATTGCACCCCTCCTACCATCTTCTTGTAGTTTCTCCTTCATCCTTGGATGTGGAATACTTTTTCAGTGGGTTCCGGTGTCTTCCTGTCTATAGCTGTTCAACAGCTAGTTGTGATTTGGGGATCTTGCAGGAGAAGATGAGCACACATCCTTCTACTCCACCATCTGGAACCAGTCTCACAGGAGCTGCTCTTCTCTGTGGCGCACTGTCTTCTCATTGCAGTGGCTTCCCTTGGTGCAGAGCAGAGGCTCCAGATGCATGGACCTCAGGAGCTGCAGCATGTGGGCCCTGGAGTGCAGGCTCAGTAGTTGTCCATGGACTTAGATGCTCCACTGCATGTGGAATCCTCCCAGACCAACTAGAAGAAACACGTCAAAGTGTGTTAACTGAAAAGAACTTGTATCAGAATACATGAAAATTTTCCAAAATAAAATAAGAAAACAAACACCCAATAACAAAATGGGAAGATGTGAACAGATACTTCACGAAAGAGGATACATGGGTGGTAGATAAGCACATAAAGATATTCTCAGCATCATAAGTGATTAGAGAAATGCAAATAAATCCACAGAAAATAGAACCTTGAGGTTGTTAGTAAAATGGTTAAAGTTAAAAATATCGACCATATCATGTGTTTGCGAGGATGTGGAAATAATGAAACTCAAATAAACTCTTGCAGCAATCTAAAATGACACAACTCCTTTGGAAAACTTTGGGGGGCGGGGGGTCTTTTCCTTTTTTTTTTTTTTTTTTTGGTTAAAGATACATTTATCACATGATCTAATCATTCATTTCACTCCTAGGTAGATATACAGAGGAAATTAAAATATATATTCATAAAATAAGACTTGTATACCATTGTTTGTGGTTCTTTAGTTTGTAATAACCAAAAAGTCAAAAAGAGACAAATTTGCATCAACAGATAATTAAATTGTGGGTCATCAACCTATGAAATAATAGTCAACAATAAAAATAAATGGACTATAGGAACACACACCAACATGGATGATTTTCAAGATAATTATTGTGTGTGAAAGAATTCAGACAGAGGAGATAGAGTAAATTTGTTTGGCACAACTAATATAAAATTTGAGAAACTGAAAACTAATTTATAAAAACAGAAGACACATCAGTGCTTGCATGAGGATGGGTGTGGGGTGCAAGGAGCTATGTTAGGTAGGAAATGAGAAAATGTTTGGAAGGGTTAGATGTGTTTAATAACTTGATTTTGGTCACAGTTTTAAGAGTGTATACAAGTATTGAAATTTATAAAATTATATACTCCATGTATGTATCATTTTTGTAGTTGCTTACAACTAAATAAAGCTGTTATTAAAAATAACATGGGAAGTTCATGTTTGCCAGACAACATCCATCTCCATATATACCTAATGCTCTGAAATAAAATAAATCTCTCTGTGGAACAGAACTGAAATAGAAGCCCAAGAGAGTAAATGGTGCTAAATCCACAGATCTTCTAAACTAAGTGCCTGAAAGAGGCAAAGGCAATGAATAGTTACAATTTTTTTGAGTAATAGGGGCTAAAATGTGCCCCCTGTGAAGAATGAAACCAGAACAATCTTACAATTAAAAACTAACTGTGACGTGACTGTCTCCTTCTTATAAAGAAGGTCAAACACTAGCTATGTTATGAGTTATATAAAGTTTCTTGCTTGGAAAGGAATGAGGAAAAAGACACAGCTTCCCCTAAGATTGGTGACCAGATCTGCAATATCTAGAATATAAAAATGTAGTAGGAGACTTTAACCCTAATATAAAACTGGATTCTTGATAAAGGTGTTTAAGCCACACTTAAAACTACTATGGAGGGAGGAGTAAGGTAAAAGTTGTGCAAAGTCAGATTTCCACAGGAGATGAATATATAAAACAAAAAGTTTAAAAGCAAAAGAAAAAAAAATGTTAAGAAAGCTACAAAAATCAATAGTTATGAAATGAATTCATCAGAGACTAAATAAAAGCAATAGATTCAGTTAAAATGACTTTAAAATAACAGGTAATATCCTCACATAAAGGAAGAAATGCTATTCTTCACACACACACATCCCTGTTGCTGCAAGCGGCATTATTTTATTCTTTTTGAAGGCTGAGTAATACTCCATTGTATATATGTACCACTTCTTCTTTATTCATTTCTCTGTCAAGAGGCATTCAGGTTGACTCCATGACTTGGCTCCTGTAAACAGTGTTTCAGGGAACATTGGGGCACATGTATCTTTTCAAACCATGCTTTTCTCTGGATGTGTATCCAGGAGAAGGGTTGCTGGACCATATGGTAGCTCTATTTTTAGTTTTCTAAGGAACCCCCATACTGTTCTCCACAGTGACTATGCCAAAAAGAAATATTTTAAATTAAAGAAAAATGGAATTTAAGAAAACAGCATTACTACACCTAAAAATACAAATATTATATTAGTATTTTTGCCTGATTATCCCACTTGTCCACCTTATTTAGTTTGGCAGTATAGTTCTATTAAAACACAGGTTTTATTTTTTTAAAAATGAAAGTGAATTCAAAAGATATGGAGAATAAATTGACAGACTCCAACATAGATCTCAGAAATGTAGAGAAAGAATGGTGGAAAAGTTAATTTAAAGAGCTAATACCTGATTTTTTTTTAATATATTTGAGAAAAGCCACGAGTTCTCAGATTAAACATGCAAGAGTATAAACCAAGATAAAATATATTAATACTAAAACCTTTTGTACATTTTTAGGGAGTTCTTCAAGGCTTCCCTGGTGGCTCAGCTGTAAAGAATCTGCCTGCAATTCAGGAGTCTCAGGAAACACAGCTTTGATCCCCGGGGATGGAAGATACTCTGGAGGAGGTCATGGCAACTGACTCCAGTATTCTTTTTCTTTCTTTTTTCATTTATTTTTATTAGTTGGAGGCTAATTACTTTACAATATTGTAGTGGTTTTTGTCAGACATAGACATGAATCAGCCATGGATTTACCTGGAGAATCCCACGGACAGAGGAAGGAGCCGGGGGGCTGTGGTCCACAGGGTCACAAAGAGTCGGCATGATTGAAGTGACTCAGCACACACGCAGGGAGTTCTTCAGCATGCTAATGACTAGACCACTGACTACCCTTGAAAAGGTCCTCAAAATGAGACAATACAGTAATTGAAGATCTCGCCTTTTCATTTTACGTGTGATTTTATTTGATTAACAGATTTTAATTTAACATAGCCAGATTTACCAAGATTTCCTCTTAAGGTGAGCACTTTTTTCATCTTGCAAGAGAAAAATTTTAACCCTCCTTCAGATACGTTTTACTTCCTTACTGTGTAGATGCATGTTTTTCATCAGTTTTAGACAATTCACACCCATTATCTCTTTAAATATTGTATCTTTCTCATTTTTATTGTGGTCTTATATAAAACTCCAAAAATGGTCTGCTAGATTTTCTTGTTCTATTTTCATATATTTATTTGCTTTATTTTGCTATCTTACCCGTCTACTTTGTCTAATATGCTATTTAAGTTTATTTAATAAGATATCTTAAATTTTAGATATTAAGATTCTTTTAATATCTAGAAGCTTCATTTATTTCTTATTATTTATTTATTTATTTAATTTCTGATAGCTTTTTTGTCTTAAGCTCATAAAAAGTTCTTTTATATCTTGTACCTGACAACTTCACCATCTTTACTCTTTGATGATTAAAATCAGTTTAATATGTGTGTGTTGTTGTTGTTTTATCTGCTGTCACTCATAGTAACAGGTATGATTTCTTGACCAAGTTCATACAACACATGAGTGGTAGAGTCAGGATTTAAATCCAGGTATGTCAGTTCCATCATCTGAGCTGAAGCATTTGCTTGTGAAGGCAGACATATTTCCTTTTGAGTCTTTACTTATAAGGGCTAATATGACTATTAATTATATCATAACCCTCTGATTCTTATTTGCTTGGTATCTGTGAGAGACCTAACAGCCTAAAATGAGTACAGTTCTCTTTATACTAATAAGTCAGGAGACACCTGTGAGTCAGACCACAATAGACCATTTGGAGGGTTTTATCTCATAGATTACTTTTAATTGCTGCTCCAAATTTTAGTGACCTTTTAGTGTTGGTATGTAAATCTATCTTAATTTCAGTCGACCAGATCTTGGCTCCAGACCACTGAGGGTCCAGCTACCAATGGCCAACATCCTGGAAGCTCCAAGCCAAGTTCATTTGTGTCTTTTCTCATTAATTTATTTTCTTTGGGGTAAGATGTCCTTGACGACTTCTCCTATCTTTTATTACAAGATTATTGACTCAGTGAGTATGTTATGCTTTGTTTTGTTATCACTAGTGATAGAATGGGATGACACTAAAATCAGAACTCTGTGCATGTCTTTAAATTATAATAACATTTTGAAGGGTAGACATACAGAAAGAAAGACTGTAATTGAAGAAGCCAGTTAAATTTTGTTTATTAAGTACACATCATGCCAGGCATTGTTTTAAGAAATTTTCATGTGTTATTTCACTTATTGCTTCATCCTCCCCCGTGAGATAGATAGGCAGATGTCTTTAACAATTCCCACGTAAATTAAAAGAACACTTATGAGGACTGGTTTCTTAGCCAAGTTCATACAAAATATGAGTGGCAGAGTCAGGATTTAAATCCAGGCATGTTTGTCCTATCATCTGAATTGAAGCGTTTGCTTGTGAAGGCAGATATATTTCCTTTTGAGTCTTTGCTTATAAGGACTACTATGACTATTATTATATCATAACCCTCCAATCCTTCATTACTCAGTTGTTTAATGGGCTTAATCCTTATCTCATAGGGTTGATGTGAGAAATAAAATGTTAAATTAATATGGTCTTTGACACACAATAAGGACTAAGTAAATATTAGTTATTATTTTCTGCCCTATATCTTCTTTTCTCTCCAGCAATATACGATGGAATCCAAACTGTTTTCATCATAGGAATTAGAAACAGCAAATAAATGTCTTTAGCACAAAACATTTTACAAAGCGCTAGGATCATATTTAACTACTTCTTTTTACACCTGCCCCTAAATATTGGCCTAAACCCAATCTTCCCCCAAATAAATACCACCTCATGTGTTCTTCACTGGAGATGGTGACTGTAGCCATGAAATTAAAAGATGTATGCCCTTTAGAAGAAAAGCTGTGACCAACCTAGACAGCATATTAAAAAGCAGAGACATTAATTTGCTGACAAAGGTCTGTCTAGCCAAAGCTATGGTCTTTCCAGTAGTCATGTATAGATATGAGAGTTAGACCATAAAGAAAGCTGAGCACCAGAGAATTGATGCGTTTGAACTGTGGTGTTGGAGAAGACTCTTGAGAGTCCCTTGGATTGCAAGGAGATCAAACCAGTCACTCCTGAAGGAAGTCAGTCCTGAATATTCATTGGAAGGACTGATGCTGAATCTGAAACACCAATACTTTAGTCACCTGATGCAAAGAACTGACTCATTAGAAAAAACCCTGATTCTTGGAAAGATTGAAGGCAAGAGGAGAAGGGCATGACAGAGGATGAGATGGTTGGATGGCATCACCGACTCGATGGACATGAGTTTGAGCAAGCTCCGGGAGCTGGTGATGGACAGAGGAAGCCTGCTGTGCTGCAGTCCATGGGGTTGTGAAGAGTCAGACAGGACTGAGCAACTGAACTGAACTGATCTCCTTTGTTCTCAGTGAAAATCAATACCCACCCTCATTGCTCAGCAAGTAACCTAGAAGTCCATCCCTACTAACACTCTTCCACTTAAACCATTATTTCTTTTTTAAATTTATTTATTTTTTATTGGAGGATAATTGCTTTACACAATTTTGTTGTTTTCTGTCAAACCTCAACATGAATCAGCCATAGGTATACATATAACCCCTCCCCTTTGAAGCTGCTTCCCATCTCCCGCCCCATCCCACCCCTCTAGGTTGATACAGAGCCCCTGTTTGAGTTTCCTGAGCCACACAGCAAATTCCCATTGGCTACCTATTTTACATACGGTAATGTAAGTTTTCCGTGTTACTCTCTCCATACATCTCAGCCTCTCCTCCCCTCTCCCATGTCCTTAAGTCTATTTTCTATGTCTGTTTCTCCACTGTTGCCCTGTAAATAAATTCTTCAGTACCATTTTTCTAGATTCAGTATATATGTGATGGAATACAATGTTTATCTTTCTCCTTCTGACTTACTTCACTCTGTAAAATAGGTTCTAGGTTCATCAACCTCATTAGAACTGATGCAAATGTGTTCCTTTTTATGGCTGAATGATACTCAATTGTGTATATGTACCACAACTTCTTTATTCATTCATCTGTCAATGGACATCCAGGTTGCTTCCATGTTCTAGCTATTGTAAATAGTGATGCAATGAACAATGGGATTCATGCGTCTTTTTCAATTTTGGTTTCCTCAGGGTATATGCCTAGGAGTGGGATTGCTGGATCATATGGTGTTTTATTTCTAGTTTTAAAGGAATCTCCATACCGTCTTCCATAGTGGCTGTATCAATCTACATTCCCACCAACAGTTCAGGAGTGTTCCCTTTCCTCCACACCCTTTCCAGCATTTATTGTTTGTAGACTTTTTGATGATGGCCAATCTGACCAGTTTGAGTGATATCTCATTGTAGTTTTGATTTGCATTTCTCTAATAATGAGTGATGTTGAGCATCTTTTCATGTGTTTTTTTTTTTTCATTTATTTTTATTAGTTGGAGGCTAATTACTTTACATCATTACAGTAGCTTTTGTCATACATTGAAATGAATTAGCCATGGATTTACATTTATTCCCCATCCCAGTCCCCCCACCCACCTCCCTCTCCACCCGATCCCTCTGGGTCTTCCCAGTGCACCAGGCCCGAGCACTTGTCTCATGCACCCAACCTGGGCTGGTGATCTGTTTCACCCTAGATAATATACATGTTTCAATGCTGTTCTCTTGAAACATCCCACCCTTGCCTTCTCCCAGAGTCCACAAGTCTGTTCTATACATCTGAGTCTCTTTTTCTGTTTTGCATATAGGGTTATCGTTACCATCTTTCTAAAGTCCATATATATGTGTTAGTATACTGTAATGGTCTTTATCTTTCTGGCTTACTTCGCTCTGTATAATGGGCTCCAGTTTCATCCATCTCATTAGAACTGATTCAAATGAATTCTTTTTAATGGCTGAGTATCATGTGTTTGTTAGCCATCTATCTGTATGTCTTCTTTGGAGAAATGTCTGTTTAGGTCTTTTTCCCACTTTTTGATTGGGTTGTTTGTTTTTCTGATATTGAGTTGTATGAGCTACTTGTATATTTTGGAAATTAATCCTTTGTCAGTTGTTTCATTTGCTATTATTTTCTCCCATTCTGAGGGTTGTCTTTTCACCTTGCTTATAGTTTCCTTTGCTGTGCAAAAGCTTTTAAGTTTAATCAGGTCCCATTCATTTCCTTTTGGTTTTATTTCTGTTATTCTAGGAGGTTGGTCATAAAGGATCTTGCTTTGATTTATGTCATCAAGTGCTCTGCTTATGTTTTCCTCTAAGAATTTTATAGTTTCTGGTCTTACATTTAGGTCTTTAATCCATTTTGAGTTTATCTTTGTGTATGGTGTTACAAAGTGTTCTAATTTCATTCTTTTACATGTAGCTGTCCAGTTTTCCCAGCACCATTTATTGAAGAGGCTGTCTTTGCCCCATTGTATATTCTTGCCTCCTTTGTCAAAAATAAGGTACCCATAGGTGCATGGGTTTATTTATTGGCTTTCTATCTTGTTCCATTGGTCTATATTTCTATTTTTGTGCCAGTACATACTGTCTTGATGACTGTAGCTTTTTCATATAATCTAAAGTCAGGAAGGTTGATTCCACCAGCTCCATTCTTCTTTTTTAAGACTGCTTTGGCTATTTGGGGTCTTTTTTTTTGTTTCTATATGAATTGTGAAACTTTTTGTTCTAGTTCTGTGAAAAATGCCATTGGTAATTTGATAGGGATCACATTGAATCTGTAGATTGCATTTGGTAGTATAGTCATTTTCACAATATTGATTCTTCCTACCCAGGAACATGGAATATCTCTCCATCTGTTTATGTGGTTGTTTTTTTGTTTGTTTGTTTGCTTTTGTTTTTCTTTCTTTCATTAGTGTCATAATTTTCTGTGTAGTTCTTTCATCTCTTTAGGTAAGTTTATTCCTGGATATTTAATTCCTTTTGTTGAAATGGTGCATGGGATTGATTTTGAAAAATCTCTTTCTGATTTTTTCATTGTTAGTATGTAGAAATGCAAGTGATTTCTGTGTATTGATTCCTGCAACATTGGTAAGTTCACTGATTAGCTCTAGTAATTTTCTGATACTATCTTTATGGTTTTCTATGTACAGTATCATGTCAGCTGCAAACAGTGAGAGCTTGACTTCTTCTCCGATCTGGATTCAAACCATTATTTTTCTTCAGGGTTCTATAACCCCCATAAACATGCCCCCTACCATGACTTGAGGCAGTTCATTTTCTGCACTGTCCCAGAGTCATCTTTCTAAAACAAACGTCCAATTCAGTAATTTTCTTACTAATATATTTTACTGGAGTCCTATATTTTCAGGATAATCTCTAAATTCCTTACCATATATACAAGATCCCCCTGAACTGGTGTTGACCTACCTTTCCAGATTTATCCTCCACAGTTCCCTTCTTTACACAGTATAAGTCTGTACAGTAGGTAGAAGTATTGCTTTCCTTATTTTATGATGTTTGTATATAGAATTACGACTTGTAGCAGATGAAAACTGAATTTAACAGGTGATGCCAGCTCCCCTTCCAGATCTTTGATTCCTCATCTAGAAAGAAGTTGGACTTTATGTTCTTCCCAACTGTAGCATGGCATAATTAGCAGCTATATGCATCTCAAGTTATACCTAATGGAAAATTTTCTGAAGGTTGCAATCTCCAGAGAGGGAAACAGGCCAGCAAAGAGAACGCAACTCTTTCTCTTAAATAATAGAATCGACTTACCTGTGTAGAGTGGGGTAGAAGCTCTGTTCTGTGTGTGTACAAAATAAGTGTTCAACAAATGTTTATCCAGCAAATAAAGTCTATGTGCATTTTCTGACTTTCTGGCTCACAAAGCACTTTCTCATGTTAAATTAGCATGGTCTTTGACACATAATAAGGGCTAAGTAAATATTAATTATTATTATTATTTTCTGCTCTATGTCCTTTTTTCTCTTCAACAATATACACTGGAGTCCAAACTGCTTTCATCATATTTAAAAACAGCAAATAAATGTCTTTAGCACAAAGTATTTTACAAAGCTCTAGGATCATAGTCAACTACCTCTTATCACATTTGACACTGCACTGTTCTTACAAAGTGGCTAGAGAAAGTATTCTTGATCCTCTTTTCTAGACCCACAAAAAAATGAGCCTCGGAGCATCTAAGTGGTTATGCCAAGGTCACAAAGCTAGGAAATGGCAGCGCCAAGTCTCAAACTGAGATCTTTCAGCTCTAAATCCTGTGTTCTTTCCATGGCATTATGCAAGCCTTGTAATTCTAAGATACAGTCCTTAAAATAACACAAAAGACTCAGCCAGCCTCCTGCTTTGTTCCCTTGACCTCATTAAAGCCTTAAATGAAACTTCTCCTCACAAACTTAGGATGCAACATCAAATCCATCTTAGTTTCTAGGGCACGTAGCAACAGCTTGCTTTAATCTAATAATTGGCTGAAGCCGAACCACAGAAAGGATGTTAGAAAAAAAAAAAAAAAAGGCAAATCGTTACTTTTCAAAACCAAGCCATTCCCCTACCTAAAAGGTTCACAGCTTTTTCCTTTTCCAAGAAAATATTTATCCCTCTAAAAAGATTTCTTCCCGTTAACAATATATTTACAGCCTTTGTGATACTTTCAGAGCATTTTAGATACAACCTAAATACTATATATTTCAAGAACGAAACCATTACATTAAGAATGCTGCATATGTTTAGAAGTGCCTTTTATGAGGTTTATTAAAAGAAGCCATAAATTTCCAAGAAAGGTTTAAGTCATTTTACATTGATCTTACTTCTCATTTAAACAAAATGTAAACTTTAAGTAAAACCTTGATGTGGAATGTAAACGTACTCATCTACCCTGAGCTTACTCATTCGCATGTGCTACCTCGAAAATATTAAATCATCTGTGAAGCACTCCATTTCTTTGAGTGTTTTCCAATCACAACAAATAGCTTTCCGGTGATTGCTTGTACCTGTTGAATTTCTTGGATTCATTCACAGTAAGTGAAGAATGGGTGGTGCCAGCTGGATACAAAGCAGGGTTTTTAAATCATTCTCAACTCCGCACACTAAGGGCAGATTACAGCCCAACTTAGCTCTTGAGGTGTCCTCTCAAAGTTGAACTCATATAAAGAAAGTAGGTATTATAATTATTCCCATTTTATAGATGGAGATGCTGAGACACAGGTAGGAGTTGAGCAGCTTTCCAAGGTCCCATAGTTAATAGGAATGGCATCACCCCATGAATTCAGGCAGCGTGGCTCCAGGTGGCCAAAACCCAAGCCCTGCTGTATATCCTGACACCACCCTGCCTTGGCAAGAAGACTACTATGGAGATTAGATGAGATCATACACATAAAGCATTCGGTACAGTTTGAGGAGTAGTACTCAACAAGATTAGCAGGTATTGATATTGTGATTAGGGCTTCCCTGGCGGCTCAGATCATAAAGAATCCCCCTGCAATGTGGGAGACCTGGGTTCAATCCCTGGGTTGGGAGGATCCCCTGGAGGAGGGCATGGCAACCCACTCCAGGATTCTTGCCTTGAGAATACCCATGGACAGAGGGGCCTGGCAGGCTACAGTGTCCTTACAAGTCTGCAAAGAGTAAGACATAACTGAGTGACTAAGCACATGGGATTATCATTATTATCCAGTGCATGTTGAGGCTGATTGTTTTTACCAGGGCCGTCATTCACAAGGGCCAAGGTACACTGTGTGGTGAGTCCAACATTATCCTCCTAGCAGGCCCTCGGGAAATAAAATGAGCACTGATTGTCTGACAAAGAAACTGGAGTTACAGAGTCAACAGAGGAAAGGAAAGTGGCTCCAACTCTGCAGTATTTTAAGATTCCATTTATAAAATTGTCAGGCCTTTTTAATACTACAGTCTCCTTGAATGAGAGAGTAGTACCTCATATGTCTACTCCAATACCCATACCCTCCATTCAGAGCAATTGTCACTAATTTTGCCCCTAACTTTTTATACTTGTGTATGTATTGATTCTTCTATCTGGAATGCTCTTCTCTAACTTCTCCACATGACAAAAAAAAAAAAAAAAATCCAACTTCCCTTTCCCTATTGACTTTGTTGCCTTTAATCTAATAATATCTCAAAGGTTGTGTTAGAGCTATATGTTTGCATGTCTGTCTCTTCCATTCAAGAAGAGACAGAGGACAGGAAGCAGGCCTTACTTATCTCTGTATCCCTTTACCTAATAGAAAGTCTGACCCAAACGAAATATTCTGTGAAACTCCAAAAAGCAAATGAGTATGTGATGACCCCTTTTGTCCCAGCCTACCCATTTGACCTCAAGGCCTGGTCAGGTCAGAATCAAGAACCAGAAAGAACTCATTCACCCAAAGCTACACCTAGGCCAAGATCTATGTAGATCATGGAAAAGGCTGAATCTCCCCTGGCCCATAGATAATAAAGCTTTAGGCCTAAATCTGGTTGCCATAAAGTCAGACTCAGTGAAGCTGCCTCTTGCCACTTTACAAAGGTTCTTTCCAAGTCACCATATTCCAATTCTGATCTTAAGCTCCTTTTAAAGTTAGGCCTCAGTGGCTTTGTCAATCATGATTCCACACCTTCTCAGAAATGGTTTTAAAAACATGAAAATGAGTAGATGCTTCCTGACAAAGTCTAAGCTGAAAGAATACATCCAAGATTTCTAGGAAGCAGGGAGAAAACTGCTTCCACCAGGGAGCCACTATGGAAAAAGTTCAAAACTGTCAAGTAGGGGACTTCCGGGTTGTCCAGTGGCTATGATTTGGTGCTTCCAATGCAGGGCACATAGGTTCGATCCCTGGACAGGGAACTAAGATCCCCTCATGCTGTGTGGAATGGTCAAATGTGTGTGTGTGTGTGTGTGTGTGTGTATATATATAACTGTCAGGTAGGTCTAAAAAAATGCAGAACTATTTTTTATAAAAAGTGATCATCATCCCCTGGCCTGTGTATATTTCACAACCTACTAAGCCTCTGCCATATTTTGTATTTAGAGAAGATGGTCACTGATGTAGCATTTTTCTGCAGGGATTGTTAAACCATAGACTTGAACTCATAGTATCTCACCTAACTCGCTATGTAGCAGTGACATCTACTGGGGAACAATGTCACTTCAGGGCTCCTATTTTCATACCGGACTCATTAAGTTTAAAATGTTGACTCATTTCATCAGTGTCATACCTCTGTGGGGTTGTTAATATTATGATCTGCATTTGTGAGAGGAGGAAACTGATAGCCCAGAAATGGAGCAGGTGACCTCATGTCACAGAGCTAATACATGGCAGAGCTGGAATCGACCCAGCGGAGCACAACTCGAGGGTCTGGGTTTTATGCCATGAAGACCTACTGCCTCTTCTACACTTTGAATACATCCATCTTATTGTGCTTTGCCTACTGCTTTGAAATTATGCATTGATATGTCTATTTCCCTAGGAAACTCCGTCCTTCCTGTGTCTCATTCCTATTTGTAAATTTGGTACCTAGCACCATTCCTGACACATGTGTCAGTTGTTCAGTCATGTCTGACTCTGCCATCCCGTGGACTATAGCCCACCAGGCTCCTCTGTCCATGGAATTCTCCAGGCAAGAGTGGGGTGCCATGCCCTTCTCCAATGCCTGACACATAAGAGGTGCTTAATAAATACCTGTTGAATAAATATCGCATACATGAATGGACAAACAAAAGTCTATCTTAGCATATGTATGTGGTAGACACAAAATGAGGAGAAGGGGTTGGTAAGGAAGGACTGGCTTTTCTCTTTTCAGCCATAAGGCTTTATAATGTGGCTTTCAGAAATGCATGTCAATGAGGACCGCGGTGGCAATAACTCTGGTCTAGTTATCACTGATATCTTTAAAGTTTATTTGTAGTTTTCAGAATTAAGTTCTTGTCTAGCTGGGACTTTGCAATCTTGCTCCTACCTACTTGTCCAGCTTCTGCACCAGCAACAATGTCTTGTACCATTCACTCCAGTGTCCTTAAGCAACTGGGGATTCTCTGAGCAAGCCTGTCCTCTCTTATCTCCAGGTATTGACATGGCCTCTGCCTGGAAGACCCCTTTCACCCTGAAGGCCCCTTCCCTCTTTGCCTGAGAAACCTGTATTCATTTGTCAAGATTCAGGGGACTTTCCTGCTGATCCAGTGGTTAATACTTCATGCTTCCAATTCAGGGGATGCTGGTTTGATCCCTGGGTCAGAGAATTAAGGTCCCACATGCCAAATGATGCAGTCAAAACAAACAAACAAACAAAACCAAATTTTCAAGATTTAAGTATCATCTCCTCCATAAAAATTTATCAGAGGTGCCAGTCAGGGCAGAGACCCTCTCCAATAAAACAACAGTGTCACAGGTAGGGGAAGTGTTTGCATGATTCCAGCCTATGCATACATGCTCAATTGTTTAGTCATGTCTGATTCTGCAACTTCATGGACTGTAGCCCACCAGGCTCCTCTGTCTATGGAATTATCCAGGTAAGAATACCAGAGTGGGTGGCCATTTTCTACTGTAAGGGGTCTTCCTGACCCAGGGATCAAACCTGTGTCTCTCGTGTCTCCTGCATTGGAAGGTGGATTCTTTATCACTGTGCTGCTGGGGTCCCCACCTGGCCATTCACTAAATGTGTGACCTTAGGCAAGTTACTTTTTCTGTCCCTCAGTCCCTCCATTTTCAAAATATGATAATGAAAATAGTGTCATAGTTTTCAGAATTAAGTTGTAAATTAATAAGCATAAACTGCCTCAGACAGTGCATAGTAAGGGGAACTTAGGTGTTTGCGATGATTATCTCTAGGATTGTCGATTTCCCCACCTCTCTTCCTTCCGATCAATGAGCTCCTTCACCAAGACTATTTCTGTAGTGTCTTTTAGTCCATAGGGCCTAGTGAAGTGTTAGAAAACAATAAATGCCCAGGAGGGAGAGGGAGAAGGAGGAAGACAGAGCGAAACAGGCTTGGTTATGGCATCCATCCCACAAATAGAATTGGGCATTCTGAGGTAGCACAGAGCAAGAAGGGGGACAGGGATGGAGCTGAGATGAGTATCTTATTGTAGCTTCTGCTTCCTCCTCCCAATGCTTTCCTCTGTGCACAAAGTTCATCAGTGGTTGCCTCATCCACCCGGACCCCATGCTCCTCTCCAAGCCCATCCCCACCAAGACGTCTTTTAAAAGTTACAACTTCCACACAGGGAAAACACGTTGAAACCACTGTGGATGGTCATTACAGAGAGACAGAAACTGGAGTGATGCGCTCTTTCTGGGGCCAGGCCTCACAAGCTGGGCAGGGAGCCACCTCTGAGGGTACTAGGCGAGCAGCTCCAAAATGCCTCCCTATTGCCCCTCCTCTGGGGCTACACAGCCTAGCATTAGAGCCAGTCCTTGGTTTAGGCCACTGTATTTCCAGAAAGGCCCCATTCAAAACACAAAGATATGCCCAAGAAGGCTAATCTCATTTATATACAAGAAAGGATTTGTTTTTCCCGTGGAAAGACAAGACTTAGAAAGTGTTAAATAAAGAGCTGGTTCAAGTTAAGGGGAAAAAGTAAAGTTATCATTTGTTGAGTACTTTCTATGTGCTATTGGGCCTCATGGAAAATGCTTCTTATGAAGCATTTAACTTTTAAATGCTGAGTGAGAAGGATGGGGCTAGATGGCCAGCATTGGTTGGCAACCCAGCATTGACAAGAGGCAAAGAGTTTCTAAGGAGGGAAGGCAGTTCAAAAAAAAAAAGAAAGGAAGGAAGGAAGCTGTAGACAGTGAGTCAAATATCTCCTATCAAGCCCAAACTGGACAGTTCTGTGGTCTTTACAAGTAAGGAGAAGCTGCCAGTCTGAGGAAACAATGGCATAGCCATTCAAGGATCATTCTTACCCATCGTTATATGGCCATAATTTAACATGTATTTCATTGACCTCTTTCTCTCCCTCTCCTTTCCATCAAAATCCATGAGGAACCCAGTGGACGAACTCTTCCCCAGGAGGTCCATTCGCTTGCTGGGTAAGTGTGGATGGTGTGCCAGCTCCCCGCCAGGCACTGAGGAGAGACCAGCTAGACTCAACCCTGCTCTCAGACCTTCAGAACTCTGGGAGCGCCCTCTCACCAGACCTAGTGTGGCAAATCCTTAAAATTCCACCCCTCTTAACTGGATCCCGCCTTTCCCTCCTTACGACCATCCCACTGTCAGCCCTCATCGTCTCTCCCCTGAATCCGGCGTGGTCATCCTCACCACTCTCTTAGGCTAAGTGTCCCACCCTCAGAACAAGGTCCGCTTCCCTTTGTCATATGTGTCAGGAGCTCACGACCCTGCCTGTCTGCTCCCACACGTGGCCCCAGCCCTGCTGAGCCTGCAGAGATTCCCTCCAGCACCATACATGACACTCCCCTGGGCACTTTTGCACTTGTTCTGCTCACGCTCATCCCGTGGCCATTGTTCCCTTAATGGTATTATTCCCGCCCTTCACATTTCACCTCTTCAGGAGCCTTCATCCATCTTCCCAGGAAGGTTTGTCCTCACCTCCATGCTCCCAGAGCCTTGTCTAGTGACAGCAAACACTTTGCTGTAATAATTTGCTTACCTGTGTGTTTGCTTCCTGAGGCAGCAAACTCCAGGAGGGGCAAGGAATGTCTTCTTGTGATCTCAGTATCCACCATTTTCAGGGTCCATCACCGGACAACACAAATCATATATGAATGAATGAGTGAAGGGCACAGATTATACATGAATGAATGAATGAATATTTTTAGATAAATTAAAGTACAGTGAACTTGTGTAAAATGACTATGAGAACACACAGCAGGAATCACTTGTTCTGCCTTGGGGACGTGGGAAGAGAGGACTTCCATTAAATGTTGAAGGATCATTAGTGATCATTCTTCTCTGCTCTTGGTATCTGGAACAGATGAAAGCTCTAATTTGAAAAGATGTATTCGCCCCAATGCTCATTGCTACAGTAGTTATAGTAGTCAAGACATGGGAGCAACTAAATGTCTCAGTCCAGTTCTGTTCTGTTCAGTCACTCAGCCGTGTCTGACTCTTTGCAACCCTATGGAATGAAGTACACCAGGCTTCCCTGTCCATCACCAACTCCTGGAGCTTGCTCAAACTCATATCCATCGAGTTGGTGTCTGTTGATAGATTAATGAATAAAGAAGATATGGAATATATATATTCCATATATTATATGTATGGAATAGAACATTATTCAACCATAAAAAGAATGAAATAATGCCCTTTGCAGCAACAAAGATGGACATAGAGATTATTATACTAAGTGAAGTAAGTCAGAGAGAGAAAGACAAATATATATCACTGATATTGGAAATCTACAAAAAAAAAAAATGTACAAATGAATAAAGGCAGAGAGTGTGACTTAGGGGTTGGTAAAAGTGCCTTAACAGAGGTGAATTAGATTTTCATTACCTCATCTGGAGCTCCTGAGTTGACATTATTAAACAGTTGTCTGTCCAGATATCTAAACTTTCCAACACATGCTTTTGCTGTCCTGGGGAAACCCAGGAGGCCATGCTTCCTTCAGAAGGCTGTTACGTACATCAGGGAATGATTCAAGCACAGGGTTCCCTGTTGCCACACCTTCCCCTTTCCCCTGATCCTGCAGAAACACTAGTCCTTGAATCTAACCACTTCCAACTCTGCCCTCCCTTATCTTATTTCATGAAAAATGCTGCTTTCCCAACTCTCACTCAAGCAAATATGGTACATGCATGTTCATCCTCCGCAAATCTTGAGGAAATCACATCAATGTTCAGAACACTGCTCACATTTTTGGCAAAGCATATATTATCCTAGAATGCATACTAACTGTTTTAAAAGTCAGTTTTGAAGATCTGTCTTGCAGACATAGTTTGCAGAGAGAAGTTCTAAATATTGCCAAAATAGACAGAAGTAATGCATAAAAGTCAAAAAACCCTGAACAGTGATTCCATTTGGAAGTATATTTTAAGCAGGCAGAACATACCCTTCTTCTTTAAAAGAAAGTAAAAAACTTTATATGAAAGGAAACATGAAGAACCACAAAGAATTTCATGACAAGACACAAAGAAGTATGGAATTACTATGTGGATGTCACAAAATAGAAGGAAAGAAAAGGTGTTTCTCAAAGAAGAAGGAGGACCAAGAAAAGGAGGAAGAGGAGGGAGGGAAGAAAGGTGGAAGGAGGGGGAAGGAAAGGGAGTGTCAGGGGGGAAACACTGTTTCCTGCCCTTCTGGGTTCTTCTGGCTGGTCTGTGAGTTAAACTGACCTGAAACAGATTAGGGCATCACAGGTGACCTAGTGGTAAAGGATCCGCCTGCAAATGCAGGAGACATGGAAGATGCAGGTTTTATCCCTGAGTTGAGACGATCCCCCTGGAGAAGGAAATGGTAACCCATCCAATATTCTTGCCTGGAAAATCCCTTGGAAAGAGGAGCCTGGTGGGAAACAGTGTATGGGGTTGTGAAAGAGTAGAACAGAAGTGAGGGGCTGTTTCCACTGTTTCCCCATCTATTAGCCAGGAAGTGATGGGACCAGATGCCATGATCTTAGTTTCCTGAAAGTTGAGCTGTAAGCCAACTTTTTCACTCTCTTCTTTCACTTTCATCAAGAGGCTATTTAGTTCTTCCTCACTTTCTGCCATAAGGGTGGTGTCATCTGCACATCTGAAGTTATTGATATTTCTCCTGGCAATCTCGATTCCAGCTTGTGCTTCCTCCAGCCCAGTGTTTCTCATGATGTACTCTGCATATAAGTTAAGTAAGCAGGGTGACAATATACAGCCTTGACGTACTCCTTTTCCTATTTGTAACCAGTCTGTTGTTCCATGGCCAGTGCTAACTGTTGCTTCCTGACCTGTGTACAGGTTTCTCAAGAAGTGGGTCAGGTGGTCTTGTATTCCCATCTCTTTCAGAATTTCCCACAGTTTATTGTGATCCACATAGTCAAAGGCATTGGCATAGTCAATAAAGCAGAAATAGATGTTTTTCTGGAACTCTTTTGCTTTTTTGATGATCCAGTGGATGTTGGCAATTTGATCTCTGGTTCCTCTGCCTTTCCTAAATCCAGCTGGAGCATCTAGAAGTTCATGGTTCACATATTGCTGAAGCCTGGCTTGGAGAATTTTGAGCATTACTTTACTAGCGTGTGAGATAAGTGCAATTGTGTGGTAGTTTGAGCATTCTTTGGCATTGCCTTTCTTTGGGATTGGAATGAAGACGGACCTTTTCCAGTCCTGTGGCCACTGCTGACTTTTACAAATTTGCTGACATATTGAGTGTCAGAACTTTCACAGCATCATCTTTTAGGATTTGAAATAGCTCAACTGGAATTCCATCAACTTCACTAGCTTTGTTCGGAGTGATGCTACCTAAGGCCCACTTGACTTCACATTCCAGGATGTCTGGCTTTATGTGAGTGTGAGTGACCACACCATCGTGATTATATGGGTCATGAAGATCTTTTTTGTACAGTTCTTCTGTGTATTCTTGCCACCTCTTTTTAATACCTTCTGCTTCTGTTCGGTACATACCATTTCGGTCCATACCATTTATTGAGCTCATCTTTGCATGAAATGTTCCCTTGGTATCTCTAATTTTCTTGAAGAGATCTCTAGTCTTTCCCATTCTATCATTTTCCTCTATTTCTTTGCATTGATTACTGAGGAAGGCTTTCCTATCTCTCTTTGCTATTCTTTGGAACTCTGCATTCAAATGGGAATCTTTTCTTTTTTCCTTTGCTTTTCGCTTCTCTTTTTTTCACAGCTATTTGTAAGGTCTCCTCAGCCAGCCATTTTGCTTTTTTGCATTTCTTTTTCTTAGGGATGAACCAAGAAATTTTGGGGCTCCAAAATCACTGCAGATGGTGATTGCAACCATGAAATTATAAGACGCTTACTCCTTGCAAGGAAAGTTATGACCAAACTAGACAGCATATTAAAAAGCAGAGACATTACTTTGGCAACAAAGGTCCATCTAATCAAGGCTATAGTTTTTCCAGTAGTCATGTATGGATGTGAGAACTGGACTACAAAGAAAGCTGAGCACTGAAGAATTGATGCTTTTGAACTGTGGTGTTGGAGAAGACTCTTGAGAGTCCCTGGGACTTCAAGGAGATCCAGCCAATCCATCCTAAAGGAGATCAGTCCTGGGTGTTCATTGGAAGGACTGATGTTGAAGCTGAAACTCCAATACTTTGGCACCTGATGCGAAGATCTGACTCATTTGAAAAGACCCTGATGCTGGGAAAGATTGAGGACAGGAGGAGAAGGGGACGACAGAGGATGAGATGGTTGGATGGCATCACTGACTCAATGGACATGGGTTTGAGTAAACTTTGGGAGTTGGAGATGGACAGTGAGGCCTGGTATGCCTGTTCGTGGGGTCACAAAGAGTCGGACACGACTGAGCAACTGAACTGAACTGAACTGAGGGGCTGAGCTCACACACACATGCACACACATGAGACAGATTAACTGGAAACAATTAAAACAAAAGTTTAAAACCATGAGAGAGACCCAGGAAAACTGGGAAATTTGCCAAAATGGCCAAAGCCCTCACCTAAATACCATCTTCAGCTAAAGAGAAAAAAGAAAGATGTTAGGAGCAGTGGTTTGGGACTTCAAAGAGGAGGAAGAAAATTTACAGGGAGATGGGAAAGCAAATGTTTGGTAAACAAATGTTTGCTGTGCCAGGCAGAGAAAATGGGGTACAGAGTGGACTCTGATCTCTAAATCCTGCCTAGAGTACCTAGCCCATATTTTTTGCAGATGTCTCTGGTGATAACTCTATTTGAGTTCTTTTAAACAATTAGGGGAAGGTCAAAGTTTCCTCATGAGTCTTCTGGGATTTAAAAATAATCAGCCTAAATTTATTGTCATGATAAAGATACAGTTTGGAGTGGCAAATTTTAATCCCCTATAGAAGGAAGAAAAAAAGAAAGGGAGGAAGATAGGGAGGAAAAAAGAAAGGAAAGAAGAGAGACAGAGAGAAGGAAAGAAGGGAGGAACAGAGGAAGAAAGCTGGTCTATTAAATATGATCATTTAAATGTATAGGTTAAATGAACAGCCCCACCTAAGGTTAGTAAAAGAGGAATTATTAATATACTGTAAGAATACTGAAGTATTTCACCAAATTGAAGAAGGAGATTAAAAGCCACAAGAATGCCAGCAATTAGAATAAGCCCAAAATAGTTAGGACTCTTTCTCTATGGAAAACTACCAAGAGAACCATCAGGCTTCTCAACCATATGATTTTTCATCAAAGTTTCACAATTGCAGAAGAGACGATCTGGTTGACCCAGACTGAATCAGCTGTAAAATTTTCTGGATCAATGGTTATAGCTAAAGGGTTTGGATCGGAGGAGTGCGAAGGCATTAAAGACATGACCACTCAAAAGACGCACAAATATTCTGTGCACCTTACTGCATTGGAAGCATTTTGAGGAGCTAAAGTAGAGAACAAAGAGACAGAATTTCTGCTTTGAGGAAGCTCAGGGGATCTGTATGGACAAGGCTGCCACCCAATTAGGGTTGATAAACCAAGAAACAGTGTTTCTGAGAATGAAACAGGAAATCTGCAAACTGCCAGAAAGCTATAGACTCATCTCTGGAGGAAATTTTTTTTTCAGACAATGAGCTGAGCTGAAACCTCCGAATTACATGCCAGCCCATGGAGAATTTGAGTATTAAGGGAAGGGAGGAGAAAGAGTGGCAGAGAGAGTTTGAGGGAGAGAAAATGAACTCAAGTCTAAAGAAGTTCACCTTTATTTAAGCAAAGTTAGATAACAATTAGAATCAATGGAAAAATCCAAATTGTATTCATATTTACAGTGGATGCTTATTAAATATTAGCTGAACCTGAATTTACATTTTATTAATTGATAGGAAGCCACAGAATATAGACAGAATATTAGATGTACAGACTTAACAGTCAGGCAGCCTGGTCAGTCAAAAGATGCACAAATATCCAGTGCATCCTTACCATGTCAGAAGCATTTTGAGCAACTAAAGTGGAGAAAGAGTAGGATTTGTGCCTTCAGGAAGGTCAGGGGATCTGTATGGACAAGGCTACCACCTAATTATTGTATCAACAATAATTGATACAAGAAATAGTCATTGTTATATGACCCAGACAAAAAACTTGAGCATCTTTAAACTGAGGACCCTGAAGTTATATAAAAAAAAAAAGTATTATAAGAATGAAATAAAATTGTGTATATGAAGGCATATAGTAAGTGCTTAGTAAATGTTTATTCCCTCTCTGATCTCCTACCTCCTTTAAGTTCATGCTTTTAATATTCAAGATTGCGTTGTATTCGAAACTTCAGTCTTTAAAAAACAAAGAGAGAGTCTTGAAAAGTTATTTTTATAATGGGCTAGAAAAGAAAGCCAGGCGTCGCATTAACCATGTCTCCTGAAGTGCAGACAGTAACTGTACATTCACGGCCGCAATGCCCACTGCCTGGTGGTGGCATGTGTATAAGATTTGTGAGTTGAATACAGAGTCAATATGTGTGTCCCGATAGTTCACACACTTGGAAGGGGTGAGAAAACAAATTTTTGCAACATATTTTCCTAATCAATATGTGTGAGACTTTGATTTGTTGTGCAGGTGCCTGAAGCAGAAATCGATGTTTTCTAAATTCACTAGGATGTCTTTAATACCATCTACTCCAACACCAGCCTCCGTCAGTACTCCTGTGGCACCCTGAATCAAAATACTTGAAAGTTCCTCTTAAAAGTCATATAAAAATAAAGCAGGTTGTAACATCAAAGGTACAGACAGATAAAAGATAAATTAGACTTTATCAAAATTAAAAACTCTGTGCTTCAAAGGACACTATCAAGAAAGGAAAAGAACAGAGAAAATTTTGCAAATAACTTGTACATAGAACATATAAAGGACATCTACAACTCAATAACAAAAAGCTAAATAATACAGCTCAAAAATAGACAAGAGATTTGAGTAGGTATTTCTCTAAAGAAGGTTTACAAAAGGCAAAAATAAAAATGTTCAGCATCAGTCATCAGAGAAATGGAAGTCAGGATCATGAGATATTACTTTACATATACTAGGTTGACTACCATCACAAAGACAAATACAGTTAATAACAAAGATGTGGAAAACTGGAAACCTCACAAACTATTAAGAGAAGTGTAAAATGGTACAGCTTCTTTGGAAAATGTTCTCAAAACATTAAACAAACATGTCATATGATCCCAGCAATTCATTCCTATATTTATATCTAAAAAAGTGAATATATATCCACACAAAACTTGTACATGGATGTTCATAGGAGCATTATTCATAATATCCAAAAAGAAGAAACCCAAATGCCTGTAAAGCTGATCATTACAACAGAATGTCATCCATCAGTGAAGAGTTAAGTACCAATACATGCAACATACCTGAACCTTGAAAATATCATACAAAGTGAAAGAAGCCAGTCACAAAGCTGCATATTAAGTAATTCTATTTACATAAAGTATTCAGCCCAGACAAATCCATAGAAACGGGAAATAGATCATGTTTTCCTAGAACTATGGGGGAATGATGTGATTGGAAGATACGGCTAAGAGAGGCAGGGTTTCTTTTGGGTGTGATTGATGTTGTTCAGTCATTCGGTCATCTCTTTTGACTCTTTGTGACCCCATGGACTGCAGCATGCTAGGTCTCCCTGTCCCTCACCATCTCCCGGAGTTTTCTCAAACTCACATCCACCAAGTCGGTGATGCCATCCAACCATCTCATCCTCTGTCGTCCCCTTCTCCTCCTGCCTTCAATCTTTCCCTCTGAAGGGTCCTTTCCAATGAGTCATTTTTTCGAATCAGTTGGCCAAAGTATTGGAGCTTCAGCTTCAGCATCAGTCCTTCCAATGAATAGTCAGGACTGATTTCCTTTAGGATGGACTGGTTGGATCTCCTTGCAGCCCAAGGGACTCTGAAGAGTCTTCTCCAACAACACAGTTCGAAAGCATGAAATCTTCAGTGCACAGCCTTCTTTATGGTCCAACTCTCACGTCCATACATGACTACTGGAAAAACCATAAAATGATTTTGAGACATGATAAAATATTCTAAAATTGATTGTGGTGATAGTTGTAAAAATCTGTGAATATATAAAAAGCCATAAAATTGTCCATTTTAAAATCAGTGAAGTGTATGCTGTTTTAATTATATCTTAATAAAACTCTTAAAAAATAAAAATAAAACATGTCTGAAACATGATGATAAAAAGAAGTGGTTACCGCATCTCTCCCCTATACCAACAAAAAGCTCTACATATCTAGGGAAAAAAAATGAACTAAATTTTTAATCCAATATTGGAAACTACTTTTTAATAGAAATTAAAATATTTTTCATAAACTAACTTGGAACTTTGGAATCACTTTTGCCCTATTTAGTTTTCCCGTAAAAAACAGGCTCTTTTTCCAGTTTTAGTAGTGCTGATCAAAATGGAAAAATAATTTAATTTCACATTTAACTGTAACAAGATTCTCTTTAGATATCCAGAGCAGAGGTAATCTCACCATTGGAAATCATTTATGCTGGCACTGGTACTCTTTTAATGGACAGAACTATACCTGCTCTCCATAACACACACATACACTCACAAGTGTGCACACACACGAGTGTGCAAGCACCCAAGTCTACACACAGTTGTTACATGGAACAACTTGGGGACCTTCGCCTGCAGTACCAAGGCAGGTCCTGGCTAGGCTAAGCATATACAACTGCTGAATTCTGAATTCTTATTATATGACTAAAAACAGCATTTCGGACCTTTATAGCTCCAGATTGAAACAAATCACAGAATCTCAGCATTGTAAAGCATTTACCAGCAGCTAAGTCTTTCAGAGGCCTTCCAGTGTGAATAAAGCCAGTCCAATCTTTCATTCCTATCTGATTCTGCCGAGCAAAGGATAAAAGAACCATTTTTCATGACCTTCCTCATGTCTCTGAACAAAGCCCAGTGTCAAAATCTTTGAAAAGCTCATATTATAGTAAAGAACAAGATTTAAAAAAAAAAATATTTGGAAGCATTCATGATATAGGAAAATAATTTCCTCTCTCTCTCCCATCCCAAAATAAAAAACAACCTTATGATGTGTTAGATTGAAATGTTTAAATATTGAGCCAGTGCCAAAAAACGATGCGTATGCCTCAATAAACTTCATGAAATTTAAAAATGATATTATTATCCCATCTGACAGAATGTCTTTCAGGACTTGAAGCTGTGTGGTTCAGATTAGGGGCTTTCTAATGAAAAATAAACGTGGAACACATTTGACTTACAAATATAGTGACATATATAATACTCACAAGACATATATTCAATGAGGTCCATTGGCAATTGAGAGTTACTAGTATCAATTTTGCTTTCCATGCAAGGCAATGGAGTCTTCTCTTGAATATTACATGCTGAGAGTTATAACAAAAACCTTTTTTCCAGGAGGGAAACAAAGCAGGCACTTAAGAAAGGCAACACAGTGCCTATACACACTGAATGAAATATCCTAAAACTTGATACTTTAGAAAGATGGACAACTGATTCTCTGTAATGTGGGTATAATATTCAATATGAAATACATGTATTCACTGTAGTTGTCTGTGACATAACGTTAGATGTGTGGCTGACAGTCATTTCTGCAGTCTCAGTTCTAGCCATTCCATTTTTTAATGATGAAATATATTCCATAAAACCAGTAACATAAGAGAAAAAGGCCCCTTTAGTCCATCTTTCTGTAGCCATCTCTTTACCGGGAACACTTCATGCAAATAGCACCTCTTTTTTTCTGCCTCCTGCTTTGCTGCAAATCCTGGCAGAGGAAGCAGAGAAAGTGAACAAGAAATGTTTAGACAGAGTGGGCAGGGTAGAGAAGGGGCCTTGTCCACTCAGCGGCTCTGAGCTCAGAGCTGGCGCAAGATTGATGATGCTCCCTGGGTGTACAGGAAGATCTTCCTGTGAAAGACTGCTCCTGAGGCCTGATAGACTTGTCATCTCTTAATAAACATCACGGATATGTTGGGAGGAGAGACTCAGAGCAGGAGCAGGGTACACCCCAGCAGAGGGCTTGAGGATTTGCTCAGCGTGTCCTGCAGATGGGCCTGCAGAGAGGTGGACCTGCTTCCCCAGCTCAGAACTCCCCTGGGAGATTTCATCCCCTCTGCAGACCCCGGGAGGCACATTCGGGATCCCGTTCCTCCTTCCTCTGAAATTTTCCTCATTCAATGGAGTTCTCAAAAAAGAAGAGGTCCAAATGTTTCAGGAGTCTCTTCTATAGAAATGCAGGGCATCCACATACTATGATTTTTCTTAGTCTCTTGGGAGGTTTTTCTCTGTTTTCTGAATACTAGAAACAGAGCATCTAACCAACTTTCATAAACTCCCATGGCAGCAGAAGCAACTTCAGCAGAGATTCTGTCCTGGTTCTACAATGTTCTTCACCTCTTGCTTCCTCTCTTCTCACCTCTTTTCATAAATTATTACTGAAACCCAATCTTTCCCATAACAATGTCACTGATCAACTAACTCCCTAGGCCATTCTCGTTGCCTTTTACATGCATCACCGAGGAAACTCTGTTTATCCTGCCCTCAACACCCCCCACTCCCAAGCAAAGGTCTCACCTCTGTTGCCTACTCCAGATCCCAGTTAGTAGCTGGCAACCAGCACACAAGTCACTAACATTTGAAACCAAAAGAACACGTACATGGATGAATTCTATGTTCATCCTTTTCACTTCCCAACTTCAAATGAAACATTTTTGTATAGCCATTTTAGTGTTCATTTTGATTTGCATTTTGATATTTCATTCTACTTTCCAATGAGTGATCAGCACATTTTCCTTGGTGTATCTGCATTAGAACATCCTGGAAGACAGGGGTGCAGGCAGGCCATCTCTGGGAAGCCCTAGGGCCCCTTTCAAGGAAGTAAAGTCTTTCCTGATGGATACTGCCTATGATGGTGCTGACAGCACTCACTGACACCTGCTCCAGTTCTATAGACATTTTTAATACTGTTGAACCAGTCATGCAGGCCACTTGGCCAGCACAAGACAGCTATCTGAGCACTAGAAAAACAGAAGAACCTGGAGACACAAATGGAGCCATAGCTTGGTGGTTGTAGTCAGGGTCTTATGGTCTCAGCTTTGATATCTAAGCTATGTTCCATGCTTCATTTTCCCTTGTAGGAAATAGCTCTTTTGATATCTTGAAGCCTTTTATGTGTAACATGTATGTATGGCCGAATAGCAAGCTTGATTATATACATTTTCATCTTGAAAGGATGGCAATTAATAAATTACAATGAAGCTGCAGTACAAGCTGCATTCCCAGGGGAACCACGTGGTGTTTATATTCCTACAAGTCAGCTACAGACTGAAGTCAAAAAGGTCAGCATCCACTGGAAGCAGTTTGTAGAAGATATGTGATGGGGTGGAAATGAGGAAGGGGGTGATGTTGACTTCCAGAATACTCTTCTAGAATCCTCTTCTGTCCTCTGCAATACCCAAGGCAACCACTGTTTGTTACTCTCCTACTCATCTTATCCCCAGTTAGAGCAACAGTGAACTGCACATGTGGCAGCATCATTCCTCTTCTTAGTCCCCCACCTTTCAAGGTAAACAGCCTAGTAGAAAGTCTCTGCAGGTCTGCTTGCTGAGCAAACTGGGAAAGCAGCTATTCTGTGATGGTGTGGATGGAGTCAACTGCATAGTTTTGTCAAAGAAACCTTTTATTAGCTTCTTTCAGAAACATCAGCTATTTCATGGAAATACTAGAATTCACTTTATAAAAGCCCCTAGGCTCAACTTCCCTGATGCTGGCGAAGATTGAAGGCAGGAGGAGAAGGGAACAACAGAGGATGAGATGGTTGGATGGCATCACTGACTCAATGGACATGAGTTTGAGTAAGCTCCGGGAGTTGGCAATGGACAGGGAAGCCTGGCATGCTGCTGCAGTCCACGGGGTTGCAGAGTCAGACACGACTCAGCGACTGAAGTGAACTGAAACTCAACTCAGGCAGTACAGCAAAGATGTAAGAAACCTTGCTCTGAGCAAGATCAACTTTGCTTTGATTCCAGGCTCTACCAC
This sequence comes from Odocoileus virginianus, assembly GCF_023699985.2. Classification (NCBI taxonomy): domain Eukaryota; kingdom Metazoa; phylum Chordata; class Mammalia; order Artiodactyla; family Cervidae; genus Odocoileus; species Odocoileus virginianus. The sequence goes on along the minus strand of NC_069678.1, from coordinate 20,881,208 downwards.
TTTAACTGGACGGTTTTACCAGTTCTTATAATTCCCTTCTACCGTTCTGCTTTCTCATCTATCAGGGTCATTCATGGATAATATCTTATACACAATCACCACTCAAAATTTAGAGCTATTATAATTATCATAACTTGTTATTATCATCATGCTTGTTATTATCATCATGCTTGTTATTACCAGGATTGACTGAAATTCCCTTCATTAATTTAACATTTATTGATCATGATCTCTGTGCTATGTGTGGTCAAAGATGATGAAAAACACAGAGCCCAAATGAATGTATTTTACCTCCCACATCAACCTAAGTACAAAAATATTCACAGAAACAAGCGATTCCTAGACTGTTTCAGGTTGGGGACAAAAAGTAGAACATAATCATGATGACTAAAACACCTCATTTGGCTTTGCATCCACCACCTCTTTCCCAATTAAATCTTGGTGTTCTTCAGTGGTTTCTTTTCTTTTTCTTTTTTTTTCTTGAGTGGTTTCTTGAGGGTTCATGAAATAGTTCCCTCGGCTAAGAGATACTCCCTGTATCCTTTGGCTTCAATTTACCATACTGGTGTCTCTTTTTACTGCCATCCTCAATAAAGCAAATTTGCATCTGTCTTTGGATGACCCTTTTGAAGGGGAGCAGAGAATTTTTAAAAGCTGACTTGATCCTCTAAGCCAGCCTGAGCTCCCCAGTTTGACAGACTCTACCACTACAAATTAATTGTCTTATATCTATCACTTCACATTTCATGCATATTTTATATTTCTCTCCAGGACATTACATAGGTTTTTGCAAATACCCCTTTTTATAAATTCACGGATTCCAAAATCCAGTGATGCATGCTGAGGGCATCCAAACTGCCGCCAAACCTAGGAGCCACCCCAGCACCTTACTTTGCCTGCTTCCTCCCCATGCCAGCTATCTTTGGCACATGGGAGGTGCTTCGTGGAATGCACTGAGAGTCTGCTCAGTCTGATGTGTCTGTCTCTTACCAGTACCTGCTCTTAACCACAGCTCCAAGAAGAGGGGGTACTTTACATGACATCTGATTATTTAGGCTACAAAATAAGAAGGCCCATCATCTCAACATATCAGGGATGTCTTAATGAAACAGCATCTTATTTTTCTTTTCTCTTTATTGCTTCTCCTCCCGACCCGTGTAAGTCTTAGAAGAGCTGCAGAAAACAGTTAATAAGAGAACATCCTATTGCTCTCAAAACAGTGTGGGTGCATGCGCATATTTGTTTTTGTGTGCACGCCCAGTTGCTCAGTCACATCTGATTCTTTGCGGCTCCATGGACTGTAGGCTGCCAAATTCCTCTGTCCATGGGATTATTCAGGCAAAAATACTGGAGCGGGTTGCCATTTCCTCCTCCAGGGGATCTTCCTAACTGAGGGATCAAACCTGCATCTTCTGCATCTCCTGCATTGGCAGGTGGATTCTTTACTACTGAACCACATGGAAAGCCCACAGATTTGTCTCTACTCCCTACTTATTCCAGGATGTTCAGAGAACTTTATCAGTCAAAGATATATTCCGCTGCGGGTAACAGAAAATCCCTCAGAGAGTGGCTTGCACAAAGGAAGGAAGTAGTTGCTGGGTGGAACAAGTTCAGGTGTAGGCAATCTAAGTCTGGAGAGAGGCTCACTGGCCTCTGGACCCTTCTGTCTTCGGGTTGCACCACCCTTACTGTGGGGTCTCATCTTTAAGGCTGCAAGATGGCAGCAGCACTTCCAAGCATCATGACTGAAATCCAGACCAAGAGAAGAAAAAAGAGCAAAAGCTGTGTGAATAACCCTATCCTGTTTAAAACATTTCTCAGAAATCTTATCTAGCAACTGCCACTTACATTTCACTGAACAGAACAATGCTTCATATTAATCTCCAATTTCAAGGAAGCCTGAAGAAGATAAATTTTTTTAAGCAGGCTTCCTACCACTCCCAAATAAAGTAAGTTTTGTCATCAAAGGAGAGAGTAGATATTAGATTGGGGATTAGCAGTGTCTGCCAAAAGAATAGGGTTTGATATAGCAAAAAAAAAAAAAAAAAAGTCACCAAAGACATTGGTAAAAGAAAATTTCAAGGTTCTAACTCTAAGAAGAATCTTTATTTTAGGTTGATTGCACTTTACAAAAGCATAGCAGGATGTTAAAGTAGGACATCTTCTTCAACTACAGCTCCTAAGGCCAAGAGTGAAATGATAGGTGTCAGGGATGCCTGCATGGCCAAGTAAGATTATGGGCATTCTGTACAGAACTGGCAGCAGGAATGGCCAAGAACTGGTCTCTCATGCTTTAGCTGAATACACACCTCCAGCTGACACAGAAAGACTCACCTCAAGTCAAACAAAAGGCCTGTAAAAGAATCACCTGTAGGCTGGAGCTGTGTCCTGTGAAATCAAGGCACCCAGGCACTGGTACCTGATTCTCTCCTGAGAGAAACAAGACAAGAAAATCATGTAAAGTCACAGCACTGGGACAGAGTGAAAAGAGGCAGCTGCCTTCAGAGTAAAATGCACTTCTCCCAAGAACTGGGTAAAAGTATATGTTTTTAAGTGTAGAACCTCATAGAAAAGAAATACCCTAGGTTTATTTGAAAATGGATTTCAACTCAAAGAAGGCCAGGCATGCACGCCAGACTGTTGTCATTGTGAGTAAGATAGTTATGTCCTGGTTGGCCTGGGGCAATCTCATGGGACAACTGCTGTCCCAGCATCCCAACAACTCTACTGATAGCTCCTCCTGACAATCGCTAAAGTGTTCCACTTCAGATGACAAGGTCCACGGTCATTTGGTGATGAAGGACTCCCATTGACAGACAGAGCTGCATTATCAGCCTGCAGTTTCTCAAGACCTTAATCTGTGAGGACACTAAAACATTGCTGGGAAGGTACTTAGCAAAAGTGCTTTTGAGGGATATTGTTTATGTGAATAATAGAAGGACTTCAAGGTGCCAATTAAGGAGAAGCAGAATCATAGGCAGTAACAGCAGATGACTGATACACTGCTTTCTCAGGATGGTACCTCCAGGTAATTGGTGAAACTCATTTTGCCAATAGGTAGCTAGTTTGAATGGATCAGAGGAATAGAATAAAACGTGTTACAAGAGATCTTCTGACTGCATTATCCAATATAGAAATCAGTGGTAAATATACATTGAACAAGCAAATAAAGGAGATATCAGTTTAAAATGGGGCTAAATACCTTCTGTAGATTCTCATGTATATTAGTCAAGCTTTGTCAATGCATCATAATTTTTGAAATTATAAAGTATCTGGTGCTTCATTTCCCTACAACATCATTTTGGAGCTCAAAACACCCACAGGGAGTTTCCTTTATGTGAAATCATCCCTTATGTGTACTGCAGGACCAATACTTGGATAGCAAATCATCTTTTTCGGATGCAGACTCTGCCACAATTACATTTGCTAAGCCTCCCAGAATGTAAAGAGGAAAAACAGAGAAGAAAGAAAGGAGCCAAACAGAGCACATGGGCCACATGGATTAACAATATCTTGACAATAGAGCATTAAAGTAGTTTTCTTTATATCATTGACAAAAAAAATGTTGATTAGGACAGAACTAACCACCTCCTGGACTTCCTAAGTGGCACTAGTGGTAAAGAACCCACCTGTAAGTGCAAGTAGACGTAAGAGACACGGGTTTGATTCCTGGGTTGGGAAGATCCCTTGGAGGAGGGCAAGGCAACTCACTCCAGTTTTCTTGCTTGGAGAATCCCCATGGACCAAGGAGCCTGGCAGGGTACAGTTCATAGGGTCACAAAAAGTCGCACATGACAAGCATTTCAGCAAGCTAGCCAGCAACCACTTCCCAATGACACCACTTCTAAACACCATCACACTGGGTATTAGAATTTTACATATGAATTTTGCTGGGACACAAACATTCAGTTCATAACACCTGCCCTACTGGAAGCCAAGTATACTAGGTCTACCTAGTTTCCCTAATATTGTCAGCTAATAATACTATTGAAGAAATAAATATGGCTGGTCTGGATGGGCTTGTTCTTTGTGAACCCAAGAGAGACTGAGCCCTTAGTTGTCACTCCTAGCTTTTCTTAATGTCTACACATTGCAGCATCTTGCTAGGGAACAGTGCCAGCCTTGTCAGGATTTATGAAATTCATCTTTTTTGTTTGGGAATCAAAATAGCATTTGCCCATTTAGACTTCTGGCATCTCTCTGATTTACCATGATTCTGCAAAGATCACACATTTCAATAAAAGTTGCCAGATATTAAATGCTTACTAGATGTCAATCAGTGTGCTGAGAGCTCTTACATCCATTATCTCCTATACGTAAAGATTAATGGACCCTGTCTAATTGTAACATGTGTGAACACAAAATGCTAATTTTCTAACACTTTTAAGCCAGCATTATAGAATTTCTTTATTTTTCTACAAAACTTGGTTGTCCTCAAGTTCTCCTGTCTAGATGTAGTCACACTACATCTCTAGTATCCTAAAGGTCATCATCTGAGTCCCTGTTCTAGCTGACCTCTGGCAGCCCCGTGTCTTTCACAAGACTTGAGGATTCCAAGGAGAGTTTACTTAGTCCTGGTGTCATTTGTCACCACTGAGAATAGCTTTTCTGAACTTTGTAGGATGCTTCTCCAGACCATTGTGATGCTCCTCACTTCTATATCCCAATATTCGAGCAGCCCCTCTCTACTTTGCCAAACAGAGCTAACACTAGGCATTATAGTCAATAAACTGGCTTCAGCCCCTGAGATAACGCAATCCCACACCCACCTTAAAACTCATGAACATGATGGGAATAGTAGAGTGTGAGGAAAAGGAAGGAAGAAGGGAAGATACCTTTTTTGTTTTAAATTTCTCTATTTCCCCCCCATACCCTCACACAGAGATTCCAGTCTCCCATTTGACTTTTTTATGTACTGGAGCCCTCTTTCTGAAAAAAGGAAGTTGGAAAATATAATATAGGTTGAATTAGTGACCAAGAATAAAAGCAATACAGAATAAAAGAGGATGTTTCAAGCCACACAGATGAATCATCTATTGATGCCACAGATACTGCCTTTTTTTGAAGCATCTATTGTGTTTCCTCTTTGGAGTTGTTTCTTAGAAACTAAATACCTTCCATGGAGCAAAATTCCCATGCTTTCACGGTGACTTTAATTTCTGAAAACAGGCAAAAGGTGTTTGGAAGTAAGTCTGACAATTAAGGTGAGTAATGTGTTTCTAGGTCAAAAACCAGATGTGACAACATTGCAATGATAGTGATGTTTTTTAACTGGGGAAGTAGCTGTTAAGGATATTCCCAGAGAGGCACTTGAAAAGATGTTTGAGCAATTGCAGCGTGAGTATTTTGAAGCCCAACACACACCAGGAAACATGGTATCATGACTAGAGCCTCACATTGTTGGTTAATTCTAGGGCTAAAGCCACATTCTGCAACTCACTTTGTCAATTTGGAAACATCGCTTGGTCATTTTTCTTTTCACATTGCTCAGCAGCAATAAGTGAATAACGTCTGCCTTGAAAGAACTGTTGTGAAGGTTCTTATGCCAGATAAGTGGGCCATGGAGCTCAGGAGATAACACTTCTACTTTCATGCTTTCCATAGGCAGAATTAAGACATTTGAAAGCCCTTGCCTGCTTCTGATCTCAATGGATGTTTTAGAACCAGTGAAAAAAATAATGTCCCTGTTAAAACATTCTGTCTCCATGTTCCAATGTATACAGGAACAGAGGAATTAGTTTTGAGTGTTCAGGAGGCAAATATGTTGAATAGATAAGAAAAAAACTTATAAAATCCAAATAGTCATAAACAGTGGCTCTATGGAGATAATCCTACTTGTCTATCGCATACTGTTCATCACTTTGCTGCCTCAGACATGAGGAGTCCAGGCTGAGCTGACATAGCAACAGAACCCAGAGTAAACTATACAGATATTTACTGAACCGAGATTTTCTTTTATAGAATGTATTTTTATACACACATACATGCTACACAGAGAATGAGAAAATGAAGCCTGGGAAATATATCCAGTCTGGAAATCTTACCTTGGGACATATAATGAAGAGGTACATAGAAGCACAGTTTCCCATGGTAACAGCCTTTATTGTAGAAATTTTGTCAGCAACTGGGTGTACTTATTATTAAAGCTAATTTAAATAATAATAGCAATATTTATGAAGCTACTAAGCACTGTACTAAATGCTATGGCCACATGATCATAGTTACTTTAGTTTAGTATAAAAGTCAGTATCCACTAGTCACATAGTCAAGAATGAATTTTTATGGCTATAAACACAGATTATATAGACGTATCAATTTCCAGGTAAAGGACATCAGCTTCCCCAAAATGTGCAGGGAGTGTGGATTCCTTGGCACATCCACTGGAGTCGGGAATAGGCCAGGCCAACAAGGTGGAGACTATCAGATGCCAGAGGGAAGAAAAGAGGTCGTGAGGGCAAGGAGACAACCCACTATTCTAAAGCAAATCATTTACTTTTGAATCGCTGGTGATTTTACAAAAGAGATGAGTCCAGCAGCAAGGGCAGCCGTGTTTCACCAGCAGGCAGAGTTATGGGGTCAGTCGGAATTCCATAAAGCTGCAGAGGCTTGTGAAAGGCACTATGTGGGCCTCAATAAACAACAATGATCAGGTTAACCTCTTGCTTCCAAGATGCTCCTGACTTTCTGTTTGCAGGACCTGGTTTTGAGCATGGTTAACAGCATTCCCCACTGAAGCTGCCCTTTACAAAGCAAATGCATTGTGCCAAAAGGACAGAAGATCATCTCAGAATCTAAGTCCACTTTGATGAGTATGAATATTGGATTTTAGTGTGAAGGGTTTTTACATTATTGCCATTCTATTTAAGCCAAACAAAGAGAAAGCACTCCTTGTGAGAGGTTTTATTTTGTTTAAAGTCCCTCTGATGGGTTTCTGCTCTTAGTAGTTATATAACAAAGTGGTGGCATAACATATAGAGGCAGCGGGATGAGAGTTGAACATACCTGTATTTGAAGCCATAATGAGAGCTTGGAGGTAACAAGGGGGGTGATTTGGATAATAATTAATAACCTGAGTTCCGGGCACCACTGGAGCAGCATGCAAATTCAGTGACCCTGCAGTGGCCCCTCTTGAAGAAGATGGTGCTTTATCGCCTCTGCCAGCGTTCCCTTCTCAGCTGTGATTCCTCCCAGCCTCGGTGGTTTGCATACTGCGGCTAAACATTAAGCAGTAATGAATGACAACCCAGCCACTCTGCGCACTGCAGTGAGAAGCTGCCATAATTGGCTCCCCCATCATCACTGTTCCCTCCCCGTCTGCAGAGGAGAGGAGGCCGCTGATGGCAAGCACTTTGACAAAATGCAGAGGGCATGGGACCCACCACAATACTCAGAGGGCACAGAAGTGATTGTGCCAAATCCATACTTACACTTTCCCAAAGACACACAGCCTGCTGACTGGAAATGTGGAGTAGGTAGCTCCCTTCATGCTCTGCTCTAAGGGGACTGGGTAAGTATTGGAATTCTTGACACACGTAGTGCTTCCTGGGCTTCTTCCCCATACTTTGTGTTTGGGTTTAGATTGCAAAACTGTAGGAATGCGAAGGTCCAGAAGAAAGATCAAAGGACATGAACACTAATTTGGATTTTGTTTTCTCTGATTTTTGTTGTTGCTATTTTTAACGTCAGACTGAGTGCTCAGCTCTCTGTTCTACTTTAACTCTGCCACTACACAGACAGTCTTGAACAGGCTGGCTGACCATTCTGAATTGCAAATAGCAATAATATGAGTCAAAGGTACTGAAAATGAAATGAAATAGTAAGTTTAAGAATATATCTAAAACTTAAAGCCATATAAACAAAAGTTCTATTCATGTCTAGCCTCCATTCCATATCCCAATTTTTAAACATTTTATGTTGCAATACAATAAAAGGCCTACTTTCTATGTTTTGAATTCTTTAATAAGGATAAGCCTCTGACATTTTGGCTTAAGTGATTAGATTTAACTGCAAATTAAATTCTGTATTTTTTACTAGTTGACAGACCCAGTGACTGGCTTAACTAGAAGCCTAGGAATAAGGTTGATCACAGATGGTAAACATGGGCCCAGTGGACTCTTCAATGTTGAACATCGAAACTATTTTTTTTAATTTATTGAAATGTTTATTGAAATGTAGTTGATTTACAATGCTGTGTTCGTTTTTTGTGTGTAGCAAAGTGATTCAGTTATATGTATACATATATGTATATACATTCTTTTCTAGATTCTTTTCTATCACAAGCTATCACAAAATGCTGAATGTAGTTCCCTCTGCTATACAGTAGGTCTTTGTTGGTTATCTATTTTATATATAGTAGTGATTATATTTTAAAACTATGCTCCTAATTTACCCCCAACTTTTTCCTTTGGTAATGATAAATTTGTTTTCTATGCCTGTGAGTTTATTTCTGTTTTGCAAATAAACTCATTTGTATCATTTTTTAGATTCCGCACATGATAGTTGTCTTTGCCTGACTTACTTCACTTACTATGATAATCTCTAGGTTCATCCATGTTGCTGCAATTGGCATTATTTCATTCTTTTTTGTGACTCAGTAACATCCCATTGTGTATATATAACACGTCTTCTTTATCCATTATGCCACGGACACTCAGGTTGCTTCCATGTCTTGGCTGTTGTAAATAGTGCTGCTATGAACATTGGAGGGCCTGCATCTTTTCAAATTGGAGTTTTCTGTGGATATATGCAGAGGAGTCGGATCGCTGAATCATATGGTACCTCTATCTTTAGTTTTTAAAAAAATCTCCCTACTGTTCTGTACAGTGACTGCATCAATTTCCATTCTCACCAACACTGTGAGTGTGTGTGTGTGTGGGGGGGTCCCTTTCTTTACACATTTTCAGCATGTATAATTTGTGGACTTTTTGATAATGACCATTGTGACCAGTCTGAGATGATACCTCCTTGCAATTTTGATTTTTATCTAATAATTATCAATGTTGAGCACCTTTTCATGTGTCTGTTGGACATTTGTATGTCTTCTTTGGGGAAAAGGAAAAAAGGAAAACAAAAACTTCTAGAAAGCAAGTACTTGGTGCTTACATGTATAACACATGGTTATACTGCTGTTCTTTGAATTGTAGGTACTAGAAACTCAACTGAGATTATCATTTGATATTCAATTGTTCCATATAGCTATTTGAATCACATTTAGAATAGTTATTTAACTTGGTAATTAATAAGTACAAGGATTTGAAATGAATAAATTAATACCATGATGAGCAGTTCAGCCAAATCATTAAAAGCAAAGGCTTTTAACAGAGACTATAAGGAACATGATTTCTCAGAAGGAGATTAACAGGATAACCTTAATTTAGACAGAGCAGTCACCAAACACTGCACAAACCTTGTGCAACCACGAAGTGATAATCAGAGAAAGAGGTTGTGTCATAGGGTTGGAGAAGAAGTCAAAGTTCAAATCACCTAGGACTTTGTGGTAGAGATTGATAGTAGTCTCTTCCCTTGTAGGACAAATTAGATTTCTTTCTTTCTTTCTTTCTTTCTTTCTCTTTTTTTTTTTGAGGTTGGAAATGTTCTTAAATAAAATATCATCTTTCTTAGCCTCCTTTGACTATAAATATGGATATGTGATTAGATTCTGCCCAAGGAGACTTAGCAGAACTTAGCTAAGAACATCCAGAAAGCTTTCTTCAACTCCTGTTCTTTATCCCCTCTTTTCTTTGTCTTTCTTCCCATTTGAAAAATACATGTAATAGCTGGAGGTTCTCTTGTGTTATGATCATGGGCCACTCTGAGAATGGATGCCCAGGGTCCCTCATGACTTTCTGAAGCCACCAAACCACTACTAGATGAATGTATTCAGAGTTCTTCTACATGAAAGAATAAACTTTTGATTTGTTTAAATACTATAGTTGAATATCTGTTTCAGCAACTGAACACAATCTCTTGTAGACACAGACATCAAAAAAGGACCTTTATTTTATTTTCCCTGTGATTAGAAGCCAAGAAACTTTTTAAACACATAAAACACAAGATTCAATTCACATATTTAAAAAAGCAAACTGACTGTTATGTGGAGAATGGATTGAAGCGGAAGAAAAGAGGAAAAGCAAGGAGGTCAGTTAGAAATGTTTGGCCTTAGTTCAAATCAGAAATCAATATAGCTTTGAGTTGGGTGGTACCAATAGGACTGAGGAGAATAAATATTTTGGAGGTTGAAAATCTAGGGGATAGTGAAAGATTTGATGAGCAGTGAGAAAGAAGCAGATTACTTACCAATAAACTTCAGGTTTTTCACCTGTTATTTAAAACCACTTTAGTTGAGAATGTGGGGGAAAAAAAGGAGAGAAAAGCCATGCAAAATCCAACATTTAGAGGTAAAGTGAAAAAGGAAAAGCCATCTGTGAAAACTGAGATGGAGATGTCTGAGAGGTAAGGGGAAAAGGAGTGCGGGGTTACAGAACCCAAGAGAGAAGAAAGTCTCAAGAAGGAAAGAATGGCCAGAGGTGTCGAATGCTGCTGAGGATTCAAGTAAGATGAGACTCAAGAAAACATTAATCAAATATGGAAACATGGTAGCCAATATGATGGTAGCTAATTGTAGACATGAAAACCAGATTGAATGGGTTAAACAGTTCTGACCATCCCTTCCACTAAAAACAACTAGAAAAGCTGGGATAGACTCACACAGATGCACACATTTATCTGCTTGAGTCATTATAAATATAAGGTTCCAACTAATCATGCAACCAAGATCCAGAAGAATGTAAGCCAAAGAGTTGAGCACAGCATTTGAGGAAATTTCCTCTTAGCAGCATCTCCTGTTCCTGGGAGAGGAAGCTGAAAGAGGACAGGAAGACAAAATCAGAGTCCTGGGACTACAGACAGGGAATACACTAAAGCTTCTTCCTCCCTCTGTGCTCATCATTGAAAAGCTACAAAGTAGAAGGAACAGTGATTCAGAATTCAATAGGTTCTTGTTCAAATACTGAATTATCTCAAATCTAAAATCTATAGGAGTTTATCTATATTATCTAAATTACCTAAAATCTATAATTACTTTGCCCTTAGTAGACTGTGATGCAAACTAAATCCCCTGAAAGAAGAACATCACTCTTTTCTCAAATTATTTCTATAAAATGATAGATATACAAAATGATACTAGCCTGGCACTTAAAAATATTCAAGCCCATATGATGGAAAGCTACATAATAAACAACATCATACTTTAAGGCAAGAAGCAATGCTGCAACCTGAGGACATGTGAAAATGATGAAAAGGTAAATTCACCAGGAAGATAAAACAACTTAAACTTCTTTACAGTTAATAATAAAACAAAACAGATACAAAATTTTGAAATATTGACAGAACTGAAGAATTATATAAAATTTCCAATCATTATGCAAGATTCAGTGTTTTTTCTCAACAACTAATAGGATGAACAGGTATTTTTTCAAAGATTTGGAGGCTATAGAAGATTTGAACATGATTAGTAAACTTTTATCTAATGACAGAGCACTGTGCCAGTCACTTCAGGATACAAATTCTTTCAACAACACAGAGATATTTACCAAAATTGACTGTAAAGTACATCACAGCAGACTCAAAAATACTGAGACTGTGTTGCTTGTTCTCTATTACAACACTGAAAGCTAGAAATCAACAATGAAAAGATAACTATAAAATCCCATTATTCCAAGTGTTAGTAAATTAAACAACATACTGTTTGTTTTTCTAAATTATCAGTTTGTATCATATATTTTAAAAACTAGTACATATTTCCTAGTTCTATTCATTGAAGAGGCCCAAACCAAAAAGGAATAAGCACCACTAGAGTCCAGATTATGGTCTCTAAATATCATTTCTCATTAAGGAAATCAATAATCTTTGGATTTCAAGCATCTAATCAATATACCTTTAAATAACATGATTCAAAGAAGAAATCTCAATGGAAATTCGCTGACAATGAAAATATAACATTTAATAATTTGCAGCAAGTGGTTCAAGGTATGCCACATCAAAGAAATGTGGTCATGCCTTAAAATTAAGGAACTAGTAATACATCCCAAAAGTTAGAAGAGCCTTGTTGGTGCTCATTGTTTAGTTGTTAGGTCATGTCCGACCCTTTGCAACCCAATGCAACACCAGGCTTCCCTATCCTTTACTATCTCCCAGAGTTTGCTCAAATTCATGTTCATTGATTTGGTGATGCCATCAACCATCTCATTCTCTGTTGCCCCTTTCTTCTCCTGCCCTCAGTTTTTCCCAGCATCAGGGTCTTTTCCAATGAGTTGTCTGTTCGCACCAGGTGGCCTAAATATTTGAGCTTCACCTTCAGCATCGGTCCTTCCAATGAATATTTAGCCTTGATTTACTTTAGAATTGACTGATTTGATCTCCTTGGTGTCCAAGGAACTCTCCAAGAGTCTCCTCCAGCACCAGAGTATGAAAGCATCAGTTGCTTGGTGCTCAGCTTTCTTTATGGTCCAACTCTCACATCCATATGTGACTACTGGAAAAACCATAGCTTTGACTATCTGGACCTTTTAGAGCAAAATGATGTCTCTGCTTTTTAATATACTGTTTAGGTTTGTCATAGCTTTTCTTCCAAAGAGCAAGCATCTTTTAATTTTGTGGCTGCAATCACCATCTGCAGTGATTTTGGAGCCCAGGAAAATCAAATCTGCCACTGTTTCATTTTTACCCATCTATTTGTCACTAATGATGGGAACAGATGCCATGATCTTAGTTTTTTGAATGCTGAGTTTTAAGTCAAGCTTTTCAATCTCTTCTTTCATCTGCATCAAGAGGATCTTTAGTTCCTCTTTGCTTTCTGCCATGTGAGTGGTACACTTGCATATCTGAGGTTATTGATATTTCTCCCAACAATCTTGATTCCAGCTTGTGATTCATCCAGCCTGACATTTTGCATGATGTACTCTGGCTAGAAGTTAAATAAGCAGGATAACAATATACAGCCTTGCCATACTCCTTTCCCAATTTTGAACCAGTCCATTGTTACAGGTCGGTTCTAAATGTTGCTTCCTGACCTGCATACAGGTTTCTCAGGAAGCAGGTAAGGTAGTAGAATTTTCCAGTTTGTTGAGATCCACACAGTAAAAGGCTTTAGTGTGGTCAATGAAATAGATGCTTTTCTGGAAATTCCTTGCTTTCTCTATGATCCAAGGAACAGTGGCAATTTGACGTCTGGTTCCTCTGCCTTTTCTAAATCCAACTTGTACATCTGGAAGTTCTCATTTCATGTACTGCTGAAACATATCTTGAAGGATTTTGAGCATTTCCTTGCTAGCATGTAAAATGAGCACAATTGTGCAGTAGTTTGAACATTCTTTGGCATTGCCTTTCTTTGGGATTGGAATGAAAAGTAACCTTTTCCAGTCCTGTGGCCACTGCTGACTTTTCCAAAGTTGCTGGCATATTGAATTCAGCACTTTAACAGCATCATTTTTTTTAGGATTTGAAATAGCTCAGCTGGAAATCCATCACCTCCACTAGCTTTGTTCATAGTGATGCTTCCTAAGGTCCACTTGACTTTGCATTCCAGGATGTCTGGCTCTAGGAGAAGAGCCTGATATAGAACAATTAGTGATGATATATTATAAAATAAAAAAAAGAATATAAAAACAGTATTACATAGTGTAATTTAAATTCTATGAAATTAAAGGAATAATTTTCAAATGTTAGCATACCCATTAGAAGAAAATTTGGAGGAACATAGAATATAGGAAATGCTGGGTTGGAAAGTGAAGTGTCTGAAATGGATAGTTTCTGGTGATGGCAAGATTCAGGTTAGGACCTTGGGAAAGGGTGGCTTAAGGGAAGTATAGAAATAGGTCAACAGAGATGAGATCAAAGAACTACCTGATCTGCAGTGGAGATGTTTCCTTATATTAGAGCATTTGAACCACCATCAGGGAATATTGGTTTCTCAAGCTGCTCAAAATTCAGTACATAAATACTGAGCTTCATCTCCTGTGGTTTTATAGTTAGCCCAATTTTAGTTTTTACTAAAAACACTGAACTTAAGCAATTTTCCTCTGCCTCTGCTTTTGGAAATGCCTACTACCTGGTTTACTCTGGAAATGGCTTTACCTTATTTCCCCAGCCCTAGACCTCTGTTCTGTCTCCTAGAAATTTCATGATCAGCCTATGATGCACTAGTGGAAAGGAATTTAGCCTTTCCAGGTTTTAGTGAGGCTAAAGTAACTTTCAGAATAGGTCAAAACTGAAAAAATTTTACCATTAAGAAAAGTTGTCTCAACTAGGCTTCCTCTATGTTAACATCAGATGCTTTCTTCTAACAGCACCATCTTTAAAATGTTCTTTTCAATCATCTTCAGTCCTCTTGCACGTGTGCGTGTGTGCTGAGTCATTTCAGTCATGTACAACTCTTTGCGACGCTATGGACAATAGCCCACCAGGCTCCTTTGTCCATGGGATTCTCCAGGCAAGAGTACTGGAGTGGATTTCCATACCCTCCTCCAGGGGATCTTCCTGACCCAGGGATTGAATCACTGTCTCCTGTGTCTCCTGAATTGCAGGTGGATTCTTTACCCACAGCAACTTCTGAAAAGTTCCTTCAGTTCTCTTACATGTAGTCAACTTCAACTTTGTGATAGCATGTTCTTCAATGACCTTATAAATTAAGCCTTTCATTTCTAAAGCAGTTGTTGAATATGCATATTATAGGAGTTCCTAATCCTCTCTGACCTAGCCTTGGGGGATTCAACATGTTCCAGTCTGTTTCTGAGGTGCAGGTACAATAGATCTCGACTCCAGGGAGTTCTCTTGGAGTTTAGTGTCAAGGAAGCTGCTAGAACACTTGCAGTTAGGCTTAGACTTGTCTGGGTAAAAGCCTAGAGGAGTGCTGTCCAATAAAGCTTTGTGTAATGATGGGAAAGTTCTATACAGAATATGGTAGCCACTAGTCACATGTGTGCACTGGGAAGACCCAGAGGGGTGGGATGGAGAGGGAGGCGGGAGGGCAGATCGGGATGGGAAACACATGTAAATCCATGGCTGATTCATGTCAATGTACAGCAAAAACCACTACAATATTGTAAAGTAATTAGCCTCCAACTAATAAAAATTTTAAAAAAGTAGCTGAAATTAAATAAAATTTAGGTCCTCAGTCACACTAACTACATTTTAGGGATCCCACTGCAGAGAAAGAGTGGCCAGCATTTCCAAGTACAGAAAATGTTTGTTTCCATCCACAAGGATAATTGAAGGTTAAGATCCCAACACTCGGCAACAGCCAGAATGCTCCTTGCTGATCCATCACAGGCTCCCTGTGCAAATTTCTGCAGCTATGTTTGAGGTCCATCTTCTGATCCTGGCCACTTCCCAGGCACCCAGGGTGGGACCTCTCCAGGTCTACAGTCCCTGGAACTTTTAGCCTGTGCATCAGTGTAGCACTTACACTCAGGCAGAGGGATTAGGGATCTAAATGCCAGACCCATTTCCTGTCTGTCTGTCTGTATCTTGCTACCAGCTCAGAAACAGTTCCCAGTCTCTGCTCTTGTTAGGCCCTCTGACACAAAAACCCCATTTGTCTTTTATAAACCTAGAATGGTATTTGATGAAACAGTGAAAACAATTTGCAAACACACCCTTATAACATAGACTTCCTTACCCCCATTAGTAATTTTTTAAAAAGCCAAATACTTGAGACAATATGACCCAATTCCAGGATCCAGAAGTTAAAGGAAATAACTTCACTCTTTCCTAAAACATAAAATTGAATAAAAGTACAAAAACAAAGCCAAATGACTAGGAAACTACTTATCTACAAGTATCAGGTAAATTTTTCTACCTTGTTTCCTCAATTATTCACATATTACAATATATAAAGATGCCCATTAAAAGTTAAATCTAATACCCTATCCTACAGTATAACAAAGGATGTTACCTAAACCACTGTTGAAAAGAAAAAATACTGTTTTTAATAAATTAATCTTTCTGGAAATGCCCAGAGCACACCTACATTGATAGTTCAAGTCTCAGCATTCCTACTGCCAAACAACCCTGGTTTTTTCTTCCAGCTCTATTAAGATATAATTGAACTATAATATTGTGTAAGTCTAAGATGTACAATGTGTTAATTTGGTACACTTACATATTGTAAAATGATTACCACCATAAAGTTAACTAACACCTACACCATGTAACAAAATAGTCAATATTTCTTTGTGGGAAGACCATATAAGGTCTACTTTCTTAGAAACTTTCAAGTAGTATTAACATATTATGCAGTATTATTAACTGCAATCATCATGCTGTAGATTGGATCCCCAGAATTTATTCCTCTTGTAACTGTAAGTTTATTCTTTGACCTATGTCTCCCCTTTCCCCCCACTACTCAGCCCCAGGTACCACAAAGTCTCTGTTTCACCTTTTAGAGTCTGTATGTAAGTGGTATTATATTTATCTGTCTTTTTCTGTCTTATTTCACTCAGAATAATGCCCTCGAGTTCCACCCATATTGTCACCAGAGAGGATTTCCTTCTTTCTTGTGACTGAATAACATTCTATAACGGGTGTATGTGTGTTTGCGCCTATGTGTATGGGTATCTCACATCTTTTTTATCCATTCATCCATTATGTTAATTATGAATATAAGTTCAGTGAATGATATTTTTGAAGTTCTCACATTTAACACACAAATGTGTTTCAAGATCCTTGAACACTTGGTATAGCATCTTGTTCTCATTTTCTTAAGAACTTTTAGATAAAAGAAAATAACATAAACTTCTTTTAGATTGGAATTTCTCTGATGTACTGTTAATGCACAGTTTTTGGCTATGCTTTAAGAGAGAGAGGTTTTAATTATATGTGCTCAGTGACTTTAGAGTTATGATATCAGGCAAAATATACTGTATAATGCAGAGTGCCTGCTCCCCAGAATAAGTCAAATAGAAAAGTCTGCATTCAGAACAAAACTTTGCTTTCACTTACACATGCACAATCCTCCTTGCATTAAGTTCAAAAAAGAAAAAAAAAAATAGTATACTTGGTTTCCTTGACTCTGAGACTCCCTTTGATTTCAAATGGGAAATAGATTTTTGTGTATCTCATTTCTGGTATATGAACTATAGACAATTATATGAGGTATGAATAATACTGCATTTTGCCCTCCCTGTGTTTTGAATCACATAAGATCACTTAAGACTTGAAGTCTAATTTTTGCTCAAGGTAGATTGTTTATTGATTCCTGTAACTTATAGGAAGTGCCTAGGTAAGCACATTTGACTGCCCGGGATGAGATTAATCAAACTCTCTTTTCAAATCTATTATTGTAAAGTCACTTCAGTAGTAGCCACAAAGAGTATCTCAGGGCTAGCAAAAAGCTTTATACCTCTCCTACCTTATGATATTCATCAGTAACTACCAAACCTAAACTAAATATTACTTAATCTAAGCGTTAAGCATGCTTTCTAGGCAAATCAGCTCTCTTTCTGTGCAAATCAAAGTCTTCTTAGCACTCCCACCCCATCTTAATGATCCCATGTATATAGAAAATCTTGATCTTCCTCTGCAGTTCTAAAACTCAAGGCACTATGAGGGGGACATGGCAGGACATCTGTCATAATATTGATTAGCAGATTTGACTTCATTCTCTGGTCTGTTGGGAAGGGGAAAGTTTAGAAAGGAAAGTTTCTTCTTTTACTAAATTCTCCATGTTCATCTTTCTCAAAGCTAGAAGAGGAGAGTTCCTTGGTCAGGCTTCATATATGACCAAACCCAATCACAACCAGCTCCAGCGAATCTGCAGCTTAGTAGAGAAACACTGAAGGATCAATACTATTTCTCCAGTCACAGAAGAGAGGGAATGTCATTTCAGCAACAGAATGAAGAGAAGTAGTTGGGAAAAATCAGTAATGAGTACCCAGTTTGGGGGATGGGTGCGATAGAGTTTCATGTACAGCAATAGCAACAGATATAAAGATGCAAACAAAAGTGAGCATGCATGCTAAGTCATTTCAGTCGTGTCCAACTCTGCGACCCCATGGACTGTAGCCTGCCGGGCTCCTCTGTCCATGGGATTCTCCAGGCAAGAATACTGGAGTGGGTTGCCATGCCCTCCTCCAGGGGAATCTTCCCCACCCAGGGATCGAATCCACATCTCTTATGTCTCCTGCATTGGTAGGCCAGTTCTTCACCACTAGTGCCACCTGGGAAGCAGTTGCCATATTTATTGCACGGACTAATTGTCTCCTCGTCTTTCATTGGCTATACCTCATGATCACCTGTATATAGAACTCTGTGATCTCTCCCGTTGATGTCTACAGGCAATTTCACCTCTATTTCCTGAATGGAAAAGAAGGATGCCCAGAACTCAGGATTTTATATATACTGAATGAGTCACATCATTACCAGAGAGACAAGGCTGGCTGAATGGGTACCAGATATGTGTGTTGTAAGGACTGCACTGTGTTTAATATTTCAAATTAGAGGTAATGATAAATCAGGAAATGGGCCAATGAACAAGCCTATAAAAAAATATATTTACAAGAAGAAACACTTTCAGATACCAAGTCTTAGAAGTTAGAGGACAAGAATCAAAGAGGGTGAAGGAACCAAGAATGCATGTATATTGTGCTTGCAAACTGAGCAAGCATCATCAAAGTAGGGAGTGGAACAAAGCTGGTACTAAACAGATGTCATAAACATCAGCTGTGGCAAATCTTTAGGTGACAACAAGTATGTTGCAGAAGTGGGGTACACTGATCTAAAGGACAAGAGCCAAGTATACATCTCTCCTGGTCCAATCCTAGTAAATGGCTCCTTTTTCCTATGCATATTGATATACATACCTAATATTCCAATGAATGGGATAAAAAGTGTTCATCTCCTTGTAAGCAAACTTTCAAGGCAAAAAAATCATTAGCAAATAGTGTTAATGCAATTAAATCTCTAAAATCAAGGCTTTTGCAATTAATCTTGATAAACAACACTATAAAACATCTTACTAGCCTCTGTGTTAGTTTTATATTGCTATATTTAAAAACCACTACAAATTTAACAGCTTAAAATAATACATTCCATAATTCTGTAGGTCAGAAGTTTGGCAGAACATGGCTGGGTTGCAAGCTAAGGTTAAAATAGATGTCAGCAGCTGAGAATGAATCCTATCTTGTAGTTATAGGACTGAGGTCCCCATACTTTTGTTGGTGTCAGCCAGGAACAGATCTTAGTTCTAAGAACTGTTCCTTGCCCATGTCCACCTCCATTATAAAACTAGCAACAGAGAACCTCCCTCATGGGAAATCCTTTTCATAATTTAATATTTCTCAGATTTCTTCTTCTTCTGCAAATACTCAGAGAAAACTCTCTGCCTTTAAAGGTCTCATGTGGTTCAGTCACTTAGTTAATTTCTATATTTTATGGTCAACTGATATGAGACTGGTGTTATATATGAAAAGTTCCTTCACAACAGAACCTAGAGAAATGTTTGAATGTTACAGTGAATCAGTCTTTTTAGACCATATCTCTAATTCTTTTCCCCTCTTCAATTAGGCCTCTCCAGTGACCCAAATACTCCATTATTTTTTGAATACAAAATTTTGCCCCTCACTGCCTTTGCTTATGATTTGATTTTTCCTGGGTTGCCCATTCACTCCATTTCCAGTGCTTAAAACAACATACTTCACTTCTGCATCTACAATAAAAAAGTAATTTCTATGGGACATTACCTCCCACAATAAACAACTAGAAAAATGAATAATATATGAAATGATTTTATTCAGGCAATGAAAAAAGGCGGCAGATGTCTGTGATTCTTAAGAGAAGGGAAACAACTTAAGTAAACTCTATAATTACCCTAGATTTCTACCAGAAAGAAATTTCTGGACTGTATAATGTAGGAAGAAGGGATCTAGACAAAGCCCGGCAGTCAGAGAACTGAGGAGACAGAGAGTAGATTTCAGAAATACCAATGTGGCTAGACTTTGTAGGTCAGACTGCCAAAGACGAGGGAATTATATAGTAAAAGTTCTCCAGAAACTTGCATAGGTCCTTAAGGTCTTTGGCTTATTGCCAATCTGTGCATCTATAAGTAAACTTTCCAGGTCATGCCCAGAAAAAGTACAACTAATGAGGAACTATAAGCCAAACAATTCTCAAAGCTTCACTCAAGAATGTAAATCTTATAGGTTCCTACCAGACAGAGAGGAAAAACTGTGTCAAATACACAGGACATTCACTAGAACACTATGAGGTTCATAGTTTACTAATGTGAAGAGTAAAGGCTACAGTGCAGCCCCAATAAAAGTTTAAAAACATACTCCAGAAGAATTACCTGATCCACAAGCATCACTGCTTGATAGAACAAATCTCAACACTATTTAAAAGAATACAATAGAATCCAGCAAATAATTATGCAATATTTAAAATGTCAGCATTAAATAAAATTAGTGATATGAAAAAGCAAGAAAATGTTCCTTTAATTAGGAGAAAAAGATCATTCAATAGAAAGGAAATAAAAAAATAAATAAGCAAGTTTTTTAAAAGTTATTTTAATAATAAAATATGCTCAAGAGTTAAACACATAGACTTAATGTAAAAAGAAATTAAAGATATTTAAAAAGCAGAATAGAATTTCTAGAGATGAAAATGTGTCTGAACTGAAAATTACATAGCTGGGATTTGAAACAGATTAGACACTGAAGAAGGGAAAATCACTGGACTTAAAGTCACAGTAATAGAAAATATCCAAAGTGAGACATAGAAAAAAGATGGAAAGACAAAATAGTGATGTGACTCAGTGGCTTATGGGGAAATAAGTATAAATTTTAACCCCAGGAAGGAGGAAAATAGAAAACATATTTGGAAAAAAAATAGCAGTTGAAAATTGTCTAATCTGATGATGATCACAAACGCATTGATCCATGACTCTCAACAAGCTCCAAGCTGAATAAACATACAGAAAGTTACACCAAGGACATCATAATCAAATTGCTACATATCAGTAATAAAGAAAAACAGCTTATGAGCAGAGGAGGTGAAAAAAGCCAGTATACGGTGTTACCAAACTCAGAAGCCGATCTGTAAGATGAGTAAGCGTGGAGAAAACCGAATTACATGCACAAAACTACTGCAAAATGTCAGAAGTTGCAAATAAAAGATTTTCCTCTGGATAAGCCTTTGGAAAAATAAACCACAAAGATGAAGAAAACAAAGCATAGCCCTTTAAGCAAGCACATGAGGATACTAGCAAACTCCTTAAATAAAAAGTACAAAAGTTAAAAATAAAATTGACAAAATAGTATAAAAATAAAATTAGAGTTAATTTTCCTGGGGAGAGAAGTAGCAAAAGACAAAAAAATCATATCAAAAAAGAAGACTAAATTGCTGCATGCCCAAGTGAGAACAGATTTTAATACAAATTTAATAAACAGTATTGGAAAAAGTAAGTACAGAAACAGAATAAAAATGCAAAGAAAAGTGAAAAACAGTAAAAGGATTAAAATAGAAAGCAGGAAAAAAACAAATTTTCACATGACTCATTCCCTGAAGAAAAACATCAAAACAATGTAAAATAATAAAAATTTAAACTATAATATTAAAAAAAAGGCTTTCAGACTCTCCAGAATAAAATAAGAACTCATACACTGAGAGGGATCAGCAAGTTCCATAGAAAATTGGCATAGAAAGACAAACTCTGAGACATAAATTAAAAATATTCAAGGGCTCTGGAAAGAAAAAATGAAATAAATTATAGAGGCAAGAGAAATAGATTATCAGATTTCTCAAAAAGCAACATAAGAAGCAGGATAATAATGGAGCAGTATTTTCAAGGAACTTAAGGGGGAAAAACATGTGAACCAAGAAAATTTTATCTGGTGAATCTGCCATTCAAGTTTTAAGATTATAGAACAATTTTGCATGTGCCTGAACTCAGGAAATACTTAATGGGTGTCCCTTCCCTATGAGCCTTCTACAGGATGAGCTTCTTACAATCAAAAGATCATTGGAGAAATGTCCCAGGGTGAGGAGTCATCTCTCATTTACATTAGGATGCTGAGGGCTAATGTAATTGTATAGTGAGTACTGAAGTTGGAAAATTATTGTGCAACCAACATGGTAAATATTGGGTTAAGGAAGAATCAGTGAAATCTCAGAGAATTTTCCTATGAATTTTGCTGTAAATAATTCATTTAATTATTTAATATTAAAGAATATTACAGAAGTTAAATGTATTATTAGAAACATTCCAACAAAAAACCTCCAGGTTAAGGTGGCTTCATTCTGAGTTCCATCAAACAATTAAGAAATAAATATTAAGCCTATGTGACCAATTTCAGAAAACAGAGAAAGGGATATGCATGCCAACCCATTGTTTAAGACCAACATTCAAAAGACAATACAATAAAATAAACCACAGAAAACTACAAGATCATGTCTTATGCAGAAAAAGCACTTGACCACCATGATGAGATATTACTACACACTTTATATAATAGCTAAAATTTAAAATCTGGCATATCAAGTGCTGATGAAGATGTAGAGCAACTGGAAGTCTCATATATTGCTGATTGGAATGTAAAAATTTACAACCACTCTGTGAAACAATGTATCAGTTTCTTATGAAGGTACACACACACTTGCCATATGACTGGAAATTCCCCTGTTACGTATATAGCCAAGAAAGGAAAAATATTTGTCCACAGAAAGACTTTATCATGAATATTTATAAGCAGCTTTATTCACAGTTGGAGAAAGAAATGGCAACCCACTCCAGTATTCTTGCCTGGAAAATCCCATGGACTGAGGACCCTGATAGGCCACAGACAATGGGGTCACAGAGAGTCGGACATGACTGAACGACTCCACTTTCACTTTCACTTTATTCACAGTAGCTGTAAATTGGAAACAACTGAAATGTCCATCAACAGGTGAATGGATGAACAAATTTTGGTATACAATAGAACTTGTTTAGTCTGACTGTTTTGCAACCCTGTGGACTGTAGTCCAGCAGGTTCCTCTGTCCATGGGATTTCCCAGGCAATAATACTGGAGTGAGTTGCCATTTCCTTCTCCAGTGGATCTTCCTGACCCAAGGATAAAACCAGCATCTCCTGCATTGTCAGGTGTATTCTTCATCACTGAGCCACCAGGGAAGCCAACCATATTGCAATTTCCATACAACAGAATACTACTCAACATTAAAAGCAATAACTACTTAAATAGAAATCACATGGATAAATTGCAAAAAAAAAAATATGCTAAGCATAAGAATGTATATCTATGATCTCATTTATGTGAAATTATAGATGAGGAAAAATTAATCTACAGTGACTGAAAGAAAAGCAGGAGTTCCCTGAGGCTAAGTATTGACTGCATACAGGCAAGACAAGATACCCTGGAATGTTGGAAATGTTCTATATAATGACTGAGGTGTGGTTACATGAGTATAAATACTTGTCAAACTCCTTGAACTGCAAACATAAAATGGGAACATTTTATTATATGCAAAATATGCTTCAATAACATTGATTAAAAATCCTGCTTGTCCTTAAAAATCATGCTGAAATACTACCTTTTCCACGAACTCTCTCCAGTCTCCAAACTCACAGGAAGTGCTTCTTCCTGCTCCTTCCACAGCCCATCATCAATACCTATATTATAGCTCTCCATAAGTCTGCTTTACACTGCAGATGATGGTGTGTGCTCCTCTCTCCCACTTGAGTTTACATCCCCTGTTTATCCCTTAAAAATCTGTCTTCCACCTGAAATGATTCTTGCTAACGTCAATAATTGCCAAGTGCAACAGTCACGGTCCCGTTCTTATCATAGTTAATTTCTTCTTGGCAACCGATGCTTTTGAGCACTTATTTTTCCTCAAACTATCCAACTGACTTGTATGCTATTACAGTCTCCTTAGTTTCATATTATGGTTCCTTTTTCAACTTACCTTTAAACAATGATGTCCCCTAGGATTTTACTCTTGATCTTTTCTCACTGAAAATCTTTCTGGACAACACTTTCCTGGCCAACAACTTCTACCACCACTATATTGATAACTCCAAAATATATTTTTTTACTTTTAGTTCTTTTAAATAAAAATCATTGCACACAGTGACTACAGCCATGAAATTAAAAGACACTTGCTCCTTGGAAAGAAAGCTATAATAAACCTAGACAGTGTATTAGAAAGTAGACACATAGTTCTGCAAAGGTCTGTATAGTCAAAGTTATGGTTTTTGCAGTAGTCATGTATAGATGAGAGAGCTGGACTGTAAAGAAGACTAAGTGCTAAAGAATTAATGCTTTTGAATTGCAGCGCTGGAGAAGACTCTTGAGAGTCACCTGGACTGCAAGATCAAACCAGTCAGTGTAGGAAACCAACCCTGAAAATTCATTGGAAGAACTGATACTAAAGTTGAACCTCCAGAACTTTGGAGGTTGACCTGATATGAAGAGCTGACTCACTGGAAAAGACCATGATGCTGGGAAAGATTGAAGGCAGGAGGAGAAGGGGGCAGCAGAGGATGGGGTGGTTAGATAGCATCACCACTCAATGGACATGAGTTTGACCAAACTTTAGGACATAGTGGAAGACAAAGGAACCTGATGAGCTGCAGTCCATAGGGCTGCAGAGAGCTCGACATGACTTCATGACTGAACAATAACAAAACTCATTTACTTACCTGCGTTCTAAATGTCACATTCATTCAAATTATACTTGTCCAGAAATGACCTCATTTTTTAACCTCTCAAATGTATTCTTCCTTTTGTATTCTCTCTCCTATTGGGAAACTACATAAACCAGTCACTTTAAATTATATCTAGAGATTATCCTAGACTTCTGGCTATCCCTGCCTATTTAACTGATCATTAAGTCAGACACAGCTGGGCAACTGAACAAAGCAACAAGTCCTTTTCACTCTATTTTGTGATAGTTTTAAAATCATTTAGTTGTTCTCTTCTCTCTTAATTCAAAATCATATGAATATACAATGAAGCTTTGTATTACATCTCAGGTTTAAGAATAGGAATATACTAAATTCAGTGTGGGTTCTATTGATTTTTAAGGTAACTGAACAACAGTCAACAGGAAATGTTCATTGAGTTGGATTCATGAGCTCAAATATCAGTGAAGACAACAAACTTGAGATGAAAGTATAGATTTGGGAGTGTTAGAACGTAAGTCAGAGAAGGCAATGGCACCCCACTCCAGTGTTCTTGACTGGAGAATCCCAGGGACAGGGGAGCCTGGTGGGCTGACATCCATGGGGTCGCACAGAGTCGGACATGACTAAGTGACTTAGCAGAACATAAGTAGTGGTTATTTTCACAAGAGTATGAGCTTCCAGCAATGGGTCAAAGTTAGAAGCCTAACACCCTCTATTTCCTTCTGGGAAGAAATGCTGGCTGTGTAGGCAGGGAATTTGCAAGGAAAACTGAAGTCTTGAAAGAACTGCTTTGGAAGATGGGAAGGGAAGTGGACAAGGAAAGTGTGGCATGGTTTTTGAGCATCCCTGAGAGAAGGAGGCAAGAGAACAAGGGGGTGAGGGGTTTCTAGGGTCCTAACCAAAATTCCCACAGGTGTCCCAGGAGAATGACTATCCCAGATTGCTCGTGAGGAGAAGTTAGGCAGAGGAAGGGGTCCTGACAGACTCAGAGAGCAGGGGGAGTCAAGGGATTGGAGAGCACAGTTAGAGCAGAGCAAAGATGTATAGTGTAAATAACAGAAAAACATAAGAAAGGACAGAGGTTAGGTCAGAAAACAGAAGATTACAGGGGTGCTGAAGGGGAACAGATGTTAGGAGCATTAAAATCAAACATGACAAGGAATTGTATTGGGGGCACTGGATGTGACGTCAACAAAGACATGGAATCTCTCCAATATTTTAGGTGTCTTTTGGGGTAACCAGGAAGGCTTTAGCCAGATATCAAAGTCTTCTTTGAAGATAGAAAAATGACAAGAAGTATACAGTCACCCATAATACCAAAGAATGCTAGTTTAAGTGAATTATAAGTTTTAGGAAATAAAATGTGGCTAGAGACTCAGAAACTTCACTCTGGAGTCTGGAGTGGGAAATGGGATGGGGAGATTGAGTGGGAATGAGATGCTTCCAGTTCTTGTCGCCTTGAATTAACAGAGGGCAAAACTCGGGGGTAAAAAAAAAAAAAATTTAAGTCTGTATCTTGTGTGTTTAGGGGTTGAAAGACCTCTAAACATTTTTTTTTTTTTTTTCAAATTAGTCCTGATTTTAAACCCTGGAAATTTAGAAACTATTTTACTCATGGAGGATGGGGGAATAAGAGAGGGAGGATTTTTTTTTCTCTTTTTCTTGAAAATGAAATGCTTCTTGGTAGGAAGTCTCTGGACAAAGAGCTGACTCACAGCTCTGCTAGTGACAACCTTACCAAGGTGCTGCCTCTCAGGTCACAGAGACCTTGGACTTCCTGCCAGTCAAGCAGGTCGAAGTTGCCTAGAGAAGAATACAATTAGTATCTCTTCCTGAAAGACCCACTGGCTCATCCTGGAAGACACTTTGCTTTTGTGACCTTTTTCAGCTTCTAGTTTTAGATTTCTTATAGAAGCTAAAGGAAAATGCATTTGGGCTGCATTTTTGCTTAGGTAAACTTGATTTTTCTCCCCAGTATTTTTTTTTCCCCTTTTGATCCTAAGTGGAGATCATGTAAAAGGGGTTGTATCTTTAAAGACTATTGCTATGAGACATATCCGCCCCCACAAAGAAAAAGTCATATATGTTTGTGAGGTGTGTAGAGGCTGGAAAATACAGACAGAAAACACAGGCAGAGAGAAGAAAGACCATAAGCAGAGCTTCTAGAAATCACAGAAGGCAAAAAGGCTCTGCCAAAATCCATGGAAATATTAAAATAACAGGTATCCCCATTTAAAAAATGAGCTTGTCAGTCTAAATAAATTATACATATTCAATGACAAATCCAGGGGGGAAAAATAATGAGAGATGAGATTTTCTCAGCTTTCCAAAACTAACTTTGCCTTCCCAGGAGAGAGATACTTTGCTGACTCACTAGTTAAGATGGTAGGAGAGATGTGTCAACAGCCCTAGAGAAGAATTACTAGCCTCAATTCTAATCATATCCAAAAAAATTAAAAAGTCAGTGTAGTTGAACAGAAGGATATGGAAGTAGAAATACCATCTCTAACCCAAGATTTTCTAGGCAAACCCTGGGATCTCCACTCTCATACAGGGAATTTTCCCCACTAAGTTTGGTTGAAGATCATGCTGGTGACCATCCATAATGGAGAAATGCTTTTCTTCTGAATCATAGCTAGTGCCTTAAGTTTCAAAAAGCTCTATCCTTGATAACTGGTCAGGAACTCTGCTGCACATTAGACAGATACAGATATTCAGCAAACCCCATGAATATTTACCAATCATTTAGTGGAGTTATGGCACTGTATCCAACAGCCAACTAGCTACTGTTGATGACACCAAAGAACAGAAGTGTGATCCCTTACATTCTAAGACAGGAGAAAAGACATGTGCAAGAGAGATTTTAAAAGGTCGGTGGCCTTTCCATGTGGCGACAGCCATCAGATGAGCTCAGATAGACACTTACAAACGCCTAGGGAGGAAGAAGGAGTGGACGTGATGCCCTCAGGGTACGTTGCTGGCGGTACTGCCAGCTCTCCATCCTGAGCTACACTGCCCCCCACCCTGCACCCCACCCAGCCAACAGGCACGTAGGCTGAGATATGAGGCCAAGCAAGGTTATGTCATATACTGGATTCCTGTGCACTACGGTGCCTGCAAATGCCCAGTTTCTAAGGGCGCCACCTATGCAAGCCTGTCCACCATGGGGTCAACCAGCTCAAGTTTGCTCAAAGCCTTCAGTCTGTTGCCAAGGAGCAAGGTGGATGCCACTACAGGGCCTGTGGGGCCTGAATTCTTCCTGTGTTAGGGATGATTCTATGTACGCATCTTCGAGGTTATTCCCATTGATCCATCCATAAAGTTGTCATAAGAAACCCTGACACCCAGTGGATCACCAAACCAGTCCACAAGCACAGGCTGACATCAGCAGGCAGAAAGAGCTCTGGTCTTGGAAAGGGTCACTTGTCCCTGCACAAAATTGGCGGTTATTCCCAGACAGCCTGGAGACGACACAATCCTCTCCAGCCTGAGCTCCACCACTACAGCTAATGTAAGTAATGTTTATAAAATTCTTAACTAATAAATATTTAGGTATTATGTTTAGGGCATTCAAAAAAAAAAAAAGGCAACAAACACAAGCCAAGTCAAGTGAGAGATGCCTACAGTAAGGATAGAGGTGGTAGTGAGCAAGCACTCAGAAAACTTCTTTCATGAGGCCACCTCAGCGCGAACTGGTGCATAGGTTTTGAAAGACGCGTCACCACCAGATAGCTGTTTTGGAATATTACTCCAGCAACATTTATTACGGATGGATTTAAGGAGAAAAGAGGACAAGGAGACTACTGATTTATCAACAATGATACAAATTAATGTGGTGGAAGTGAAAATGGAGAGAAATAGATGCATTTAAATCATAGTAAGATCTCTTGTGAGAAATTAGTGACTGATTGGAGGAGAGGGTTGCCAAACAAGGAGGAGTTTAGAATAACACACACAATTTTTGACTTAAAAACACTGTTTAGATTCACTCAGATAGGGAGTGCATTTGAAGAGACAGACTTCTGTGCTAGTGTTAAAAATGCATACATAGTATAAAATGTTGTCCTTGCTTGGGTTCCACTTCTCCTTTCTCTTTCTTTCCTCTTTTATTTCAGGAGTCTTAAATAGTTTCATTTCCCAACTTCATTTAAATATCTCTGTGGCCTGATTTGTTGCCCTGTTACCTTTCTTTTGGCTCTTCTGAAAGCCTTATGGAAGTTAGTTTGAAGTATGAACAGTTCATAACAAAGAGATTCCAAAGCTCATTTTATGGGGATCTCTCCAGTCTTCCGTTCCTAACTCTCCCAACTTTTCTAACTAAAAAGACTAAAACAGGGACTTCCCTGGTGATCCAGTGGCTGAGATTTTCATGCTCCCAATGCAGGGGGCCTGGGTTCGAGCCCTGGTCAGGGAACTAGATCCCACATGTCAACAACTAAGAGTTTGCATGCCACAACTAAAACCCAAAGCAGTCTAATTAATTAATTTTTTTTAAAAAAGGACAAAAAGAGATTGAGACAGACAAGACAGACTTTCAAATGTCTTCACAAACTAGTCAGGTTTTCAAAACTGTTTTTGGACCTTCCCCTTTTTTACCTGTATCTAAGGGATATTGCCCAAGAAGTCCACGAAGACCAGTCTCCAGGCCACGACTGAGGCTTTCAATTGCGTTTTCTGCTTAATTTTTTTTTTTTCTGTAAAGATTTCCAATTTTCTGAAAATTTGAGCTCTCAGCTGGAAATCTCTTAGGCCTCTGAGTCAGGCTTGAGCCTGAGAGATGTGAACGCATTTATATGGCTGGATTAAGCAGATCATTTCTAGCCTCATTTGGCCTAGACAAGAAACCAGCTTTCCCCAAGTTGCAGGTTCTCCCAGGAAAAAGGCTTCATCACCACTGTCTATTCTACTTTGTGTCTGGAATTGATGGAGCAACCGATGCTTCATGCAAGAGAGAAAGGAGAATTTGCACATGTCAACATCGTGTTGGCAGCAAAATGCCACCGCGGGTACATGTCTAGAGGCCCAGCAGCATAAGCATGCATCTGCCAAGATAAGGATGGGTGGAGAGAACTTAGGGCCCAGGTAAACGTCCCAACAGAAGCACTGCTAGTCAGCAATAATAGACACAAGACCTAGATACGTCACTCAGAGCCTGTCTCTGTTCTCCTGTGGCATTCAACTGAAGACAGTGGTGTATGTTGGCTTTTCCCCACAACAGGTAAGTAACATGTCCTAGTCAGAAGTATTCTCAGAGTTCAAAAGTACTTTTTACTAAATGGTTGCTGCAAAGGTCAAGCCCTTCTGTATATAGTCATCTCTGCTGGTGAGGTCTTTCTTTTGGAATCTTTAGATCTAGGCTCCTAGCCATTAGGGTTTGAGCAGTTATTCCTCTATTTCCCGATCTGGAACCCCGAGGAATGAAGCCGATGGCACGGTTCTGTAAACCGGGGCCACCCGGAAACAAGTTGGTAACAGCGGCGGCAACAGCGGCAGGAGCAAGCCGAGGTTGAATTCCATTTAAATAAAATGCCAAAAGGCAGTCAGTGAAAGTGACATTTATGGTGTTACTACAAATGCATTCAGTGGGAAAGCTCAGTAGCAGAAGCGAGAGGGAAAAAAACAAGCTGTAGTGAAAACTGCCATCTGTATATTGTGCCCCGTTTTTAATATTCTGTATTCTCATAAAAAGTGTTGTTTCTGTCACTATTCAATCTCACAAACTCACACAGAACACTGTTAAAAGTCAGCAGTGTGTGAAATGGTATTTTAAAATAAATGAAACCCGCTCGCAGAGCTGCGGAGGAATATTGCAATGCTGGGCGCTGACAGACAGGCACTGAAAAGTAACAACCGTTATCATCTTAAAGCAAAGCGGATTAAATAAAAACCCACAGCCAGTGGTGCATTACCAAGTCTGATATTGACACAGCTGCTTGGTGGTTATTTTTCATTGTCTCATCAAGACAAAGCATCATGGGATATCAATCTTCCCTCTGTCAGGCCATGCCTGGTATAAAGTTTTTCGTTTACATTTTCATTATATCCCTTTTATCTCCGGTGCCAGCAATTTTTTCCCCCCCTTAACTGTGGGATCAAATGACCTGCGGGGCGGTGTTGGGCTATTAGCTTCTGGCCAGAAGAGCTCCCTCCTGGGGCAAAGGGTAGTTGAACCCTCTTCCCCTCCCCCATCACCTTTGAGCATCTCTCAATAGTCTAAGATGGCCATTATCCTCATGTGCTGGCGGATGATTAGAAACCGGAATACTCGTGTGTTTGTGTGGTGGAGAGAAAAGTACAGAGCAACCAGGAAAGAGATAATGACTATGAGAATTAGAAGAGAATTTGAGACTACTATTTTACCTCTTTCCCTTTTCACTGGAGAGGGACGGTTGGAAAATACACAACTCTTGAGAATGCTTCAACTGAAAAGCCGGATTATAGCTTAACTTTTCTACACCACTGTTTTATTTTCTGGACTGGCTCACTCTTCCTAGAATTGGCTTTCAATGGAGAAGTTGACTTATCTGTAGAATAATGTATTTTAATTTGACTCACAGAAAATAGTATCTTTGAAAAACTCAGTCTTCCGGGGAGGTGGGGGGAATTGGTAGTTTTCTGTGCATTTCTTCCCCTACTCTTATGTCACCTGCTTTGGAAGTTTATTAATGTAATTTCTTAAGGAGAGAAAATTCCATTATTAAACACAATATTTTGATCTCCTGTCTGTAAACCATTGGCCCCAATGACAAGGCAACATGACCACTAAGTTCTTTTAGCAAAGGTTAGAAACATTTGATTTTTTAAGACTGAAGTGAGTTTAACAGGGAATAGAGCTCAGAGTCCCAAGGTGGTTCTGCCTCTTTGAGCATCTTCTATGTCCCCGACAGAAGGGTTGGAGATGAGTGAGTGCAGTCAAATCATGATGCTCTACACCTTAACAATACAATGCTGTATGTTAATTATATCTCAGTAAAACTGGCGGGGGAAATGAATGAGAGGATGTGCTGAGCTTTTGTGAGCTATTCACAGGAAGGACTAACCCCCAGGACTTCTCTGACAGTCCAGTGGCTAAAACTCTGTGCTCCCAGTGCAGAGGACCCAGGTTCAATCCCTGGTCAGGGAACTAGCTCTTGCATGGCACAGCTAAGACCCAGCACAGCCAAATAAAGTAAATAAATATTTCTTTAAAAAAAAGAAAAGAAAG
The DNA here is from genome assembly GCF_023699985.2 of Odocoileus virginianus. Classification (NCBI taxonomy): domain Eukaryota; kingdom Metazoa; phylum Chordata; class Mammalia; order Artiodactyla; family Cervidae; genus Odocoileus; species Odocoileus virginianus. Next base: position 20,849,327 of record NC_069678.1, on the reverse strand, counting down.
GACTTCTCCCTGTAGGTGCTTTCCATGCCAACAAAAAGCAAGTCAGGTCAAAGGAGTCTATATAAGTTAAGGTAATGCTCACTGACTACTGGACAAATAGCCTTAGTACTCAGCATCTCAGTGGTTTAATAGAAGTTTATTTTTTCCTCATGTCACAACCAATGAAAGTTGAGTTGTCCGCCTACAACTTCTGAAAATGTGGCCTCCAAGATCACTGCTGAAAGAGAGTATCCAAGTGTCACATAGAAAGTTTTTAGGACCAGGCACTAAAAGTTTTTAGGACTAGGCAAGAGGGGGCATACTTACATCACTCTGGCCTCAACCAACTTTAAGAAAGTTAGGGAATCTTGTAGGAGGCTACATATGTATTCTGCAAAGGAGTGCAGTGAACACAAGGAGGAAAGGGGAAGGTTGAAGGGACAGTGTGAAATTATAGTGAGTAGGAAGAACAGAACTATTGCTGCAATAAGACACAGGAGCAACTCCCACCTCATCCTGTTTAGCCATCCCGTCAAACTCACTGACTATACCTCTCACTACCACTTCTGCCCGTATCCCCTGCCCTCCAACAGAAAACAGAGATTCCATAGAAATGTTCATAAAATTGTGTTCTGGTTATCCATTGCCAGGTGATGACTCACCTAAAAGAATGACATAAAACCATACAACTTTCCATATTTTTTTCGTGAATCTGGAAATTGACTGGGCTCAGTGAGTGTTACAGATTGGGTGTTTGTGTCTGCCCCCCAAATTCATATGTTGAAACCCTAATCCCAATGTGATAATATTAGGAGGTGGGGCATTTGGGGGGCGATTGGGTTATGAAGGTGAAGCCCCCATAAATATAATGAAGGCCCTTGTAAAAGAGGCTCAAGAAAGCTTCATTGCTCCTTCCATCGTGTTATGTGAGGTTACAGTGAGAAGATGACTATCTCTGAGGAAGCAGTGTTCTCAGCAGACACTGGATCTGTTGGAACAATAACCTTGGACTTTCCAGCCTCTAGAACTGTGAAAAATATATTTGTATTGTTTGTAGACTACCCAGTTGATGGTACTTTTTTTTTAAGGCAGCCCAAATGGACTAAGACAGTGAGGCAGTTCTTCCTCAAGGTCTTCAAAGAGTTTGCAGTGGAATAGTGACTTTGGTGGATCCAATATTTCTTTATTCACATGTCTGGTGCTTGGATTGGAAGACTCAAAACAGCTGTGACTGGAATTGCTAGGGCTCCTTGAGCGTCTCTCTGTACATGTGATTATTCTGTGTGCTCTCTCTACATTCTGGCCTTAGGGAGGCTGGACTTCTTACATGGCAGCCAAAGGGTCTTAAAGAGAATCTCCCAAAAGAAACCAACAAGAGTTATGGGGCCTTTTCTACCCAAGTCTCAGAACTCAAAGGTGTGGTTTCTGCCACAATCGGATCAGATTTCCCTTCTCTCCCAGTTCAACAGGAAGAGACAAAGACATCCACATGCAGTTTTAAAAGCATGACAAAATTGAAAGTTTTAAACTACTCATCTTGATGAAGATGAATGTTCAGAATAAACCCCTATCCTAGCAAATTCTTAAATTTTAAAAGTCAGCCTATCATGGGAGTAGATCTAACATGTTAATTCTAAAATAGAAGCAAAAACATAAGTGGCTATGAGGCACTGATTTTTTTCATCTTAGTCACCCAGTTTGGTTAAATTTGTCCTATTTTTACATTTGCAACAGCAAAAATCCTTCAGGTACTACAACATTATCTCATAGCTATCCATTCCCTCTGTAACATCTCTAAAGGTTCAAAATGGATTTTTTTTTTTTCAGCCAAAACTTTTCATTAGAAAAAGTTCTTTTGAAGAACCTCAAAATGTGACAATGTCTATAATGACCTGGCTTCCCACCCGCCTCAGTAAAGAGAACTAAAGTTCTCTCTGTGAGAACTTCATCAGAACAGAAAGTTGGTAGGTGACAGAATAGCAGTGGAAAAACATCAGCATCATCCTCACAACCAAAACCCTGACTTCCCCGTAGATATAAAGATCAGAAGCCTGTACACACAGCCCCCAAATGTAGGAGGAAATCTGATACTTCCCCGTGAGTAAAATCAGCATGGCTGCCTGAGAATTGGTATCTGTGTGCCAGTGATGGCCCAGACACCCTCATGTCTTCTAAGCTCCAGCTTTATCCTCTAACTTTTCCCCTCTCAAGCCCTGTTTAGAGCCAGGCTTCTGCTCTGGTGTACTGATTTCAGCACCATTCCCCTCTGAGACAGACCGCTGGCCTGAATTCCTGTGTCTCGTCGGTGGCTCTGAACTTGGGCTGCACTCCGAGTCCCAGCTGTCCACACCACAAATTTTGACTAACATTCTTCTCCACATAATCACAACACTACTAAGCATCTCAAAGAGTCTTTTAAGTGCGATTCCTGCTACCACTGCAGCAGGAATTGGACCTCTTTGTGGAGCAGTGTTATGGCTACTTGGATATCAGGGCTTCTTCAGTGGCACAGTGGGTAAGAATCTGCCTGCTAATGCAGAGGACGCAGGCTGAAACCTTGGACTGGGAAGATTCCGCATGCCACGGAGCAGCTAAGCCCATGTGCCGCGACTATTGAACCCTCCTGCTGCAGCTCCTGAAGCCTGTGCTTCCAGAGTCCATGCACCACAAGGAAGAACAGCCTCTACTCGCTGCAACTAGAGAAAGCCCACGTGCAGCAATGAAAACCCAGCACAACCTAAATACATAAGCAAACTTAAAAAAAAAATGACCACTCCAACCAAATTTCTTCCCCTGGTCCTGGCCTCTTAAGTTACCAGTTTACTTTCTGCTTTCTCCAGCATCACTGAGTTCTCAAGATGATTAGCAATAAGGTTGTGTGAATAATGATAGATAGATGATAGATAAATCTGAATTGTCCACTATTTATTCCAACTACTTGCAGAATCTCTCTTCTCCCTTTATATCCTGAGTTTCACCTCATGGACAGCATTTAACTTAAAATTTGTGACCTCAGGAATGTGATCCAATTTGAATTTTCACCAACCCGTGACATCACCAAATCAGTAAGACAGTAATTTCTATTCAGCATAGGGAAAAAAGCATCCTCATCAATCACATGTTCTGACAATCAAAAACTCACAATTGAGATAATCTACCTATTGTAAGATATACAGAACATAACAAAATATTTTGGGCATAAAATTTTTTCTGAACATAATTCACCACACCTTGATGATTCATAAGTGGCTTTAGAATCATATTATGAGGTCAATGCAGCATCTTTATGAGCCTCAGCTAACATGGAGTTTTTTCTGTGATTGGGGAGTGTTTGTCAACAGAAGCTGTCCAGTTAACGGGGTGCTGGATAGTAAAGGATATGGGAGGCACTGTAATATAAGTGCCTCCAGAAAGCAGTGACAAGACAGTAATCAGAGTGCACCATCCATCTGTGGTTGCCATAGGTCTCATTGGGGTTTAAATGTCAAAACACAGCCCTGATCTTCCTTCACCAAATACCACCTCCTTCCTATAACAACTGATAGCTCACTTCCCATAGTTTTCTCCTTGTGCAGGGGAAAAAAAAAAAAAGGTTAAAAATCAGGTAGTCATTTAAACCCTGATTTTCCTTTTCAGAAACCTCATAATAAATTTGCCACTTTACATCCAGATTAAATGACTCAGCATCAGTCAGTAACCTACAATGTTATTATCATTCTAAGGACGTTTCAGGTTTACCTATATCATGCTACTGATCCTTTTGTGGTTTGGAGAGTATTGCTGTGTCTATCTGTAAGCAAATGACCACCTTCAGTTTCCAGTTGAATTCCCACCTGAACTATCTTGGCCCCTCATTTGTATCCTTCTGATTGGGGGCTGCTGGATCAAATATTGAATTTGTGTGTTTCTCATATCTGTCAGTCATATTTGTTGGTCTCTAAGGACTAATTCTAATTTCATAAAGTCAATGATTCATTTGTATAGAACTTAAAAACTCTGTGAGTGTCTCAAATTGATGCTTAAAACAATGGTCTGAGATAGGCAAAGTCTGTACAATTAATCCTATATCACAAATAAGGAAATCACGGCATGGAAAAGGTTTTCCCAGGATTCCCACAAAAAAGGAAGTTGAACCTCAAATATATTGAATTATTTACTCAGAATTACAAAATCAAGGGTCAACTGAGTCCTAATCTGATGTCCTTGTGTCTGTCCCAGCCTTTGCCTTTCAGATTAAAAGATTATCATCTTCACTCCAACAAGCAGGTAGCACAAGCCCCACCGTCAGTGCTCTTGTTCATCATCCTCATCTTTCCTGAGTCTTTGCTCTTGGGTCATTTTCACATTTTAAACTTTAGTCTTGCATGCCTTATTTGAGTTTCAGATGCAGTCACCTTTGTATCACTTGTCAAACTTCATATTATGTCATGAACATGGAGGGGCCTCAAAACATATGTGATGAATGAATACATTTCTAATAATACTCAGGTCCAGCACACTTTCTTCCTGAAGAGGCCCAGTGGCAATTCAGCCATCTCTGGTATATTCTTTGGAATCCACCATTCACACATTAGCAGAAAGCAACAGGTATAACATTATTTGTTTACCTAATAAACATCAGTTTATTTTGCACACTGGAACAATTGCGGGCTATGGGTCAGACAGACCTGGATTTAAATCTCAACTCTGACAATTTACTGGCTCTGTAAACAGACAAATTATATAACTTCCTATTTCCTAATTTCCTCATGTATAACATGAAATAAGAACCTCTTTGTAGGTTAATTTGAAAGATTAAGATAATATAAATAAAACTACAGACACACAGTAGTCCCCCAATCAGCGGCAAGAATGGTTACCTCATCATAATCTCTTAATGTCTTTTTGCCCAAGAGAAACCCTTCCAGTCTCCATGGTTTTGAAAGACTGTTTACTAAATCTATAGACCTTTTCTCTATGGCAACTCTTTAAATATTATAGTTTCAATGTGCTGTGCTAAGTCACCTCAGTCACGTCTGACTTTTTGCCACCCCATGGACTGTAACCTGCCAGGCTCCTGTCCGTGGGATTCTCCAGGCAAGAATAACAGTACTCAAAAGTCTCTTGGCAATTCCATGCTTACATGCATTGGGCTTCCTATATTAAGAAATTTTCCACTATGGAATATATAACATATATTTTCCATTATCAAAGCATGATAATATGTGATTACTTATATTTATCATCTATGCACCCAACTAACAGAAAATGATGGTGGGGTATGATTTCCTAAAAGTTTCAGTTACCCAGATGCTTTCCAAGACTTGACCCAGTTGGTAATGGGAGGCACAATTCCTCGCTCATGATCAGGGTGAGTAATAAAATTTCCATTAGCTAATGTCTTCAAAATCATCATCCAGGACTTTGATTGCTAAAGAAAGTTGTGAGAGGCTTCTGATTCTTCTTCAAAAATCAAAGAGGTCTCTTTAAAGAAAAGAGGGCCGGCAGCTCCCCATCTTCAAGAATGCTATGCTTAAAGAGGCCACACGGCCTTCAGAAATACCTCAAAGAGAATGCAAATGTATGTATCCAATCTTCCCTTTACATTTTTCCAGCAAATGAATAGCCTTTACACATGAATTACACACCCTGATTTATCCACATCAAATTCCTAATAAGATCTGGATAACTGAAACTGTAACTTGAATTTACAACAGCTCCTGGAACCTCTGCAATTAAATGCTGGCCCTCTGAAGTGAGTGGCTTCTCAGAGCAAATCTTTTCATCATGACCCAATGTCTGATTTCTTATTCCTCTTCATTTACAAAATTATTTAAATAAATATTAAGCAGCTTATTTACCAACATTAAATTTCACAGTGATTATGTGGAACATTTCTTTAACGTGATTAACCACAGAGCAGTCACTTCTCATTAGTAAAACTCTATTTTAATGTCCTCAGTAAGGGTTCCAAAAAGCAGTCTGGTTTCTTCAGACACTACCTTCGGTAAGTACATTTCCATGGCCATCATCTAAAGTCTTTTTTTAGCATCATCATCGGAATTTGAACCCCAGCCTTTCCAATATAGTATCTAAAATATTGTTTTCAGATATCAGTTTGTCTATTTGTTTCTACTCAGGCAGACTATGTTACGTCTATGGTTAATTCTCAGTAACTTAGGTATATATTTCATGCTTCTGATGTCTAAATATTCCCATTGGTCAGAATAAACCTCTCTATTCCTACGTCATTGTGCTGTGATAAAGGTCTTGTTATCAGACTGCAATTACTTCAATTCAAACAGTAAACTAGACAATCAAATAAATGAAGGGAGGTGGTACTAATAGACTGCTTCTATTCTATCCTTCATTTCTAAAACTCTGCCAAGGTCCAATTTAGTATTGCTTATATTTGTACAAGACAGGATTTTCTAGATGTCTGTCTGAATAGTGGCCCATTTTTTAAATTCCTCTCTTAAAAGCATCAAGACTGGTCTAACCACCCTTTGGACATTGGGTTTTGGTGGGTTGGGATACAGCAAGGATAAATACTAAATTACAATGAATACTGAAAGACAAAGGATTAGACTCACCTAAAATCTAAAGGAAAAAAATGAAGTCCAAGCATCAGAAAAATTGCACATGAACTATAAACTCATAGAGGTGGAGTACAAATAGAGAATATGTTATCAGAAGAAAAGGGGGTATTCTTGAATGGCCATGCATCAGAAGACCAGAACTTTAGAGTCTTTAGAAATGACCTCAGTGTAACACAGGTCAGAAAGAAGTGGTACATACAACAGTGGTCAGGTGGCCTGGCTGTCAAATGCAGCCTACTGTTACAGTAAGTTTGTAGATGGGGCAGGCTTGTTTAAAGGCCAGAGTCAGAATGGCCATTGCCTAGCAGTAAGAAATTTTAAACAGTAGTTTTGATATTTCTGCATCCATCTACGAAGTTATCGCAATGTATTTACACAGGACTCGTCTGAAAAGTCATCAAGCATCACCTAGAGCCACTGATCTGACTGCAGAATAAGTCATAGGATTTTGGTTTTTAGGGAGGGACACATTCATTCTGTCTCTCTCTATCTCTCCCCCACCCCTTTCTCTTAATCTTTATTTTGTTAGAAAATCCTTTAAAAATCTAGGTAGTAAATCTGGGACGACAGAGGATGAGATGGTTAAATGGCATCACTGACTCAATGGACATGAGTTTGAGCAAGTTCTGGGAGGTGGTGATAGACAGGGAAGCCTGGCATGTTGCAGTCCATGGGGTCACAAAGAGTCGGATATGACTGAGTGACTGAACTGAGCTGGACAGAGAAGAGTAGACTGTGTTGAAACTTATATATCCTTGAGAAAGACTGATGGTTGATAGGCTGATTTATTCACAATGATTTGGCAAGAGGTTCTATCAAAGGGTTATCTTCAGTTCTCATGGTACTTTTTAAATAATATGTTTTATAATTTATAAAATTATAATTTTATATATTTATATAATTTATAATTAATTTTTTAAATTTTAATGATTTTTATCTTTAACACATAAGTTGATGTTGGCAGATTCTGGCTGAACTGTGTCCTAAGAGCTAGGCAGTAAAGAACTTGCCTCTTACAAACTCTATCTGATTTGATAGCAGAGTTTTCCTGTGGTCATCTGGTCATTTGACCTCTGGCAGTACCCTTATCAACCCACTTAAATCAAGTGTAATATCCCTCAAAGGCTGAATATTTGTTTCTAGTCATAGAACTCACTTATTAAATCTTTCACCCATTTCTTTTTTCTCCCTTTTTTTGACAGTCAAGCTTTATGTTTTATAGAACAATGTTTTCTCCATTATAGAGTTCCATTATTTTTAAAAGAGTTGGTGACGCAGAGATCCCAGGAGATATTTGTATCATAAAATGTGATGTTCACAGAAGTGATTCCAGATGCAGATTCATTTTTTAAAGCTCAGACTCTCTTTGAGGAGTTCTTTCTCACACTTGGAACATTTAAGGTGGTGTCCTGGTTTTGAGAAATGTCAAAGGGAAACAGTTACTGTCAGCAGATTGACACTCCGACTGAATTTGCAGTAGTGTCATTCACACTGTCTTACACTGTGAACAGTTAAAACTCCATCTGCCCAGGGACCTAATATAAAATATGTAAGATTTTATATGTTAAAATAATTAGATGAAAGGAATATTAAATCTCTTTAGTTTCCCCTAAAGAGCATGCTTCCTTTAATGGTAAGGTGCAAACATCTGTGGGTACTTACAGTAGTGTGCTGGGCACTGTTCATGAGTATTCAGTGTGCTGGCTCATTTATTCCACTTAGTATTCCTAAAATGTAATGAGCGTTATTTTACTTTACTGTTACTTAGTTTTCTAGGCTACAAAAGAGACTAAGCTTAGGTCACTTGTTCAAAGTCGCAGACCTGGAATTGAAACATGAGCTGTCCAGCTCTTCAGTTCAGTCACTCAGTCGTATCTGACTCTTTGTAACCCCATGGACTGCAGCACGCCAGGCTTCCTGTCCATCACCAGCTCCTGGAGCTTGCTCAAACTCATGTCCATTGAGCCGGTGATGCCATCCAATCATCTCATCCTCTGTCATCACCTTCTTGTCCTGCCTTCAATCTTTCCCAGCATCAGGGTCTTTTCAAATGAGTCAGTTCTTCACATCAGGTGGCCAACATATTGAAGCTTCAGCTTCAGCATCAGTCCTTCCAATGAATATTCTGGACTGATTTCATTTAGGATTGACTGGTTTGATCTCCTTACAGTTCAATGGACTCTCAAGAGTCTTCTCCAACACCACGGTTCAAAAGTATCAATTCTTCGATGCTCAGCTTTCTTCATAGTCCAACTCTCACATCCATACATGACTACTGGGAAAACCATAGCTTTGACTAGATGGACCTTTGTTGGCAAAGTAATGTCTTTGCTTTTTAATGTGCTGTCTAGGTTAGTCATAGCTTTTCTTCGAAGGAGCAAACGTCTTTAATTTCATGGCTGCAGTTACCATCTGCAGTGATTTTGGAGCTCAAGAAAATAAAGTCTTTCACTGTTTCTTTTGTTTCCCCATCTATTTGCCATGAAGTGATGGGACTGGATGCCATGATCTTAGTTTTCTGAATGTTGAGTTTTAAGCCAATTTTTTCACTCTTCTCTTATATTTTCACCAAGAAGCTCTTTAGTTCTTCTTCGCTTCCAGCCGTAAGGATGATGTCACCCTCTGCGTATCTGAGGTTATTGATATTTCTCCCAGCAATCTTAATTCCAGCTTGTGCTTCAGCCAGCCTGGCATTTTGCATGATGTACTCTGCATATAAGTTAAGTAAGCAGGGTGACAATATACAGCCTTGACGTACTCCTTAACCAACTTGGAACTAGTCTGTTTCATGTCCAGTTCCAACTGTTGCTTCTTGACCTGCACATTTAACCAATTTGTTGTTGTTTAGTTGTTAAGTCATGCCCAACTCTTTTGTGACCCCATGGACTGTAGCCCACCAAGCTCCTTTATCCATGGGATTTCCCAGGCAAGAATACTGGAGTGGGCTGTGCCATTTCCTTCTCCAGGTGATCTTCCTGACCCAAGTATCAAACCTGCATCTCCTGCATTGAAGGCAGATTCTTTACTGCTGAGACATGAGGGAATTCCAATACACTGTACTTATTCCCCAAACTATCCCTTAAAATTGTATCTAGATTTTTATTCTCAATCTCACTAGTTAGATATTCTCTGCCAGATTATTATCTAAGCTTCTAAAATAGCTAGATGAACTTTCTTACTAGAACACAGCCAATTTGGGGTCAAATCGCTATATCTTTCATCGTATGTCCAGGATAATGTGCGGATGCTCTTCTAAAGTAAATTTTAATGTAGAGTCCAATGAACCTCTAGAATCACCCTTAATTTTCAGGTAATGCTCACTGAAATGACCATTCCCATCCGGTGTGTCCAAGTTTATAAGCTGGCCCAAAACTACTTATGTGAATATAGTCACATTATTCTCTCTTTTCTATTACTTAAGATCCTATCATATTTCCAGTAGCTCTCTAGGATATGTTAGTTCCCAACTTCTCACCCATGTTAGACTTTCCTTCGCAGGTAGTCTGACTTTGGTTCCTCTTCAGTTCTTGACTCAGAATCACAAAATCATGGCAAATCCATATAGACAAAAAATAGATTGGTGGTTGCTAGGGGAAGAGAGAAAAATTGGGAATGATGATTAATGGGTACGGGGTTTCTTCAGAGGTAGCTATCAGGCATTAGATAATGGTGATGACTTTACAATATTGTGAATATATTAAAAGCCACAGAATTATCCACCTTAAAACAGTTAAAATGCTGACTTTATAAATGCAATTTGAATTTTGCCTCAGTTTTAAAAAAGAAACAAACAAACATACCAAGGCTAGCCTTGTTCACTGTCTCATTCAGTCCTGACTCCATAGGCCCCAGTAGGAATTTTATAGACATCTAGATGAGGTTGGTTTTGCTATAATAAGGATGCTTCAGCCTTACCTTCCTAGAAGGCTTCACAGAGATCAAATCTGTGCTTTTTGCCTTATTTTGTAGTGTTACTTCCTCAGACATGGTTCTTAGCACCCCTGAGACTGAGGCTTCCTTAACCACCTGCTTGTGAAAGCAAGCTGTTCTATTAAAACCCCACCTAAGCTTTTACCATGGTTTTAAAATATGTAGACAAATTTTTCAACACAAAATTCTTCCCCACAGAAGATGGAACTTAATTCTTCTCTTTTTAAGTGTGGGCTGGACTTAGTGATTCCAGTATAGAAGTGATGATGTGTAACCAGGTTATAAAAGGCACAGCATCCTCTTCCGTTGTCGGTCTTGGATCGCTCACTCTGCGGGGAGAGCCAGCTACCGCGTGGTGAGGACACTCCAGCAGCAAATGGGGAGATCTGCTCCATGTGGAACTGAGCCCTTCTGCATCGCCATGTGAGGTGAGTCACTCTGGAAGCAGATTCCCTGGCCCCAGGCAAAACTCCAGGGACTGCATCCCTGACTGCAACCTCATAAAAGACCCTGGGCCAGAACCACCCAGTTAAGCCATTCCTGACACAGAAACAATAGGATAGTAAATGTGTCATGTTTAAAACCAGCAAGTTTTACAGAAATCGTTTATGCAGCAGTAAATATCTAATACAATTATACTGTACCTTGTTAGCTTCCTTCTGTCCACATCCTTTGTTTTCCTTCTTTGCCCCATCACTTTCTTAACTCCTAGTTAGTACTACATCAATAGCTTTTAATTGATTTACTGATTGTTTCATGAAATAAGTATACCATTTCAAACACTGTGAAAGTGGTTTCTATACTGTATACCCATATGCCACCACCTAAATTTGATATTTTGCTGCTTTTACTTTTTCATCTCCTCAAGTATGTCTAAGTAAATTGCAGACATCAGTACACTTCACCCTAAATATTTCAATATGCAAGTGGGCATGATGGTGAATAGTTTTAAATATTTATGTACAGTGTTCTTGTAAAGTAAAAGTTCAGTGTGATGAAATGTACAATCTTAAGCATACATTTGTTGATTTTGACAAATGCATACACCTGTGTGTATGCCAAGCTTTCATGAAAATATAGAACATTCATGGGTGTAAATTTATACTACTGACAGTCCATAAGAGAATTTCTTATAGTTCTGTCTGTCTCATAACATCAGATCACATAATAGGTGCTCAGCCAATACCTTTTAATCTATTACTGAATGTCGCCTGGATTCTTGAGAGAAGGCAAATAAATATTTCCAACCATTGTGGCCCTGACAGACTGAAAAACAAAGACATTTTGGAGTCTTGAGACGCAGAGGAAGGACAGAGAAGCTGCCCTCTGCTCTTCATCTGAACAAAATCCCTTAAGGAGTAGTTTGTCTACTAAAATCAACATGGTGTAGTGATAATAAAAATGCTTATGAAAAACAATTTGTTTTCCATGGTATTCACCAGATGGTCCATACTGTTAGGTATCACTTAAATCTCCACTTGGGAAAACCTGCTATCTCTCTTCTTTACAATAACCCCTTGGCCTGAATATTATGACCTGTACACAGAGTGAAATTTTTGCTACAAGCATTTTAATGGCTTTGGACAGCATGTGAAACAAAGTTATCTTGTAAGGAAAACAATGAAGAGCAATCTTCTGGTTTGAGCATGCTTTAGATAAGAAAAGGAGAGATTCTGCCTCTTTCTTTATAAGGGCTCCGACCACCAGAGCTACCCATGCACCTGATCCCGCTCTCCCCTCTGCCTGCTCACTCTCCCCCGCTTCCTCCCTGCATGTCCTGGCCCTGGCCCACAGCAGATCGCTCTGAACAGGCCCTTTGAAATCACAGGCTGATACGCTGGCCTGAATTTACAGTGGTGTCTGCATTTTTTTTCCTGTTTTGGCTTTCAGTTGTCTTCTTTCCTCTTACCCTCTCTCCTTATCTCTCATCTTTGTCTATTGATCTCCCAACACCTCTTCTCTAGAAGTTTCAATTTATTTCTCTCACAGTCTATCTTGCTCATGTTGGCTCTCACATCATTTTTATCTCTACCTTCTCCCACTTTCTCTCTCTCATCTTCTTCTCTTTAGCTTTTTTTTTCCTCTTTCACACTCAGGCTCACACCCAACACCCACTTTGCCAATACAGTCTCTTGTTCTACCCTGATCCAAGTTGAGTGGACATATTGTCCATTTTAAAACCTTATGAAATGATGCTACTCCTCTTTCCTACCTATGCTGCTGCTGCTGCTAAGTCGCTTCAGTTGTGTCTGACTCTGTGCAACCCCATAAACGGCAGCCCACCGGGCTCCCCCATCCCTAGGATTCTTCAGGCAAGAACCCTGGAGTGGGTTGCCATTGCCTTCTCCTCTACCTATGCTAGACTTTGTAGCAAAGTAAAGAGACCTGATTTTCAACTGTGACGGCTGCCCAGAGATGTCTAATTTGTCAGCCTGGTTCCACCTGCCGTGTGCATAGCTTGACACCCCATGACAGCCCTCATTTTCTAAGCTGACCTTCAATCTTTGCCCTTAGACATTTTTGTTCACATTCTGTTATTGCAAAGGGACAGAAACACAACGCACTGCTGCCTTATTGTGTTTTAATTTCCCGAGTAGTTCTAGCATCTCATAGTCATCTTCACTATCTCTCTTTTCAGTTGCTCCCCTTTGCTCTGGGTCAAATATGACCCCAAGAATCACATCTGCATATTCTCTGTGATTGAGATCCATGTTAAGGTGAGATTTTCTTTGAATGTTTTTCTGAGTCCTCTGCGCTTCTCTGTTTCTAGATGAATATACTGATTATCACTCAGCTCTTCCTCATTACACATTCAATATAAAACATATAGATTAACACAAAAATCTTTAAGGAATTATTATTTAATTTTATGAGATCTTGTTGGTGTTATTGTTGCTATTTCTGCTACAGCTGCTTCTGTCCTGAAACTCACTAATAGAGTTTAGTGTTTTTCTTTTTCTTTTTTTTTTTTCCATTTATTTTTATTAGTTGGAGGCTAATTACTTTACATTATTATAGTGGTTTTTGCCACACATTGACATGAATCAGCCATGGGTTTATGTGTGTTCCCCATCCCGATCCCCCCTCCCACCTCCCTCTTCATCCCATCCCTCTGGGTCTTCCCAGTGCACCAGCCCTGAGCACTTGTCTCATGCATCCAACCTGGGCTGGTGATCTGTTTCACCCTTGATAGTATACTTGTTTCAATGCTGTTCTCTCTGAACATCCCACCCTCGCCTTCTCCCATAGAGTCTAAAAGTCTGTTCTGTACATCTGTGTCTCTTTTTCTGTTTTTCATATAGGGTTATTGTTAGCATCTTTTTAAATTCCATATATATGCATTAGTATACTGTATTGGTGTTTATCTTTCTGGCTTACTTCTCTCTGTATAATGGGCTCCAGTTTCATCCATCTCATTAGAACTGATTCAAATGAATTCTTTTTAATGGTTGAGTAATATTCCATGGTGTATATGTACCACAGCTTCCTTATCCATTCATCTGCTGATGGGCATCTAGATTGTTCAACCTAGACTTTCAACTCAGCAAAGCAGGGATCGTTGGTCAAAGGCACCTAGTTTCTGTATGTCTACCCATGGTAAGTTTATTTTGTTTTGAAATCACGGTTAAAAAGAATAGTCAGCCTAGTTAGAAATATTGTCATCATTATTTGTTGCTGCTGTTTAGTCTCTAAGTTGTGTCTGACTCTTTTCTGACCCCATGGACTGTAGTCCACCAGGCTCCTCTGTCCATGGTATTTCCCAGGCAAGAATACTGAAATGGGTTGCCATTTCCTTCTGGGGATCTTCCTGACCCAGGAGTCAAACCCATGTCTCCTGGATTGCAGGTGGATTCTTTACCACTGAGACACCTGGGAAGCCCATAGTCATCATTATGGCCCTTCATTAATCTAGAAAAAGTAATTTATCTTGAAACTTTTAGGCCAACAACTAGAAAGTTCAATGAATAATCTTAACTTAAAAGTACTAAGCTGAAAACTACTTCAGCAACTATAATGCATAATTGCATTTAAAACATATTCCATGAGGCACTAGGTAGTAAACAGTCTCCCACAGCACACAGCAAGGGCATTACATATTGTAGACTAGACTCAGAGCTATTATATAGAGGAAAGCATGTCCTTTCTCTTTGAATTTCCAACAGTTAGCAAGGTAGCTAACATTTAATATTGTCTCCATGATTTTTTTGCAACTAATCACTCTGATTTCACTAACATGTCTGATCATTAGTCAGTATTATCATTTGGCATTGTAGACTTTCTAGAAGGAAAAGATTTGATGAAATCTTTGAATGCCCACATAGCAGGCTCAGGAGGAAAAAAAAAGTGTCATTTATTCACTCTATTAACTCAGTTTCTTCATCTATAATGTAAAAACAGTCAAAGAGATCATCTCTAAGTCTCTGACATTTCCAATACTATAAAATGATCATCCTGATTTACTCCCATGTGAACATAACCTATACACACAATGGGAGAGAAGCTAAGATTTAACAGAATTAACAAGAAATTCAACTGTATTGAGCACAAATGTATACGTATGGTAGATATAAAGATGATTCAATGTACTCTGTATTCTTCATGTATCCACATTCTAATGAGGAAAACAAAATTTAAGGGAAATTATCTGTAAAAAGTAATCTGATAGTAGCTATCATTCTGTTTTTCCTTTTATAATTGGAATGTAATTGCTTTACAATGCTGTGTTGGTTTGTGCCATACAGCATTGTGAAACAGCCGTATGTATACATGTAGCCCCTCTCTCCTGAGCCTTCCTCCCACGCTTCCAGGTCATCACAGAGCGCTGTGCTGAGCTCCTCACATGGTCCGCAGCTTCCTGATAGCTCTGTGTTTTACACATGGCAGTGTATATATGTCAATCCCAAGCTCCCAGTTTATACCCCCTTCCCCCTCCCAACTCCCACTCCGTGTCCACAAGTATATTCTTTATGTCTGCACCTCCATTCCTGTCCTGCAAATAGATTCATTGGTAGGTAACATTTTTCTAGATTTCATACATATGTGTTAGTATGCAATGTTTCTTTTTCTCTTTCTGACTTCATTCTGTTTGACAGGCTCTAGATTTATCTACATCACTTCAGCTGACTCAATTTCATTCATTTTTATTACTGACTAATATTGTATTGTATATATGTACCACATCTTTATCCATTCATCTATCGATGGACATCTAGAATGCTCCCATATCTTGGCTATTGTAAGTAGTGCTGCAATGAGCATTCGGATATATGTCCTTTTGAGCTATGGTTTTCTCAGAATATATGCCCAGTAGTGGGGTTGCTGGGTTATATTTAGTTCTATGTTTAGTTTTTTAAGGAACTTGCATACTGCTCTCCATGGGCTTCCCTGGTGGTGCAGCAGTAAAGAATTGTGTACAATGCAGGAGACACGGAAGACACGAGCTCGATCCCTAGGTTGGGAACATCCCTTGGAGGGGGGTGTGGCAACCCACTCCAGTGTTCTTGCTGAGAGAATTGCATGGATAGAGGAGCCTGGAGGGCTGCAGTCCATGGGATCCCAAGGAGTCAGACATGATTGACACGACTGAGCATGCAAGCATACTGTTCTCCATAGTGGCTGTATCAATTTACATTCCCACCAACAGTGTAGGAGGATTCCCTTTTCTCCACATTCACCAGCACTGATTGTCTGTAGATTTTTTTGACCATAGTCATTCTGGCCAGTGTGATGTGTTATCTCATTGCAATTTTGAGTATGTAGGTAAGTCATCGTTCCCTTTCTTCCCCTCTCCTAAAAGATTTATCAATCAATTACATACTCTATTCATTTTTATGAAGTGGCAACCCACTCCAGTGTTCCTGCCTGGAGAATCCCAGAGACAGGGGAGCCTGGTGGGCTGCCGTCTATGGGGTCACACAGAGTCAGACACGACTGAGGCGACTTAGCAGCAGCAGCAGCAGCATTCATTTTTAGAGCACATTTTTTTTCCACAACAGTTAAAAACAATTCAGCTCTGAATATTTAACATCCAACTCAGGATGTTAACAGTGAGCACAAACAGGCAATCTCTACTTTAACCATGAAAGTCCTTGGGGCTGCAAGCAAAGGATCAGGAAGGAGAGGGTAGACTAAAGCTCAACTAGATACTCCATAGATCACTGCCTTGTCATGGCAAAGGGGCTTGCATAAGTCAATGAAGCTATGAGCCCCGCCATTCAGGGCCAACCAAGACAGACGAGTCACAGTGGAGAGTTCTGACAAAATGTGATCCGCTGGAGGAGAGTTGGCAAACCACTCCAGAAAGTATTCTGTGAGAACCCATGAACTGTATAAAAAGGTATGACACCAAAAGATGACCCCCCAACTCAGAAGGTGTTTGATATGCTACTGGGAAGAGCGGAGGACAGCTACTAATAGCTCCAGAAAGAATGAAGCAGCTGAGCCAAAGCTGAAACGATGATAAGTTGTGGATGTGTCTGGTGATGAAAGTAGAATTCGATGCTGTAAAGAAAGGTTTTGCATAGGAACCTGGAATGGTAGGTCCATGAATCAAGGTAAATGGGATACGGTCAAGCAAAACATGGTAAGAGTAAACAACAACTTAGGAATCAGTGAACTAAAATGGACACAAATGGGTGAATTTAATTCAGATGACCATTATATATTCTACTGTGGACAAGGATCCCATAGAAGAAATAGAGCAGCCCTCATAATCAAAAAAAGAGTCCAAAATGCAGCACTTGGGTGCAATCTCAAAAATGACAGAATGATCTCGGTTCTTTTCCAAGGCAAATCATTCAACATCACTGTAATTCAAGCCTATGCCCTAACCCACTGATGCTGAAGAAGCTGAAGTTGATCAGATCTATGAAGACCAAGAAGACCTCCTATAAATAATGCCAAGAAAGATGTCATATTCATAATAGGGGATTGGAATGCAAAAGCAGGAAGTCAAGAGATACCTAGAGTAACAGGCAAGTTTGGCCTTGGAGTACAAAATGAAGCAGGGGAAAGGCTAACAAAATTCTGCAAAGAGAATGCACTGGTCATAGCAAACATCCTCTTTCAACAACACGAGACAACTTTATACATGGACATCATCAAATGGTCAATACTGAAATCAGATTCATTATATTCTTTGTAGCCAAAGGTGGAGAAGCTGTTTACAGTCAGCAAAAGCAAGACCTGAAACTGACTGTGGCTCAGATCATCAGCTTCTCATAGTAAAATTCAGGCTTAAACTAAAGAGAGCAGGAAAAATCACTAGACCAGTCAGGTATGACTTAAATCAAATCCCCTCTGAAGATACAGTAGAAGTGACAAATAGATTCAAGGGATTAGATCTAGTAAACAGAGTGCCTGAGAATTATGGACAGAGGTTTATAATATTTTATAGGAGACAGTAAACAAAATCATCCAAAAGAAAAAGAAATGCAAGAAGGCAAAGTGGTAGCCTGAGGAAGCTTTACAAATAGCAGAGGAAACAAGAGAAGCAAAAAGCAGGAGAGAAAGGAAAAGGTACACTCAGCTGAATGTAGAGTCCCAGAGGCGAGAGAGACAAGTAGGCCTTCTTCAGTGAACAATGCAAAGACATAGAGAAGAATAACAGAAGAGGAAGGCTAGAGGTCTCTTCAAGGAAACTGAAAAAAATCAAAGGAATATCTCATCCAAAGATGGACATAATAAAGGAGAGAATCAAAGATCAAGAAGAGATGACAAGAATACACAGAACAACTGTACAAAAAAGATCTTAATGACCAGGATAATCACAATGGTCTGGTCACTCACCCAGAGCCAAGCATTCTGGAGTGTGAAGTCAAGGAGGCCTTAGGAAGCACCGCTGCTAGTAAAGCTAGTGGAGATGATGGAATTCCAGCAGAGCTATTTAAAATCCTAAATGATGATGCTATGAAAGTGCTTCACTCATTTTGTCAGCAAATTTGGAAAATCTAGCCGTTGCCACAGGACTGGAAAATGTCAATCCTTATCCCAATTCCCAAGAAGGGCAGTACTAAAGAATGTTCAGATCACCAGACAATTGCACTTATCTCCTATGCATGTAAAGATTATGCTGAAAATCTTTCAAGCTAGGCTTTAGCAGTTCATGAACCAAGACCTTTCAGCTGTTCAGACTGGGTTTAGAAAAGGCAGAGGAACCAGAGATCAAATTGCCAACATTCTCTAGATCATAGAGAAAGCAAGGGAATTAAAAAAAAAAATTACCTCTATTTAATTGACTGGAATAAAGCCGTTGACTGTGTGGATCATAACAAACTGTGGAAAACTCTTAAAGAGATGGGAATATTATACCATCTTACCTGTCTCCTGAGAAACCCATATGCAGGTCAAGAAGCGACACTTAGAATCTTGTATGGAACAACGGACTGGTTCAGAATTGAGAAAGGAGTATGTCAAGACTGTTTATTTTCACCCTGTTTATTTAACTTATACACAGAGAACATCATGTAAAATGCTGGGCTGGATGAGTTACAAGCTGGAATAAAGATTGCTGGGAGAAATATCAACAATCTCAGGTATTCAGACGATACCACTCTATTGACAGAAAGGGAAGAATAGCTAAAGAGCCTCTTGATGAGGGTGAAGGAGGAGAGTGAAAAAGCTGGCTATTGATACTGAGGCTGAAGCTCCAATATTTTGACCACCTGAATAGAAGAGCTGACTCATTGGAAGCGCCCCTGATGCTGGGAAAGATTGGAGGCAGAAGGAGAAGAGGGCAACAGAGGATGAGATGGTTGGATGGCATCACTGATTCAATGCACATGAACTTGGGCAAATTCTGGGAGATGGTGAGAGACTGGGAAACTTGGCTTCCTGCAGTCTATGTGGTCTCAAAGAGTCAGACATGACTTGGCAATGGAATGACAGCAACAGCAATATCCAGAGAAGGAAGGCAACATAAGATCCTTCAGTGAACCGAATACCTGTCATATATTAAGCACTGTGGTTGACAGCTTGATAGAGGCAGAAAGGGAATCACAGAATAATGAACAAGATATTGTTTCCATCATCAAAGAGTTCAGTTCAGTCACTCAGTTGTGTCCAACTCTTTGCGATCCCATGAACTGCAGCACGCCAGGCCTCCCTGTCCATCACCAACTCCCAGAGTCCACCTAAACTCATGTCCATTGAGTCAGTGATGCCATCCAACCATCTTTTCCTCTGTTGTCCCCTTCTCCTCCTGCCCTCAATCATTCCCAGCATCAGGGTCTTTTCAAATGAGTCAACTCTTCACATGAGGTGGCCAAAGTACTGGAGTTTCAGCTTTAACATAAGTCCTTCTAATGAACACCCAGGACTGATCTCCATTAGGATGGACTGGTTGGATCTGCTTGCAGTCCAAGGGACTCTCAAGAGTGTTCTCCAACACCACAGTTCAAAAGCATCAATTCTTCCGCGCTCAGCTTTCTTTGTAGTCCAACTCGCACATCCATACATGAGCACTGGAAAAACCAGAGTGTTGACTAGATGGAACTTTGTTGGCAAAATAATGTCTCTGCTTTTTAATATGCTGTCTAGGTTGGTCATAACTTTCCTTCCAAGGAGTAAGCATCTTTTAATTTCATGACTGCAATCACCATCTGCAGTGATTTTGGAGCCCAGAAAAAAAAAGCCTGACACTGTTTCCACTGTCTCCCCATCTATTTCCCGTGAGGTGATGGGACCAGATGCCATGATCTTAGTTTTCTGAATGTTGAGCTTTAAGCCAACTTTTTCACTCTCCTCGTTCACTTTCATCAAGAGGCTCTTTAGTTCTTCTTCACTTTCTGCCATAAGGGTGTTGTCATCTGCATATCTGAGGTTATTGATATTTTCCTGGCAATCTTGATTCCAGCTTGTGCTTCCTCCAGCCCAGCATTTCTCATGATGTACTCTGCATGTAAGTTAAATAAGTAGCATGACAATATACAGCCTTGACATACTCCTTTTCAGAAAACAGACAAGTTACCAACTGAAAGAACTGAAAAATGCTTTATTTCATGGTTATTCTGGCCTTTAAGCTAACTTTTGAAAAAAATGAATGAAAACCTGAAAGATGATGTGTGTGGGGGGTGGGGGGTGGAGTAGATGAGTAGTGTATGGAGAATTAAAGATGATAGCTTACAGTAAATGATGTCAGATTCATGATCTCTGAAGAAGATTTAGCTTTGGGGCCAGGGACCAGGCTCAATCACTCAAGAGCTTCTGTGTAGCAGAGTTTTATTAAAGTATGACAAGGGACAGAGAAAGCTTCTGACAGACACCAGAAGGGGGATGGAGAATGACCCTGTGCTAGTTTTAGCAAGCTGTTTTATGTTCATTAGAAAGTTGTTAATCAGATAGGAGAGACACCTCAAGGCTGACAGAGTTTCACCAGACTCTTCTCCCACAATATGCATTTTTGAGATAGGATGGCATGAGGTGTGTCATCCCCCAGCCATAAAACAACTGATATGAATACTGGTTTGTTGAGCTATCATCAGCCCAAGGTTTGGGGAAGAAGTTAGTCTTAGGTGAAACCATTTGAAGAAAGGCAGATTCCAAAGCAAATACATAGTTTCATTAACATAGCTTAAGAAAAATATTTCCATAGAGAGTTTGTTTCCTCCTGCCACTTTAGGGAGAGATTTTCAAATGTCTGGCACTTGCAGCCTATTTCCTCTGTTTGGAGACCCCTGGCCTTCCTGCCTGTTGCCCTCTCAAAGACATCTCAAATTACTCTGGAGACATAGACTTGGAATAGATAGAAAGAGTCCTGCAGTGTAGGGTTAAAGGTCTGGGACCTGACTCAGAAGGTAAGGAGAAGCTGTGGAAGTTCTCAGGGAGAGTAGTTTTCCATTTTAGGAAGATTATGGTGGCACTAGTGGTAAAGAGTCCACATGACAATGCAAAAGATGCAAGAGACGTGGACTCACTCCCTGGGCCCGGGCAATTCCCTGGAAGAAATGGCATCTCCCTCCAGTATTCTTGCCTGGAAAGTTTCATGGTCAGAGGAGCCTGGTAGGCTACATCCCATAGGGTGGCAAAGAGTTGGACATCACTGAGCATGCACACACACTTTATGGTAGAAATATATAGAGTGAGTTGATGAAGACATAAACGTAAACTAGTGGGCTCATAGAGATACTGCCAAATGTGTGTCTGGTGGGAACTTCCCTGGCAGTCCAGTGGTTAGACTTTACACTTCCACTCACTGCAGGGGGGTGTGGGTTCCATCCTATATGCCATGTGACATGGCAAAAAAAAAATAAAAAAGATTAAACAAGTGTATTTGGACTCTATAAGAGAAGGCAAGGGTGGGATGATCTGAGAGAATAGCATTGAAACATGTATATTATCAAGGGTGAAACAGATCACCAGTCCAGGTTGGATGCATGAGACAAGTGCTCAGGGCTGGTGCACTGGGATGACCCAGAGGGATGGGATGGGGAGGAAGGTGGGAGGGGGGTTCAGGATGGGGAACACATGTAAATCCATGGCTGATTCATGTCAACGTATGGCAAAAACCACTACAATATTGTAAAGTAATTAGCCTCCAACTAATAAAAATAAAGGAAAAAAAAAAAGAAGTGTGTTTGGTTATCTTCATTTTAGTTACTAAATGTTCCAATCCTGCTCCTTCCCAGATATTGTAGAATTGTGCTTCCCTACTATCATGAAGTTGAACATGGCTAGATGACTTGCCTTGACCAATAGATTTGAACAAAAGTGACACATATTGCTTTAGGATAGAATCATTTTATTCCCAGTGTAAACCCTGCACTACCTCTCTCCATTTCATTCAGTATCCAGTAATTCTCTAGATGACAGAAGTCTACATCTCTGAGTGGGAACAGAATTCCTACATTGCCAATGCATCAAAAGAGAAATAAATGTTTATTATTTGGGGCCACTGAGATTTGACCTGTTCTCACTGATATGTGTGCTCAGTCGCACAGTTGTGCCCAACTCTTTGTGATCCCATGCACAGTAGCCCACCAGACTCCTCTATCCATGGCTTTCCTGGTGAAAATGCTGGAGCGGGTTGTCATTTCCTCCTCCAGGGGATCCTCCTGACCCAGGGATCAAACCTGCATCTCCTGTGTGGTCAGGAAAATTCTTTACCACTGAACCACCTGGGAAGCTCATTCTCACTGATAACATGCCTCTAATATAGTTTCACTTCTACCAGTTAACACTTTTTCCCCCCCTTGTCTCTTGTTACATTTTATCTTTTACTACCTGAGCAGTCAGTAAAAGCTCTTTGGGTCTAAAGCACTTATGCCATTTACAATCACTCCCTATCAAAATAGTGCATCTGTACTCCCTTCCTCAGGCGAGGGGTTCATTCCTATACTTCCACATCAATGTTTGTAATGCCCTCTCCTGCCCTTTAAAACACTACATTGTAGTTATTTTCAGACTGTATCCTCCATTTGCACAATGCTATGAATTCCGTAAGAACCTGTCCTGAGCTTATACACTTTGGTAATCCTGAATCTTGACACTAGTTGCTCAATAAAACTTGGTGAATTAGTAACAACTAACCAGTGGATGAGTAAACCCAGATTCTACTAACTAGTGATGTGATTTTCAGAAGTGTTGGCCTGCTCAGAGTCTCTTTTTCACCTTTTGAAATAAGATATTTGGATTAGGTGATTCCTAGTGACCTTCCATCTCTGAAACCCCTTTGACAATAAGTCTAATGTTGCTCCTTCCCCTTTCAAATCCCTCTTTATTTTTTCATTCTCGTGCCATCCTTCACTTTTCTGTCAGAGTTAAAAGCTACTCTTTTCTAAACATTTGCTCCCTTGTTTTGTGTGAATATCTTCTCTGTAGAGCCTCGGGTCACCTGGTTGATTCTGGTACTCTTCACCTCGTTATCGCTGTCCCACTTCCTAGTCAGCCCTCATATTGATTGAAGGCTTTGGTTCTTGATTGAACCAACCACTCTATTTGAGATTTCATAATCATCCTGGGTGGCTTCAGTTTCCTCATAAACAGAATGATACATTAACTTTGTTTCAGTTCCTTCCTTCTTCAATTCTAGTCATTTTTAACTTTTGGAATCATTCAGAAAAACTGGCCATACCCTAGACCTGATGTCACAGGGGTTTGCTCCACTTTTAACCTTCAATTTAAAAAATGCCAGCATACCACCCTCTAGCATGTGAAATGAGTGCAGTTATGTGGCAACAAGGAGATCAAGCCAGTCAATCCTAAAGAAAATCAACCCTGAATATTCATTGGAAGGGCTTATGCTGAAGCTAAAGCTCCAATACTTTTGGTCACCTGATGAGAAGAGCCAACTCATTGGAAAAGATTCTGATGCTGGGAAAGATTGAGGGCAAGAGGCGAAGGTGGCAACAGTGCATGAGATGATTGGATGGCATCACTGACTCAATGGACATGAGTCTGAGTAAACTCTGGGAGACCATGAAAAATGGGGAAGCCTGGTGTGCTGCAATGTCTGGGGTCTCAAAGAATCAGATGTGAATCAGATGTGACTTAGTGACTGAATAATGGCAAAAGCACACCACACTTACATCAATGAAATCCTCTTAATCTCTAACTCTTCCATTCCTTGACGTGTATAATTGTTGTTAAAATTTCACCCAGAGAATCATTTTCTTGATCCCAATTTTCTTTCCAATGTGTTGCCTCTTGTTGATTTCATTTCCTTACTTACCTGGCTCATAAAACATGGTCTACGCTGTCAGTCTCTCTTGTTAGCATCTTCAAACAGATAGTAACTCTTTTATCTTTCCTCTACACTCAACCGGCAATGCTGAAATCAATCCAATTATTTTACTTATCTGATCTTAAATCTAGACCTTCAAGCTCTAGTAGAGGAAACTCCAAAATCACTCATACTGGTTTCACAGGTTCTTTGTTTCTGACTTCATCTTCCCAATCCCCCATGGTTTCTGGAAATTTTTTTCTATGTCCCTGAATAACAGTCTCTCCTATCCCCTTCTAGAACTGTTTCATGGATGGACCTAGAGATTATCATATTAAGTGAAGTAAGTCAGACAGAAAGAGGAATATCATATGATATCACTTATAGGTAGAATCCAAAAAATGACACATATGAATTTTTTACAAAACAGAAACAAACTTACAGTTATCAAGGGGGAAAGGGAAGGAGGGATAAATTAGGAGTTTGGTATTAGCTGATACAAACTACTATATATAAAATAGTTAAACAACAAAGCCCTAGAGAAAGAAAATACATATAACATGTGTGTGTGTGTGTGTATTCTGAATCACTTTGCTGTACATCTGAAACTAATCAAGTATACTTCAGTTTTTTAAAAAAAAATTTAAAAAGAACTCTTTTAAACAGTCTTCAAGTTTCCAAGTCAGTATTTCTGCTTATTATTTCACCAGCTAATTCTATGTGGAAATAGAAGTAACTAGGGTAAGACTCTTGGCTTCTTGTTCAACTGTCATACTCTCCCTACCCCTGAGAGGTTTAGCAATCCATCTCTGAGTTTCTGGTTCATTTAGCCTGGATGGGCCCAGATATGTTTTTGGAGTTTTGTTTTGTTTTTTAAATTATCCATGTAACATAATGTGGAGTTAGCTTTTAATTTTCAAATCACTGCTGAAATGTTTTGCTCTATGGTATTGTTTGGTTACTCTCAAATTTAACACGTCTAATATAAATTCAGCATTGGCACCAAAACATTATGTGTTGCTTTCTTTTCCAGTGATAAAAAATCCAGGGCCAAGAAGTATTGGCTTTAGTTTGGTGAGTCAAGGATGTCAGGGCTGAGAGCTGAAATATTCTTGGGTTTTGCTTTATGTTCCCAGGATGCTACTAGAGTCCTAACAATCATATCTGCTTTTTAGGCAGAATAAGAAAAGCCGGATGCTGAAAGTGGTGGCACCTCCCTCAAGAACAGGCTTCCACTTATGTTTCATTTGTCAGTGCCCCATCACATGGCCAGCCCATCATATGACCACTCTCTCACATAGCACAGGAACTGAAGAGGTGATATTCTAGCTTTCTATCTGTGATGACAAAGGAAAGGAGGAAAAGCGATAAAAATAAATGCTGAGTGTATTATCTGCCATGAAGCTTGTCTCGGGAGGGTTTTCTTTTGGGGGGGGGGATTTGTTTTGTTTGTTTGTTGTTAATTGTTTCCCTAGTCAACTAGTTTTAAAAGCCGGGTATCACTCTCCCTCTCCTCCCACATTCATTTCCAACTGAGCTTTTAAAGCTAAAACAAATGCCTTTCCAACTTCATTGCCATCATCCTAACTCAGACAGGCCTAGACAGGACAATTACCACCTTGCCTCTAGTCTCTCGGTACTCTGCCCAAGCCAGCCTGCACACCATCACCAAGGGTTATGTTACCAGAAGAATCACAAGTCTTTAATGGCACCTCTTGCCCTTGAGGTTCCTCACTCTCTACTCCTACCGATCAGGTTGCTCACTGAAAACGTCTCAGGCCTTTCCACCTCTGCCACCACGCATGCCCTACTCTCTGTTCGATGTGCCTGCTTTCTCTCTTTCCTTTCTTGACCTTCACCAGCTTCTCCTACTGTGGTGGTTACATCAGGAGCTAGGGCAATGATTTTTTACTGAGCCATATTGCCGAAGTCAAGAGACTCACTGTGATAACTCAAGGTGTTTCCGCATTCAGCCCACAGAGGGCTGTGTTCATCCAGATTTTATTCTCTCACGTTGGGAAGCAGATGGGGCTGATGCTTAGAAAAACATGAGACACGCAGGATAGGCAAGCACAGAATAGATAAATACTGTTCAACTTTCTCTTCTTTAGAGAACAATTTTGTGGATGTACTTTCTCTCATTGATGACGTAAGTATTGCAGGTATAGGATAAAAGAAAAGCTATTTCAGCTTGCCTTGCGCCAAGGTAAAAGGAGACATTTTGGTGGCCAGCCCAGCTCACAAGATGGTTACACTGGAATTGGGACATTTCCAATAACCTATCACTGTCAATATTTTACAATATCTAGCTCTTTATAGATATACCTTACTATATCTATGTATCTATCCATCTATCTATCATCTATCTATCTCAAGATGTACAGAAAGTAACATGGTGTTCTGGTCACTGTTTAACAACCGCTTTTCCTGGTGGTTCAGACAGTAAAGAATCCACCTGCAGGGCATGAGACCTGGGTTTGATCCCTGGGTAGGGAAGATCCCCTGGAGAAAGGAAGTCTGCAGTCCATGGGGTCACAAAGAATTGGACATGAATGAGCGACTACCCATGCGTTAGGGAGTAAAACCTTTCCTTGATGTGTTTGCCCATTTCCAAAGTATGAATACATGCACTGTGAACTATTTCAAGCTACCAGTATGATACCACTGAACAGAGTTGAGAAGACATGCACACAATTAGCCCTTGCAAGTACCCTGCTGTGCACTAACCATTACTGAATAGTTATTTATTAAACTCTTGGTACATCCTAGGTTGTGTGATATTGATAATGCAGGAAACAAGACAGACATAGTCCCTGCTCTGATGACATTTACAACCTAATGGGAGGACAGAAGTTAATTGTCCAGGAATCCAGGCTTCTGTCATCTTTTCCACCTTTAATTCAATTTACTTTTAAAGTATACCATACAAATTATTTTTATAATTTATGCATATCAATTATTATGTAGATATCTTTTATCCTGCATTATAAACTCCCTCAGAATTTATATATCCTCAAATGAAATTCTTTCATTTTGACCCCACCATATTTAGTCAGCATTTCGTTCATAGTAGACCTCTGTATATATTTATTAAAGAAATGAATGAGTGTTGAAATGGTTATTGGGTTAACTGGGAGTTTTTTGTATAATTGCATGGCAGCTGGGACATGGGTTGGAGTGACAAGAATACCCATTAACAGAACCTCTTCCCTTTTAGTTCCTTCTGCTCCCAGGTGACTGGGTTCATTATGTAAGTCAAGCTTTGAGTGATTTCAACCATGCCCTCCTCCTCCACTCAGTTCCAAATAAAAATGAGTTACACAGAGCCCACCAGCAGTACTTTACGAGTGCTAGCAATTGCTACCGTGCATCCTTAATAGCAGCGTAATCAAAAGTTATGATGCATTTTTCTGTAATCACAAGAAATGATACCCACTTAAGTGCTAAGTAAAGCAAATTCTTACCAAAAAAAAAAAAAAGGCAAAAGCATTTCAATTTTCATTTTGAAATGAGTAAGTCAGAATCAATTTGGTGAAGCAGTTAACAGCAACTGTGTGCCTCTTTCCTGTTCCTAACAGGTACAATTTTCTTTCAACAAACAGCCATGCAGAGGTCTCTGATGCTGGATTAACATGTGTATTCAAACCATCTCACTATTGTGTATTAAAATTGGGTAATAGAGGCCATAAGAGAAACACGAACATGAATCTTAAGAAGCAGACCAATTTGCCAGCATCAAGAACATATACTTAGCAAAAAATAAATATAAATAAACTGGTAAGGAGTTTTTACCTCGGGATTTCAGAACACTACAGCTGAAAAGTGTATCCCAAGTGCCTTTGTGTGAGCTATCAGCTGCACCAAAACCAAGCTGGAAGAGGGAGAAAATATCTTTGTTTTGTAAAGAGTATATTTGTGTTGTATACCCTCACTCTTTCCCCCAAAATGAGGATGTCAGCTAAAAAGAGACAAGTGTTAAATTTTAATTGGATTGAAAAGACCAACGTTTTCCCATTTCTTACACACACACACACTATCTTGTCTAGGAACTGTAAAAAGAGTTGACAAAATATATTTGTCTAATATAATTATGTGTCCTAAGAAACTGATTTGCAAAAAGAAAAAATTGTAACCTTGAATTATCATCATGACACATTTTCTCCTACAACTCCTTTATTTCTCTGTCCTTCTCTCTCTCTTTTCATCTTTAATTTTTAGGAAACCATATTGTAAATATATGTGTATGTGTGTATGAGTGTGTGTGTGCATGCATGTGTACATAAATGTTTGCATTTTATCTTGCAGCAGGTTTTAATAAGAATTATTGAAGACTATGAAAAATGCATGTTCTCTGAGGCAACAGGCATTTTTGGTTTTTTGCATTTTTTTCACTATATATTTAGTTTAAAATTTAAGCAAGAAAATCACATTGCAGTTGTTAAGATAAAATCCTTAAGATAAAACATTCTGAGGTTACTATCCAAAGATAATATGGTAATCCAACACATATTCCCAGTACTGTCTTAAGAGCTACAAAGATAGCCTACTGCACATATGAAATTATTAGAACATAAATTTCTAGAAATGAAGTCACTGCAATGATGCAATGTCCTATTTCTTATTTCTTAGACTTCAAATAAATGCTTCCCAAATTTTCACTGAAGCCGCTGTTGAAATCAATAATGTAGGAGTCTAATCATAAGACTCGATTAATGTGATGCAGGCAAAAGCTGGATATTGATCCAGCTGGTGTGAAATAAAAGTCACTGAGTGCACTGCACTAGTAGCCAAAACACACCTGGAGGAAAATTAACAGGGGCCCTATTTTTATTTGTATGAGTGGGTTGTGTTTCCCTATTCACACCCTTGCCCCAGGCATCCAGTCCAGTTTAGAGGCAACAAATCTTGATTCATGAAGTTGGAGGGATCACCATTTTTTTTAAAGCATGGACCATACTTTGGATTCAGTATGGTAGATATATATATTGAAATTACAATAAAATTTGCTGAAACTTTGAAGAAGGACAGATAATTTGCTCTTTTGTAATGTTCCATATTGAAAACTATTCTGGATTTCCTTTTTATCTGAGAGAAACATTCTGAGGTAAAACTGAATTTTAAAAGACAGGTATTTCTGTCGGAAAATATTTTAGAGATGATTCCTATACACGGACTTAAATATAAGAAGTTTGAGAAGAGTATATGCCAAAACATTGATGATGATAGGCTATCTCCTATAACTAGGATAAAGGAGATTTTTATCCTCTTTGTGTCCATGGTATGTATTTTCTGATTTTTCTATGATTGCTACCAATTACTTGAAAAATAAAACTGAAAATAAATACACAAATATCCAGAGATGTTTTCAATACCAGTGAAACAGAGAAGAAGAAAATAACCCAAAGGACAGGCTGAGTGGAAGCCAACAAAAATTATGAAGGTCAAGAGATAGCAAAAATGGAAAAATTACCTAAAATGTCCTGGTCACCAGAGGTGGAGGAAAAGAGCTGCAGCCTTGATCCAGTAGGAAAAGTGAAACCAGTGAAACATTAAGGTTCCAGCCTGCTGTCACTGCTTGCCTTCTGTTGGAACTGTTGCAGATCAGTGATTAGACCAGCCTCACCCAAGAGCCAACATGTGTGTTTAGATTATACCCTGTACTAGAGTCTGTCATGGAGTATGTGGGAGCTGAAGTTCAGGCCACTCTCCACTTTCCACGTCTGGTTTCCTGGCATGCAGCAGAACACCCCAGATGAATAATCAATTTTTTTCTAACCATGGAATAGCATTGGGCAGGTAAATACAATGTGAACTAGTGAGCTACTTCCATTATAAGATGGGGAGGGAAGTGGAGCGGGGTTCACAATGGGGAACACATGTACACCCATGGCAGATTCATGTCAATGTATGGCAAAACCAATACAATATTATAAAGTAATTAGCCCCCAATTAAAATAAATAAATTTATATTTTAAAAAAAATTATCTTATGCATGTGTGCTGAGTCCTGTATGATTCTTTGTGACCCCATGGACTGTAGCCCATCAGGTTCCTCTATCTATGGAATCTTCCAGGCAAGAATACTGGAGTAGGTTGCCGTTTCCTTCTCCAGGGGATCTTCCAGACCCAAGGATGGAACCCACATCTCCTGCATTGGCAGGTGGATTTTTTAATGCTAGTACCACCTGGAAAGCCCATTAGCAGAGTAAGTGATGCTCTGCTAGGCATCACTAATAGGCATCTAATAAATATTAACATAGACATTTTAGGAGTCAGTGAACTAAAATGGATGGCAACTGGCAAATTTAATTCAGATGACCATTATATCTACTTCTGTGGGCAAGAATCCCTTAGAAAGAATGGAGTAGCCCTCATAGTCAACAAAAGAGTCCAAAATTCAGTACTTGGGTGCAATTTCAGAAACAACGGAATGATCTCGGTTCATTTCCAAGGCAAATCATTCAACATCACAGTAATCCAAATCTATGCCCCAACCACTAATGCTGAAGAAGATGAAGTTGAATGGCTCTATGAAGACCTACAAGACTTTCTAGAACTAAGCCCCCAAAAGATGTCTTTTTCATCATTGGGGACAGGAATGCAAACTGGAGTAACAGGAGAGTTGGGCCTTGGAGTACAAAATGAACCAGGGTAAAGGCTAACAAAGTTTTTCAAAGAGAGCACACTGGTCATAGCAACCACCTTCCTCCACAAGAGACAACTCTACACATGGACATCACAAGATAGTCAATACTGAAATAAGATTGATTATATTCTTTGCAGCCAAAAATAGAGACACTCTATACAGCCAGCAAAAACAAGACCAGGATGATCTGTGGCTCAGATCATGAGATCCTTCTTGCAAAATTTAGACTTAAACTGAAGAAAGTAGGGAAAACCACTACATCACTCAGATATGACCTAAATCAAATCTCTTGTGGCTATACAGTGCAAGTGACAAATAGATTAAAGAGATGAGATCTGATAGAGTGACTGAAGAGCTATGGACAGAGCTTTCTAATATTGTACAAGAGGCAGTGACCAAAACCATTCCCAAGAAAAAGAAATGAAACAAGGCAAAATGGCTGTCTGAGGAGGAATTACAAATAGCTGAGGAAAGAGAAGCAAAAGACAAAGGAGAAAAGGAAAGATATAGCCATCTGAATGCAGAGTTTCAAAGAATAGCGAGGAGAGTAGATAAAGTCTTCTTAAGTGAACAACGCAAAGAAATAGAGGAAAACAAGAGAATAGGAAAGGCTAGAGATCTCTTCAAGAAAATTAGAGACACCAAGGGAACATTTCATGCAAAGATGGACACAATAAAGGACAGAAATGGTATGGACCTAACAGAAATAGACGATATTAAGAGGTGGCAAGAATACACAGAAGAACTATACAAAAAAGACCTTCATGACCCAGATAACCACGATGTTGTGATCACTCACTTAGAGCCAGACATCCTGGAGTATGAAGTCAAGTGGGCCTTAGGAAGCATTACTATGAACAAAGCTAGGGTAGGTGATGGAATTCCAGCAGAGCTATTTCAAATCCTAAAAGATGATGCTGTTAAAGTAAGGCACTCAATGTGATAGCAAATTTGGAAAACTCAGCAGTTACCACAGTACTAAAAAAGGTCAGTTTTCATGACAATCCTGAAGAAGGGCAATGCCAAGGAATGTTCAAACTACTGCACAACTGCACTCATTTCACATGCTAGCAAGGTAATGGTTAAAATCTTTCAAGGTAGACTTCAAGCTAGGTTCACACTATGTGAACCAAAACTACCAGATGTACAAGTTGGATTTAGAAAAGGCAGAGGAAACACAGATCAAATTGCCAACCACTGGATCATAGAAAAAGCAAAAGAATTCTAGAAAAGCATCTACTTCTGCTTCATTGACAATGCTAAAGCCTTTGATTGTGTGGATCACAGCAAACTGTGGATAACTTTTTTTTTTTTTGGCGACACCATGTGGATAACTCTTAAAGAGATGGGAATACCAGATCACCTTACCTGCCTCCTGAGAAACCTGTTTGAATACAAAGAGCAACAGTTAAAACTGAACATGGGACAATGGACTGGTTCAAAACCGAGAAAGGAGTATGTCAAGGCTGTATATTGTCACCCTGCTTATTTAACGTATATGCAGAGTACATCACGAGAAATCTGGATTGGGTGAAGCACAAACTGGAATCAAGATTGCCTGGAGAAATATCAATAACCTCAGATAGGTAGATGACACAACCCTAATGGCAGAAAGTGAAGAGTAACTGGAGAATCTCTTCATGAAGGTGAAAGAGGAAAGTGAAAAATCTGACTTAAAACTCAATATTCAAAAAACTAAGATCCTAAGTTCATGGCATCTGGTCTTATCACTTCACGTCAAATAGGTGGGTAAAAATGGAAACACTAACAGACTTCATTTTCTTGGGCTCCAAAATCACTGTGGATGGTGACTCCATCCATGAAATTAAAAGACCCTTGCTTCTTGGAAGAAAAGTTATGACAAACTTAGACAGTGTATTAAAAAGCAGAGACATCCTTTTGCTGACAAAGGTCTGTATAGTCAAAGCTATGATTTTTCCAGTAGTCAGGTACAGATGTGAGATTGGATCATAAGAAGGCTGAGCACCAAAGAATTGATGCTTTTGAATTGTGGTGCTGCAGAAGACTCTTGATGGTCCCTTGGACAGAAAGGAGATCAAGCCAGTCAATCCTAAAGGAAGTCAGCCCTGAATATTCATTGGAAGGATTGATATTCAAGCTGAAGCTCCAATGCACTGGTCACCCGATACAAAGACCCAACTCATTGGAAAAGATTCTGATGCTGAGAACAATTGGAGAAGGAGAAGGGGGTGACAGAGGATGAGATGGTTGGATGACACCATCGACTCAATGGACATGAGTTTGAGCAAACTCTGGCAGGTAGTGAAGGACAGGGAAGCCTGGTGTGCTACAGTCCATGGGGTTGCAAAGAGTCAGACACAACTGAGAGATTAAAAAACAACAACAAATATTAACCACTAATTTATTAACATAACATCTTAGTTTTATCCAAGTATCTATGGCAAGCATCTATGGTTGTTACTTTTATCAGATATCTATGACTGCACAGCATATTACTCCAAACCTAGTGGCTTATTTCAGTAAGCGTTTATTATCTCACAATTTCGCCAAGTCAGGAATTTTGAGTGTCTTAACTGGATGGTTCTGGTTCAGAATACCTCATGTGGCAGTTAGGATGTCAGCAAGGGTAAAGTCGTCAGAAGAGTTGACTGAGGTTGGAGGATCCACTTCTTAGATGACTGACTCCCACGATTGTTGGCTGGAGATCGCAGTCCCTCACCCTATGTACCTCTCTAAGAATTACTAAGTGTCTTTATGACATAGCAGCTGGCTTCCCCCAATCCAAGCTCTCTAAGAAAGAAAGGAGGAAGTCACAGTGCTGTTTAGGACCTAGTCTCTGAAAGTGTACGTTGTCACTTTCACTTTTCTTTTTTCTCCATAAATTCCAGTCCACACTCCAATTAGGCATTTTAAAACCCAGACATAGTTTACTATCAATATTCTTAGTATTTAAATGAAGTTGAACATAGTCATGAAGATATTTTCTTATGTGCATCCCAATGCCCCATCTCTTCCTCTACCAAATCCACATTTGGGCAATTGAGCACAGTAGTTAAGCAGTCCCATGGCACAAATTTGCAGATTGTTAAAGGCAATTGAAATAAGCGTTTATAATAGGATACAATTTTGAAACAGTTCTATTATTTGATGATAAGAAGTTCCCTCTTTTATACGAAATAAAGAAGGAATTATCATCTTAAAAATGGTTTTAAGGAAAGAGCAGATATGATAGTAACTATGGATAAAGTAATGATTAAAAAAGAAATTAAGTATATTTCACCGTTTGGCAAGTATTGCTTGTATGGATGCCCATGACGGATACATCTCACCTTGTTTTTAAAAAGGATTTACAAAGATATAATACATATCTAGCACGTCTGAACATAGTCTTAAAAGAGACCAGAACTGCTCAGCAACCTGAATGCCATCCTGTAGGCCTTGTCTATGGCTGTAGTCCCTTCCAAATTTCTCTTTACTTTGAAGAGGGGGAAAGGGGGCATTATTAAGACAAAGTAGCCTGCCAAGTCCTTTTCTTATAATATCTCATTTATTCACTATCTTATAATTGATTATTCTTTAGCATATAATCACCAACATTAGATTATGGCCAGGCTCAGCATTCAAGACAGTAAGAAAGACATTCTCATATTCCTCTGGCCTTGTAACCTTGACCAATTGCCCATAGTAACCAGGATATGAGTTTCCCAAGACCTGTTCACTGAGGATTGGAAATCTCGAGTTGGGAAGCATAAACTGAGTAGGACAATAAATAAAGGAAACTTTTATCAATATGGACAACGTTCTGCATAGTCTAAGCTGTTTTTCCAGTGGTCATGTACGGATGTGAGAGTTGGACCATAAAGGAGGCTGAGCATTGAAGAATTGATGCTTTCAAACTGTGGTGCTGGAGAAGACTCTGGAGAGTCCCTTAGACAGAAGGAGATCAAACTAGTCAATCCTAAAGGAAATCAACCCTGAACATTCAATGAAAGAACTGATGTTGAAGTTATAACTCCAAAACTTTGGCCACCTGATATGAACAGCCAACCCACTGGAAAAGACCATGATACTGGGAAAGATTGAGGGCAGGAAGAGAAGGGGGAAACAGAGGACAAGGTGATTGGATGGCATCACCGACTCAATGGACATGAGTTTGAGCAAACTCCGGGAGATGGTAAAGGATAGGGAAGCTTGGCATGCTTTCAGTCTATGGGGTTGCAAAGAATCAGACACAACTTAGGAACTGAACAACAACAAGTCAAACCCATCACAATGCATAGCAGCACCAAGGAAGTCTGGAGTCACAAATTCCAACTAGAAAAGAGATGAGAAGGGAGGCGCAGGGATGTGTGAGACTCTCAACTTAGGTGGCAAAAGATTCCTCCTCATTATCTTTTCTTCTGCTTACTAAATCCATCTCCATGGATTTTTTTTTAATATCCTTGAATAAAATACAAAAGGGGCAACGGATTGTGAAATGTAGGATAGGGACATATTAGAATCAGAATCATAGTATTTTATAGCTGGAAGGAAATATCAAGATCCCCTAGGCAAGTTTTCACAGAATGTTCTGTAGAGTTCTTATTCTATGGTACCTCAGGGATTTAGTTAGGGGAGACTAGGGAGGAGCTTGACTGGTACAGCAAAGAGGGAGTAGGAGAGGTTAATTTTGCTTTCTTTTATGTATTAGGCATCTATATGAGATTTCCTTTAGAGGAAAGAACAAAAGAATTCTATTGTGTTTTAAAAAGTGGGGAATAGGACTTCCCTGACAGTCCAGTGGTTAAAGCTCCACCTTCCAATGCAGGGGGTGTGGGTTAGATCCCTGGTCAGGAAGCCAAGATCTCACATGACTTGGGGCAAAAAAAAACCAAAACATAAAACAGAAGCAATATTGTAACAAATATAATAAAGACTTTAAAAATGGTAGACATAAAAAAAAAAAAAAAAACCACCAGGGGATGGGGGTGGAGTGAAGTCAGCCACCAAATTGAGTCTTTGGTGTTAGACTGGAGATGAGATGACCTATCTGAGCATCCCAAGTTTGTGGCAGTACCTCCAGCCCACTCACTCTCATCACCACACCAGGCTACCTCTCATTATGCAGCCTGATTCCCTGTGAGATGATTTAATTAAAACTGTGGCCATTTTGATTTCCATCTTGAGATTCTAATTATTTTATGTTAAATATCATGGTAGCTAATAAAAGTGAATTAAATGTATAAATACAACATTAAGTTTAAATAATATTTTCAACAGTGTTTGGAACTTCTATCCCTCTGTCCACCTGGACTTTAATACTTTATTACTGCCTCTGCCAATAAAACTGCCTGCCATTTCTGAAAGTAGAGACTGTATCACTTCTTTCTTCAAGGTCAAGGTATTATTTTTTAGGAGGAAAATTGTTCTCTTAAACCAACCAAGTATAATTACCAAGTGTTTCTTATCCTGCAAGAATTTACATAGAAGTGACAAAACAGTAAAGCAACAATAGAATTCTAATCCCTTCCCAACCAACCCTGGTTCTGCCATAAACCTACAGAAAAAAAATGTCTAAAACTGCAGGAGCCCAACACTGCATTTACCACCCCAGGTTTTACACTCTTAGTCACAGACACAAAGGACTAAGATCTGGAGCAAGGAGAAACAAAAGATCCCAGTTTCCCTCTTGGCCTAACAATCTCTCCCTCTACAGGTAGTTAACAATAATTGCTATATATGTTCATTTATGTCCAGCATTATTAAAGTGCTTGACAGCTTTATATGTATTATCTCATTTAACCCTCACAAGGACACTATGCAATGGACACCTCTTCTTAAAGAAGAAATAAAAGCACAAAGA
The DNA here is from genome assembly GCF_023699985.2 of Odocoileus virginianus. NCBI lineage: Eukaryota > Metazoa > Chordata > Mammalia > Artiodactyla > Cervidae > Odocoileus > Odocoileus virginianus. The sequence goes on along the minus strand of NC_069678.1, from coordinate 20,812,714 downwards.
CAAAACTACTTTGCCCACAAAGGATTAAACCAGGAACCACTACTCCAGAGCCCAGAAAGTGGGACCCCTAAACATGCTCCAGATGTAGTTTAGTTCAGGGACTCAGAAATCAGACCTAAGAAAAAAAAATAGCTGTTGTAATAAAAATGCATTAGAGAGAGGATAAAAAAGGAAGGACATAGGCTGCTTGATCCCTGGGTTTGATCCCTGCTTCTCCTTTGGAGGTTTGTCCTTCCCAAAAGGAATCAGGAAGGGGACGGGAGCAGGATTAGTGCTATAGGTTAAAATGCTCACATCTGTCCCTCCACATTCTAATCTAAGAACACATCCCAGAACCTAAGAAGCCTAAGGAATACAGGCCTAGGGAGGAAGGAACAACTGTGACTATGGGGGTGAGGGCTGGATTGTGGGGAGCTTAGGAAAGAGGCAAGAGTCAACTCATTGGAAAGGACACTGATGCTGGGAAAGATTGAAGGCAAAAGAAGAGGGTGGCAGAAGATGAGATGGTTAGATAGCATCACTGACTCAATGGACATGAGTTTGAGCAAACTCTGGAAGATAGTGGAGGACAGGGAAGCCTGGCATGCTGCAGTCCATGGGGTCACAAAGAATCAGACTTGGCTTAACTACTGCACGACAACAGGAAGGAGGCAAGACCGGGGCACTGGGAAGCAGCTCTGTGAAAGATCAGAGAGGTCAATGGAGGTGGACAGTGGGGTTGGCCAAGAATAAGCCCAAAAGGACTGGGGAGACGTGGAGCATGAGACAGGAACCAGAGAAGCCACATGAGCCTGAGGTGGGTGACAGCGCCTTTATTTATACTCCTCTCCCTGAAAGAGCACAGACCACCTTATGCACAATCCCTCCATCTTATAGTCTTCCTAAAGTCAATGGTCACATCGAGTGTATCTTGATTCAAGCAGGGCCAAAAGTAAATGACATGGAGCATTTAAAATGAGTGCAATCCTAGCTGGAAATAGAGTAGTCATTCTAAGAGTGTTTTACATATGCCTGCAGCAGAGCCTCAGTATCATTCTGAACTGAATAAGACTGAGCTGAAGTGAGCAAAGTGACCCGCTTGCTGGAAGTTTCAGGCATAAGACAGAGACACTGGCAAGTGATCAGATTTTTCTCCACTTCTATAATGACCCCCACCTTGGACAATGACAGTGACACTCTGAGGGGGCAGGTTTCAAACTGAAGGGAGCGCCTTCTTTTGGGTTCTCTTGTTCCTGAAACCATTCTCAGGAAGCAGGAAGAGCCTGGATGATGAGAAGAGATGAACAGATGCTGGAAGAGAACAGCCCTGCTGTTCATCACGTGGAGAGCTTTACTGAGAAAGGGCTGTCTAATAGAGAAGTTTGTTGGGGATGAGGGAACCCCCAAAACGAAAACCACATCTCTACTGTTTATTGCCAGTTCTGCCCATATGCATCTGTTTCCATTTGCAATAAATGAAAACCTCTCTTTTCTCTTGTTGACATCAAAGCCAGAGACCAGGCTTCAGCTCATTGTCATAGCTGCTATCATTAATAATCCTTATGACCATGATTACATTGCCATCTACTCAGTGTGCTGGGGAGAGAGGAGCAAAGGAGCAGACAATAGGAACCAGCTCCTGTGGGATGCAAGGAATATTCACTCTATTGCACTATCATGCACACTGGATTTCAGACAGAGCCCCAGGGTGGTGATAGTGGAATTCAGCCCCTTTGAGAGGACTGACATAGGACCAGTGGTTGCCCCTCCAAGGCTTGTTCACATCTACTTTTAGTTTCTCCAGTGTAAATGCAACGAGAGGCCCATCTAGCTCTTCCCTCTTTGTTTTTTCTCATCACTCTGCCTGAATCTGAGTGACAAACAATGGTCTTATCCATTTCAATAAATGTATAGATTTGTTAGGGTATAACTGACCCAAATGGATTTCCCTGATGGCTCAGTGGTAAAGAATACACATGCAATGCAGGAGCCATGAGTTCGATCCCTGGGTCAGGAAGATCCCTTGGAAAATGAAATGACAATCCACTCCAGTATTCTTGCTTGAAAAATTCCATGGACAGAAGCCTGGCAGGCTACAGTCCACAGGGTCACAAGAGTCAGGCATGACTTAGAAACTAAACCATCACCACCACCATCAACTGACCCAAACACACCATACAAATTAGCTCACATCCTGAGGGGGCTTCCAAAAACAAAATAAGAACTCAGAAGAAGGACTTAAATGAAAAATAGTCAATACTGCCTCTCCTTTCTTTATAGGAACTAGGGGTAGGGTGCGGAGGATTTTTGAGAGTAGATAGCTGCTTCTTCCATGTTGGTTCTGCTTGAAACACCCAGAAGGATGGAATTGGGTTACACTCAGCTCAGAGTGGAACAAAATGACAACAACATTGGAAATGTCTAAACTTATAAAAATAGACATAGGGCTATAGTTGTTCCCTCCCCACCCCTAAGTTTGGCACATACTTGGAACTCAAGTATTTGTGGAATGAATGAAGATTATATGCACAATTGTACTAGAACACAGTGTTTTCTGTATTTTCCTGGCCCTTGGCTCTCCATGTAGCCTTCTCTCTTCTATCCACCCTGGCTGTGGCAGAGAGCTGCCTGTTACTCCACAAAGCCACTAGGCATCTGCTCACTCAGGGCCTTTCTCCACTGTCCATCTGAAAACTCCATGCATCTGTGCAAACTTAGCTCTGGTGCCAGAGGGGCTAGGAAGGCTGAGTTTGATCTGGGGGGCTGATTTCTCCCCTTCTGCCTTGTCTGTGTCTTCCCCATGTTTTCATTACACTTACCACAGTGCCTTGCCAGGTAACTGTCCACATTTCAGCAGTCTGGCAAGGGCTGAAATTTCAGTGATTGGCACAGTGATGGGCACATAATTGGAACTTCCCAGATAGTGCTAGTGGTTGAAAAAAAAAAAAAGAACAACCCTGCCAATCCAGGAGATGCAAGTTTGATCCCTGGGTTGGGAAGATCCCTTGGAGAAGAGCATGACAACCCACTCCAGTATTCTTGCCTGGAGAATAACATGGACAGAGACTGGCAGGCTACAGTTCATAGGGTTGCACAGAGTCAGACATGACTGAAGTGACTTAGCACACAGGCACACAAGCACAGGAATGTAATATCTTTTTGAAGGAAGTTTGATGAATGAATAAGTGATCTTCAACAGATTTAAATTGAATTGGGGGGCAAAGCAAGGTTTTCCATGACCTAAACTGTGTCCAAACTCCAGCAATCAGTTTCACAAATATGCAAAATTGATAATAAAGAAGTGAAAAGTCGAAGTGTTAGTTGCTCAGTCGTGTCCAACTCTTTGCAATCCCATGGATGTAGCCAACCAAGTTCCTCTGTTCAGGGCATTCTCCAGGCAAAAATACTGGAGTGAATTGCCATTCCCTTCTCCAGGGGATCTTCTCGACCCAGGGATTGAACCCACTGCTTTGTGGACAAATTCTTTACTTCTGAGCTACCAGGGAAGCCAATAATAAAGAAAGCATAGCAAAACTATCACAAGCACATTCTTACCCTTAAAAAAGAAAAAGAGAGATGCAAAAACTACTCATGATGAAATATTAGTGGTGATTTACTTTCATACAGGCAGGAAGGAGAGAGCATGCTGATTTGAGATCTAGCAGCTTAAGGTGCGCCCATTTCCCAGGGCACTATGTCTGCCACTGTTTTTCACTGGACTGCAGGTCCTTATTGTATTCTGAGAGCTATTTGGCATAAAAATTATTTAACTGAACTGTGACTCCATATAATAGCCTTGAAATCATCACTGCATTTTCAACAAAAACAACATTTATCTACTTTGCACTCAAGGCTCTTGTTATTAGAGCCTACACAGCAGACTCTATCCAGAGTTTAGTGCTGTTCCTAAAAATGAATATGCATGTATTCAAAGAGACTGAGATTAAATTCCACTTTTCCCTTGTATTTCCAGTAGTTCAAAATTATACTGCTCAGTTATATTAATATATTATCCCTAATTATTAATTTCATTAACAATTTCTTTTTTCAATATATTTTCTGAACACTTTCTAATATTTATCTACCCCATATACACACATGTGTATGCATGTGTGTTTTTATTGTAGCTATCTCAAGTCCATGTAGCATATAGGCAGATTATAAATTGCATACTAGATAAAAAGAAATATAGGGGAAAAAAACCAATTATCAACTGGGAACGACATACCAATTCTACAGGATCCAGTAAGACTGAAGACCTCTACAACCTTAACCTATTGGTTTGAACCACATGAAATCGCCAACATTCTATCATTTTTGACTTACAAAATTGGCAATATTTTTTAGCCTAATTTCTACTTCTCAGGTTAATTTCAAAAGTTTTGGGATTTCCAGTATTTCCTGGTTTTGTGGACTGTGACCTGTTTTTCACCCTGCCACAGTGGTTTTCAAGCTCAGCTAAATATTGGAATACTTCCTGAAGCGTTTCAATATCCTGACCCTGCTCCAAACCAGTTAAACCACTATCTTTAAAATAAATCTACATTTAGGATTGGAACCCACCTGCAAATGCAGGAGACCTAAGCAACACAGGTGCGATCCCTGGATTAGGAAGATCCCCTGGAGGAGGGCCTGGCAACCCACTCTAGTTTTCTTGCCTAGAGAATCCCATGGACAAAAGAGCCTGGCAGGCTGCAGTCCAGTGGGTCACAAAGATTCAGACACAACTGAAGCAGCTTAGTATGCACACACATCAATAATTTTTAAAGCTGTCCAGGTGATTCTACTATACTGTTGTAACTGAGAACCACAATTCTATAGAAACTACTCTTTATGTTTCAAACACACTGCCATCTGAGCATCTGGGAATACATCTCTGAGCTCTGCCAAGATTATGTAATTATGAAGGGAACCCCAGAGACACACTTGTAAGGCCCAGCTGTCCTTATAAACCAAAAGACTGACCTACAACATGATGCTCTTGTTTAGACTCCCAAGTCTTTGATGTTTCCAGGGTGTAACCCTGTGGTCACAAGGTTACCTAGGAATAAACTAAGAGTACCACTTCCTACCTACCCCTCCACTTCCTTTGGCATTATCAAGTCACATCTTTTCTTTTTACTAATTGGCTAAACAGAAAAATAGGCTATTACTAGGCACACAACTTGTAAGAACCTCTGATTAGGCCACACTATATGCTGCTGAAGGCTCTTCTTCCACAAAACACTCATTTTCCAAAGCGGAAACTGTTCTCCTCACAATTTCCCCACCTCTGCTTTCATGCTGATGGCTCAGCCTACAAAAAAGTCTGTAAATGGGTATCTGCTCTGATTGCAAATGTTCAGCAATGGTGCGCCTTGCCTTCAGAGACCTCCACATTTTCCACCTAAGCTCAGCACCCTTAAAAGCCAGTGATGTAAGCCAGATGCTGAGAGCTCCAGGCTGAGTCTGACATCATTCCCTTGTCAGGGACTCTGCCATCACCCACCAGTGACCACTGCTGTGTGTGCCGAAGTTAAAGGTGGGCACTTAGCACATTTATTACATACGGGGCTTATTAGATAACTGGGTTCTGTTGTGATAAATTGGCTGTGTGCTTCATTTGGACTCTCAATGCTCTGCAGGTTTTTCTAATTTAGTTTTGCCATGGCTCAGCCAAGATGGGATTCAGAGGAAGAAGAAGAAGGGAAAGGGGGAAAAAAGAGAAAAAAGCCTGTGTTGTATATCAAATCCTTGCTTCGTCTCTTTCTGGCTCTGAAATGAAGGGCCTTTTAAGCTGCTGTCTTCAACAGCATCCACAGAGCTGTCATCCTCGGGAGGTTTGTTTTATTTAAAGTACCCCAGCTCTTTCATGATGACTCCTCCATTCATTATGAATACTTGCTGCTTTGGTCCAAAGCTGTCACTTTTTTTTTTTCTTTTTCCCCTTCCTTTTAAGTTTGGATTTAAATGTGCACACATCACACTCACACATACCTCCTCAGTACCACCAGTAAATGGAGGCTGGCGGGTGGGAGGGAGATGGAAAAAGGAGGTGGGAGAGTGCTGTTGGCTGTGTCCTGTATGAAGTACACTGTACCTGCAGCCTTTGGGAGGCTTCAGATCTCTCGCCCTCCAAGCGAACACCAGGGCATTGAAGGCTGCTTTGAAATGTGGCAGGCTTTGAGCGCATGTGTGCGTGCTGGTGCAATGAAACACAAAAATCTATTTCCCTATCAGAGTGACTGACATTTCTTTCCTCCTTAATGCAGGCCTTGATCTTTTCCTGACTGAGTTTTCTGATTCCCTCCAGCTTGCCTTATCAGTAGGTGAACCCTCATCAAAGAACACAGAAATCATGTGGTCCTTGACGCCATGTCTGGCTTAGCCTATTAGGACCACTGACCACATCTCAAGGGTAACACCTGGGGAGCAGATGCCAGCTCAGTGGCCTTGAATGAGGAAATCCCAACATACCAACTGCATTGAAATTGTACACCTTGCTTCTTCTACAGGGGTAATTTACTGCAGATAAGGCCATTCTAGGCCCCCACCAGCCCTATTCCATGTCATCCCCCTAAGTTTACTCAAACTGCTCTTTAATTCAAGGTGGGGTTCTATAGAGTAGCAGCATAGTTTAATGGATAACCTCTGGACTTTTGAGTCAGATAAAGCTGGGTATCCCAGTTCTACTTCTTATTTGTATGTATGTTAGTTATATAACATTTCCATACCTCAATTTCCCCATCAGTAAAATAGGTAGAATGACAATGCCCACCTCACAGAACTGGGACATCATACATGTGGAGCTCATGGAAAGGGATGTGGCTCATAAGAGCTCAATAACTGTGCACCACTACCAGTATGAGGATTTCTTAATCATTTTGAAAGTAGCAAAGCAGTTGCCAGCCTCTCTTGTATTCCTCATTTCCTTTTCTTTGAGAAAAAGGAATCCAGATTGAAATAGAAGAAGTAAAACTCTCACTATTTGCAGATGACATGATCCTCTACATAGAAAACTGTAAAGACTCCACCAGAAAATTACTAGAACTAATCAATGAATAGAGCAAAGTTTCAGGATATAAAATTAACACACAGAAATCCCTTGCATTCCTATACACTAATAATGAGAAAACAGAAAGAGAAATTAAGGAAATAATTCCACTCACCATTGCAATGAAAAGAATGAAATACTTAGGAATATATCTACCTAAAGAAACAAAAGACCTATATATTGAAAACTATAAAACACTGATGAGAGAAATCAAAGAGGACACAAACAGATGGAGAAATATACCATGTTCATGGATTGGAAGAATCAATATAGTGAAAATGAGTATACTACCCAAAGCAATCTATAGATTCAATGCAATCCCTATCAAGCTACCAACGGTATTCTTCACAGAACTAGAACAAATAATTTCATAACTTGTATGGAAATACAAAAAACCTCAAATAGCCAAGGCAATCTTGAGAAAGAAGAATGGAACTGGAGGAATCAACCTGCCTGACTTCAGACTATACTACAAAGCTGCAGTTATCAAGACAGTATGGTACTGGCACAAAGACAGAAATATAGATCAATGGAACAGAATAGAAAGCCCAGAGATAATCCACATACCTAGGACACCTTATCTTCGACAAAGGAGGCAAGGATATACAATGGAAAAAAGACAACCTCTTTAGCAAGTGGTACTGGGAAAACTGGTCAACCACTTGTAAAAGAATGAAACTAGAACACTTTCTAACAACATACCCAAAAATAAACTCAAAATGGATTAAAGATCTAAATGTAAGACCAGAAACTATAAAACTCCAGGAGGAGAACATAGGCAAAACACTCTCTGACATAAATCACAGCAGGATCCTCTATGACTCACCTCCCAGAGTAATGGAAAAAAAGCAAAAATAAACAAATGGGATCTAATTAAACTTAAAAGCTTTTGCACAACAAAGGAAACTATGAGCAAGATGAAAAGACAGCCTTCAGAATGGGAGAAAATAATAGCAAATGAAGTAACTGACAAAGAATTAATCTCAAAAATATACAAGCAACTCCTGCAGCTCAATTCCAGAAAAATAAATGACCCAATCAAAAAATGGGTCAAATAACTAAACAGACATTTCTCCAAAGAAGACATACAGATGGTTAACGAACACATGAAAAATGCTCAACATCACTCATTATCAGAGAAATGCAAATCAAAACCACAAAGAGGTACCATCTAATGCTGGTCAGAATGGCTGCTATCCAAAAGGCTACAAACAATAAATGCTGGAGAGGGTGTGGAGAAAAGGGAACCCTCTTACACTGTTGGTGGGAATGCAAACTAATACAGCCACTATGGAGAACAGTGTGGAGATTCCTTTAAAAACTGGAAACAGAACTACCATATGGCCCAGCAATCCCACTGCTGGGCATACACACTGAGGAAACCGGAATTGAGAGACACGTGTACCCTAATGTTCATTGAGGCACTGTTTACAATAGCCAGGACATGGAAGCAATCTAGATGTTCATCGGCAGACAAATGGTTAAGAAAGCTGTGGTACATATACACAATGGACTATTACTAAGCCATTAAAAAGAATACATTTGAATCAGTTCTAATGAGGTGGGAGAAACTGGAGCCTATTATACAGAATGATGTAAGCCAGAAAGATAAACACCAAAGCAGTATACTAACGCATATATATGGAATTTAGAAAGATGGTAACGATAACCCTATATGCAAGACAGCAAAAGAGACACGGATGTATAGAATAGCCTTTTGGACTCTGTGGGAGAAGGCAACGGTGGGATGATTTGAGAGAATAGCATTGAAACATGTATATTATCAAATGTTAAACAGATCTCCAGTCCAGGTTTGATGCATGAGATCAGGGCTGGTGCACTGGGATGACCCAGAGAGATGGGATGGGGAGGAAGGTGGGAGGGGGGTTCAGGATGGGGAACACATGTACACCCATGGCTGATTCATGTCAATGTATGGCAAAACCACTACAATATTACAAAGTAATTAGCCTCCAATTAAAATAAATAAATTTTTTAAAAAAGAATCAGTTGCATGCAACTTAAAGAAAAAAAAAGAAGAGATTTCAGGTCCTGCTTCAACAAGGGAAGGGTTAAGAGAGCAGCAGTGCAGTGGTGTCAACTGAGGAAGAGGAGGACAATAGGAGGAGGAGGAGGACTGGGCACCATTGCCACTGCCTCCAGCATGACAGGCACCCAAGAACTCAGGATCCATGACTCCTGTTACTCAAGGCTCTCCATTCTGAGCTATGCGTTTTTCCTATCACCTAGAGCTTCTGAAATCAAGAGGTATTTTCAGTTGTGTATATTTAATAGTGAGGCTTTTTTTTTTTTCTCACAAGGGAGATACTCTATGGATGCTACCTCCTAGAACTGGTGACATCTTTAGAATTCAGATTTCAGAAGAAAGTTTTAGTGTTAGTTGCGCTCAGTCATGTCTGATTCTTTGCAACCTCAGCGCCTGTAGCCCTCCAGGTTCCTCTGTCTATGGAATTCTCAGGCAAGAATAGTGGGTGGCTTACCATTTCCTTCTCCAGGGGATCTTCCCAAGCCAGGGACTGAACCTGGGTCTCCGGCAGTGCAGGCAGATTCTTTACTGTCTGAGCCCCCAGGGAATATCCCAGATTTCAGACGGAAGGATGGCTTGTCAGCTCTACTCTGTGCACTGAATACCAGTCTGGTGTAGTACAGACAAGAGGGCAGCTGACCACGGTCATCTAGGCCCTAATATTTAAGCATCATTCTGTTAGGAAATGAAGAGAAAGGGTCCAGGCCAGCTGGCATTTCTGGAAAATTCCCTGCTGCTGCTAGCTTGCTTCAGTCATGTCTGACTCTGAGACCCCAGGGACTGCAGCACACAGGCTCTTCTGTCCATGGGATTCTTCAGGCAAGAATGCCGGAGTCGGTTGCCATTTCCTACTTCAGGAGATCTTCCTGACCCAGGGGTAAAACCTGTGTCTCTTACATCAACAGGAAAATTTCTTATTTAGCTCTGACCCTGGACATGATTCAAAATCACGATGTGATCATGACTATGCCAATATCTAACCTACTTTTGGAGAGTGAACCCCACTGGTAAAGGCCCGTGCTCTGATTCTCAGAGCCCTGGAGAGTGAGGACACTTCTGGATTCTTCCCTCAGTATTTGGTACTGAGGCTGGTAGCCTCAACCGTTTACTCAACATTTACTGAGTGCCCCCTATATGCCAAGTACAGTTAAGAACTTGGAATACACAGGTGAATATGCCCTAAAATAACTTATAAGCAGAGGAAGGAGATGGATAAGAAAGATACGTTTCTTAATTGTATCATAGAGCCAGGTATTGTATTACCTGTAAACCTCATGACTCTGTATGTTGGGATTTCTTGTTCCCAATTCACAGGTGAGAAACTGATCATTGAAATGGTTAAGAGACTTGCTTAAAGCCAAATAAAACCTATAAGGGGTAAAACTAATATTTAAATCTTATTTAATACAGCAAACTGCCCCCACTCAGCATTCCTGATCCTTTTACCCTGCTCTGCTTTTTGTTTTCAGTTTGTCTGTTTCCTCCACATCTCTTATCACTCTCAAACATACTATATTGTTTATATAATATTTTAGTGGGTTTCTTAATTATTCTGTCTCAGTCTACTGGAATGTAAATACCACAATGGTTCTCTTTTGTTTATTGGCTGCACATGCATACTTGCATGCTAAGTTGCTTCAGTCTTCAACTCTTTGCGACCTTATAGACTGTAGCCCACCAGGCTCCTCTGTCCATGGGAATTCTCCAGGCAAGAATACTAGAGTGGGTTGCCATGCCCTCTTCCAGGGTATCTTCCCAACCCAAGGATCAAACCTGAGTCTCCTGTGACTCCTGCAATGCAGGCAGATTCTTTACTGCTGAGCTACTGGGGAAGTCCTGGCTGCACATAGTGTTCAATAATAGTTGTTGAATAAACAAGTTATTAGATGGTTCCAAAAGTATTAACTCTTTCTTTTGATCCTCTTGTAATGTCAGTTAGTTCATAAGAAATAATGTTTATAGGCTTAAATAAAATGCTATGGGAGTTCAGAGAAAGAGTTAAAAATATTAACTGAACCTGAGTGCAGAAATCTGGAAAAGTGTGAAAGCAGAGTTTATCACAGTATGGCCCAGCGATAAGCTGTTTCAGAATTATACCAAAGTCTGCTGAAAATGCAGATTCCTGGCTCCTACCACAAATTACTTCATTATATTTTCTGAGCCTAACTATGTGTATCTTAAAGCACTTCCCAGGTGGTTGCTATGCACCTCCAAGTTTTGAGAATCAGTGAAGGGTTTGAGAAAGAGACAAAACTTGGTAAAGAACTGGAGGAAGGACAGCTATAGTGGATGTTTTTACAGATGAAGAATTGAGGACTACACAAGTTTGGTCACTTGTCCCAAATCACAAAGCCAGTAAGTCAGAATTTGGGATCAAGGCTCAGAAGGCCAGTGAGTCAGAATATAGGATCAGGGCTCTTCCTGGTACATTTTATTGGCTTCGGGATCATCTTTAACTTCTTTACATCCTTGCAATCTAATATGTTATCAATATTCGCTCAGAAAATAGATACTGAACAAGGTGACACCTTATACTGCAGAAGTAGCTTGAGTAATTGCCCTAACCCTCACAGCAGTAAGGAACTCCTTATTTTTAAGAACCTCCCAGCCAACCCCTCACATCCCAGTCTTTAAAACCCAGGGCCCTGAGTAGGCCAAAAGCAGACAGACTGCAACTACTCTGCTCAGGTCAGCGTCTCTCCCTGTCTGACATGAAGGGAGTCAGTGGTGGGGCAGAGACAACCTCTGTGTGGGAAGCAAGTGGGAAAAAAGTTCTACCGAGTCACACATTCCAGTCTGGTTGGACCACTCTCTACTTTCAAAGTGTGCCACAGTTCTCAGCCACCCCAAGGCTGACAACATACACACATACTTTAACAAAGGGTTTCCATGGAGCAGCCTCCTCAAGGTTAGTCTGGCTTTCTGCCACATCTCTGCACATCATCTCTGATTCTGGGGGACCCATCAGTCTTTTGCCAACCAAGGGCTTCATTCAAACAACAACAATAAAAACAGGAAGACTGTCATTAGGTTTTATTTTTACCACAAGTTTCCAGGGGAAAAATGAGAAGGAAAAAAAACCACACACACACTCACACACTCTGAAAACATCCCATGTCCCGTCACATCCCATTTTTACAGTATAGCTGTAGGGTGTGTGATCCGCAGCCAGAAATAAAACAGGACTGAAGAGTCAGCCATCTGTCTGGAAGGACCCACAGCCCCAGATGGCACTTCCTTTCTGGCTTTCTGGTAACAATCTCCTCTGTCTAACGAAATGAGGCAGAAATTGCCCAGTGAGTTAGTGGGGGTGACAAACCCCCGCCCTCCCAGCCCTGGCATTGGGATTTGAAATTCTCCAGCAATGCCCAATTTATCTGTACATATTACCTCACCCTTGCTGTTGTCATGCCGCACACTGCTTGTTCCATGTTTTCAAAATATGTGTGGGGGGGATGTGTGTGTTAGTGAAGTTTTCAAGGGCAGGAATTATTTCCTTCTCTTCTCATGCACCGAGTCTTAGACCACCCAAAGGGCAATACATCTTTTTTTTTTTTTAAACCCTCTACATAGTAGTGATAAGCACTTACTGACCATTAACTGGTTAACTGTTAGAGCCAGTTCCTTGAAGACAAGTCTACATCAACCCAAGCACAGACAATTTTTAAATTAGGACCTAGGAGTTGAAAAGAGAACAAGAGATTGCTAACCAGTATGATGTACCTAAAAGACCCCTGGCTGGGCCTTCAGAAGACTATCTTAACTCTACTACTCGCTAACAGTGAGACCACCAGCAAGTTAGATATTTAATCTTGAGAACCCTGAGACTTCTCATTTTGCATAATTTACATTTTACAAAATTACAAATAAATTTGAGCTCCTGAAACATGAGAACTGTAGAATGTATCCAGTTCATCACTGTCTGTACTCCATTGTGTAACACAGAGGTTCCAAATAGGAGCTATGGCAGAGCCACCTGGAGAAGTTATTGAAATACAGATCTCTGGGCCCACCCCGAGTTTCTGATTCAGTGGGTCTGGTGTGAGGCCCAAGAATTTTTGTTCTAACAAATTCTCAAGTGATTCTAATGCTGCAGATTCAGGACTCACACTCAGAACCCTGGGTTAGTATATGCTGTAACATTACAAGAATTCAGGAAATGTTTATTTATGAGAATGAATGCATAAGTGAATCTGTAAAATGACTTGAGAAATAGGTAAGTTTTGACACGAATCAAGGACCTGCAAACAATGTGACCACCTCCTTTTATAGTCATTGATTAGTGACTATATATAGGGCTCAACATGGTCCATCAATATACAAACAAAAACCAGTACTCCTTTAGGCCAGGGGCCTCTCCAGTTTACAAAACTTCACCAAGCTGAGAAGACAACCAAGTAGTTTGCATAGGAGGATACCCTTAATGGTGTTTGGAGTAAAATAATGGTTTCCTTGATGGTTAAGGATGTTTTAACTCCAGAAAGACAGAAAATTAAGTGAAGAAAAAATTTTAAAGTCAAATACATATTACTAATGTATTTCTTTTATGAATTTGTGAGTGAAAGTAAAAGTGTTAATTGCTCAGTCGTGTCCGCCTCTTTGTGACCCCATGGACTGTAGCCCACCAGGCTCCTCTGTTCATGGAATTCTCCAGGCAAGAATACTGGAACAGGCTGCCATTCCCCTCTCCACGGGATCTTTCTGACCCAGGGATTGAACCTGGGTCTTCTGCATTGCAGACAGGTTCTTTACCACTGAGCCATGAGGGTACGTGTGTGCTTTTTCTTAAAGATTATTTAAAAGCATTCGTATACTAGGAAAACAGAAATCTTTGGTTACATCTTTTCATTTACAGCAATTTTTTGGCAGTCATAAGCACCAACCTCACCTATCTTGCTAAATATTGGGTTGGGCAAAAGTTCATTTAGATTTTTCCATAAGACTCAATGGAAAAACTTTTGCCCAACCAAATTAATTGGTTTTAATTACAACTATAGGCTAATGTTGTTAAGCCAATGAAGAACTTACTACAAGCATAGCCTTTGCTTGACTAAGGGGATATATAATTAAATTAAAATTCTGGATGGCATATCATCTGAAATGAAAACCTTCCTGTGCACGTTCCAGAATCAAATCTAAAATAAGAGCATAAGACCAGAAGGAAAAGGTTAATGTGCTCACATGTTTTAACCCTACCAACTAAACCTTTCCCATGGGCTACTTCACTGGAAGCCCATTCTACATCTCCTTTGCAAAGCCAACTGACTTAAAGGAGAGGGAGCCAAACCCACAATTATGATAAAGTTTTTTAACACTCCTCTCTCAATAATAGATAAAATATGCCAACCAAAACTCCATTGCTTATGTTGAAATTGTGTAACATCAGATAGAACTTCATAAAGGGCCCAAATCTTTGTCCATTGACCCAGATGTGTCCCTGATACACACTGGGAATCTCATCTTTTTAATGGGACCCCAAGGCTTGCTGGAATTATAGCTATAACTTCCAGGAGATGGGATAGACCTAATAATGCCCCTCAGACTTGAATCACTTCTTCTACAGTGAGAATTTAGAGTTGAGTTTAATCTGGAGCCAGAGGAGATGAAATTTAATTTAAAGGTTTGCTTTTCTAATACCAGCTGATATTAAACACCACAACAGGAGACCCTCAAGGCTCTCTCTCCAGTTCCACAGATGCCTTTTCCCTTTATGGAGAAGGTTCTGGTTAGAGAAAACAATAACTGATCAGAATATCTTCATGAGTATGAAAACTATAGTTGCTTATTCCCCTCCTCCTCCTTCAGCTGAGAGGAAGCCTACTCATCCCATGGTTAACCAGGCTGTGTCAAGGTTCCATCCTTTCATCTTGCTGAGCATAGAGGGTCATTTTTCCTTTCCTCCATTCTTCTTATCTACCACCCCAACCATAAATTAGCACTTTTTTCATTCTTGTAAAATCTTGTCATTTACTAAATAAAATCCAGTTACTTTTGTGATACATCCACAAACCTGTCCGACTAAGTAACCTCATCTACCAATTTTCTACCTACCAAATAGCACATGGTGCGAGCAAAAGCTACCCTGAGCACTTGGGGCAGTCGCATCCACCTAAAAAACCTCTCTTCACTCTCAGGACCTGTCCTGTCACCTCCTCCCTGAAGTGTCTGGGAGGATCTCGTCCTGGCTCCCATGGCCTCCTGGACATGCCTCTTCTGTTGCTCTAACCACCCTACATTACAGTCATGTACTCATTCATCAGTACCCTGAGGGCAGAAACAGAATCTTACGGTGAAGATGAAGCGTGTCTTCCAGACTGTTGAATAACCACACTAAAAGAATAACCACACAGAATAACACCCTTCATTTACTTGTGTAGGGTCTTTACCTGCCATATCCACTGAGTTACACCCTAAGCTCCCTGTGGTCCACTGGTAACTAAGGTGGCTCACTTGTAAAAGCAGAATCCCTAACCAGGGGTGACTTTATCTTTGTCACTTGATGGCTCCTCCTGTATCACTCAGACAGTAAAATCTCCTATCCCATTTACATGAGATGTAAATGTGTTTTCACACTTGTGCCTGGCGAAG
Organism: Odocoileus virginianus; assembly: GCF_023699985.2. Taxonomy (NCBI): domain Eukaryota; kingdom Metazoa; phylum Chordata; class Mammalia; order Artiodactyla; family Cervidae; genus Odocoileus; species Odocoileus virginianus. The sequence goes on along the minus strand of NC_069678.1, from coordinate 20,797,067 downwards.
TTCCTTCCGCACTACTGATGGTTAATTACCTGACGATGAATCCCCTCTCCTGAGAGGATGGGGAGCAACAGTGGTGGAAGGACAGAAGATTATTTGAATCACTCCTTCACTGAGCAAACTGAACATACATGTGCTATTCCTGGCGAAATGCTTTCTCCAGAGTTACCCAGTCCCATCCCCACCCCCTCCCATACCTTCACTTCTTATTCATTTTCTCCCTCTATTTCCTCTGTCAAATCATAAAGAACATCAAGTAACCTTCTGGGTTTTTAGGAGATTTCATTGTACTTGGTAATGTATGATTTATAAACATAAATAAAATAAATAGGATTCTGAGGGAATAAATTCTAAGTGGAATATCAATAAATCTCCTCCCTCTGAAGATGTCTCTATGATTTTCTCCTTCTCCCCTCCTTCCCACCTCCTTCCCCAGAATGGGAGAGTGCTCCCTTCTTTCCATCAGAAGAAATTAGGGGTGGGGTGGGGGAGGCAAGTAGGGAGAAGGGGGAGAGGTTGTGAGAGAAATGTAACACAAGGCTGCATTGAAATGTAAATTCCTTCAAATTATTAAGCACCAGAGAGCAGCTCTGCCAGCCCTTTGTTCCTCAGAGTCAGAATGTGTAATCTAGAAGAATAAATATCCAGCCAGATAGCAGCCACACAAGGAAATCTGGGCCATACATATTCAGAGCCCCCAGTCCCAGGGATACCCCTCTTCCTTATCAGGAAGATTCTGGTCACAGCCACTGATCACTGATCTAAACACCTCTAAATGGGGGTCAAGATTATAGTCATTTTCTGCCTACTTCGTTCTCCACACCTCACCCCCACCGGCCGCCTAGAAACCTAGACCTCCTTGAAAAGACTTTAAGCACAGGCACATCTGGTTTCCTCCATCTTTCAGCCTAACTCTGAAGATGCATTGGCCAGAGCTTTCTTTTTCAGTGGAGGAGACTTTCTCAACATCTTTGCCCAGAGTTGCCTTCCTCACAGCTTGAGAGAAATAACTTTGCAGTCTAATTTACATTTTTAATTCCCTCTTAGCTTCATGAACCCACGGATCTTCCAAGCAGGAGAGCAGACTATTATCAGCCCTCTCCTCACCGTTCTTTCCATTGTCAAACAGGACATTCAGCTCTAAACTCAGAAGGGTGGTCATGGCACGTGGTACAGGCATGCACGGTCAACGGCAGCACAAACGGTGCCTCCGTAGCTGAGACTCCTCAACCTGATCTCTGTCTCCCTCTCAGGCAGCTGCCTCTTCTGGATGTTGGTCAGAGGCATTCATTCTTTGTCCTCCTTCCAAAGATCTTCCTCCCTATCATGTGCCTACACATCCCAGGCATTTAGAAAATTGCCTGACAGATTTTTGTAAACCCATATGATAGATTAAAAGGGCCATCTGTGTGTGTGTGTCTGTGTGTCTGTGTGTCTGTGTCTGTGTGTGTGTGTGTGTGTGTGTGTGTGTGTGTGTGTGTGTGTGGCAGAGGAAACAGGCAAGGGTAGCAGCTCTTAAGAAGAAACTGCATCATTTTCCATGTTCAGTGAATACTGCCTTTTATTCTTATGTCTTGACCTTTCTTTCAAAATGGTCTTTGCCAGAGCTATGGCTATTGTGAAAGCAGAGTCATTTGAGCTTTACCTGTTAACTAGGAGTCTGTGCTTTCCTAGGAAATAACATTTTTCTTTCTTTTTTTTAATTTGGCTGCTCGGGCTTCCATCATTGTGGTACATGAGCTTAGTTGCCCACAACATGTGGGATCTTAGTTCCTTGACCAGGGATTGAACCTGCATTCCCTGCATTGCAAGCTGGATTCTTAACCCCTGGAACTATAGGGAAATCACAACCCATTTCTTTGTTATCATCTAGTACTTGGTCATCTGTGTCACCTTTGTTTGAACACTGATCAATGTCTGACTTAATCCTTGTGTGGTTTCTGTTTCTTCTCCTGCATTATAATCTCATTAAGAATGCAGATTATACAGGAGTCATTTTGTTATACAAAAGTCCTAAGTGCAATCTTCAATCAAGAGAAAAAAAACGAATAAATACCCATTGATTGGAATTCAAACGAATCACTCCCTCGTTCATCCTATCACCAGGTGTCCTTTACCAAAAGTTCTGATCCTTTCCCAGGGACCCAGGCTCTGGGGTGGGGTGGAGTTTCTGCCTCAACAGCAGGCCTTCCCATACCGGCACTCAGAATGTTCTATTGCCCAAGTCTCCTCTTCTGTTCCCGACTATCCTTTTCTCTAGCTTCTTTCTTTCTCTCTTGGGATTTACAGCTCTTAGAACTCTGCCAGATGTGTGCCCCACTGGGACACTAGATACGCGGCATGGTCCAGCCTTATCCTTCCTGCTTGCTTTCATACCAGCTACTTTGCTTGTGTGAATGATCCTGAGCTTGATCTGCCTTTGGTACCTACAGGCCTGGCTGGCCAAGACTCTTCAGTTTCAGCCTGTAATGTTGATTTATAACAAGAGATATGTATTTGATCTTCATCCTCATTTCTGACAGGAAGCTCCTGGCAGTTTAGTCCCTAAGTTGTATCCGACTCTTGAGACGCCATGAACTATACCCCGCCAGGCTCCTCTGTCCGTGGGATTCTCCAGGCAAGAATACTGGAGTGAGTCACCATTTCCTTCTCCAGGGGATCTTTCCCACCCGGGAATCAAACCCAGGTCTCCTGCATTGCAGGCAGATTCTTTACTGATTGAGCCATGAGGGAACCCCAGGGAGCTCCTAAAACTCTTAAAGTGAAGTTGCTCATTTGTGTCCAGCTCTTTGCGACCCCATGGACTGCAGCCCACCATGCTCCTCCATCCACGGGATTTTCCAGGCAAGAGTACTGGAGTGGGTTGCCATTTCCTTAACATTTCCTAAATGTTGAGAGTTTAAAGTGTCTTTTGTTATGTTAACAGGTTGACTTTTGCATTGCACCTAAGCAAGGGGCCTGGTTACCAGTATAGCAAACCTTGTGATTAGAGGTTTGGAAATTTCAGGCCCATGCCACCCTTCCCACTCAGCCTCCAACCTCTGGGAAGGGAGAGGGGCTAGAGATTGAGTTCAACCACCACTGGCCAATGATTTAATCCATTGTGCCTATGTAATGAAGCCACTATAAAAATACTTTGTAATAAACTGATAATTTAGTAATTCAACAGGTTTCTTGAGTTCTGTGAGCCACCCTAGCAAATTAAACGAACCCCACAATGGGGTCTTGAGAACCTCCGATTTATCGCTAGTCCATCAAAGTATAGGTAACAACCTGGGCTTGCAGTTGGCATCCTGAGTTGGAGGGGGTCATTGGAACTTTCAGTTGGGATGCAGACACACTTTGTGTGGAGCCTTATAGGGATGGTGGGTGCTGGCAGTAACCTGATGGGGACAGCTAGGGAGGCTGGGATGTGGTTATCAAGGATGAATGGAATGACGACGATGAGGTGAAAGGAAAGAAAGAAGTAAAATCAGAAATAAAGATTCCGGGGAAGAAAAGAGAGAGAGAAATCAAAAAGAAAGAACAGCAACAGGAAAAAATAAGAGTTTATTTTCTTGGGTGGTGTGGCATGACAAGTGAGATCTTAGTTCTCTGACCAATGATGAAACCTGTGCTTCCTGCAGTGGAAGCACAGAGTCTCAAGCACTGAACCACCAGGAAATTCCCAGGAAAAAATAAAGAGAGTTTAGGGGACCTAAAGTGCTAACACTAGAGAACAATTAGCAGATAAACCAGGGCTAGGTTAATGACACGACAGGAAGAGTCAAACCTCAAAAAAGCCAAAGAAATGTCTGGTATTAGTAATAGAACTTATAGAATCCATGCTCTGCATCTATTTTCAAGAGATGATTTCATGGATTTTGAAGAATTACTAAAAGATAAAATTACACAATATGAAAAGTCACTATACAATGTAAGTTTTTGAAATCCTTAGATAAAGAGGTGTATTTTTCTTTGGAAATCAATGACTTGGAAAAGATGGCCAATTCATTGAGCATGCTTTGCCATGACATGCTGAAGTAAGAGGAGGAGAAAGAAGCAAGGTGTGGTAATTGCAATACAGGAGCCACAGGAGATGCAAGTTTGATCCCTGGGTCAGGAAGATCCCCTGGAAGATGGCATGGCAACCCACTCCAGTATTCTTGCCTGGAGAATCCCATGGAGAGAGGAGTTTGATGGGTTACAGTCCACAGGGTTACAAAGAGTCAGACATGACTGAAGCGACTTAGCATGTGGTTACTAAAACAAGATTCAAGCCAGTCTGGAAGGTACCATGATGATGCGATGGAGCATCCATACAGGGCTCTGAAGAGCTCATATAATGTTTCATCTTCTCCTGGTGTTTTCTTGTGTTTTGTGCAATCCCTTCAATGAGAAACATGACTTCCTTTCCTTTTAGTTCTACCAAACACTGCAATCAAACGGGCACTCTGGTCAGGTACTCTTTGTGCCGGCTGTTTAACCCCTTGACAACTAGAGGCCAGGTTGAAAATGAGGAAGTTGGATCTTGCTGCAAAGGAGTTGAAATCTGGAAGCTCAGTTGCTACTAAATCCCAGTTTAAAAGTAAATCTTAATGTAGTTGTTTTTGTCACTATCTGATTACATAGTAGCAACATCACTAAATTCAAAAAAAGGTTGCAATGTAACCAAAAATTCTGTAATATTTACTACCACCATCCTGCCTTAACCATACCTCCTTGAACTACTTCATCACTTGTCAAGAAAAGCAGTTTTCAAAAAGGACATGTGGTGTGCACCTAGTGTTAAAATTGAGCTTGAGGATGTTGTTTCAGAGTGAAGATGCTGCTGCTGAAAACATACAAGTTTGATACTTAAAAATTAAATTTAAAAAATCCTCTAACTTTGAAGCTAAAGAAGGCGAAGCATTATTGTATTACCAGTTATGGAATTTCTTGAGTGTCACTGTATCTTGACTGTCTTGTTTTTATTTATCAGAATATTTCTACTGATGGAGCACTTCAGCTGGAGAAAATCTGTCTTTTTTTTTTTTTTTTTTCCAGATTGAAGTGCCTGGAAAACAGCATCTCCTTTATTCTACTAAACTGAGATGGGATGACTGTAGTCAGTTTGGGCATTTCCTTTACCACATAAAATGAGCTCAGTGAAATAAACCCATTACCTAGAGTTTGGTGAATTATGGTAACAGTTATGACATCTACAATGCTTTGTAAAGCAACTGTCTTGATGAAATCACTATTGTGAGGATTTACAAAGAAGTTTAATATCTTAGAGTGTGGCTCAGATGCTAAAGAATGTGCCTGCAGTGTTGGAGACCTGGGTTCGATCCCTGGGTCAGGAAGATCCCCTGGAGGAGGAAATGGCAACCCACTCCAGTACTCTTTCCCGTGGAAAGAGGAGCCTGGTGGGCTACAGTCCATGATATCGCAAAGAGTCAGACACGGCTGGCAACTACCACTAACACAAAGAACGCTTAGAAACAAAGAGTTTAAAATATATATGTTTGGATTTTCTTCCCGAAAAGCTAGGTATGTGGTAGTGAAATCAAAGGGATCTCTTGTTTTGAATATCACATGAGCTGTGTACCACTCCTGAAGTTATTTATTTAAGTGTAGATAGCCAGATTGGAGTAGGCATGGCAACCCACCCCAGTATTCTTGCCTGGAGAATCCCCAGGGACAGAGGAGCCTGGTAGACTGCAGTCCAAGGGGTCGCAGAGTCGGCCATGGCTGAACGACTGAGCGCAAGCACCCAGATTGCCAATCTCTACACAGTGTCACATGACGATAGCAACGATAGCCCAATAATAAAGACTTTGAAAAGCAACAGTCTTAACTCCCCTAAAGAAGCACCAAAGGGACAATTCCACTGTGTGCTTCTGGGCCAGCATCCTTAGATTCTCTTCACTCATTTTTCTCCTCTTTGCATCCAGCAGGGCTGCTATCTAAGGCAACTTATTCTGCTACTGTTTGCCCACCCTCTAATTTTTTCTCTTAAATTGCCCCCCAAACTTTCTCCCACTATTCCAGCCCTCCCTGACTGATTCTATTTTCTTCCCTCTTTCTTTTCTCTGAGTTAGTGTTTTATGAGGTAAAGAAGTTTAACCTTCAGGCTTTTAGAAATTCTTCTTTGACCCACTGTCATGATGAGGGCATGACATCATGTCTTCATACTTACATTAGACTGTAAATATAAGCTAATATGGTGTCTGCTATAACAGGCTGTGAATACAAAAGCAGCCCACATGTCATCCACATCACCAGCTGAATACACATTTTGCATTTGTGTTCTCCAGTATGTAGTTTATTTTTTACTACAAGAACTCAGTCCCCTCTTCTTCTGTCTCCTGACAGTTCTCAAGCATCTCAGTGGGTTTTGTATCTTTGTTTTGTATCCTTTCTTTAGAAACCTGGAGCAGCCTAGTAGCTGATAAATTTTGCTCTTGCATCAGCTGTTAGTTGTCCGAATAGCTGAACTGGAAGTTGTTTACCCATGCTGTATCCTTGTCATGGCAGTTTCTTTTATTAAAAGACAATTTAAGAGGAAAACAGGAGCATGAGTGACTTTAAAACATAGGACATGTTCCCAATGAAAAGAACACAATTGATGCACAACTGCCCAGAGGCTTGAGAATATTTTATCTATGGGTACTAGCGTTCTTTCAGAATTGCCGTCCAATTCTCTTTCTATAGGCTTCCCAGGTGGCACTAGTGGTAAAGAACCTGCCTGCCAGTACAGGAGACATAAGAGACACAGCTTTGATCCCTGGGTTGGGAAGATCCCCTGGAGGAGGGCATGGCAACCCACTCCAATATTCTTGCCTGGAGAGTGCCATGGACAAAAGAGAAGGATGAGGTGCAGAGGGGTTCCTTCTGCTCACAGTCATGGAATGTTAGTGGTGGAGTAGAAGAAGAATGGAGTGAGTCATCTTTGCCCAAAATTTTGGGGTCCTTCATTAACTTCCACTCCAGGGCAGGGGAATTTTAGAGGTGGGTGAAGGTAAAGGGAAGGAAGGAAAAGCTGAAAGCGAAAAAATGTGGGTATCAGAAGCTCATTACTGTTGGGACAGCCACTCAGGCTTTTAGGAGAAAAGAAGAAAAGGACACAGTCCAAATCCCATACAAAAGTCCATTGCATGAAATAAGGTCTGTTGTCTTCTCCAAGTGATGACATAACCACACTGTCTTGCTGGTGCGGTGCTGGGAATCACGAGGTGGTACCTAAGGTCTCTGCTGGGGAAACCAAATCTATCTCTAGCTGATGCAACCGCATTCTAATTCAGAGGTCTTGTTTCTCTTCCCTGCTCCTCCCTTCCCCATGTTACAGATAGACTGTGGCTCGCATAGATGGTTCTCCTCACCCATACAGAGCTGTCTTTCCTTACCCCTGACATCCATTCAGCAACAGCTTAAGCATCTAGGACATGCAGAGACATTGATAGTAAAAGGATCAGAATGGTTCATTCATAGAGAATTTTTAAAGACCTGTAAGATGAAAAGATGGAAGTAGGGGCCAAGAGAAAGCTAATGGCAAGTGATCCCTTAACTATTAAATCCAATAGCTCCAAATTCAAAACATTTCCCTCACTTATCAATTTTGGCCCCCCAATTTAACTATTCTGAAATTTAGCTTCTAGTGAATAAAAGAAAGAAAATAATGTGCTCCCAGAAAGATCTATCAACCCCTCACTTGTTACCTCTGGTAGAAGTTTATACCATGGGATATAGTAATATTAGCAAAAGAAAGTTTTTGTCTTTACATTTATTTATGCCTTTTGATTTCACAACTGCTCCATGCTGAGAACTTGCAAGTCCCAAATTCAGTCCTACAAAGCACAGAACAATTTAAAGTTTTAAATTCCCTATTGTTACCCTTCTGGATGATATGAGAAATGATGGCTCCATAGTTCTGACCACCAAGCACCCTGCCAGGATGAAGCCGGGACTGAGCAGAGATGGGAAGGCAGAGTGTTCAAAATACACGAAGAGGCTTCGGGGTAGGGAAAGGAGGAAGGGAACAGAGATGGCAAGGATGCTGTAAGGCAGATGGAGGTGCTCAGCTCTTAGGAAAATTACCCTATGTATACATGGGTATATTGAGATATATATGCATGATGCACATGTATCTCAGTATACCCATATATGTACTTATTGTATGTATATATGTATGTGTGTGTGTGTGTGTATATTAAGTCCCCTATATACTAAGATTCAAGTTGTAACTTTCAAAAATGTGAGTGTGTGTTCCATCAATGTCAGCATGAGTGAAACTGCAGCAAGCCCTCCATCTACCTTTGCTGATGATCCTTCAGCCCTACCATCTCCCAGCTCCTCTCCCTCCTCCATCCAGTAGCTCTTCTTGCCTGTTCACTCCGTGCTAGCCCTTGGCCACCAGCTATTGTACTGTACTATTGTACTTTTCAAGATAATATACTTCAAAATTTTAAAAGTTTTCTTTATTTTTTCATGTTGTTTGTTTTTATGTATTATTTGTGTGAAAAATATTATAAGCTTATTACAATACAGTAATATACAGTCAATTGTGTTAGCTGGGCACCTAGGCTTACTTTGTTGGTATGTATGTTCATTGCTCAGTCATGTCTGACTCTTTGCTACCCCATTGACTGCAGTCCGCCGGGCTCCTCTGTCCATGGAATTTTCCAGGTAAGAATACTAGAGTGGGTTGCGATTCCCTTATCCAGGGGCTCTTTCTGACCCAAGGATTGAACCTGTGTCTCCTGCATTGCAGGCAGATTCTTTACCATCTGAACCACCAGGGAAACCCAAGGGGACGCTGTGGCCGCATTGGCCAGGAAATGAACCCAGGCCTCCTGGGCAGCAGGTGAGAATTCTACCACTGAACTGCCCGTGCACTTTTGCTGGACTTATGAACAAACTGGACTTCAGAACTTGCTTTTGGAATATAACTTGTTCATTTGTACAGGCCTTACTGTGTTAGTGCATATATATATATATGTATATATATATATATGCACTATATATTATATATATATATATAATACACATTTGTATATAGAGAGAAAGAGCTCAGCAATATGCAGTCACTAAATAGATGGCTCCCGTTATTTCATCATCATTCCTGCAATGACAGTTAGTATGTACAAGTGCACAGTGTTCGTGGAGAGAGCCCAGTCCATATTGCCACACTGGGCTATCATTGTCTTTCTCCCCACCCTCTCTGTCTTCCCTCCTCCATAGAGGATGTATGATCTCCAGCTCATACATTCTGAAACTGAAATAAGACAGGAAACCTTACACCTCTGCCTTTGGAACCTTTCTTATGTAAAATGATTTTTCTTGGGATGTCCTACCTAAAGCACCAATATTACATTTTTCAGTCCAGACAGATAGTTAACTCTTATTAAGGCTCTGCCTACCTTTTAGTTTGGGGTTTTCACGACTGAAACACAATCAAACCCACAGGGAGTCCTTAGTCCATCATACTGTCAACAACACCTCCACAAGGACTGGGAACATAGAAAATATTGTGCCAACGCTGGTATGTAAAGAGGGCCGCCTTTATTGGTAACATCTGGCGCGGTTTGTCAGAACACTCTGGCCATGCGGCCATGCGCATACTCACTCTGATAAATGAGGGCACGCACAGGGCTCACCACTCCCCGCAAAAACCATTCCAGCCTTCCATCCAGTAGCTTTACTCATAAGTTTGTCTTTTTTCTCTAATTTTAACCACATGTCTTTCTAGGTTTGAAGCAACCTATTTCCCTACAAACCCTACATTTTTGGCAAAACCCCAACACCCTGGAAGGTAAGGATTTTAGGATCCTGCTTTCCTTCTCTGAGCACTGTTCTCCACCCCACCCTCATCTTCTTGCCTCATCTACCCAAACAGCCACAGACCTCGGACCTGCCTCCTCCCACTATTTCCTTACAGAGAAGAGGAGGAAAGAGAGAGTAGGGTCTACATTTTCTCTGTCACACTGTTAACCAGAGTGCCAAGCAAGATACCGCAGGAGCGCTCAAACCTTAAAGTAACGTACAGATGAGTTAAGAGTCACTCTAATGTCTAAATGCATGAATCATCTTCTCTTAAGGAAACAAATTGCTCCCCAGCATCACCGACTCAATGGACACGAGTTTGGGTAAATTCCCGGAGTTGGTGATGGACAGGGAGGCCTGGCATGCTGCAGTCCATGGGTTACAAAGAGTCAGACACGACTGAGCAACTGAACTGAAGTCCCCAAATCCCAAGCACTGGCTGAATTATATCATTCTGAAATTGAAGATGGGTCCCCAGTATTGGCACACAGCATTAAGATAAGAGCAGACCCATGAAAAGTGAGAAACCAAGTCTTTTAAAAGAAGTTCTTTATATTCCTTTTATTCTTTATACATATGTTACAATACTTTATTTTGGAAACTGCTGATTTTTTTTTTTTTGCAATTTTCCTTAATTCATTGCTTCCAAACTACTGTCAATTTTTTAAGATCACTCTTCATTCACTAGCAGGGCTATTTACATCCTTAGAGAAAAACAAACCTTGCGTGCCTTCAAGATTGCAGCCGTTGATTAATATTACTGCTTTGCTTACAGAATGACAGCAAGTGTTTACTGAGTCCCATCTTTGTGGCAAACACTGACTCTAGGCACTAAGGATTCAGCACTGGAAAGAAGCTGATACTAAAAAAAAAAAAATGACACCAATTTCACTCTCAGGAGATTTAGTCTCTAGTAATGGGCAAGCAGACAGTAAACAGTGACTGTATGACATAATAATATGTCAGATGATGATATAGATTAGTGAAGAAGCAGGAAAGGGGGAAGTCGAGTAGGAAACGTCTTTATGTAGAGTGGTTAGAAATAGTACCCTTGGTAAGATGACATTTAAAAGGAGACTTGATGGAAGTGAGAGTGAGCCGCGGGGAACCTGGTGGGGGTGGACTCCCGGCAGAGGGCGCAGCAAGCACCGTGGCCTGGACAGGACTGCACTGGCCTGCTGGGGACCACAGAAGGCCAGCGTGGCCGGCCAGTCGGCAGGCTATTAAAAGAACTTTTACTGTTATTCCAAGATGGAAAGCCATTGCCAGAGGAGTTATAGGATCTGACTTGTGCTTTTAAAATAGTTCTCCTAAGTTCCTTAAAAAACTAAAACTATAGCTAACATATGGCTCTGCAATCCCACCCTTGGGCATATATCCAGAGAAAAACATGGTCTTGAAGGATTCACACACCCCGGTGTTCACTGCAGTGCTATTTACAATAGCTAAGACGTGGAAGCAACCTAAATGTCCATCGGCAGAGAACTGGATAAAGAAGATGTGGTACATATATACGCTGGAATATTACTCAGCCATTAAAAAGAATGAAATAATGCCATTTACAGCAACATTGATGGGCCTGGAGAGTGTCATACTGAGTGAAGTAAGTCAGACAGAAAAGAGAAATATCGTCTGATACTGCTTATATGCAGAATCTAAAAACAAATGATGTAATACAAATGAACTTATTTGCCAAACAGAAACAGACACACAGACTTAGAGAATGAACTCATGGTTACCAGTGGGGGAAGAGTCGGGGGATAGTTAAGAGTTTAGGATTGACATGTATATGCTGCTATATTTTAAAAGGATAGCCAACAAGGACCTACTGTATAATACAGGGAACTCTGCTCAATGTTATGTGGCAGTCTGGATGGGAGGGGAGTTTGAGGAAGAAAGGGCTACATATATATGTGTGGCTAGGTAGCTCTCCAGTGCTCTGGAACTATGACAACATTGTTAATCAACTATCCCCCAATATAAAGTAAAAAGTTTTCTAAGAAATAAAAGGATTCTCCTAGAGGGAAATAAAAAGTAACCTGATAATAATCAAATGTTAATGTTATAGAGTTATTGCAGTATTATTATCTAGGAACTAGAATCTTGACTCCCAGTTTTCACTATCAGTTAAGGGTTAATACACTGCTTAAATTTGTACATGAATCTCATAGTTTACTTTTATTGTATGAGAAATAAAAATTAAATTACAAAAAATAAAAGGATTGCTCTGGTACCTAGTTTGACGCTAGGGTGTGGGGTTGTGTGTGCTTAGTCATGTTCAACTCTCTGCAGTCCCTGCATTGTAGCTTTCCAGGCTCCTCAGTCTATGGAATTTTCCAGCGAAGAATACTGGAGTGGGTTGCCATTTCCTCCACCAGAGGATCTTCCTGACCCAAGAAGCAAACCAGCATCTCTTGGATCTCCTGCATTGGCAGGCAGATTCTTTACCACTAGTGCCACCTCAGAAGCCCAGGGTATGGGGTGTGGGGGACGAAAGTGAAAAAGCAGCAAGACCACAGGTGATGGCCACATTAAGGAAACTGGGCAAATTTGAAGGTAGAACTGGTAGGGCTGGATGATGAATTGGTTACGGAATATGAAAGGAAGAGATTCAATGAAGACACTAAGGTTTTTTTTTTTAATCTGAGAAAAATGTACAAATAAAATTACCATTTACTAAGAACAGGAGAATCACCTGTGGGGAGGGGAGGAAACGTGTGTGAAGGGATGAGGCATGAGGACTGAGACATGTTAAGTTTAGGATGTCCTGTGAACATCCGAGATTAAATGCTGAATAGGCAGCTGAAACCAGAGCAAAGGTCAGTATTAGAGTTAAGTATTTGGTAACCCACGGTAGACAGACTATATTTAAAGCCGTGACGCTGGAGGGCTTCATGTAGGAAGTGAATAGAGATCGAAAAGAGAAGAGGTCTGAGCATCACATCACAAGTTACTCTAGAGCTGCAAGACCATGATGATGAACCAGCCAAAGGCCAGGGCAAGGAACTGCCAGTGAATTAGGAAGTAAACAAGGGGACTGCCGCACTCTGGAAGTCAGGGGACAGGAGAGGGATCACGGATGTCAAAGACTGCTGATAGGAAAGATAGATGAGGACCAGGGGTGGACCACTGGTCTTCACAATAGGGACGTCATGGGCAACTTTAGCTAGAGCACTTCAGTAAAGAAGTGGAGACAAAAGGCTGACTGGAACAGATACAAAAGGAACAAAGAATATGGAAGACTGGGAGTAGAAACAAGAATTCTAAGAAGTTTTATTGTAATGGGAAATGGAGATAGAGTGACTGGAGAAGGATGTAAAATCTAGAGGATTTTTTTTTTTTTCTGATTATGGGGGAAATTAGAGGATGTTTATCTGTGGATGGGAATCATTTGATAAAGAGGGATGATTTTGAAGATGTGAGAGAAAACAGTATTGCTGGGGAGATTTTCTTAATTAACAAGAAGGGTAAGAATACAATTTCACAAGTGGATGGTTCAGCCTTAGAAAGGAACATGTCAAGCAGCTGATGGTAATACTCAGGTTCCGTTCTGCCTGGCACTCAGCTAAGTTTTCTATCTGAATTTACTGATCAGCTCAGAAAGAAGACTGTGGTCATTCATAACCTGATCGTGCATCTCTACCCTTTCATTATTTATTCAACTGAGTTTAATTGAGCAGTTCCAGTGTATAAAGTACAAAAATGAGGATAGAAAGATGAATGAAGTATTTCCTATTTGAGGAAGTATATTTCTTGTCCCAAAGAAAATTACAATCTACCAGGGGACATTGGTACATGCCCCAAACACCGTAAACCTAGACAGGATATAATAAACTTCATAAAAGAGATACAACCAAAAACAAGAGTTTCAGGAAAAGAAAAATGCAGTGTCAAGTATGAATTATTGGAAAAGGTGACATCTGAAAAGGATTTTTCTTTACAAAGAATGAGGTAGTGGTGTCCCAGACGATGTGCTAGCATAATAAGTATCAGCATTTAAATGTTAAAATTTGGGGAATGTAATCTGACTGTCCTCTGTGGAACCTATATCGCCCTCATTTGCCTGCATCACTTTTATTTTGTTTCTGTTTTTTACACTGTTATAAGGATCAGAGAGACAGACTTTCTAGGAAGAGATCTGATACTAAATCTAGCTCTTTATGATATGAGGTATTAATTATTCAATGTCCCTCTTCAAATTCAAGTCTAGTTAAAAACAAAAGCTACAAGAGACGTGTTCTCTGTTCTTTCTATGGATGGAAACAAACTTCAGTGTTGCCAAAGACACACACAAATCCAAGATAGGGTTGGCATAATGCCAGGGCCTTATCTACAAACACACACATAGACACACACATACACACAGAATGTGTAATGGCTGGATGAGACCACTCTGCTTATTATTTCCTGATGTCACAGTCAAAAGTGGAGGGGAAAGGAGACCCTGTTTAACGTGATCTAGGAGTGTGATGAGAGCAAGCTTTCTGAGAGTACGTGCACCCAGCAAACTTTGACAGCCCCATATGTGATGGTCATCGTGCTGGGCTCTAGACAAATACAGAGGCCATGGACCGGGAATCAGGGCACTGAAGTGTCCCCTGGTCCCTCTGCCACAGTCCACAGTATGTACTGATGGAACAGACTCGGAGTTGGGCGAAGATGTGTGTGTAAGAGCTTCTGGGGTTCAATGGCAGTTATCAGGCATTTATCATTTTCAGATCATGTCCACATGTATTACTTCATTTGACCCCATATGCCTTCAGTCTGGCTCAGCCCCATTGCCTGCCCCACTCAGCAAAGGTATATCATGATCAAGCACTTGCTGGGTGAGGGAGGGGATACTTACTCAAGGATATGTTAGTGAGATATGTTGTCTCCACAAACAGACAAGGTACTTAACAAAAATTTTCAGATGAACATGTCTAAATGAGTTGTTCATGAAAAATAATACAGCTGTACTGGAATGACTCAATCAATGTATCTCCATTAGCTGAAAATGCAATGATGCAATTGTTGTTGGTTGGTTTTACGTCAGGAAATGTTATTCCCAACCCATCCTAAAGCCACCTATACAGCCACCCTCTGCCTCAAGAAATGCCCAGTCCTTCTACTCAGAAGTTTCTATCCATCCATCTCTCCAGTCCCAGATCCCACCCTTCCCAAGGCTCACCCACATGAATTTCCATTCCTGATACATGTTTTCTCTCTCATGCATGCAGCATCAAACCCTCAACAGCCAAGCCCCTAGGACAGAATGAAGAAAGAATAGGAATGCTCAAGCCAGTCTGGCACTCAGCCCTGCCCAGAATCCTTGCAGTGTCTATGCATCCCACAGACATAACAGCGGAGGCTGTGTGTGTATGTGTGTGTCTGCACTTGAGAAAGGGGCAACCAGAAGCAACATTTACCCAGCCACCTTCTCAACATAAATGGGGCAGCAAGTGCCCTTCACGTCCATGAAGCAGAGGTCCACCCCAGAGTGAGGGCGGCCACAGTTGAAATGGGTTTGAGGACCAAATCATCTCCCCTCCCAGGCATTGGTTTGCAGCGCAGAACCAATTTGAAAATGTGGCATCATCAGCAGTCTTGCCCGAGGAGAGACCGGGACCAGTGTAAAGCAAAGTAATAAATCAAGGCTCAGTTGCCCTGAGTGGGGAGCCCTGGCTAAACCAGACCAGGCAGCTGTGAGGCAGGATTGAGATGCAGTGGAGAGCTGTGACGGTGACCCCGGACTGAAATAATTGGGGTTGGGGGAGGTGTGCGGGGGTCAGACGGAGGGGCACTGGAAGAATATATGGGGGGAGAAAGCGTTCAAAACATCTGCTGGACAATGACAGGCTTTGGTCAGAGTAATTATCTGCCATGTTCATACGTGCTGAATTCACTTCTAAAGGAGAAACAGGCGCTCACACAAATACACTGGCACAAAGGAAAGAAAACCCTTCCAGAGTAAGCAGAGCAAAAACAATAGACCCCAGAGCGAAAGGTGACGAAACTTGGAGAACTTCATTTCCAGGCAAACAGTGCCCTCTAGAGGCACGAGTGTTAGATGCAGGTGAAGTGGAACAAAAGAAGTTCCGCGGAAGGCAGCGCTGGGGTGCCGGAGGTGAGCTGCTCAGGCTGCTCCTGAGACTGGGGTCTGGATTCAGGGGAGAGGGAGGGAAGTCCCAAACAGCTCCTCCTTCTGAATGCATGTCCGTGTCACTCCGTGCTTCCCGCATAAGACGGACAGAACTCCAGTCACTGAAAGGACACATTTGACCAACACAAAGGGCCCAAATGTGCAGTTTGGGGGTATGGCAGGGGAAATGGGAACTTTTCATAGAAAACCTCAAAAAGAGGAAACTTCAGTACATGTGGGATGGGTGAGAAGGGGCAGAGGGACATTTTATATATATATATATATATATATATATATATATATGGATATTACATTTATATAAGGCATTATATATATATATGTGTGTGTGGGACATTATATATGTGGAATATTATATATATAATATAAGGCTTATATATATAAGGCATATATATATATATATATATATATATATATATATATATATGTAGGCTTCCCTGACGTCTCAGTAAAGAAACTGCCTGCAGTGCAGAAGACCCAGGTTTGATCCTGGGTCGGGAAGATCCCCTGGAGAAGGAAATGCCACCCACTCCAGTATTCTTGCCGAGAGAATCCCATGGACAGAGGAGCCTGGTGGGCTACGGTCCGTAGGGTTAGAAAGAATCGAACACAACCGAGCAACCAACATCTCCACTTCACTTTCATATATGAGACTGTATCTTAGGGAAGTAGATCTTTCCTCTTTCAGTAAAGCTCCATCCAGAAGTTATCCCTTCCCACAGTCGAAGCGTTCCCCATAGGTCCCCTCATGAGCCCTTGAAAGTAAAAGTGTCCGTAGCCCAGTTGCGTCCGACGGTCTGTGACCCCACGAGCCACTGAGCCACTCTAAATCCTGCTTTGATGAGTCCTAGTCACGTTCGGTTCCCCTCTGCCCTGGATCTGTCCTCATCTCTTCCTTCTCCTCTTCCACCACTTTCCACAGATCCTCCTGCCAGCAGTGAAGCAGTGTAGAGGCCAAACATTTCCCAGCTAAACAAATGTGGGTTCAAAATTCAAAAAGTATGCACGTCCACGTGCACGGTGATCTGAGCTTCCTTTGTTCCTCACCTTGAGACACGGCCGAGAACACACTTCTGGTGGTGTCAGTGGGAGGAGGAAGTGACATAAGGAGCGTCAGGCGTCCAGCACAGGGGCGGGCACCGGGATGGTGTCCAGCAAAGCTACCCGTTCCTTCCGTACCCTACCCCGCTGAGGAACGCCAGCCGCCCTCTCTCAGTTCTCCCCTGAGACAGGGAGAGTATCTCGCAGGGGTCACTCCCAGGCTCCCTGCCTCTTTCTATTTTCTTCCCCTCCAGTCCACACTGCACCCCCAATACGACCAGACACTAAATCACACCAGGCCATCCCTTTATTCCACCATCGTCACCTGAAGGGTGAACCCCAACTCCTAGGTTGTTTGTTGCCCTCCTCAGTTTGTGCTCGAGTTATCGTCACCTAGCACCTCCCCCCTGCTCAGCACTAGCCCTAGACTGCCATCCGCTTACCACCCCAAACACTCTTCTTCCGCCTTTTCCACAGTGTCCCCACTCAGAGAGCCACTGCTGCCTACACCACGCCTCTCCACTCTCCACTCCTATCTAGCCTGCTAAGCCAGTAACCCACCTCCGCTACTGAGCCTTCTCTGGTTATTCCTAGTTTATGGTGACCTCTGGACTCTTTGAGCTGCTATAGCACATTGCATCTATATTTTTAACCTTACCAGTACTAAAATAAATACTGGAAACTGCATAAAAATGATGCACACTTGCAAGTATTGACATGTAAAGTCTTCTCTGACATAGTGATGACAAAGTGTAAAAACAGTATGCATTTTCTGTGCCACTTCCTGGAAGAGAAACCAGCAGGACACTGAGGTGCGCACATGGGTGAATGCTCGGAAGTCAAGATATGCGAAGTCCAGGGGATTCAGAAGAGCAGGAGGCTAGTTGCCAGGGAAAATCAGCAAGGACTAGGTAGGGGAAACACCCTGGAGCCAAATGGGAAGGATGAGCAGGTGTTTACAAGAAGGAGGAGAAAGATTCAGGTACTCTTAGTAGAGAAAAAAACACGTGCAAAATCAAAGAGGCATTCAAGTGCTTGCCTTGTCTGGGCAGAGGCAGGTAGCTTTGTGTGGACAAAGAATAGCATACAAGTCACAGAGGCAGAAGATAAGGCTACTAAGAAGGCCTTGGGTCTTGCTGTGAAGATCTTTGTATGATGTGTCATGTGATTGGAAATTCATTCTTTACACAATATGCAACCACAGAGAGTTTTAATTAGGGGCATCATATAAACATATACTGGTGTTATTCTTTAATTGTTTCATCATATCTGTAATAATTTTGCAGTGTCTAAGGCACATATCTTGGTCCCCTAGACCCTATACAGTTTAAGTTTAAGGAGAGTGAAAAAGCTGGCTTAAAACTCAATGAAGATCATGGCATTCGGTCCCATCGACTCATGGCAAATAGATGGAGAAAAAGTGGAAACAGTGTCACATTTCATTTTCTTCAGCTCCAAAATCAATGTGGACAGTAACTGCAGCCAGAAAATTAAAAGGTACTTGCTCCTTGGAAGAACAGCTATGACAAACCTAGACAGCGCATTCAAAAGCAGAGACGTCTTTGCCCACAAAGGTCCGTGTAGTCAAAGCTCTGGTTTGTCCAGTAGTCATGTACTTCATCTTGCTCTCCCCTTTCTACCCCAGCCCTCACAGTTGGCTTCCCACCGGGAGACCTTTCACAGGCAAAGCCCACCACCCGCTGCAGCTGCTTTTGTGGATGTGCTGGAGAGATGTCTGTTTGGCCCAGAGAGTATCCACATGGCTCCTGGTGATAACACCTCAAGCAGGAGAAAAGAAAAACGGTTTTCTGTTGATGGCACTGTGTGCAGCCGGCTGAGCTATTTGGCACCATCTCTGCAGCTGTGTATTCGTGATGCTATATTTAAGCCAAAAAAAATTTTTTTAAATCCTAACCTGTGAATGATAGAATCAATACAGGCTGGAATTTGGTGGAATTTGGTTGACCATTTAAGTGTTAATTTCCTTCTCCCTGATAAATACTCCTTTGCGATGGAGGGAAATGACCCCCCCCCCATAAAAGTTTAAACCCCCACTGTGCAGAAAAACAGGGACAGATTCTGCTACATGTGATGCCACTTGGCTGAGCTTCCCAACTGCATAAATGATTTCTGTGGCAAGTCTTCTCAATGAATGGAAGGGAAACAGAAGTGCCAGCTCACAATCTAGGCAAGGAGCAGGTGATGGGGCAAGCGTGTGTGGGCTGAGGGGTTTGGAAGAACTATTCAAGAGAAGGTAGATTTAAATGAGAGATGGAACTCACCATGCCCAACTCAGAATACCACCTGCTCCTCCAAATGCCCATACTTCCAGCAGCTGCCCTATAAGTCAACCAAGTCTGCATATTTTTTTCCCTTCCTTCCTTGGAGCCCAGTGTTTTACCCTGGATGGCATACTTAAGGGTGAAGGCTTTAGACCATCCAGGAAAGGTGGGAAGAGGTTGATTATGTTTTCTCCCTTGTTTAATTTTTAAAGACATGTTGAGAAGAACACCAGAGGTTGAACCTGAGTTTGATAGATTAAGTCAGGTTACTTACGTCTGGGGGGTGTGTGTGTGTGTATTTAGTTGTTCAGTTGTGTCTGAGTCTCATGACTATATGGACTGTGTAGCCCACCAGGCTCCTCTGTCCATGGAATTCTCCAGGCAAATACTGGAGTGGGCTGCAATTTCCTCCTCCCGGGATCTTCCCTGCCTGGGGATAAAACTCAGGTCCCCTGTGGCTCCTGCATTGGCAGGCAGATCCTTTACTACTGAGCCACCTGGGGAGCCTATATCTGTTACTCAATCTTGTGAAAATCAGGCTGAGACTGGGTAGACTTAAGATGGTCCTGGGCCAGGGAACTCAGGAATGTCTCACTGCTCTTTAAAAGCAGAGACACCTTCACCTTGGAGTCCTGAGGGAAAGGGCACAATGAACCAGTAAGTTTGGCTCACAAATTCAATGCTGTGGAGGCTGGGAGGTCAAGTAGGACTTCTTCCTGACTCCAACTACTATGAATAGTTTCAGATGGAAACAGGCTGTGAAGACACTCTACTTCCCCTAGTTCTCAAGTCCTAGTGTCTGATTTCTCCATCTTGCAGAACCGTGGAAAGAAGAATGAAACAAGCAGGGGAACAATGAGCAGCCCTGCTTTGTGTGAACATGGGGCAATGAGAGAGAGAGAACAAGAGAGATAAAGGAGAAAAAGGAGCATTTCATAGACGGTGACTCCACAAGTAGGGACTAATCAGGGCCCTGGAAGGGTTTTTTGTGGGGGGATAATGATATATTTTATTATGTTCTTCATATGCATATTCTTTTTCAGATTCTTTTCCATTATAGGTTAGTACAAGATATTGAATATAGTTCTCTGTACTGTAGGTCTTTGCTGTTTATTTTATACATAGGAGTGTGTATCATTTTTTTGAGCCCCTTTCTATTCTGCTATGCAAATATATTACTGCTTTGTGTTAAGATTTCCAGAAAACTTTAGATTGGTAGAAATGAAAAAGACCTCAAAGATCACTTAGTGGGTCAACCATTTTTACAAAATGTGAGACCTGCCCAAGGTCACACAGCTAGCAGTAGAATAGCAGGTACAATCTGGGCGTTCTCCCCACGGTGAGCGTTTCCCTCGATCCCCTCCTGCCACAGATGACATCATTTTGTGAACTTGGTTGCTTTCAGTTTTCCCCCAATATTGAGGCATTCAGTTCATATTTCAGAAAGAGAATGTCTTAATTATCCAAGGGTGTTAAACAGCTTTTCACATCTCTAATACTGTGGGGTCACTCTGAATAAATTCTGGAAAAAATGATCAAATTTTGGTTCAATGAATTCTCTCTGGACTAAATATACCAGCTCACTCCTGAGACTCAAATTGTGACAAGTATTAATTAGTGAAAAGATGCAGTTTTATTATGGATATTCTCCCAGGCTCCCCACTTTCTACAAACAAAAGTTCATGTGGCTGGTATTATAATCAGTTTGAAGTTCAAAAAAATATTAGGCCACTGATTCCAAATAGACCCTATGGGGGTCTGTCCTCTCAGCAAGTGTGTGGTTTAGCAGTACTTAGCAGAAAGGTTGGAGGGAGCAGAGACCTGGTGGGAAAGTGTAGACCTGGTCCCGAAGTCTACACTCTAAAAGGTTTCACTTAGCACTTAATTGTAAAACAAACAAACCCTCATCTTGTTCCAGTTGAGGAACTAAGTGGGTAAGATTTGCACATAAGGAAAGAGAAAAGGGACCACCCAGCAGGAACCCTTGTCCTTTGCGGAGAATCCAGGTTGCACTTTGTGAGTTTCCAGCATTTCTAGCACAAGTTAGAGCCTCATGGACTTCAAGCTGTACCAGATGTGTTCATTACAACACAGAATGATCTCTTTCAAACTCAGAGGTTTTGACACAATTGGGTGGGTTTATCAGACAAATAAAATGTTGAGTAGGT
This sequence comes from Odocoileus virginianus, assembly GCF_023699985.2. Classification (NCBI taxonomy): domain Eukaryota; kingdom Metazoa; phylum Chordata; class Mammalia; order Artiodactyla; family Cervidae; genus Odocoileus; species Odocoileus virginianus. Next base: position 20,775,657 of record NC_069678.1, on the reverse strand, counting down.
GCAAAGATTTACAATACTCTTCTAAGAAATTCTTCCTGGCTTTGCCCTCTTTAAATGGGCAAAAGACAGGACCACAGCATGTTCTGCTGTGACTTTTTAGTTCACTTACTTAATTCTTTTGCAAGGATATCTCCAGGGAAGGATGGACATTAGAACAATCACCAGCAGGGTCAGGGAGTGGAGAAATCATTCTAGCACCTTCACTCATTCTTCAACTCTATCTCAAAAACAGGTCACTCCAGAAAAAGAAGACCTCAAGATAACTTTGAAGGGAAAAGATAAAGAAAAGGAAAACTACTATTCTCTTGGAGACTAGAAAATTAAGATTTTAAAACCAAACCAATTTGGTCTTAGTGACTGATACAAGGTTCATGTATTCATTCAGAAAATATTTATGAGCACCTACGTGTGTTAAGTAATCACTGGGAGTATACTGGTGACTACCCTGTGGCATTTATTACCTGGGTGGGTAATATTATAGTGGGTGAAGCAAACAATATAGAATAAACTGGACTTGGATATATAATCATAAACATCAAACTTTCAGCAGCTCTAAATGAAGTTTTCGAACTGTGGTGTTGGAGAAGACTCTTGAGAGTCCCTTAGACTGCGAGGAGATCCAACCAGTCCATCCTGAAGGAGATCAGTCCTGGGTGTTCACTGGAAGGACTGATGCTGAAGCTGGAAACTCCAATACTTTGGCCACCTCATGCAAAGAGTTGGCTCATTGGAAAAGACCCCGATGCTGGGAAAGCTTGAGGGCAGGAGGAGAAGGGGACGACAGAGGATGAGATGGTTGGATGGATCATCAACTTGATGGACATGGGTTTGGGTGGACTCCAGGAGTTGGTGATGGAGAGGGAGGCCTGGTGTGCTGCGGTTCATGGGATCGCAAAGAGTCAGACACGACTGAGCGACTGACCTGAACTGAACTGAAATGAATATTTCAAAGTCAGTATCTGTAAACTATTCTCCATCTTGTAGCCACACTGTCTGAAACATGTGACATCCAAATCGTTAGAGGACAAGAGAGTTGAAGAATATGTGAGAAGTTTTCAAGGGCCAGGCAGAGAAGTGCTTAAAATCTGCTTGCATTCCACTGGACAAAACCCAAGCACTGGCCACTTTATAGCTTCTAGTTGTCATTATTGTTTGGTTGCTAAGTCCTGTCTGACTCTTTTGAAACCCCCATGGATTATAGGCTCCACTGCCCATGGGATTTTCCAGGCAAGAATACTGGAGTGGGTTGGCATTCCCTTCTCCGGGGTATCTTCCCGATCTTGGGATCTAACCTATGGCTCCTGCATTGGCAGGTGGATTCTTTGCCATTGACCCGCCAGGGAAGCCCATCGCCTCCAGAGAACCTAGGGAATGTAGGAGCGCACATGGTTGTTTGTTGAGCACCATCTGTCTCTGGCATGCATAGCTACAGATTCTAAGACTTCTCAGGTAGTCGAATCCCTGCCTGTTCCAAAACTGAACTTAGGAAGTAACTGGCTGCAAAACCCTTACCATCCTAGCAGTAGTGGAAAGGAGATGTGACTTTGATTAACACACATCCAAGTCCACCCACTCTTCTGTGTTTAGACACCACTCCTGGGCACTTCCCCTGGTTCATCTACACTTTCTGTCAGGCCATCCTCACTGATCCATTTACTCATGGCTCTTCTCTCATTATCTAGGTTCTCTTCCCTGACCCGTTGCAATCTGTCTACAGTGCCTACGAGACCTGCAGATTCCTTGCAAATGTCTGACCATAGCATGCATTTTCTGAGCCTGACTTAGACACTCTTCTGAGAAATGAGAACAGATGATTCACTTTCCCTCCCGCACCTCTACAGGCTCATCGCTGCCTCTGTGCTCACACTGGAACCCCAGCCTAAGAATGATCCCTCTTCTTCAGCAGCTATCTAAAGCCCTTCTTCTATGGCCCTGCTGAAATCCTACCACTTGCATGAAGTTACAGAATTTCATAAATGCTAACTTACATCATCATTTTTTACTCAGTATCAGGCTTTTCTTCCTCAAAAGGACTTGAATAAAGAAGGAAAGCCAGGATTTATCTTCTAGTTCACACTGTTGCCCTCGTGTGAATGCATGGAGGAAAAAGCACTCTTGGATCCACTGAGCCTTTTCTTTTAGGTGGCTTTTGAGGATGAACTGTGTCCACAATTTTGCCTTGAAGACAGGACTCCAAAATAGCCCAGGTAAAGAATGGGGCAAAGACAGAGGCAATCGTTGAAGGAAAAATATGAAAAGACTGATGTCTCTGGGCCTGTTAGAATTGGGTGCAGATTCTCACTTTACTCTTCTATAATTGAGTAGCATAGATAAATTACCTCCTTTTACTGAGTCCTAGATGGCTCAATTTAAAAAATATGATAAAAAACATTTGCCTTTCTGTGGAGTGGTGGGGATTAAAGGTTATATCCGTGCAGCTCTCAGCACTTTTCTAAGTAAACACAAAAATGGTGGTATTGCCCTGTCAGTTTCTCTTATATTCCCTATCTACTTACTCTTAACCAAAGGTTTCTACCTGCCTCTTTTTATGTATCTTTCTAGTTCTCCCTATGGTGAACATCAATCCTCTCTCTCTCTACATATATATATACACACACACACACACACACACACACACACACACACACGTGTATATATATACTTCCCTAAGGAAGTGCCTCTGAGTGGCTAAGTTATGCAATATAAAGCAGTCCTACTGCAAAGAGTTGTTTTGCTAGGATACAACAAAGGTCCCTGGTGTATCAGCAACTATCTTTGGCTTAGACTCAGATTCCTGTCCAATCACCTGTGGGCCCTCAGGTCAGGGTGGCATGGCCCAAAACTCAGTAGCCCATGTGTAAGGAATTACTTACCCCTCTTTTTTACAAAATGATTATGTGACTAGCACTTACAGAGTTATTGATAATCATTAAAGAAAAAATTGAATGTGATGATCTTTCATTGAGTACACCATCCTTGTTGAAATACCTGAGGAACCAGCAACTAGCAGAGCAGGTTTCTCAAACCTTAACAGGAATATGAATCTCCAGGGATCTTATTTAAGCTGCAGATTCTAATGCATCAGGTCTAGGGCAGAGCCTGAATTTACAATAAGTTCCCAGGAGGTGCCATTGCTTCTGGTCCATGGCTCACTCTTTAGGTAGCAAGATAAGAGAGAATCAAATGACTGGCTCTGTCTACATCCTTCCCTAATGCTCTCCTTCTCTGATAGCAGCAACAGGTAGGTGATATAGTGATGCTATTGACAAGTTATCTTGGAGAAGAGAGTACGGAATGCCAAACAAAATTTTGTTTATGGCTTAAGCAGCAAACTGGATATGGCATAATTGGCTGGTTCAAAATTGGGAAAGGAGTGCATCAAGGCTGTATATTGTTACCCTGCTTATTTAACTTATATGCATAGTACATCATAGGAAATGCTGGACTGGATGAGTCACAGGCTAGAATCCAGATTGCTGGGAGAAATATCAATAATCTCAGATATGCAGATGACATCACCCTAATGGAAGAAAATGAAGAGGAACTAAAGAGCCTCTTGACGAAAGTGAAAGAGGAGAGTGAAAAAGTTGGCTTAAAACTCAACATTCAGAAAACTGGCTTAAAACTCAACATTCAAAAAATGAAGACCATGGCATCCAGTCCCATTACTTCATGACAAGTAGATGGGGTAAAAAAGGAAAGAGTGACAAACTATTTTCTCGGGCTCCAAAATCACTATGGATGGAGACTGTAGCCATGAAATTAAAAGACGCTTGCTCCTTGGAAGGAAAGCTATGACTAACCTAGACAGTGGATTAAAAAGCAGAGACATCACTTTGCTGACAAAGATCCATATAGTGAAAGCTATGGTTTTCCAGTAGTCATGTACTGATGTGAGAGTTGGACCATAAAAAAGGTTGAGCCCTAAAGAATTGATGCTTTCAAACTATGGTGCTGGAGGAGACTCTTGAGAGTCCCTTGGACTTCATGGAGATAAAACCAGTCAGTCCTAAAGGAAATCAACCCTGAATATTCATTGGAAGGACTGATGTTGAAGCTGAAGCTCAAATACTTTTGCCACCTTGATGTGAAGAGTCAACTCATTGGAAAAGACCCTGATGCTGGGAAAGATTGAAAGAGGGCAGGAGAAGGGGGCAATAGAGGATGAGATGGTTGGATGGCATCACCGACTCAATGGGCATGAGTTTGAGTAAACTCCAGGAGTCGGTGGTAGACAAGGAGGCCTGGTGTGCTGCATTCCATGGGGTCACAGAGAGTAGGACACGACTGAGTGAGCAAAAACAACAAGAAGCAAATGCAAAGAGCTGTGTCGGGATGTAGGGTGGCCTGGCTCTCCTTGGTATTCACATGCAACTCTATTAACTTCTCAATGACTATGAATTCTTTAAAGGCAAGCACCTCATCTTAATAATGAGTTGTCTAATGTTTTGTGTGTACATTGTACATTCTCAACTAATACTTTTTTAACAGAAGTCAATTTCTCTTTGTTATTCCCTAAAACATCTAGTGCACAGAGCAGGAACTCAATAAGAGCTTGTTGAATGAATTAATAAAGATTCCAAGAAATAATGATTGTGGTCCTGTGTAGAGGAAAATATTATTCCTCATCAAAATCATCTCAGGAAGATCATCTCTTAGGGCTAGATGGGTACTAAGGGAAATAACACTGATGTTAGACCAAATACTTGGAAATGAGTAGGCCTCAGCTGACGATCCAAATTGGTTTGGATACCATCTGGTGCTAGCACTGAAGCATTTTTCATGCTCACTAATAAAGAACTCAGGCTGGCTTTAGGGAGGAGCGGGTCAAACCGGTGACTTCTATGGGTGGAGCACTAAAGCAACCTGCAGTGGTTGCAAAGGGAGCTGCCTGCTTGGATCACTTTTTCCTTCTCCCATTGCCAGGAGCACGCATGCCCTATGAGTGCCAACTCCAGGGGAAGAGCCTGCATCCCGTGCTTTGTAAGGAACCCACCAGGGAGTACCTGACTGTGAGGCTGGAGCTTGAAAGACTCCTTTCTCTGCACTTGGCTCATAAAAGAAGCCCCATGGCTTAAATCCACCAGCTCTGTGCAATCTCCGACAGCAGAGAGCAGCTCCGAGACCTGCAGACAGGCAGGGGCACAAGCGAAAAAGAAAGGCTGCCAATCCCAGGAACAAAAGCTTGCTCGCATTGCTGCAGTTACAGAGGATGTAGCCTAGGAGTTCTGCTTTCGTGAGAAAAATTTAAAAAGAGTATTTGGAGTCTAGGATCGAGAGGACAAAACAGAATTCATATCCTTCATAAGGAAAATCGGGGGAAACTGGAGGGGGGCACCAGAAGTGTGTTGACGGAGTCGACAAATTTCGTATAACAAGATGGTCAATGTGCACATTCTCCCCTCTTCAAACTACCTTCATGTGCTCTTCTTTGAAAGTAGACGCCCAGAGAGAATCTCAAAGAAAGACTATGGTAGCTTATTTTAGTCCCTCTAGTCTCGTTTTGCTTTCTTTCCTCTTTTCGTCTCTTTGGCTGTCTGGAATGGGTTACGGTATGGGGGTGCCTAATGACAAAGATGCTGATAAGGAATGGACTTGAAAATCACTCTCAAAGTTTACCTCCAAGCTATATTTAGAGAAGTGGCCTTAACTAGCAAAAACTAGTATAAAAAAAAAAGATAAACTAACAGTTTTGGTCACTTACCAAATGCCAGAAACCACTTGTAGCATTTTATCTGTGTAAACTCAAGTATTTGTGCAACTGACTCCTCCTTGGGTGAGCACCATTCTCATCATTGACATTTTAAAGGTGAGGAAGTTGTAAAACAAGAAGGTCAAGTAACCATCTCAAGGTCATTCAGAGAATAAACTATGAAGCTAGGGTTCAAAGCCAGTCAGTCTGGCTCCAGAGCCTGCCGTAAACTCTACCAGGAGCCTCTGAGAAGCAACATCACCATTGGTCCATCACCATGGTGACCCCCCTCCCATACAGCCCTCTTTATCACCATGGTGACCCCCTCCCATACAGCCCTCTCTAACAACCGGGTGTATAGCCTGCCTTCTTCTGGCTTCAGTTTTGTGCCTGGAGACCACCTCTTAATCATTCACTTGTTTCATGCATTGAAGTCAGTCCTCAGACAAATTGCACCGAAGCTCCAGGGACACCCCCGCTCTGGTATCTAAGTCCCTGCGCTCTTTCAGCTGCCCCGCTCTCGCTCTCATTCAGCCCACGCCGCTCTCTTTCCTTCCTGACAATCCTTATCACCTCTTCTCTATACTGTATTTATATACTTTGTCATCTTCATTTCACTGCCTTAAATCTGTCATCTTATTCTCTAATTTTAGGTCAATATCTCTTATGAGCTCAAGACCAGGGGCTGCATATACTTCATCTATGTTCTCCCATAGACTAGCAGAGCTTTGAGTGAATGAATGAGTGAACTAAAAAAAAAAAAAAACTTTTACTTTTACTTTTCTTTCCCCTTATTCTCCTCATCCCAGTGAGTCAAAAGATTAAGTTTTAGGTGGCTAAGAAATCTTGGGATGGGTTGTAGCATATGCATTGTGAAAACATCAGAAACCTGAGACTATCATCCAAATAACTGGGGCCTGAGATTGGTCCCACTTCTTGTTTTCTGCTGAGACACTTTGCCGTTACTTCTCAGTTTGAGAACGCTGACCTCGAGGGCCCAGTCAAGTGGATGTGACACTCCAAGTTTTTAGAAGAGAAAATGTCATATTTGACGGAGAGGGAAAGAAGGAGGGAAAAGAACACTTGAAAGAAAGCTTCTGGACCAATATACCTAGTTGGATATTCATGAAAATCAAAGAAAGTGGAAACACAGAAGCATATTTTAAATTAAGTTCATTAAATCCCCTCTGGTTGTGTTTCTTCAGGTTTCTGCCACAGTCACTGGAAATCAGAGGATGCCCCAGTGTGCCTTCTAGCTTGGATATTCTGCTTTAACTTCAAGAACAGGAAAATGGACCCATCATTTTCCCTCTGTCCCCAGTCAGCCCCTTGCCTGATGCATATAAAGCCTTCCTTTTTGCTAGCCAGTGTCCCCCAGCCAAGCGGGCTACAAAGAACATGGGTTCTGAAGTCAGTCTTTGATCCAAAACTCATTTTCATAATTTGTTAACTATGGGATCTTGGACACATTATTTAATTTTTCTGAGTTGTCATGACAATGAGATGAATCATCACAGATAAGTGCTTAGTACAGCTCATAACTTTTACATTTTGAGTAACATTCACAGTGTTCTCCACTGTTCTTCTCATTACTCTGATTTTGTTATTTCCTTGGGCTTTTTTTTTCCCCTTTTTTAGACCGTCTGTTTGTAAGTCTTTGCAGTTTCCCCCTAACTACTCACAACTATTTTTTTTTCTAGATTCCAGCTTCAAGTTGAAAAAGAAGGGAGACAGAAAAGTTATGTCTTCAACTTGGATATTATAAATGGAAAAGCACTGCAAATCCAGCCATGGACTGAGAGGGAATAAAAAGGTATTGAAATTCTGTAAGTCTGGAGGCACCATCCGGAAATAAAACTTGTAAAGAAATAAATAAGCATTCCTTTTATTCAAAGATACTTTTGCCTCAGGGGTCATAGCCGCCCTGAGCAGTTTTCAAGGATGGGCCCTGAAGCACTGTCCTGTATAGGAAAGGAGGGGGAGAAAAACCCTCTACTGAACTGTAAGTCAGGAGAGGGGAGTCCGAGTCTCTAACCGGATGCGAGAGTGCATGTGTGCCAAGGCGCTCCAGCCGTGTCTGATTTTATGCAACCCAGTGGACTGTAGCCCTCCAGTCTCTTCTGTCCATGGGATTCTCCAGGCCAAAGAACATTGGAGTGGGTTGCCAAGCCCTCCTCCAGGGGATCTTCCCCACCCAGGAATTGAACCTGAGTCTCTTACAGTCTCCTGCTTGGAGGGCAGATTCTTCACCACTAGTGCCACCTGGGAAGCCCAAACTGGATGTGACTCTCCTCAGTTCAGTTAGGCTCTCTGAGACTTTTTACTTTGGCCAACATTCAGGCTCATATGAAACCCCCATGGAGGTTGTCACTGTTAAGCTGTGTGCAACTCCTTTATGATCCCATGGACAATAGTTTCCTCTGTCCATGGGATTTTCCAGGCAACAATACTGGAGTGGGTTGCCATTTCCTCCTCCAGGGCATCTTCCTGATCCAAGGATCAAACCTGTATTTCCTGCAAGTACATATGGCTAATTTTATAGCATCTGGTTTCTGAAATCGTATAACCATGAAGGGCTCCTGAGAACTTAATTTATGTTATCAGAGAACTACATTTTTACTTTTGTTGCATTCTAGTAACAGAAAAAAGAATTATAAGAAGACAAGATGGTATTAGGCAAACCAGTTAATATGAGCTGTCCTTCGAGGTTATGGCCTGGATTCAGCAACCACTCTGTTCAACTTCCTACATCTCTATGTTTGTAGTCTGAGGAATGAGGAATGCACACTTAGCATATGAGGTGGTGGGAGACTTGTGCTCAGGGGATGGTATTCCCCAAGGAAGTTTTCAAAGCTCAGGAATAATTGGACAGAGAGAAGAACTAGCAGGGAAAGCTTTATGGAGACATAACTTTTGAGTTAGACCTTTAGGGATGAGCAGGATTGGTCAGGAGAAAATGAAAAGTAAAGTAATCCAGTTAGGAGTATCACAAAAGCCAAGCACAGATGAGAAAGTATAGAATGTGTGTGTGTGTGTGTGTGTGTGTGTGTGTGTGTGTGTGTGTGAACATCTCAATTTGAAGAAAGCATAAAGAATAAAGGAAATAATGAATTTAAGAATATAAAAGACCAGAGAAAGTGAGTAGAGGAGCTCAGCATTTCAGATTAAGGAATTTTAACAGTGGGAAGACAGAACTGCTGATTCACTGCTCCACGTGGGAACTGGTGTTCAGAGTATATAATTATTCATCACTATCCTCATACAGATGTTGAGGGTACTACATTTTCCACAGATCTCTTGCTTTTTCCTTCCATTTTGTCATTGAAAAGGTGAATCATTGACATCAAAACTGAAAGAGAACTCAGAGATTATCTAGTTCATGTTCCCATTTTATTGATAAGAAAACTGAGGCTTAGAGAACAATCAGTTCAGTGGCCAATCAGTCAGTGGTGGTTCCGTATCTCAGCTAGCACTCCAGGACTGCCTATGGTGAAGTGAATTCTTCATTTTCTCTTTTTTTTCACTCCAGTTTTCTCTTTAGCATTGTTAATGCCCTTTGGAAACCTGCCTGTTTTGCAATAGAGTGGTGACTTTGCTAAGTAGCAGCCTCTGTTAAACCACTTTCCTCTTAAAGAGAAAACGACTCCTTGGCTTTCCTCCAAGTCTTGGATTATTTAACCCAGTGGATTCCGAGAGATAATGTTAAGTCAGCACAATATGCATGCTAAAGCAAGTAAGAGTGAAGGAGTGACCTACTCATAAAATACTGATAATTGGGTGGAACGGTCTTCTGTGCAAGTCTTTGAAAATAGACCAGGGGGTGTCGATCCACATTTCCTCGCGGTTAGATGTTAACTGACTCAAGGTCAGAAAAGTAATAATCGCAGTGCTTCACAAGACCAAAATCACGGTGACGGCAGGGCTGCATTCTCATCCTATCTCGAGCTCATTTGGGTTGTTAGCAGAATTCAGTTACTTATGGTTGTAGAGCGGCAACCATAGCAGCAATCGCCCCTCTCTTTTCGTTTGTTCCCTGGAGACCTCACTTGGCTCTCGGAATCTGCCCCAGGCCCCCTCCGTGTGGCCATAGTCAGGCTACAGCGTGGCACTGGCTTTTTGCCAGGCCCTCAGGAGCGCTGCCTCCTGTCTCTTTTTTTAAGGGTTTATCTGACTAGGTCAGCTTCACCGAAGATAATCTTTCATTTTATTAACTCAAAGTCAATTGATTAAGGACTTTTAATTATATATATACACAATTCTTTTTGTTGATATAATGCAACATAATTATGGAAGTGCTCTCACATCATATTTACAGACCCCGCTCACACTCCTAAGAAGAAGCTATAAGGGCAGGTACACCAGGGGGCAGGAATCTGGAGGGCCATCTTAGAATTCTGTCTATACGAAGTGTATAAATCCTCACTTCCCTTCCAGTTCATGAGTCACTTCAGGACAGGGATCAAAATCTAAACTGATTAAACTAGTTAAATTATGAAAGAAAGAATTAATTGAAATTAGTTTCCCCAAGCTTATAAATAAATGTCTCTATTTTAAATCTAGTTATGCTGAGAGACTTTGTCACTAATTAAAATTAAGCATTGCTTTCCATGAACAAATGGCAGTTTGTAACAAAGATCTGGGCACAGTTCAGGAGTAAAATTTCATACAATCAGTATAATAACAAATTCCTTCTCAAAGCTAGCCTCATCATTAAGTATTCAGTGGAAGCCAACCTTGTATGAACTGAGCAACATGCTAGTCTCCTTCAGCTCAGTTCAGTCGCTCAGTAGTGTCCGACTCTTTGCGACCCCATGAACCGCAGCACACCAGGCCTCCCTGTCCATCACCACCTCCCGGAGTCCACCCAAACCCATGTCCATCGAGTCGGTGATGCCATCCAACCATCTCATCCTCTGTCATCCCCTTCTCCTCCTGCCCCCAATCCCTCCCAGCATCAGGGTCTTTTCCAATGAGTCAACTCTTCACATCAGGTGGCCAAAGTACTGGAGTTTCAGCTTCAGCATCAGTCCTTCCAATGAACACCCAGGACTGATCTCCTTTAGGATGGACTGGTTGGATCTCCTTGCAGTCCAAGGGACTCTCAAGAGTCTTCTCCAACACCACAGTTCAAAAGCATCAATTTTTCGGTGCTCAGTTTTCTTCATAGTCCAACTCTCACATCCATACATGACCACTGGAAAAACCATAGCCTTGGACTAGGCAGACCTTTGTTGTTAAAGTAATGTCTCTGTTTTTTAATATGCTGTCTAGGTTGGTCATAACTTTCCTTCCAAGGAGTAAGTGTCTTTAAATTTCATGGCTGCAATCACCATCTGCAGTGATTTTGGAGCCCAAAAAAATAAAGTCTGACACTGTTTCCACTGTTTCCCCATCTATTTGCCATGAAGTGATGGGACTGGATGCCATGATCTTAGTCTTCTGAAAGTTGAGCTTTAAGCCAACTTTTTCACTCTCCTGTTTCACATTCATCAAGAGGTTTTTTAGTTCCTCTTCACTTTCTGCCAGAAGGCTAGTCTCTTTAGGAGGGTCCAAAACAAAAGAATATCAGATATCCTCTTTTTTCTCAAGAAGCTTACAACATAGTAGGGAAGACAGCTCTAAAACGCATGAAGTAATATTAAATAGCACAAGTAACATTAAATAACGCAAGTTCGTATTATATCTAAACTGACAGGTATAGACAAACACTGAAAAAGCTGTAAAAAGTAGATGACCAAGATTGGCTATTGTGGGAAGAGAAGTTTCTAATTTACATCAGTTCTTAAAAGGAAAGCAGGAAGATACGATTTGATCTGTTAGACAAGAGAGCTGCTGAAAGTTTTGAACTGTGACATGAAGCAATGAAAGTTGTACACAAGGAAAATGAATGTGAAAAGAGTTTGTTTGAGGGACGGAAGGAGGAGAGGCTGTAGTTGTGCAGATTACCTAGAAAACTAATATCATAATTCAGATGCGAGGTGATAGGAGCCAGGCTCCTATCCGTGGTCTATATCATGAGATAATATTAGGATTAGATGGAAAATGTATCAAAAGAACATTTAAATGAGAGTATAACAGGACTTAGTCTTTGACCTGATATGGGGAATAAAATAAAGTTGAAATCTATAATTTTTAATTTAGGTGGGTGTGGCAGAGACTAAGGGCTTCACATCAAAATCCATCTGCTTTTTTTTTTTTCTTCCTGGGAAAATTCTTCTTCCTAGACTACATTTTCCAGTTTCCCTGGCAGATAAGTATGGCCATCACACTTAGCTCTAGCAATTAAGAGGTCAGAGATTACACAGTGCTTTAAAGTCAGGGTAGTCCCATCCGTAACACCCCTGCAGACAAAATTCAGCTCTCAGCAACGGAAACAAGCCTCAAGGCCCCAAAATCACATCTTAGAGAAGGGTTACCTACAGACTTGTTCTCCACTCTGTGCTGTTGTGTAAAGAGAAAACTTCAATTAAATTTAAATCATTATACATTTTTTGCCTATTTATCTTAAAAATCATATCTAACCATTGTCTTTAGAATGGAGGCACCAATGTAGTGAGTTGGAAAAGGGATGTTCATTTGGGGATTTTAGAAAATACTAAACCAGAGCAGAAAGTCTGTTAGGCAGCTGGTGGTATAGCAGGACCAAAGCTTGAGAATAAAAGCTTGTTGAAACCACAGAATAAAAGAATTCTCAGATGAACAGAGTATAAGAAAGTAAGAATAAGAATTGAAGACTGCCTTAAATATATGTTCACAGTTTAGGAGCAGAAGAAGGAAGAGCCAGTGAAGAACTGAGAAAGGTTCCAAGATAGTTTTTCTCACCTGTGCAAGTGAAACCTGCAGATACAGAGAGGCAGCTGTATTTTTATAAAAGGAACTTGAGTATCCATGGATTTTGATGGGCTCCTGGAAACTATCCCCTGCGTATACCGAGGATGACTATGTGGGAAAACAACTAGGAGGGCTCAAGTTTAAACACCTAATTTTGGCCTTAGGTTTGTTCTTGATTCATCGTCCACTGATCAACAGCAGAAGAAAACAGCACCACCCTAAACTTAGCAACATGTTGCAGTATAAACCAGCCACCACGGGATTGCCTCTTTCATGTCAGTTGAATACCCATTAACACGCAAATGAAGTTATTGAAAATCATGAACTGGCCAGAAAACAGGTAGCATTAGGCAAGAAGAAAAAACACTAGGCTTTATTTATGAAAATATTATTAATTCTGCCTTTACTTGACTAAAAATTGGTTTATGCACATTCCGATTTTTCATTTGCTTTACTTTGTCAACAATATATCTTAACTTTTAACATAAAAATATAATTGGCTGTTGTCTATGTTAACCACAAAAATGTTTCAACTTATTTTTTCCGTAAGATTGTTCAAATTATCTAGCTTTTCTTGACATTATGTGGGCATAACCCCACAAATCAAAAGAAATATTTAAAGCTTAATTTTATTCTTGAGGCTTGTTCTATAGCAATCATTCTATGAAAGGGAAGTAAACATTGATTTGTTCATGGTTTAAAAGTAAAGCTCTAAAAATAGGTATGGTTTGGTTCTGAATTCAGGAAATAAATACAAGTTATTTATATTGTTGTTAACACAATAATTACATTTGGAGATAGTATTTACTCAAAGGAAAAAGGAGATTTTTATCTTTAAATCAAATTTCCATTAAACAGAAATTTCTAAACAGGGTTAATTTTGAATCAAGGGTAAAGAATATGATCATTTCTATGTTTAGCTAGTGGTAAGATATTTTGTTAATAACACTGACAAGTGGCTAAAGGACAGGTCCCCAGACAGGAAGGAAAAATATGTCAACCAGTCATCAGTCCACAAGGAGCTAGAACACAGCATTGTAGACATGCAACAAATACACATCACCTACCTGATCCCCCTGCCCACTCCCCATCGAGACAGTGTGTTCCAGGTAAGGCAAGCAGCACCACCATTTAACTGAGCTGGTCGGATAATCAAACCACAAAAATCTGTGATTTATTCAAAGCCACATCTACATGATACCAAAGCAACAAATCATTGCAATCAATCCAGTCAAAATAATCAGTCAGGTTACAGAAAACAGATAAGTCACATTTATTATTTAACAATGCTGACAAATCTAGTGAATTATATGCATTCTCCCAGGGGGGTTTGTGTTTTTTTACATTGTGTCAGGGCAGAGATCCTTGATATAAGACAACTTCACTTTTTCTCTTTATCATGCAAAGTCTGGTGCCCCTCTTTCCTTTTTTCAGTCCAGTACAACTTTCCCAACATTCAGGTAGACAAAATAACAATAGTGGAAATGACTCGATGATCTTTTTAATTTCTTAGGCTCTTTCAACCTCTGTAGACCCCACTTTAATGCAAATCAAACTTGGGTGAATTGTACATTACCTACTGAAAAATAATTTCAATTAGAAATTTAATTACCCTGTCTTAAGGAAATGGAAACGACAATTTCTTTGAATTTTATACATTATGGAAACCTCCAAAGTACTATAAATCTGCTAATTGATTTCTGTACCTGTAATGTTTGATTAGGTGTATTTTATTGTCTTCTTGGTTTTAATTAACCCTGGGCTTGTCAAAATGCTTCCAGTGACAAAGGATATATGATGAAGTGTGATAAACTCTATTAACAGAAGCTGACTTTTGTCAGTAATTACTCTCATGCACAAGAGTTATTAGAAATTAGCACACAGAAAAAAAGAAATTTTACTTTTGGTAACAACTTTTATTGGCAGCCATAAATCTGGGGATTGCCCTCTATGTGCCTATGATAAGCAAATGTGAATGACCATAGCATCCTACAGAAGATCAATCAGTCACTGGTTGCCATATAAATATTGAGAGTGGCAAAATACAAAGACTTATGAAGTCTGAGTGATGAGAGCCAAAATTATACCAATATCCCTAACTGTTCAAATTAAGGAACTCTGTCCAGACGGTGGACATATGTGTTAAATCCAAGCTATTACTGCAGCTGACTCAAAACAGATACTAAATAGGTGTTTGTGCAGTTGAAGCCACAATAAATTAATCAGTGAATTTGCCCAGGCAATATGGATTGTTTTTCATTCCAAAACTCTTCTAACCATAACTCCCTATCAAGATGATCAATACAGACCTTTCTGTTGAAAACAGAGAAACAATTACCTTACACTAGCTGCTACTTTAGAAACAGCAAAGAAGAGTAAGAGTTAATTTGTTCAGCCAACTGTTACAGTTAACTTCTATTTATTTGTTTATTTATTTTTTTACAGTTTGACATGGTAGTACAATAGTTTTCTTGGTTTTAATCTCTAAGAAACCAACATAGGCACTCCTTCAGAAAAATATCTTATCAAAACTCTATTCTATGCTGATACCCTGAGTGCCTAGATATGTGACATAATTTAATGTAATCCGATAACTGCCCAATCTGATTGACAATAACTGATGATATCTGGATCTAACAATCTCTAGATTGAAAATAGTAGGGATCTTGGTGTTGATGATCACATGGAAGTGATCGATCATAGTCAGTAGAACTGCCAGATTACTGTCTTTGTAGAGCTTAGTCTTTCTGTAGAATGAACCGCAAGTGAAAGAACACAGCAGACATGAGCAAGTGGTGTTGGGACCATCTGGTCTCCCCAGCTCCTGAGAGGCTGTGGCAGTACTTGGCATTTAAGTTCAAAGAGCACTAGCCCTTGGAGCTGAGAAATGGAGAGGTGACCTGCTGGCCATTGTAACACTGGTCCTAGTCTGTAGGGATGACATCACTATTTTAGCTTCATTGACCAGCACTGACCCCATGGAGAGTGCATAGTGTCTGAACCTGACCCCCAAGATCTAATAGAGCAATGACATAAAAGGAAAAGAATAAAACAGATATCTAAAGAGAAGAATAACAAGCCAAGCACCCAGCACAGACTCCTTCCTAGTGAAGAAAAACTCTTGGAGGTGAGAAATGGCAATTTGAATATAATTTGAAGATAATAGTAATGGAAAGTAAATTAAAGACCAGACACTTCCTAGAATTTGAAATGCAAGTGTTGAATTTTAATTGCTTATTTTTTGGTCTCGTGGTGTGGCTGGTGGGATTTTAGTTTCCTGACCAAGGATTGAACCTGGGTCATCGGCAGTAAGAGCACAGAGTCCCAACACTGGACCACTAGGGAATTAATTCCCTTGCAAGGGTTGAATTTTAAAAGTTAGTAGATGCAACCCAAGAATTCTGTATCCAGCCAAGATAGCAGTCATCTGTCAGAATAAAATATATAAGAATTTAGAAAATATGTCACTCATGTATCTATTTGAAAGAAATATTAATGAAAAAAGACTTTAAACCATGAATAAATTCCAAGAAAGAAGTTAGGCTGGGAGAGATGAAAAGGAGAGGAAAAGAAGTGAGGGACGAAACTTACAATATATATAATTGAATCTAAAAGTATAATGACAGAGTGATGAATAATGAGCAGCATCACTGCGACACTAGAATTCTTAGAATAGAAGGCCTATGCTGCAAGTGAAAACCTAAAAATGGCTTGAAATGAAATGTATAACACTACGTCAGCAATACCTGGAAGTTATAGATCACAGGGACAGGTGAATGAGTTATAAAGATATCCCCTTGTTGGGGAAGAGAGGAAAAAATAATCTAAAGATCTCATTTTATTGAGGTAGAATAATCAGTGGATGGATCCTATATGAAAGGAAGAAATAGTTGCCATTTTGTTTTCAAAGAATAGTAAAGAAATGTACTCACCAACTAATTGTAGGCATTCATTAGTATTTGATGAAGTAATAAATTGTAGGTGTTAAGAATGAAAAGAGAATACCATGAGTTAAACAGAAAATGACTTTAGAACTTCCAAGCAAGAGAATAAGTAAATAAATAGTAACTTGATTCAACTATTAATAACACAAAAAGTAAAATGCTGAATTATGCCAAATAAAGTAGAATGGAAAGATTTAAGCCAAATTATTCATTGTTTTGCTAAATGTGAATATGTTGGAGTTCCTTGTTCAAATACAGAGGCTGAAACTTTCTTTCAGGCCTAAAGGAAAAATAAACAACAAAGAGCCACAGCTCATGGTAACAGCTGTGTTACCCCAAGTGTGTAGAATATCACCTGAACGAGAAATGCAGACTCTCAAGTCCAACCCCAGAACCACTAAACAAAAATTGTAGCTTAAAAAGAATCTCCATTAGGCAATTCATATGCACATAAAGTTCTGAGAAACATTATGCTACTAGACACACATTTAAAACAATTTTGTAAAAGAACACCAAAAAGAGAGAGGTAGGTAAAGAGGTACCAGACAAATGCAAACAAACAAAAGAAGTTAGTGTTGATACTTAGATAAGCTGCTATTTTAAGTTAATTAATAAATCAAAGAGGGAAACCATATGTTGATTTTTTAAATGCTGAATTCATTATTTTTATTTGAGCTTGTGCTCACAAAAGTGGATTATTCATAATTCCTAGTTCATGATACATTCTCATTGGTCCACCCATAGCTTACTTTTTTTTAAATCATGCCTATCAAATGGGTATAAAATAAGTCATTTTGATTTTGATTTGTATTTACCCATTCCTAAAGATGGACTTCCCAGGTGGCTCAGTGATAAAGTATCTGCCTACCAATGCAGGAAACCTAGGTTCAGTCCCTAGGTTGGTTGGTAAGATCCCCTGGGGAAGGATCTTCCAGTATTCTTGCCTGGGAAATCCCATGGACTGAGGAGCCTGGTGGGCTACAGTCTGTGGGGTCGCAAAAGAGTCAGAGAGGATTTAGCACTAGAACAACAAACAGCAATCCTGAAGATGGTGACCATTTCTCTATATTGTTATCAGCTTCAGAGTCATTTTTCTGTGAAATGCCTGTCCACAACTTTTACCTATTTTTCTATTAGTGGTCTGTACAAAGAGCACATAGTCAAACAGATCTGGTGGGCAAAAGTGTGCAAGGGCGTGGAGGAGCACGGTGCAACTAACAAACTGCTTCATGCACATGCAGCTCCTGGGTGTGTGTGTGTGTGTGTGCGTGCGCGTGCGTGTGGAGAGAAAGAGAGAGAGAAAGAAATTTACATCTGTACAAACAAGAATGTAAATTTGTTTCATATGTCCATAGAATATTTACAGAAACCTACCATGTAGCTGTCATAAAACAAGTTTTAATGACTCCCAGAGGACAGATTTTATACTGTTTCAATCCAATTAGAAATAAAGATGGCATAAACATTTAAACTCATTAGAAATTCAGAAAAGTAGTTCTACCAAGCCACGATTCAAAAAGAAGTAAAAATTGAAATGACGATCTCTAGAAAGAAAAAGTATGTGTCATGTTATAGCCTATATGAAATAGCTAAATTTCTGATCAAAGGAAAATTTTAGTAAATGTTATTTAAATATTCATCTAAACTTAAAAATAAAATGCTCCAGGCTCGGGCCTGGTGCACTGGGAAGACCCAGAGGAATCAAGTGGAGAGGGAGGTGGGAGGGGAGATCGGGATGGGGAATACTTGTAAATCCATGGCTGATTCATGTCAATGTATGACAAAAACCACTACAATATTGTAAAGTAATTAGCCTCCAACTAATAAAAATAAATGAAAAAAATAATTAAAATGCTTATTTTAAAATAGTGCATATTAATAAAAGTAACAAAGGACTTTAGTATTCAATTTGAAAACTTTATAAAGGGACAAAAGGATTCAAAAGAAAGTAGTAGAAGAGAATTAATAAAAAAAATACCACAATTAAACCCAAAAATGTTAGAGAAGATTAATAACTCTTAAAACTTGTTGAAAGAACAATGGAAGAAAAAATCCAAGCAGTTTTGTTTAAGAGGGAAGGATACAGTGAAAATATAAAACTTGAAGAAGAAAAAGAGATGAAGAAATTTTGAAAATTAGAAAAGAATATAACATGCATAATTAAAGAAACACATGCATCTCAGTGTTCATTGCAGCACTATTTATGAATGCCAGGACATGGAAACAGCCTAAATGTTCATCAACAAAAGAATGAGAAAAGAAGATGTGATTCATATATATACAATAGAATATTAATCAGCCATAAAACGGAATGAAACTGGGTCATTTGTAAAGATATGGATGAACCTAGAGACTGTCATACAGAGTGAAGCAAGTCACAGACAGAAAAACAAATACCATGTATTAACACACATCTGTGGAATCTAGGGAAAAAACAGCATAGGCGATCTTATTTTCAAGGCAGAAAGAGAGAAACAGGAAACAACCATATCGATACCAAGGGGAAAGGAGGGGGATGTGATGAACTGGGAGACTGGGGTTGACTTATATACACTATTGCTACTATGCATAAGATAGATAACTAATGGGAGCCTGCTGTGTGGCTCAAGGAACTCCACTCAGTGCTCTGCGCGGACCTAAATGGGAAGGAAATCCAAAGAGGGGACATATGCACATGCGTGGGCTTCCCTAATGACTAAGACAGTAAGGAATCTGCCTGCAACGAAGGAGACCTCCATTCAGTCCCCGGGCTGGGAAGAGACACTGGAGAAGGGAACGGCTGCCCGCTCCAGGGTTCCTGCCTGGAGAGTTCCATAGACAGAGAAGCCTGGCGGGATACAGTGCACGTGGTCACAAAGAGCTGGACACAACTGAGACTGGCACTTTTGTGTATACGTGTAACTGATTCGCTTTGCTATACAGTAGAAATTAGCACAACATTGTAAAGCAACTGTACTCTAGCAAAAATTTAGAATAAATAAACAAATGTATATATTTTTTAAAAGAAAATAACCTGCAACTCCGTGGAGCCATGTTTAAAAACCTGGAGAAAACATGTAACTTACTAATAAAATATAAACAAATAAAAATGACTTGTGAATAATTGGAAAATCTGAAAAGGCCCAGATACCATAGAAGAGTTTGGAAAATCATTAAAACTCTATCATTCATATTCAATATTGACTAAACTATTTTAACCCATAAAAAATTGGAGAAGTTCTGCCATTTATTTTATGGAGAAAGTGTAACACTAATACTAAAATCTGAAAAAAAAAATTGCAGAAGTCAAGACCTCAATAGAATGTGGTAAGTTTTTTTGATTTAATGAAGAAATAACCCCATGAGCGGGAAAGAAAGGCCAACACCTATAACCACAACCAAAAAAGTAAAGAGGGGCCAACAAACTACAGGATCTCTACTTTTAACAGTTAATGCCAGAAGACTAGTAACTGCTGAGTACAAGGATCACATATTCAGTAGAGTTATAACACATGTGTGATGCTCTCAAATACACAAGGACTAAGAAACCATTTATGTACTGATCCTGAAAATGTATGTCATGTGGTATTTTTTTAATTAATTTTCATTGGAGTATAGTTGACTCACAATGTGTTAGTTTCTGCTGTGCAGTAAGGTGAATTTCTGATACATATACATGTTCTATTCATTAAGGAAGGAATCAACATAAAATGAAAAAAGACAAGAAAAACTTGAGCATATACTGATCTAAATTATTATCAAAAAGTATGTTTCCAATAAGAAAGGAGAAGAGAAGTTTTTCTCATGCAAAAAAAAAATTAGATGATACAGGGAAAAGCTTTTTATGGCAATTTTATTTTCTTAGATAGCAAGGTCGTCTATTTTAAAGACCGTGAATGATAAAACACTGAAGAACCAAAGGTTTAGTCTTTGGACTCTTTTTCTTTTTTGATCTATTCTCACTTCTTTGATGATCTCACCCAAGCCTGTAGTTTTAAATAATATCAATGTATTGCTGACTTCCAAATTTATACCTCTAGGCCTGATCTCTCCCCTGACTTCAGACTCAGGTCTGTCATTACCTAATCTACGTCTCCACTTAGATTTCTAATAGACCCCTCAGACTTAGCAAGATCAAACCAAACTCAGGCCTCCTCATCCACAATCTACATTCTCGATAAATGACAACATCATTTGAACTGTTGCTGAAGCCCAAAACCCCACAAGGGATGGCTGACTCTTGTCTTACACCCCAAACCTAATCCATTAGCAAATCCTGCTGTCTCTACATTGAATATATCTAGAATTCTGCCATTTCCCACTATAGGCGTCATCGCTTAGCTATGTCTTGCATCCATATTTTTGCAAGACACTTCTCTAACAAGCTTTCTTCTTCCTATGAGAGTCTCCACACAAGATCCAATGACCTTTCTAAAATGTGTTACATCATATCCTTGCTCTGCTCAATACCTTCACATCTCTCTGTGAGTTAAATACAAATCTCTCTGCAGAAACTTCAACGTTCTGCACAACCTCAAGCCCCTCCTCCCACTTTCTCTGACCTCATCACCCACCATTTTGCCTGGCAGCCCTCTTGCTATCAGTAGACTCAACTCTTTGCCAAATGAGTCCTCACCTAAGGCACTTAGCTCTTGCTGTTTGCTCTGCCTGGCATCCTCAGCCCCAGGGGCAGCACTGTGGACTCATCTTTAGGTCTTCATTCAAATGTTTTGTGGAAGATGTCTTCTCTGATCACCTTTATAAATTAAAGTCTTACTCCTCAGCCTCTTTATCCTGCTATATTCTTTTTCTTCACGGCACTCATTACCATTTGACATACCGTTTACTTTTGGATATTTATTGGCTGGATGACCCCACCAAAAGGTAAACACCAGGGGCAGAGAAACTTGGCTGAATCTGCAGTGCTTCTAAACACTAAAGGGCCTGGCACATAATAAATATCTACTCAGAAAATGAATCCTTCTGCCTTTTCATACTGTTCCTGGGGTTCTCAAGGCAAGAATACTGAAGTGGTTTGTCATCCCCTTCTCCAGTAGACATGAGTTGTCAAACATGAGTTTGAGCAAGCTCTAGGAGTTGGTGATGGATAGGGGAAATCTGGTGTGCTGCAGTTATTGAGATCACAAAGAGTCAGACACAACTGACCAACTGAACTGAACTGAGAAAGTGAATAAGATAAATACTAACAACACACATACACACAGGTATACATACCACAGAGTTGCATTCCCAAGAGTGTTGTTGACTGAATACTAATTCCACAGGTATTATAGCAAAATATACGTCAAATAAGCTTAGGAAATGTAGGGTTAAATGAAGTTTTTTTGATTCTTGATTCATTCAATACATATTTACAGATTACTTAATCTTTGTATAAAACAGGCAGATGCTGAGCCTGTACTGATGAACAAAACAGACAAGTTCCTGCTTTAGTGGAGTTTACAGCCCATCCAGGAAAGCAACCAATGATCAATTTATTATGCAAATAATTATTTGCTGTTATAACCAGCTCTACAGAGGAAAAGCACAGGATGTTTTGAGAGTGTATAATATGGACCTCATCTACAGTCTAGGTTTCCCTGATAAAATGGTGTTGGTTGTGAACCAGAATGAGCTATTCAGATGCAGAAGTAGGAAAAAGAACTCTGGGCAGAAGGAACAGTTTTGAGAACTCCTGAGACAGGAAGGAAACTGGCATAGTCACAGAACTAATCGGGTCAGACAAAACAACATGAGGTTGGGAGGAATCAGACTGAAGAGTCCACAGACTATACAGATAGTGACTACAACCATGAAATGAAAAGACACTTGTTCTTTGGAAGAAAAGCTATGACCAACCTAGACAGCATATTAAAAATCAGAGACATTACTTTGCCAACAAAAGTCCATCTAGTCAAAGCTATGGTTTTTCCAGTAGTCATGTATGGATGTGAGAGTTGGACCATAAAGAACTGATGCTTTTGTACTGTGGTGTTGGAGAAGACTCTTGAGACTCTCTTAGACTGCAAAGAGATCAAACCAGTCAATCTTAAAGGAAATCAGTCCTGAATATTCATTGGAAGGACTGATGCTGAAGCAGAAACTCCACTATTTTGGCCTCCTGTTGGGAACTCATTGGAAAAGATCCTGATGCTGGGAAAGATTGAAGGCAGGAGGAGAAGGGGATGACAGAGTAGGAGATGGTTGGATGGCATCACTGACTTGATAGATATGAGTTTGAGTAAGCTCTGGGAGTTGGTGGTAGACAGGGAAGCCTGGCGTGCTGCAGTCCATGGGGTCACAAAAGGTCAGACATGACTGAGTGACTGAACTGAACTGAACAGACTATGCTAAGGATTTGGACCTTCATCTAAAAAGTGATGGGAAACCACTGAAGAATTTTAATTGGGACTTCTCACACCTCTTAAAATACTAATATGTATTGTAAATACCTAAGAAGAAGCATTTCTTCAGTTTCCTCGATTATGAAAACTACTTTTTGTAAAGTTTCTCAATAGGAATATTATTTTATAGAACACAGTTTGTAAAATACTACACCAGAAAAAAAAAATCAGGGAAAATATTTAAGTAGAAAAATGAAAGCATATACAAACAAAATAACATAGGTGAGATTTTATAGTTTAGTTGGACCCATAAATATATGTGGATTAAATTCTATTGTTATAAAGAAAAAATATACACGTTGGTCCAAAGCCAAAATCTAAGTTTGTTCTGTCTTGAAAGATTAATCTAATGTAGCTACTCCAGGACTCAGCCATTCCACTCCTAATTATTTACCCAAAAAGGAGTAAAATGCATGTCCACACAAACACTTGTACACAGAAGTTCGTAGAAACTTTATAATAGTAAGAACTGGAAACAATCTAAATGTCCATTTAAAGAGAATCAATAAGCCAACCATGACAGATTTGTACTATAGAATATCTCATAACAATAAATAGGAAGGAACTACTGACATACAGAAATGTGGACAAATCTGAAGAATCATTATGCTCCAAGAAAGAATCCAAACACAAAGAAGCATATACTCTATGAATCCATTTACGTTGTTGTTCAGATGCTCAGTCATGTCTAACTCTTTGTGACATCATGGGCTGCAGCAGGCCAGGCTTCCCTGTCCTTCACTATCTCCTGGAGTTTGCTCAAACTGATATCCATTGAGTCAGTTATGTCATCCAACCACCTCACCCTCTGCCGCCCCCTTCTCCTCCCCTCAATCTTTCCCAGCATCAGGGTCTTTTCCAATGAGTCGTCTCTTCACATCAAGTGGCCAAAATATTGAAGGTTCAGCTTCAGCATCAGTCCTTCCAATGAATCTTCGGGATTGATTTCCTTTCCGATTGACTGGCTTGATTTCCTTGCTGTCCAAGGAACTCTCAAGAATTTTCTCCATCACCACAGAGTTCATTTATAGAAAATTCTAAAAAATGCAAAATAATCTTATAGTGACAGAACAGAGATCACTGGTTGTCTGGGACTAGGTGGATGAGCTAGATTGTAAAGAGACACAAGGAAGCTTAGGGAAGGATGAAAATGTCCTGTATAATGATTGTGGTTGTAGTTTCACCAGTATACACATGTTAAAACTCACCTAACTGTGTGCTTCAAGCAAGAACAGCTTATTTTGTGTAAAATTTACCTCATTAAATTTATTAAAAATTGTAGGGAAAACACCTCTAGTCTGAAAAAGGGAGGATCTCTGTTTTCATTGCCACAATGAACCTGGAACTTCCCACAGTGCCTAGGCTATAGTAGATGCTCAATATATAAGAAAGTAATTTGAATTACACAATGAAGGAAACTGTTTTACTGGATATATAGGAATTTACATCCAACTGAAGGAGAATATATATTTGTGCACACAAAGAAAGTGGACTCAACAACTCTCTTAAGAACAATGCAATAAAACTAGAAAATAATAAAAAGACAATGACAAATCTATAGCAACTTGAGAAAAAATTTAAACACATTTCAAAGGGGAAATAAAAGGCAAAAAAGAGGGGAGCAAAAATATACAAATTAAGAAAAGAAAGTGAAGTCACTCAGTCATGTCCAACTCTTTGCAGTCCATGGACTGTAGCCTGTCAGGCTCTTCTGTCCCTGGGATTCTCCAGGCAAGAACACTGGAGTGGGTTGCCATGCCCTCCTCCAAGGGATCTTCCTGACTTAGGGACTGAACCAGAGTCTCCTACACTGCAGGCAGACTCTTTACCATCTGCGCCATCAGGGAAGCTCTGGAAAGGAAAGAAAGGTGCTGCAATAATACAAACACGATTAAAACTAAAATAATGTTTTAAAAAATATATAGTGTAATAATTAATTTGAAAAATTTAAATGGCATAGACATATTTCTAAGAGAATCTAAATTTTCCAAAACTTATCCCTGATGAGATAAAAATTTGAATAGACAAGTAATAAGAGAAGATCTTTTATATATTATCAATGATTAGAAAAGGTGGAAGAAACATAAAATAGAAATTATAGACCAATGTCATTTATCAATTTATATACAAAAAATTACAAATAAACATAAGCAATACTTAGGAATAAATTTACCTAAATTGACAAAAGACTATATGCAGAAAACTATAAGACACTGATGAAAGAAAGAAAAAAAAGACAACACAAACAGATGGAGAGATATACCATGTCTTTGGATTGGAAGAATCAGTATAGTGAAAAATGACTATACTACCCAGAACAATCTATAGATTCAATGCAATTCCTATCAAACTACCAATGGTATTTTTCACAGAACTAGAACAAAGAATTTCATAATTTGTATGGAAACACAAAGACCCTGAATTGCCAAAATGATCTTGAGAAAAAGGAATGGAACAGGAGGAATCAAGTGTCCTGACTTCAGACTATACTACAAAGCTACAGTCCTCAAGACAGCATGGTACTGGCACAGAGACAGAAATACAGACCAACGGAACAAAAAAGAAAGCCAGGAGATAAATCCATGTGCCTATGTCCATGGGGCTGCACAGAGTTGGACACGACTGAAGCAACTTAGCATGCATGCGTGCATTGGAGGAGGAAATGCAACCCACTCCAGTGTTCTTGCTGAGAATCCCAGGGACAGAGGAGCCTGGTGGGCTGCCATCTATGGGGTCGCACAGAGTTGCAGCAACAGCAGCATGGATATCTTGTGCTTCCCTCATAGCTCATTTGGTAAAGAATCAGCTTGCAATGCAGGAAACCCAGTTCAATTCCTAGGTTGGAAAGATCCCCTGGAGAAGGGAAAGTCTACCCACTCCTGTATTCTGGCCTGGAGACTTCCAAGGACTGTATAATCCATGGGGTCACAAAGAGTCAGACACCACTGAGCAACTTTCACTTTCACTTTCATGGACATCTTATCTTTGACAAAGCAGGCAAAAATAGACAATGAAGAAAAACAGTCTCTTCAACAAGTGGTTCTGGGAAAACTGGACAGCTATGTGCAAAAGAATGAAATTGGAACATTCCCTAACATCATACATAAAAACAAACTCAAAATGGATTAAAGACCTAAATATAAGACCAGAAACTATAAAACCCTGAGAGGAGAACATAGGCAGAACACTCTGACAAAAATCACAGCAAGATCCTTTATGACCCACTTCCTAGAGTAATGGAAATAAAAGCAAAAATAAACAAATGGGACCTAATGAAACTTAAAAGCTTTTGCACAATGAAGGAAACCATAAGCAAGGTGAAAAGACAACCCTCAGAGTGAGAGAAAATAATAGTAAATGAAACACCGGACAAAGAATTAATCTCCAAAGCATATAAGCAGCTCATGCAACTCATTATGAGAAAAACAAGCAACCCAATCAAAAAGTGGGCAGAAGACCTAAACAGACATTTCTCCAAAGAAGATATACAGATGGCTAACAAGCATATGAAAAGATGCTCAACGTCACTCATTATCAGAGAAATGCAAATCAAAACCACAATGAGGTATCATCTCACACCAGTCAGAATAGGCATCATCAAAATATCTTCAAACAGTAAATACTGGAGAGGGTGTGGAGAAAAGGGAACCCTCTTACACTGTTGGTAGGAAAGGAAACTAATACAACCACTGTGGAGAACAGTATGGAGATTCCTTTTAAAACTAGGAATAAAACTACCATATAACCCAGCAATCCCACCAGTGGGCATATTCCCTAAGGAAACAAAAACTGAAAAAGAAACATGCACTCAAAAACAATGTTCACTGCATCACTGTTTATAATAGCCAGGACATGGAAGCAACCTAGATGTCCAAAGACAGAAGAATGGATAAAGATGTTGTGGGGCATATATACAATGAAATATTACTCAAAAGAACACATTTGAGTCAGTTCTAATGAGGTAGATGAACCTAAGCCAATTGTACAGAGTGAAGTAAGTCAGAAAGAGAAAGACAAACATCATATATTAACGCATATATATGGAATCTAGAAAGATGGTACCAATGATCCTGCATGCAGGGTAGCAAAGGAAACACAGACATAAAGAATAAACTTTTGGACACAGTGAGGGAAGGAGGTGGGGTGATTTGAGAAAATAGCATTGAAACATATGCATTACCATATATAAAATGGATAGCCAGTGGGAGTGTGATATATGAGGCAAGGAACCCAAAGCCAATGCTCCATGACAACCTAGAGGGGTGGGTGGGGAGGGAGGTGAGAAAGGGGTTCAAGCGGGAATGGGGATACGTGTACCCCTGTGGCTGATTCATGTTGACGCATGGCAAAAAATCACAGTACTGTAAAGTAATTATCCTCCAATTAAAAAATGAATAAACAAATGAAAGAAAGGGGAATATATATGTACATATATATTTAATAAAAGTAAACACCAATTCATAATAAAAATTTTAAATAAAATAGGAGTAGGATAAAAATGTTTAAAAACAACAAAGAGCATGAAGTATACATCAATAACAAATGTAAAATTACACGCTGAAATAGTGAGTGTATTTCCTTAAATTCAAACATGACATAAATGCCTGCTGTCTTCACCAGTTAAATAGTATTCTAGAATCAACAGCTAATGAAATAAAACAAACAAGAAGACATATGTATATATTCCAAGAGATTCATCCAAAATAAAATAATAACAACTATTAGAACTGAAAGAATTTATAAAATTGTTGGCTATGAGATTAACATTAAACAGCTTTCTTTGATACTAACAAATCAGATGGAGCTATAATTGTTAAAGGCGTCTTCCCCTGTGGCTCAGTGGTAAAGAATCCGCCTGCCAATGCTGGGTTGGAGCGGGGTGGGGTCGGGGTTGGAGGTGTCCAGGGAGAGCCACGGGATTGATCCTTGGGTGGAGAAGACCCATCTGAGAAGGAAATGTCAATCCATGCCACCATTCTTTTTTTTTTTTAATTTTTTTTTCTAATTTTTTTTCATTTATTTTTATTAGTTGGAGGCTAATTACTTTACATCATTGCAGTGGTTTTTGTCATACATTGAAATGAGTCAGCCATGGATTTACATGTATTCCCCATCCCAATCCCCCCTCCCACCTCCCTCTCTACCCAATCCCTCTGGGTCTTCCCAGTGCACCAGGCCTGAGCACTTGTCTCATGCATTCAACCTGGGCTGGTGATCTGTTTCACCCTAGAGAATATACATGTTTCGGTGCTGTTCTCTCGAAACATCCCACCCTCGCCTTCTCCCCCTCAGCCATTAAAAAGAATTCATTTGAATCAGTTCTAATGAAATGGATGAAACTGGAGCCCATTATACAGAGTGAAGTAAGCCAGAAAGATAAAGACCATTACAGTATAATAACACATATATATGGAATTTAGAAAGATGGTAATGATAACCCTATATGCAAAACAGAAAAAGAGACACAGATGCACGCCACCATTCTTACCTGGGAAATGCCATAGACGCAAAAGCCTGGCGGGCTACAGTCCATGGTGTAGCAAAAGATCAGACAAGACTTAGCAACTAAAAGTGCGTGCTAAGTCCTTTCAGTCGTGTTGGACTCTGTGCTATCCTATGGACAAGAATACTGGAGTGGGTTGCCATGCCTTCCTCCAGGGGATCTTCCTGACCCAAAGATCAAACCTGTCTCCTCTCCTGAATTGACAGGCCACTTCTTCACCACTAGCACTGACTGTGAAGCCCACCTAGCCCTATTCTTACACATAGAAGACAAAGGATAAAGAATTCAGAAATAAATATGGTAAGGCAATGCTAAGGATTAATGATGAACAGAATGCAAGATCATGCAATATTTTTTAAAATTCTGACTTTTAATGCTTAGTTCTTTTGACATTTACTTTTATGCAAGGTACAAGAAAGGAATTTCGCTTTTGAAAGTGAAAGTCGCTTCATCATGTCTGACTCTTTGCGACCCCCTGGACTATAGAGTCTATGGAATTCTCCAGGCCAGAATACTGGCATGGATAGCCTTTCACTTCTCCAGGGGATCTTCCCAAACTAGGGATCAAATTCAGGTCTCCCACATTGCATGTGGATTCTTTACCAACTGAGCTATCAGGCACTATCTCCTCAAAATAGGTAAGTAATCTCTGGCATCCACATTAGCAGTTGCCCATCATTTTGAAACATCACATTGACCATCTAATAAATTCACACATATTTTAGTGCTTTTTCTAGGCTATTTAGTTACACAATACCCCTGAGCTGACCTAGCTGCGTATTTCTAAGCTGATATTGTGTTGATTTTTAAGAGAAAAGGTATTTGCTACAAGATTCCAATCAACTGGTTAATAACCCCTGCGTAACCTAGGGAAAAAATGATTGGAGTATCATTAAATAGACTTTAGAATTGTGTAACCGGGTGGTCTTTCCAATTGAGAAATCCTGTGTACATGCCCTTCTCACTTTGTTTTTGAAACTCTTATTAAATATAATGAGAAGTTGATCTTAAAAGAAAGTTCCCACCTTCTGTGTTCCCTGACCTAGTTTGGAGCCCAGCAAGTTGTTGCTCAGCTTTTAAGAAACTGGTGACTCCCTCCAGGGGGTTTAAAATACTAGTAGCAGGTGCTGCACATTTCTACAAAGGCACAGCTCAGCATTTCCAGGCTATTCCAACTCTTCTCTAGGCTGAAGCTAGCAGTTCTGTCAATCTGTCCCCAAGGTAGCTAAAGGTCCCACCAGGAAAGAAGAGAGTCTTGCTTATTTAATTTTGGTTTGCTTTAGAAAGCACATACATACGAATTTTAGCAATCGTCTGTGAGAACCCATTTGTTAACCAAGTGACTGTTTCACTGTGTAATTATATGACATCATCCTTCCTGTTTCCAAGGCGATTTCACTGTACCCACCGACAAGATGGCTGCAAATTGGAATGGCTCTCAGGAATCAGATCAGAAATTTTTCTATTTTGACCAAAGATTTTGAAGAGCTTTCACAGAAATAACAGGTATAATCTGGCATTCAGAAAAGTTACAAAGTCCAAAACTGACCCAAGTTAGAGTGAATTTAAAATTTAACAGCAGGGGAATCATGCACAATTTTTAAGTTGGTCCTGTAAAACAAATCATCAGTTCAATGAATCATGTGTGCATGCTTAGTCACTCAGTCATGTCCAACTCTTTGTGAGCCTGTCAGGCTCCTCTGTCCATGGGGTTTCTCAGGCAAGAATACTGGCGTGGGTTATCATTTCCTCTTCCAGGGGATCTTCCAGACCCAGAGATCAAACCAGTATCTTCTGTGTCTCCTGCATTGCAGGTGGATTCTTTACCCACTGAGCCATCAAGGAAGTCCAATGTATGATTAGGTTAGCTTAATATCCTCTTATAGATAGCTTTGGATCTTACTTTCAAAGTGATTGCTATATGAAAAAGACCTAAAAGTTGTACACAGATCTTGTATGCAGTGAAAAGTGAAAGTGAATTCGCTCTTTGTGACCCCATGGACTGTAGCCTAAGAGGTTCCTCCATCCATGGAATTTTCCAGGTAAGAGTACTGGAGTGGGTTGCCATTTGCTTCTCCAGGGGATCTCCCCAACTCAGAGATCAAACCCGGGTCTCCAGCATTGCAAGCAGCTGATTTTACTGTCCTAACCACCAGGTATTCAGTAACTTAAATTTTATGTTTTCCAGAACTATTTTTCAAGGAATAGTTGGATTGACCCCTAATAATTTTAAGAGGAAGAGGAAAGGGACATCAATGTACTTTGGACCAAATTCTAGTCATATGGAAGAGGACTGAGGAGTATTGTGAATGATTTTCAACCTCAGGGAGTCTGGATGATAGCCATTTGGGGAATGGTGAAACCTGATGCTATTTGCTTTCAGTCATGATAATGAACTGTGGCTCTGGCATCATTTGCTACCTAATTCTGGGGAAAATAAATTGACGAGATAAAATGATCTAATGTAATTAGCCTGCTTATTTTATAATATGTGGTTGGGGAAGGGGGATTTTAATATATGTAATAGCCCTTTAGACAAAGACTCTGGCCGTGAAATATCAGTGTCAATGTGAGAGCAAACCATTCAGTTTGACAAATATTTATGGAATGTATATTATGTCCTGGGACTGTTAGGTGCAGTGGCTTTAAAGATATGATTCCAACCATAAGAAATTTACACTGTGGGGGGAGAGGCAGATGAACTTGTAAAGAGATAATCTCTATGTAATACCATAACTTACAAGTTAAGACCAAAAAATTCTTGCAAAATCATGAGGAACAAACTGAAGCATCAGTCTCTTGAGGGAAAAGCCAGACTCTGGAACCTAGATCTTTTATGTATAATCTTGGACAAGATATTAAATTCCTCCAGTTTCACTTTTCCCATTTATAAAAAGGAAGAGTACTAGAATCTGCCTTGAAAAGATTTTTGTGAGAATTTAGATGAGATACATTATATGAGGAGCTTGCTTCTTAGTAGCCATTAAATAAAGAGTATCTATTGGTAATATATGTTATCAGTATATGAAGCATACAAATCAATACAAAATTATACAAAAAAAAAGAAAGAAAAATGAACAATGTGCACAAAGAGATGACTCACAAAATAATAAATGCAAATAGCTAATTTTTTAAAAGAACATAATCCAACTTCACTTATAAAAATAAAAAAATAGAATAAAATGCATTTCTTTGCTGCCATATTTGCAATTTATTTAAAAGTAATACTTAACTGTGGCAAGATCATGGTAAGATGAACTTTCCCAGGAAGTACCAGTGACTGTATAGATAGATGAAATCTTTCTGGAAAAAAAAATTACTCAACATATTTCAAAGAGCTTCAAAATGTTCATATGGCCTTAGCTAAGTAGTTCTACCTCTAGTTTAAATATGCCCATTACATTGCTCTCTAGCATGAAAGTTTTTTAAAACACAATACAGATACAGAATAATAGGAAAGTATAAAGTTTCATATGTTGCATTCTAAAGATAGACTATTAAACAGTGATAATATACCATTTTTATGCCAAGCATAATACATTGTTTGGCAAGATTTTTTTAGTAGTATGGTTTTGATTAAAATGTTGAGGGGAGAGTGGGATACAAATTTGTTATGATTCTTGTAGTCTCTCCTATGTGTATGTGTATACAAATGTATGTATATATGTGTACATATGTATGCTTGTATCAGTAACATATTGTTGCATATATAGGTCCATGTCCATATACAGTGTATGTATTAGTAAGCTATTGCTGAATAACAAAGGACTCCTCAAAACTTGGTGACTTAGCCATTTATTTAGTTTATAATTTTGTAGTCATTTTAGCCTGGGCTCGCCTAGGCCATTTCATCTAGGTTTACCTGCTAGGTTTGTTTGGGCATCTTTGACTAGCTGGCTGGCTGATGTAGGATGGCCTTAGCTGGAATGATCATCTACTCTCCAAATGTCCTTTTATTCTTCCTCAGGCTAGCCTGGGGTTGCTCTCATGGCAAATCAGGGTTCTGGGAGAAAGTGGAAGTGTACAAGGCTCAGAATTGGCATTTTTGCCATATTTTATTTTTAAAATAAAGTCAGGGAAAATAGAACTCACCTCTTGACAGCAGGAGCCTCAAAGTCACATTGCAAATGACAAGAACACAGGCACGGGTAGAGAAGTGGGGAAATGTTTGTAATTAATCTATCACAATATACATGGAAGGAAGTCCGGAAGGCAATACATCTAAAAATTTACACTGTATTTCTGAATGGTAGAATTACTGATGACTTACAGTTTTCTTTATATTTTTTCATTTTCCATTTTATATAAGCAAACTTTGGGCTTCCCAGGAGGCGCTAGCAGTAAAGAACCTGCCTGCCAATGCAGGAGACATAAGAAATTTGGGTTTGATCCCTGGGTCAGGAGCATGCCCTGGAAGAGGTCATGCAACCCATTGCAGTATTTTTGCCTGGAGACTCCCAAGGACAGAAGAACCTGGAGGGCTACAGTACACAGAGTCACAAAGAGTAGGACATGACTGAAGCAACTTAGCATGCATGCGCAAGCAAACTTCACTTTCAGAAGCAAATAAAAATGAATATCTTGAAATGTACATACATCTAGTGATATAGACATGTCAAAGCAGTCATGGGGTCACAGAGAAATAGCACTTAGTACAGTCTGAGGGGAAGCATAGAGCTCACTTCAGAAGAGGGTGGTATCTGAGCTGAACAAAGTATAAAGACCATTTGGCTAAGCAAAGTGAGGACATTCTAGGCAGAATGGTTCAAGGAGAGAAATCCTGTACAGTTTGGGGGAAGAGGACCAAAATGAGGAGGAAGATCGGAATGGGAATGTGGTCCCAGGAGGGGTCTTGTGTTTCACTGACTGAAAATGAGCTATGAAAATTTGAACCCAGTCTTTACAAACTCTAAGTTGGATAATTTAAAAAGGGCTTTCCTTTTTTAAAGTTTTTTAAAAATATTAAATGATGGTTTTATGAACACAGGTGCTAAAGGGGGAAGTTTGCTTTCAGCTGAGATAAAAAATCCCAGAGAACAAGGGAGCAAAAATAAAAGGATGGCCATCTGTGTTTTTAGCACTGTACCCACCACGCCTCCCCCAATCCCACTTCCCCTTTAGAAGCATAAAGAATCTGGGTCACTACCTTGCTATGGAAGATATTTAGAGCAGGATTAATCAGCACCTGATGATTAAATTTGGGGCTATAAAACTGCAATATAACTGTCACAGTTCTAGGGACTGTAGTCTGTGTTATGTGTTTTCCAATGAAATGCTTAATTAAACTGAATGCCTAGATATTTAAATTCCTAGGACCAAGCAATCAGCTGGTTGTTTATGATTTATCAAAGGTACTAGTAATGTAACTGAGGTCCCTAAACTCAGAGAGTGAGTGGACCTATACTCCTCAAAATTGAATTCACAGCCTCATCAGTACCTGGCTTTATCAAAGGAAACAAATGCTGCAAAACACACCACCCTGCTGTACCAACAGAGATAGGAATAACAAAAGACCATACATGAAAGTCTAATCACCAGCTTCACAAATGCCACCTCCCTCAGTAGATTCTTAACTCTTCTCCTTAAGAAGTCCAAGTAATGTAACATCTATGCCTCATGTGACAGCCATAGGCACTTAGTAAGAGTTCAAGGAAACTTCTTTCACTTCCTTCTCTAGTTTTCTGTGGCTTCATGTGATTATGGGTAGAAAGACCTGAAAGAAACAGCAGTTTTCTTTTAGTGATAAATGTAGTTTAATTAGGATTGCTAGATTCAGAAAATAAAAACTGCAAGATGCTCAGTTAAATTTGAATTTTAGATAAACCGTAAATATAAATGTGGGACATACAAGGGCAATTAAAGAATTGCCCTTGTTTATCTGAAATTCAGACTTATCTGAATTGCCCTGTATTTTATCTGCCAACCCTAATTTTAAGGTTTTGCTGGGATGGCAAAAGCTCTTTGGAGAAACTATGGGACTATTACAAGGCCTGGGAGAACACAGAGATGTGTTTGAACTATGCGCAGTTATAGCAGAATTCCTGTTCTCAAGCCCCAGCTGCATGCTCTTTCACCAGAACACCCTAGAACGCTTTGGTGGAGCAAGTCATTTGACGGATTTCATTATCTACCAAATGATTCCACTGAATTTTATGTAGCTTACCGAGAGAGATAAGCTTATTTAAGCAAAACTACAAATTACCTAATTTGCCCACTTCAGAAAGACAACATTTTTATTATTAGAGTCACAGTAGCAGTTACCTAATCTCTCTACATTTTTGACCATGCCATGCACCTTGTTACTCGGCCCTCAGCCTCTGGACTCTTAGCAGTGAGAATTCGTGGTCCTCACCCCTGGAACACCACAGAATTCCCGAAGCAACCTAATCTAAACTACAATGGTATTGGAGTTCTGTTCATCTGTTCATCAAGCAGAGCATATAGGAGTTGAACGCTCTTCTTCAATTCATTCTCATTAAGAAATTAGAAAAAAAAAATGTTTGGTTTGCTGTGGCCAAGAGATGAAAAATATCCCTGTTCTAGAGACAACCAGATTCCTCCTCTTCTGTCTAGTTTAATTTTGGAGATCCTGCTGGATATTGCACTCTGCTGTTATCCTACACTGGCTTCTCTGGAATAATGCCTCCAAACAATATGGCTCTTCTTACCATGTGAAAAGTTTCCCTAGTATCTGTCTGCAACTGGTCATTCCTTATTCTCAGCTTTAAGTTCTGAGAATGTTCCAAGAGTACTTCTAAGGATGTATAAGTTCAATTCAGCTTAGTTCAGTCCCTCAGTCATGTGCAACTCTTTGAAACCCCATGGACTGCAGCTCGACAGGTCTCCCAGTCCATCACCAACTCTTGGGAGTTTACTCAAACTCCTGCCCATTCAGTCGGTGATGCCATCCAACCATCTCATCCTCTGTCGTCCCCTCCTGCTCCTGCCCTCAATCTTTTCCAGTATCAGGGTCTGTTCCAATGAGTCAGTTCTTTGCATCAGGTGGCCAAAGTATTGGAGTTTCAGTTTCAAGATTGTCTGTCCAATGCACATTCAGGACTGATTTCCTTTAGGATGGACTGGTTGGATCTCCTTGCAGTCCAAGGGACTCTCAAGAGTCTTCTCCAACAACACAGTTCAAAATATCAGTTCTTTGGTGCTCAGCTTTCTTTATAGTCCAACTCTCACATCCATACCTGACTACTTGAAAAACCATAGTCTGATTAGATGGATCTTTTTTGTCAAAGTAATGTCTCTGCTTTTTAATATGCTGTCTAGGTTGATCATAGCTTTTCTTCCAAGGAGCAAGTGTCTTAATTTCATGGCTGCAGTCACCATCTCCAGTGATTTTGGGGCCCAGAAAAATAAAGTCTGTCACTGTTTAAATTGTTTCCCCATCTACTTGCCATGAAGTGATGCGACTGGATACCATGACCTTAGTTTTTGAATGTTGAGTTTTAAGCCAGCTTTTTCACTCTTTTCTTTCACTTTTTTTTTTTTATTAGTTGGAGGCTAATTACTTCACAACATTGCAGTGGGTTTTGTCATACATTTCAGTTCTTCTTTGCTTTCGGCCATAAGGGTAGTGTCATCTGCATATCTGAGTTTATTGATATTTCTCCTGGCAATCTTGATTCTAGCTTGTGCTTCATCCAGCCCAGCATTTTGCATGATGTACTCTGCATATAAGTTAAATAAGCAGGGTGACAACATACAGCCTGATGTACTCCTTTCCTGATTAGGAACCAGTCTGTTGTTCCATGTCTGATTCTAACTGTTGTTTCTTGACCTGCATACAGATTTCTCAGGAGGCAGGTAAAGTGGTCTGGTATTCTCATCTTTTGAAAAATTTTCAAGTTTGTTGTGATCCACACTCAAAGGCTTTGGCATAATCAATAAAGCAGGAGTAGATGTTTGTCTGGAACTCTCTTGCTTTTTTGATGATCTAGAAGATGTTGGCAATTTGATCTCTGCTTCCTCTGCCTTTTTAAAATCCAGCTTGAACATCTGGAAGTTCATGGTTCACATACTATTGAAGCCTGGCTTGAAGAATTTTGAGCATTACTTTGCTAGTGTGTGAGATGAGTGCAATTGTGCAGTAGTTGGAGCATTCTTTGACATTGCCCTTCTTTGGGATTGGAATGAAGGCTGAAATTTTCCAGTCCTGTGGCCAGTGCTGCACTTTCCAAATTTGCTGACATATTGAGTGCAGCATTTTCACAACATCATCTTTTAGGATTTGAAATAGCTCAACTGGAATTCCATCACTTCCACTAGCTTTGCTCATAGTGATGCTTCCTAAGGCCCACTTGACTTCACATACCAGGACGTCTGGCTCTAGATGAGTGACCACACCATCTTGGTTATCTGGGTCATTAAGATCTTTTTGTACAGTTCTTCTGTGTATTCTTGCCATCTCTTCTTAATATCTTCTGCTTCTGTTAGGTCCATACCATTTCTGTCTTTTATTGTGCCCATCTTTGATGAAATTTTCCCTTGGTATCTTTAATTTTCTTGAAGAGATCTCTAGTCTTTCCCATTCTATTGTTTTCCTCTATTTCTTTGCACTGAGGAAGGCTTTTTCTCTCCTTGTTATTCTTTGGAACTCTGAATTCAAATGGTATATCTTTCCTTTTTTCCTTTGCCTTTAGCTTCTCTTCTTTCCTCAGCTATTTGCAAGGCCTCCTCAGACTACCATTTTGCCTTTCTTTTTCTTGGGGATGGTCTTGATCACTGCCTCCTGTACAATGTCACAAACTTCCATCCATAGTTCTTCAACCACTCTGTCTATCAGATCTAATCCCTTAAATCTATTTGTCACTTCCACTCTATAATCATAAGGGATTTGATTTGGCTCCTACCTGAATGGCCTAGTGGTTTTCCCTACTTTCTTCAATTTAAGTCTGAAGTTTTGCAACAACGAGTTCATGATCTGAGCCACAGTCAGCTCCTGATCTCTTTTTTGCTGACTGTATAGAGCTTCTCCATCTTTGACTGCAAAGAATATAATCAATCTGATTTTGGTATTGACCATCTGGTGATGTCCATGTGTAGAGTCTTCTCTTGTGTTGTTGGAAAAGGGTGTTTGCTATGACCAGTGCATTCTCTTGGCAAAACTCTGTTAGCCTTTGCCCTGCTTCATTTTGTACTCCAAGGCCAAATTTGCCTGTTACTACAGGTATCTCTTGGCTTCCTACTTTTGCATTCCAGCCCCTATGATGAAAAGGACTTCTTTTTTGGATGTTAGTTCTAGAAGGTCTTGTAGGTCTTCATAGAACCATTCAACTTCAGCTTCTTCAGCATTACTGGTTGGGGCATAGACTTTGATTACTATGATATTGAATGCTTTGCCTTGGCAATGAACAGAGATCATGCTGCCATTTTTGAGATTGTACCCAAGTACTCCATTTTGGACTCTTTTTTTTTACTATGAG
Organism: Odocoileus virginianus; assembly: GCF_023699985.2. Classification (NCBI taxonomy): domain Eukaryota; kingdom Metazoa; phylum Chordata; class Mammalia; order Artiodactyla; family Cervidae; genus Odocoileus; species Odocoileus virginianus. The sequence continues at coordinate 20,737,870 of NC_069678.1, read as the reverse complement.
GGTTACTCATCTTTTTCTAAGGGATTCTTGCCCTCAGTAGTAGATATAATGGTCATCTGAGTTAAATTCACCCATCCCAGTCCATTTTAGTTCAGATTCCTAGAATGTCATTGTTCACTCTTGCCATCTCCTGTTTGACCACATCTGATTTACCTTGATTCATGGACCTGACATTCCAGGTTCCTATGCGATAGTGCTCTTTACAGCATCGAACTTTACTTCCATCACCAGTCACATCCACAACGGGGCACTGTTTTCGCTTTGGCTCCATCTCTTCATTCTTTCTGGAGTTATTTCTCCACTGATCTCCAGTAGCATATCGACCTGGGGATTTCATCTTTCAGTGTCTTATCTTTTTGCCTCTTCATGCTGTTCATGGGATTCTCAAGGCAAGAGCACTGAAGTGGTTTGCCATTCCCTTCCCCAGTGGATCATGTTTTATCAGAACTCTCTACCATGACTCGTCTGTCTTGGGTGGCCCCACATGGCATGGCTCATAGTTTCATTGAGTTAGAGAAGGCTGCCTTCCATGTGATCAGTTTCATTAGTTTTCTGTGATTGTAGTTTTCATTCTGTCTGCCCTCTGAAGGATAGGGTTAAGAGGTTTATGGAAGCTTCCTGATGGGAGCCACATCTCCTGGTGGCTGTTAAAAGGCCTGTCATAGTGCAGGATGTCTCTCATTCTGCAAAATTTATTAAATACCCAGCATGAGAAAGGGCCTGTGCTAAGCAGGATATAATGCATTCAACATACCTCTTGATAATAACTGTATAGTTAGCCAAGGACATGAATAGGATGCTCTGGAAGCCAGGGATGTGGAGTCTCCTGCTCCCTATTGGTTAATAACGACAACAGTAATTGGTTGTCTTTATGCCAGGCACTGTGCTAGATATTGAAGATTAAACAGTGAATGAGCCCAAGAACTCACAGATGACGATGAAGATATTCATACAGAGAAATGATAATAAGACATGATGAGGTGGATAAAGGAGTTACAGGACTTGGAAGAGACGGCTGATATGACAGTCTAGAACACTATGGAGAGGAGCTGATGAGCTTAATCCATGGTTGCAGGCCAAACACCTTACCTTGGGACAGGTTATATCATGTAATTTTAATTATCAGTACTTGCAAAGTTAAAGCCCTTAAAACTCCTTACAGTTCATAAAATACTGGTGGGTATTTTGAATCTATTTTCAAACACTACAGTAATGAGAGCTTTATATGATACTAATGCAAAATAGTTTAGGTAATATCAGCTCACTGTTACCTGGTACAGGTCAGCTTATTGAATGGGGTCTAAGTTTTAAGGTATGAAAGCCAGAGACTGCTACTAGGAGCTGCTGGTCACTTGCTTCTTTTCCTGAGCTGAATGTGTGATATTCAGCTGCTCTGACCTTAAAGTCCCCCATCTGTAATCTAGTTCATGACTTGTGACTACTGAACGTTTTGAGGATGAATGTCATAATGTCCCAGAAGCAGATGGCTCGAGATATCTAAGTATTCTTATTACACCTGATGACACTAATATGCAGTTTTAGATTTATTTTTAGGACAGGCATTACATTTTAAGTACATGGGACTAGGCTTTACATCTTGGGATATCTCTTGATATACTCAACTAATTAGCAACATCATCTGTACCAAGCATGAATAAACTTACTGAAGACAAAGTATAACCAAAACCACATTATTGGTGGAGCAAGTCAGAATCCCCATTTGTCTGGGGGACAATATATAGAAACAGGACTAAAGTTGAGGTTAATGAACTGAGATTATCCAGAATCAGGTGATAAATTGAAACTAACTGAGGGTAAACAGCTGTTTTTAGTCCTAACACTGAATAGTATTTAAATTGGATAACAATTCTGGTTGATGCCATCATTTTAACACTAAAATATGCCCTTCACATGAATTGAGTCCAGACTTTCCAAATAAATCAGGACATCTGTTGATTAGCTTCAACATTATATTTTATTTATTATTGCACTAATAGCCCACTCGAGTCAATGGTCTTAGTCACAAAGGGAAGAAGATAATGCCAGCTTTGAGCACATAGGAAGGCTTGACAAGGGACCAGCCAGTCTTCATGATGTCAGGCAGTGAGCCAAAAGAAGAAATGTGAGACTGAAAGTCATGGCATTAGGTGGAAAGTCCACGAAGCATTTAGGATAGAACATGTCCCTGGTAGAGACTGCCCAGCAGAGACAGGAATCTTCTGCAACTTTTTGAGCAGAGAGAGCTCAGATCATCTGTACTGCCCTACGGACTGAATGTGGAAGTGTCAGAATAGTGTTCCTCACTGCGCAGCTCCTTTGATAACAGATCTTCACTGAGCAAGAAAGGTTTGTTTCTCCCGAGTCCTGGGCTGCATTTCTCCTCTGGCGGCCTGCTCACGAGCCATTGAATCCAGATAAACAGTGGTATGCGCTGCTTGTTCTTGGACGTCCCTGGCGGCTCAGTGGTTAAGAATCCACACATAATACAGGAAAAGCAGGTTCCATCCCTGGGTTGAGAAGATCCCCTGGTGAAGGAAATGGCAACTCACTCTAGTATTATTGCCTGGGAAATCACCTGGACAGAGGAACCTGGTAGGCTACAGTACATGGGTTTGCAAAGAGTCAGATATGACTTCGTGATTAAAACAAAATCAACAAACTTCTTGTTCTAGCAGGTCAATAATGTAAGCCTCCAACAGCAAAATCAAACATTTTATCTAGTACAAAAATGAAGCATTTTACAACATGTCTGTTTTCCTTTAAGAGAGGGATTCTTTTCCAGAAATATACAAGGTGACCTACCACATTGTGAATAATAATGAACATCCGTGTTCCAAGTCATTTCAGTCGCTCAGTTGTGTCCGACTCTTTGCGACCCCATGGACTGCAGTGCGCCAGGCCTCCCGGTCCATCACCAACTCCTGGAGTTTACTCAAACTCATGTCTGCGTTCCAAAGCCTAATTTAAAAAAGAAAATTTTAGGAATACAACTGAAACCCTTTTTGGTAGCCCTCCACAGTGACAGCTCTCTCACTGCCTTCAGGTCAGCATCGCATGAAACTAGAGTTTGAAATGGGTCTCCAGTCTCAGAGGGGCAAGATGTGGTATGAAAACTGCAAGGCAGGCCTAGTGCAGGGGCACGGTTTTCCCTGAAACCAGGCCCTCTGAAGGCTGGCAGAATCCCCTCCCACCTCTGTGCAAATCCCTGTTGCCGGGTAATGCCAATGAATTTCAGAAATCTGGAGCAAGCAAGTGTAGTTTAGTACATTTTAAAAAATTCAAATTCATTACCATAAAAATGAGCCTCTTCTCTGTCACAGCTTGCAATTCTCTCTGACATTCAATTGACTGATCAGCAGACCTGGGCTTTATAGTAGGAGACTTTTTGCATTCCTCTTTGATCTGATTTCCCCCTATTTAATAGCCAATTATAGGCTCTTTAAATCCCAAAGGTTCAGAGACAGCAAATAATTACCAGTAGCAATTTTAGAATAAAGCCAATCTAAATGAGCTCAGTTAAATTATGTAATACTAAGCAGTGGCTTTTTTTTTTAAACAAGGACAGTGAACCAAAGCCCTAAACAATCGTTATACTACCTCAAATTCCTCCTGACAGCTGCCTGTTAAACTTCTGACCTGTTTGTAAAAATCTGCACACCATCTACCAAAGGGATATACACATGATTGCAAACTTCTGTTCTAAGGACATTAAATAAATTATTTCTTTAAGATCATATGGCAGATCTATAATTAATTAAACCCACCATGATATTACTGCAAAATAATTTAGCTTTTCTAAAAAGGTAAATGTAATTTGCCGATCTGGTATTTGGAAGAATGCTCTACCCAAAATCAATTCCTTTAGTTTCTAGAGAATAGAAACTAGAGGCAATTTCATTTTAATTATATCTCTTTATTGCTAACAAAGGAATGATTTATGCAATTAAATTAACCGGCTACAAAATTATTCTCAGCTGGGCTGTCCTAATTCTTTGCTTTCTGAATTGCAGGTTCTTACACTTTCCTATGTAGATTAATTTTTCTGATATGCAAACAATGCCTCTTGTGTTCCTCTTTTCTGCTTTTTTTTTTTTTTAATTCAAAAGTCTCCTTTTCTTCTTGCTGCGACATGAGTAATATTTGTTGAACTGCTGGGCTTTGGCTAGATCTTTCTTTTTAATATGTTAAAAAGACGAAAAAAATCTTTTCCAATCTCATTATTCCAGAACTGAGCAAGGTTTGAGGGATTTCTTATCTCTGATACTAGAACAGCAGCAAAGACAGGGAAAAATTGCAAAAATGTCAAAGGCTGCAAAATTTGAAAATGGTTTCAGCAGCCCTGGGAGTTGTAAATTAGCAAATGCTTTTAGAACCATCTTTTTCCATTGCTTCCCTCTGCTCCTTTTGCCTGCCCCGCACCCATCCCACACCTGTCTGTATGCCACAATTACTTCTTACAAAATGTAATCAGGTAAATCCAGGCATGCTAATATCACCAGCCGTAAGTCAGCATTTATGGAGTGACCTCATTGAGCAGGACAATGAACGAGGAGCAGATGGAGGAAGGCAGGGGAAGGGGGTTATAGAGGAATCTGAAGACATTCCCTCTGTCCTTCAGTAGTTGATGGTCTAGGAGGTAATTTTTGGTAAACATTCTTATGAAATAAGATACATCTCTGTACTGACTGATTAAAGATAGAATGATAACATTACTTCAGGGCTGATAGCATTATTTGGGACCTACATTAATTGAGATTATTTTAAAATATTCTACATAGCTTGCTAGTCATTCTTTTAGGATAGGATGAGGTAAGAAGTCACAAAATACACTTTGGCAACGTGAAGAAAGTGACAGAAAAGAGATCAGGTGCATGTTTTCTTTTTCCAAAGTGGCTCAGACTCTAAAATATCTGCCTGCAATGTGGGAGATCTGGGTTTGATCCCTGGATTGGGAAGATCCCCTTCCAGGGCGCAAAAGGGGGCTCTTGTCTAACACTAGGAAATGAATTATCCCAGGAGACACTTGTGCTGAAAAAGCAAGAGATTTTATTGGGAAGGGGCGCCCTGGAAGAGGGCAGGAGGGTAAGGGAACCCAGGAGGACTGCCCTGTCATGTGGCTCCCAGTCTTGGGTTTTATGGGGACGGGATTATCAGGCATTCTGGCTCAGGGTCCTTCTTGGTGACGCACGCATCGCTCAGGCAAGATGGACGCCAGTGAGAAGGATTCTAGGAGGTGACAGGACGTGTGGCGTCTCCTTTAACTTCTCTTCTGGCTGGTGGTGGTTTGTTAGCTCCATGTTCCTTACTAGGACCTCCTGTTGTGAAATAACTCATGCAGGTGGTTACTAGAGTGCCTGGATAGGGTGGGTGGTTTCAGCGTGCTTCCCCTAACAACCTGGCATCTGTCACAATTACTGAACTCTGCTTGACCACAGGCAGAGACAGTATGTAAACAACGAGGCTGGCTGTGTTCCAATAAAACTTTATTGACAAAATCAGGGAGCCCCTGGGGGAATTCCAGCCCAAATCCCAAGGTTTGCTTCTGTTTTCCTTTTCATTTATCTACAGAGGGGAGGGGGTAAGGGCGACTTTGGGGCTGAGTGTGTAGAAAGGAGAAGGGCTTTTACCCTGGAATGCCTTGGTTTCCACAGATGAACCAGGTGTTGGGGGAGAGAGGTGTACCTCTGGGCAGATGCCCTGTGTGGGGTAAGGCATGTGGAGCTGATTTTTGTTCCCCACCCACCTTTCTGAGAAGTTGGAAGATTAATCACTCTGAACATAAAAGTTGAGCAAAAAAAAAAAAGGAAGAAAGAAAAAGAAAAAAGTTACCCCTTCTCTGTATGAGCAAAAGACAAGAGTTTTCTTCAGAACTCTCTGGAGCCTGATAACCTAATTTGTTACATAGCAGTGGATAGCTAATAAAGGATTTGGGCAAAAAGGAAAGCATAACATCTGCATGGAGAGAAAGCCCTTAAGAGTTGACACTGTCCATGGATACTTCTTGACAGCAGAAACTTGTCTTTTTCACTTGACCTCTTCCAGTGACCACACTCATATTGCATGTGGTATAATTACTCTTTGTAAATGACCATTGTATTATTGATTGAAGTGGACACCTAAATTCTGTGAGAGTAAATGAAACCCAATCATGGATATGAGTAAGGGAGCAAACAGGGCCACATGTATAGCTACACATGCGGGCTAAGTCGCTTCAGTCGTGTCTGACCCTGTGCCTGCCAGGCTCCTCTGTCCATGGGATTCTCTGGGCGAGAATACTGGAGTGAGTTGCCATGCCCTCCTCCAGGGGTATCTTCCCGACCCAGGGGTCAAATCTGCGTCTCGTGTCTCCTGCGTTAGCAGGTGGGTTCTTTACCACTAGTGCCACCTGGGAGGCCCGTATGTATCTATGTATGTATGTGTGTGTGTGTGTGTGTGTGTGTGTGTATGCATGTATGTGTATGTATGTGTGTGGGGGGTGTATGTATGTATGTGTATGCATGTATGTGTGTGTGTGGGTGTATGTATGTGTGTGTGGGTGTATGCATGAATGTATGGGTGTATGCGTTTATGTATGTGTGTGTGTATGAGGATATATGTATATCTTTCACATATTTAGGGAGATCAATCATTCTGGTTTGCTCTGAACTGAGGGGTTTCCTGGAATGTGGGACATGCAAGGTTAAAAACTAGGACAGTGAGAGAACTAAAGGAACCCTTCTAAGAAAAACAGAAAATGAGAGAACCTGAGGGACAGATGATTACACCTTTGAATACAGTAGGGTTCCTCCATTTGTTTCTTCAACAAATATTAGTTTGATTCTATTGTATGCTAAATTCTGTTGATTAAAAAATTATGGTCTCTGACTTGAATGAGCACTTATATAAAGTTGCCTTGATTTACATTAGGACAAATTTGCCTCTATGATAAAATACATTTGATTACTGAGAACTTTTTAAAAGATATTAATATTTCCATAACTCTTTTATTTCAAGTCTAGTCCAAAAGATGGCTTTAAGCAACTCACTGTTTTCTGAATCCTTTCCCAGGTATGCCTGGTGACATACCTGAGAGCAATAAACATTAGTAGTGGGTAGGTCACAGTCACGAGTAACATATGCTTTTTTTTCTGGTTAGATTCTATTTCTTTCAAATTGTAAAAAGCTCACCTAGCACCTCTGGCAGCTATTTTTGTCATCTCTATTTCTTGGGTTTTACTAGCAATAATAGCCATTTACAAAGAATGATAAGAAGCTCACATTTATTTTCTGATTTAATTCTTACAACAACTATATGGAGTAAAGACTACTATAATCCCTAATATACAAATGGGGAACCTGAGGCTCCGTGACATTCTATAACATGACCCAGTTCACATGGCTGGTGAGTTGCAAACATGGAACTTCAAAGTCTCTCCAAACCCCACATTCTTCACCACTAAATAGCTCATCCTACTAATTGTTAACATAATGTAAGGTGCTTGCCTCTGCACAGGCTGCTGTGCCATGCACTTCACACATACCGTCACTTCCTTGAAAAGTAAAGGACTTGGTGATATGAATGTGGAACCAATGATGAGTGGCAGGGAGTGATACTGACTTTGGTATTCAGTGTCAGGAGTCCGGCAGCATGTTTCAGCCAGAAGCTATTTAGAAATGCAGATCTCAGTTTTTTGCGTGTGTGCTCAGTTGTATCTGACTGCTACTCCATGGACTGTAGCCCACCGGGCTTCCCAGGCAAGAATACTGGAGTGGGTTGCCATGCCCTCTTCCAGGGGATCTTCCTGACCCAGGGATCAAACCAGAGTCTCCTGCATTGGCAGGCAGATTTATTACCACTCAGCCACCTGGGAAGCCCTGCAGGATCTCAGATCCCACCCAAACCAGCTGAATGAGAATCTGTATTTTAACAAGATCTCTAGGTGACTTGTAAGCAAATCAATGTATTTCAATTGCTATGAAAAAAACCTATCCCCATCTGTGAATGGATTTCTCTGTTGCAGTGATTCTCTAAGTGGGATCCCTGACCAGGAGTGTCATCTTCACCAGAGAATTTGAAATGAACATTCTAGAACCCCACCCCAGACCTTCTGAATGAGAAATTCCAAGGCAATAGTCTGTCTTAGCCTTTCATGTGATTCTGATGAAACCCGAGGTTTGAGAACCATCCTTCAAATGTTGTACAATCCTCACACCTGTGCTCTACTTGAAACGAGGAGCCAGCAGTGACACCCTGTGGAGCCAAGGGAAGCTTGCATGTTTTCGACGAGTGTACTTGCCTTTTTCTGCTGGTAAGATAAAACCTGGAGAAGGCAATGGCACCCCACTCCAGTACTCTTGCCTGGAGAATCCCAGGGACGGGGGAGCCTGGTGGGCTGCCGTCTATGGGGTCGCACAGAGTCGGACATGACTGACGCGACTTAGCAGCAGCAGCAGCAAGATAAAATCGCCACGATCTATATCCTTTGTACTAAAAATACAAAGCTGATTTCCTACCCGGTAAACTATATGCTTTAGAATCCTCTGCTCATTTTGGCCAAGCTGACAAGATCCTTTAATTCAGCAAACATTCATTCATCACCAAGTAGGTATAAAGGACTGCAGATAGTGGTAGTGCAGAAAATAGAAAGATTGTTCCCTGGAGCAATCTACTACCAGTTATGTTTATACCAGCACCAGCTACTGTGTACTTGCCGTGGAGTAGGCACTGTGCTGGGTTTTAAAAACTCACTCAATTCTTATGAGCTGAAGATGTATTTATTATTCCCATTTTATAAGAAATATAAATACTGACTCTAAAGTGTATGCTTTTAATCACACAGCAGAGATTCTTAAAGTGATCTCCAAAGATCACTGTTAAAAGCACTTAGCGCACTTGTTTTAAGTGCAGCCCCTCAGAGACCCCTCCAAATCAAGGCATACTTAACAAGCACCCCAGGCGAATGTTATACACAGTATAATTTGGGAACTACCGTGTTACACCACATTGCCTCTGTCAAAGTGTATTATCCTTCAAAGTATTACGGATCATATCCTGAAATGAGCATCAAATATTTGTAAAGCAGTGGCAAAGAGATGATTAAATTTGTATTTTAGGGAGATCTATATATTGGCAGTATGAATGGATTAGAGGAAGATGGTAGTAGTAGAGAATGACTTTATCATCTTATGAAGACAAACAAACAATGTCACACTAAAATAAGGCCAGGCGGTGATCTAGGTTAATTTCCTAAGTGACTTGCTCATTCTTGTATGGGGATCTCAAATTCATGTGAGGAAAGTTCAGTTTTAAGAGCTGCATGGAATCTAAGCTAGAAATCCTGATCCAAGTACCAGGGGGATAACTGAGGTAATCTAAACAAAGATAACGACATAGGGTCAGAACTGGAACTTTGGCAGTCATCCTCTTAGCAAACTTTTAAAATATTTAAAGTTACTATTTAGAACCTACCTTCAATTTCTAAATAGATTGTCTATAAATTCTGACACTTTTTTTTTTGAGTTGTTACTATCACTTTAAAAATTTCCAGCTCTGCTGTTTCAGATCTTAAAATCGAGTTATTCTATTTAATATCATTGGTTATACAAGTTGTGTTATGCCCCCTGGTGGCAATAAGGATAGGAAGATGAGAAGCATATTTCAATCAAAATGAGAGAGCTGACTTAATTGAAACAGGGGACAGGCCCTGAACTTGAAATGGAATTTCATATAAAACTTTTCTGGTCTTACTAAAAATAGGAAACATCCTGTTAAAACTAAAATCAGATGTGTTAACTTCAGCCTGCAAAGTGCATATTTCAATTTCCCTTGCTTTGTCATAAAATGGATTAACTCCTTAAAATATGTCAGTTGAACTTGAAATTAAATATTTGCTCTACATATAGCTGATAAGTTGCTGCACTCATAAAACATAACTGAAGTCTATATACAGAATTTCCTTCAAGATCAGACTTTAGCATATGTCACATATACACAATACCATTGCTTTCCCTCTATTAATAAACTTTTCAAGGTTATATAAGCCCAAGTAGCCATTTTCAAGAAGGTGTTAGAAAAAAGTTCTAAATTTTATAATTCGCCCTCTAATTAAATCAGTCAAATAATGGTTTTAATGGGGATTATACTGATAGCTTCTTGATTAAGGCTTTTATCGGTTTGGGGACAAAAAAAGATGAGTGAAGATATTGAACTACTAGAACCTATGCTGATGTTTGGTGTAAAAAAAAAATGCATGAAGGATAAATGTTTCTTCTTGGAATAAGAGAACTTGGCCTCAGTGGATATATTATTTGGTCAAACAGGAAAAAAAAAAGCCTATTTGTTAAGTAAACAAAGTGGCTACCAGGTGCCTGGCACTATACTATCCTGTTAGTACGAAACAGAGACAGTCACTGGCTTCAAGAACAAAAAGCCTAGGCAACTGGAGGATGTGTAAAAAATTATAATATGATACAAATTATAGTGAAAGTAATAACAAAAAAAGAGAGGAAAGCCTGACCTTTAAAAAGGCATTACGGTTATTGTTTGGGTTGGAGACTTGAAAAATGAGTATTGTATGTTCAATTGGACATACCAAAAAAACCCCAAAAACTACGCGAAGAAACATGAAAACACATGGAAGTGTGAGGTGCTAAGAAAGCGAAAATAGGTGCAACTCGTGGATAAAGTTCAAATGAGAACTAGCAAGAGAAAAGGCATGGGAGGTCAGAGGACAAAAGGTCTTGAAATTCATGCAAATTTCTCCTGTAAGTGACAGGTCCCAAAACTTTCTCAGTTCAAGAAGCTATTCAGTTCAGTTCAGTTGCTCAGTCATGTCTGACTCTTTTAGACCCCATGAATCACAGCACGCCAGGCCTCCCTGTCCATCACCAACTCCCAGAGTTCACCCAAACCCATGTCCATCGAGTCAGTGATGCCATCCAGCCATCTCATCCTCTGTCGTCCCGTTCTCCTCCTGCCCCCAGTCCCTCCCAGCATCAGGGTCTTTACAAATGAGTCAGCTTTTCGCATGAGGTGGCCAAAGTATTGGAGTTTCAGCTTCAGCATCAGTCCCTCCAATGAACACCCAGGACTGATCTCTTTTAGGATGGACTGGTTGGATCTCCTTGCAGTCCAAGGGACTCTCAAGAGTCTTCTCCAACACCACAGTACAAAAGCATCAATTCTTTGGCACTCAGCTTTCTTTATAGTCCAACTCTCACATCCATACATGACTACTGGAAAAACCATAGCTTTGACTAGACGGACCTTTGTTAGCAAAGTAATGTCTCTGTTTTTTAATATGTTATCTAGGTTGGCCATAACTTTCCTTCCAAGGAGTAAGCATCTCTTAATTTCATGGCTGCAATCACCATCCACACTGACTTTGGAGCCCAAAAAAATAAAGTCTGACACTGTTTCCACTGTTTCCCCATCTATTTGCCATGAAGTGATGGGACCGGATGCCATGATCTTAGTTTTCTGAATGCTGAGCTTTAAGCCAACTTCTTTACTCTCTTCTTTCACTTTCATCAAGAGGCCCTTTAGTTCCTCTTCACTTTCTGCCGTAAGGGTGGTGTCATCTGCATATCTGAGATTGTTGATATTTCTCCCGGCAATCTTGATTCCAGCTTGTGTTTCTTAGTGTATCCAAAATTATTTTACTATGCCCCTTGGCCAAAAAAACAACAAAACCCAAAAGCTGAACAGTTCCATTATCAAGTAGTTAGGTTCAAACAACTTAATAGGTATTTATGCCCTAGCAATGTTCATTTAAACAAAACTAAAAGAGTATTTTCTTCTGTTGGATAGCAAATATTAACTGAGTGTGCATGCCAATCGGCACTGTACAAATCAGATTGGATATTGGCACTCTCATTTCTTATTCCATAATGATTTTCATGTGATACTTGATTTGTATTGCAGCAAGCGAGTTCCAGAAAAACATCTATTTCTGCTATATTGACAATGCCAAAGCCTTTGACTGTGTGGATCACAATAAACTGTGGAAAATTCTGAATGAGATGGGAATACCAGACCACCTGACCTCCCTCTTGAGAAACCTGTATACAGGTCAGGAAGCAACAGTTAGAACTGGATATGGAACAACAGCTGCTGCTGCTGCTAAGTCACTTCAACTGGTTCCAAATAGGAAAAGGAGTACGTCAAGACTGTATATTGTCACCCTGCTTATTTAACTTATATGCAGAGTACATCATGAGAAATGCTGGGCTGGAGGAAGCACAAGCTGGAATCAAGATTGCCAGGAGAAATATCAACAACCTCAGATATGCAGATGACACCACCCTTATGGCACAAAGTGAAGAAAAACTAAAGAGCCTCTTGAAAGTGAAAGAGGAGACTGAAAAAGTTGGCTTAAAGCTCAACATTCAGAAAACTAGATCATGGCAGCCAGTCCCATCACTTCATGGGAAATAGATTGGGAAACAGTGGAAACAGTGGCTGACTTTATTTTTCCGGGCTCCAAAATCACTGCAGATGGTGATTGCAGCCATGAAATTAAGATGCTTGCTCCTTGGAAGGAAAGTTATGACCAACCTAGAATATTGAAAAGCAGAGACATTACTTTGCCAACATAGGTCCATCTAATCAATGGTATGGTTTTTCCAGTAGTCATGTATGGATGTGAGAGTTAGACTATAAAGAAAGCTGAACACTGAAGAACTTATGCTTTTGAACTGTGGTGCTGGAGCAGACTCTTGAGAGTCCCTTGGACTGCAAGGAGATCCAACTAGTTCCATCCTAAAGGAGATCAGTCCTGGGTGTTCCCTGGAAGAACTGATGTTGAAGCTGAAACTCCAATACTTTGGCCAGCTGATGCAAAGAGCTAACTCATTTGAAAAGACCCTGATGCTGGGAAAGACTGAGGGCAGGAGGAGAAGGGGACGACAGAGGATGAGATGGTTGGATGGCATCACTAACACAATGGACATGGGTTTGGGTAAATTCCGGGAGTTGGTGATGGACAGGGAGGCCTGGCATGCTGCAATTCATGGGGTCACAAAGAGTAGGACACGACTGAGCAACTGAACTGAACTGAAACCAGTGAATGCCAAAAACCAAAACCCCAAACCCAGCTTCATAAAGAGGTATCATTGAAGGGAATTTAGTGTGATCTAACATTGAAACTGAACTATCTTGAGCTGGCAGTTTGCACTAGTGTCCAATAGATAGAACAATTACTCTATTTCCTTTGCAAACTTAAAATATTGAGTTTACTATGACACCCAAGAACAATTTGAAAATCTAAAAGCTTTTGTAAAAATAATTGACATAATCTAATTAGAACGTTTAGAATAAACTAATACCTTTGAAGAGGTAGATTAGAGATTGTAAACCTAGTAAAAAAGATTACTGCAAGTACATCAGCTAAGAAACGAAGATGATACAAACTGCAACATGGGCAAAGATATGAGAGGAGACTTGGGTACATCCATCCAGAGTTCTTGCTAACTAAATGGATATAAAGGAGTGAGCAGTGGCATAAGAGAGAAAGTTGGCTAAGTTCCTTTTCTATAAAATACTTTGAGTATTTTAATAATCATATTGGTTCCACCTGCAATCCTGTATTCTATTTTATGCACGAAAAACATTACATTAATCTGAAAAGGCCCGTTAGGCTTCACCAGAATGACACAAGGTTAAAAATATCTAGTCACCTCTCAGTATCTGCAGGGGACTGGTATCTGCAGTATCCCAGGACTCGTGGTCTCATATTGTGTCTGCTGATGCTCAAGGGCCATAGTGATCCTCCGCATCCACAGTTCTGCATCCATGGATTCAACCAACTGTGGATCATTTATTCAAAAGTTCTACTGAAACAAATCCACATAAAAGTAGACCGACCCTTGCAGTTCCCAGCAGTGTTGTCAGGGTATACTGTATTGGCTATTGAACATCCAAGTCTGAAATTCAGGAAAAATATGACAAATGTTAACAATGTACATAATGCAGTGAAAGTTGCATGAATGTTTAATTCATGATTGAAGTGGTGGGTGTAGATGAAAGTTTTCAAGGAGGGGTACAGAGGTTGAGAAGAGAAGGAGGGTCAAGGGCAGACACCTAGAGAACACACACACACTCTAGGGAAGAACAGAGAGTGAGACCCTCATGGGAAAACATCTAAAAGGAACAGACAGATAAGAGAACCAAGAGAGCAGTGTTACTGAGACACAGGGGAAAAAGTATTGTACAGGTAGAATGTAAGGAAGACAAAGATTAAAACGGTCCAGGGAATTTTGAGAACTAGTAAAATGATTTTAGAAAGTTCAGTGCACCAGTATGAATAGAAATAACAATACCATTATGGGCAAGGAAATAAAGAGAGGCATATATAAATTAGCTTTTCTAGAAATTTGGCTGTGGGGGAAAAAAAAAAAAGAACAAGAGCTAAAGGTGCAGACAGGCCTTGGCGAGTTAAAAAACTTTTAAATGTGAAATGGGAGACATGGTCATGGTTACACCTGTTACCCAGCCTCATAAACAGACCTTTCTATGGGCTGGACTTACTTTTTTAAAAAGCAGGAAAGGGACAGGGCCATAGCTCCATTCCGTGCCCCTACTACTCCCCCCCTGGCCACCTGGCCCTTTCCACTCCTCCTAGGGCTGTTCCTCTTCCTGAAAGCCTGCTCTCTACTTACTGCAGCATTTTATATCTCTGTCAAAGAGAAAAATAACTGGGACTCTAAATACCATTAATATGTATTGTCTACCATGGCACTGTTCTAAGCAGTTTGCACATTTTATTTTCCTCATAAAAATGTCATAGCATAAGACCACTACACTCATACTTCCTCTTTCAAATAATTACACTAGGAAGTATGCTATAGCAAAGACATTCCAGACCTCAGTATTATACAAAGCACAGTTCAAATTTTGGCTCAACTATTTACTCTTTCAGGACCTTCACAGTTACTTCACCCATCAAGGAGTTATAAAAATGTCTACCTGGAGCTGCCTGAGTGAAGATCAAATGAGATCCCACAATGCTTACTGCAAAGTCAGGGCTCAATAATACTATACCTCTGTATGTTGACAGACAAAGCAACAAAAACCATGAAAATAACAGAAAAGAAAAATTCAAATGCAACTATTTTATTTCAATGACTACTTACAACAAGGAGCAGAGACATGAATACCTGCACAATTTACGTTCATGGACATCTACAATAAATGTATTATCTTACAAAATAATAATCTATGAGAATATATAAAAGATGACTGAGCCAACATTATTTGGTACTTTTGATACTTTCATTAACTTCAACTTAACTATTCCCTTTCAGAATATAAAATTAAAAATTGACAAGCTATTTATAAAAAGATGAGTAATTCTGCTAATCAGGTTGAGTTCTGAACATTTTCTTCTTCAGTTCAGCTGTTTTCTCATCTATTTTAGCATGACAGTCCTCTGTTGCCTTTTCAATGCCTTCGTGGTATTTCTCCAAAGCAGCTTTCAAGCTGAGAAATATTTCCTAAGTAGAAAATGAAATACAATAAGGATTATTCCATGAAATGACCAAAACTAAAAGTGAGTTATAAGAATTCCAACAGTCCCATTCATATTTATTCATATTTTAAAGCCTAAATTATCTTATGCACAGGCACATACAGACACATGTGTGCCAACTCTTATTAAGCCACACAGATGCATCAAAAGTCAGCTACCTAGAAAGAACAAAGCAAAAAAAAAAAAAAAAGAGAGAACAAAGCAGAGACATTAACAATGGCTTGAATTCTAAGACATTAAGGACATATTTTTAATAACCAAAGAAAAGTTTTTACTTTGGAGCTTTTCATGTTTACCAGGCAGATACCTAGTTTTCTGTAAACAGCTATAACCTCTGCATTTGATTCTGATCATCATTTAAATTACATGTGAACAGGTTTAATAAGTAAACTAGAGGACTGAAAAATATACCAATAACTTTGTTTTAATAAACTGATCAGGCAGTCCTACTATAAGCAATAATGAGTTTTCATATAAATCTATATGGATATGTTAAGAATTAAGAAAAAACTACAAAACAATTTTTATAGGCTGAATAAAATTATAAACCAATTAGTCTGCATGCATTATCTTTTATCTCATGCTTATCAATTTTGATCCATTTATTATTGATTTTTCTTATACAAAATAATTCTCAAATCTTGATACAAGAAAAAGTAGTATTCTGAAAGATTATAAAAGGTGTTCCACCACTGAAATAAAACAGCAGGGCTTTTCCAATGGAAGGAAAAAGCAATAAATGGGTATAATGGTTATAAATATTCTCAATTTTAACTGCTGCTCCCATTAAACTTTTCTTAAACCCATAGTATAGCTAGTACTTATCTTAGTTTAAATTTTAGTGTAGATACTATCTGATTTTAAGCAAGTTATATAGATCATAATTAAACATAGTATGAATTCAAAATGTTTCAAAAAGAACAACACTATTTCCAGAGATTGTCACCTATGCAAGTTTGAGAACTATTGCTCTAGATTAAGTGAGAATATAAAGAGATGGTGAAGGCTAAACACTTTCCTAAAATCTAAACATGGATTATTATTAAATCATAATATAAAAATAGAAGAGTGTACTTAAGATTCCCAACATTTAATCAGACATAAAATTACTACAACTATGATGGAATATACATCATTAGGGAAATAAATAAAAAAATTTTGATGCCTTTATTTCTTAAAGCTTATAGGAAAAATAAGGTGAATTAGTTGCTAGCTTATGTAAATACCATTTTTAAAAATTGGCACAATCAGCAGCTACAGATCAATTTAATTTCATGATTCTATATAGGAATATGTATTTATTCATATTAAAAGAAAGCTGAATAAATTTGGTAGAAAGACATTACTCAGGAGAAACTATTAAAACAAAGTGCAGCTAAATAAAGATACATAATCTGTAAATATCTGAACCAACCATTTAGACAAACTCAGGGGAACAATTTTCTCCTGAGGACAACTATATTCTCAAGGAGGAACCAAATCTGGCATGTAGAGCCACAGTGAATGAATGAAATATTAAAGCCCAATTCCACTGGCACGTCCACAGAAGCGAACGGACATCTGAAGTTCTAAGCCAATCCTCACAGGATGTTTGTTAACAGCAACAGATCACAGCCCTCACAAAAGCTACATATTTCAGTTTCCAATTAAACTCTGTATCCAAGTGGAATTTTATATTAGCTTGCATAATAAGTCTCACTGTGATGGCTTGCCTGGAGTTAAATATTTTTAATCTCAAACTCTAGTTCCACAGCATCTAACAGACAACCACCAGGAACATGTGATTATTTAAGTTCACATTTAAACAGCTGCATGCTCCTCAGCTGCACAACCCACGCTTCAAATGCACTGTAGCTACATGTACCTAACAGCTACCATACTCATTAGTCCAGGACATCCCCAGCAGTAGGTTCTATTGGACAGCATTGGTCTAGGTAATTATCTCCCTTTCCAAATCAGAGATATCAGGATTATATAATATCCACGGAGTTCTATGGCCAATATAGCCATTTATCCATCAAGTATGTATTAACTCATCAACCAACATACTATTGACTGCCTTCTACCATAGCACTGTAAGTAGTATAACAGTACAATGGAACATGCAGTTATGCTTTTTGACCCTATGAAACATACAATCCAGACTAGTTTGGATACTTAGCACTTGAAATATAGCTAGTATAAACCAGGAACTAAATTTTAGATTTTATTTCATTTTAATTAATTTAACTCTAAGTGTAAACAGCCACATGTTGCTAGTAGCTAAGGACAGCACAGATCAGAATAGACTAATAATGCTATAGTATTTGAGAAGAGAAATCAACAGTATCTGAAAGGAGCCACGGAAAGTTATAGGGAGAATATATTTTTCATTAAACCTTAAATGATGAAAACGATGAGCTTAGACACAAAACTTGAATAATCCTAGGGGGCAGGGATCACGGCTTCTTTGCTCACACTTACTCTCTGAATCAACTACAAAGGCTACTACCTAGCAGACCCCTCTCACGGCTCACAGCTGTCACAGCAGAGGCTGGAGTGACGCAAGACGCCGTGCGCCATGCTCTGCAGGGCCGACCTAGACGGCCGGGTCACAGTGAGGGGCTCTGACGACACACAGCTCGGTGGGGAGGAGACCACAGTCCACTGCACCGCTCGTGCCTGGAGAGCACCACGCGCAGTGTGAAAAGGGAGAGACACTATGCCAGAAGATGAGCCAGGTCACAAGGCGTCCAGCATGCTACTGAGCAGGAGCGGAGAACAATCCCTCATCGCACCAGGGAGAGCAGGCAGCTGGGCCAAAGCAGAAACGATGCTCCCTTGTGGATACGTCAGGTGGTGAAGGTAAAGTCCGAGGCTGCATACTGTCATCCTGCTTATTTAACTTATATGCAGATCACATCAGGTGAAATGCTGAGCTGGATGAATCATAAGCTGGAATAAAGACTGCCAGAGGAGAGGATGAGGTATATGGAAAGAGTAATACAGAAACTTACATTGCCACATGTAAAATAGACAGCCAACAGGAATTTGCTGTATGTCTCAGGAAACTTAAACAGGGGCTCTGTATCAACCTAGATGGGTGGGGGGGGAGGGAGATGGGAGGGGGCTTCAAAAGGGAGGGGTACATGTATACCTATGGTGAGGTTTCACAGAAAACAGCAAATTCTGCAAAGCAATTATCCTTCAATAAAAAAAAAATACTGCTGGGAGAAATATCAACAATCTCAGACATGCAGATGATACCACTCTATAAAGAATACTGAACAGGAACCTGGAATGTCAGGAATCAAAGTAAATTGGATGTGGTCAAATAGGAGATGGCAAGAGTGAATATCAACATCTTAGGAATCAGTGAACTAAAAATAGACAGGAATAGGCAAATCTAATCCAGATGATCATTATATCTACTACTTGGGCAAGAATTTCTTAGTGAAATGGAGTAGTAGCCTTCACAGTTAACGAGAGTCCAAAATGGAGTACTTGAGTACAATCTCAAAAATAACAGAACAATCCTGGTTTGTTCACAAGGCAAACCGTTCAATATCACAGTAATCCAAGTCTATGCCCAACCACTAACGCAGAAAAAGCTGAAGTTGACTGGTTCTATGAAGACCTACAACACTTTCTAGGACTAAAAAAGACATCCCTTTTCAACATAGGGTATTAGATTGGAAGTAGGAAGTCAAGAGATATCCAGAATAACAGGCAAGTTTGGCTTTGAGTACAAAATGAAGCAGGGCAAAGACTAACAGAGTTTTACCAAAAGAAGGAACTGCTCATAGCAAATACCCTCTTCCAACAACACAAGAGATGACGCTACACATAGACATCACCAGATGGTCAATACCAAAATCAGATTGATTATGTTATTTGCAGCCAAAGATGGAGAAGTTCTATACAGTCAGTAAAAACAAACAAACAAACAAACAAACAAAACCTGGAGCTGACTATGGCTCATTATTGCAAAATTCAGGCTTAAATTGAAGAAAAGTAGGTAAAACCACTAGGCCATTCATTCAGGTATGACCTAAGTCAAATCCCTTATGATACAGTGGAGGTGATGAGAAGATTCAAGGGATTAAATCTCGTAGGCAGAGTATCTGAAGAACTATGGACAGAAGTTCATAACAGTGTACAGGAGGCAGTGACCAAAGCCAACCCAAAGAAAAAGAAATGCAGGAAGGAAAACTGGTTGTCTGACAAAGCTCTAAAAACAGCTGAGGAGAAGAAAAAGGAAAGGGAGAAAGGGAAAAATATACCCTACTGAATACAGAGTTCCGGAGAATAGCAAGAAGAGATAAGAAGGCCTTCTTAAATAAGCAATGCAAAGAAATACAGGAAAATGATAGAATGGAAAAGACTAGGGAGCTCTTCAGGAACATTTCATAGAAGGATGAGCACAATAAAGGACAAAAATGGTAGGACCCAACAGAAGCAGAAGAGATTAACAACAGTTGGCAAGAATACACAGAAAACAGAAGGACAATACAAGAAACGTCGTAATGACCCAGGTAACCACAATGGTGCAGTCACTCACCTAGAGCTGGACGTCCTAGAGTGTGAAGTCAACTGGGCCTTAGGAAGCATTCCTATGAACAAAGCTAGTAGCGATGACAAAATTCCAGCTGAGCAACTTAAAAATCCTAAAAGATGACGTTGTTAAAGTGCTGTACTCAGTATGTCAGCAAATTTGGAAAACTCGGCAGTGGTAACAAGACTGAAAAAGGTTTCATTACAATTGTAATTTCATTACAATTCCAAAGAAGGGCAATACTGAAGAATGTCCAAACTATTGTACAACTGAGTTTATTTCACATGCTGGCAAGGTTATGCTCAAAATCCTTCAAGCAAGGAGGCTGCAGTGTGTGAACAGAGAACTTCCAGATGTACAAGCTAGGTTTAGAAAAGGCAGAGCATCAGAGATCAAACTGTGACATCTGTTGGATCAGGGAGAAAGTAACAGAGTTTTCCAGAAAAAAACACCTACTTCAGCTTCATTTGACTTTGTGGATCATGACAAACTGTTGATAATTCTTAGAAATGGGAATACCAGATCTCCTTACCTGCCTCCTGAGAAACCTTTATGCGGGTCAAGAAGCAACAGTTAAAAGCAGACATGAAACAACTGACTGGTTCAAAATTACTCAGTAAGGTTGTATATTGTCATCCTGCTTATTTAGCTTATATGCAGATAACATCTGCAAAATGCTGAGCTGAATGAATCACAAGCTGGAATAAGGACTACCGGGAGAAATATCAATAACCTCAGACATGCAGACGATACCACTCTAATGGCAGAAAGTGAAGAGGAACTAAAAAGCCTCTTGACAAGGGAGAATAAAAAAGCTGATTTGAAAATCAACATCAAAAAAACTAAGATCATAGCATTTGGTCCCATCACTTTATGGCAAATAGAAGGGGAAAAAGTGGAAGCAGCAACAAATTTCATTTTCTTGGTCTTCAAAATCACTGCAAATGGTGAATGGAGCCATGAAATTAAGACCCTTGCTCCTTGGAAGAAAGCTATGACAAACTAGACAGCATATTAAAATGCAGAGACGTCACTTGGCTGACAAAGATCTGCCTAGTCAAAGCTATGGTTTTTCCAGAAGTCATGTACGGATGTGAGAGGTGGACCATAAGGAAGGCTAAGTACTGAAGAACTGATGCATTCAAATTGTCGTGATGGAGAAGACTCTTGAAAGTCCACTGGACTGCAAGGCGATCAAACCAGTCAATTCTAAAGAAAATCAACCCTGAAAATTCATTGGAACGACTGAAGCTGCAGCTCCAACACTTTGCCATGTGATGCAGAGATGACTCATTGGAAAGGACCCTGATCCTGGGAAAGATTCAAGGCAAAAGGAGAAGTCAGCGGCAGAAGATAAGGTTAGATAGCATCTCCAACTCAATGGACATGAATTTGAGCAAATTCTGGGAGATATGGGGCTTCCCTGGTGGCTCAGATGTTAAAGAATCTGCCTGCAATGCAGGAGACCTGGGCTTGATCCCTGGGTCAGGAAGATCTCCTGGAGAAGGGAGATCTCCAGTATTCTTGTCTGGAGAATTTCATGGACAGAGGAGCCTGGTAAGCTATAGCCCACGGGGTCGCAAAGAGTCAGACACGATTTAGCGACTGAACCACAACAATCTTGTAGGTATATAGACCATTTGCTGAATGGTTGACTAAATGCAGGAATAACTACAGGAAAACAGGGAATTTGGGTTTTAAACAAGAAAGTGTAGCAGTAAGAGTGATATTTTAACAGCATAAATTTGGCCATACTTAGGATTCAGGGCAGGTTTGATGCAGGAGAATCTTAAGGAACAAATTTAGCAAGCTTTTGCTGCAATTCATGAATATTAGAAAAGTATATGATATAAATATGATTAGAAAACAGTTGTTATGAATAGTTATCAGTGAGTTTTTACAAGTCATGACGTTAACTTGGTGACTGTTTGGATATTATCTAAAGAAAATTCAAAACTGCAACTCCTTGTGATATTTTGAAGATGATGATGCCACTGAAGAATATGAGGAAACTAAATGAAAAAGAGAGGGAAAGGGAAGGGGAAGGAGACAGAGACAGAGGGAGAAGGAGAAAGTGAAGGTGAGGAAGAGGAAAGACACTGAAAGATGTTAAATTTCATAAATGTTATTTTGTAATGATAAGCTTATCCACTGAAAATATCCATCAGGCAGCTAAAATAAGGAGTTGACGTGGACAGAATAGGAAAAATAGATTTTTGAAAGCTTTCTAATAAAGATGACAATTGAAGCTAGAAGTGATGAAATATCTATGGAAAAGAATATTTAATGAAAAAGAAGAATAATAAAAAAGAATGATCATTAGGATCCAACAAAATTACAAAAAGAAAAATTTGGCAATTTTAACACATCCTTACCAAGTTGAACAACTAACTGCATCGAGTGTTTTGTTGCTGCTAAAAATCCAACTTGATATTATGCTTCATTTAACAAAAGCATTGTGCTCTGGGATTGGTGATACCATTACTTGGAAGACTACGTTTAATACTGAACTCTACATATTAAGCAGAATAAAAAAAGCAGGAAACAGAGTAGAGGACAGTAAACAGAATGAAAATTAAACTATATAAAGAATGCTGGAAAACTGGCACTAATTAACCTGATGAGCAGGCTAAAAGAACCCATGATCTTTATCCTCAAATATCTTAAGTACAATTTTATTAAGTAGAAGAGGGTACAGATTTGTTCCAGAGAGATGATCTTGGTCCACTAGAGTATAGAAATGAAAATTTTTAAACTCAAAACAAGAAGTAACATTTTAATGACTAAAGCTGTCCTAGTAGAACAGCCTGCCTGGTGATGAGCTTTGTAATACTGAAACAATGAAGCAGAATACATGAGTGGTTCTCAAGAGTTATGCTAAAAAATTTAGGTTCATGGGCTCCACTGCTGATGGTTCTAATTCAATACATTTGGATGAGGGGTTGCTCATCTTTAATTCTCTTGAATTCTTTATTGAATTCTAATACACTGCTAGTTTTAAGCAACAGCATGCTACAAATATTTATGGAAAGCATACTACAATATAAGGCATGGTTTCTAGGCATGGTTTGGCATGATATATTAAGGTAAAATATTTGATCACTATTGTTAAGAAACTTAAAATGTTATTGGTGAAACACATATGCACAAAACTAAAAGAAATTTAAAGCAGGCAGAGGCACCTTTCATGACCACAGACAAAAGGTACTTACATTAGTAACTGGTTCATTAATTATATCTGACGAGGTGATAATAAATCTGCTCATATGATTTGGTTACGAAGTAGGATTAAATAAGGTTTTTCTAATCCCCATTCCAGAGATAAACTGAGGGCCAAAGGCTTGGCAAATATCCAATTGAAGGAAAGTAGTTGGAATGTAAAAGAAAAGCAATTGGAAAGTAAAAAGAAAGAAAAAAATCAGGACAGTGTACTGGGCAGACCATGGAAGAGGAAACCCAACCATTTTCTTTTTCTTTCTTTCATTTCTTTCTTTCCTTCCTTTTAAAGCAGCCTCGAGATAATTCTCAGCTGTATATATACACTTACATGTGCATGTGCCAATAATCTAATGTTTTGGAGGATAAAAATTCCTGAGAACAGGTGAGGGGATTGTTTACTGTGATTCTTTTTTTTAGTATTAAGAATCCTTGCAAATTAAATGTGAATGGTGAAAGGGAATGATAGCATGTTTAAATATCTTTCAGGTTTCAGAGGTTTTAGGATATCAATGTAGGCAAGATGAAGCAAAATGAAAAAAAAAGAGGCCAAGGGATTTTACATGATAAAGGGCTATTTTTAGTGACTCCTGGTAAAGCCGTTTGGGACCACCTTGAGGTTACTGTACAAACTTTAAAGGTTAAAGAGAGAATGATAATGTGATAAACAGAGTAGGAATAGACTAGTTCTTTGGGTCTTTGGCAGTCAAAAAGAAGAGAAACAGGCAACATGTTTGGCTATACTGATATTTTGGAAGATAAAAATGTAGACGATGCCTGTCCACATTAAACTTGAGACTGTTTATGAAACAATAAAATAAATGTTACTTGAAACAGGCAAAGCAACTTGGTAATTATGATAAAATTATCATAAAAAAATCTCAAAATACAGGAACAGACCTAAGCTACTTTGTTTCAGGTAACAACTCAAATAAATCTAAACTGATCATAGGAAACACTTTTGAGATTCTTTTATCAGAAAAAAGATACAAAAATTTTTTGGAAGACTTTACTTTAAATCACCATCTAAGTTAATTTATCAAAAAAATTCAGAAACTTTATGGAGCACTAACTCTTACTGCAAAGCACGGTTCTAGGTGCTGACAGGGAAAAAAGGTGAGTAAGGAAAAGGTGTGAGGAGACATACATGCAAACTATCCCAGGGTAATGGGAAAGATACCACAAATGGAAATAAAAGCAACAGACCTGAGGGGCCAATTTTTACTCTGAAGAACTGACAAAATCTTCAAAATGAGGGTGACATAATTTACATTTTAAACCCACGAGATTATCTGAAATTATTTCTTATTAACATGAAGAAGGATTTCATAGGGCCTGGACTCCATCTCAGGCCTGTCCGTGCTGATCGTGCTAGGCCACCTCTCCAATGGACTCTGAGCTCTGTACTTAGAGCCTGTGGGAATGACAATGGAAGGATAAGACCCCCTCTGGGCAGGGGAATCTTGAAGATCACATCCAGGTTACTCATTGCCTAAGAGAAAACAGACACTAATCACCCCTGCCTCTGGACAGTATCTTTCGGAATGTAACCACAGGCTTATTGATTATTAACTGTTTGAACACATAACACGTGAATGATGGGGTTATTGTGATTGTATTTACCCTTCCTTTGTAAGCCTCAAGGGATTTGGGCTGGTGGGTTTGGACACATGGGGTATAAAAGATTTTCACAAATGCTGGTCGGGGCCCTTGGCTAAGAGGAGACTCTGCCTTGGGCCCCCCGTGTAATAAACTGCACTCCACTATCTGCATTGTCCTTCTGAGTGAGTTTTTCCCGGAAAGCATGGCTATAGCAAACATATCCTCACCTGGGACTTCAGTTTCTCCCTTTCAGCAGCATCTTTTAGTTGTTGAATTCCAAATTTAATTTTTTGGATTTCTTGATTAATTGTGGTTACTCGCTCATAGACAGCACCTCTTTTTTCTTGAACTTTATTACAGTCTCTAAAGGAAAACAGAGATGGGTGAAATTATAATTCCACTTAAGTATTTAAACAGTCAAACATTTAACTCTAATTTTGATTCCAAAGAGATTATTTGTTATCAATATTTGGCTGACACACCTACAGCTCAAGATTTAAAATCAAGCAGATGAGAATCACAAGGTGGTGCTATAGTCAGGTCTTTGTGTGGAAGAGTAAGCTCTTCCACACAAAGCTGTTATTTAAAAATGAGATTTTTAAGTCACCTCTCCCAGCTGCACTCACTCATGACTGTTGGTGAGAGTGTGAATTAATAGAACTTTCTTGCAAGGCAAGTGACAAATTAAAACCCTCAGGTTCTGCCCTTTTTCTTCATCTGCATGAGGAAGAGGAAAGGAAATCTTCAGACCATCCTAATATACCTTTTAGAAACAGAAATAGTGTCATCTCATAGACATATCTGGGGCATTTATTCTAAAAACACTTTTTTAGAACTGATGGGAAAAAGATTCTACCAATGAAACATCCAAACATACTAGCCAGCAACCACAGTGACAAAATTCTTGCAAAGTTGTACTTAAATAAAAAAGACTTTCTCAAAATATGCTATAATGCTATAGACTAGCTGAACAGTAACATGAACTAGTTGATTTATTCTAATACAACTCTAGATCGCTGGCTCTGAAATGCACAGAAATAAGCAATAGCACTAGAACCTTTCTAACGAATTATGCAAAGGATTTAGAATTGTGATTATCAGGAAAATAAATTAAAAAAATAATACCTAAAACATCTCTATACATTCAGATGCAGCAGCATCATGAGTCATAACTAACTGCTTTAGTCACCCAAAGGTGGAATACCTTTTTGAAATTAGAGGAGGTTTGGAATCTTAGGGAAAATAAAATGAATTAGGCTTTTCTAATACATTAAATTGAAAATAAGTTCATACTCAATCACTGTGCGTTTGTACTGCTTGACATCCTCATGCTTCTTATTTATTCTGAACTGTGCTGTGGCAAGTTTTTCCTTCTTCACAATCATCAGTCTTTTAAAGGAATTTTCTTCAGTCTTCAATTTCTTCAATTCTGACTCATCACTCTCAATTTGGTCCTCCAAGTTCAGGCTCTATATTTTAGGAGGTGTATTTGAAGTCAATACAACAAATTAGAATTTACAAACAAAATAAAGGACTGTCTTCGAGGATGAGGTGTAATAAAATACAATTTCAAAATGTGATAAAACTGTTTAAACACTGACTCAACAAAAGAGACAACAGGAAGGCACAAGGGATACTAAGAAAGAATGTGACACCTAGTGAGGTGTGTCATTTTATCAGCAAGGACCAGGACAGAGGAACATATCAAGATCAGCCAGCAGGCTAGGTTTAAGGGGGTGAGGGTCTGAATTAAAGGTGCAGGAATAAAGAGGAGAAGGGAGACCCTAAAGACAATCTCACCTTCCAACCCCTTCTTTCCTCAAAAGAGAAATCTTTCATCGAAATCTATGTTAGTGATCCTGGGGACAGTCTGGATTGGGATGATGAAGTGAAAAGGCTTTTCACGTTTCTAGCCTGAGAAACTTTAAAATATCTCTTTATATACCCTAGCTATAGTGTTAGGCAGTAAGTTGGCACTTTATGCTTACTGACTAGAAGATCATTTCCAACTGTCAGAACAGGTTTAAAATTCCATTGCTTTTTCCCAAAATATACATGGCAATACGCTATGTTAATTAATTTATTATTCATTTCATCTGAAGAATGGGTCTACTACTGCTATGTTTAAAAACAATACCGTTTTATTCCTGAGCATACATTGCCACGTCTATTATACTGTAGAATGATCCTGCTTTTCTCTAAGAAAGTAGTTAACAGAAAGTAAAAGCAAACCCAAGGGACTATAGTAAACTACTACATAATAAAAAGGCATAAAAATTCCACACAATACAAACCTCCTTTAAGATAGTGGTTAATTTTTCTCTATTATCTGCAAGGTCCTGTATTTTCTTTTGATATAACTGCACTTCCAGCTGACATGAAGGCAGGCAGTCAACAGAGTCTCGATAGATTTCATATTTTTCCATCACTTCTTGCTTTGAAAGAAAAAAAAACACAGAAACCAGTTTGACACTCTCCTTTATGAAACTGCAATAATGTCAATTTGTTTGCTCTTAATTTCTGTACTTAATACTGAAAGCTTAAGAGCAAAGAACAATTAAAGTTTCTAGGTCAGTAACAAAGCACTATTGCTGACATGTGTCTGAGCACATATAATTAGGCTTTCTAATTGTTAAATATCCTTGAACAAAGGAAACATGCCATAATTTTACTAAATCACTCATTGAAGTACCTTCCAAAGGTTATTCGTAATGATTTTAAAAGAGTTCATTTCTGCTAATACTCAAACTACTCCCAATTACTCCTGGACAATTATATTACCAATTACAATCTTCCTATTCATTTGTATAATTATTACTACAAGTCATTTGTTCAAAAAGGTTAATTCTTCTTCTAAAATTAGGAAATGAGCATATGTTTACCATAAGCACTGCAATAATACAAAGGCTTCTTTCCGAGTCTATCCCTTCTTCCCACTTTATTAACCAGTTAGATTTTGTCTTTAGTGAAATGCTTAATCACAGCACTGCTCATTTTTCCATTAAGCTGTCTTTTTCCTACTAATTTGTAAATACTCTTTTGTGTCTTTGAACATTAGGGATATAATCCCTTTACCTATCATATGCATTACATATATGTTTCACAGGTCTACTTTTTTCTGCAGCTTTTGCGTTTTCAATCTTAATTTTAAAATTCTATCCAAGATATCAATGTTCACCTAAAACTGTTAAATTTTCAATCCAATTAGAATTTATCTTTGTAAATGGTACAAGGTATAGACCCAACTTGCTTTTTTCTTCTAGATGAACAGTCAATTGAACCAAAATTGCTTATTAAATAAATAGACCTCAAATACTTAGATCTATTTCTGGGCTCTCACTACTGTTCTATTAATTTTTGTCTAGTCTCATGTGATAATTCTCAATTATCAGAAATGACTTAAATAAAAAATTCAGAAACTCTTTTTCAATTAATAGTTTTAAAACCTTTCCTCATCCAAAAGTCTACAAGCAATAAATGCTGGAGAGGGTGTGGAGAAAAGGGAACCCTCTTACACTGTTGGTGGGCATGCAAACTAGTACAGCCACTATGGAGAACAGTGTGGAGATTCCTTAAAAAACTGGAAATAGAACTGCCATATGACCCAGCAATACCACTCCTGGGCATACACACCCAGGAAATCAGATCTGAAAGAGACACGTGTACCCCAATGTTCATTGCAGCACTGTTTATACTAGCCAGGACATGGAAGCAACCTAGATGCCCATCAGCAGACGAATGGATAAGGAAGCTGTGGTACAAATACACCATGGAATATTACTCAGCCATTAAAAAGAATTCATTTGAATCAGTTCTAATGAGGTGGATGAAACTGGAGCCCATTACACACAGTGAAGTAAGCCAGAAAGATAAACACCAATACAGGATATTAACGAATATATATGGAATTTAAAAAGATGGTAATGATAACCCTATATGCAAAACAGAAAAAGAGACACAAATGTACAGAACAGACTTTTAGACTCTGTGGGAGAAGGCGAGGGTGGGATGTTCTGAGAGAATAGCAATGAAACAAGTATACTATCAAGGGTGAAATAGATCACCAGCCCAGGTCGGATGCATGAGACAAGTGCTCAGGGCTGGTGCACTGGGAAGACCCAGAGGGATGGGATAGAGAGGGAGGTGGGAGCGGGGATCGGGATGGGGAACACATGTAAATCCATGGCTGATTCATGTCAATGTATGGCAAAAACCACTATAATATTGTAAAGTAATTAGCCTCCAACTAATAAAAACAAATGGAAAATAAATAAAAAGGAAAAAACAAAAAACAAATCACAGAAAACATTTGAATTCACCAATAATACTCCAGTGTGTATCTCTAACACAGAAAGGATGAAAATAAAATAAAACCACAGGAGCTAAAAAAAAACAAAACAAAAAACCTTTCCTCATAAAGGATGCTAAATTGTCTACCCACTTCTACTTCTATCCCCTCCTAAATCTATCTCCCACTGTGAATTCGTAATTTTTTTAAACATAAATCATACCATGTTCCAACATCCCCAACTCATAAGTTAGCCAATGGTGCACTCCTGCTCTTATGGTAAAATCCAGCATCCTGAAACACCTGCCCGTTACCTATTTTTCCATCATCATCTCATACCATTCTCCTTCTTATACATCATACTTTCTTCCTTGAATATAACTTCCTCCCTACTACTTACCTCATACAATTGGCACATGCTGCTGTTCCCTTTGTCTTGAATGCTCTTCAAAGCATAAACTTACTAAGATAAGCTCTTCATCCTTCAGATGTAAGCATAAATTTTTGCTTCCTTCCCATCTTTACCTCTAACTTTCACAATACTAAACTAGAGTACTCTCATTATGCTTTGTTGAAGCACCCTATGTTATTTAACTTCCCTGGTGGCTCAGAGGGTAAAGCATCTGCCTACAATGCAGGAGACCCAGGTTTGATCCCTGGGTTGGGAAGATCCTCTGGAGAAGGAAACGGCAATCCACTCCAGTACTCTTGCCTGGAAAATCCCATGGACGGAGGAGAGTGGTAGGCTACAGTTCATGGGGTTGCAAAGAGTCGGACACGACTGAGCAACTTCACATCACACGCTATTTTTTATTTATTTCTCTTTTTGATGCTTAAAAAACAACAACACCGTTTTTAGAGCAGTTTTAGGTACACTGCAAAATTAAGCAGAAGGTACAGAATTCCCATATACTTCCTGCCTCCATACATGCATATCCTACACTTTCTCATAGTATATAATTTAAAATTATGTAACTGATTATAAAATTAACACCATTCTTCCTTAAGATAGAGTGACTAAGTCTTATGAGGACAAATCAGTTCTGTTTTTGATCACCCAGGGCAAAAAAAATTTGTTGCATAATTAAAAAAATGTCTTGAAATTATACTTCTTTTCTTATATCCACTTTAGAGAAAAGCTAAAAATTAGAGACAAGGGCAAAAAGTCTAAGAGGGAGAGATGTACAGATAATTTGGAAATTAGAAAATTAACACATGATTAAACAAGAGTTACTAAAAAATAAAAGAGGGACAGAAGAGCATTAAAATAAAAAGAAAACTCACTCTGGAATTTTTAAGCTTCTGGACTGTATCTTTCATTTTTTCTTTATAATTCTTAACTTTCTCTGGAGAATCCACAATTTTTGTTTTCAAATTCTCTTGTATTTCTTTCAAAGAAACCACCGACAATTTTAGTTCATTCTGTTGAAAAAACATTTAAATATATTAGATATAATAATAAAACTAGTGATTTGCCACTATAATAATGAAAAAGGAAAAAGAAATTGGATCTGATTTTGTTGTAGTCAGAACAACATACTAAATTCTAACCGTATCACTTTCCGGCTTGACCGCTCACATTTGTCTACACGCCAAAGGTCAGGCTCCCTTGTACATCATGGAGCTCTTACTCTCCTCTCTGGTGTCATCTTCCACCAGCTTCCTGCTATGCCCTTACAGCCCGGTAACTCCAGTCTGCCTTATGTCTGGACAACTACAAGTGATCTCTTTCTGATCTCAGAACACTACCATCCAATTCCTGTACTGCAAATCAATCTCCATTAACCTCTGAGAATTCTCTTCCTACCTACTCTGTATTTTTCTATAAACAGTATAATCATGTACATGATAATCATAATTATGTATTTAATATGTGTTTCTGAATTAACTGAGTAACCTGGGGTTGTGAACAGTTATTTTTGCTTTCCCACAACCCAAAGAAAGTAATAGCACTGAGAAGGTACTCAGTATATGGTTATTGAACTAAAACAAATTTCCTTCTCCTGAATTTTAGACTATCAGGGGAACTGAAGTCTCTGAGAACTCTCTTACATAACACAAATTCAGTCCTATGAAAATAGAACAAAACAGCAACAAATAAGTATATGCATCTATACATGTGCATGTAATAGCACAGAAAAAGGACTGGTAAGGTATAACCTCTAGGGAAGGTTGGCTGAGAGAAGAGGGTCTTTCATGTCTC
This sequence comes from Odocoileus virginianus, assembly GCF_023699985.2. Taxonomy (NCBI): domain Eukaryota; kingdom Metazoa; phylum Chordata; class Mammalia; order Artiodactyla; family Cervidae; genus Odocoileus; species Odocoileus virginianus. Next base: position 20,706,521 of record NC_069678.1, on the reverse strand, counting down.
TCTCTCTCTCTAAATATATATATATATTTTTACAACAGGAATGTATCACTTGTATAATTTGTCTAAATTATTTTTAACTAAAATTTTTTTAAAAAGTTCTTACTTTTTCATCAACTAACTCAGAAGCCAAAACTGAATGTTTGAAACAATGTATTTGTCATTTTATTATTAGAATTTAGCATACCACCATGTTATCTACTCTTTTAATACCCTATGAAATTAAAGATCATTTTCCTTACATTAGTACTGACTCTTTATCACTTTTAGTCCCTTCACAAAGACTCTAAAATTTGATATTATATATCACTACAAAGTGATTTTATTTTAATATAGATTTAAATGGGACAGAGAAATGAATAAAATTGAACCATAATCAATACTACTCTGATCAAAACATCTGGCAATAAAAAGAGTGATAAAAAAATAAGGAATATATTATACTAAAGTAAATTTCAGATAGTTATAAAATATAAATATCAAAATAATAGGGAAATCATAAAAGTACAACGGGAAAATATGGGAAAAAATGAGGAATGAGATAGGCCTTTCTATACAAAGAATTAAACCCAAATGTAGAAGGCTATGTCTATCAATTTTACTACATAAAAACATGAACCTTCTAATAGGAAAAAATGATGAATTTGAAAGACAAATAGAGTTAAAACCCCTAACTCATGGAGGTTTAAAAAAAAATGAAATTAAAAAAGAACATAAACAGGTAATTCACAAAGTAAGAAATAATAACAAACCTCTGAATAAGGTGGTCTAAATCACTGAAAATCAAAAAAATCAAAATGAAGATGAGACATTTATTCCTCTATAAGAATGACACAGATTAAAAAGGAAAAAAAAACATAAAAATATCCAATTTTGACAACACTGTAGAGAAAGGAATACTCTCATATTCTATACTGATATCTTTTTAGAAGTCAGTTTGGCAACATGGGCCAAATTTAAGTGTAATTCTCTTTAGCCCCAAAACCCTACATTTAGGAATCTACTAAGAAAAAAAGCAGCCTGGTGGGCAAATATAGATGTGCATGTATAGGTGTGTAGCACACACATGCTATTGTTCAATAGGAAAAAAATAGAAGCAATGTGAATGTCTATCAACAGGACACAGGGTCGACATTAAGGTGCAGTTATCAAAATAATGGAGATCTACATAGACATGATAACTTTATACTATAAAGTGAAGAAAAGCAGGTTTGAGTCACATAGAGTATAATATCATTTATGTAAAATTACACATATATATGTATATTTACTTAGAGAAATGTAATCTGTGACATGTATCTGATTGTGTGGTGAATTTGTAGGTGATTTTCACTTTTGTCATATATTTCTGTGTTTCTGTATTTTTTACAACAATAGCCATCTATTCTATTGGAAAAAGTTAAATTAGCTTCACTTAAAGGGAAGAAAGAAAGAAACATTTAATAATAACGCACAGTTAAAATACTCCTACACACAAGATTCAAACCTTATATGCTAGTTAAATGAAAAGATGCTTACCAAACGCTTGGTTTTCTCTGAAATATCTGACTTCTTTTGTGAATTTCCCTCTTGCAGCACTATCTAGGGAAGAAAATAAACAACTATTTTACAGTGATTCAAACAGATTTAAATTTAGTCAATGCTTTTTCACAAAATAGAAGTCAGAAAGTAGAGGAATTAAACAGATTAGACCAGATATTCTCAAACTTTCTCTGTTCATTATGACCCTAAGGCCAAAATAAACCCCTAACAGATCCTTTATTGGGTCATTAAATTCCAATAACTGAGTATTCATTCCCTAACAACTTAGTAGCCCCTTGAAAAAGTAACATGCAAATTGAAAGAAAAATACTATTTTTATGTTATTCTTAAACAGCTACAACTACTTCCAAATTGGATGGGAATGGGTATACTATAAAAACTAAGTACTGTACACATCTTAGAATCATGAGTCACTGGCAATTTTCATTTTCTGTTGCATGATAATATTCACACAGCACTTGGCTTTTTATTATGCCAAAAGCCAAAAACCCAGGTTCAAAAGATATGAAAGGAAGGTAACATGAGTTCACGTTGAAACTGTGAAGTACCTTGAGCTAGATATTCCAGCAGTGTATGACAGATGCTGAATGCTGTTTTCCTTTAAAATTTAAAATATCCTGAAGCACCCTCGCGGGCTTGCTGTAGCACCCAGGGTGCTTCATTGCACAATTTAGAAACATCAGGATTAGATATAGAAAAAAATCTTAATTCTAGTCAACAACATCACATATACCTTTGATACCATCAATAATCAGTTATTAAAATTCTGTTGACCTGGACGACAGAAATATATATTCATTATAAGATGAACAAATGGATGCAGCAATATATCCTATTTGTTTAGTAATTGAAAGTAATGTGCTGTTAGCCCCTCCACATCACATATTCAAAAAACTTTTGAAAAAGATCTAAGGTGTCTAACAATAGACACCATTTGTATTTATTTATTTTATTTTTAATATGTAATATATAAAAATATATATTTATTATTATTTACTTAATTGGAAGACAATTACGTTACAATATTGTGATGGTTTTTGCCGTACGCCAGTATGAATCGGCCACAGGTATACGTGTGCCCCTCCATCCTGAACCCTCCTCTCATCTCCCTCTCCACCCCATCCCTCCAAGTTGGATACCCGGGCACGGGCCTTGGGTGCCCTGCTTACATACCGTTTTTTGACGAAACTCTTGATTCAGCGATTGCTGCAGCTCCTGAATATCATCTGAAAGCTGCTTGAACTCTGCCTGCTCTTCAACTGGGACAGAACTGAACACAGCAAAATAAGTTAAAATAAGATGTATAAAGTTCTTAACCTTGAAAGTCCAAAAAAGGTCTCTGCTCTTCAACAACTTAAATGAAAAAAACTATCTGCTTTCATGTTTCTGAATTCTCATCCTTCCACATGACAGTAATTTAAAATCCTTGACCTGGACTCTACTACCCAGCAAAAATAAAAGTCAGATGAGCTCTTTAAATCCCTGCCACCAATCTATGCATGGTCTCATCTGCATACACATCTACCCTCACTCCACTCCTCACTTTAGTGCTGATCCCATCTTTCGCGGGCTCTCACTTCCTCACACCTCTCTACTGTATCATCCATTTGTTTTGCTCCACAAATCCTTCCTAAGAGCACTTTCACATGTTCTAGTCTCTTCCATATGAATGGTCTCAACTTTAGTTTTTGATATGTGGTAGAGAATTGTTACTTTAATTTTCCATTTCCTTGACTGCTATTGAGTTTAATGATTTTTACGTATTTTTAATGGTATTTGCACTTAATCCTCTGTAAATTCCTTGCCCATTTTTAAAATTATTTTTTCCCATCAGTTTGTAGTTCTTTGTATTTTAGGAATACTACATGGGCATCATTAGAGATTGAAACACTTTGCTGAAAATGTTGCAAATTTCACTTCCAGTCTGCCATTTCTCTTTTGACTTGGTTTATCATAAATTTTGTTGTTGTTCAGTCATTAAGTCGTGTCCAACTCTTTGAGACCCCCTGGACTGTAGAAAGCCAGGCTCCTCTGTTCTCTACTGTCTCTCAGTTTGCTCAAATTCACATCCATTGAGTCCTTGATGCTAACCATCTCATTCTCTACCATCCCCTTCTTCTTTTGCCTTCAATCTTGCCCAGCATCAGAGTCTTCCAAGGAGTTGACTCTTTGCATCATATGACCAAAGTGTTGGAACTTCAGCTTCAGTCATTCCAATGAATATTTGGGATTGATTTCCTTTAGGATTGACTCATTTGATCTCTTTGCAGTCCAAAGAACTCTCAAAAGTCTTCTCTAGCACCATAATTTGAAAGCATCAATTCTTCGGTGCTCAGCCTTCTTTATGGCCCAACTCTCACATTCATACATGACTACTGGAAAAAACATAGCTTTGACTTTATGAACATTTCTCGGCAAAGTGATGTCTCTGCTTTTTAATACTCTGTCTAGTTTGTCACAGCTTTCCTTCTAAGGAACAAACATCTTTTAATTTCATGGCTGCAGTCAACATCCACAGTGATTTTGGAGCCCAAGAAAATAAAGTCTGTCATTGCTTCCACTTTTCCCCTTCTATGTGAAATGAAGTGATGGGGTCAGATGCCATGATCTGCTTTGATGTTGAGTTTTAAGCCAGCTTTTTCACTCTCCCCTTTCACAACTGTCAATGGGCTCTTTAGTTCTTCTTCACTTTCTGCCCTTATAGTGGTATTATCTGCATACTTGAGGCTGTTGATATTCAAACACTGTGCAAACTTGCCATCTTAAATTGTATTATCTGCCTCCTACTCCCAGTCTTTTCAGTTTACTGCTGTCTCTAAAGGCAGTTTATGCCAGAGCAGGCTGAAAACAAAGTTTTTAACTGAGACAGAAAAACCCAAAACATCAACATATTAGAAGGGATAAAAAAATCCTTTTGTTCAAAATCAATATACATAAAGCCAAGAAATTATAACCCTTAAGTGATTTCTTCTCTTATCTGACCTTTAAGTCAAAACAAAACAAACGAAACAATAAACCTCAGCTGAAGGAATAAAAATTTTAAAGAATTAACTGATCTGAAGGAGAAAGACAGTCCTGTCAGCTACTGCTTACTACATAAGATAAATAGCACTAGATATAATTTAGGAGCATAAGTTAATGGCTCTAAACATGTCTGGCTAATGTGCTAACAACAAAAAAAGAAAAGAATATATTATGTGTATATCAAGAGTTAAAAGAAGCAAACGCTAGCTTTCCTTCTTGAAAAAAGGTCAGCTTAAATACTCTATTTAGTAAGGAAGATAAAAGAGATGAAGTAGACTGTAGATTGTAAAATACTCTTTACCTTCATTTTGCATTTTGAAATTGCATTTATTTTATTTGTAAATTTCCTACTTACTCAAGTCTTTCCAATTTCATTAATGCCTCCTGGTGTGCAGTATTTAACTGCTGCATTTTGTCCACAGAAGATTTCTATTAAAGCAATTTTAACAATTTAATATTAGCATTTTTCAACATCAATCAGTGATGTGTTTAAAAAATATCCAGTACTCGCACACTCTACAACTTTCACCATGAGAATTAAGAAATTTAAGAAGGAATTAGGCACCTATGACAAATGAGTTAGGAATTTCTTTACTTATTCAACATACAAATGTTGAGTTCTTAACACAATTAATCATGGTGCTAGGTACCAGGAATAACTCCCAAGAAGACTAACTTGTAGTTCCTGGACTTAGATAGTTCAGTCTCTTTAACGAGTCAGAAAAATAAATATAAAACTATACAACTTTTCATAAGCCTGAATATAATGACATTCAACTCAACTTGGGTAATGTCTGAGAAGAAGTATCACAGAAGGTTCATAGAAATGATAGAAGTCTGAGCCATATCTTTAAAAAAATGAGAAATTAGCCAAGCAAAATTGTGTGTTAGTATGTGTTGGCACACACATCTGTATGCTTTGGAGAGTATTTGATGTTTAAGTGGTATAGAATGATCATGATTTGTAGAAGGAAATATTTATCTATGTAGCTCAGTTGTTCAAGTACTAATTCTCTGATGTTACCCAAGTGCTTTTCTAAAAGTATAGTACCCCAAACTGAGGGCAGATGGGAACAAATCACACAGATGACCCAAAATCTTTCCAAATTCTCTAAATTGTTGGTAAAAGGAATTTAAAGTGATTTACTTGATTCTTATAATGCAATGCTGAGCAAGCAGATGAACACCTAATTAGGCCATTATTTAGAAAGCAAATATAAACTTCAAATTTCTCAGTTATTTAAAGAACATTACACTATCTATTAAACTCTAAAGAAAAAGAATTTGATTATCACTACTGTCTTCCCCCTCCATTTTCTAATAAAGGAAAAGGAGTCTCTGGTACAAAATTAGAATAAAAAACCCAGCCTCTCCCTAATGATACCAAATAGAAAAGAAAATCTCATTCTGAGATAACCTTACTAAATTTGAAATTTCATATAAATATGTAAATTTGATTCTAATGGCCATAAAAAATTTAGTTATCGTGACAACCATTTCAAGACATATTATTGGTGCATAAATGATGTTACTGATCTGGTATATGACCCCCAAAATACATTTGAATCTTACATATTGCCAAAGAAATTCCATATATGTCTCACGGCATGCTTCTCGGAAGTGAATAAAGTTGATAATGCCACTTAAAAACCGAGTTGTCCGTTTTGCCTCTAAAAATAGAAAGCAAGCCTTCTTAAATAAATCTTTGAAACAATAAGTGAAAATTTATTTTCTTCCCCCATAAATTCTGCTTATAGTATACAGAACAAAAATATTTGTATGCTGATTAACCAAAGTACAGAATATCTGCTCTAACTTAATGATCACAATTATCTTAATAAAAAAAAAAAAACCCAAAAACAAAAAGCAATTTTGGCCATGAGAGAACAGAGACCAGATATACTATCCCATCCTAAACAACCAGAAAACCAGATAAAAAATATAAAATAACAAGTTGTAGACACTGAACTATAAGTAACATATGATAGCAATTTCCAAGAAAGGTAAATGAGGTGAACCCTACTAATGCTCTAGCCTACCACTTGAGTGAATTTTCAGGCTGTATCCTGGGGGAGATCACAAACAGAACTCTTGAGTTTTGCTGAGACATGAAGAGAGAATTAAGAATTTGGAGAGAACAAAAAAATTAGGATTTTTAGAGTTTAAAGAGGCCAAGGAAGCTAGAATATATAAAAACTCTATCTTCTTGACTCAGCCTTCATAAATATAGTCTATAAATACATTCTGTTGGTTTAGGAAGGTTCAGAAAAGCAATAGCATTATAAGGACAGAAAGGAGAGACCCAAATCAAACTTTTACAGCTGAAAAATAAAATATCTGAAATGAAAAATACACTAGATAGGATTAACAGCAGATTATATCTATAGATGAAAGGATTAATGAAACTGAAAACATAGCAATAAAAGCTATCTAAAATAAAAGCCAGAGAGAAAAAAACGAACAGAATATTTAGGAACTTAAGGACAATATCAAGCAGCATAATAAATGTGAGTCCTACAAAAAGGAATGGTAGAAAAAACTTTTATAGAATAGCTAAATATTTTCCAAATTTGACAGAAACTTGAAACATAACCAGGCTTCCCTGGTGGCTCAGATGGTAAAGAATCTGCCTGCAATGCAGGAGACGTGGGTTCAATCCATGGGTTAGGAAGAGCCCCTGGAGGAGGAAATGGCACCCCACTCCACTATTCCTGCCTGGAGAACCCCATGGACAGAGGAGCCTGGCGGGCTACAGTCCATGGGGTCGCAGAGAGATGGACACGATGGAGTGACTCACACACACACACACACACAAACATATCCAAGAACTATAAACATATCTAAGGAAGGGGGACAAAAATAAAAGCTTCAAAGGAAAACTTATGATAAAGAGAAAGTCTTATTAAAAACTGCCAGACATGAGGAGAATCAAGAGAGAATAACTTCAGGCTCAGTAAGCAATTAGTTTGGATTATTAACTTTCATGAAGAAACAGCTGATCACACCTTGGACTTACATGACACAGGGAATTGGAGCTGAGGTCCCTATAAGATGTGGGACTCTAGAAAGGTTACATCCTTAGTGAAATGGTAGATTAAGGGGAAAAAATGCAGGGAAATGACAAAGTTAGTAGTGTTTCTGCATTGTCTCTGTGAGGAAATAATCTCCTCTGAGAACTCTAAATCTTGGACTCATTGCCATAACGATTTTTATTTTAAACTATATATTTGATCTAAGAACTATCAAAATTAGGCATTTAGATAAAAAGTGGTCTTTGACCAATGAAATCCTGAAATAACTTCCAAAAACAAAAGATATCTCAGAAGGGATGTGGCCTCAATTCCCGAAGCCAAAGAGTCACAGGACTACTCTGTTGAAGATAAAATTTAAATTTATAATCACAAATGCATGTGTGTGTGTACATCAAGTACAGGCAGGATGTAGAGGAATTGAAACTACCACACAAACATCTATAATAAAGCCATGGGATGCAACAAAATCAAGGCTAGAGGGAAATTTATAGCACCAAACATCTATGTTAGGAAAGAAGGAAGGTCTCAATTGATGGCCTCAGCTTCTATCTTTAAAAGACTAGGAGGAAAAAAAAAAGAAAAGCAAACCCAAAGTAAGCATGAAAAAAGAAGGAATAACAATGAGCACAAAAACCAATAAGACAAAAAACAGAAATAAAATACCTAAAAACTAGTGAGACAAAAAGCTGGTTCTTTCAAAAGATCAGCAAAATTGATAAACCTCTAGCCAGACTGATCAGGGAGAAGTAAATGAATGAAGAAACAAATAACTAATGTCAAAATGAGAGAGGGGACATCACTACTGACCTCAAAAACATCACTACTGACCTCAATGATACAGGAAAAATATGAGCAACTTTATGTTAATAAATCTGTCCATTTAAAGTAAATAGATAAACTCTCTGAAAAGGTAGCCTACAAAAGCTCAACTTAGTAGCTCTAGAAATAACCAGCATAATCCTTTATTTATTGGAAAAAATAAATTAATAATTCACACCTTCCCACAGAGAAAACTCCAATCCCAGATGGATTCACTGGTGAATTCTACTGAACATTTAATAAAGAAATAATACAAGTTTTACATTAACAATCTCTGAAAATGAAAAAAGGAATCTCTGTAAACTCATCCTGAAAGGCCAGCAATATCTTGATATCCAAATTTGTCACTGCAGTAGCATTACAAAACAAAAAAATACAGACCAACAGCTCTCATGAACATGATAACAAAAACACAACAAAATATTAGCAAATCTAATTCAGCAATATGTTAAAAAAAACTACATCATAACCAAATGGGATTCATCCTGAATACTAAGTTGACTTAACATTCAAAAATCAAACAATGTAATCCAGTATTCTGAAGAAGAGAAAGCACATGATTTTCTCACCAGATGCAGAGAAGAAATTTAACAAAAGTGAACACCCACTCATGATACAAAATACAAAGAGAAGTTGCTTACCCTAATAAACGCCATCTAAGAAAATCCTATAACTAACATACTTCCTGATAAAAGCCTAAATGCTTTCCCCTGAAGAATAGGAATAACACAATGATGCATACTCTCAACATTTTATTCAACATTATGCTAGAAGTCCTAGCCACTGCAGAAGGAAAGAAAAATAAGTAAAATACATCTAGATTGGAACGATGTAAAACTGTCTTTGTTCTCAAACAACAGGACTGCCAGTGTAGAAAACTCTAAGGAATCTATTCTAAAAATCTATTAAAAATAAGGTCACTATATAAAAAACAATTGTCTCTCTACACTAGTAGTGTCCAATCAATTCAAAATTTAAACTGAAAGAAACATACAACATCACTTACAGATAAATTTAACAAAATGTATATGACCTGTACTCTGAAAATTATAAAACACAGTCATAAAAAACTAAAGACAACCTAAATAAATAGAGGTATAAACACTTGGATCCCAAGACCTAATATTATCAAGTTGTCTCAATTATCCACCAAATGAACTATATATTCAAAGTAATCTCAGTCAAAATTCCAGGAGATTATGGAGAGTAGAGGGGCACAAAAGTGACAGGCTAATTCTAAAATTTACATGAAAATACAAAAGAGCAGAACAACTAAAACAATTATGAAACAGAGAACAAAGTTGGAGAACTTAAACACTGCCTGATTTCAAGACTATAAAGGCTAAAGTAATCAAGGTAGTATGGTTGGTGCAAAGACAAACATAGATCTATGGAGCAAAGACTGAAGGCAGAAATATATATATTAACTGACTTTTTAATGCAGAATTTTTAGAGCACTTTAGGTTCACAGAAAAATTAAGCAGAAAGTAGAGTTTCCATGTATTCTATGTCCTGATACAGACTACTCCACTATCAACATCCCCCACCTGAGTGGTACATTTGTGACAAAAGATGAACCTACACTGACATGTCATTATTAGTCAAAGTCCATAGTCCACATTAGAATTCACTCTTGGAATTTACGTAAAAATCCGTACATTCTACAGATTTTGACAAAGGTATAATGACACAAATATAATACTGTATAACTACAGTATTATACAGGATAGTTTCACTGCTGTAAAAAATCCTCTCTGCCCTGGTTATCCATTCTTTCTCCCCCCGCAGTCCCTGGCAAATAATGATCTTTTTATTTTTACTATCTTCATAGTTTTTGCCTTTTTCAGATTGTCATAATTGTAATAGTACTGGAAATAGCATTTGCAGACTGACTTCTTACATTTAGTGATATGCATCTAAGATTCCTGATGTCTTTTTATTGCTTCATAACTCATTTCTTCATAGCACTAAGCAATATTCCCCTGGCTTGATGTACTAGTTTATTCATTCACCTACTGAAGGATGTCTTGCTTGCTTCTAGGTTTTGACAATTATGAATAAAGCTGCAAAAAGATGTCAGCAGGTTTTTGTGTGGACATGAGCTTTCTAGATGTTTGGATAAATACCAAGGCACATGACTACTGGGTCACACAGTAGGGATACACTTAGCTTTGTGAGAAACTGACAACTGTCTCCCAAGGCTGCTTTGCTATTTTGCATTCCCACAATCGAGAAATGAAAATTCCTGCTGCTCCATATCCTTCCTCATCAGCATTTGGTATTGTCAGTGTTTTAGATTTCTGCCGTCCTAATAGATGTGCAGAATGTACACTTTTGACAAATGTGCCAGGGTAGTTCAATGGCAAAAGGATAATGAGTGGTGCTAGAATACTTTGATAATCATATGCATAAAGGAAAAAAAGTGAACCTTGCCCTTAGCCTCACATGATATACAAAACTTCATGCATTAAATAATAAAGGCTGAAACTATAATATGCTTACAGCAAAATAAAGGAGTAAAATTTAGCCAAATAAATACTTGAGGCCAAGATTTTCTGACAGAATGCAAAAAATAGTTTTATGAATGATGATAGAAAAATTAGAATATCAATTAGAATATTCAAATTATTAGAAATTCAAAACTCAAATATATTTTGCTTTTGAAAAGACATGGTTATGAAACTGAAAAAGCAAGTAACAGACCAAGGGAAAAATCTGCATAACACGTATCTGATAAACTACTTGTTTCCAAAATATCTGAAGAAACCTTCCAACTCAATCATAAGACAAACAATTCAATTTTTAAAAAGTAGCTAAAGGATTCAAATAGATACTTCACCAAAGATATACGGATAGCAAATAAGCATATGAAAATTTACTCATTGTTATCTAGCCATGAAGAAGACGTGAATTGAAACCATGAAACATAACTGGACAGTCTTTACGTGCATGAGGGCTCAGTCATGTCCCACTTTTTGTGATCCATGTACTGTAGCCCGCCATGCTTCTTTGTCCATGGAATTTTCCAAGCAAGAATACTGGAGTGGGTTGTCATTTTCTACTCCGCGTGATCTTCCCCGACCCAGGGATCAAACCTATATCTCTTGTATCTCCTGCATTAGCAGGTGGATTCTACACTACTGTGCCCAGAGACAGCCTTTAGCATGTCAAATTAAAAACCTACAGTATCAAGTACAAGGAGGATGTAGAGGAACTGAAACTATCACATATTGCCAATGAAATTCACTAGAGCTTTACGATACAGCCACTTAGAAGAACAGTTTGGCAGTTTCTTGAAAAGGTTAAGCATGTGCTTATTATGTAAACCAGCATTTCCACTTTTAGCATTTATCCCATCTGAACGCAGAGTTCCAAAGAATAGCAAGGAGATCACTTCCTCAGTGATCAATGAAAAGAAATAGAGGAAAACAATAGACCAGAAAAGATTAGAGATCTCTTCAAGAATATTAGAGATACCAAGGGAACATTTCATCAAAGATGGGCTCAATAAAAGACAGAAATGGTATGGACCTAACAGAAGCAGAAGATATTAAGAAGAGGTGGCAAGAATACACAGAAGGACTTTACAAAAAAGATCTTCATGACCCAGATAATCATGATGGAATGATCACTCACCTAGAGCCAGACATTCTGGAATGCAAAGTCAAGTGGACCTTAGGAAGCATCACTATGAACAAAGCTAGTGGAGGTGATGGAATTCCAGTTGAGCTATTTCAAGTCCTAAATGATGATGCTGTGAAAGTGCTGCACTCAATATGCCAGCAAATTTGGAAAACTCAGCAGTGGCCACAGGACTGGAAAAGGTCAGTTTTCATTCCAATCCCAAAGAAAGGCAATGTCAAAGAATGCTCAAACTACTGCACAATTGCATTCATCTCACACGCTAGTAAAGTAATACTCAAAATTGTCTCCAAGTCAGGCTTCAACAGTATGTGAACCGTGAACTTCCAGCTGGTTTTAGAAAAGGCAGAAGAAGCAGAGATCAAATTGCCAACATCCGTTGGATCATCCAAAAAGCAAGAGAGTTCCAGAAAAACATCTATTTCTGCTTTAGTGACTATACCAAAGTATTTGACTGTGTGTATCACTACAAACTGAGGAGAATTCTTAAAGAGATGGGAATACCAGACAACCTGAACTGCTTCTTGACAAATGTGTATGCAGGTCCGGAAGCAATAGTTAGAACCGGAAATGGAACAACAGACTGGTTCCAAATAGAGAAAGGAGTATGTCAAAGCTGTATATTGTCAACCTGCTTATTTAACTTATATGCAGAGTACATCATGAGAAACGAGGGAATGGATGAAGCACAAGCTGGAATCAAGATTGCTGAGAGTAATATCAATAACCTCAGATATGCAGATGACACCACCCTTATGGCAGAAAGCAAAGAAGAACTAAAGAGCCTCTTGATGAAAGTGAAAGAAGAGAGTGAAAAAGTTGGCTTAAAGCTCAGCATTCAGAAAACTAAGATCATGGCATCTGGTCCTATCATTTCATGGCAAATAGATGGGGAAACAGTGGAAACAGTGACAGACTTTATTTTGGGGGGCTCCAAAATCACTGCAGATGGTGACTGAAGCCATGAAACTAAAAGATGCTTGCTCCTTGGAAGAAAAGTTATGACCAACCTAGACAGCATGTTAAAAAGCAGAGACATAACTTTGCCAATAAAGGTCTGTCCAGTCAAGGCTATGGTTTTTCCAGTAGTCATGTATGGATGTGAGAGTTGGACTATAAATAAGGCTGAGCACTGAAGAATTGATGCTTTTGAACTGTGTTGTTGGAGAAGACTCTTGAGCATCCCTTGGACTGCAAGAGATCCAACCAGTCCATCCTAAAGGAAATCAGTCCTAAATATTCATTGGAAGGACTGATGCTGAAGCTGAAACTCCAATATTTTGGCCAGCTGATGCAAAGAGCTGACTCATTTGAAAAGACCCTGATGCTGGAAAAGACTGGAAGGTGGGAGGAGAAGGGTAGAACAGAGGATGAGATGGTTGGATGGCATCACTGACTCAATGGACCTGAGTTTGAGTAAACTCTGGGAGTTAGTAATGGACAGGGAGGCCTGGCGTGCTGTAGTCCATGGGGTCACAAAGAGTTAGACACGACTGAGTGACTGAAATGAACTGACCTGAAAACCTTTGACTGTGTATTTCACAACAAACTGTGGAGAATTCTTAAAGAGATGGGAGTACCAGACCTTACCTGCCTCCTGAGAAACCTGTATGCAGGTCAAAAAGCAACAGTTAGAACCAAACATGAAACAACAGACTAGTTCAAAATTGTGAAAGGAGTACGTCAAGGCTGTATTTGTTGCCCTACTTATTTAACTTATATGCAGAGTACATCATGTGAAATGCCGAGCTGGATGAAGCACAGCTGGAATGAAGATTGCCAAGAGAAATATCAATAACCTCAGATATGCAGATGACACCACTCTTACGGCAGAAAGTGAAGAGGAACTAAAGAGTCTCTTGATGAAAGTGAAAGAGGAGAGTGAAAAGCTGGCTTAAAACTCAACATTCAAAAACCCAAGATCATTGCATTCGATCCCATAGCTTCATGGCAAATAGATGGGGAAAGAATGGAAACAGTGACAGGCTTTATTTTCTTGGGCTCCAAAATCACTGCAGATGGTGACTGCAGCCATGAAATTAAAAGACACTTGCTCCTTGGAAGAAAAGTTTTGACCAACCTAGACGGTATATTAAAAATTAGAGAAAACATTTTGCCAACAATGATCTATATAGTCAAAGCTATGGTCTTCCCAGCAGTCATGTATGGATGTAAGAGTTGGACCATAAAGAAGGCTGAACATCGAAGAATTGATGCTTTTGAACTGTGGTGTTGGAGTAGACTCTTGAGAGTCCCTTGGACTGCAAGGAGATCCAACCAGTCAATCCTAAAGGAAATCAGTCCTAACTATTCATTGGAAGGACTGATGCTGAACTGAAGCTCCAATACTTTGGCCATCTGATGTGACTGATTCATTAGAAAAGACCCCAATGCTGGGAAAGATTGAAAGCAGGAAGTAAAGGGGACGACAGAGGGCAAGAAGGTTGGATGGCATCACTGACTCCATGGACATGAGTCTGAGCAAGCTCTGGGAGATGGTGAAGGACAGGGAAGACTAGTGTGCTGCAGTCTGTGGGGTCACAAAGAGTCAGACAAGACTGAGCAACTGAACAGCAACCTTTATCCACAGAAATGAAAATATGTGCATACAAAGATTTGTTCCCTAATGTTCACAGCAACTTTATACACAATGGCCAAAACTGGAAGCAATTCAAATGTCTTATCAACTGGACAATGGATAAATAAACTGTATACTTATGATAGACTGCTACTCTAAAATAAAAGGACAAAGTACTAATAAATACAATAACGTGGACAAATCTCAAAAGCCTTATGCTAAATTAAAGAAGCCAGATACAAAAGACTATAGACTATATGATTTCAATTACATGAGGTTCTGAAAAATCAAAATATAGTGGTAAAAAGTAGATTAATGCTTGCAGGTTAAATGCATGACCAAAGAAACCTGACTGCAAAGAGATATAAGGGAACTGTGAGGGATCATGACTGTGGTACTGGTTATATTACTACATACATTTCCTAAGATTTATTCAGTTATGCATTTAAAATTAGTCAATTTTTTATTTTGTATAATTTATATGCTAATAAACAACAAAAAAAGTAGGAGATCTAAAATGGGATAAAAAATAAATTTTTGTATAGTTACACCTAATACCTTGAAACATAAAATAACTTGATTTGTAAATACCAAAGAATCAAATAAATTAAGGGACACAAAATTAGGAGAACTTTACATTTTAATACAGTATCATGATTATCAGTGATAAAAGGTGTTTTCTTCATGGTAAAAAGTAATTATGATATTTGATAAAACTGGTATGATTAATTCATTATGCAACATCACAGCTTGCATATTGTTTGTATTCATAATCTCAAATTTACAGAATGTTTTCAAATGTAAGGAGTTAAGAAAAACTAATCAAAAAAACAGCTTTTCTGTGACTTTACAAAGGAAAATTTTCCAATAATGGGATATTAAAAAATTCGTCCTTGAGAATCAAGACATACTTTCTAAATCCAAGTTCCTTTAAGTCTTTTCTTTTTTCACATTATTGATAGAAAGGTAAGATGTTAGATTAAGGCCAAACATTAAAAATTGTTTTAATTTTCACTTACTTGGATATAGAATATCAGCAATCTCAAAGTCATTCACCCGACAGATGGGCAGAAATGAGTCCCTTGAAGATAAAGTGGAGCAAGCATATTGAAAAGTATCTTTTGAATTACACTCTAAGTCAAAGAGGATAAACATCCTTTTATCAAAAAGATTTCTGGATATATTTCTCAGTGTCAAAGGACTGAGTCAGAAGTCTACTACAATACATAATCATATACCACTGAAATCTACTTTTTCTGTATATTACACAAGTATTCATGTAATACCAAGGTATAGTTATAGATTCTAATAAACAACACACAATCTTGGGGGTACCAGGACTCTCTAAGATGCAAAACTCTAACAATTTTAGACTCACAATTTTAGACTCACTTAATACATCAACTGAAAGAACTGAAGTGGAGGCAGTTAGCTGTATTTGTTAGAGAAGTACAATTTTGAATATTCATGAAAGGGAGTGGAGTGAAAAATGGTAGAAATTCCTTTCCCAAGAAAATCGTGTCTTTAAGCCAAATATAATGTAAATACAAATGTGGACTAAGAAAATAATGACTCTTTACTTACAAATGAATAAACAAATTGCTGACTGGTAAGAAGCCTTCCATTATGTGTGGATACATGACTTCAGAGTTCACTGGCATCTAAACATAATAAATCACAAAATCCAAATTACAAACTGATTAGACAAAACGAGAAAAATTTTCAACCTCAAGAAAGTTTAATCATTGATTAAAATCAAAATATATTAACTTACTATTATTAAACAAACAATGTAGATCCTGGCACGAAACTAGACGTGTCATTAATATTAATAATGCTCAGTTCATAAGTGAGTGCTCAATAAAGACTTTTTAAATGAATGAAAAAATAAAGGGGCAATGATTAGCATTTGCTAAATATCAGGTACTCTGCTAAATTATATAAATATATTCCTAATATATATTCCTCCTTAATTTTTATAACAAAAGTAGGACAGAGTACTAACCTTATTTTATAGACAAACTAAGCCTTAACAAGATTTCATAGCAAATAAATGACAAACCCTTTGATTTTCAAACAATATATACTGAGACTCTACAGATACTGCATTTGTACATCTTCAGTTGATGCCCTGATGATTTAACAATAACATCAAAAAAAGATTAAGAAAAATAATTTTCCTACTAGAAATACCTAATTTGCTATAAGTTCAACTACTTTATTTCAACTGTTTCCAATCTCTTATTCTAATTTGGAAGTCCTTCCTGAGAAGAGAACAGTATCTGTGAAGACTTTTCTATTGCTTATTGCAGTCTCTGAAGACAAGCCTGAAAATCTGTTAGTAACTGCAGAGAATCAATAACTTGTGTCATTTAGGTCTTCAGTAAGAGTTTTCATCTCAGTAAAGCTATCAATATAAATCATTACTACACCTAAGATTCCTTTGTAAATGACATTAACTTTAAATAAGCCTTTGATTTTGCTAAAAATCAAGTCAAGAACTTCCTATCCTGAAAACGGACATCAATGTGAGCAGAAGAAATGCAGCAAAAGAACATAATTTTGCTTCATCCTAAACCCACCATGTAAAAATGCTCCAGTCGAATTCCATATACGATCTGTAAAGCTCTCATGTAGATCATATGCAAGACTTCAGGCTATAACAGAAAAATAACTTTTAATACTCTGTTGTACCACTGTCACCATTACTGTCCAATATTGTAGTTAATGGATAAAAAGAAGAGTGACAACATTACTCCGTTTCCCTTGAAATATTTTTTTTGCCACTTTATTTTTTAATTGAAGGATAACTGCTTTATATAATTTTGCTGTTTTCTGTCAAACATCAACAAAAATCAGCCACAGGTACACCCGTGCGCCCTCCCTCCTCAGCCTCCCTCCCAACCCCACCCCTCTAGATTGTTACGGAGCTCCTGTCTGAGTTCCCTGGGTCAGACAGCAAATTCCCACTGGCGATCTGTTTTATACATGGTATTTTAAGTTTCCATGTTACTCTCTCCATACATCTCATCCTTAATTTCTCCATATTTTAAAACACCTTATATACTCATCAGTTTGCTCCTACGTGCTAAGTCATAGATACTGGTCAATAAGATCAGTTGTTTAGGCTTATACACAGAATGATAACAAGAATATTCAAACATAATCCAAGCAACCTATCCACATAAAGGGAATGGAAGAATAGGTTAGTCTTTCAAAACATGTCATCAAACATATGACAAAAATAATGAGGGCATTTTTTTTTTTTTAAATAAGAACATGGGAAACCCTGTTTGATGCCTCAGATGTTAAGATGCCTTAGCTGTTAAAGGGACTATTATGATCCAGGAGGTATACATTTAATAGGATAGTATGGGATTTTTAACTTTTATCTTCTAAATCAGCAGTTTCCAAACCCTGGCCTATAGAACCTTTTCTCATCCATATGAGAAACAAGTTTGTTTATTCTGAGATTATTCCCTCCATTTTAAAGAATTAAAGAGTCATCAAGATCAAAAAGTTTAAGTTCTACATCATTAAACCAGGTTTTATTACGTTATCACTTCAAGATGAACACAGGAAAATGGAAGGAGACTTTGGGATTTTCTGTAACATATGACTAGTTCATTTCTGCATTTAACAACTAAAGACATAAAAAACACTATGTGTCAAAACAAGTCAATTCCCTGTTGGGGCATAATGCAAGAAAATTAATCTGTAAGCTTCCCAAGAAGATTGTTTCTAAGCACTTTTTGTGATTGGAAACCACCTGGAGTAAGTTCCTTCAAGCTTTACCAATAAATGATACCCTCAGACCACTACTCCAATAATAAAGTTTAATGTACTGTAATGCATTTATGGTTCAGAAGCTTTTTTTGGAAAAAAACAACTGTCTTAAAGACTTGAATTCCTAATAGGAATGCAGAAGTTGCCCCACATAAAAGCAGTGTTATTTTAAAATAACTCTAGTTGAGAGATTTTCTCTGGATTAAAATTACTAGCCTATATCAAATAGTGATATACATGCCCTTCCCCACACATTACAGACCTAGTGTAGCCTGTATATTAACCACACGCAAAAAGAACCACATTTTACCTTGGGATTTGGAGAAAGATCATTCTTAGAGAGGTTTTTACCATCAGCTCCTGTTAAGATTTTGTTTCGAATATGAACCACAATTTCAGCTGCATTATATCTAGGAAAAGACAAAGTTTCCATCTTGGGAGTCTCCTGTTGGTTTGAAGGAATTAAAAACAAAGATCAGAAACATAGCACAACCAGCAGTTCTCACTACCTGGAAGCTGACAAATACAAGCACAAAATTAACAAGCTAAGGTTGAACTATATTTATGGTAGTGCTATTATCAAATCATCAAACATCCTAGTAAGATAATATTAAAAACAAATATATACATACACACACACATACATATTCTAAAACAGCTTTTATTCTAAAGCAACACAGTCATTTTCTAATTTAACTAATACTGTTTTCTTTTTCATGGGAAAGAGGACTTAGGTTGAACAGACAGATGAGAAACTACGTTTTTTGGTTTGTTTTTTTTTAAAGTTTCGGAGGCCGAGTTCAATAAGATCCCGAAGACTAATCCTCAAAGTAAAATATATAGGTAACACTATCGGCAGAATCTATACACAAACAACAGCAACTTAGGGTAAATAAATAATAAGCTGTACTGTACTCTGACTTGACATTCTATTTAATGACACACAGTGAGATGATTAATAAGGTTTAAGATGTAAGCAGGATGAGAGAGAAAAAACAGAGTAAGGATAGAATAGCTGTGAGTAAAAGTCATCAGTCATGTCATCATCATTCTTTGCGACACCATGGATTGTAGCCCACCAGGCTCCACTGACCATGGAATTTTCCAGGCAAGAATACTGGAGTGGGTTGCCATTCCCTTCTCCAGGGGATCTTCCTGACCCAGGGATCGAACACAGGTCACCTGCACTGCAGGTAGATTCTTTACCATCTGAGCCTCCAGGGAAGCCCATGAATAGCTGTAACTGGCAGGAATTCCAATCACCAGATGAGAACTTGAAAAATAAAATAACAAAAAACCCACTCCTTACAATGTCCTTCAATAGTGAAATATTCGCATCTGTGTCCTCTGAGAGCAGTTGTTCTCACAATTTTGGAGACACTTTTGGTTGTCTGCACTAGATTGAGGATGCTACTGGAACCTAGTGGGTAGTAGGCCCAGCATGCTGCAAAACACCCTGAAAGGTGATTGACAAATAACTTCCCAGTTCTGCTTAAACATTAGAAACATCACAGAATTCACTGTCTCAAGGCAACTTTTTGTCCACCTTAGTATGAATCTAATAATAAGATAACACTTTCTCATACTATACAGAAATCTGTTTGTTATAACTCATTCTGGTCCTATTTCTTGTCACTGCAACTAAATAGAATTTATTAATCCTTGGTCACATGACTCCACTTTCAAAAATGTGAAGAAAGCTATCATATCTCTCTGCTTAGTCCTCTCTGATCTAAAGAAAGTATAGTTTAAGAACAGCCACTCCATTTATGACTTTTAGAAACTATCATTCTGCTCACTTTCCTCTACAACTATTTCATCAGTGTCTTCTTAAAATGTAACGCTCAAACTGAACATAATACTCCAGATATGGTCTGATTACAGTGGAATATCAATGCAGTCGGCAATAGTCACTGCTCATCTAATGCTACTATAACACTTACTGATAAATATGTGTGTGTGTGTGTGTGTGTGTGTCTGTGTATGCGCGTTTGACTCAAAGTCCCAGAACTTTTTCAACGTAGCCCACTTCTCCATAACTTCTTACATGACTTTGTAGTTCACTAGCCAGGAGTTCTCCATGCTCTTTTTACATAACTGATTATTTGAACCTTAAGGATTTGTATTTCCTATGACTGAATTTCCCATTATTCCTATTTCATACTATTGAATTTCATAATTTGCATTTCCTATTACTGAATTTCATAATTCCAGACTTTCCTTCTATAGTCAGAATCTTTTTGTATCCAGATTCTGACACCTCACATGTTATACGTCCCTTTTAACATAAATATGCATTCTATATGTTCATCTAAGTCATAGATTTGAAAATCATTGCCCAAAGAAAGACTGCAGAAAAAGTCAACTTTCCAAAACAAACTATTAATATAGCTGGATCAGAGATTATTCCAATAGAGAAAGAGGTGCAAAATACAATATCTTCATAATTATTATCACACATCTCTCCCTTCTAAAGTCGTGCACTTTGCTATCAGGTTAATCTGCATAGAACAACAAATGCATCAGGTAACATCTTTACAAAAATAATTACTTGCCCTACCCATCACATCAAATTCAAATGTTTCTGCTTGGCTTTTAAAAACTTCCACAATTTAATAACCTAATCTATTTTCTGTTACAAGTTAGTCTCCTCCAGGACGTTTCCCAAACTTCCAATGTTTCCTTTTGAAACCACCTCTCCTATCTAACTTCTGTTTTTGTTTGATAGTACAATTTCAGTTCCAATTTGCCACGAGTGTGTGGAGAGAGGGAGGGAGAACGGGACAGGGAGGAGAAGGAGAGAAAAAGACAAGCGGTGGAGAGGCCTTCCAATCCAGTTTGAGCTCTCTGGTGAGATAAAGTATATAAAAGACCTAATATGTAAAGTAGCAGGCCATTTACTGCTAATCACCTCTAGGTGTCTCATTATTTGCAACACCACAATCCAGCGCACAGCAGGTTCATTTTTCTAAAATAAACTAGATCGTGGAAATCAAAAGCCCAGGGAGCCGATGCTAAACAAAGAGAGAAGAGTCCCAACCTCAAAAGATTAAAAGTTTCCTGAACTTATTCAGGGAAATGATCGTGCCATGCACGCAAAGCGCTATATACACACCGCCCTCTTCCTCTGACTTTTGGATTAAGCATGATATTTCTAATATCACACCGCAGGTTGACGAGCTGCGGTCCAGTGGGTCGCAAAGAACAAGACCTGGAGACTGAACAGCAACAACAACATGATATTTTAGCCTTTCGATTTTTGGTTTTGACTTTGGTTAAGCGATGTTTGAGTAACGGAGATTCATGACAGCATCTGGAACCCCATTATCTTCGAAATAAACCGATTAAAAATATAGAAATACAACCTTCAACAGACAAGCTGGACCTCAAGTTTCTTCTCGCGTAATCTTTGCTGTACCAAATGACAGACATTCGTTTCGTAGGAAACGAGTTCAGATTGTTTAGGGGGCTAAAATCTAACAAAAACGACCGATGAGCTCACCCGCACCACCCAAAGGCGGGCTTCTGCAGCCTTCTCCCCAGCGACGCGTGTAACGAAAACACTGTCAGGCCCGTGGCTCCAGAGCGAGAGAGCACACACTGTCTCCCGGACTCCGTCCACGCGTGTCTCTCTGCTCTCACCTACCGCAGCAGCCGCCCTCAGGACGGCGGCGAGTCCGTGGAGCAGCCACAGGCGAAGTCAAAAGTCAGCAAACACCGACCGTTGTCAATTTTCAAACCCGCCGCCTCCTACTGGAAGTCCCTCCCCGTTCCGCCCCGCCCACTTCCTGCGCTCCGTTCGCGCCGGGTACCGGCTGGGCTCAGTATGCTTAGAGCGGTTGGCGCTGGAGGTGCGAGAGAGAACGCTGGGCTCTAGGCGGAACTATTTTTCGCGGAGTTGACGTCCAGTCGGAATCGGATTCTGCAGGAAGTGGGAGAGCCGGGGTTTGGGCAAGTAGTCCGGCACGGCCGCGGAACTCCCGAGGTTCATAAACGTGTTTTGCTTCAGAGGTGAAGAGCGAAAGTGAATAGAGGGTTTCTGGAGACTTAAGCTAAGCTCATCGTAACAAGGAAAGGAGGACGTGGGGCTGTCAGTGGGGCAAGGTAAGTCATAGAGTCTCAGACTGCTAATAATGCTGATGCTTTTTGAGCATAGCCCCCGGGTTCTGTGTTGGATGCTTACAGGTGTTATCTTTTTCAGTTCAGTTCAGTCGCTCAGTCGTGTCTGACTCTTTGCGACCGCATGGAATGCAGCATGCCAGACTTCCCTGTCCATCACTAACTCCCCGAGCTTGCTCAAACTCATGTCCATTGAGTCGGTGATGCCATCCAACCATCCCATCCTCTGTCGTCCCCTTCTCCCGCCTTCAATCTTTCTTAGCATCAAGGTCTTTTCCAGCGAGTCAGTTCTTCGCCTCAGGTGGCCAAAGTATTGGAGTTTCAGCTTCAGCATCAGTCCTTCTAATGAATTTTCAGGACTGATTTCCTTTAGGATTGACTAGTTGGATCTCCTTGTAGTCCAAGGGACTTCCAAGAGTCTTCTCCAACACCACGGCGCCCAGCTTTCTTTCTAGTCCAACTCTCACATCCATACATGACTACTGGAAAAACCTTACCTTTGATTAGACAGACCTTTGTCAGAAAAGTAATGTCTCTGCTTTTTAATATGCTGTCTAGGTTGGTCATAGCTTTTCTTCCAAGGAGCAAGTGTCTTTTAATTTCATGGCTGCAGTCACCATCTCCAGTGATTTTGGAGCCCCCAAAAGTAAAGTCTCTCACTGTTTCCATTGTTTCCCCATCTATTTGCCATAAAATGATGGGGCTGGATGCCATGATCTTAGTTTTTTGAATGTTGAGTTTTAAGCCAGCTTTTCACTCTCTCCTCTTTCACTTTCATCAAGAGGCTCTTTAGTTCTACCCTTTCTGCCATAAGGGTGGTGTCATCTGCATATCTGAGATTGATGATATTTCTCCTGGCAATCTTGATTACCGCTTGTGCTTCATCCAGCTCTGCATTTCTCATGATGTACTCTGCATATAAGTTAAATAAACAAGGTGACAATGTACAGCCTTAGCATATTCCTTTCTCAATTTGGAACCAAACTGTTCCATGTCCCGTTCTAACTGTTGCTTCCTGAGTTGCATACAGATTTCTCAGGAGGCAGGTCAGGTGGTCTGGTATTCCCATCTCTTAAAGAATTTTCCACAGTTTGTTGTGATCCACAATATCTTTTTTACGATTCATTAAAAAGGGAAAAGGGGCTAATAGATACCATCATCAACTTAGGGATTAAATTCAGGGAAATTATGCCACTGACTTAAAGCTATGTGCAGAAGTTCGTGCATGCACGCTAAGTCACTTCAGTTGTGTCCAACTCTTTGTGACCCTATGGACTGTAGCCCACCAGGATCCTTTGTCCTTGGGATTTTCCAGGCAAGAATACTGGAGTGGGTTGCTATTTCCTACTCCCATGTAGGGTAGAATCCTGGTCTTTTCTTCTGCCTCCCTTCTTTCATGCTGCCACAAGAGCCAGGCATTGCCGGTGCCTTCCAACACTGAACTGTCCTCTGAACACACATGTCCCTGAATGAGTTGGATTCTTTAGTTGATGCCTGAATGAGGGGCAGGCACCTCATACCTAGTCACAAATCAGGGCCTTGCAGCAGAAGATGGGACGATAGGACGGCCTGGTTGTTGGGGAGAGTGGGGGGCAGCCATTGAGTTTTATTATGTGTTGGGACCTTGGAAAATGTAATAGAACTTGCAGGGTTCAGTATTAGTGAGGGTGATGTACTGGTCGGGAAGTCTGGGCTGAATCAAGTGAAAAACAATGCTGAAAAGATTGTGTTGACAGTAGACACAAATTCTGGTACTTTGTTGTATGGGGGAGTGGAGGCTCTACCTATTAATATAGAAATTTATGCTGATTTGAAGTAAAAGTATGTTTCATATTCAGTAGTTTAGGGCTTTCTTTTCCCCTTTCTATGTCCATTTACTGATATAATTCTCAAAGTCAGAATCTAATAAAACTCAGAAGTTAGTTAGGAAATAGATTTTTTAAAAACATTGAGAGTCTGAAAAAAAGAGACCTTTCCCATTGGCACTTACCAAATCAAGCTGATTATTTGTGAATTCATGTAATTCCAATAGGCCATATCTTCTTAGAAACAGAAAAGGAATGTAGATAGCATAATGGCTGAGAGCTTAGCTCTTGAGAAGCTGACTTTAAATCCCTTATCATAGTGCTTACCATCTATGTGGACTCAGGCAGCTTGATTAACCTAACTAAACTGGTTTCTGCATCTTTAAAATAGAGATAATATCTGATTTATAGGGTGTCATGAGATTAGATAGATTTATTCTTGTGAAGTATTTCACAGAATAAGTATTAATATTGCCAGTTATTTTGACTATTATTATTTATACACTGTCCTAGTAAAATATCCTGCAAATGTTAAGTGTTCAACCATTGTTAAGAGTCCAGACAAGAAAAGGTGACCTATTTGTAAACTAAAAATAGAATGAACCATATGGAGAGAGAAAAATGAGGTGATAGAAAAGCAGAATGACTGTATTTATAGGATAATAATTGTGTATTTGGAGGATAATTTTACTGTAGATATGGCAAATTGATAGTTTATTAAAGTTAAGAAAAAACTAACAGGTATTTATTCAGGTTGTCTTGATTATAAGGGTAGATCTGATTTTTCAAGATTTAGTTGTCTGTTACTGGTCATCGTGGAGTAGAAGGCAGAACATCAGAAATACAGAAATCCCAACCTAGACTTTCTTGAGTTTTGTCATCATTCATAAAGACGTTAACTACAGCAAAAAAATCAGATTCCACTCCTCTTTATGGCTGTAACATCTGTTTCCCCTGCACCTCTATACCCTCACGTGGTCCATACCTGCTCTTATATTTCATTTTCCCTCTCAGCCCTCCTGCCATTACCTCCCTTCCCAGCCTAGACCACAGATTTATCAATATCCAGATGCCCCGTGTTTCCTTGCCTCAGACCCCAGTGCCTGTCAAAACCTTAATCCCGAGTCTGTCCCATAAATCTCCAGCTGAGCACTTTGGAGGAAATAACACAAAGTGACATACAACAGATTCTGGGTCTGCAGCTTCAGCTTACCCCAATTCTTGACATTCCTTTATCATTTGTCAGTTCCCGGTCTTATAACTCGGTGATAACTACCTCCTCCTTCCTCAGCTTCAACTTCTTCTTTGTTACAAGGTGACTAGTCTAAAAGGTATTTTTCAAGCACTTAACACACATTCCCATGTGCCTGCAATTTTAATGCCAGTTCCTTTTTTAATTTGTGTTCTTTTTCTATTGTAGGTTGCACTTTAGATCCCAGATGACAGACCTGTAAAGGCCGAGCAGACCTTTGACTGACAAGATGGGGTGCTCAGTGAGACCATCACAGCCTGCAACTAGGACTTTATCTTGAACTCAGATAGTGTTCCTGTGGTAGCTAGAGCTTTTGGTTAAATTTTTTTAAATCTCTTTTTAAGTGCCAAGATTTCCAAATTGTTTCTGCTTTTTTTTTTTTAAAAAAAAAAAGGGTTAGTGAGGATGAAAAGTTGATTCACTTGGTCTAGTGTGGTAGGAATAGGTGAAATACCAAAATTGGTATTATGCCAAGGGCTTATGCCCTCCTTGCCATCAAAGACCCACTCATTTGAGGATGGAGATTTCCTCGGGGCCACAGACATTTCCAACAACCTTGTACCTAGTTAATTGAGAAAATCCAAGCCCTCATGTGATGTATCACAGCTTCCTGTCCACCCCACATTTATCTGCCTCTCTCTTATTGGTCTTGGAAAATGAATAGCACCCACTCTACCCGTGCTATTGACCAGTGCCTCTCTCTAGACCGTCTCTTACCTTTCACACCATTGGTCAGACCCTTCTTGAAACCTGAATCCCTTTACTTCTCTCCTGTTCTACTTATCTCATGCTTCTTAGGGGTGCTTTCTCTGCCTGTCCTTTAAATAGTATAAGTTTAAACCTTGATTTTTTTTCTCCTCTTTTTTTTTTTTTTGATGACTATTCCCTTTCAAAGTACCATCCATGCTCATTGTTTTAAGCTATTTGCTTAAGGATCCTAAAACTGCTGCTATACCTGACTTCTTCCTTGAGACTCAGACTTTTATTTGCCTACTACATAGATCCATTTGGGAGGGCTCATGAGCCATTCAGATTCTAATTTATCCCTTCCTTTTATTTCAGCTACCAATCTATCTCACTGTTGCCTCCAGCCTTAACAACCCTCACCTACATCCCCCAATTTGTCTTTTCAGTAGCAGCCAAAATGATCAGTCTTAAATGTAAATCTGACCATTTTACTGGTCTGTTTAAATGTCTACAACCCTCCCCCGCCCCCTGCCACCTCCACCATCACCTACAAGATAAAGTCTACCTCCATAGCCTATGTCCTAGGACCTCCATAATCTCACCACTGTTTATGTTTCCACTATCATCTTCCATCACACCCACTTTCCCTTCATGATGCTGTTTTATACTTAGAGAACTTTTCATATTCTTATTGACACTGTCTGAATGTCTTGATTTTCTTTGCCTAACTCCTACTTTCTTTACTTATTTTTCAGATATCTTCTAGAAAGCCTTTCCCTAATCCACACACTGAGCTAGTTGACTTTCCTTCTGACTTTCTGAGTGTTGATTGATTTATCCAGAAAATACTTAGCCTCTTATTTTATGCCAGACATTGAGCTAGATATGGAAGTATAATAATGAACAAGTAAATGTAAAAATCAATCTAATAATTGACCTGACAAAGCTTATATTCTCATAGGGAAGGGAAACATAAATTTTAAAAAAAAATGTAGTTCAGTCTTAATGGTTCCATGCTTGTGAATAGATAGGAATTAGCCAGATTAAATGCTGGAGGGCAAGATAGAGACAAATGTAAAGGCCCAGACGGGAGAGGAGAGCACAGTCCAGGAACAGAGATTCTAGATGCAGGGCTGGGGAAGCAAATAGGCTTAGATCATGAAGAGTATTGCTGATCATATTAAGGCATTTGACCTTCTTCCTAAAGATTATAGTAAAGTTGAAAGGTTTCAACATGATTAGGTTTGTATTTTAGGTGATGACTCTGACTACTGTGAGAAAATGGAATTGAGGAGTGGCAAGACTAATGGAAGGAAAACCAGTTAGGCCATCATTGTAGTAATCCAAGGAAAAGAAGATGACAGCCTGTACTAGGGCATTGCCAGTGTGGATGGAACTATAAATCCTGGAGGGATTCAGGAAGTAGAACTGGCAAGATTTGACAACTGGATTGGAAGGACAGAGGTGAGAGAAATCAAGGGTAGAGTTCCATAAACAAGTTTTAGTGAAGACCCTATTTGCTGTCACATGTTCACAGCCTGAAAGTCCTTAGACATTGCAGATGCTTGATAAATATCTGCTGAGTGAGAGTTTTCTGGCTTGAGCCTAGATCAATGGAATGCCATTTTCTGATTTAGGAAATGTAGAGGTGAACTCACTGGGGGAGGTGACTGATACTGAGTTTTGGATGTGTCTAACTCAAGATGCCTGTGGGAGATACACGTGAAAATGACAGATACGATGCAATTGGGAGAAATCTCAGACATATTCTTTGTATACTTTAAAAAAAAAGGTTTATGTTTTATTGAAATGATCTGTTTTGTGTCTGTCTCCACTACTACACAGGACTGATTTTTTTTTTTTTTTTTTTAAGCTTATTCTTCAATTGGAGGAAGATTGCTTTACAGTGTTGTGTTTCTACTATCCAACAACTTGAATCAGCCGTAATTACATACATATCACCTCCCTGGGCCTCCCTCCACCCCACTCCACCGCCACCCCCATCCTGCCCCTTCAGGTGGTCTCAGAGCACCTGGCTGGGCTACAAGGGCTGGTTCTAAATGACTTGATTCCCTAGCACCTTACACCGTGTCTGGCACAAACAGGGCACCTGGTCGTTGTTGAACTGAACTACTCCTTTTTAAACATGGTACATCTAACAGGAGAAATTAATAGTAGTAGTCTCTGAGGAGGGAGACTGGGGCTCAGAGTGAAAAGATTTTATTGTATATATTTTGGTTCTTCATGCCTTTTCCCTCATTTGCTTATATTTCCTATGAAAAATAAAAATGATGAGAAAGAAATGCTCAATTTGTATGAACTTTAAACTGAAAACAGTACTCTACCTATGATCTGATACAGAGTAGAATATTAATGCTATATGAAGTCATACTGTTCATAGCATTTTTTGACCACATCACATTATCAACTTATTTACAAATTTGATGATTGTATCATTGTTGCTATTGTTCAGTTCACTTAGATAATAATATTTATGTCTTTAAGAAAGTGAAATTATCAGCACATACTTTATATTAAGGACATCAGAAAATCTTTGAAACTATGTATTGTGAGGTATAGTTAAAACTTACTAAGCCAAAGGAGTTTGGTACTTTTATATCTGCCTAACAATTCATATGAGAGAAAACAGTGGGCCTCTTTGACCTGTCAGCTAACATTTATTGTTTGCTAACATTACAAGTAGTGTCCAACATGCAAAACCTTTTCGTTACAAGTGTTGGAATGTTCCTTTTACATCTTCAGTTCAGTTCAGTTCAGTCGCTTAGTCGTGTCCAACTCTTTGCGACCCTACGAATTGCAGCACGCCAGGCCTCTCTGTCCATCACCAACTCCCGGAGTTTACTCAAACTCATGAGCATCAAGTCGGTGATACCATCCAGCAATCTCATCCTCTGTTGTCCCCTTCTCCTCCTGCCCCGAAGCCTCCCAGCATCAGGGTCTTTTCCAGTGAGTCAACTCTTCGCATCAGGTGGCCAGAGTATTGGATTTCAGCTTCAGCATCGGTCCTTCCAATGAACACCCAGGACTGATCTCCTTTAGGATGGACTGGTTGAATCTCCTTGCAGTCCAAGGGACTCTCAAGAGTCTTCTCCAACACCACAGTTCAAAAGCATCAATTCTTCGGCGCTCAGCTTTCTTCATAGTCCAGCCCTCACATCCATACATGACCACTGGAAAAATGACAGCCTTGACTAGACAGACCTTTGTTGGCAAAGTAATGTCTCTGCTTTTCAATATGCTGTCTAGATTGGTCATAACTTTCCCTCCAAGGAGTAAGCGTCTTTTAATTTCATGGCTGCAATCACCATCTGCAGTGATTTTGGAGCTGAAAAAAATAAAGTCAGCCGCTGTTTCCACTGTTTCCCCATCTATTTCCCATGAAGTGATAGGACTAGATGCCATGATCTTAGTTTTCTGAATGTTGAGCCTTTAAGCCAACTTTTTCACTCTCCTCTTTCACTTTCATCAAGAGGCTTTTCAGTTCCTCTTCACTTTCTGCCATAAGGGTGGAGTCATCTGCATATCTGAGGTTATTGATATTTCTCCTGGCAATCTTGATTCCAGCTTGTACTTCCTCCAGCGCAGCGTTTCTCATGATGTACTCTGCATGTAAGTTAAATAAGCAGGGTGACAATACACAGCCCTGACATACTCCTTTTCCTATTTGGAACCAGTCTGTTGTTCCATCTTAACTGTAGTTAATTATGAATTAATATGTAATAATGCTTTTATAGATTGTGAGTTGGCATTTTCGTGTATAATTTTATTTAAAAGGTTGGGGTTCTAGGAGCACTACAGATGCAGTAATACTTAGAGGTGAATTCTAGGAGCATTTTGTTTCCACAGCCTACTCACTGGGTGGCGCTGTTGTATTAGTGTTGACCTCTCACAATTTAGACGTTTTCATTTTCTTTTACGTAAGTAAATAGAGTGATGAACATTGAACACAGTGTTCTAGGTGGGAAGGTTAGATTCTGACTTTGTTGGCTTTAAGATACGTATTTAGAGCTCAGGCTTAAGACAAACAGCCTGAATTCAAAGCAGGTCTCTGTTTTTGTATTGTCTTATAGTCATTCAAAATCTGTTAATCTACTTCATTCCTCATCTGTGTCCCTCTTTATTAGTACATTTGGGAACTGGACTATACATTTGAGTTACTTTAAACAGTATCTTCATTTTGGTTTCAAATGAAATTT
The DNA here is from genome assembly GCF_023699985.2 of Odocoileus virginianus. NCBI lineage: Eukaryota > Metazoa > Chordata > Mammalia > Artiodactyla > Cervidae > Odocoileus > Odocoileus virginianus. The sequence continues at coordinate 20,676,021 of NC_069678.1, read as the reverse complement.
TTAGTCTGAAACCATAAAATATATGTCCTTTGTTAATTTGTGATGAACTCTAAACCAGATGTAAGGAAGCAAAAATTTGGTATATTCTACTTTAACCTCCTAGTATCCTTTCCTCAACTTTCACATCATCCTGTATTATTGTAACGTAGCATAGAGAACCTTGGGCTTCCCAGGTGGCGCTGGTGATAAAGAACTGGCCTGCCAATGCAGGAGACATAAGAGTTGCTGGTTTGATCCCTGGGTTGGGAAGATACCCTGGAGGAGGGCATGGCAACCCACTCCAGTATTCTTGCCTGGAGGATCCCATGGATCCTGGTGGGCTATGACCCATGGGGTCGCACAGAGTCAGACACTACTGAGATATTTGTCTAATGTAACTGTTTAAAATACGAGTTTTGTACTCTGGGCATTTCTGAATTTGGTATTGTGATATCCTATAGTGAGATCAGTCCTGGGTGTTCATTGGAAGGACTGATGCTGAAGCTGAAATTCCAAGACTTTGGCCACCTGATGCGAAGAACTGACTCATTGGAAAAGACCCTGATGCTGGGAGGGATTGGGGGCAGGAGGAGAAGGAGACAACAGAGATGAGATGGCTGGATGGCATCACCGATTTGATGGACATGAGTCTGAGTAAGCTCCGGGAGTTGGTGATGGACAGGGAGGCCTGGCGTGCTGCGGTTCATGAGGTCGCAAAGAGTCGGACACGACTGAGCGACTGAACTGAACTGATAGTGCTACCAGGTATTTCAAGGAAGTTTAAGAGATTCTTGGGGAGGAGGGTTGGGAAATGTGAACACTTATGTTAAAGTTAATCATTTATAACAAATTTTGGAAAAGGAAGTTAAAAAATAAAACCAATAATGACAGTACCAGAAAACTTTGGAGATAACTAGCTTTTTTGTCAGAATTTTAGTGTCACATTGTCATTCCAGTAGATTCTTTTATGCTAATAACTTCTGTTATCTAGAGTAAATCTTCCAGTACAGACTTTATTTAATGAACTCTTAGAAGGAAATCACTTCTAAGTTCTCAACATCTTTTCATAGCCCCTAATCTTATTTCTCTCAAAAAGAAGGCTATATCTCTGTGTTTTATCAAAACATTTCTACATAAATACCAGGTAAGAGTATCTAATTTCAGTGTTAGTATTTGAAAAAAGTACCCTTCAGTTTTCACTGACTGTTAAGCAGGCAACCGATAAACAAATTGACCATATAAATTCGAAATTGATATCTGAATGTTATGCCTAGGATAACCCATTAAGACAGTTTCTATTTATATTCCTTTTGCATACAATATTTAAATAATACTAGTTCACATTCATAGAAGATATTCTAGGTGCTAGGTCCGTGTATTTTCTCATTAATTCTCAGAACTGCATAAAGTACTTTCCATTCCCATTTTTCAGATGTAAAACCCAAAACTTAAGAAAACTTAGTTTGTTTCTAGTCATATATCTAGAAAAAGAGCCACGCTTTGAACCCACGCAGTCTGACAGTGGAAGCTGTCTAGCTACTCTACTGTACTGCCTAATCTCAGACCCTTATAGCTGGTAGGGGCCGTGTTGATTTTTGTAACAGACTGCTTATGTTCCTCGGGTTGTGTTCCCGGGTCCTCCTAGGAAGGACTGTGTCCCCAGATACCTTCCACCATTTACCACCTCTCTACAATACTCACACACAAAACCAGCGTTGTCCCTGACACTGTCTGCTTGGCATTAGTGCCACAGCCCACAAGTTAACGGGGAGCTCTCTCTCACAAGACTGCTGCTGCTTCAGCAGCCAGCTGCAAGTCCCACATTGTCATCTGTACTTCTGACTGCCGGACTATAAGTTGGAGTCACCACAGTTCCCTCCTCAGGCTTCAGTAGTTTGCTGGAATGACTCAGAACGGGGAAGCAAGTCTGCTGGTTTGTTGCATGTTAAAGGATATAAAGGAGTAGCCGGGTGTGAGACACATACAGCAAGGTCTGTATGGGCCCAAGAACAAGAGCTTCTGTCTCCACTGAGTGGGGTGCCCCCTGGCACGTGGACGTGCTCATCACCCCAGAAGCTCTCTGAGCCCCATACTTTCATCCCGCAGACATGACTGATTACTAACTCAGTCTCTGGCCTCTCACCTCTGGCCACTCTCCAAAGAATGGGGATTGCAGCTGAAGTTTCCAAGCTTCTACTCATGGCTTGGTCTTTCTGGTGATCAGCCTTCATCCTGAAGTTATCCAGGAGCTCACCATAAATTGCCTCAGAGCAAAAGATGCTTGTATTACCCAAGGTGTTTAGGTGCTCTGTGTTAGGAACTAGGGTCAAAGACCAATTATTAGAACAAAAGATATTCCTAGCACCTTTATCAGTTAGCAAATTACAAAAGTTTTAGCATCGTTTGCAGGAGCCAGGGCCTAAGGTCAAATTTTCTATTATATCACAATAGCATGGTAGGAAACTACAATGTCCTTTTATCTGCCATGTATAAACTCATTATTTCAGTACTAGTGTGTTTCTCACATCATCCGGTCCACTTTTCTTATTCAACTTAATCTTCCACTACATGTGTTTTATTGAAGTTTAGTTAATTTTTACTGTATTAATTTCTCCTGTACAGCAAAATGACTCAGATTCAGTTATACATATGTGTGTGTGTGTATTCATATGTACACTTTCCTTTTTATATTCTTTTCCTTTATGGGTTATCCCAAGATGTTGCTCTCTATGCAATGCAGTAGGACCTTGTTGTCCATCCATTCATATGTAATAGTTTGCATCTACTAACTCCAAACTTCCATTCCATCGCCCCAACTTCTTTGACCCGACCTCCCCCTTGGCAACCAAAAGTCTGTTCTCTATGTCTGTGAGTCTGTTTCTGTCTTTCACTGTCTTTTAAAACATACCCTCTGTTCTTATCAGACTGGTCTTCTTACCATAATCCCAGCTCCCATCACTGTCAGCCCTCAGTAGCTTATTTCCACCCTGGTGTATTTTGTTCCTTTTCCATTTAGGGTTCTCTTTCCTCTATTTCCTGTCTAGCCAAATTGAATTCAGCGATCACTTCTTTCACCCATCCTTCACTTCCTGCTCCAGTCCACACAGATCTCTCTTTTATTTGCTCTCCTAGTATGTACCACATAGTAACATACCATGTTATAAGCTCTTGGGTCATTCCATACAGGTAAATGTGATTATCTTAATTAAACTGCAAATACTCTTAAAGTCCTAAAATTACTCTCAAGTCCTAAAATTTCTTCTTTATACATCCTATAACAATGAACTCCAGTTGGACTATAAATATAGTCTGACCCATGGACCTATTTAGATCCCTGATAAAGTTTTATCAATTTAAATGAGAAAAATAAGACAATGTAGTGAGTTTCTCATAAAGCTAGATTTATTTGGTTTAAAAATCAGCTTAATATTCCACTATGTCTTTTCTACATTATTATTTTTTGAGTTGAATTATCATTTTTTTCCTAAGGTGATTGTAATAATAGATGGCTGTTTTCTAAATGTTCCTATTTGTCAAAGTACATAATTTTCCATCCTGTGCCAGTACCTCACTTTTGCTTGTACTGCTTCAGATAATCCAAAAGTCAGAGCATCACTGCCATCACATAAGAATTTAATGATTTAGTTACTTTAATTCATGTTGCACGGCTCATTTATTCAAGAAGTTTCAGCTGAGTACCAACTCAATTTAAAATGCATTAAATATTAAACACATTGAGGACATGTTGGTAAATACTGAAATGAGGAGGGATTCTTTCTATTCAGTTGTTGTCTGGCAGAACATGTTCTCTGGTAAAGTGATCTGAACTAAAGATTAAGAATCACTCTCACAGAGAATTCTTTTTTTTTTCAAATGTAGTTCAGTAGTCAAAATCATCTGTGATGGTGAACTTGTTTGAAATTCAAATTTTTGGACCCCCACCCCCAGACCCACAGAATCAGGATCTCTGGGTTTAAAAACTTTAGCACTTTAAAGTCGATTCCCCAAGTCATTCTGATGCAGTTCATTAGAGTTGAGAACAACTGCTCACCTAGCAGACTAATTATAGATCTATATTCAGGACCTAGTTCTGCCAGTCACTAGTCATCATTTTTTGGGGGAAGTTTCTTGACATCTGTAAATCTCAGCTGCTCTAGAAAACATGGTTAATAAGTCTGCTGCACTGAGGATTAGTGGGATGGTGACTGTAACATAGTGGCCCACTGAGTGTGGTCAGAAAATACTCCCTAACTTCCTTTCCTTCCTCTGAAATTCCTTTGCGCTTTGATGAGTAGAATAGTTTCTGATAATTTATTCGACATTACTCGTGACTGCAACCAGTCATGTGTTACTAATTCTCTTTTCGTCTATGTCTCTTACTGCTGTCGACGCCAGAGCCATCCCATGCGCCACTAAGGAGCAGGATATAGGCCCTTCCTCATCCCCGGGTCCCTGCTGCTCCTTTCCTTACCAGCAAGCAACCAAGTGGGCTGGAAAACGTGGGTGTGGGCGTCTGTCTGGGGAAATCCTCCTTAGCTCACCTTCACAATACTTGTGACCCAGACGTGGGGGAAAGAGGGTCCACAGAGCAGGAGTGCAGTTTCCATCAAGCACTATTCAACAGCCAGCTGGGTGTCCCACAGGTCAGTTTAGTTCTGGTACCATCCACCTGGGGTTCGCATCAGATCCCACAAGGTAAGAAACTGAGTCTACAAAACAGCCCCCATTTCAGACGTCAGTCACAAAGTCCGCATTGTTACCTCTACTTCAGTCACCTGTAAACCGGGGTTCCCATGACCCCTCCTCGGGTTTGATCATTTTCTAGAATGGCACTCCGGACTCAGGGAAATTCTTACTTGTGTTTACCAGTTTATTATAAAGCATGTAATAAAGGATACAGGTGAGTAGTTAGCCAAAGACATACATAAGATGAGATCCAGAAGGGTTCTGAGCATATGAGTTTCTGTCCTTGTGGAGCTGAAGTGTCCTTCCCTCCTAGATGGACTTCCCCGGTGGTTCAGACGGTAAAACATCTATCTACAATGCCAGAGATTTAGGTTCAATCCCGGGGTCGGGAAGATCCCCTGGAGAAGGAAATGGCAAACCACTCCAGTATGCTTGCCTGGAAAATCCCACGGATGGAGGAGCCTGGTGGGCTACAGTCCATAGGGTGTCAAAGAGTTGGACATGACTGAGCAACTTCACTTTCATGTTTACTTTTTCACCCTCCTACTAGATGTGCTCACCAACCCAGAAGCTCTCTGAACACCATACTGTTGGGATTTTTATCACGGCTTTATCGTGTAGGCATGATTAATCATTAGCTCAGTCTCTCGCCCTTCTTCCCTTACCAGAGAATGGGGATTGGAACTAAAAGTTCCAAGCTTCTAGTCATGGCTTGCTCTTCCTGGGGACCAGCCCTCTTGGAAGCAATCCAGGAGCCCACCAAGACTGCCTCATTAGAACAAAAGACACACTCCTATAACCCAGAAAATTCCAAGGAATTTAGGAGCTCTGTGTCAGAAACTAGGGTCAAAGACCAAACATGAGAACAAAAGATGCTCCTAGTGCTTTTATCACTTAGGAAACCCTTAAATTATAAAGGTTTTATAATGTTCCAGGAAGCAAGGGCAGGAAGCAAAGACATTGTTTCTATTATTTCAGTTTCCTATTCAATAAAATAGGAACTTATTCTAGATAATTTAATAGATTCTTCCTGCTTAAAAAAAAAAACAAAAAATTTCTAATTTTCATTTCATAAATAAAAACTAAGAAGTCTTTATTAAGTTCTCCAACTGTTACCACTTTGCCAGTGTAGAATGCTAGACTTATATTGGAAAAAACTATTTTATTTTAGGGAAAATAAAGGATATACTAAAGTCAATTTTTATATCAATGGTGACATCTCTTTGACTCAGAAAGGAGATGTGGTAGGGAGAGATAGCAGGGGCTAGAAAGTGGGAAAACCACAGTCTGAGTAGCCTAGTCATATCAAAATCCCATAGCTCTTTCCTCCATTTTAGTGTTACCTCTTATAGGAGTTGCTCCCAAATATGAGAGGAGTTCTTTTGTATATAAATTCAGAAATTAAAAGATTAGGAAAAAGGCATTTTGTGTTATAAAATAATTTGCTAGGGCTGCTATGAGAAGTACCTCAAACTTGGTATCTTTAGCAACCAGAAATTCATCATCGCGTAGTTCTGAAGATTACAAGTGCAAGGTTTGTAACCGAACAAGGCCAGCACTGAGCGCAGGCTTGGCTGCTTCCCAACTGACAGTCCAGCATTCAAGAGACGAGTGTTGGTGGCAAAGGAGAAGTCGTTCTATTCAGGAGACCAGAAGTTTGGAAGGTCGGTGAGCTGGTGTCCTAAGACCGCCTCCGGGCTTCAGGCCGGAAGACAAAGGTTTTGGAGACGGGTGTGAGGGAAGGGACTGCAGAGGGCGTGGAGGGCAGGTGCGCAGTTCTCAGACTGGTTAGCACCGAGGTGCAGTTTTGAGCATCATCAACATTTTGGTTTCAACCAGTCTGGGGCCTACATGGTTGAAGTCAGCAGTTTTCATCTGATGGAAGTCTGCTTCCTGTGAAAACAACTTAGCAATGTGTGTCTATACTTTACCTATCTATATCTCTCAGGGAACTGGGAGTTCAGTGACTGCCACTGTGGCTGGTTTATAGTCCAAATTGTTACCAGTTTTCTAGCCCAACAGCTATTCATTTTTACATCTTCAGATTTCCCGCTCGTTAACTGTTGAACCAACATTTGCAGAATCAGGGGAGGCCTGGGACTCTAAAGCAAAGCCTTTCACTTCAAAGGACAGGGATATAGGAGCTTGTATGCAGTTTCAATCCCCCTTTTACTTAATACTCCTCAGTCTTGAGGGGAACAGGATCAGGACAAGAAAGGGAATGCAATTTTGCATAGAGGGGTTAACCATAAACTCTACAGAGGAAACAAAGTTTGGGAGTTTTGGTCTCAGGGGCATTTGGTCTCAGGTTAAGGTGTCAACAGAGTTGGTTCCTTCTGAGTGTTCTGAGGAAGAATCTGTTCCATTCCTCTCCCCTAGCTTATGATGGGTTGCTGGCAACTTTGGGTGTTCCTTGGTTTGCAGATATACCACCCCAGTCTCTGCCTCATCTTCACATAGCATCCTCACTATTTTGTATCTGTGTCCAAATTTCTCATAAGGACACCAGTCATATTGAATCACCCAAATAACCTCATTTTAACTTGATGACTTCTATAAAGACCCTATTTCCAAATAAGGTCAAATTCTGAGATTCAGGGGCTTAGGACTTCAGCATATTTCTTATGGCGGGTGTAATTCAATCCATAAAACATGATTCACAACACCCTTCCTGGACAGGATCTATAAATAGCCTAAGGGTTCAAACCAGGACAAATGTGCATGCTTTCCTCAGAGCGAAATACAATCTCTTTTTGTACCTCCTTTTTAAATTGAGTACTAATTTATTATTTTTATATTGATTAATGTCCTTTGAGTGCAACATGCTCAGTTTATGTGTTTCATTTTATTTTTCTTAGAAACAGAACTCTTAAAAAGCATGCCTGAATATCTTCAAAGGGAACAAGCAAAGGTAATTGAATTGGTGGCACTTTGGGTCTTGTCATAGAGAACAGTAGGTTTCATTCAACAGATCATAGACGGCTATCCTAATTTACTGAGGACTGACAGTGTCTCTGAATTCTAAAACTGTGCACTTAGTGAATTGTTTTTTTACAGTTGCTAAGTTGTGTCTGACTCTTTTGCAACCCCATGGACTGTAGCCCACTAGGGTCCTCTGTCAATGGGATTTCCCAGGCAAGAATACTGGAGTGGGTTGCCATTTCCTTCCCCAGGGAATCTTCCTAAGCCAAGGATCAAAGGTGCATCCCTTCATTAGCAGCAAGTTCTTTACCAGTGATCCACCAGGGAAGCCCACTTAATGAATACACAGAAATAAAGTTGAAAGGAACATAATAGAGTGAGCATGTATCAGTTTAGAACAACTTTAAAAATATGCCCAAACTCCAGGCTGCTGAGAGTATAGCAGTTTGCTAACACAGAAAAACTTTGTTTCACTGTGTGTAGTCAGTGTTCAGTGATCCATGTTACAGCGGTATCATTCTGAAGGTAGTCAGATACCAGCATTGGGCACCGCAGTTTTGTAGTGCCAGCCACAACTGATCAGCTGAGGACCTGTGACCCTACGTACAATCTGGCCAAGAGGATAAAGTAAGGGGAGCACAGTGCAAGAGAATCACAAAAAGAGATGCCACAAAAGGGAGAGCTTGTCCGCTTGCTCATCTGTAGAACCTACAGGCCTGCTTTAGAGTTCCCTTTGGAACATGGTGGGGTGGGAGAGAATTCTTAGGAAAGCTTGACAAGGAATTCAAAAGAGCATGTTTTGAACATGAAAGAAAGTGCCTATTTCCTTCTTAGATATTCTGAAAGCAGAAGGCTTACTAGTGTAGCCTGCACCTGTCAGGATTAAAGGCACCAAAATAAGGAATATTTGGGAAAAGAACCCATGGGTTATGAGGCTGCATGAGAAAGGATATACTGGTGGGGAGGGGGTGGGGGGAAGGATCCCTGAAGTACCCCAGACAGCCATAGGACCAAGAGGCTGAATCCCCATCCAGAAAAAATATTGCAGCAGGAGACAGGCTAGGCTTAAGACAACTGAACGCCTCTTCAAGAACTAAGTACTCCACCAGCAAAGGACAGAGTCATTCCAAGCCAGGGAAATTCTAGAAATGCCTCACACCCTGGTGTGTGGATGGTTTTATAAGATGCCCTCTGGTTCTCCTGTCCCTCCCCCTGCCCTGCCCCTAATTTCAGTGAAAATGGACCCAAGATGCAGGGGGAAGAAGTGGAAGAGATGCCATGCTTCACCTACTCCCCTCCCATTTTAAACTAACAACTCTGTGTTTAGTAATTAAAAGTGACCAGAAAATTATGGAATCTGTCTAAGATACTCTTAAATGAGAGATTTAAGATGACCTAGTTGGAGGTATCATCTGCATATCCGAGGTTATTGATATTTCTCCTGGCAATCTTGATTCCAGCTTGTGCTTCCTGAAGCCCAGCGTTTCTCATGATGTACTCTGCATATAAGTTAAATAAGCAGGGTGACAGTATACAGCCTTGACGTACTCCGTTTCCTATTTGGAACCAGTCTGTTGGTCCATGTCTGGTTCTAACTGTTGCTTCCTGACCTGCATGCAGGTTTCCCAAGAGGCAGGTCAAGTGGTCTGGTATTCCCATCTCCTTCAGAATTTTCCACAGTTTATTGTGATCCACCTTTACAGCAGAAAGTGAAGAGGAACTAAAAAGCCTCTTAATGAAAGTGAAAGAGGAGAGTGAAAAAGTTGACTTAAAGCTTAACATTCAGAAAACTAAGATCATGGCATCCAGTCCCATCACTTCATGGCAAATAGATGGGGAAACAGTGAAAACAGTGGCTGACTTTATTTTTCTGGGCTCCAAAATCACTGCAGATGGTGATTGCAGCCATGAAATTAAAAGACACTTCTTGGAAGGAAAGTTATGACCAACCTAGATAGCATATTAAAAAGCAGAGACATTACTTTGCCAACAAAGGTCCGTCTGGTCAAGGCTATGGTTTTTCCAGTGGTCATGTATGGATGTGAGATTTGCACTGAGAAGAAAACTGAGCACCAAAAAATTGATGCTTTTGAGCTGTGGTGTTGGAGAAGACTCTTGAGAGTCCCTTGGACTGCAAGGAGATCCAACCAGTCCATCCTAAAGGAGATCAGTCCTGGGTGTTCATTGGAAGGACTGATGCTGAAGCTGAAACTCCTATACTTTGGCCACCTCATGCGAAGAGTTGACTCACTGGAAAAGACCCTGATGCTGGGAGGGATTGGGGGCAGGAGGAGAAGGAGATGACAGAGGATGAGATGGCTGGGTGGCATCATCGACTCGATGGACATGGGTTTGAGTAAACTCCAGGAGTTGGTGATAGACAGGGAGGCCTGGCGTTCTGCAATTCATGGGGTTGCAAAGAGTCGGACATGACTGAGCAACTGAACTGAGCTGAGTTGGAGGTAATAATTAGAAGAAATGAAACAGTTTAAGGTTTATAATGTTTACACTGTAAACACTCTTGAAGTAAGTCATAGTTCTATTCTCAGAAGGGATCTTCAGGGCTGACAAGCTAGAAATAATTGAGGATGATTATTAGACCACAGGGCTTTTTTAAAGGGGTTTCTTGGGTGGCGCTAGTGGTAAAGAACCTGCCTACCAATGAAGGAAAATAAGAGATGTGGGTTTGATCCCTGGGTCCAGAATATCCCCTGGAGAAAGAAATGGCAACCCATTCCAGTATTCTTGCTTGGAGAATCCCATGAACAGAAGAGCCTGGTGGGCTACAGTCCATAGGGTTGCAAAGAGTTGGAAATGACTGAAGCAATTGAACATGCATGTATGCACGCAACTGAGCTAAAATAACTAGAAAAGAGGGCTTTTAAAAAAAAAGCCTTTTTAGCTATTCTCAGTGTTTGACCCTGTAATCATTAAATAGTCAGTATCTGATTGTTGTATATTTTGGAATCCCCATTTGAATAAATTCAACAGAACATTTATTTAACAAATATCTATTGATGGCCTTTTATTAGGCAGAAAGCATGTTAGGTGTTGGCAGTATAAATTCAAAGAAGGGGGCCTTTCCTGATGGTCCAGTAGTTAAGAATCCAGCCTTGTAATGCAGGGGATGAAGGCTCAATCCCTGACTGAGGAACTGAGATCTCACGTGCCACAACTATGGAGCCTGTGAGTCACAACTGGAGAGCTGCCGTGCTGCAAAATATTTAAATAAATATTAAATAAATAGATATCAAAGAAGGTATTGCTTGTCCTTGAAGAGGTCACTGTGTGTGTATTTATAAGTTCAATTTGGTTCAGTCGCTTAGTCGTGTCCGACTCTTTGCAACCCCATGGACTGCAGCATGCCAGGCCTCCCTGTCCATCACCAACTTGCAGTTTACTCAAACTCATGTCCATTGAGTCGGTGATGCCATCTAACCATCTCATCCTCTGCCACTGTCTCCTTCTCCTCCTGCCTTCAATCTTTCTCAGCATCAGGGTCTTTTCAAATGAGTCAGTTCTTTGCCTCAGGTGGCCGAAGTATAGGAGTTTCAGCTTCAGCATCAGTCCTTCCAATGAACACCCAGGACTGATCTCCTTTAGCATGGACTGGTTGGATCTCCTTGCAGTCCAAGGGACTCTCAAGAGTCTTTTCCAACATCACAATTCAAAAGCATTAATTCTTTGGTGCTCAGCTTTCTTTATAGTCCAACTCTCATATCCATACATGACTACTGGAAAAACCACAGCTTTGACTAGACGGGCCTTTGTTGGCAAAGTAATGTCTCTGCTTTTTAACATGCTTTGTAGGTTGATCATAACTTTTCTTCCAAGGAGCTAGTGTCCTTTAATTTCATGGCTGCAATCACCATCTGCAGTGATTTTGGAGCCCCCAAAAATAAAGTCTGTCACTATTTCTGTTGTTTCCCGTTCTATTTGTCATGAAGTGATGACACCGGATGCCATGATCTTAGTTTTCTGAATGTTGTGTTTTAAGCCAGCTTTTTCACCCTGCTCTTTCACTTTCATCAAGAGGCTCTTAGTTCCTTGCTTTCTGCCGTAAGGGTGGTGTCATCTGCATATCTGAGATTATTGATATACCTCACCAGAGGACTGCTAGACATACTAGAGAGTGGATAGAAGTGTAGAGTAACACCCAGGAGGAAGCAGTTGACATTCTGGGGAGATCAGTAGAGGTGTCACAGAAAGCATGACATTTAAGCTGGTCCTTGGTGTAGTTCTTGCGGTTCAACTGGTAAAGAATCCACCGGCAGTGCAGGAGATTTGGGTTTGATCCTTGGGTTGAGAAGATCCCCTGGAGAAGGGAAAGGCTTGCCCACTCCAGTATTCTGACTTGGAGAATTCCGTGCACTGTGGGTCGCAAAGAGTCAGACAGGACTGAGCAACTCTCACTTTCCCTTTGGAGTAGGTACACATTAAGCCTATGACATCCGTGGTAGCCTTTAACGCCTTGCTCAGATTAGTTTATTGGGTTGTTTTTCCACCCGGCAGTTTGATGAGAGCAGGGCAGGGAAATTCTGATGGGAGGAAGCAGTGCCAGAGAGAGAGGGCCTTACAAGGAAGGAAATCTGGAAGTCAGAGCTTCCTGAGTCTCCCCAGGGACATAGCAGGGGTACTAGGAAGAAGAGCTCTGCCATAAGTGGGGGGAGACAAAGCTGTAGCCTACATCGCTTTACTTGGGTCTGGCCTGGTTCTACTGATCTATTTCAGGGGTTCTTTTTGAACCCCTGTATATTTCATATGCAGGATTCTGTCCACCAGACAGGACAGTCACTGACTCTTAAGACTTTCCTATTTGAAACAATGTATGCAGATGGATATTCATATGGAACAATAAAACAAGGGCTGAACTAGGTTCAAACGCTCATGGCAGAATGAGTAAGTGAGCACACACAGAAGTGCAGTTCAAGTTATTTTCATTCTTATAGCCCTCTGAAGCTTTGATGATCTAGTTTATGTTTTTAAAATTTCCAGTTTCAAGGGGGTATATACTAAGAAATTGGCTAATTGTATGATTTGGAACAATCAGAAAGATCCCATTTTTAAAATTAATCCTAAAACTAGAAGGTTGGACTAGATTTACCTCTATGAGCCTTTCCAAGGCTACCTGTAATTTATGAGTATTAGAGGCTAGTTCCAATACTTTGGCCACTTGATGCAAAGAAGTTCTAATTCTTTGGCTACCTGATGTGAAGAACTGACTCATTGGAAAAGAACCTAATGGTGGGAAAGATTGAAGATGGGAGGCGAAGAGGATGACAGATGATGAGAATGGTTGGCTGGTATCACCAACTTGACAGACATGAGTTTGAGCAAGCTCTGATAGTTGGTGATGGACAGGGAAACCTGGCATACTGCAGTCCATGGGGCCACAAAGAGTTGGACACAACTGAGAGACTGAAATGAGAGGCTAGTTCAATCAGTGCTAATTATCTTATAGTCAGATTTGGTGCACTTAAATCAAATTCATTTATTTAAGAACTATTTGGTTAGTCATCTATTAGTAAGGCTGCCAGATAAAAATACAGGTCACCTGTAAATCTGAATTTCAAGTAAGGAAAAATGACTTTTTCAAAGTATGCTCCATGTAATATTTAAATATACAAAATACTCAAAAATTAGACTTAAAATTAATCTTTAACTGAAGCTCAATTAATTAGGTATCTTAATTTTTTCCCCCTAAATCTGGCATTCTTATTAAAAGCTGGGCTCTGGGGAAGATGAAAAAGTGAGTCAATTATAGATTCTGCCCTTGAGTCAAAAGAGATTCAAATGTAAAACCACACTACAAAATGAAAAGTGATACATTTATCAGAAATATACAGTGAAAAGATTATAAAAGTTGGCAAGAGGGAGAAATTACTTCTAGGCTTAAAAAACAAGGGAAATCTCTGAGCTGGCTGAGAAAGATGGCAGGATGAAGGCATGTGGATGTTGTAGGGAGAGGAAGAAGGTATTCGTGGTAGACGTCATGGCTTCAGCAAAGTCTTGGAGGGGCAGCATGGATGAGGGAGGCCCACTAGTCACTCAGTCTGACTGTAGCCTGATTACAGGAAGGGAAATAATGCCAGAGAAGATTGGAAAGCTGAGTTTGGGCCATACCAAGGGAGCCTAGACAGATAGGGAGGGAAGGGAAGTGGCTCAGTCGTGTCCGACTCTTCGTGACTCCATGGACTGCAGCCTACCAGGCTCCTCCATCCATGGGATTCTCCAGGGAAGAGCATTGGAGTGGGTTGCCAGGGACGTAGACTGGAAGTCTGAATAGGCCAAGGAGTTTGACTTGGTGCTCAAAGGGTTTTGATCCAGGGTGACACTGCATGCCAAAGAGACAAGGAGAGTATGAAAGATCATCCCAGATCAATCACCTCTAAGAAAACATGGCTCGTTAGTTTTGTCTTTGTCCACAAAAGAAAACACATCTTAAAATATGTACTAAGCAGAGAGGAAATGTGGTAAAGTGGAAAAACCATAAGCTTTGCTATAAAAGTATTCTGAGTTTAAACTTCCATTTTCCCTCTGACATTTTCTGTCTCTGAAGCATGGTTTCCTTATCTGTAAAGCAGGACTAACTATGTTCTTGTTATGCTTGGATGTTGTGAGGAGGTAACACCATGTACCTGGAACACAGTGGGAGCTGACCAGATACTAATTACTGAGTCATTATTTTGCTTACTACTTACTCCTCTCTAGCTCCCAGAGTTTCTTATTTTATTGCAAAAAGTGAAGATGCTGCTAGTAAATAGAAAATTTCCTTTCAAAAATATTTATTTTTTCTCTCTTTGTAAAGAATTAATATTTTAAAATAAAGAACAATGTGCCAATCTGAACTGAAAAATACAGGAAGAACCAAGAAGCCAATATTTGGAATATGGGGGCCAAATATTTGCTTTAAACTGGTTCCTCAATGTAAAAAAAAAAACCAAACTAGATTCCCTTCCTAACTTAAATATCTCATGGTTAGAATGGGTATCCTGGGAAGAGCTTGAGTGTTTCTGGGTGATTATTAAGTGGAAGCAGCCATTTCTACTTATTTATCTGTGGCCTGACCAGGTGATGTGAAAGTTGTACCTCAGCTAGTGAACCAGGGAGTCTCAGGCATGCTCCGTGCTTGTTGGAATAACAGCATGTGTGGCCTGAGAGCCAGAGGGAAGGAGAGACTTGAGAAATACTAGGACAGTTTATCCGTGTAGAGATCCATTCTAGATTATTATTCTTCTGGTTTCTGGTTTTCTCCCCTAGAATTCTATCTCAGTTGTTGATGTAAGATGAGCCACAACGACTCATGATAAATTTGTTCTCTGAGAATGGCAACTAGAGGAACGGTTACCCAAAGTGCCCTGTCATGGTCTGTAATAGCCACCATTGCTGAGCTTGTCTGTTTACAGATAATGCCTCCCATTTGGGCATTTTTCTTTCAAAAGTGAATTCTCATCAGCAGTTACCTTTGTTCATATATTTTCTCCTTGACTTCATTCCCGTCCCCATTGCTGCGTACCCAACATAGATTTACAGCTGAAGAGAAACCACCTGTTCCCTTGTCTCTCCCCATTAGACCTGCAGTTTGCTCTCAAGTCTACTCCTCTGAATAGTCCAAAGTAAGCGGTATCTTCGGTTCATCCTCATACTTTGTATTTGGGGTCAGTAAGCTCGCTAAGTGCACAGCTGTGACACCATAGGATTCCTTCAGATTTTAAACACACAGACATGGTGTTTTCAGTCCCAGAAGACCAGTCCTTTAGTGATTTGCCGTGGGTGACATTTTTGGCAGTGCCTCTTCCTTTGTGTTTAATAGCAATCTGGATTCGTGTTTGGGAGACTCTCAAATTTATTTCCAATCAGACAAAGGTGACCTTCCTCGTCTCCAAGCTGAATCTCCCATGAGACTCATGAGTTCTGTTGAGACCTATCACAGCTGTCCTTAGTTAACTGCTAGAGCACCTTGAGTCCTAAAATAGTTGACATAGAAATAAGGCCATGACACAAAGGAAGAACAGAGTGGTCAGGCACATCACGCCACATTTTTATCAAATTATTTGGGTTACGACTTGAAAACCTGGTTAGTGCTTGACATTTTGAGTTTAAAGATAGATGGAGAAACTGAACGAAGCTTAATCACAGAGCATAGAATTAGGACCTATCATATTCAAAGCCTGGGAACAGTGAGATTGGGTTGCTTAAAACACTGCTCTCATTTGTCTGAGTAGCCCCCATACAAGAAAACACTCTGTCATGTGGGTGAGGCTGACTGCAAGACCATTGGCCTCCATCCCATTTATGCTCCAAGGCTTGATCCCCTCGGGGCTCACAAAAGTCAGTCACTCACTTTGGGAGTGAGATAGCTGAGTCACTTCCTCCTTTCTACTTGTTTTTCTGCCTGTCTAGGAAAGGGACAGGTTTACTGCTTGCCTTGGGAAACTCGAAAGTTAAACATGATAAATATAAATGGTGACTGAAACCAGTGTTAGATTCTATAAAGTTGAAAGTGGAGCTTGATACTCTGGGATAGTGTGTGTTCTTTTGTATAGTCGTTTTAGAAAAGTTAAGTTCTACCACCTCTCCAAATATACGCATAACTTCAAGCTACTGTATGTAGGTTTGGTTCCAGACCACCACAATAAAGTAAATATTGCAATAAAACGGGTCACACAATTTTTTTTTCTTGTTTCCCAGTGCATGTAAAAGTTATGTTTATACTATACTGCATGCTATTAAGTATGCAATATAATTATGTCTAAAAAACAGTGTACATACCTTTACAAAAAAGTAATTTATTGCTGGTGATCCAGTGAATAAGACTCTGCCTTTCAATGCAGGGGCTATGGGTTCAGTCCCACAGGCCTCAAGGACAAAGAACCAAAACATAAAACAGAAACAATATTGTAACAAATTAAATACTTAAAAAAACACTTTATTGCTAAAACTTGCTAACCATCTTTTGACAATGTGAGACAGTGAGAGTAAAAGTAGCTCAGTCATGTCCAGCTCTTTGTGACCCCATAGGCTATACAGACCATGGAATTCTCCAAGCTAGAATATTGGAGTGGGTAGCCTTTCCCTTCTCCCAGGAATCTTCCCAACCCAGGGATGGAACCCAAGTCTCCCACACTGCTGGCGGATTCTTTACCAGTTGAGCCACAAGGGAAGCCCAAGAATACTGGAGTGGATACCCTATCCATTCTCCAGCAGATCTTCCTGACCCAGGAATCAAACTGGGGTCTTCTTCATTGCAGGCGGATTCTTTACTAACTGAGCTATCAGGGAAGATCTTTGTGAAAAACACAGTATCTGTGAAGCACAATAAAATGAGGTAAACCTGTATTCCCAGAGCAATGAAAGAGTAAAATTTAAAACACTGGAACACTATTGGTTAGAAGCCTCTTTTCCTGTCTCTAAGTTAGGAAATAATAACACCTACTAGATAAAAATCATAGAACAATGATGTTTACTCAGAAGCCGTAACACTGACCTCTAGGAAACAGAAGCCAAATAACTATTTCTCAAAATTTTTCATCTCAGTAATGCATAGATAGTTTCCTTCCATGAGAAAACATCCCAGTATTTATTTTAGATTCACTATCAACGAAGACTGATAAATTGTATATATGATGCCCTTCTATGCTTTTTGAGGCATTTCACAAGTGTGCCTTAATTGCTCATTATGGTGATAACCCTCTCCTGGTATTGTTATTTCAGAAGCCCTCCAAGTTTGGGAACAACATGCGAAAAGAAGGGAGAAAGTTTGTTGCTATTCCCCAACTGGCTTCTCTACAAACCTTTCCTCCTGATATTTAAAAGCTGTAAGGGAAGGACGACTTGAGGCAGGAAACGGATGGGCTCCGGGCTGAGCAGTTTCTCCCCTGTGGACAGAAACTCCATAATAGCAGAAACTTCACAGAAGCAGGGTGATGGAGGAGGCTAGGCTATGCCCAGGTAAGAGGTTAAAGACCATCTCAATGCAAAAAGGCAAAATGGTTGTCTGAGGAGACCTTACACATAGCTGTGAAAAGAAGAGAAGTGAAAAGCAAAGGAGAAAAGGAAAGATATTCCCATTTGAATGCAGAGTTCCAAAGAATAGCCAGGAGAGAGAAGAAAGCCTTCCTCAGCAATCAATGCAAAGAAATAGAGGAAAACAACAGAATGGGAAAGACTAGAGTCTCTTCAAGAAAATTAGAGATATCAAGGGAAAATTTTAGACAAAGATGGGTTTGATAAAGGACAGAAATGGTATGGACCTAACAGAAGCAGAAGATATTAAGAAGAGGTGGCAAGAATACACAGAAGAACTGTGCAAAAAAGATCTTCACGACCCAGATAATCACAATGGTGTGATCACTGACCTAGAGCCAGACATCCTGGAATGTGAAGTCAAGTGGGCCTTAGAAAGCATCACTACAAACAAAGCTAGTGGATGTGATGGAATTCCAGTTGAGCTGTTTCAAATCCTGAAAGATGATGCTGTGAAAGTGCTGCACTCAATATGCCAGCAAATTTGGAAAACTCAGCAGTGGCCACAGCACTGAAAAAGGTCAGTTTTCATTCCAATCCCTAAGAAAGGCAATCCCAAAGAATGATCAAACTACTGCACAATGCACTCATCTCACACGCTAGTAAAGTAATGCTCAAAATTCTCCAAGCCAGGCTTCAGCAATACACGAACCGTGAACTTCCAGATGTTCAAGCTGGTTTTAGAAAAGGCAGAGGAAGCAGAGATCAAATTGCCAAAATCCGCTGGATCATTGAAAAAACAAGAGAGTTCCAGAAAAACATCTATTTCTGCTTTATTGACTATGCCAAAGCCTTCAACTGTGTGGATCACAATAAACTGTGGGAAATTCTGAAAGAGATGGGAATACCAGACCACCTGACCTCCCTCTTGAGAAACCTGTATGCAGGTCAGGAAGCAACAGTTAGAACTGGACATGGAACAACAGACTGGTTCCCAATAGGAAAAGGAGTACATCAAGGCTGTATATTGTCACCCTGCTTATTTAACTTATATGCAGAGTACATCATGAGAAACGCTGGGCTGGAAGAAGCACAAGCTGGAATCAAGATTGCCAGGAGAAATATCAATAACCTCAGATATGCAGATGACACCACCCTTATGGCAGAGAGTGAAGAGGAACTAAAATTCCTCTTGATGAAAGTGAAAGAGGAGAGTGAAAAAGTTGGCTTAAAGCTTAACATTCAGAAAACTAAGATCATGGCATCTGGTCCCATCACCTCACGGGAAATAGATGGGGAGACAGTGGAAACAGTGTCAGACTTTTTTTTTCTGAGCTCCAAAATCACTGCAGATGGTGATTGCAGCCATGAAATTAAGACACTTACTCCTTGGAAGGAAAGTTATGACCAAACTAGATAGCATATTATAAAGCAGAGACATTACTTTGTCAACAAAGGTCCATCTGGTCAAGGCTATAGTTTTTCCAGTGGTCATGTATGGATGTGAGAGTTGGACTGTGAAGAAAGCTGAGTGCCAAAAAATTGATGCTTTTGAATTGTGGTGTTGGAGATAACTATTGAGTCCCTTGGACTGCAAGGAGATCCAACCAGTCCATCCTAAAGGAGATCAGTCCTGGGTGTTCATTGGACAGACTGATGCTGAATCTGAAATTCCAATACTTTGGCCACCTGATGTGAAGAGTTGACTCACTGGAAAAGACCCTGATGCTGGGAGGGATTGGGGGCAGGAGGAGAAGGGGACGACAGAGGATGAGATGGCTGGATGGCATCACCAACTCAATGGGCATGAGTTTGAGTAAATTCCAGGAGTTTGTGAGGGACAGGGAGGGCTGGTGTGCTGTGATTCATGGGGTCACAAAGAGTCGGACACGACTGAGCGACTGGACTGAACTGAACTGAACTGATTCCTCATGGTCCTGGAGTAGGAAATGGCAAGTTACTCCAATATCCTTGCCTGGAAAATTCTATGGACAGAGGAGCCTGGCGGGCGGCAGTCCATAGGGTCTCAAAGAGTTGGACATGACTGTGTGACTAACACTTTCACTTTTCACTTTTGTTTCACTACTTTCCATCTTTGTGGGAATTTGCAAAGCCAAAGAACCTGGGCCTTGTCACTGACCACTGGTCTACTTGTTAGGATTTAGTGCTTTCACCACTGTGACCCGACCTCGGTCTCTGGTTGGTAACCAAAGCCACTGCATGCCCCAGGCTTCTCAAGATCAGATTTGTATTTTAAACACTGAGATATTGCTCAGAGAACTCACTTCCCTGATGAAAGAGGATAATTTGTTCTTCTAAGGTTGTACAACTGCGCTGTCCAATTAGATCATGCGGTTTCAAGAGATTATACATTCAGCTCTTTTTGGCATTCCTCCAGTGCCTACCCCCACGGGGGGGAAAGAGAGAGAGACAGAGAGAGAGAACATACTATTGGCTTAATAATTCTTGTGAAACACAGTGTTTAGATTTAAGAATACAGACAAGGGAAACCCACAACTGGCTGTCCTCTAGATTGTGTGTTTCTGTCACAGAAATTTGAGTATTCTTTTAAAAGGAAGTGTGGATTGTGTTTCTTGCCAGCAACCAAAAGGTGAGTAGTGATCTACTTAACCCACATAATAGCAGTCATTAGATTGAAATTTATCCAATTGTTATGTATATATGGGCTTCTCTGGTGACTCAGCTGGTAAAGAATCTGCCTGCAGTGCAGGAGACCCTGGGTTTGATCCCTGTGTTGGGAAGATCCCCTGGAGAAGGGAATGGCAACCACTCTGATATTCTTGCCTGCAGAATTCCATGGACAGAGGAGCCTGGTGGGCTACACTCCATGAGGTCACAAAGAGTTGGACACAATTGAGTGAGTAACACTTTCACTCTATAGATACATACTTGTACATTTTTTTGCCACTCCAGGTGAAATAATATACACGTGTAATAGATATTTCCTATCTCTACGCCATGTTTCCTGTTCATTCCTAGAACTGGACCTTGTATATTTTTAGTGTTCAACAAATATTTGTCAAATCAGTCAGAAATGAAGTGAAAGAAAGACAAACTTCAGTCTACAAACTTAACCATAATAGACAGTAGTGGCAGTATTTTTTTTTTTTCTCCAAGAAACCAAATGAACAGTTTCTAAGCAAAATCAATCTTGCTGATGTTCCTTAATTACTTAGCAATCAAAAATTTCCAGCTCAAAAAATAAGATAAAACAAAACATTAGCTTTGCTGTTACAGATCCTGCAGAATAATTTGTTCATCATAAATTCAAATATGATTGAATTGTGCCTTTATGAAACTTTTGGGAATGTATTTCATTCTGCCCTTTGTTCCGATTACACTTGTTGTAGGATGACATTCTCTTTCTCCCTTATTCCTTTTTTCTCTGCTCTGCCTGATTCTGTGAAAAAGAGACTGTGATTAAAAAAAAAAAAAAGATTCAGATTTGGCTAGCATAACAAGTGAGAGTCAATACATTGAGAGAAAGAAATGTTCTGTCTTGTGAACACCATGATCTGAAGAATTTAAGGGTCAAAAAGCCTCCTCTGAAGGTTCACAATACCAATCTGATGCCATCCATCAAGGATTGTTGTTCAGTCGCTAAGTTGTGTCGACTCCTTGTGACCCCATGGACTGCAGCAGGCCAGGGGCCCTTGTCCTTCACTACCTCCTCAGTTTGCTCAAACTCATATCCATCGAGCCAGTGATGCCATCCAGTCATCTCATCCTCTGTCACCCCCTTCTTCTCCTGCCCTCAAGCTTTCCCAGCATCAGGGTCTTTTCCACTGAGTCAGCTCTTTGCATCAGGTGGCCAAACTATTGGAGATTCGGCTTCAGCATCAGCCTTTCAAATGCATATTCGGGGTTGACTTTCTTTCAGACTGACTGGTTTGACCTCTTTGCTGTCCAAGGAATTCTCCAGCACCACAATTCAAAAGCATCAGTTCTTCAGTGCTGAGCCTTCTTTAAGGTTCAGCTCACATCCTTACATGACTACTGCAAAAAATCACAGCTTTGACTATACGAACCTTTGCTGGCAAAGTGATATCTCTGCTTTATAATATGCTGTCCATCAAGGATGGAAACAGGGCATTTGCTTAAACCTTTGACATCTTGATGGTGTACCTCCAAAATGGAGTCAAGTACCTGGGATTGGAGTGTGGATGGGCAGAAAAGGAAGAGAAAAAAATGGGAAGAAGGGAGAGCAACATGCATATCTTGATCTGGGAAGCAGTATGATGTAGTAATTAAGGTCAGATTCTCTGGAATCGGATGCCTAAGGTTGAATCTATCATCTTGTTAAAAGAAGATAGTCCTGAATTCAAAGAATTATTTAAAGAATTAAGTGAATTATCCATGTAAATTTCTTAGAACAATGGGTGACAATTAATCATTTTATAAATATTACCCATCATTATCTGAATCTGTTTCTTTTGAATTGGTGGGTATTTTGATGGGGAAAGAATGCAAGTATTTTGACCCCTCGTCTGGTCTACATATATATGTTCAACCAGGTAACAAAATTTCAGTTATGGCCCTAACTGACAGTCCTGGTTTTGCTTGGTTTCCAAATTCCCTCCATAGCACAGAGGTGACTAGTTTTCCCATTAACAGGAGACTATTCTGTGCTCATTCCATAGTTCTTTTCCAGGAAATAACTCAAGCTCCTCACTTTCTTCAATTCTACATAATCTGTTTATTTCTTTAAGTTCACTAATGGAATAGATTTTCTAGTTTTAGTTTGCAGTCATTTTTTTTTTTACATTAAAATCTTGTGCTTCCTTTTCTATTCAAAGTGCCATTAAAGCAAATACTCACAATATACTAATAAATTTTTTAAAGGCAGAACATAACACTCTATGTACAGGTTAACCCCAGTTGTTTACTATAGTTGCCTCTAGAGTAAGATCATGGCAACTTTTGGGTACTTCTTTATACTCTTAAATATTTTCTTTATCACCTAAATATGCTTAGATTACTTTGACAAATAATTAAAATATTACTTAAAATTTTGTGTCACCTCCAAAATGAAAGTTATCTAGACTAAATTTTAAATGGAGAAATGAAACTAAAAGGAAGTACCTGATTTCCCCTGAAACATATTCCCCAGATCATTAATGCTAGTGTTTTTACTGTCAACCTATGATTAAATGATAAAAATAGATGATACCAATATGTTAAAATGTTGTTTTATCAGAGTAATCTGGCTGATAGAACCTGGACACATGTTATATTCTCTTTCCTTATTAACATTTAGTCCATATCACAGAGATTATTTATCAGTCCCACAAGTATGATGGTTATGCTACATTGGGTCTATTGACAACTCCAGATTTTTCAGAATAATGAGAAGGAGTAGATAGAAATGAGTCTAATCCTACGTGTTGTATAACATCAAAAATCATTTCCATTTGGGTTTGGAAAGTAATTGTTTTGGTACATCTATGCCTTTTCCCCCCCTTTTTGGAATTAGCAATACATTAAATAAAATAACGAAGCTGTACCAGCGATTGAGGTAGCGAAGGGAGAGTTCTTTGATTCAACAGAGGACCCTATCGTTTTTTAATGGCCTGATTTCACTTTCTCAGAATGGATGCCCTGAAACTATTTGCAGCACTAGGGATTCATCTGCTATTAAAGAAATCTTTTGACTCAGTTGGTTAAGTCAATAAAATTCATGGGATTGGAAACAACAATTTGAACTCTTCTATTATTTTAAATTATTAAATTCCTGTGGTTGCCACTTACAAGCATAATTTTGTCCTTTTATTTATCTTTAGTCCTAAACCCGAAGAATTCTATTCAAGTGATATTTCTTATTATAACAGCCATTTTTAGGACTGTATTTAATGGTGAGTAGAAGATTTCAAATTGGGCTGACATCACGGAATAGCAAATGGATCCTTTCTTTAGTGAATATATGAAAAAGGAATCAAGAGAAGAATCTTTTTTGATATTTGAAAGCCTATATTTTTCTCTTTCAATACGGAAGCCTTGAAGTCTGAAATTTTTGAAAGATCTATTATTTTTCTCTCTGTGAGCTACAAGTATCTTATGGGCAACATACTTGAATATGGATGTATTGCAATGAGAGAGAAGAATATAATATTAATTTGATATTTATTACAAGAGAATAAATAAACCTTTGCTGGCAACAAATAAAGGCATAATTGGATTACTAAAAAGACATCTCTATAAATATATTGGGATGGTTTAGTAAACAGTGAATAAATTTTATGCAGTATTTTAGAAAGGGTTTTACCGAAGGAGATACTGGTCAGATGTTGTTTGTAAGATTAAATATGAAATAGGATACACTTGCACCGAACCAGAAGATGATAGAATTATGCAATCAGCATGTTAGATCAAGAAGAGGTCTAAAAGTTCAACTAACTCCACCACAGCGTTTCAAAGTATAAAATATAAAATTCAGAAAGATGGACTTTTCCAAGGTCTGAGTCAATAGCACAGTTAAGTTTAATGTAGCATAGTTATATTAAGCGCTTACAAAGATTTTAAAAAAGATAAAACAAATCCTTTCTTTGATCTGATTACCTACTATCTGATTGGAGAACCATGCAATCTATGCATTCCCTAGATTTAAATATTAAGCATGGTATTATTGTAAGTACTATGATAGAGGTAAACAGATTACCTGATATGGAGTTTCTGGAGAAGATGACACATAGATTAGCCAAACCAAGGATGACAGGAAGGGCATTCCAGGGAAAAATGAACTATAGGAGCAAAGAGATAGGGTATTGCGTGTACAGGAAATAATGAGCAGAAAAGTGTGGAGGTAGAAGGTGACAAGAGCTCTGTTAAGTAGGGACAAGGTCTTATAAAGCAACATTGGCAGAACTTGGAAGCTTAATCTTTGGAACAGTAATATGGGGCATTCAGAGAGTTTTAAGCCTGAGAATACTTTGAATGTGAATTTATGTGATCTTCTGGTTGTAGTATCAAAGAAAAGCAACCATTAGGAAGTGTTTAGAGCAGTCTGAGCTAGCAGTGATGAGGCCATGGTCTAGCACAGTGAAGAAACTGTAATATACCAAGGTGATAAAATTGGACTATGCCAACGTAGAAATGCCAAAGAAAAGCAGTTCAAGAAAGACAAGGAGGTAGAATTGTCAAGGGTGAGGAGTTTATGACTGCTTTCAGGTTTCCAATTTGAGTGGCTGCAGAGATGATGGTGCCTAAGTACTAGAATAGGAAAAGTTTGTTTGGAATTAAAAAATGACTTCAGTTTTGAAAGAGTGTGAGGTGCTTGCGGCACATCCAATTTGATGTGTAAAAGGATATGCAAATCTGTAGTTCTGATAATCACTGACCCCCTGACATGAAGAGGTGACTCAATGGAACAGGCCCTGATGGGGGAAGATTGAAGGCAGGAGGAGAGGGGAAGACAGAGGATGAGATGGTTGGATGGCATCACAGACTCGATGGACATGAGTTTGAGCAAGCTTCAGGAGTTGGTGATGGACAGGGAGGCTTGATGTGCTGCAGTCCATGGGGTCACAGAGAGTCAGACACGACTGAGCAACTGAACTGAATTGAGCTTATTTGAGAGTCATCAACCTAGAGATCTTAGTTAATATTATTATTGTGCATGAGATAACTAAAGAGAGCACATAAATAATGAAGAATGTCTGACCCTGTTTACAAATCTGTAAAACGTAAGCACAGCTATTGAAAAATGATCAGAGAAGAAAAAGGGAGACTTGATGGAATAAATTATAACTGATAAAGGAGAGAGTTGAATTTCAAGAAGTGAGTAGTTAACAATATCAAATGTTGCAATGAGGGCTAGGAGAGATAAGGCTTGAAAAGAATCATGGAATTTGGCCATAGAGTCATGTTTGGTAATCTTTGCCAAAATCATGGCATTGGAAATCAGACCATACAGCAGAAAAACATGATTCCATTCACTCCCAGTCCAGAGCTCTTTCCACTATACAATACTGTTATGAAACTTTAAACTCTCTCTCACTCATCAAAATTCATTGGCAGATTATTATTTTTGCTATGCATTTTTTTTTTTGCTTAAATACAGAACTCTAACATAACTTAAGAGTTAATATGGTGAGTAGATCCTTTCTTGGACCTAAATGTATAGGTTCTACTGTGTCTGTTGCTTAAAAAAAAAAAAAAAGTCAGAAGGGAAGGGTTATAAGTCTCTATAGAGACAAATTAATATAATTTCTAAAGAAAAGCTTTACTCTATTTTCTGCCTTTATGGGTTACAAAATGCTCATTTATCAGGATATTTAGAAAGGGTTAATAATATACATGGGGACTTCAAATTACAGTGACATGCTGAAGGTCTGCCTTAGGAAAAGCAGTGACTATAACAAACAACCAAAAATTTAGAGTAAAACTCCATCTTTAATAAACTGATAAAAGGAGATAAGGAAGCCTTAAAATATGTAGGCAATTGATTCAATTTTGTAACATTTGAACAAATTAATGAGAAAGCTGTGGTGGAAATATTGAGGCTTATGTATTGGAAGATATATTGGAGGAATCCTATGAAAGAGGTTCTTGATGTCTTGTCTATCCAGAAGGCATGTGGGAAAATTTGGTGGGTGGAATAACTTCTCAGAAATTTCACACTTGTAGTCACCAGCTGTAACATATAATCCAATGTCATGAACCAGTGTATAACCATTATTTTAAACACGTGTCAGGGTATAAATAAACTAGTAAATGGCATTATCCTAACAGCTCATCTATGGTTCTTTAATTGAACCAACAAGACCAAGTAGTGTGGGTAATAAGCAAGAAGTATGGGTTGGGGCGACAGGTAGAGGTTGGAGACTGTTTCTATAAAGACCAGGTCCAGATGAAGACTATAAAGAGAATAAAGCTGAAAGAGGAACCATTCTTAAATTTTCTTTGACCTAGCCTTCCACACAGAGAAACTGCCCAGAGATGAGGCAGAGTGCAGTTGAGAAGGGAAAGAGCAACCACTTTGCAGCTATGGCCCCCAAATCAGTAAATCCCTCTTCAGGGAACATGTGACATACACAGTTTCACTCTGAACCATGTTTTGTTTTTGTTTTTGTTTTTTCTATTTATTTTATTTTATTTCTATTTTTTTTCTTTTTTTTTTTTCTATTTTAACTTTCTATTTATCTCAGAGGAAAAAATGAAAATGGACACCAACACACACATAGTCCATCAGCAGAGAGTGAATGCTTTTTTGTCTTTTTGTTTTCTGCACTGGTCTTTGTTGCGGCAACCGGGCTTTCTCTAGCTGCAGCACACAGGGGCTTCTCTCATTGTGAAGCATGGGCTCTAGAGCGCGTGAGCTCAATAGTTGTGGTGTGCAGGCTTCTCTAGCTGGGGCTTGGGCTGAGTTGCCCTGTGGCATGTGGGGTCTTAGTTCCCCGACCAGGGGCCAAAACTGTGTCCCCTACATTGGGAGGGTGGATTCTTAACAACTGGACTGCAGGGAAGTCCCAAGTGAATTCTTTTATGCAGCGAAGTGTTTGAGTACAATATGACTAACCTTTGGCTAAACACTGAGTTATGCAGATACAGTGGTGACCACTAGAAATACAAACTTAAAAAAAAAAAATACATCAGTGACCAGCATATCAGGGAATCAGGCTCCACAAGTTTTTCCAGGCAAGTTACTGAGCAAGCAGGGCAATCGCAACCATCACCAGGGAAAATCAGAATTCAGAAATGCTACCTACAAGATATTATTTAAAAAACCTAATATTCAACAACAATAAAATTGAAAGAGCTGAAAAGAAATAAGAAATTGTGGCCATATTTAGGGAAAAATAGCAGTCAATATAAATTGTCTCTGAATGTCCTTATATGTTGGATTCGGCAGACAAAGTCTTCAAAGTGACTATTATATGTATGCTCACAGAACCAAAGGAAACCCATGTTTAAAGTATTAAAGTATGATAGCCATAATTCAATGAATAGATAATTTCAACAAAGTGAATTTATAAAAAAAAAAAAAGGACCAAGTTAAAACCCTATAGTCAATATATTACTAAGCTATTTCATACAGATAAAAAGGTTTAATTTTGAATGAGTGAAAACAAAAATCTAAGACATCAAAAATTTTAGGATGCAGCTCAAATAAGGCTGAAAGAATGTATATAGCTCTTGACACCTATATCAGAAGGGAAGCAAGGTAACACATTAAAAAACTAAGCTTCTACCTTTAAAAGATTAGAAAAGTGGAATCTAACTCAAAAGAAATAATGACAGAGAAGAAATCAGTAAATAGAAAAAAAAGAATAAAGGTAATTAATGACATAAAAATAAAAAGATTTTTCAGAAAAAAAAAAAAAACATGACAAATTCTTAGACTGCACCAGAAAATAAGACAAGCACAATTTACCAAAATCAAGAGTGAAAGAGGAGATATTACTTCTGATCCTAAAGAAATTTAAAGCATTGTAAGGAACTATTGTAAACAATTTCATGCCACAAATTAGACAACTTAAATGACATGGGCATTTCTAGAAAAGCTTAAATTGGGAAAAATTTTAATTAATCTCTACCAAATAAAGAAGTTGAATTGGTGCTTAAAACTTTTCCCACAAAATAAAACTAGGAGCCAGATTACTTATATCTGGCTATTCTGTTCCAATATAGCAAATGTTTAAATAAGAAATGTATAATAAATGATGTAATCCATAATAAATTCTTTCAAAAAACAGTAAGAGGGAACATTTTCCAGCTCACCTTTGAATCATTGTTGCTATAATACTGAAGCCAGACAAAGATATCATGAGGAAAGAAAACTACATACTGACTATCTCATGAACAAAGACATAAAAGTCTTTAATTAAATGTTGGCAAATCAAATTTGCAACATATAAAATGCACACTATACCATGACCAAGTGGAATTAGAAAAAACAATGTGTTATAACACATTAATAGAATTAAGGACCCCAAATGCAAGACTACCTCAATAAATGCAGACAAATCACTTGACAACACTGAATACCTACTGATGATAAAAACCTCTCAACAAATAAGAGTAGATTGGAAGTACTGCAAATGACATTGCAGGAAAATTTGGGTGTGATTAAGAAAAGTTCTGAGGCTGTGGTGATGGTTAAAATCTCTATAAATTTACTATCAAACTGTATACTT
Source organism: Odocoileus virginianus (assembly GCF_023699985.2). Classification (NCBI taxonomy): domain Eukaryota; kingdom Metazoa; phylum Chordata; class Mammalia; order Artiodactyla; family Cervidae; genus Odocoileus; species Odocoileus virginianus. The sequence goes on along the minus strand of NC_069678.1, from coordinate 20,647,315 downwards.
ACTAGTAGGCTAGTTTCATAGCATTTAAATTATACTCCAATAAAGCTATTCCAGAAAATGTTTAAAAAACCCTTGAGGAATGACAAAGACCAAGGTCTCTGTGCAAGTCTGGCTTTGTATATTTAGACAAAGACTGAGTTGCATGATGATTATTTTTCCTTCTTGTCTGAGTTGAATTCCTTCTCGTCTGCTTTCAATAGTAAGAGTTTATGGGAAATTTAGATCCTTAATTCCCTAGAGGACTTTTGACTTTTTTTGTTGTCTTCAGAAGAGAAACATCCAGATAACAGAGGCACGTTTCATTAATGATGAAAACTGTAGAATTTTTTTTAAATTTAAGACAGATTGCCAGTAGTTCTATTTATTTGCTCAATAAACTCTCTTTTCAACAAGTAAGTTCACTTTCTGAAGCCCCCATAGAATAAATTAACTATGGGACTATGTCTTAGCCAGTTTGAGCTGCTATACCTGAGGCTTCACAGGTGGTTCTAGTGATAAGGAATCTGCCTGCCAATGCAGGAGACATAGGAGACATGGGTTTGATCTCTGGGTTGGGAAAATTCCCTGGAAGAGGAAATGGCAACACACTCCAGTATTCTTGCCTGAAGAATCCATGGACAGAGGAGCCTGATGGACTCCAGTCCTTGGGGACATGATTGAAGTGATTGGGCATGCACACACTAACTACTGGGTGGTTTAAGCAGAACCACTTATTCCCCACTCTTCTAGAGGCTGGGAAGTCCAAGACCAAGGAACTGACAGATTCAGTCCCTACTGAGAGCCCTGTTACCAGTTTGTAGGATGAATCCCAAGCTAGAATCAAGAGTGTAGGGAGAAATATCAGCAACCTCAGATATGCAGATGTGCTCATGATCAGTCATGTCGGACTGTTTGCAACTCTATGGACTGTAGCCCACCAGGTTTCTCTGTCCATGGGATTTTCCAGGCAAGCATACTGGAGTGGGCTGCCATTTCCTACTCCACAGATATGCAGATGATACCATTCTTATGGCAGAAAGTGAAAAAGAACCTCTTAATGAGGGTGAAAGAGGAGAGTGAAAATGCTGGCTTAAAACCCAACATTCAAAACACTAAGATCACAGCATCTGGTCCCATCACTTCATGGCAAATAGATGGGGAAACAATGGAAACGGTGGCAGATTTTATTTCTTGAGCTCCAAAATCACTGAGATGGTGACTGTAGCCATGAAATTAAAAGATGCTTTCTCCTTGGAAGTAAACCTATGACAAACCTAGACAGCGTATTGAAAAACAGACATCACTTTGCCAACAAAGCTCTGTAGAGTCAAAACTATGTTTTATCCAGTAGTCATGTATGGATGTGAGAGTTGGACCATAAAGATGGCTGAGCACCAAAGAATTGATGCTTTCGAATTGCGGTGCTGGAGAAGACTCTTGAGAGTCCCTTGGACAGCAAGGAGATCAAATCAATCAACACTAAAGGAAATCAACTCTGCATGTACATTGGAAGGATTGATGCTGAAGCTGAAACTCCAATACTTTGGCCATCTGATGGGAAGAGCTGACTCATTAGAAAAGACCCTGATGCTGGAAAAGATTGAGGGCAGGAGGAGAAGAGGGCAACAGAGGATGAGATGGTTAGATGGCATCACCAACTCAGTGGACATGAGTTTGAGTAAACTCTGGGAGATGGTGAAGGACAGGAAAGCTTGGCATGCTGCAGTTCTTGGGGTTGCAGTGTCAGACATGACATAGCAACTGAACAACAACAACCTTTTGCTATATCCTAATATGGCAGAGAGAGATCATTGATCTGATGTCTCTTGATATGAGAAATAATTATATTCATGAGGGTTCCTTTATGACTTAACCACCTCCCCAAAGTCCCATCTCCAAATACCATCACACTGGGGATTAAGGCTTCAAGATACAAATTTTGGGAGCACACAGAATTGTAACAGGCTCTAATGTCCTTGTGAACAGTTTAGGTAAGAAAAAAGAACTGTGTCAAGAATTCAAAGATCTCTGAGTGGTTAGGGGGAGTAACTCCAAGCATATACATGATAATTTTATGCAATCACAAAATTGTAAGTAGAATTTATTGGTAAATAGTTACTCTTTGGAGTTTAATAATATAGACCTCCTATTTTTTTCCTTTATTTGAGATTATGTCCCCTTTTCCAATTGGAGTTGACAGAGTCAAATATGTCAAAATAAGTGGCTCATTCACTCAATCCATTAAGGGGAAAAGAAAGGTCATTCTAGGGAAGTAAAGCAGTCAAGTCAGTTTTGTATGCATGCAGATTGGAGCTTAAATAACATTGTTTATCTTCTACATATAGTTATCCCTCTGTATCCAATGGGGATTCTTTTCAGGACCACTTGTGAATACCAAAATTTATCGATGTTCCAGTCCCTTATAAAAAAATGGGACTATTTTTGCTTATAACTGAATGCAGATTCCCCCATATACTTTCTCTATATTAATTATAATACCTTAAACAGTGTAAATGCAACATATACATTCATATTAAACATTTGTAAATACAACATAAGTGCTATGTAAATAGTTGACCATACAAGGCAAATTCAAATTTTGCTCTTTGGGACTGAAAACATTTTTCTCCACATATTTTTGATCCATAGTTGATTGAACCCATAGGTGCATAGTCCACAGATACAGAGGACTGACTGTGATAGTTCAGAAACAGCACCAAGGTGGTCCAATGGTTAGGAAATCCACCTTCCCATGCAGAGGATGCAGGTTTGATTCCTGGTTAGGGAACTACGATCCCACATGCCTCAGTGCACCGCAGCTACTGGGCCTGGGCGCCACACAAAAGGTACCACATGCCTCAGCAAGAATTCTGTGTGCCACACTAAGACCCGATGAAGCCAGAGATGAGAAGTGAGATATTTATTTTAGAAAAAGGAGAAAGAAAAAAACAACATGGAACAGAAGTCAGAAGCAGACTGGAAGTCAGAAAACTGTGAGGCTGCATTCCATTTTTTTTTTTTTTCTTACCAATAACTGTGATTCTGGCATTTTAAAATCTTCCAGTATCTTTTTTCTATATATATTAAATGGAATTCATAGTAACATAATAGTTGTATGGTGGGGCTTCACAGGTGGTGCTTGTGGCAAGGAATCTACCTGCCAATGCACGAGGAGCAAGATGAGGTCTCCATCCCCAGGTCAGGAAGATCCCTGGTGTAGGAAATGGCAACCTGCTCCAGTATTCTTGCCTGGAAAATTCCATGGCCAGAGGAACCTGGCAGGCTCCAGTCGATGCAGCTTGCAAAGAGTCCAAGTGATTGAGCAGTTGAACAAGAGACTTGTATGGTGCTCCTCTGATGATAAAATGAGAAAGTTAATATGTAACCAAACTTAACAAACATATCTCCAGTCCCTGTAGCTCTAGGGTGCATATAAATAAAGTAATATTAATATTAATTACCTGCCTTAAGGTCCCAAACTGATTCAGGACAATATAGCTCCAACTCAAGGCAAAGAATCTTACTCTCATGAATCCTCAGGAATAAGTTCACTTATCTTTTTCTGTCCTCACCTCATTCTTCCTATCTGCACTTGTGTGGGATCTCTCACTATTGTCTTGACTGCTAGTTTCCTGTGCTTTCAACACTACAGACCCTCCATGTGCTTGAAACCTCAGTCCCCTCTAGTTTTCACAGTGTTCCGAGAAACATGCCAAGTTCTTTGGAGCAATTAGTAGTTCCTTTTCCGATGCCTGCATCACATTGTTGCCTGGGCCCCAGTAGCACATTATGGGCCTCAAATGTCAGTGTTCTTCATAAAGACGGCCTTTTAGTGCTTTTCCTAGTCCTTTATCTCTAATAGGTGTCAGATCCTTTTTGGGGGCCTGTTAGAAATACACACCATCTTTTAATTTCCTCAACCATGGAGCACATAAAGTTCACTTCAAAATTCCCTCATTCCAAAGCATATCGAGAGACACAGGCGGGTACTTGAACATGTTCATGCCCAACTGTGTACAAAACAGGGGGCTCGGCTTGGTGCTCTCTGGTGATCCAAAGGGATGCAGTGAGGGAGGATGCGGATGTGGGAGGGAGGGTCGGGAGGGGTGGGATATACGTATGCTTAATGCCAAAATCACTGCAGACGGTGACTGCAGCCATGAAATTAAAAGACGCTTACTCCTTGAAAGGAAAGTTATGACCAGCCTAGACAGCATATTAAAAGCAGAGACATTACTTTGTCAACAAAGGTCCATCTAGTCAAGGCTATGGTTTCTCCAGTGGTCATGTATGGATGTGAGAGTTGGACTATAAAGAAAGCTGAGCGCCGAAGAATTGATGCTTTTGAACTATGGTGTTGGAGAAGACTCTTGAGAGTCCCTTGGAGTGCAAGGAGATCCAACCAGTCCATCCTAAAGGAGGTCAGTCCTGGGTGTTCACTGGAAGGACTGATGTTGAAGCTGAAAACTCCAATGATTTGGCCACCTGATGTGAAGAGCTGACTCCTTGGAAAAGACCCTGATGCTGGGCAGGAAGAGAAGGGGACAACAGAGGATGAGATGGTTGGATGGCATCACTGACTCGATGGACATGGGTTTGGGTAATCTCCGGGAGTTGGTGGTGGACAGGGAGGCCTGGCGTTGAAAGTTTGTTGCTGAATGGTAAGATGCCGGCATTCTTGGCCTCCGGAGGAGATGAATTCAATCTGGGGCCAGAGACGAGGCTGGATTGCTCAGAGCTTTTGTGTAATAAAGTTTTGTTAAAGTATAAAGGAGATGGAGAAAGCTTCTGACAGGCATCAGAAGGGGACAGAAAGAGTACCCCCCTTCTAGGCTTCAGCTGTATGTTATATAGTCACTCGCAGTCTGCTAATGAAAAGAATGTCTTAAAATTTAGAATGGCACCAGATAATTCATCCCCAATGAGATGGAGAAAGCTTCTGACAGGCATCAGAAGGGGACAGAAAGAGTACCCCCTTCTAGGCTTCAGCTGTATGTTATATAGTCACTCGCAGTCTGCTAATGAAAAGAAAAGAATGTCTTAAAATTTAGAATGGCACCAGATAATTCATCCCCGGCCATAAACGATTGACTTGAATCTTGTAAAAGAGCAGATTACTAAACAAATAGTTTCGTTTACATAGATTAGGGGAACAATATCTGAGTAAGTAGGTTGGGCCATTTGGCAGAATTTACAGAATCTGGGGTAAATCAACATATCTTAAGACAAACATTTTCATAAGAAAAAAAAATGTATTGGTTAACTCAAGGTTTGAGAGTAGTTAGCTTCAGGTGAGACCAGGTGTCTAGGCAACACAGCATTTTAAGAGAAACCTCCTTTTAAATTTGTATAGAGAAGAAAAAAATATCGCTGGTTTGTTTCCTCCTGCCACTTAAGAGAGATAACAATGTCTGGCACTTGCAGACTATTTCCTCTGTTTGGAGACCCCTGGACTTCCTGCCTGTTACCCTCTCAGCGTGCTGCGGTTCATGGGGTCACAAAGAGTGGGACACTACTGAGCAACTGAACTGAACTGAATGCTTATTCATGTTGTTGTACAGCAGAAACTAACACATTTTAAAGCAATTATCCTCCAATTTCAAACATTTGAAAAAAGGAAAAAAACCAGCCAAATTAATTTCTAGGATAAGTTTGGATGTGACTCTGTCACACAGTAAACAATGTTAATATGAAATATGTGAAGTCATTGAATGGACAGAGAACCTTCTTGGATTATCCCAACCAGAAAAACTTTCTCCTTTGTAATCCTGTACTGCCTTTTCCTCTTACACCCCTCTAGCCCTGATATGTTGAAAAGATATATATGTATTATCCAGACTAAAAGCAACTGGAGGCAAGGATTGGACTCCTTGATCTAATATACCACTATGCTGAGCGTAGAACCTTGAATAGATACAAACACAGATTAGCAAACTTAGATGCCCTTCTCTAGTACTAGCCCAATTTCATAGTAACCCTTTCTCACATGTAACCACAAGGATACACACTCATAACTATTTCCTAGACTTTAAATATTCCCAGAAACTGTAGTAATGCCATACATTTGTATAGAATTTTAAAAATCATTTAGTTTCCAAGAGTAATTTATCTCTATATCTACTTTTGGTTCTCTCCAGAGATACAATTCTGGTTTCTTCATCCCTTTTAGAGCTGCAGGAGATGCTCCAGGGGGCTAGTACAAAGAACAGAGTTCTGGAAGTCTGGAGACTCTGGTCCTAGTCACAAATCTTTTGCTACTAATGTATGTGACTTTCTTCTATCAATGAAAATGCACCTGAAATTTCTTTCATCATGTATGGATAATACAGCAGACAGAGAAATTATTGTCATGAAGGAAGAAGTTGACACTCACAGTTTCTTAGAAATAGGATGTATAGCACATCATTTTGTGCCACATGGGAAATTCCCAGTTTTGGCATGAGGCAGAGGGAGATTCCCAGTTTTGGGGGAGGCAGATTAAAAAGCCTTAGGAGATGGCACAGCCCAGGGCCTTTATTGGGGTTCTCACAGGAAGGAAGTATTGGAGTTCCAGCTTCAGCATCAATCCTTCCAATGAATGTTCAGGACCAATTTCCTTTAGGATTGACTGATTTGATCTCCTTGCAGCCCAAGAGATTTGAAACTCCAAAACTTTGGCCACCTGATGTGAAGAACTGACTCATTGGAAAAGACTCTGATGTTGGGAAAGATTGAAGGTGGAAGGAGAAGGGGACGACAGAGGATGAGATGGTTGGATGGCATCATCAACTTGATGGATGTGAGTTTGAGCAAGCTCCGGGAGTTGGTGATGGACAGGGAGGCTTTGCATGCTGCAGTCCATGGGGTTGCAAAGAGTCAGACATGACTAAGTGACTGAACTGACAGGAAGGAATGAGTGAGGCAGCATAGACTTGTGAATTAAGTGTAGGATTGGGTAGTTCAAATAATTTCAGAGAGCTTGTACTATAAAGGTGGTTTCTAGTTACCCTGTACCACAGAATAATTTACGATAGAGAGAATCTTGGTGTGTGAGAGTTTGATAAAGGAGAGAGTTAGAATTGGGGGCTCTGGATTTGTTGGTTTGTGTATCAAAAGCATACACACAGGGGAGCCATATGCTCTCTCTAAGAATTAGCTAGCCCTGGGAGGGGCAGTGACTCCAATATCAAGGCTTCAATTGCAAGAGCATCAAGAATATAGAAAATAGAAAATAAAGTCAATGCAGACATTATTTGAGTTGCTTCAACTCTCAGGACCTCAGTTTCCTTGTCTGTAAAATGAAAGTATTGAATAAAGTGGCCTTGATCTCTCTCTAAAAATCTCTGACTATGAGAAAAAAAATCCCTTGGCTCTGCATAAGGTAGTTCAAGCTTCTTCTTATGCCAGTTCAGTTTAAACTGTGGCTATAGTTCAAACTGTAGCTCTATCTCATGTAGAAGGTATTGTTTGTGTTTTAATAACTGTATTTTTAGAAAATAAGATAAGCCTAATAACTCTAGCACTGAAACATTTTGTGTCTCATTTACACATTGTTTTCCTTAATAGGAACTGAGTGGATAAAATTTTGAGTTATCTAGTAAAACCGTGAAACCTTAGGTGTCAGACAAATCTCATTCAGATTTACTAGAACAGTGAGGACCAGTTGGATAAGGTATAGTTCATTTCAGTCGCTCAGTCACATCTGACTCTTTGTGACCCCATGAACCACAGTACACCAGGCCTCCCTGTCCATCACCAACTCCCAAAGTTCACCCAAACCCATGTCCATCGAGTCTGTGATGCCATCCAACTATTTCATCCTCTGTCGTCCCCTTCTCATCCTGCCCTCAATCTTTCCCAGCATCAGGGTCTTTTCCAATGAGTCAGCTCTTCACATGAGGTGGCCAAAGTATTGGATTTCAGCTTCAACATCAGTCCTTCCAATGAACATCCAGGACTGATCTCCTTTAGGATGGACTGGTTGGATCTTCTTGCAGTCCAAGGGACTCTCAAGAGTCTTCTCCAACACCACAGTTCAAAAGCATCAATTCTTCAGCGCTCAGCTTTCTTTATAGTCCAACTCTCACATCCATATATGACCACTGGAAAAACCATAGCCTTGACTAGATGGAACTTTGTTGGCAAAGTAATGTCTCTGCTTTTAATATGCTGTCTAGGTTGGTCATAGCTTTCCTTCCAAGAAGTAAGCGTCTTTTAATTTCATGGCTGCATTCACCATCTGCAGTGATTTTGGAGCTCAGAAAAATAAAGTCAGGCACTGTTTCCTCTGTTTCCCCATCTATTTGCCATGAAGTGATGGGACCAGATGCCATGATCTTAGTTTTCTGAATGTTGAGCTTTAAGCCAACTTTTCACTCTCCTCTTTCACTTTCATCAAGAGGCTCTTTAGTTCTTCTTCACTTTGTGCCATAAGAGGGCTTCCCTGGTGGCTCAGTTGGTAAAGAACTCGCCTGCAATGCGGGAGACCTGGGTTAGATCCCTGGGTGGGGAAGATCCCCTGGAGGGTATCATCTGCATATCTGAGGTTTTTGATATTTCTCCCAGCAATCTTGATTCCATCTCATCCTCTGTCATCCCCTTCTCCTCCCTCCCTCAATCTTTCCCAGCATCAGAATCTTTTCAAATGAGTCAGCTGTTCGCATCAGGTGGCCAAAGGATTGGAGTTTCAGCTTCAACATCAGTCCTTCCAAAGAACACACAGGACTGATCTACTTTAGGATGGACTGATTGAATCTCCTTACAGTCCAATGACTCTCAAGAGTCTTCTCCAACACCACAGTTCAAAAGCATCAATTCTTTGGTGCTCAGCTTTCATTATAGTCCAACTCTCACATCCATACATGACCACTGGAAAAATCATAGCCTTGACTAGACATGCCTTTGTTAGCAAAGTATGCTGTCTAAGTTGATCATACCTTTTCTTCCAAGAAGCAAGCATCTTTAAATTTCATAGCTGCAGTCACCATCTGCAGTGATTTTGGAACCCACCAAAACAAAGTCTGCCACTGTTTCCACTGTTTCCCCCTCTATTTGCCATAAAGTGATGGTATAGTTATTTATATATTAATCACTCAGAAGCAAATTAATGCTTTAGTTTGAGAAAATTAATATTAACTCCTTGATTAATTTGCCAAATATGATCAGATGTATGTCTGAGAATAAATGACATTCATAGAGGCCAGGCACTACTCAGGTAATTTTAGAAGAATTATTTTCCAGTTTTTTTCCCTAACACATAAATTAAAGGTTCAGAAGTTCAAAACATGTAATTTTTGTTTCATGATTTTTATTTATGACCTATGGTCTTCAACCTTTATTCTCCCTCCCTAACCTTTATTCAACTCACATAACCCCCAATAATGCCAACCTGACTGCATATATTATAACTTTGGGACAGATTTAGAATAGAAGTGCTGTGTGTGGTTGTGCAGATTGTAGGGGACATGATTCATAAACAGACTTAATCCTGGCCTTCCAGATGCTTTCAGTTTAGATAAGATGTGCATCTTGCAATATCAGTAAGAGTAGTGTGGGGGAAAAGCATTTCAGAGTTTCATAGGATAGAAAAGTAACTTTTGGTTTGGATGATCCAAGAAGTGCTGCTGCTGCTGCTAAGTCGCTTCAGTCGTGTCCGACTCTGGGCGACCCCAGAGACGTCAGCCCACCAGGCTCCCCCATCTCTGGAATTCTCCAGGAAGAACACTGGAGTGGGTTGCCATTTCCTTCTCCAGTGAGTGGAAGTGAAAAGTGAAAGTGAAGTCGCTCAGTCGTGTCCGACTCTTTATGACCCCATGGACCGCAGCCTACCAGGCTCCTCTGTCCATGGGATTTTCCAGGCAGGAGTACTGGAGTGGGGTGCCATTGCCTTCTCCGAAAGAAGTGCTAGATGCTAACAAAAACTACCATGTATCTTAGACTGCTCAAGTTGGCATGACAAAATACCAAAATACCACTATACTGATGGCTTACACAACAGACAGTTATTTTCTTAAGAGTTCTGGAAGTTGTGAAGTCCAAGATCAAGGCGCTGGTTAATTCAGTTTTTAAAGAGGGATCTCTTCCTGGCTTATAGGTGGCTATGTTCTATGTCCCGAGAGACAGAAAGAGAAAAAGACAGAGAGAGACTGAGAGACAGAGCTCTCTAGTGTCTCTTTTTACAAGGGCACTAATCTCATTATGAGGGTTCTACCCTCCCGACCTCATCTAACCTAATTACCTCCCAAAGACCCCACCTTCAAATACTAATACATTGGGGACGAGGGTTCAACATAGGATTTTTATGGGAAAACAAACATTTATTTCATAACACCATGTGAATGGCACTTCCCAGAATCATAAAGTACATAATTTTTATAACTGTTGCCTCTTTCTCTCTCTGGAGCATCTTTCAACTTTACTTTTTTCCTATATCATATTATTCTACTCGTATTCTCAGGCCCACTTAAGGTTCCAACTCCTCCACTTATTTCTTTAAAAATAAGAACTACATATTTTCTGGAAACTGTAGTGGATATCGGAAATATACCAACAAATGAGATATGTCCCTGCTTTCTCTTACCTTGCAGTCTATTAAATGAGAGAAATGCTAAATATAATAAAGTGTCAAAGATGCAGAGATATGAGCCTGTAATGTGTGTGTGTGTGTGTGCGCGCTCAGTTGTGTCTGACGCTGCAACCCCATGGACTGTAGCCCACCAGGCTCCTCTGTCCATGGGGTTTTCAGGCAAGAATCCTGGAGTGGGTTGCCATTTCCTCCTTCAGGGGATCTTACTGACCCAGGGATCGAACACTTGACTCTCGTGTCTCCTGCATTGTCAGGTGAATTCTTTACTGCACCACCTAGAAAGCCCTAGACCAAAAAAAAAAAAAAAAAAAAAAATTAGTTGTACAAAAGAGAAAAAGGAAATGAGAAAGCCTGTGGGATGTTCAGAGTACAGTAAGAATTCACAGAGTTTTAAGCTGAATTTTCAAGAATGAATAAGAGTTGACAGGTGTGAACATTAAACATTGAGGCAAGGCATGGAGATAAGTCACTGAAAGCTTGTTATCGCCTTCTAAAGAGTTTGAACTTTAGCCTGTAAAAGGCACCACTGAGGAAAAACACTGATTTAGAAACATCATTGGTGATGTGACAGATGCAAGTTCAGAGTAAGAGACAAGTGAGTTAAGAGAGACAAGTTAACTGTAAGAATAAAAACAGATGCCAGGATGATGATGGCAGTGAGATGGATGTGGAAATGAATTCAAGAAATATTAAATAAGGAATAGCCATGCAATTTAATGGGTAAGTAAATATGAGAGGATCAATGAAAGGGAGGAGAGTATTGTGACTGCAAGTTTCTGAGTCCCAGTTAAATGACTGGATCTTCCCATGAGTTTAATTGCAAAAGTAAGGATGAATATAGGATGCAGATAGAGAAGGAAACAAGGTTTAAGGAGAATATGCTTTAAAAATTATTGTTAAAGGAACTTAATTGTGTTCACATCTTACCTTAAAGGAGTTAAAAAAAGAGAAAAGACAGCAAATGCAGGACAGAAAAGGATTATGAAAGTATAAGCTCCATCCATTATAGGAACAGGTAATAAGAGGTAGATAATGTGAAGAAAATAGCACTGAACTGGAGAAGAAAAACCTCTTCCTTTGTTATAGAAGCAGAAATAGCTAGGGTGAATATACACTGAAGTAAGTTGCAGTTTTGTAGGGTCAGAGGTAAGATGGTAAGGGAGTTAGTGTCTGACAGCTTCATTTTTTTCCATGTATAAATCTGCTGAAGTTGCAGGAAAGATGGAGTAACGATCTGAGAAGAGTAAAGAAAGCATGAACTAGCTTCTGTGAGGGACAGGAGAGAGCTCAGAGGCAGGTAAAAAATTTGTCACACAGTAGAGGGGTTAGCACACATTTCTAGTGGTAACGATACCCACAGATATGTAATAGCCTTTTGTAATGCTTAACAGTCCAAGTGTCTGAGTGGTAAAAGCACATATCTGGGTTTATCCATGGCTATGAATTGACAGGATATATAGAGGGTTAAGGGGCTTCCCTTGTAGGTCAGTCAGTAAAGAATCTGCCTGTGGTGCAGGAGACCTGGGTTTGATCCCTGGGTTGGGAAGATCCCCTGGAGAAGGAAATGGCAAGCTACTCCAGTATCATTGCCTGGAAAATCTCATGGACAGAGGAGCCTGGTGAGCTGCAGTCCATGGGGTCACAAAGAGTCGGGCATGACTGAGCGACTAACACTTACTTATAGATGGTTAATAGTCTGTGGCTACTGAAGTGCTGGTGAGAGTCATTTAAGAGACTCACTAGAGATTTAGATCAAGTCGGACAAGAAGAGAAACCTCAAAGAAAATGATGAATGGAGAACAAAAAGGAAAAATGCAAAGAACAAAGTCTCAAGAAAGTTGAAGAATAGGTTGGCAGAGGGGAATATAACGGCTATAAGGATAGAATTGGATAGTCAGATCTTAGAAAACTAGAATTTAACATTCCAGAGATAAGTGCATTCCAAGGTCCTGCTTCAAACCTGTGCTTGGGTTATTGGAATTGGAAGAAGAATTTAGGGATCAAGGAGCTTAAGACTAGGTTGTTGCAAGGGCAGTTATATGCATGATGAAATCATAGGTGATCTTGGCAGGAGTTGGGCCAAAAAATGAAAATAATGAGTCATACCAGAATGCTTAATGGTGAGAGGTGTGGGATATAATATAGAATAAATAATGAACAAGTAATCTGTTATTCAACTCAAAGTTTACAACATATTACTCACAGATATTATTTTACTTAAACAAGCTATGACATAAACATGACTATTAGTCTCATTTTGTAGAGAAAGATAGATTTAAGTTGGAACCCCTCAAACAAAAACGACTCAGCCAGTAAGTGACAGAGCTGGAATTCAAGCCCACATTTTTTGATTGCACAGCTTCTTTTCCTTTCCAGGTTAAATGCTGTTTTAACTAGCGTAAAATTTTACCTCTCCAAGCACACATTTCACAGAACTCTAAAGGTATAATGCCTTAATCCAAACAGAAAACACTGAAATATGTCATTTAAAGCCCATTGGTTTAAGTAGAAGGTGGTTTCCCAGAAGCTTCTCTTTGAAGAGAAGTATGTTTCTCCTAGTTTGTGCCAAGGAAGTAAAAACTCTCATGTACACACACGAAGCATAGATGCCCCCCTTAGATGCCGTAGTTCAAGGGTGGAACTGAATCCTCTACCACACCACAAAAGCTGCTTGGCACTGAACTTACCTCGATTACATCTTCCCTGTAGCTCAGATGGTAAAGGATCTGCTTGCAATGCAGGACACCTGGGTTTGATCCCTGGGTTGGGCAGATCCCCTAGAGAAGGGAATGGCAATCCACTCCAGTATTCCTGCCTGGAGAATCCCATGGGCAGAGGAGTGGCGGGGTCACAAAGAGTGACTAAGAGTGACTAACACTACTACCCTCTACACCTTTAAAATGCCAGATGAGCTGGTCAGGAGCTGAGGAAAGGAGCACCAGGTTATTTAAAGAATTTCTGCTTAAAAACATCAACATAAAAAAGTGGATACCTCAGGTCTCATTGTTTGCCTCTCTCTAATGACTCTCATTTCCTCTCAAATATAAAAGTGCTGATAATTATTTAATCAAAATGTTTTTTAAACGCCCAACTTTCTGGGAGCGAGAATTATATTCCCTACTTTTAGACAGCATTATGATCATTTATTTCTTCTGTTTGACTCACCATGACTATTAAGGTAGGAAATTAAAAATGAAAAAAAAGAACTAATTCCTCTTTCATAGTTTCCTTTGATTTTTGCATCCAGAGTTTATCCATGAAGGAATGAGATTTTGGGGAGTCCTTTGTGCTCCTTACCTACCCAATAGTAGTGCCTAGAATATGGCTGGCACTCATGATAATTGACTTACATTTAGCCTAATAACTAGCTCAGGAGACTGTTCATCAGGAGAAAAAACATATTGACAAGGGAAGACAGAAATACCCAAAACCATTTTTAAAGAGGTTAGAAAGGAAGAAGAACTGAATTCAAGAATCTGAGGAAGCAATCTCTTCCTAGACTGTAGACTGAATATTTGGAGGACTCAAGAAAGGGCCCCTATTTTAGGAAAATGCCTAAGGGCAGTCTGCTGTGAATTTGAATGGAGTGAGCCTGCAGATGGCAGGATAAAAGAAAATCAGAATGTTATTATAGAAATGTTAAGCAAAGCTATTTTCAGTTGAGACTTCATGGAAAAAGCTTGAGCTATAAAATCCAGGTAATGAAGTCCCTGAAGTTCTTTACCACACAAGATGTGGGTGTGAGTGGGTGGTGGGAGACAAGCTGAACTGAGAGGTGAGCTGCATAGAATGCCACCGAGACCAGTTTGTGAAATTAAGTCCTTCTTCCCAGCAGAGAATTCACCCCTACTCAAGAAGACACAGGAATTGCCAGCCCATGAAGATGGCTAGGGTGAGAAAGAACTTTGATGTTGGTAGCAGTGATGGAAAAAGGCTCAACAATCAGTGTGACCCAGAGGGCTTCTTCTAGGTACAGTGGGCACAGTCATTGGGAACCTGAATAAAGAGGCAGGGGAGTCTCTAATCAAAGGGGAATGGGAATATCTCACACAGGAGAGGATGCAGAAAGTGATGGTGATGTCAGCATAGACCAGGATCTTTACCATCTGAGGATCATGCCCTACCAGTCCAGTCCCGTGATGTCTGCAGCACAAAGACAACTACTTGACAATAAGGAAAGACTCCTAGCAAATTAGCCCTAGATAGAGCCATTTAAGTAGATAGCATCTTAGACTTTCCAGAAACATGCCATCTAAGACCAAGAATAGACACCAATGGGCATTCCATCCCTCCATAAGTCATCCCTCCATAAATCCTATTCCTAAAATAACTACTAAAAGATTGACACTAATTTATGTTCTGAGGAGGAATAAATACCTTGTGAGGAGAAGCCAGTGTATTTGAGTAAAACCTAATTAAACACAGAGTGCTTACCCTCTTTTGCCAGAATGCAGTTTGGCTTCTCAATTCCAGTGTTAATCACATCAGCCAGTTTGGCTACTGATCCATAATCTATAGACATTAGCACCATTTATACAGACTAGTTTATTTGCTTTTGCATGGGCTGCTTTGATTATAATATTATTTCCTTGGAGAGCCCAATTTAGGACAGACCCAGGACCTCACCTTTTGGGGAGGAAGTAGAGATAAAACTGTATAAAAAATATCTGTTTTTCATAGAAATGCAAAGGTTTACTAGGAGAGTAATAGAGTAAAATAACGTTTTTGAAATATTAACCCTATCCCCCCCACCCCGATATTTCTCTATTTCATTTCTTTCCATACAATATATTGGTTATCTGTTCATTATTCCAGGGAAGAGCACAGAGCTTGTGACTCGATCCTGGCTTTGTTTTCTAAAGGCCTTGCAGGAAGGGGTTAGAGGAGAGTTAAAAGTGTTTGGAAAACATATGGACTGAGAAGAGTGAGGTGTCCCCCTTCCTACGCTAGAAAAATACTCTTCTAGGCTTGAGAAGGGAAGGAGCAATGCAGGGGTTTTGTTGAGAATAGGGAGGGCCTGAGAGGATGGCCCAGTACCTCTCTTCTTTGGCCCTTGTCCCAGAAGGTGGTCTGAGCTCTATGGTGCCTTCAAGAGCAGAAAATGGACCTAGTTTTGTAGACAGGGCCTAGGAAACGTGACAAGACCTCGGGGGGGCGGGGGGGGGGGGTGGATGCACAGAGGTCCAAAGATAGTCACTAAGAGATGACTGAAAAACAAGACAAGAATTGCTGTGTCTTTACACATAAGAAAAAAGGAACAGGGAGAACTCCAGTCCTGGAGCAGCTGCAGAGAGAGGACCAAAGGTCATTATGATGATGATGTGCATAGAAAATGAGGTCCAGACAGCATCCTTACCCTTGGGACTTGGCCCCCTCAAGCTCTTAGACACAAACTGGAGAAAGGATAGGAAACACATAAAGTTTCTTCTACACAAGCAAAATAGAGGCTTGAAATCCAGTTTAGGTTGAGTTATTGAGCAGGAAAGCTAAATTTACTTCATATCAGAATTTGAGGCTTCAATTTACAATAGGTAAACTGCCCCTTATGCTAGTTGGCTACTTCACACATTTATGTCTTGGGTTCCCAACCGGGTACACATCTTGACACCAAAAGCTGTCTTTGCATCCTTATATTTCCTTGAGCATTTTAATGGCCACTCAATCATTTAACATATTTGTGAAGCACCTATGAGTTTCCTGGACTGTTTAGTTCCCGGGAGCGCATCTTTGAACAAAACTGGGGATTTTCCTGGTTTCATGGAGTTCACAGTCTTATGCAAGAAATGGACAATACTCTGAAGACCCCCCCAGAAGAATGTATGATCCATTCCATTCAAGGACTCAAGATCACAGAAATTTTCTTGATCTGGGCTCAAAACCAGACTGCTTCATCTCCTCTGTCCTCAGATGTTCTGCTTCTGGTGATATGAAAAGTAGTGAAGCATATAAACATTAAAAATGGCAACAACAGTCTGTTAGTAGGTGAAAGTGTACCACATATTATACAAGAGAATTAAGGCATGTGTCTTAACACTGTGTGTCTTAACACTATGTATTAAGTTAAGGAATATTTCTAAAGCAAAAAATAAAATAATCTATATAGCCTGGAAAAAAAAGAGACGATTAATATTCAAATGAACAACTATATGACATTTAAGCTGTGATAATGAAGTGAAAATTATACATCAGCACAAGAGAGATATCAAGAGTATTCACTAGTTTGGAATCCATTACATTTGCCCAGTGAAACTGTTAAACTGAACTGACTGGAACTCATGCTTTTGGAGCACTGACAATAATTTGGAATAAGTTAAGAACATTTTCTCAAGAAAGTCAAAATACACAAATGAAAGAAGCAAATATTTATATTGAATACATAAATAAACCAACCAAAGGCTTTATTCATAAGAAAAGGGGGAAATGAAAGTAAAAAATCACATGAAGACAAGAACAAATATATTTTTCCTAATTTAAATTCAAGGGATAGTGAACACAGGGGTATATCTGGACAGACTGGCAGCCTGGAAAGGGTGCAGAAGCCTCGAGCCCTCTCCTCATACCTTGCCCTCTGTATCCCTTCCATCTGGTTATTCCTGCATTTTATCTTTCTAGTGAGCAGGTGATCTAGAACTTATAGGGACAGAAGACAGAGGCCCTAGACTCTAAGGACAAAGTGCGTGTCTTTAATTTTTTCATGGGGAATCATCCATCTCTCACTGAGTCCAAGACAGGTTGGAAAACAGAACAAAGGTTAGGTTCAGGATGGTAGAATAGAAGGACTTGCACTCATCTTCTCATCTGAGGGCACCAAAATAAAAACTAGCTCTTGAACAATCATTTACAGGAGGATGCTGATACCCCAAAAAAGATACCTTATGTAAAAAGGACAAAGGAGAGATCTCAGCAAGATGGTAGGGGGGTGTGATCATGATAAAGTCAAATCCCATACCTGCCAGGTTGGCAACCCACAACTGGAGAACCATAATACAAAGAAATTCTCACGCTGCTGTTAGGTTCTAGGCTCCACATCAGGCTTCCCAGCCTGGGGACTCAACAAACGGACCGGGAATCTCCAGGGAATCTGACTTGGAAGTCCAGAGGATTTGATTGCAGAACTTCCACAGGCCTGGGGGAAGCAGAGGCTCCACACTTGGAAGGCACAAACCAAACTTTGTGCATGCCAGGACTAGGGAGAAAGGAGCAGTGGCCACACAGGAGACCACAGAGCCTGTTGACTCCAGGGCTGGGTCACCTCAGGCCAAACAACAAACAGGGAAGGAGCACAGCCCCACGTCAGTAGACAACTGGATTAGTTTTTCTGAGCACCACCCTGTCCGCCAGAGCAAGATTCAGTTTTCCCCACTGCCAGTCCCTCCCATCAGGAAGCTTACACAAGCCTCTCATCCTCATCTGGACGACTTCAGAGTTCTGTTTTGGAATTTGCACTTAACCTCCATTCTCCAGCATTTTTCTAGGTGTCTTCCTTTCCTGGCAGAGGATATGGTCAGTCTATTACCCTGAGTACCAGTGCTCAGGGCTCCTCCCCCACGTAAGCCCCTGCCCACCTCTGCCCACTCCAAATTTGCTGATGCCATGTCCATGTTCTCTCTGCCTTTCTGTGAATGATGAACTTCTGCAGTGCCCATGATTCACACAGTGATAGCTCCTACTGGCTTTTAGGAGTCAGGTATCACATGCCCTTCCTCATCTCCAGCTCTATCAATGTTCCTCCATCATACTCGTGCTTCCCTCCATCATAATCACTTGCTGCACTCTATTGCAATCATCTGTTTATAGCTCTCTCTCTCCTCAGGGGATGTAAGCACTTTAAGGCTGAAACAGTTTTTGTTTATCTTTTTTGCCACAGTGCTGGATATAAACTGGGAGTTCGGCTTCACTTCAGCCAATGAAGGAATAAGCTGTCATCATTATTTAATATGCATGCAACATTTTGACTCCATGCCTAGCATGATGTTAATGATTTTACATGTAGTAAAATGTACATTTTAGTATTCTCCTTCTGAAGATAAGGCTGTGAGTTTGGGTTAAATAACTCAATGTTTTAGCACCTAAAAGAGAAACATATTGGGTCAAACCAGAGATAGGGCCAGTGGAGAGAGATTTAGCAGATGAGGACTTTTAGCGTTCCTAAATCTCATGTGAATATAGCTGCATTTTTCTGCCTCTATGTAATATGGGTTTGGGCTTTAGCATTTCAAATGTCATTGTAGAAAGACAAAGATACAGAAGGAGAAAGGACTTTGCTATTACTATGTGTGTGTGCATGCTCAGTCATGTCCTGCCAGGCTCCGCTGTCCTTAGAATTCTCCAGCCAAGAATACTGGAGTGGGTTGCCATTTCCTCCTGCAAGGAATCTTCCTGACCTAGGGATTGAACCAATGTCTCCTGTGTCTCCTGCATTGGCAGGCAGATTCTTTATCACTTTGCCACCTGGGAAACCCTTTCCATTATAAAGCCATCTCTTTTTACTCCATTTTTCCTAAAGTCTCCCACCTGTTCACAACTAACTTCTATAAAGGGCATTAACTTGTCAAGTTATTTTGAGACCATCTGACCATTCTTCCTGAAGCTGAAAATTTCCCGGATGAATATCCTGAGAAACTAGTTGGGTTTTTTCCTAATAACATTCAAAACCATTAATTAATTCTTCTGTGAACAGATTCAAACCACAAAGTTTGTAAACGACATTGGAAGAAGTTAAGCTGACTACCAGCATAAATATTTTCCTCAACATGGACTGCAAGTGGCTTGCATTTCAGCTCTGCAGAAAGAGCCAGGACTGGTGGGAATGCAGTAACTAGGGACTAGCAATCCCAGTCCATGTATCTCTCTAGGGAGGACTGTCCTTTAAGGTGCCATAAGGATCAGTTAATCAGGCCAGCCTGAGGTCTTGGGTCATGTCGGAAAGAGGAAATAACAAAATCTTCATGGGAAAATTATGCGAAAATGAAAATAGCCTGAATATACAAGTATTATCTAGCACCCTAGGGAGGTTATAAGTGTAGCCTGAAAAAGAAAAAAAAGGGGGTTGGATGGGGTAGAGGAGAGAGGGGTAATGGAAAGAAACCAGATGAGGAGCTTAGTCTCAAGTGTGTTAGAATATTTCCACGAGTGTGTTGCTGTCTTTCTCTGGATCAGTTTCATTCTGGATGTGTCGCTTTCTGTAAGATACTTTCTGGTGCTAAAATTCTATAGTGCTGTTTTCAAGAGCAGAAAAATAGAAGAGTCATGTTTTGCCATTTAATGGCAGGCTGGGAGTTTAAAGATCTCCCACCTCACATTCACCAGTTGCATACCTCAGAGAGAACAAAGCTCATGCTGTTAGATCCCCAAAGGGAATTCTAGATTTAAATAAACCTGACTAAGAAGCCTTTTCTTCTCTTATGGTCCCAGACAACAAATCCCCTTCCTGGGCGTTTCCCACTCACCCAGGCAGAATTCTTCCTTCTTGCTTTCAATAACCCCCAATCAGTATTGCCAAAAAACACATCACATTTTTTCGTAACTATTTCTTTGGTTGTCTAATCTATACTAGAATGGACTAGAAAAGAATTGATGAAAAGAATTGCGTCTTAATCACTTCAGTGTTCTCAGGGTCCATAGTAGTATTGGCCCATGCAAGTGCCAGCTGCTCAGCCGTGTCCAACTCTTTTAAACTCCATAGACTGCAGCCCATCAGGCTCCTCTGTCCATGGGATCCTCCGGGCAAGAATACTGGAGTGGATTGCCATTCCCTTCTCCAGGAGATCTTTCTGATCCAAGGACCGAACCTGGGTCTCCTGCATTGCAGGCAGATTCGTTACTGTCTGAGCCTCCAGAGAAGCCCATTTGGCCCATAGTAGGACTTCAAAGAAAGAGTAAGTGCTCCATAGGAGAATGCATGAGTGATTGTGTTGGGGAAAAAAAAAAAAAAAAAAGCACAGGAAAAAGGGAAAGATGGCTGGCAACAATACCTTCCAAATCCTTTCAAATCTGATATTGTTAAACTTTTATTGATCTAATTAACCAGTTAGTTTTCTAAATATCAACATGATTTTGTGATGACATTCTTTCCCATAAACCCTTACTCTCTGTTTTCTTCAACTTCGATGTACCTATTTCTTGCATTTACACTTCTGCCTCTCGCTCCTCTCAGTACTCAGTTCAATCGCTCAGTCATGTCCGACTCTTTGCGACCCCATGGACTGCAGCACGCCACGCCTCCCTGTCCATCACCAACTCCCAGAGTTTACTCAAACTTTTGTCCATTGAGTCGGTGATGCCACACAACCATCTCATCCACTGTCGTCCCCTTCTCCTCCTGCCCTCAATCTTTTCTTTTCAAATGAGTCGGCTGTTCGCATCAGGTGGCCAAAGTATTGGAGTTTCAGCTCCCTCCTCTAGCACCAGGATATCAGCATAGTTAGACTGACAATTACTTTCATCTTCTTTTCCCTCCACACGACAATATTCTTTGTTCCCCTGTCTTAGGATGACAAATTGAGCAAAAAACATCTTTTGAAACTGATTTCCAAATTGCTTAGGTGATGTACTTTTTTGTGTGAAGTTCCTTTTAAGCAAAGATGCTCTTGCAATTAATTATAAACCAATCTTAATGATGCTACTTTTATTAGATGGATGTGTATCTGCCTTCATGGCTAACTAATCATCATCCTAGTCTTATCATCAATTTCCTCTTCCTCCTCTTTCTTTCCTGATAGCTCCATTTACATTTAGGAGAGATGGTTTCATTCTGTCCTAATTTTTTTTCCTGGTCACTGATTTTCAATGTTGATTCTTATTAGAAATAAAACATCAGAGAACCAGTGTGTAGATTATCTTGACAAGGGAAACCTGTAGAAATGGAGGCTCGTTTCAACACTGTGATTCTAGAAGAAACAGAATGAAAACGCTAGAGCTCTATTACAAAAGTGCTCCAGAAAAATGGGCTCACCCCAAAGCAGTCCAAGGGTGCATTTAAACACACTCAATGCTCAAATTGTCCCTTTTAAAGAGTTTCCAAGTAGAATTACATAATAACTTCATTACAGATGAGATTCACATTTGCAATCAGCTTGTGTATTGCTGTGGTTTAGAATTATAGAATATTGACTGCTGTAGCCCTTTTACTTTTGTAGATGAGGAAACTCAGGCCCGGAATAGTGTGGCTTATTTAAAGTTTCACAGACAGTGACAAATCTACAATGAGAATCCTCATCTAGTACTTCCCTTTTAGCAATCTGAAGCCTTTTCCCAATCAGCTTTCATGGAGACAAAACTTTCCACCTTCCAAATCACTTCTTCCTTGTTTTAAGTTTGCCTCTAAAGCAACTGACAGAGTACAATATGCACGTGGGAACGTGGTACATTCTCATGGCACTCACTGCCATCAATTCAGTTTTCTGATTAGCCCTTTGTAGAAAGTAGGCCCTCTGTAGAAAGTAGGACCCTGGGAGAGTTGGGTGCATCATGTGACAGGTACACTTGAAATCTAGAGGTGGAAGTAAGGAATGGCCGAAACAGCATTTCTAAATCTTCTTTTGCAGATACTTAAAATCTTAAGATGTTAATTATGGGCAAAGAAGGTAATCATGGTAAAATCGATTGAGAAATACTGAAATAAACACAGTTAAATGAGATTTTTAACTTTTACTCTGCAAAATACTCTGTAAACAGATTGAAAAAACATGCTACAAGCAGAAAATATTTGCAAACCACATATTTGACGAAAGATTTATCTAGTATATATAAAGAACTCCCAAAAGAATACAACTGGAATATGGGTAAAAGAGGGACTTCCCTGATAGTCCAGCAGTTAAGACTCCATGCTCCCAATGCAGGGGACATTGTGAGCAATTCAATTCCTGGTCAGGGAACTAGATCCTGCATGCCGCAACTAAGGCACAATGCCTAAAAAAAATTTGAATGGACAAAAGACATAAAAAAATTCATCAGGAAGAATATAGAGATGGCTAATAAATGCATGAAGAGGTGTTCAACATCATTAATCATTAAGGAAAGAAAAAACCATTACTAGATACCACTACACACTCAATAAAATGGCTATAGTCAAACACAATACCAGGTGTTGACAAGGATGTGGAGAAACTAGGTCTCTCATACATTGCTGATGGGAGTGTAAAATGGCATGGCTACTCCAGAAATAATTTGGCAGTGTCTTAGAAAAATAAATATGTACTTAGCATATAATTCATCAATCACATTCCTGAGAGTATATCACAGAAAAATGAAATGGTCACACAAAAATGTATATGAGCATTCATAGATAATTATTTGTAAACTTTATTTATAATGGCCACAAGTTATAAATAATTCAAATATCTTTCAATAGGTAAATGTTTAAAGAAACTGTGGTGCATACATAAAGAGAAAATGAATAGACATTTGATACCTGTAGCAACTTGAATGGATTTCAAGAGAATTATACTGAATAAAAAATCTAATCTCAAAAGGTTACATACTGTATAAAACTATTTAAATAGCATTCTCAAAATTACCAAATTGTAGAGATGGAGAACCTATTAGTGGTTACTGGAGTTTAAGAAGGAAGATGAGTATATAAAGGAGTTAGCTGGAAATCTAGACTGGAGCTATATATTTGGAAGCCATCAATATACAGATGGCACACAAAGTCAGGAGACTGAGATCACTTTGGAGAAAGTGAAGTTAGAAAAGATGAAAAGTCCAAGGCCCAAGTTCTAGGTCCCAATATAATTAATAATCCATAAGAAAAGAAGAGATCAGCAATAGAAACTAAAATACGATCAGAGTGTTAGAATGGGGGGCTTATGGGCTGACACTTTTTCTTTTTCATGTCTTTCTTGTAGTTTTGTCACTTTAAAAATGAAGAGAGCACATCTGTGTCTCCATTCCTTCTCCGCAAACAGGATCATCAATACCATTTTTCTGGATTCCATATATATGCATTAATGTATGATATTTGTTTTTCTCTTTCTGACTTACTTTACTCTGCTTAGCTGTCTCTAGGTGCATCCGCCTCACTGGTAAAATGGACTGTTGGTGAGAAGTTTCTGTATAGCGCAGGTAGCCCACTCTGGGGCTCTGTGATGACCTAAAAGTGGAGAATGGAAGGGCATGGAGAAAGGTGCAAGAGGGAGGGGGTGTATATGTAACTATGACTGATGTGGGCTTGTCTCTTAGCTCAGTGGGTAAAGAATCTGCCCGCAATGCGGGAGACCCAGCTATGCTACTTGGGTCTGGAAGATCCCCTGGAGATGTAAACGGCCCCCCACTCCAGTATTCTTGCCTGGAGAACACTATGGACAGACGAGCCTGGTGGGCTACAGTCTGTGGGTCTCAAGAGTCGGACACGACTTAGCGACTAAACCACCATCATGGCTGACCTCCTCGTTGTGTGGCAGAAACCAACGCAACATCGTGAACATTTTTAAAAATAAATGAATGAAAAAGATACAAGTAAAACTTTTTCTGATATGATGGTAAACTCCCTAAAGACAGAAAAATCTATCGCTTGCTCAGGGAGCCAACATTCTTCTCAAAGAAACTTGTTGAATCAAGATACATATTGGCTAAGATGTTTAATAGTCATGACTGAGGATTGAATTTCTCTGGTATATGTTATGTTGTTTTACATAAATATAACTTGAGGAAAAAAATCTGATTGTATTGCTGGACGACTTTCAGGATTGAATTTTTTTTTCTCCTCTAGATTCTAAGCTTCATAAGGTGAGGAATAGTACCTGTCAAGTTCTTTGCACAGTGCCTTGCACTTAGTAAATTTCCATAATATTTGAACCATTTTAGGTCTCTTTGAAACATGTAAGTACCCTCAACCTTGTATTTATGCAAAACTCCCTTGCTAATGACTAAGCCCTGGGCAGAACTTGTCGATAATTTTACATGTCCAAAATTTTTTCCCTTAAATGGATGAAGTTTTATAGATCATGAATTAAATGCTCAGAGAACCTTAGAAGTTATTTATTCTTACCCTCTCTACCAATCCTCTTATGTTGAATTACTAACTAAACAGAGCTTAGCTGAGATTGGCACTTTTCTAACACTAATAATATTTTCTATGTTTTGTTTCTTTCTGCCAAGAACTTAAAAGGGGTGAGGTAAGCAAGGAAAGGAATTTCCTCTCCAAAGACCAAATCTTGAAAGTTCACGCTGGCATCAGTCACAGTAAGACTTTCTCTAGACCCCCCATACCTGACTTTAGCATCTTTTTTTTTAGCAGGGGTTTAGGAAACCTAGATACTATTTGCAGCTATGCCACTAGCTCACTGTGTGACTTTGGACAAGCCATATAATCTTGATACTATGATTACTCACCCTAACTACTTCTTAAATTTACTGTGAAAATGCTTTAGACAATATTCATGATTGGTTCAAGACACATAGATGGTTAAAAGTCATTGACCTAAATATAGATATTCTTTACATATTTGTCTTTGACTTTATTTTTTTTTTCTTTGCACTCAATTTATGGTGATCTCATGGCTATAGTGAAAAATTAAATTCACAACTGTGTCTAGTCATGCTGTCTTAGTGCTTGAGTTCTAGGTGTTCAGCATCTAGCTCTGCAACACCAGAGCCTAAGCCACATTTGCAGAAAGACCTAGGACTCAGCTGGGTAACCTGATGGACATCTTTGGGGCCTTTTGTCCTGGGTCAGCCGAAATCTATAAGATGTTGTTAAGTTAAATGAATAAGCTAAGTACTTCCAGGCTCAAGCCCATATTTCCTAGGAAACTGTGGAGCATTGTACCTACTGATTGGAGTACCATGTACTAAGCTAGGGGTAGCTGAGAGAAGGCAGTGGAAGGTAAATATAATGATAAGACTAATAACTAGTACTTACTAGTGATTAACTCATTATTAACTCATTTAACCTTCACAGAAACTGCATAGCAATTACCATCATTCCTCATTTAATTGGAAACCGAGGAAAGAGTGGATGATTTTCTGACGGAAAATATTGAAGGTTTGGTAGAAAGTTGGAGGCATTATTTAGACTTCTAAAAAGACCTTCCCTCATGCTATGAAAAACATAAATTAGAAGAATCATGATAAACATGCTAAGAGATGTGTTGCCATGGAAGAGAAGAGAAATGATCTAAACTAAAAGCTTCCAGAAGGAGAATTGCATTCACCCTTTCTTACATTTTCATAGAAGAGACACTTTTTCCCTATTCCTCATAAAGCAGATTATTGTAGTGAACATTTCTTGTCTCTTTCCACTCATTTTTGTTCCAGCTCAGGGATCATGTATAGATGATTTGAAATTTGAGAATGTTATGCTTCAGTGAGGTAGCTTCACTTGCAATATGTTTTTTTTTTTAATTGAATCGCAATGTAAGGACTTTTCTCATTCTCCTTCCCCATGTACTTTCTGCCTTTTGTTTCATAAGAGGGGGCAGGGCTTTCTCAACTCTTTCTCCCATAATGAAGCAGATAAACAGGGAAGATATTCCTCCATTTGTTGAAGAGTTACCATTTTTCCAGATTTTTCCTTGGTATTGGAATGAGTAAATCAAACCCTACTCTTCCCACTGATGCAAATGTCTACATTTAGGGCCAAGTGTTAAGATGGTCCTAGCTTGGCCCGAGATCCTAGCCACAGTTTTAAATGCAACTTCTCGAGAAGTTCTGTATTTTGTGTTTTACTAAACAACCATCAATAAAGCTGGTTCTTTTCAGCTTTTATCTCTCTATACCTATTATTAATATAATCCTAAGGAGAGAAAGCATTTCTAGCACCTGGGATTCCAAGAGGATCATCAGTGGGGATAGAAATAAAAGACTTGTGTTCACCAAGCAGTGCTTTTCCAGGAAAATGCTTCCCTAATATTTGAGGAAACTCTGCTTCCCTGCCTTCCCAGTGCCCAGTAAAAGAAATTTGTCTCTAAGTCTCAGGCTCCATATCCATAAAATAAGGATTATGGACAACTCTGGGAAGCAAGGGTAATGCTATTCTTCATTCCCTCTCCACCCCAGCTTTAGGTTCATAGTAGGACATTATAGAGCCTGGTGAGCTTTCTATCATTTCATCTTGAATGGTAATCAAAACTCCACCTGGTCTTTAGGACACCCTGATTGAGTGTCAGAAGTCATTAAATTAAAAGAGTAAAGATAAACAACAGGAGTCTTTGATCCCTGGGTCCAGTAATCAGTTCATTAAAAAATTAGAGGGTAAGGTCCAATAATGCTCTCTAATCATATTAAAGCCAGGGCAGATCTGACTATCTACATGTTTTGGGGGCCTGTTGGCCTCACCCAGATCTAATAAAGAAAGTGATTTTATCTCTGCTGTTACTAACACTGTCACTCTCTTTCCTGAGGGAAGTGATATAGGTAGGAAAAAAAAAAAAAGAGATCTAGAAAGCTGAGCACCAGGATTGTCCTGCTCACATATCTGTGAGTGCCCCTAGGGATACATTTATTGTATTCAATGTCTCTTTTCATTCTGTTCCCCTGTTTTCATAAAATTTTAAATTTCCAAGATTTAATTCTTTCCTTTTCCATGGAGGAAACAGAGGCATCGCCCAGAGAAATGATCAACATCACAAAGCAAGTTAGTGATGGAATGGAAACAACTGAGAAAATGTATTAATTGATTGAAAGAGTAAACATCTGTTGATCTTCTACCATGGGCCAGCTTTGTGCTAGGCTCTAAGAGTAGGATTAAAAGATGAATAAATATTAGTTGTTGCCTGCCCCTCAGGAGCAATAATATATTGGTGGTACTGTAAACGAACTCTGTGTAATATACAGTGGGATCAGTCAAGACGGAGTGGCCATTTATCCAGAAAGAAAAAAAAAAATTGTCTATGTGTGCGCTGAGTCATGTCCGACTTCTTGAGACCTCATGGACTGTAGCCCACCATGCTCTTCTGTCCATGGAATTTTGCAGGCAAGAATACTGGAGTTGGTTGCCATTTCCTTCTCTAGGAAGGAAATTATTTCCTTCCTTCCTTCCTTCCTTCCTTCTTCCTCACCCAGGGATGGAACCCTGTGTCTCTTGTGTCTCCTACATTAGCAAGGAGATTCTTTACCACTGTGCCACCTGGGAAGCCCATATATATATTCTAATATATCTAATATATTCTAATGTTTCAGTTCAGTTCAGTCACTCAATTGTGTCTGACTCTGCGACCCCGTGGACTGCAGCATGCCAGGCCTCCCTGTCCATCACCAACTCCCGGAGTCCACCCAAACCCATGTCCATCGAGTCGGTGATGCCATCCAATCATCTCATCCTCTGTTGTCCCCTTCTCCTCCTGCCCCCAATCCCTCCCAGCATCAGAGTCTTTTCCAATGAGTCAGTTTTTCGCATGAGGTGGCCAAAGTTTTGGAGTTTCAGCTTCAGCATCAGTCCTTCCAATGAGCACTCAGGACTGATATCCTTTAGGATAGACTGGTTGGACCTCCTTGCAGTCCAAGGACTCTCAAGAGTCTTCTCCAACACCACAGTTCAAAAGCATCAATTCTTCAGCACCAACTTTCTTTATAGTCTAACTCTCACATCCATACATGATTTCTGGAAGAACCACAGCTTTGACTAGATAGACCTTTGTTGGCAAAGTAATGTCTCTGCTTTTAAATATGCTGTCTAGGTTGGTCATAACTTTTCTTCCAAGGAGCAAGCGTCTTTTACTTTCATGGCAGCAGTCACCATCTGCAGTGATTTTGGCATTCAAAAAAATTAAGTATCTCACTGTTATTCTAATATATACATCAATCCAATTTCAATGTGCAATATAATTTCCAAGACTAAAGAATTATATAGATGATTTGAAATGTTATGGTAGAGTTAAAGGGCCCCCTAGGTGACACTAGTGTTGAAGAACCCATCCGTCAACGCAGAAAATATGAGACACGGGTTTGATCCCTAGGTGGAAAGATCTCCTGGTAGAGTTAAATGCAATTTAATTAAATATGTTTATCTGATAGTGAGAGAGTCAATGCCTAGGCAGGTTGATAAGAAGTCCAGGGGTCCCCAAGGAGAGAGGGGTCTGGAATCTCAAGGAGGAGGAAAAGACAAACTTTTTTTCCCCTCTACATTCCTTAGGATTATATCACAATAATGTATACAGTTTCTGGGAAAAAACATTCTGGCCAATCCTGTTATCTTAAAATATAAATTATGGGAGTGGGTCTAGTAAGGTCTTTACAACCTCCAGACATTCTTTTGATTCATTGTAATAACTAATTAAAAGTGTATAACTCCACTGCTAACACTAATGAGGGGGCACTCTTTCTGCCCCCTTCTGGTATCTATGTCAGAAGCTTTCTCTCTCTCTTTATACTTTAATAAAACTTTATTACACAAAAGTTCTGAGCAATCAAACCTCATCTCTGGCCCCAGATTGAATTCTTCTCCTCCGGAGGCCAAGAATCCAGGCATGTTTCATGGTTCAACAACAAACTTTCAATAGTTAATTCTAATAGTTACTGTTTATATACTAAATTGATCTGAAATAAAAAATCACCCATGTAACAGACAATATGCTTTGAAAGATATTGTCTAAGAATGAGACCATATTGCAGAGCTGGGAAGAGCCCTGAAATCTCACCAATTGACTTGACTAGAGGCAAACCCATATTTCCCCATTAAATTTTTCTTTATTCAGATAACTATTTAATGTCTCTAGGAAAGACCTTCCAGTGTTTGAAAAGTTTACCATTGCAGTAAATCCCAGGGAAATCAGCAGGGAATATTAGATTCATTGCAAAGTAAATTGTTCATGGAGACAAGTGGGTTTGATAAGTCACCTTAGGAAGAGCAACTAAGTGGCCATTAGCAGAGGAATGGATAAAGAAAATATATGGCATTAATATACAATGGAATATTACTCAGCCATGAAAGCAACAGCAATAATGCCATTTGCAGCAACATGGGTAGACCTAGAGATTGTCATACTGAGTGAAGTAAGTCAGAGAAAGTCAAATACCATATGATATCACTTACACGTGGAATCTTTAAAAAAAATTGTACAAATGAACTTATTTACCATACAAAAGTAGAGTCACAGATGTAGAAAACAAACGTAGGTTACCAGTGGGGAAAAAGTGAAAGCGATAAGTGAAAGTTGCTCAGTTATGTCCTACTCTTTGCCACCCGAGGGACCATACAGTCCATGGCATTCTCTAGGCACCCCCATGGAGTGGGTAGCCATTATCTTCTCCAGGGGATCTTCTCAACCCAGAGATTGAACCGAGGTCTCCCGAATTGCAGGTGGATTCTTTACCAGCTGGACTACAAGGGAAGAGTGAAAGTGAAACTGAAGTTGCTCAGTTGTGTCCGACTCTTTGCGACCCCATGGACTGTAGCCTACCAGGCTCCTCCGCCCATTGGATTTTCCAGGCAAGGATAGGGGAGTGGGTTGCCATTTCCTTCTCCAGGAGATCTTCCCAACCCAAGGATTGAACCCGGGTCTCCCGCATTGTAGACAGATGCTTTACCATCTGAACCACCGGGGAAGCCTAATAAGGGAAGAGTGGGGAGGTGTAAATTGGGAGTTGGGGCTGACATATACACACTACTATAGTAAAACAGGTAACTCTAAGCACTTACTGCATAGCACATACTCAGCACTCTGTAATGACCTATATGGAGAAATAATCTAAAAAATAGTGGATATATGTGCATGCTTACATAAAACTGATTCACTTTGTTGTATACCTGAAGCTAACACAATGTAAATCAACTATATTCCAATAAAAGCTAATTTTAGAAAAGAACTATTCTTCCTGTAGATTAGACCTGTCCTTAAGTACTTAGGTACTTTTCTCACAGATGGTTGTTCTGCTTTTAATTACAAGCCAAGTTGAGGACATAATTTGAATGTGTTATCTGGAGAAGATAATTACCACACCTCAACTGTATGGAATACAGAAGCTGTTTAAGTTATCACTTATTGAACACATGCAATGGGCCAAGTGCCATTCTAAGTCCTTTATATATCCTGTCATAGTGAGTCCTCACAGCTCCTCTTTGAAACTTACATTTTTATACTCATTTTTTTACAGATGAAGAGTCAGAGTTCCAAAGAGGTAAAACAATATTTGCAAATTGACATAGGTAGTAAGTGTTAAAGGCTAGGATTTGCTTTTGCCTTCTCAATACTGATGTAATAAACATTATACCAGGCATCTCAGGAGATGCAGCAATATAAAAGTTATGTTTACTGATTTCTAGGATTTTATAATACTTGAGGAATCAGCTATTTATGAAAGCAAAGTTACATCAGTGCTAACTATTTAGAAGCATAAACTCTTATAGTAATATTTTAAAAGGAAAAGAGACCACTGTGAAGCCTTTCTGGAAGAGTTGGAAACTTTGTGAAACTTCAAAAGAACTATTCCTACACATTATCATGAGGAAAAAGAGAATTCTGGGCAAGGGTTCTTGAACAAGTGTGTAGGGTATACTTGAAAATCAACAAGTAGATGATTGAATGGGGTTCTTGGTACATGAGGGGCTGTCGAAGAGAAGAAAACTTGGAAGGTTGAGGTGGGTGAAAAGAGAAAGAGCATAGATTATTTCCCAAGAAAAATATTGGAAGAGTTTTAAAGCTATAACATTTCTGATGTATTTCAGGATTGTTTGGTGGATAAAACACTGGCTATTTTGAGGAAATACAGCAGAGTACATTCAATAATGTCATTTAAGGTTTTATTTCTCAGCTATCTCTCTCCAGGACTCCCTCACCCCCATCTACCTAGAAAATAGGGGAGTCAGGGAGAAGGAAATGAACCTAAATTCAAGTGCCATTATGGGGTGTGAAAAGAAGGAGAATAGTTGGGGGGTAGAGCTCTAGATGTCTATTACGGAACCAAGTCTTTACCAATGACAATGAAGCCTGGGACAATGATCCTTTAATGTCCATGTCATTGGACTTGTCATAGATGAGCAATTATTAATTAACTCCTCCTGATGGCTCAGTTGGTAAAGAATCCGCCTGCAAAGCGAGAGACCCGGGTTCAATCCCTGGGTTGGGAAGACCCCCTGGAGAAGGGAAAGGCTATGGACTCCAGTATTCTGGCTTGGAGAATTCCAAGAGGGGTCGCAAAGAGTCGGACAGGACTGAACAACTTTCATTTCACTGGGTGATTCTGTTATGCCAAGTCAGTCTTCAGCCTTGCTCTCATAGATTACTGTTTTCTGTCAATATGTTGGGTTGCTTGCTCTTTTGGTGAGTCAACAACTAGAGTCAAAGACATATTGCATTCATTGTCTTTTCTGAGTTCTTTAATTTGCCTTATTTTTTTTACTTCTAAATGTTATTGTTTCTACTAAAGTTATTTTTCTGGTTCTTTAAAAGGTTAAAAAATCATTTGTAAACCTTGTAGCTTGCTTTCTCCATGAGTCACAGAAGCCATTGTAGGATAAACTTCAAGCAGTTGGGGAATAATGTTTGATAAACTTTGCTGTGTTAAATGTTTTGAAGATCATTCCTGAGCAAGAGAAGCATAATGAATTAGTAGATACAGCACGAAGCTGCAAGTAAGTTAGGAAGTATTTATTCATTGAAGTAATTTCTGAAAATGAAACTTGGAATAGATTTTGGAAGACTCTGTGTTCTGTGTATGGATCTTATTTTGTTAAAAGTGAAAAACTATTGCCGTGGGCTTTACCTTCTTGACTGTAGACCTCAAGTTGCTTCTGGAAAATGTTATTACTCATTGACTTGGGAAACATCTCGAATTGGCAAGTGCAGTAATATTAGCTCCCAGCTTTTGTATATTCAGAGTAGGTAACCTCTATATTAAATCCTCCATATTGGTTATTATATCTATAGCTTAAGAAAACTGTGCAGTAACTATTTTTAACTCTTTATTAAATAGTTTAAGTATCTTAAGGAAAGTTACAGTTACACAGTTAGATTTTTGTCTGATTCTAAGGCCATGTCCTTATCCTTTGTAATATATTACCTTTCAGCCTTGCTGATTCTCTGCCAGACTTGTCTGTGTGTGTGTGTGTGTGTGTGTGTGTGTGTGTAGATGCCTCCTCCCATGTATAAAGACACCCATACAAATATACCTCTACTCTCTTGAGTACATGTTATCTGTAGCACATAGTAGAACTATCACGATTTGTAGTGATCAACAGCTAACTGTACAGACTGCTTTTATGTTCTCCTCCCCACAGTTCAACCAACACACCTGTATGGAGGTAACTTGTATTACTCAGATTTGACCATGTCACTACCCTCCTCAGAAAACTCCAGTGGTTTCCTATAGAAAATGTGATGAAGTCTGAACCTCTAAGCCCTCCTTATCAGCTTTCCTTCCACTTAATTTTACACCCTTATGTCTCATTACATCTTCCCTCCAATTCTAAGTTCTCATCATAGTAGGTTGCCACCATCCCACCAATATGCATGCAATTTCCTGCCTGTGCACATTTTTTTTCATGATGATGTCCCTTATGCCTGCAATTCCTTACCTTCCCTAAGTCTTAAACACCTTTTAAGACAGATGAAACATTTAAAGTAGAACATGTCTTTGTGTTTCCTGATCATATTCAAGCTTTGATTATGTTATATTTCAAAGTTTGACTTCAAGTATGATACTCATTTGTGTATATCTCTGTCTTATCTCACAACTCCCTTCCACCTGCATGTTTTTCTAGCACAAGGAACAACATCTGGTTCATTTTGCATCCATATTGTCTTGCCTGATGCTGAACACATGCTCAGAAAATGTTGGTTGAGTTGCATCAGTAACTAATGTTATCCATTACTGTGACTACTTCATTTCAACAGTGCACAGAATGTGTTTATATCATGAGATGACCAAAATACTAACTTTTCCTGATATAGTTTAACAATATGCTGTTTGATCCATTAGTTGACTTCCTTTATGGAGTCACTAACTTACATGCTTAGGTCAAAACTTTAGAGAACTCATCTCTCTAAAGCAGGAATCACATTTTAAGAGCAAGTTACTATCTTTCAAGTAGGATCTTTCTACATAATGAAGAGGTTCAGTTCAGTGTCCCACTTTTCTTGAATCTAGAACTCTCTATGAAATGTGAAGTAGCCTGTGGTATTTGAGATTAATATTTTATGGATAATTCATATAGTTTAATCTTGAGTATACAATACTTAATACAAGCACTGTACTCTTGCAGACATTTATTTTCATAATAATGATTAATTGTACCCCCAGGAGGTCAGCCAAAGAGCTCCCTCAACTATATCCACTGACCAATTCTCCATCTCCAGTGAAAATACTGGATCCTTTCTTATTTCAAATATTTTAAACTTACTTTTATATGTGAATGTCTGTTTTGTCAGTGTTTTCTGTCTTAAATTGAACATATAAGAACCTACTGTATACCATGGGGAAACTCTGCTTATGCTCTGTGGTGACATAAATGAGAAGGAAATTCAAAGAAGAGGGTATATGTATACATATAGCTGATTCACTCTGCTGTGTAGCTTAAACTAACACAGCATTGTAAAGCAACTATGCTCCAATAAAAATGAGATCAGAGAGATAGCCAGAAGGATTGTGCTGGCCCCAGGCATTGATTCTTTTTTAATTTAGATAAAATTTATATACAGTGAAAAGTACATCTCTTAGGCAGAGAATTAAATACATTTTGATCATTATATTCACCCATGTAACTCCATCTCAAACATGGTATAGAAAGTTTCCATTGCCCCTGAAAATTCTTTCATATCCACTTCCAGTCAATCTTCACATTGCCTCTTGAAGTATGCAGTCTAATCTTCTTCTATCATGGATTACTTTCACTCATTCCATAACTTCATATGAACTCTATCATAGAGTATATATTCTTTTGTGAAGTCTTTGTTTGCTCAATGTTTTTTGAAATTTATCCCAATTTTTTCATGTATTAGTAGTCTATTTTTTACTTCTAATTAATTATTATCCCAATGTATGGACATACCACAATTATTTATCTACTTTCAATAATATTTATTTGAATTATTTCCACTTTCTTGCTGTTATTGCATACAAGTCATTGTGTTGACATATCTGTTTATTTCTCTTGGGTAAATATTTAAAAGTGGGATTTCTAAGTCATAGGGTAAGTGTATTTTTTTACTTTAAATGAAAGTAAACTACTAAACAATTTTCTAAAATAGTTATATCCTTCTTTATTCCCTTCAGCAGCATCATGTCCAACATTTGATGTTGTCAGCTTTTTTTAATTTTAGACATTCTAGTGGGTTCATAGAACTATCTCACTGGAGTTTTAATGTGCATTTCTCTGACAAAATCTACTTATTGGCCATTTATATCTTTCTGTGTAGTGAGTCTACCCAGCTGGTTTGCCAATCACATTATTAGTTTGTAGGAATTAGTTATATAGTTCACCTGCATGCAGGGGGCTTTCAATTTCATTTCTTTTAACTGAAGAGAAGCCATCAGAAGGTTTTAAGCATGGAATAATGTAAAAACAGTGGTGTAGTTATGCAGATTTTGCATTGTATAACTTTAGGGGTTGCCATTCACATTTGTAAACACACACATACATATACTTGTTACAATTTTCCGTCAAATGTCAGCAGATGTCTTCAGGAAGAGACAAGTTTTTAAAGCTCACTCAAAAACACAAAGTGAGTTAGCTATGGACTATGTCATGAACTTTGACAAGGGTTGTTCTGTATTTTGTGTGAGTAATTGAGTGTAACAAGGCAAGGATAAGATGTTTTCCAAGCAGAAGTTTAAAGTATCAATGTTTTAAAGTTGCATGCTGCTGCTGCTGCTGCTAAGTCACATCAGTCGTGTCTGACTCTGTGCGACCCCATAGACAGCAGCCCACCAGGCTCCCCCGTCCCTGGGATTCTCCAGGCAAGAACAGTGGAGTGGGTTGCCATTGCCTTCTCCAATGTATGAAAGTGAAAAGGGAAAGTGAAGTCGCTCAGTCGTGTCTGACTCTTCACGACTCCATGGACTGCAGCCCACCAGGCTCCTCCGTCCATGGGATTTCCCAGGCAAGAGGACTGGAGTGGGGTGCCATTGCCTTCTCCTTAAAGTTGCGTAGGGTATGAGGAAAGAGAAGCAGTTTAAAGCAATAACAGTTTCCAAATAATGCAGAGGAAATACGGATCTAGGATACATTAGGTTAGAAAATGAAGCTTTTCCGCATTTCCATTCTCTGTGATTAGTGTAAATTTCTCACAGTAAGAAATGGTTCCACGATATAGATAAAATGAAGGGCAAGAGTACAAAACCCTTTTTAACAGTCCTTTGAAAGATTTAAGGTGATACTTGTCATACTGACTCTGCTAAACAAAAGAGCATCTGATAACCTTAAAGCCATTTTCCTGACATACTCCTCCAGGTAGAAGGAAGCCTACTTGAAAGTTTGGTGCATGAAACAGGGCACTCAAAGCTGGTGCACTGGCTTTGAGGGATGGGATGGGGAAGGAGGTGGGAGGGGGGTTCAGGATGGGGGACACATGTATACCCATGGCTGATTCATGTGAAGGTATGGCAAAAACCACTACAATATTGTAAAGTA
This sequence comes from Odocoileus virginianus, assembly GCF_023699985.2. Taxonomy (NCBI): domain Eukaryota; kingdom Metazoa; phylum Chordata; class Mammalia; order Artiodactyla; family Cervidae; genus Odocoileus; species Odocoileus virginianus. The sequence goes on along the minus strand of NC_069678.1, from coordinate 20,611,265 downwards.
ATTAGCCTCCAATTAAAATAAATTAATTAATTAAAAAAAAAGAAAGTGGGCTGTGGGAATGGGTTTTATCCTGTGGATTGAACTGGAACCTGATACATAGAAAGCCCAAATCTTTTCGAAGGAAGGGCTATTAGATTATACTAAGAAAGGTCAAAGATAATGGAAAATGAAAGAGATCTCTGGTACCCTAACTTTCTTCAGGGTGAAAATAATCTGAAACAGTTACTCAGCTACAAATACAGCTATTTCTTATGAAAAAAGAAAGATATCTAGAGCACAGTACCACCACCCAGAAAGATCAAGAGATGAGAGGAACTATGAGGTAGGGGACTCCTCTCAGGGATTCATAGTGGGCCCTAATCAAGGAACAGTCTCTATGCCTGAAGAAGGGAGAATTAATATGTTTATATATGGCTAGAGGGAGAATTGCTACAGATCCATAGTTCTGTGAGTTTCCTGTCCTTTGCCTTTTTAATGGGGTTATCTGTAGCCAATATCCTACCTCTGTGAAACTTCTGAGACCTAGCAGAATACCAGAAGGTAATACCATGCAGCTTCCACCTTTAATTTTTTTTTAATATCTTTACTTTTTTGGAACACTCTTCTGAGACTTCCCTGGATGAAAGAAAACGTGGAGGAAAAGGCTGGCCATCAGCCAGCTGTAGCTGAAATACTTGGGAGTGAAGCCATCTTACTCCTAGGTCAGCCCTATGAGTGAACCCTGACAAAATCAGACAGTTCACAGAGATTTGAGAAATAATAAATTGCTACTGTTTTAAGCCTCTAAAGTTTCTTTTCTTCCACAGTAAAATACATAAACTAGAAATTGGTTTTTGTTATCAGAATTTTTCTCCCATAGAAAATTCACAAGTGAATTCCATAGTATTTACTGTGAATCTCTAGCAAAGACTCTCAACTCTCCAACACAACAAGTAAAGCATCAAATTTGGATTAGAAGATCTAAATGAAGACCAGAAAACTATCAAACTCCTAGAGGACTGGCAAAGAAGTCTCGACTATAATATGCTCCAGGTGGATCTTCCTCCAAGTACCACACAATACCTCCATGACTTTTATCAGAAACAAAAGCAAAAGATATTGCAAATTGGGACCAATGAAACTTAAGTTTTTGAATAACTAAAGCAAACTATAAGCCCAAAGTGAAAGACAGCCCTCAGATTGGAGAAAATAATAGCAAATGAAGCAACAGACAAAGGATTAATCTCAAAAATATACAAGCAACTCCTCCAGCTCAACTCCAGAAAAATAAATGACCCAATCAAAAAATGGCCAAAGAACTAAACAGACATTTCTCCAAGGAAGACATACAGATGGCTAAAAAACACATGAAAAGATGCTCAACATCACTCATTATCAGAGAAATGCAAATCAAAACCACAATGAGGTACCATTACACACCAGTCAGGATGGCTGCTATCCAAAAGTCTACAAGCAATAAATGCTGGAGAGGGTGTGGAGAAAAGGGAACCCTCTTACACTGTTGGTGGGAATGCAAACTAGTACAGCCGCTATGGAAAACAGTGTGGAGATTTCTTAAAAAGCTGGAAATAGAACTGCCATATGACCCAGCAATACCACTTCTAGGCATATACACCAAGGAAACCAGATCTGAAAGAGACACGTGCACCCCAATGTTCATCGCAGCACTGTTTATAATTGCCAGGACATGGAAGCAACCTAGATGCCCATCAGCAGATGAATGGATGAGGAAGCTGTGGTACATATACACCATGGAATATTACTCAGCCGTTAAAAAGAATTCATTTGAATCAGTTCTAATGAGATGGGTGAAACTGGAGCCCATTATACAGAGCGAAGTAAGCCAGAAAGATAAAGACCATTACAGTATACTAACACATATATATGGAATTTAGAAAGATGGTAATGATAACCCTATATGCAAAAAAAGAAAAAGAAACTCAGATGTATAGAACAGACTTGTGGACTCTATGGGAGAACCCAGGGGTGGGATGTTTCAAGAGAACAGCATCGAAACATGTATATCTAGGGTGAAACAGATCACCAGCCCAGGTTGGATGCATGAGACAAGTGCTCAGGCCTGGTGCACTGGGAGGACCCAGAGGGATGGGGTGGAGAGGGAGGTGGGAGGGGGGACCGGGATGGGGAATACATGTAAATCCATGGCTAATTCAATGTATGACAAAAACCACTGCAATGCTGTAAAGTAATTAGCCTCCAACTAATAAAAATAAATGGGGAAAAAAATTAAAAAATAAAAAAAAAACAAACAAACAAAAAAATAAAACCCTTCTAAACAAATACTTTATAAAGTAAAGGAGGAAAGAACATTTCATATCAAATTTTTTGATGTCAGAAAAACTGTGAAGTAATTAACAAAGTATATTTATTAAAAGTGTTAGGTCAATATCACTCACGAACAAATGTGCTGATATCCCTAAGAAAACACTGGGAATTGAATCAAGAAATATATAAAGTGAAAATATGTCAGTGAAAAGTGAGTTTTATCTCAGTAATGCATGGTTGGTCTAATAATAATTGGTCCAATAATTTGCCATCTTAATGGAATAAAGGGGAAATATGGTCATCTCAATAAATATGTAACAATTTGAAAATTAATGTCTATTTATGATTAAGAAATACTAAGAAAAATAGTAATAATGAGGAAATTTCTCCAATAAAGGACATCTATCAAGATCCTTCAATGAACAGACAGAATGCTTTGCCCCTAAGATCCAAAACAAAACAAGGATATTTGCTGTTATCTATTTAACATTGTACTTAAGTTCCAAGCAAATAGCAGAAACATAAAAGATTTGAGGTCACTTCAGTTCGGTTCAGTCACTCAGTCAGGTTCAACTCTTTGAGACCCCATGAACCACAGCATGCCAGGCCTCCTTGTCCATCACCAACTTCCGGCGTCCACCCAAACCCATGTCCATCGAGTCACTGATGCCATTCTCTGTCGTCCCCTTCTCCTCCTGCCCCCAATCCCTCCCAGCATCAGGGTCTTTTCCAATTAGTCAGTTTTTCGCATCCGGTGGCCAAAGTATTGGAGTTTCAGCTTCAGCATCAGTCCTTCCAAAGAACACCCAGGACTGATCTCCTTTAGGATGGACTGGTTGGATCTCCTTGCAGTCCAAGGGACTCTCAAGAGTCTTTTCCAACACCACAGTTCAAAAGCATCAGTTCTTCAGTGCTCAGCTTTCTTTATAGTCCAACTCTCACATCCATACATGACCACTGGAAAAACCACAGCCTTGACTAGACAGACCTTTGTTGGCAAAGTAATATCTCTGCTTTTAAATATGCTGTCTAGATTGGTCATAACTTTCCTTCCAAGGAGTAAGCGTCTTTTAATTTCATGGCTGCAATCACCATCTGCAATGATTTTGGAGCTCAGAAAAATAAAGTCAGCCACTGTTTTCACTGTTTCCCGATCTATTTGCTATGAAGTGATGGGACCAGATGCCATGATCTTAGTTTTCTGAATATTGAACTTTAAGCCAACTTTTTCACTCTCCTCTTTCACTTTCATCAAGAGGCTCTTTAGTTCTTCACTTTCTGCCAGAAGGGTGGTATCATCTGCATATCTGAGGTTATTGATATTTTTCCCAGCAATCTTGATTCCAACTTGTGCTTTCTCCAACCCAGTGTTTCTCATGATGTACTCTGCATATAAGTTAAATAAGTAGGGTGACAATATACACTGTCAATAAACAGTGATGTACTCTGTTTCCTATTTGGAACCAGTCTGTTGTTCCATGTCCAGTTCTAACTGTTGCTTCCTGACCTGCATACAGGTTTCTCAAGAGGCAGGTCAGGTGGTCTGGTATTCCCACCTCTTCCAGAATTTTCCACAGTTTATTGTGATCCACAAAGTCAAAGGCTTTGGCATAGTCGATAAAGCAGAAATAGATGTTTTTCTGGAACTCATTTGCTTTTTTAATGATCCAGAGGATGTTGGCAATTTGATCTCAGAAATTAATAAACATTGATTGACTAATTTAAGTGTTTATTTTAAAGTAACATAATTGTCCACATAAAAATTTCTGAAGAATCCTGCACCCAGTTGGAGTTTTTAAAGCAAAGGAATAGATGATTTATGGATGGCAAAGTTATTTGGTGAAAATGTAAGGAGGAACAGGATACTTATAATATCAAGACATCTCACATGTCACTTATCAATTACATAGAAAAGCAATGTTTAATTTTACTGTGGAGAAATCTCACAGACTTCATTGTAATCAAGTGGTCAAAGCTAATGTCACCACTAATGGGGCATGTAATGAGACAAGGTTAATGTCACCAACCATGTGCCAACCTTGTGCCTCTTGGTACATCTTAATGTACCATGAAGAACAAAACATGACTCATATAGTATTTTTGTCCAAGATGCAAAACCTGAATCTAACCATGAAGAAATATTTTTAAAAAGTGAGGAAATTCTTAAAACTCTCCAAAAATGTCAAGGTCCTAAAGGGCTAAAGAACTAAAGACTGAATGACAAGCTAAAAAAAATAGAGCTCTAGGGCTGGATCCTGAATTAGAGGAAAGAATTATAAGAGGATATAAAATTTTAATATATGCTGTATAATAAATCATATTATTACATTTGTGCTAAATTTTCTAAATTTGATCAATGTGCAGTGGTTTTGTAGGAGAACGCCCTTGTAATTAGGAAATACATATTGAATTTTAGGACATAAAGGGCCATTATATTTGCCATGTACTCTAAAATAATTTAGAAAAAAATAGATGTCTCTCTATCCAGATGGAGTATATGAAGAAATGCTTTATTATTCCTACAACTGTTATATAACTTTTGAATAATTTCAAAATAAAAAGAAATTTTTAAAGAAATCATGGAAGCCATCATAAGCAGGATAAATAAAGAGGCAGGATTCAGTTCTGGAGATGTCTTCTGGGTAATGACTTTTATCTTGTCTATTGCTTCACTTTGTTACAGTGGACCCCCTTTTTAACTGGTGACCTCCACTCTCTCAAGAGGCATACACCTACAAGCATGCATGCATGCTAAGTCTCTTGAGTCATGTCTGACTCTCTGTGATGCCATGGACTGTAGCCCACCAGGCTCCTCTGTCCATGGGGATTCTTGTGGCAAGAATACTGGAATGAGTTGCCATGACCTCCTCCAGGAGAGCTTCCTAACTCAGGGATCAAACCCTCATCTCTTCTGTCACCTTCTTTGGCGAGTGGGTTCTTTACCACTAGCACTACCTGGGAAGCCCATATACCTATCTATATTAATACAAATGACAAACTTCCAACCACAGTCATTCTTGCACGCAGACTTACTGAATACAAAGCTAGGTCTCTCTCTCTCTCTCTTTTTTTTTTTTATCTTTTATTTATTTATTTATTTTTTTTGATGTTCAGTTGGTGAAAAGTTTTTTTTTTTTTTTCATTTATTATTAGTTGGAGGCTAATTACTTTACATCATTACAGTAGTTTTTGTCATACATTGAAATGAATTAGCTATGGATTTACATGTATTCCCCATCCCGGTCCCCCCTCCCACCTCCCTCTCCACCCGATCCCTCTGGGTCTTCCCAGTGCACCAGGCCCGAGCACTTGTCTCATGCACGACGAATAGATGAGGAAGCTGTGGTACATATACACCATGGAATATTACTCAGCCATTAAAAAGAATTCATTTGAATCAGTTCTAATGAGATGGATGAAAGTGGAGCCCATTATACAGAGCGAAGTAAGCCAGAAAGATAAAGACCATTACAGTATACTAAAGCTAGGTCTCTTAAAACTAGTTTGTACTGATCTTTAAGAGTTTGGAGAAGATAATACCAGAACTGTAATATACATATTTCCCTCAGAAGGCATAGGAGGATTTCACTGAGTATGAACAATGAATGAAGAGATACCAAGGCTGGGTGTCTCTGCTCATACAAAATAGGCTACTAAAGCAACTGTTCCTACCTTATATTTTAGACAAATTGACTGCATTCCATCCCATAATTTTTTCATAAAACGACCTATCAAGGATTATAGTGGTACACCTTAACTCAAACTAAGTGACTATCAGGTGCATTGCCCCCCTCCTCAACTCCATTTTACAGGAAAACAAAACAAAGCAAATACAACAAAACAAAACAAACCAAATGGAGCTCTATTAAATTATTCAAGGGTATGCAATTAGTGGGAAAGGTGAGTCTAGAATCTAGATCTTATAACTTACTTTTTAAATTTTCTCTGTATTTCAACCTCTTTGATTTTTGTCCTTAAGTATAAAAAATACATGTTTTAGGTTTTATCAACCACTATAGTTGTGGAAATAGTCTACTTCTGCACATGTAGCAATAGTAGGAGAAGGTGGAAGTTCTGATATTCTGCTTGTATTTTGTCACCAATTTTAACACCAAAGAGATTTCCCATTTAGCCTTTGTTTCATTTTACCTTTTGTTTATCCCCAGTGCATAGGATAACAGAGCTTTAATAAGCATAAATGGTCTTAGGGACTCAAGAATGAGGGAGTGGATAAAAGGAAACAGTACCAAATAAGTTCAGTTTATTCTTCATCATACAAAACACATTCCTTCAGACTTACTGTGGCCTTGTGCATACCATTGGACTAAAAATAGACCCAATGTTTATTCCTGGAATATTGTTTGCTTTACTATTGTTAAGTTCTCTAGGAGAAGTGATTTTTCCCAAGAGATTACATTTGGGGATCACAAAATCTGAGGTTCTCCTTTCCTCAGCCCAGAAGTCATCCTTCCCTCCCAGTCCCTGATAATATGAACATGGAGCTCTGTCTTTTATCAGCACACAAACTTTAGCAAGTCCACTCTCATGTTCATGCTCCAATTTTCTTGCTTGGGAAAATGAGAAAATCATAACTTCTCCAGTTATTGTGACTCTAATCACATAAATATATGTTAAGGTATCTCACAAATTTTAAAACACCATGCAAACACATAGCATTATATGGTTGTCAGGGCCCCCTAAGAGGTAAATTTCATCAGTATCACCTGTTATGACTTAATATTAAAGAGAGAGGGAGATGGAAGAGGCTTGCTTCCAACCAGTCAATAATTAGATATAAAATCTAGGTTTATTATCTATCATTTGCTCATATAATTATTAACTTTTAAATATTTGCTAATGTCTTACTATGAGGCAAGTATCTGGAAGATGCTGGGAATTCAGTGATGGAAAAAAAAAAGAGAGAGAGAGAGATGGAAATCCCTGCCCTTATGGAACTCATATCTTAGTGGGAGGAATAAGATAATAAAGCAGGAAGGCAGTAAGAACAGAACGTCTGTCTCTCTATTAAAATTTTAATTAGAATCATGGAGAAAGTCTTACTAAAAAAATACTGTTGTCTTTCAGTTGCTAAGTCATATCCAACTCTGTGACCTCATGAACTTCATCATGCCAGGCTTCCCTCTCCTTCACTGTCTCCCAGAATTTGCTCAAACTCATGTCCATTGTGTCGATGTTGCCATCCAACCATCTCATACTCTGTCACCCCCTTTTCTAGCCTTCAATCTTTCCCAGCATCAGGGTCTTTTCCAATGAGTCATCTCTTCACATCAGGTGGACAAAGTATTAGAGCTTCAGCTTCAGCATTAGTCCTTCCCATGAATATTCAGGGTTGATGTCTTTTAAGATTGACTGGTTTGATCTCCTTGCACTCCAAGGGACTCTCAAGAGTCTTCTCCAGCATCAATTCTTCCACACTTAGCCTTCTTTATGGTCCAAATCTCACATCCATACATGACTACTGGAAAAGCCATATCTTCGACTATACAGACCTTTTCTGGCAAAGTGTTATCTCTGCTTTTTAATACACTGTCTAGGTTTGTCATAACTTTTCTTTCAAGGAAAAGATATCTGCATAAAATTCTGAAGGATGATGTGGAGGAAAGGCATGAAGATTTCAAGGGCATGTCTTTGTGGCTCTAGCATGCCTGCCTCTGTGGACAATGTGCAGCAAGGAGGTTAGTGTGGCTAACACAGAATGAGCAAAAAGAGCTGAAGATGAGGCCAGAAAGTAGCATTCAGTGGGCCCGGGAGTGGAGGGGAAATCTGTATGTCTCATGAGACCTTGAAGGCTATTACCCAGCATTGTCTTTTATTCAATATAATAGGAAACCATCAGTATGCTTTTAGCAGAGAAATGACCATACACTGACCTAGCTTTTAACACAGCCTGATCGTTCTGCTGGCTGTGTTAAGAGCAGATTGACCTGTCACACGGAGTACAGTAAGTCAGAAAGAGAAAAATAAATATCGTATACTAATGCATGTAAGTGAAATCTAGAGAAACAGTACAGATGAACCTATTTGTGGGGCAGGAATAGAGACACAGATGTAGGGAACTGATAAGTAGACATCAGGTGTGGGGGAATGAATTGGGGTACTGAGATTGGCATATATACACTATCATGTGTAAAACAGATAGCCAGAGGGAGCCTAGTATATAGCAAAGGGAACTCAGCTTGATGCTCTGTGGTGACCTAGGTGGATGGGGAGAGGATAGGAGGGAAATTCAAGTGGGAGCGGGTATATGTATGCATATAGCTGATTCACTTCATTGTATATTCTCAGCATTGTAAAGCAACTATACCGTAATTAAGAAAGAGAGAGAACTGATTGAAAGGGTCACTAGAAGTGGGTAGAAATGGTGAACATTTAGGAGGCTAAGCTATTAATTCATATGAGAGATGCTTGTGGCTTGGACTATGCTGCTAGCAGTGGAGTGACAGAGGTATATTCTGGTTAGCACTTAGGATGATCACTCCTGCTATCTTGCCAGTCACATCACTTAAATAAATAACCAATGTTTATAATGATGATTAAAAAAAATACTGAAGTAGATGAGAAAAGCAAAACAACTTTTGGCCTTGAAGGGCAGTTATGGAGTAAGCAAGCAGTTTGTTTTCTTTCCTAAGAATATGAAGCACAGATAACAGTAAAACTCTATTTTTAGCTGGATATGACAGCAATCATCTTCAAAAGCTCACACATCACATAAAACTCAGCACATTTGCAATCATTTTTCTATTGTTGATTAGAAGATAGTATTCTGCAGTTTAGCTGTTCTTTGTACACATGATTGGTGGACAAAGTCAAGTCACAGAACATTCTGTAGCCAACACATCAAGCATGCTTTTAAAGTGGAGGGTCATCTCAGAATTCATGATAGATTTATGAGACAGACTTGCTTGCTTCTCCGAGACCTTGGTCTGAGCCCTAAGTGTCCCCCTGTGGAGCCCAGAGACACTAACACCAGATGAGCAGTGTTCCTTGTAACCAAAGTTACAGTTCGCCACCCTCCTCCTTTGAGTTGCTCAGCTTAGTCATCTCAGACATATCCCCTTGTCCTCCTAGGGTTGGTAGCTGCTTCCTGAAGTTTCTAGTTCAGTGATAATTTTGTTTCCTTTTTCTTATCTCTAAATATACCTTGTGAAGAGTTTTAAAATTTATTTAACAGGTTTTCACATTACATGCTTACTTTAAAAATTACTTGTTAGTCTTACCTCCTAACTGAACCCTCATTGGATCAGAAATTGAAACCAAGGTTGTTCTTGGAAACAGTAGCTCAAAGATAGAATTTTGAGATTGATTTGGTCACATTCTTGGGCTTGAATTCAGTGCTAACTTTCTGGACATGGTAAATAGGATGCTAATAATTCATGGAATGCAGTGATATACCTAGTTAAATTATTGCCTGTGATTGAGTTGATGCACCTACTGAAGCAAGGGCTCAGGGTTCCAAATGTCGCCTACACATATGAAAAGTACCATGTAAAGTTACAGTCTCACAAGGATTTGGAGTATGGATATTTTTAGGGTGCATTATCTTGAACACCACAAGAGCATAGCCCGCATTAGTTCTAAGGTTTTCCATAGAATTGGCCATGTGAAAATGTCAGATAGGGTAGATTCTTATAAAACACATCACCTTATAAAATAAAGTCATTTTATAAAATAAAAAAGCTGCACTCTAAGATTGTCAAAGACTTGAGAAGAGAGAAAGAGTAACTGTTCAGATTAAAGGAGCTTAATAAGACATGGCAATTAAATTAGGCACAGACACATACAAACAGAGGATTCTGTAACAAACAGAAAAAAGACCTTGTTTGGATAGTTAGTAAAGTTTGAATGCGGTGTGTGGATTGGTTAATGGGGTAATGTTAAAATTGATTTCTTGATTGGGAGGGTAATAAAGTCAGTTGTTTTTGTTGTTTAGTCACTCAGTCATGTCCAACTCTTTGCGACCCCATGCACTGCAGCACACCAGGCTTCTCTGCCCTTCACCATCTCCTGCAGCTTGCTCAAATTCATGTCCATTGAGACAGTGATGCCATTAAACTATCTCATCCTCTGTCATCCCCTTCTCTCCTGCCCTCAATCTTTCTCAGAATCAGGGTCTTTTCCAATGAGTCAGCTCTTCACATCAGGTGGTCAAAATATTGGAACTTTAGCTTCAACATCAGTCCTTCCAGTGAATATTCAGGGTTGATTTCCTTTGATATTGACTGCTTTGATCTCCTTGCAGTCCAAGGGATTAGCAAGAGTCTTCTCCAACACCACAGTTCAAAAGCATCAATTCTTCAGTGCTCAGCCTTCTTTATGTTCCAACTCTCACATGACTACTGGGAAAAACATAGCTTTGACTATCTGGACCTTTGTCCACAAAGTAATATCTCTGCTTTTGAAAATTCTATCTATGTTTGTCATAGCTTCTGTTCCAAGGAGTAAACATCTTTTAATTTCATGGCTACAGTCACTATCTGCAGTGATTTTGGAGCACCCAAAAATAAAGTCTGTTACTGCTGCCACTGTTTCCATCTATTTGCCATGAAGTGACGGGACCAGATGCCATGATCTTCATTTTTTGAATTGAGTTTGAAGGCAGCTTTTTCACTTTCTTTCACTTTCATCAAAAAGTCTCTTTAGTTCCTATTCACTTTCGGCATTAAGGGTGGTATTATCTGCATCTCTGAGGTTATTGATATTTTTCCTGGTAATCTTGATTTCAGCTTGCACTTCATCCAGCCTGGCATTATGCATGAAGTGCTCTACATGTAAGTTAAATAAGCAGGGTGACTATGTACAACCTTGATGTTCTCCTTTCACAGTTTGGAACCAGTCCTTCGTTCCATGTCCAGTTCTAGCTGTTGCATCTTGACCTGCATACAGATTTCTCAGGAGACAGTTAAGGTGGTTGGGGATTCCCATCCCTCGAAGAATTTTCCACAGTTTGTTGTGATCCATATAGTTAAAAGCTTTAGTGTAGCTAATGAAGCTGAAGTTGATGCTTTTCTGGAACTCTCTTGCTTTTTTGATTTGTAATTTCATCTCTGGTTCCTCTGCCTTTTCTAAATCCACTTAGAACATCTGGAAGTTATCAGCCCACATACTGTTGAAGCCTAGGTTGAAGAATTTTGAACATTATTTTGCTAGCATGTGAAATGAATGCAATTGTTCTGTAGTTTGAACATCCTTTGGTGCTACCTTTCTTTGGGACTGGAATGAAAACTGACCTTTTCCAGTCCTGTGGCCACTTCTGAGTTTTGAGTGCAGCACTTTCACAGCATCATCTTTAAGGATTTGAAATAGCTCACCTGGAATTCCATCATCTCCACTAGGTTTGTTCAGAGTCATGCTTCCTAAGGCCTACTTGACTTTAGACTCCAGGATATCTGGCTCTAGGTGAGTGATCACACTATGGTGGGTATCTGGGTCATGTAGATCTTTTTTGTATAGTTCTTCTGTGTATTCTTGCCACCTCTTCTTAATATCTTCTGCTTCTCTTAGGTTCATATAATTTCTGTTTTTTATTGTGCCCATCTTTTCATGAAATATTCCCTTGGTATATCTAATTTTCTTGAAGAGATCTCTAGTCTTTCCCATTATATTGTTTTCCTCTATTTCTTTGCTTTGTTCACTGAGGAAGGCTTTCTTACCTCTCCTTGTTATTCTTTGAAACTGCATTTGGATGACTATATCTTTCCTTTTCTCCTTTGCCTTTCACTTCTCTTGTTTCCTCAGCTATCTGTAAAGCTTCCTCGCACTACCACTTTGCCTTCTTGAATTTCTTTTTCTTGGGGATGGTCTTGATCACTGTTTCCTATACAATGTCATGAACCCTTGTCCATAGTTCTTCAGGCACTCTATCAGATCTAATCTCTTGAATCTGTTTGTCATTTCCACTGTACAATCATAAGCAGTTTGATTTAGGTCATACCTGAATGACCTAGTGGTTTTCCCTACTTTGTTCAATTAAAATCTGAATTTGGCAATAAGAAGTTCGTGATCCAAGCCACAGTCAGCTCCCAGTCCTTTTTTTTTTTTTTTTTTTTTTTGCTGACTGTATAGAGCTTCTCCATGTTTGGCTGCAAAGAATATAACCAATCTAATTTTGGTATTGGCCATATGGTGATGTCCCTGTGTAGAGTAGTTTCTTGTGTTCTTGGAAGAGGGTGTTTGCTATGACCAGTACATGCTCTTGGCAAAACTCTGTTACAACAGACTTTGCCCTGCTTCATTTTTTAGTCTAAGGCCAAACTTGATTGTTACTTCAGGTATCTCTTGACTTCCTACTTTTGCATTCCAGTCCCCTATGAGGAAAAGGACTTTTTTTGGGGGGGGAGGGGTTTGTTAGTTCTAGAAGGTCACCTGATGCAGAGAGCTGACTCATTTGAAAAGACCCTGATGCTGGGAAGGATTAAGGGCAGGAGGAGAAGGGGACGACAGAGGATGAGATGGTTGGATGGCCTCACCGACACAATGGACATGGGTTGGGTGGACTCCGGGAGTTGGTGATGGACAGGGAGGCCTGGCGTGCTGCAGTTCATGGGGTCACAAGGTGTCGGACACGACTGAGCGACTGAACTGAACTGAACTAGAAGGTCTTGTAGGTCTCTATAGGACCGTTCAACTTCACTTTCTTTGGCATTAGTGGTTGTGGCATAGACTTGTGTTACTATGATATTGGATAGTTTGCCTTGGAAATGAACAGAGATCATTCTGCTGTTTTTGAGATTGTACCCAAGTACTGCATTTTGAACTATTTTGTTGGCTATGAGGGCCACTCCATTTCTTCTAAGGGATTCTTGCCCACAGTAGTAGATCTAATGGTCATCTGAATTAAATTTTCCCATTCCAATCCATTTTAGTTCACTGATTCCTAAATTGTTGATTTTCACTCTTGCCATTTCCTGTTTGACCACTTCCAGTTTACCTTGATACATGGACCTAACATTCCAGATTCCTATGCAATATTGTTATTTACAGCATTGGACTTTACTTTCACCACCAGACACATCCACAACTGGTATTGTTTCCACTTTGTCTCAGCCTCTTCAATCCTTCTGATGCTATTTCTCTTGTCTAGTATCATATTGGGCACCTACCAACCTGGGGAGTTCATCTTTCAGTGTTTTATCATTTTGCCTTTTCATACTTTTCATGGGGTTCTCAAGGAAAGAATGCTGAAGTGGTTTGCCATTGCCTTCTCCAATGGACCATATTTTGTCAGAACTCTCCTCTATGACCCATCCATCTTGGATGGCCCTACACTGCTTAGCTCATAGTTTCATTGAGTTAGATAAGGCTTTGATCCATAGGATCTGTTTGGTCAGTTTTCTGTGATTGTGGTTTTCATTCTGCCTGCCCTCTGAAGGATGAGGATAAGAGGCCCGTGGAAGCTTCCTGACGTGAGGGACTGGCTGTGGGGACAACTGGGTCTTGCTGTGGTGAGCAAGGCCATGCTCAGTAAATCTTTCATCCAATTTTCTGCTGATGGGTTCTAGAAGGCTATTAAATTATTCTCACATCAGGTTGATTTTTCTCTAAACTTATTTTTAAGCATTGCTATTTTGAGTTTAAAATAGATTTTTCTCTGGAGAAAATTTAGGCTTATTATGACCAGTAATCTTACTTCTAGGCTAGACAAATTAGACTTACTACCATCATTGTTTTAATGCTAAAATATTAACCCCCTGGCAACCTTAACTGAATGCCCAAGGTTATTGACAGCTGACTCTTCAGTAATGTTGTTTAGATCTTGAATATCTTGGCACCTCATGTAATCACTGAGAACTATCTAGCTGATACCATCACCCTAGCATTTTTTCCTAGTCTCATAAACTTTCATTGTACACTTATGCAATTTAGTATTCTATGAAGACTCAGTGCAGAGTTTTGGTGCTCTTTTTCTGTGTAGGTTGCTCTTATGTTGAACTATGCCTTGCAGCTTAGAACCACCTCAGTGCTCCTGAACTTTCATCTCTATACACTCTGTGCCCATGCTCAGGCATGTCAGTTGTGTCTGACTCTTTGCAACCCTAAGAACAGTAGCCTGACAGGCTCCATTGTTCTTGGGCTTCTCCAAGCAAGAATACTGGAGTGGGTTGCCATGCCCTCCTCCTGGGGATCGTCCTGACCCAAGGATCGAACCTGCGTCTCATGCATCTCCTGCATAGCAGGTGGATTCTTTACCTATGTGCTTAATCCAGTGATATTTTTATGCTCTACTTGAGATCACTGTCTCTGCACTGTGATCTGTAATATGTTTCCCTAGAAACATATTTTTATTTCTTATATTACTTGTTTTCCCACTTTGGGGAATCACAGTCCTATGCCATCAATTATTTAATGTCTATTTTTGTTAGTGTTTTTTCCACTATTCTCTAATTGTTCATGGTTGAACTCAAGTCTTGACATTTTACTTGATTATTGCCAGAATCAGAAATCTAGTTCATAAGTTTTAATTTGTATATTAATACAGGAATCAATTCCCTCATTCTTTCTCTTGCTGTTATAGTTAATAAGTAGCTCAGTAGTTCAGTGAACTTTACATTTTATTGTTAATCATGTGATTTGCTGATAGGTTTTAAATCCATGTGTTTTATTTGTTTTGTATATTTATATAAAAGTAGTTACTATGTGCACATGAAATACAGTTAATAAAATGCAAAACATAATGCTTCCTATGAATTAGTCTGTATTTAATGTCCTTTCTGAACTTGCTTTATATTGTGAAAATCACTTAATTTTGACTCTTAATAAAGTGTAAGTACAACACTAGTTGATTGAAAAAATTGTTTTATATTATATACAATTTTAATGAAGAAAGCAGTAAAAATGTTATGTGAGATATAAATTTAAAAACATGAACTCTGAAATTAGGCTGCTTGAATATGAATCCTTAGTTTACCATTTACTTGGTCTGTATCCTAGGAGTGGTGAGTCATCCTTTTCCTATCTTGGCTTCCTAATCTGAGACATAATAATATCTATTTCATAAAACTGTTGTGAGGAATAAATTATGTGTGCATTTAAACTAGTTGCTACATCTAACAAGTGTAAATGTAATTATTATTATTCCCATACACAAGGTCAAATATAAAAAATAAAACAAAATTCAATTTCAACACAGAACATATGTGAGCAAGTAACTTTACAAGTATAATTAAATGAATTTTTATAGCGAAAAATCAAATAACTGATAAGGCATAATAAATATCACTCCTGTTGATCAGAATATGAACCAACAAGTTCTGATATAAGACAAAAATGTGACCAAGAAGAACAGAACATCACTTGTGTTTCTCTACAAAGCTGATCAGAGTATATTGTTCTATAAGATTCCTTTGTCTATACAGGCCTTATAAAAGGTCAAGACTCACACCGGTCCAGATAAGAGAAAGAGACGCCATGAGTCCTGATTGAGGATGCAACCGCATTAATTCTCTGAAAAGGAGAAAGGCATGTATCAAAGAGCAGAAGATTTTAAGGCATCTCATTTTCATAGAAAAAATCATAAAAGTTGGAGAACATGCATTCACACTTAGAAAGCAAATTTTGTGGATCTAAATTAATATAGTTAATCTTCCACCTTCAGGTGGAAATTTTGTTTACATTCCATCTTCTGGTATGTATAAAAAGTACTGACTAAAACCTTTATTTCAGAACATCTATAGAATGTAGAAAATAACCATTTTATGGGATGTTTTTAAACTTTTTCATTTTGAAATTGCAAAGCCCCAACCAAAATAAAACAGGCTATTACTTGTTGCTGGTAAGTCGACTCTGCATTGCGATCCCACCTAATTTCCCTAACAAAGTTAAAAGTTGTTATTCTGGAGATTTCATGGTTGACATTAGTGTAGGATAATGAGGGTAGCAGAATATGTAATTTTTTTGCATAGACCAGCTCTGTTGTAAGTAATGAAAAATTATGATAATAACAAATTCAGCATAACTGACATTGCAGACAAAGAGTAAAGAAACTAATGTACCATCAAGTTATCTTTCTGTTCAACTAGGTTTTCCTCTCAGAGACATTTAAATGCCTTAGTAAAAGAGTACATTGGACCTCCCAGGTGGGTCCATGGTAAAGAATCTGCCTGCCAATGCCGAGAGATACAAGAGACTCGGGTGGACAAGCGTCCATCCCTGGGTGAGGAAGATTCCCTGGAGGAGGAATTGGCAACTCACTTCAGTATTCTTGCTGGAAACTTCCATGGACAGAGGAGCCTGGAGGGCTGCAGTCCTTGGTGTCACAAAGAATCAAACATGACAACATGCACTCAAGCAGAATAGTACATAGAAGCAGCCATTATATATCCCAGTCCATTGCCAAATTATGTTTTCTTAAAACTGAGTTATCTGATAGGAGTAATCCAATTCCAGGGTACTGTATTTATGTAAGAAATAATCAGGTTAAAAAATTATAACAGTTCTTAAATTTGAATAAAACTTTTAAATATTAATGTAGGAGTTGTATAGTTTATCTACAATGCTAATGTCAAAGAATTGTATCAATTTACTTATAAATTTTTTGTCTCAATAATGCTTTCCAACTTGCTGTGAAATTTTACAAACAAATGACACAAATCTGCTCCTTGTTTTTCTCAGTTGTAAGGTAAGGTATTTGACTAGTAGTTCTTACTGTTAAACAAACAAGAGAATTCATCAGTAATTGAATACACTTATCACATGAACACTAATGATAGCTAAAAACATAAGCAGAGTCTTCTCCCAAGAATACTGGTTTCTCACAGCATTTCAATCTCCAGTGATGTCTGTATAGCCCAAAGTGAGAGACACCAATTTTGTGGCTCCTATTGGGCATTTTGTAAATTTTAAGTAAATTTGTTTTTATGTCACTTACTGTAACTTTTACCAAGAAAAAAAAAGAAATAAAATGCATGTAACAGAAATAGTTCAAACTAAAAAATGAACTAAAAAATTGCAGATATAATATACTAGTAAACATCATTACACAAATATTACTGAGAAAGTTATCCACAAACCTAGAAAATATAAAACTTTCAAATCCAAATAACCAAATTAGCATAGATTAAAATGTTATTAATGCTATGTAAGAATTCTCAATTGTTCCTCGAAATCATAAATTTGAAGGCAGCATGACATAGAATGACCCTTTGTATACAGTCTCCGGTTACCTATTATATTCTCAAGATACATTGAACTCTTCCAATAATGGAAAACTCTTTTCTATCTCATTATGAAGCAATATTGAAGCTCACCCAAACAACTGGGACAGTACAGTAAGTTATTCCAGGTTTGATGTTGCCCTTTGCTTTAAACTCAGTAAAACTATTCAGGATTCAGGATTCAGTTCAGTCACTCAGTCGTGTCTGACTCTTTGCGACCCCATGGCCTGCACCACACCAGGCCTCCCTGTCCATCACCAACTCCCGGAACCTACTCAAACTCAGGTCCACTGAGTTGGTGATGCCATCCAACCATCTCATCCTCTGTCATCCCCTTCTCCCGCTTTCAATCTTTCCCGGCATCAGGGTCTTTTCCAAAGAGTCAGTTCTTTACATCAGGTGGCCAAAGTATTGGAGTTTCAGCTTTAGCATCAGTCCTTCCAATGAATATTCAGGACTGATTTCCTTTAGGATTGACTAGTTGGATCTCCTTGCTGTCCAAGAGACTCTCAAGAGTCTCCTCCAACACCACAGTTCAAAAGCATCAATTCTTCGGCACTCAGCTTTCTTCATAGTCCAACTCTCACATCTACACATGACTACTGGAAAACCATTGCTTTGACTGGAAGGACCTTTGTCCTTCCAGAGCAAAGTAATGTCTCTGCTTTTTAACATGCTAAGTTGGTCATAACTTGTCTTCCAAGGAACAAGAGTCTTTTAATTTCATGTCTTCAGTTACCATCTGCAGTGATTTTGGAGTGTCCAAAAATAAAGTCTGTCACTGTTTCCATTGTTTCCCCATCTGTTTGCGATGAAGTGATAGGACCAGATGCCATGATATTGGTTTTCTGAATGTTGAGTTTTATGCTAACTTTTTCACTCTCCTCTTTCACTTTCATCAAGAGGCTCTTCAGTTCTTCTTCACTTCCTGCCATTAGTGTGGTGTCATCTGCATATCTGAAGTTATTGATATTTCTCCAGCAATCTTGATTCCAACTTGTGCTTCATCCAGTCCAGCATTTCTCATGATGTACTCTGCATGTAAGTGAAATAAGCAGGGTGACAGTATACAGCCTTGGCATACTCCTTTCCTGATTTGGAACCAGTCTGTTGTTCCATGTCCAACTCTAACTGTTGCTTCTTGACCTGCATACATATTTCTCAGGAGGCAGGTCAAGTGCTCTGGTATTCCCATCTCTTGAAGAATTTTCAACAGTTTATTGTGATCCACACAGTCAAAGGCTTTGCCATAGTCAATAAAACAGAAGTAGATTTTTTTCTGGAACTTTCTTGCTTTTTCAGTGATCCAATGGATGTTGGCAATTTGATCTCTTGTTCCTCTTCCTTTTCTAAATCCCGGTGGAACATCTGGAAGTTCATGGTTCTGCTGAAGCCTGGCTTGGAGAATTTAGAGGATTACTTTGCTGGCATGTGACATGAGTGCAATTGTGCTGTAGTTTGAACATTCTTTGGCATTGCCTTTCTTTGGGATTGGAATGCAAACTGACTTTTTCCAGTCCTGTGGCCACTGCTCTTTTCCAAATTTGCTGGCATATTGAGTGCAGCACTTTCACAGCATCATCTTTTAGAATTTGAAGTAGCTTAACAGGAATTCCATCACCTCCAATAGCTTTGTTAGATTCAAGGGATTAGATCTGATTGAGTGCCTAAAGAACTATGGGTGGAGGTTTTTGAGATTGTACAGGAGGTAGCGATCAAGACCATCCTCAAGAGAAAGAAATGCAAAAAGGCAAAATGGTTGTCTGTGGAGGGCTTACAAGTAGCTATTAAAAGAAGTGAAAGACAAAGGAGAAAAGGAAAGATATATCCACTTGAATGCAGAGTTCCAAGGAATAGCCAGGAGAGATAAGAAAGCCTTCCTCAGTGAACAATGCAAAGAAATAGAAGAAAACAATAGAATGGGAAAGACTAGAGAGTTCTTCAAGAAAATTAGACATACCAAGGGAACATGTCATGCAAAGACAGTCACAATAAAGGACAGAAATGGTATGGACCTAACAGAAGCAGAAGATATTAAGAAGAAGTGGCAAGAATACATAGAAGAACAATACAAAAAAGGTCTTCATGACCCAGATAACCACAATGGTGTGATCACTCACCTAGAACCAGACATCCTGGAATATGAAGTCAGAACAACTATAAATATGAAGAAAACTAAATAAGACAGTTGTATTCATATATGAGGTAAATCTCTGAGAATAGGAAATTTGTCTATCACGTGCGTATATCTCCTTCTTGGTTTCTGCCCTAATTTACTGACTATGATTATGAGGACCTGAGGTTAACTCAGTTCTTGAAGTCAGTAATCAGTGCATAAAAGAAGGAGAAAAATTTTTAAATTCTACTGAGTACATAGATACATTAAATACAACATATGTTCCTGGATTGGGAAGATACCCTGGAGTAGGAAATGACAACCTACTCCAGTAGTTTTGCCTGGAAAATTCCATGGACAGAAAAGCCTGGTGGGCTACAGTCCATGGTGGTGCTAATAGTCAGACTTGACTGAAGGACTGAACATGCACTCACTCAACCATATCTTAAGGCTATAGTTTTTCATGAGGTACATAATTTCACAATGTTAAAGAGAAGAAGAGAGAGAGAAAAACCCAAGAGCTCTTGCTGAAAACAAACTCTCAATAAATGTTAAATCAAAACAAGAAGAAATGCAATGCTGAAAATGCCAATAAAGTTAATAGCTAAAAATTTATTTCTGATAAAATTAATCTTCAAAGAATAATTTTAACATTTGAAAGTCTTGAAATAAGTGTGAAAAAGATGTTCAAAATTATATCTGAAAGCATAACTTACATTTGAAAGAGCAATAAACTATGAAACAAAGTAAGGTTAAATTAAATTACATAGAATAGACATCTAGATTCAATACTAATGATACTTTGTAGTTCTTGAAATTACTAGTAAATGTTCACATTCTACCTATGCTTCATTATTTATATAAATATATTACATCAAAGTTAACAAAATATTGTAAAAAGAAGCAGACTCTGAATAAGTTTTATTAATTATTTTATCACTTTTATTTACCACAAATAAAGCTTAGTAGAAACCTGCCAGGTTAGGGATTTCCCTGGAGATCCAGTGGCTCTGAGCTTTCACTGAAGGGACACAGATTTGATACAAAGCTTGTGATAAGGAATAAAAAATATATATTAAATAAATTAATTATATAAACAAGCTAGGTTAGTTCTATGTAAATTCTAAATATAAAAACTGGAAAAAAGAGATAATGAAATGAAAACCCATAAAATAATATAATACATAAATATAAAATGTTAAAATACCAATTTTAAAATGCTCAAAAGTAACACTAAAGTCAGAAAAAATGTGTTAAATCAAAATATTTCTATCTGAAACTAAGTTCTCCAATCTGATCACTAGCGTAGCAGTATTATAACGTAATTTGAAATGTTCTTTTGTTTGAAATTTCTAGTTTTGACTGGGAAAGAAGGCCCTGAGAGCTAGAATTGTCACTTTGGTAGACTCCTGTTAACCTAATTACATCCCATCTCTCTTCCACCTCTTCTCCCTCCTTTGGGAATCTTCTGTTTGTTGTTTAGTCTCTAAGTCATGTCCAACTCATTTGCGACCCCATGGACTGTAGCCCGCCAGTTTTCTCTGTCCATGGAATTTCCCAGGCAAGAATACTGGGGAGGATTGCCATTTTGTTCTCTAGACTATCTTCCCAATCCAAGGATTGAACTGCATCTCCTGCATTGCAGGCTGACTCTTTACCACTGAGCTACGAGGGAAGCCCTAGAGGACTCTTATTTCAGTCTCTATAATGCCTTGGCCTGAGGCAGAGCTTTGCCAAAGGATGCTGTTCAGAAACCACCAACTCTCACTGCTGCACATTCATGGCTAAAACATGATTTCAGCGGGATGCATAGAATTGAATGGAAAGCCTGTCCTAGGAAGAGCTATTATACATCTTGAAATTTTTTTGATATTTTAAAAACTGCGTTTATAAATTAGATGCACTATATGGGATCCATGGGTCCATGTGCCACCACTCCAATAGTAGGATGACACCAGACAGTCGGTGTTCTAAATTTGAAGGACAGGGTGGATATAGAAGGAGTTGAGACCCATGCAAAAGGACAGAACTGCAGGCTCTTCAAAAGTACTGGGCCACGGTAGAATGATTTTTCACTCTAGTTTTTAAGCTCTCTGAGCACTTTGGAAACCAGTATGGTATCTCCAGTGCAATGAGAACTATGATTCTTACTGTTTTAGAGAACATGTGTGTCTGTGTGTGTGTGTTTAGTCTAAGACTACAGCTATTAGAAGGAAATATATAAGCACATAAGTGCCCTGTACATTTCCCTATAAACCCCCACCTCTAGATCACAGGAAGTCTTCCTTTCTTATCTCTATTCAGTTGTTTATTCATCTCAGTCACAAAATAAAAAAGGGGAGATGGGTGTGTGTGTGTGTGTGTGTGTGTGTGTGTGTAAGTTAGAAAACACATTGCAGTTTTAGTGGCATCTGTGTTTCCTATTCATGCAAACACCTTCAGATGGTAAGAGATCCTTCAACTTCTAGGACTGCTCTTTCCCAGAACCCCCATGTAAATAAATCCCTTTCATTAATTTATATTGAATTTTTTTCCTCAAGTTTCAAGATAAAAGCTGTTCTTATTTTCTATGGGATATTTTACTTTATTCCTTTAGTTTAGGTAACATTTTTATTTAGAGCTCAGTAACACTCAGACAAAGCATGGTCCACTGGACAAGGGAATGACAAACCACTTCAGTATTCTTGCCTTGAGAACCCCATGAACAATATGAAAAGACAAAAAGATAGGACACTGAAAGATGAACTCCCCAGGTCAGTAGGTGCCCAATATGCTTCTAGAGATCAGTGGAGAAATAACTCCAGAAAGAATGAAGAGATGGAGCCAAAGCAAAATCAACACCCAGTTGAGGATGTGACTGGTGATGGAAGCAAAGTCTGATGCTGTAAAGAGCAATATTGCATAGGAACCTGGAATGTTAGGTCCATGAATCAAGGTAAATTGGAATTGGTCAAACAGGAGATGGCAAGAGTGAACATCGACATATTAGGAATCAGTGAACTAAGATGTACTGGAATGGGTGAATTTAACTCAGGTGACCATTATGCCTACTACTGTGGGCAGGAATCCCTTAGAAGAAATGGGGTAGCCCTCATAGTCAACAAAAGAGTCTGAAATGCAGTACTTGGATGCAATCTCAAAAACAACAGAACGATCTCTGTTCATTTTCAAGGCAAACTGTTCAATATCAGTAATCCAAGTCTATGCCCCAACCAGTAAGCTGAAGAAACTGAAGTTGAATGGTTCTATGAAGACCTACAAGACCTTCTAGAACTAACACCCAAAAAAGATGTCCTTTTCATTATAGGGGACTGGAATGCAAAAGCAGGAAGTCAAGAAACACCTGGAGTAACAGGTAAATTTGGCCTTGGAGTACAGAATGAAGCAGAGCAAAGGCTAATAGAGTTTAACCAAGAGAATTCACTGGTCATAGCAAACACCCTTTTCCAACAACACAAGACATGTCTACACATGGACATCACCAGAATGCTCAAACTACTGCACAATTGCACTCATGTCACATGCCAGCAAAGTAAACCTCTAAATTCTCCAAGCCAGTCTTCAACAGTACGTGAACCGTGAACTTCCAGATGTTCAAGCTGGATTTAGAAAGGCAGAGGAACCAGAGATCAAATTGCCAACATCCAATGGATCATTGAAAAAGCAAGAGAGTTCCAGAAAAAAAATCTATTCCTGCTTTATTGACTATGGCAAAGCCTTTGTGTGCTTTACAACAAACTGTAAAATTCTTCAAGAGATGGGAATACCAGACCACTTGATCTGCCTCCTGAGAAATCTGTATGCAAGACAAGAAGTAACAGTTGGAATTGGACATGGAACAACAGACTGGTTCCAAATCGGGAAATGAGTATGCCAAGGCTGTGAGTTGGACTATAAAGAAAGCTGAGCACTGAAGAATTGATACTTTAAAACTGTGATGTTGGAGAAGACTTTTGAGAGTCCCTTTGACAGCAAGGAAATCCAACCAGTTCGTCCTTAAGGAGATCAATCCTGTATAGTCATTGGAAGGACTAAGGCTGAAGTTGAAACTCCAATACTTTGGCCACCTGATGAAAAGAACTGACTCATTGGAAAAAACCCTGATGCTGGGAAAGGTTGAAGGCAGGAGGAGAAGGGGATGACAGAGGATGAGATGGTTAAATGGCATCACCGACTCAGTGGGCATGAGTTTGAGTAGGTTCTGGGAGTTGGTGATGGGCAGAGAAGGCTGGCATGTTGCAGTCCATAGGGTCACAGAGTCGGACACGACTGAGAAACTCAGCTGGACCAATGTGCTATGCTTCAGTGATGTCCAAATCTTTGCAACCTGATGGAATGTGACCTGCCAATTTCCTCTGTCCATGGGATTCTGCAGAGATATTGTAACAGAGAAGAACAACCCTGACTCTGTGTTGAATCTATTCCTTTAACACTTGTGCTCCTTTGCTAGATTTCTAATTATAACATAGATATGCAATAAGCAACAAAGATTTACTGTATAACTCAGGGAACTATAGTCAATATCTTATAATAGCTTATGTTGGAAAATAATATCAAAAATAATATACATGTATATGTATAGGTGAATCACCTTGCTGTGCACCCAAACCATTGTAAGTCAACTATACTTCAGTTATATACATACATATGTATATATATATATGGGTATATGTGTACATAGGTATATATTTATATGTGTGTGTGTGTATATATGGGTATATGTGTACATAGGTATATATTTATATGTGTGTGTGTGTATATATGGGTATATGTGTACATAGGTATATATTTATATGTGTATGTATATATATATGGGTATATGTGTACATAGGTATATATTTGTGTGTGTGTATATATGGGTATATGTGTACATAGGTATATATTTATATGTGTGTGTGTGTGTATATATGGGTATATGTGTACATAGGTATATATTTATATGTGTGTGTGTGTATATATGGGTATATGTGTATATAGGTATATATTTATGTGTGTGTGTGTGTATATATATGGGTATATGTGTATATCGGTATATATTTATGTGTGTGTGTGTGTATATATATGGGTATATGTGTATATAGGTATATATTTATATGTGTGTGTGTGTATGAGTATATGTGTATATAGGTATATATTTATATGTGTGTGTGTGTGTATGGGTATATGTGTATATAGGTATATATTTATATGTGTGTGTGTATATACATGGGTATATGTATATATAGGTATATATTTATATGTGTGTGTATGTATATATATATGGGTAAAAGTGTATATAGGTATATATTTATGTGTGTATGTGTATATATATATATGCGTATGTGTATATAGGTATATATTTATATATGTGTGTGTGTATATATATATCGGTATATGTATATATAGGTATATATTTATATGTGAGTGTGTATATATATGGGTATATGTATATATAGGTATATATTTATATGTGTGTGTGTGTATATATATATATATATTTAAAAGTTGCAGAACAGAGAATAACATTTGTCTTTTTTGGAAGTTTATAAGAACATTTGTGACCAGATCTATATGGACAGCTACAAGAACAAAGGATTCTGGTCCCAAGAAGTTTGCAAAAACCAGCAATTCCCCCTCCCCTTTTAGCATAAAAGAAGCCTGAATTATAAATTGAGTAAGATAGTTCTTTGGGGCTAACCTAGTTCATCACCTTCTCAGTCAGCTAGATTTCTGAATGAAGTCACTATTCTTCACTGTAACAGTGTGTCTCTGGATTTATTGTTCTGCTGTGTGGTGAGCAGGGTGAGTTTGGTCTCTGTAGCAAAATACACACTTTTATGCATTTCCACACTTTCTGTGTCTTTTTTCTCCATAATTCTGCATTCCAAACTTTATCTTCCCAACTGACCCAATAACACATAAACAAATTTGCTTTGTAATAAAAATTATTTTATTAAAATTGTTTCTACAGTTTTTATAGGTGTCCAAGTGTCACTCTAAATAATTCAGTTATAGAAAATGCCAACTTTAGGTATTAGGCTGCATTATTGGATAATATCTTCAGTTATATACACTAAGTATGGAGTTTTCCCAAAAAAATTAAAAATAGAAATACCATATCATCTAGCAAGTCCACTTATGAGTATTTTTTCAAAGCATGTATCAAGAGATGAGTGGATAAGATGTGGTACACATGGGTTATTACTCAGCCATAAAGAAGACTGAAATCTTGTCATTTGTGACAACATGGATGGACCTAGAGAGTATTATGCTAAGTAAAATAAGTAAGACAGAGTGGCAAATACAGTATGATGTCACTTGTATATGGAAACTGAAAACCAGAACAAATGAATCAACATGACCAAAGTTTACATTATGGCATTATTATGAAGTAATATAGAGAACAAAGAAGTGAATGCCAGAGGGGAGAGGGATGTGGTGATGAGAGAACTAGATGAGAGAGATTAAGACTTACAAACTTCCCTTATGAAATAAATGAATTTGGGGTACAAAGTGTGGACCATGGAGAATATAGTCAACGAGAATAATTTGGTTACAGATGGTAACTAAACTTATTGTGGTGATCACTTTGTAATGTATAGAAATATCAAATCACTATTTTGTGCACCTGAAACTCTCAGTGTTGTAGTTCAATTAAATTATAATTATACTTCAATTAGAAAAAACCTTGGGAATAAATAAACTTTACAGAAATGCTTAGCAATTTCTTCATGGGTATAAATATTCTCATTTTATGCATGATGATGTGATTAACAATAAAGAGTAAACACTGCCAAAAAAAAAAAAAATAGAGAAAAGGAAAAAAATTATGCAATTTTGAAAGGACGTTATACATCAGAACTGAGAAAACTCAGAAATCAGTGTGTGGGACTCAGAAAAGAATAAGAAAACACTGAAAAATCACTTTGTAAATGAAAGTAAAAGTAGGAGAAACACATTGAGAAATAATGCCTTATAAGAAACAGTAGATGAAAAGAAGACTCTCTTAAAAACTATTTAAAAAAAGTCATGGCAAATAAATTAAGAAACTAAAATATTTGATGAATATGTTAAAAGTGGAAGATTATCACAAGAGATTTGATATATGAATGACTGTGGTTCAGTTGCTCAGTTGTGTCCAACTCTCTGCGACTCCATGGACTGCAGCACACTAGACTTCCCTGTCCTTATATGAATGATTGGAGTCTCCAAAAGAGTAAAATTACAGCAAAGATACACAGCAAATATTAAACGTTATGATGCAAAGTTTTCTGTAAAAAAAGACTTTGATGCATATGCTTGCAATGACTAATAGTAAATGATATTGTAGTAAAGCTACTAGGTTTTAAAAATAAAATCCTTTGGGTGCTGGAATAAAAGAGAGGGAGAAATATAAGGGAATAAAAACTAGAATTTTAAGAGCCTTTTTGGAGAGAAATTCTCTATGTTGGAAGAAAAGAGACAGACACATTTAAGTAGCACAAGGAGAGAAGTGATGAGTCATGAAGTTTTTACCAGCCAAGAGGACTGAGTTTCGGAAGCTCTGACATGTAAGTCATGCAAGATCTACGGTAATATTGACCTCCTATGACTAGTGGAATGAGCAGACGTGAGGAAACAGAATCCTTAAAGACAGTGACATGAGGACAGATGAAAGGACTACATTTGCGGTTCCTTACTCATGAAGACTGAGTTACGGGCGAGGGGGAGAGACCTTGGTGGTGGACTGCCTTACAACAATTCACTAAGTTCTTTCTCTGTTGAGGTTGCATTTCTATACATGTGTATGTTTTTACAAAAATTATTTTTGAAGTAACAAGATAAATTTTAAAAATTAATGAAAAACCTTACATATAAATATTGAACATATACAGATACATATGGAACCTATAAATAAAACTGGACATAAAACTAATACTAAATCTATACATCAAAACAAATGAACTTGGAGTAAATGAAGACCCCCAGGAGAGAGGCGGTGAGACCTCCCCCGAGCTGGTCCATACAAGGCTCCTGGTGCTGTGGGGGCCTCCTCCCCTCTGGGGTCCAGGATGACGTCAGGTCCAGGTCTTCAGAGATTCAGAGCACAGCCTACAGCACCAGCACCGGTGATGGAGCCCCTGGGAAGGTGCAGAGTCAGACAGAGGAGGGCTCCTGGGAGGGTGTGCAGGACCCAGAAAACATCTCAGGATCTAGGCTTGGCTTTGGGGCTCAGACCTGCAGGGCCCTGGGTCTGTTTGCTGCTTTTTGCTGAGCACGTTGTCTGTTAGCAAGGAGTGTTTAGAAATGTCTCACAGGAGCATGTACAGATGGGTCCCCTGGACAGTGAGACCCAGGTGGAGGAACAGGGGACTCTGGGATCAAGGACTAAAAGCTTGGGTATCCCCCACCCCCTCTAAGCCCTGGAAGGAGCAGGAGGTCAGATGACCCAGGGAGTGGGGAAACCTGCCCACCCATCCTACACTCAGCACAACTACCGCTGAGACCTGAGTGTTGGACATGGACAGACAGCTGGAGTCTCTGCTCTCCCTAATAATTCTTTCTAACTCCAGCCAAACTCTCCTGAGGCTTATGATTTTAAGCTGTTTTATGTTGTTTTAATACAAAAGTACATTTTATCTGTTTAGCATATTGCAAAATTAAAATTTGACAGAAGACACTGCTTTTTAAGCTGTAATGAAACAAGATATGTTATAAATGACTGAAGTGGGAAAAAGAAATAAAAGAAACGTGAGCAACTTGAATCCTGCCACTCATCCCGTGTGCTGTTCATTCGCTTCAGTCATGCCCAAGTCTATGCAACCCTATGGATTATAGCCCACACCAGGCTCCTCAGTCCCTGGGGTTCTCCAGGCAAGAATGGGTTGCCACTTTCTTCTCCGGGCGATCTTCCTTACACAGGATCTGAACCCGAGTCTCTTGGGTCCCCTGCATTGGCAGACAGGTTCTTTTCCACTAGCGCGACCATTCCAAGTATACAGTGCACTGAATTGCTTGCTTTCTGGTGTTTCTTTAGTTGGAGTTGGACACATACACAGAAGAATCTACAGAACCTCCAACTTCAGGTTGAGAAACAGTGCCCTGAGGTGACCCAGACCCCCAGGGTTCCAGACCTTGAGGGACTCCAGTCTCAGGCAATTCCCAGGCTGGCTGGGACTCTCAGGACCAGGGAGCACCCACAGAGATGCCGAGCTGGCAGCTGACGCCCTGCCTGCATGAGCTCTGGCTAACTGTGTCTCCTTCACTCTGTTCCCAGGAGCCCAGGGCTGGGGAGGGCGGGGCCACCCCAACCTCTCCCTGCAGCTGGTGATGAACTGGGGGTGCGCCTGCTGCCTTTGCTTTTAGGGAGGCTGGAAGGGCAGAGCTTGGTCCTACAGGGCGAGATGAGGGAACCCCCACATAGTGGGGATCTTCAAAGAGAACACGCTGAACAGCCGCACATGGTGACCCCGCAATGGGCCCCAGCCTCCCTGCAAACGTAGTGCTGCCGGAGGACCCAGCCAGCAACCTCAGGGGTGTCTGGGGATGGGGACCTGTGCCCTGGGGAGACATGCTCAGCGCATCCTCCACTTGTCTGCATGGAGTATTACCACCCTCTTGTCTCCACTTTTGTGGTCACACTCAACAGCAGCCCCCACTCTTTCAGAAACACCAGCAAGTGAGTCGTGCCTTTTGCCATCTGGAAGAAAGAGATCAGTCAGGCAGGTACAAGCCCTCCCAGGGAAGGAAAGCAACCATATAGGGCAGCTCATGGCAGTGCAAACTTCACAGGGTCCCTTCAGCAGCATGGGTCCAGACCTGCTGACTCCAGCCTCAACTCCTGCTCAGACTTCTCATGGCGATAAAGCTAGGTTCAGTGGTGCAGACCCGAGGTCAGGAGCCAAGGTTAACACCAAGAGAGTGGGGGAAGAGGTCTGCTGACAGATTTCATAGATTTTACATAAGCTCCCAGGACCCCAAGTGCCTACAAGAGACCATGTCCTCCAGAATGATAATCATTAAAAAGTGGAAAGAGGAGATGGGGAAGGGTTACAAGAAAGAGTCTATGGATCAGAGAAAGAGAGAAAACTTTTAAAAGATATGAAAGAGGAAATAAATGATCTTCATATTCTTGCTCTCCTTCTCAAATCTTTATTATCTGCCATGTAGGTTTCTGGTGTCCGAGGGCAGTGGCCATGTGGAGTGGCCATGGGAAAGTAAAGGGGAGATTTAGAGTCAGGATGTGACCTGGGGACCCTGGTGCTCCTCAGAGCCTGGCCTTGGGACCCCTGGTGTCCTTGTCTCCAGGGACCTCCCAGGGCCTCAGGTGTTTCACCTCTTCAGTGAAAAAGTGGATCTCTGACCTCCAACATCCTGTTGCCACCCTCAACTTGTCTATGTGTGACCAAGAATGAGGCTGTGCCAACCTGTTCCTCCTCCAGGTGGTCACTGTCTCCATGCATCTCTGCCCATGACCTTCCTTGCCTCCTTCTCCTGCTGCTTCTTCTCTAATTGCTCCCTTATTTCTCTCCTCTAGTCACTGTTACTTTCCTTCCTCCTTGAACCTCCACCAACCCTAGAGTTCTCCAACGTGGGCTCTCTGGAAGAAAGACCATGGGTGTGTGGCCACTGTCTCCAATCAGCCCATTATTTAACTAACCATTCCGGAGAACCTGGCAGGGACTGGAGAGTCTGTTGAGCCCTGGGCCAGGGAAGGCACATAACAGAGACTCTCCCATTTCCCGGGGTGACCTTAGTTACCTGGAGGTACTTAATGCTCACAGCAACATCTTAAGTTTCCCAGACCCTTAGAGAGGACTGAGGCAAGCACATCCAATTTCATTTAGCCAAAGTGATGTGAGCATAGTCCTCCATAAACCCATGGTAGCTGCTGGGTTTGCACTGACATTTGGAAAATTGGCAAGGATGAGACCTGGAAAGGTATAACGAAAGGACACAGTATGGGGCAGGCCTGGGGTGTGGGGAGCTGAGGCAGGATTGTCTGAATGGAGCAGTGGATTCTGAGAGGAGCAGTGACCCTGGGACCTGTTGCCTTGAGCACAGTCAAGCCCAGATCAGCACTTGTTATAGCAAGTGCGTGAGGAAGCCAAGAAGCCCCTTCAGAGTCTCTAGAATCCTGCATCCATGGAGGGTCTCTAGGGGCAGCTGGACATGGACCTCTTGCGTGGAAGCACCTTCAGCACATCAGCCTTGGCTGGTGCAGAGGCTGAAATGAGCTCCAGGAGACTGAACCCCTGCAGAGAACCCAGAGCATGAGTGCTGTGGTGCATACACCCCTGGGAGCGCCCTTTACATGAGTAATAAACAGTGAGAACAAACGTGAGGGGAAGCCGCAAGTCCTGAAAGTGCAGAAGGAGAGAGCTCATGTCTCACCCACCACCTCACATGTGCTACAAGGATGTGGTCTCCATTGTCAAGTGGACAAAGAGAGCTTTATGCCCATCAGGATATGGCCATTATACCTGCAATAGAAAACAGAGTCTGCAGTGCCCAGTACCCTGGATGTGCTGACCAGAGACCAAGCTTCCACATTAGTCAGTTACAAAAGCAGGAAAGAAGAGCTCTTATGGAGAAAATAATCTTCGGGGAGCAAAGCAAGAAAAGGTGATTATAAACAGTGCACAATGTAAGTCCAGGACACGATTTCTCTCTCATATCTTTAAAATATGAAAAGAGTAAGTCAGAACTCTACACACATTTCCTTCTTCCTAATTGCATGTTCACCTTCCTCAGTCTCCAAGCAGGGTGTTTAACCCTAAATTTCCAGGAACCCTCTCCCATCAGATCCCAACTGAATGTTGTTTCCTCTTGTGTCCCTTCCTCATCACTGCACCGAATGGTCTCCACAATGCATTCCATAGAAACACAACCATGAGCAACCAGGTGATTAGAATGAGCAACCCACCCACTTCTGCTCCAGCTGAGGCCATGCTGGCTCTCACAGCATCACCTTGATCTTTCTCCCAGGGTGCTATAGAAACACCCCACTGTGGATAGCAGATGGCAGTTATCTGTGCTCTGTGCAGTCAGAGGCCTTCAATGAGGCACTTATCTCAGTTGCAAACCTTGAAGATAGAGATGCTTAGAGAATTAACTTTCAACCTCTCACTTCTACAGGCCCATTAGAGCTCTCACCTTCATGCCAACCAACCTGAAATCCAAATGTTTGTGACACATGTAAAATATGCCTTTAAGCAAATTGTAATAGTCACATCCGGACAGTGGCTATCACACAGTAATACACAACAACCACTCTATATGTTTATATATGTGTGTGTGCTTAATCACTCAGCTGTGTATGACCCCTCTGTCATGGAATTCTCCAGGCAAGAATACAGGAGTGGGTTGTCATTTTCTTCTTCAGGGGATCTTCCTGACCAAAGAATTGATGCCAGATCTGCGTTGCAGGTGAATTCTTTATCATCTGAGCCACTAGAGAAGATGGAGTGGATCTTAAGATCAGCAGCACCGACTGTTCTGACACTTCTGATAGGTTACAGCAGAGATGCCAGAGGACTTCAGCACAAGCGCAGGTGTAGGGCTTCCAAGGTGGCCCAGTGGGAGAGAATCTGCCAGCCAGTGTGCCGGTGCAGGAGACAGGAGTTCAATCCCTGGTTTGGGAAGATCCTTTGGAGGAGGAAATGGCAACCCAGCAATATTCTTGCAATTAGGAGAATACGTGGACAGAGGAACCTGGTGGGTTGTAGTGCATGGGGTCGCACAGTCAGACATACCTAAGTGGCTGAGTATGCATGCACAAATGAACACACACACTCACACTCACACACACACACACACACACTCACACACTCACACATATATAGGATGTTACCACCCCATCCTTGTTATTTCATCTGCATTGTCTAGCCATTTCAAGATGACTGTTCACTGACTGATTAACAAAGGAAAAACTTCTGCCCCATGAGAGTATTTACCCTGAGGGGCTGAGAAGGATGCGTCCCTCTGCTGGTTTCCCTGCTAACTAATGAGCCAATCTGCTGCTAATGTGACCAAGCAATTGAGTGGTTTTTGTGTTCTTTTTTAATATAAGTAGTTAATTATTGTTTGAACTATGTTACTTATAGATAGGCAGATCTGACTAGTGGTTGCTACATTGGAAAGTTCTGCTCTAAGAGGCCCAAAGATAAGGAAAATGCAATGAACTGCCCGTTCTGGTTGTTCTTTTTATTGCAGAGGGTTTGATGGCCTGATATGATCATTTATTTGCAGGTATATCTCGGGCTCTTGGACCGAGACCAAGCATTAGGAGAGTGCTTGTGGACATTCCTATAGTAAGACGAACACTCAGATCCAAGGAAAATTCCCAGTAAGGTGCTCACTTGTAGGCACATGTGGAGGGCATGGCCCAGGGCAACCTGTATTACAAAAAGCCAGAGAGTAGGTATAGAGGGGAGGGAGGAAAATTCACTCTCTTCACGAGCCCATCTTCCCCATACCTGACTCTGAGGACCCAAGCAAGGCAGGGAAAAGGCTCCTTAGGAAGTGAAAGATTTCTGCACTGAAAACCAGAGGACACCATTGAAAGAAAGAAGAGACAAGTAATTGGAGTGACATATTCATCCCTGATTCTGGGAGAGATAAAAGGCAGGAGGGGAAGGGGACATCACCAACTCAATAGATACAAGTTTGAGTAAGCTCTGGGAGTTGGTGATGGACAGGGAAGCCTGGCATGCTGCAGTCTATAGGGTTACAAAGAGTCAGACACCACTGAGCAACTGAACTGAACTAAACCGAACCATATTCATAAACTGGAATATTTAGTGTTGTTGACCTTCCCTATACTACTAAAAGTGATGTACATATCTATTTTAACCACTCACAAAACCCCATGTCATTTTTATAGAAATGGGGAAAAAAATGAAAAAAAAAAAGTAGTAATACTTACAGAACCCAAAAGAAGCCCAAAGAGGAAGAAGAATCTTGAGAGCAAAGAACAACAATGGCGACTTCAGGCTTCATAAATTCAAAACATTTAAGAATGTCACAGCAGTCAAAACACAGGTCTTGTTTTTAATACACAGTGTTCTACCAGCAACAAAATAGGCAGAGAGACCAATGAACCGTAAGAAGGGAATCTCAAATAAATTCACACAGGTGTGGCCAAATGATCTTTGCCAAGGTTCTAAAATTACCAAGTGAAGAAAGGTTAGTCTCTTCAACAATCAACAGGGTAAAAAGGCAACCTATAGAATGAGAGGAAGTATCTTCAAAATGTGTATCTGAATAAGGGGCTTACATCCAGAATGTCAAAGAAACTACTACAACTCAACTTCAAAACAACAGCAGGCAAATAAATGAGTTTAAAAAATGTGTAAAAAACTTCAGTAGACATTTCTTCATAGAAGACATAGAAGTGATCAATATACATAAGAAAAGTGCTCAACATCACTAAGTATCAGTGAAATGAAAACAAAGTCAAAAGAAGATATAATATTCAGGATGAATATTATAAAAAAATAACAAATGTTGTTAAGGATTTGGAGTAGAACTTTTGTACTCTGTTGGTAGGAATTTAAGATGGGATAGCCATTATGGAAGTTTGGAAGTCCCTCAAAAGCTTATTAAGAGAACTTTCATGAGATCCGGCAATCACTCATTCGAGTTTATGTCCAAAGGAGATAAAACTAGAATGTCCAGGAGAGATCTACAGCCTCATGTCAATTGCCACATTGTACACAACCAAGACAAAAAACCTTCTCAGTGTCCATGGGCAGATAAATCAATGAAGAAATATGATAAATCAATGGAAAAAAAAGAAGGAAGTCCTGTCATTTGTAGCAATATGGATGAAGTTGGAGGACACTGGTAAGTGTGAAATAAGCCAGTCACAGGGGGACAAATACTGTATGATTTCACTTACCTGAGGTATCTAAAGGAAAATTCAGAGTAGAGAGTAGAAGGGTGGTTCCAAGATCTTGGAGGAGGTTAACACACGAGTGTCTGTTCAATGGTTATAACATTTTAGTTGCAAGGTGGAAAAGTTCTAGAGACTTGCTGAACATTGAGTTAACTGGACTGACTGGACTCTGAAGCTTAAGAGGCAAAAGTGGGGTGAACTTCCTCCATCTATGCCTGGAGGTTCCTCCTTTCTCAGACTCCTCTAGAACTGGGTGTGGCATGTCAGTATCAGCAGGGGCTCCCTGCAGCAGGAAGGAGCCTCCACAGTACCACTAGGGCCTTAGGTGAGGGGGGAGGACTCATTCTGAGGCTGGAAGAGGAAAGAGTTTGAATGAAGGAAGTGGCATAGTGATGAATCATGACCAATCAAAGTGCCATAAGACCTACTAAGAGATGAGATTGACTATTAAATGAAGGTGTGATTGACCCAGTAAGGGGGCTTCTGAAACACAGTTTTGTTCATTAAGAATCCTGTGGGGCTTCCCTGGTGGCCCAGTGGTTAGACATCTACCCGCCAATGCAGGAGGTACGAGCACAATCCCTGGTCTGGAAAGATTCTACATGCCACGGAGCAATTAAACCACAACTACTGAGCCTGTGCCCTAGGGCCAGGAGCAGCAACTTCTGGGCCCACATGCCAAACCTACTCAAGCCCGAGAGCCCTAGAACCCGTGCTCTGCAACAAGAAGCCACCACAGTAAGATGCCTGTGCGCTACAAATAGAGAGTAGGCTTTGCTCTCCCCACGCAGAGAAAAGCCCACGCAGCAATGAAGACCCAGCACAGCCAATAAATATTAATAAAAATAAAAAAATCCTGTAAACATTTTCATGGGTAGTGATGAGATTTGTCTTCTAGGTTAAAGGATGCTCACTTGGTATGAAATCAATGCATACAGTGAACGTGTATACTTTCTTTCTTTAAGTTTTATGTACATACTCATTCTTGGTGCAACGGTGATGGGGATTCTTTGGGGGAAGTTGACACCAGTAACAGGGATGTTTAGAGTGACAAAAATCAGGGAAAACACAACACAAAAAATTCACAGATGCACACCAAGAATCACGCTATTCCTTACACATAGGCACACCCAGTTCCATGGACACAAATCTACCATGTTAACCATAATACAGCTTCTTCCTGAAACTACAATAATTGGCCACATTGCTCTACTTGTAAATTACTTTGTATCACCAGGGTCCCTATACTCATTCCCAGCAGGAATTTGGGATCACTTTGGCCTTATGTTGATTAAACCCTGTAGCACATTCTCAAGGAAACGTGTCAAACAGATCTAACAGTGGAACTTGACAGAGAGCCTGGTGACCATGTCTCTTGTAGATCTCCTGCGCAGCTGGGCCAGACAGGCAGCAGTCACCCCATGGTTCCTCTCCATAATGAACTGTACCACTTCATGTATGACTTCTGTGACGGTGGCCAGCCACTGAAACCAGCGAGGAAGCCCCAACATTCTCACCTACAAAGCTTTCTCTCCCCAAGTGAATGATTCTAGAATACACACCGCTTTCACATGCTGAAAAGGCCACCTGCAAATATGGAAGAGAAGACACGGAGGATAAGATCACATTGATGCGCAGTCTTTGGTTCTTTTGGTGACAGTAGAAAACCTAATGAGGAACAGTGGTGAAATCCAGGGAACCCAGCAAGATCAGAGCACACACACTCAGGATGAAAGGCAAGACCTTTGCTGGAGGATGAAACTTCCAAGTCCATTTGGATTGGAAATTACAGAATTCTTTTCCTAGAGGAAAAGTTCTCACTCTCTCAGGAGAGAGAACTCTGCACTCTATAGGGTATAAAGGATGCTAGCAATTTTAATATCCTGTGAACTGAGGCATCATGACTTGGTAATAAGACTCTCACTTCATATTCTCCCAGTCAAGGGAATCATCTGTATCTGAAAAGAACACCCTCAACTACTCATAGCTTAATTCTACTGAAAGAGAAATGAACCAATATTTCTATCTCAGACCAGAAAAAAAAAAGCTTGCCTTGGAGACACGTGAAGTCTCTTCTGTCCTATCACAAGGTGATAGGCACATCCTCAGTGAAAGCTAGAGGGACACAGAGTAGCTGTCAGAACACTGGTGAGGCTGCTCAGGAATCACTCGGGGGGGTTTCTTGATGGGGACATGGGGTGGAGTATATGCATGACAGAGGTTAGTAACTATGGACTGAGCTGCCATTGAATCATCCTCTTTGCTGGATGAAGGAGAGAGAGCAAAGGAGTGGAACAGGAAAGAAATTAAGCACAGTTCAGCATTTTAACTAATGGGAACATAACCAATGGGGAAAAAAGAAACACTAAAATGTATGCTAGCTTTCCACGAGAGAGACACATGACCCTCCTGCCTGTTTTGAGCTTCTGCTGAATCACCCCTGTCTTCTGGATTTCTCCTCAATCACTGCCTCCCCCAGGATCCACAGTTGCAGCTATTGTGCTTACTAAGTCTTTCTATGAGAATTTGTTCTTGATTAAAAGCAAACTCTGTTAGAGGGCTGAATGCAATCCTACCTTTTCAAGATAGCTGTTATCAATCATGTAATATTTTTTCCCAGTCTTCATTTTCCAAACAAGGTACGCATGTTCACACTCACAGAAGTCATACATTTGGTGGGACAGTTCATTATGGAGAGGAACCATGCAGTGAATACAGACTCTCTCTGACCCAGCTGTGCAGGAGATTTACAAGAGTTATGGTCACTAGGCTATCTATCAAGTTCCACTGTGAAATCTATTTGACACATTTCCTTGAGAGTGTGCTGCAGAGTTTAATCAATATAATGCTCATGGTCATGTCACTCAATACAATGAAATATCTCCCTGATCCTTATGTGCTTTTGTCCTTGTTTGAGCAATGACACTATCACCAACAGATATGACCTACATTGTCTACACGAGGCCACACAACTCTCTCATGCATATACTCCACCCCATGTCCCCATCAA
The DNA here is from genome assembly GCF_023699985.2 of Odocoileus virginianus. Classification (NCBI taxonomy): domain Eukaryota; kingdom Metazoa; phylum Chordata; class Mammalia; order Artiodactyla; family Cervidae; genus Odocoileus; species Odocoileus virginianus. Next base: position 20,573,826 of record NC_069678.1, on the reverse strand, counting down.
GAAAACCCCCCAAGTGATTCCTGAGCAGCCTCATCAGTGTTCTGACAGCTACTCTGTGTCCCTCTAGCATTCACTGAGGATGTGCCTATCACCTTGTGATAGGACAGAAGAGACTTCATGTGTCTCCAAGGCAAGCTTTTTTTTTTTTTCTGGTCTGAGATAGAAATATTGGTTCATTTCTCTTTCAGTAGAATTAAGCTATGAGTAGTTGAGAGTGTTCTGTCCAGATACAGACAATTCCCTTGACTGGGAGAATATGAAGTGAGAGAATGTGTGAGTTGGCTAGAAGGATGTGAATCCTGAGGTACCTTTCATGCTAATAACTGTGCCAAAGTTGACTGTTAATCCACCTAGAGTTGCCCTGGGTTCTGTGACCACTGAGGCTACCTTAGGATGATGGGCAGGATCTGGACTTCTGAGCTGCTTGTACCCCCAGGCATGGGCATAATGCAGGGACCCCCCACCCTTGCTCCATGACCGAGGTTCTCATGGCTGAGTGATCAGTGCAGTTCAGGGGTCCAGAGCAGCCACACTGGGACCACCCTTAGATTCTCTGTTTGGCTTCCCCACTTAGGAGGTCAAGAGCTTGGGCCATTTGTCTGTGCACCATCTCCATCTGAGGAAAATGAATGTCAACCAAGCCTGGGGAATGGCTGAGTTGAGGCAAGAATCAGGTAATGGATAGCCAGTGTCCAGTGGGGATGAGAAGTGTTTAGAAAGTTGACAGTTGACTTGTGCTGTGTAAGAGGGAAATATCTCCTGAGCAAACACACACACACAGAGCTTTAGAATCATACCATACGGGCTCACACATGGGCCCCCAACCTTGATTCAGACAAACCCACAGCATCAGAATGGTGTAGTTGTTTCCAGGGGCCATAGCACACAGACATTGCTCTTGCCCAGAAGATCAGTCTCTTGCTCGACACTCCCAGCCCTCACCCCTTGTAGGGACTAAGTCGGGGCGCCTCTCCAACCAAAGCCAGAACAAGAGCACCACCTTCATCAAGTAGATTGCTCCTCAGCAGAGGGATGCTCCCTGCATGGGAACAGCTTGCGTTGGCTCTTCCGTGCACCTGAGGTCAGAGGCGAAAACAAGGTGAGGGTGTCAGCATCCTGGGCACTGTGCATACAGGTTTTTCGTCCTCTTTTTCCTTCTCTGAGAACCAAATGGGAAACTGTTGTTGAGTCCATGGCCCCAGAAGAAAACAGGGAGGACACCTGTGGGAAAGGCTGGAGCTTTTCCTGGAAGAACTCTGAAGACTGTTTTGACCAGCAATTACAAATATTTCAAGAAAGAAAATTTTCTGCTGAGGGATGTCCTCCCAACTCCAGTCTCTAATTGACATTGTCATTTTTAAACTTTATGAATAAGTTATCTGCTGAGAAAGATTCAACATTCACCCATCCAATTAAAAACTGTATATATCAGCTGTCTTGAATATTATGAACCTTTATCTGAATTCTACTGAAGAATAAAACATGAATGAACACTTCTGTCTTAGATAAATAAGGGATGCTTATCATGAAAGTGGGCAGAATATGTTCCCATGACTTTGAATTGGATAGCTCCTCCAGCTGGTCCTCAGGGAGCTCTAGGAGGATACAGAGGAATGGTCAGGACATCTGTGATGCTGACTGGGAAGACCTTGTTAATGTGGACCCTTGGGGGGAGTATATGGATGTGGGTGGTTAACAAGTGTGTGCTGAGATCTGTAGGACAACCTTCCTGGTGGGTGGAAGAAGGCAAAGGAGATCTATGTTTCAGAAATGAGACATCTTTAGCTTTCTAGCTAAGGGGAACCTAATTAGCTTGTAATTGTCAGTTTGACAAAGGGAAACACTAAAAATCACACTATGTTCCAGTCGTAATGTATGGATGTGAGACTTGGACCCTAAAGAAGGCTAGGTGCCAAAGAATTGATACTTCGAACTGTGGTGCTGAAGACTCTTGAGATCCCTTGGACAGCAAGGAGATTAAACCAGTCAATCCTAAAGGAAATCAACCCTGAATATTCATTGGAAGGACTGATGCTGAAGTTCCCATACTTTGGCCATCTAATATGAAGAGCAGACTAATTGGAAAAGACTCTGATTCTGGGAAAGACTGAGGGTAGGAGGAGAAGCAGGGGGCCACAGAAGATGAGATGGTTGGATGATGTCATCAACTCAGTTGACATGAATTTGAGTAAATCCTGGGAGACAGTGAAGCCTGGTATGCTGCAGTCCATGGGCTCACAAAGAGTCAACTACAATTTAGAGACTGGGTGTTGTGATCAAATATACATTATACTTATTCTTTTCATAATTTTTAAGAATTAAAAAGTTCTGTAGCATTGACTTTCACAATTGTGTGTACCCATCAGCACCTCTACATCTAAATCTTTTTCATCAGATCCAATATAGCCCCGTATCCATTAGGTCATAATCCACCTGCCCTCTTGCCTCTTGGCTTTGGTTATTTCTACTTCTACTTTGGTAATTCCTAATTTCTACTTCTTTGGTAATTTCTCCTTTCAGTTTCCATGAGTTTGCCTCAAACAGGTTTGCCTTTTATGTACCTTAAACCAGTGGAATCATACAATATTATCTTTCTGTGTCTGCCCTATTTCACTAACCACAATGTATTTTTGTATTATTTGATCCAAAAATTTTGTGCATATTTCAATCCTTAACTCATTTGTATGCCTGAATAGTATTCTATTCTGTGTATATATCATATTTCATTTTCTTCACATGATGGCGTTTGGGTTGTTTCTATCTTTTGACCTTTAAGAATACACTATGAACATTAGTGTACAGATTTCTGTATGGTACCATAATGGTGATAAATAATATTGTGCATATGTAAAATATCATTGCATGTAACAGCACAAAGTCTGAATCTCAGGTGAACTATGGCCTTTTAATTACTAAAAATTTATTATCTCACTAATTGTAATAAATGTACCACACATATGTTATCTATTAGTAACATATGTTAGATGAAACTGGAATGATAAGATATAGGAATTGTCTGTACACCTTTTATGTCATTGTAATCCTGTTTTAAATAAAGTCTAATAATTGAAAGAAATCTTGAGACATGGTTTCAGAGAAGAACATATCACAGCTAACGTTAAAAAATTAGTTAATGCCTAAACCATAGCTAGAGACCATCTTCAATCTTAAACATGAATCAAATGTTGAATTTAAAATGCATCTTTCCTTCCATAGTTAAAACAGTACCAACTGAGGTAGTAAGTTTCAATTTGAACACATGAAATAAAAGAAGAGCATTGCTTAATATTTTACAGTTTTTTCTTAAATATGAGGTACTGAACATACAACAATAATTATTCTTTTTTTTTTTTGAACAATAATTATTCTTGAATGAACTTACTGAGAAAATTTCCACAGTATCTTCAGCTGGGCCAGTTAGAGGGTGCACTCTATTGTGTGGACAGCTACCAGCCCTCTTGACCCAGTTGGTGGTGGATGTTCTTAATGTTTCTTCTTCTCACCTTCCCAGCACAGTATCCTGGGAAATGCATTACAGTGGAGAGTGCTGTTGACATCTAGCTGGCAGAAGAACCACAGGGAAACCAGTAATGATTGATCCACAATTCAATCCTCTGGCCCCCTTCCTCACCAGATGCCTATCAGGGCCTCCTGAATCCAAGGTGGACTCAGGAAGATCTGCAGTTTGATATGCACTGAAAATAGCCAACTAACCGCTTGTGCAGGCAAATATCTCTGTTTAACAGAGACCTAGAAGCTCAGCAGAGCATAGTGACTGTGCCTGATGGACTGGATTTAAATCCCGTTTAGGAGAAGCAGGTACTTGGGAAAGACATATGGATCCCTCTTTGCCTCAGTTCCCTCCTGAGTTGGAGAAATGTTAATATGGCCTATTTTTAGTATTATGAGGCCAAGAATGATTAAATATAGGTAAAGTATTAGAAAAATAATAAAGGAGGAACTTCCCTGGTAGTCCAGAGGTTAAGAATCTGCTTGCAATGCAGGGGGTGGGAGGTTGATTTCTGGTCCAGGAACTAAGATCCCGCAGGCCTTGGAGCAAGTGAGCCCACACGTTGCAACTACTGAGCCCAAGCACCACAACTAGATAGCCAGAGCCCTGCAACAAAAGATCTGCATGATGCAATAAATAAATAAATAGACAAGTAAGGCACTGGTGCTTCATAAATGTTCTGTAAGTGATCAGTGAATGATGGAGTAAAGAATAAAGTGGGACTTTAGTAGTGATTGAAAGCAGAGAGGGCATTTGGATGGCTCCAATAAGTGGGGATGGAAGCTTACCCTTTAGCTTTTTCACAGAAACAAGGTTTTACAGCTCATGGAGAGTATCTATTATCACCTCCTCTGACACTCAACTTTATTGGGGAGGAAGGGCAGACAAAGTGGGGACTGTAACCCATATGTTACAGTGGAGGGTGTTGAAATTTAGAGAGATCAAGTGACTTTCCAAGGGTCACACAAAGTTGAATGATCAGTCTGGGACAGGATTGTAGTTTGCTCCCTGAGGACAGAGATGCCTGCACCCCTGAGACCTGTGCTGAACCCCTGAACCAGGAGCTTCCCCCCACCAATCAAATTGTCCTTTCTGGTTTTCTGGATGGGAGCTGATGCCCTGGAGTAGATGCCTAAGCCTAAAAAAGAACTCAAATCCTCCTACATTTGTCTCTTCAATTCCTGATCCAAAAATACAAGTTCCTTCTGAGCAAAGCCCCTCAGAAAGATCATAGGATTCCAATTCTGTCCATTCTTCCCAGCCTCTTCACATGCTCAGCCATCTCACAAGCAGCCTTCCCAGTGCCCAGGTCACCTTGCTGAGTGACCAGTGGTCTGTTTGGCTGCTAAGTTGGCTCAGAGCTCAAAACCTTCTAAACCAAAGGCCACATGATGGCTCTATCAAGAATTAGCTTCCCTTCAACTGAGCAAGTCTGGTTGAGCAGTTAATGTGAATTAACTGGGAAGGTGGTCATCTATGCTGGGCTTTGGTGGTTTAATTAAATCTGTGATGCTCAAAGTCCCATAGCTGATCTGAGCACTGATTTGAACATCCTGGACCAAACACTACCTAAGAATGGGCAGGAATTCATCTTTTCTCACTAAAATTCTGACTCTATCAACTCCTCATCATGCTCTAGGCTCTGTCGTGGAAGACAGAGCCCCCATATTCTTTTGGAAAATCATTTCCATACTCACAGCTTGGAGATCGCAGCCCAAGATTCTCCTTGATGATTAACAAGCAGACCCTCCTTCCCTCAGTGACCAGATGTTCGTCCTACTAACCCAACAGCACTGCCCCATCTCACCAAACTCCCTGGCAAAGGCAAACAGTGATCCTGCTCACATCCACCCATGGAAATTCCACCAGTAGATCCCAGTTTTTCTCATTTTTAAAAGTTTCTGGGTTTACACTGAACACTTGTAGATTTGGGCAGCTACATTTAGAAAAGTTGAGCCGTAATCCCCTTTTCCTGTAATATCCATTTCTGGGGAGTCACCATGGTTCTCCTGCTTCAGTTCTTTCCATCTATTCTCTGGTAGACTGTGTACAAAACTGTCACTAGAAAATTGTACATTTTTCTAAATTTGGGAAGATATTTAAGGCTGCCAGGTGACAGAAGAATAAAAAATATAATTTAAGGGATAAAACAAAACCATAAAATACATTTATAATCCTGTAGATAAATTAGAGTGATGGAAAAGAAAAAAAAAAGATGAGGAAAGTACATCAATAAAAGTTAACCAGCCCATTTGAAGGAACAGCCCTCAGAGGATCAGTGCGAACCTACCTCCAGAACAACAGTTCAGGTTTCCCATTTTCAAACTCTGAAGGTTGAAGGTGAGCCCTTCTCACTTGACACCATATGTGAACCTCTCAACTCACAAAGTGGCAGTTGGTATAAAATGCAGAATGTGTATTATCACATTACCATGGTGAAGATACATCACAGAACTTTCAGAGTGAACTGTATTCTGCACAGGTTGAGTCCAACTGCTACCGTCCAGAAATTGTGCTTCTGTGGACAAGTTTGGCTTTTCAGAGCAGGCATTTTATTTCAAAAATTGAATTTCAGGCTCACACACTGCTCTCTGACTAAGAAAATAATTTATATGAGAGAAAATGGCCTTCCCACAAAATATAGATCATAGTGAACATTTCAGGGTGAGGGGGGACAATGCTAACCCACTGAGAATAAAGAGAGATTCTATTCTTGATTAGAACATCTTGGTACTGATCACAAGTCTGAGTTCCTAACTCACAGTGAGGCCAAACAGTACCAAAACATCAGGAATCTAGAGCAGAGAAAGCCTTATTTCAGGGCCACACAGAGAAAAGAAAAACAAACAAACCTGGGCTCCCTGAAAGCTTTCAGAAAAGCATTTTTCTAGGAAAGCTGAGAGAGTGGCCTGGTTACTTCTGGGGTCAGAGCCTTTGTTCTTGAGGTCAGGTCATGATGTTCCTATAAACCTCCCCCAAAACAATTGCTACTCTCAGTTCTGACAAGAAAGGGTCAAGTTTCAATGAACCAACCTCTACCTGTGAGGTCCAGGCCCAGGCCAGGAGGAGGGGTCCCGGGCTGGTCGGTTTTCCTGCCCGGAGGGCATCCATCCAGCACCCAGTCTGGGTCCTCTGCCAGTGCCCAGCCCTGGCTTGAGGGGGCAGGTCTCAGTGGGCAGCAGCCTCAGAGTCAGGTCTCCAGACCCCACCCAGCCTTTATCACTGAGGGAGCCTGGAGCCTGGGACCCAGCCTGGTGCCTTAGGCTTTTCATTTAAACTGGAGAGGATCTCTTGTAGCAAATATCAGTTGGGTTAATCCCCAGTTCACAACAATGACCCTCTTTGAGAGATGTCCCAACCACAGAAGCAAACATGAAGTGTGTAATATCCTTGTACTTCAACCCTAACCTCCCGCCACCTCCTGGGGGTGGACAACTGATCAGGGCTGTACCAAGTGTGGAAGTGAGAATGGAGAGACAGAAGCTGGGAAGCTCTTACCTTAATAGCCAGGGTCATATCTTCCAGCTGCAAAGGGTTCTGGAGACCACTGCCCAAGTGGACTGCTACTGCCTACAGGTCATGGAGGCAGGGATGGGGGAGAGATCAAGGCTACATTGAGGCCTGGACCCGGCCAATGGGCATCCACGGTGAGGGCTCTGGAGCTCTGTGGGACACATCCTCAGACTGTCCGGGGCCCCTGTCTCACCCACCTGCCCTGAGGCCTGAGGGCCTGGATAGCATGTGAAGAAGGCCTCTGTCTGATTCTCACCTCACTCTCTTGAGAGGACAGCTGATAGTTTGCCCCATGGCAGAGCATAACCTCTAACCCCTGGGCTAAGGGTCTCGTAATTTTGACTGTGTGCACACCCCACCCCTATTACAATCTCCACCCACTTCTACTATTCCTGTATCACCAGACTTTCCTAGGTAAAACCAAATGTAAGACTTAATCTTCTTATAAATAAAACTAAGTTTTTCATGTCTCATGTTCACTTGTACTCTTTAAACCCTATAAATTCTCCTCACAAATATTAATGTTTTTGTCGTGTATTGCAAGTATATTTTCAATTTATCAGTCTTTAAAAATTTTTTTTTTAATTTTTAAAATTTATTTTTGTCTGTGCTGAGTCTTCATTGCTGTTCTTGGCTTCTCTCTAGTTGTGTGTGGGGGCTACTCTCTTGCTGTAGAACACAGGCTCTAGGCGCACGGGCTTCAGTAATTGCAACTTGCAGGCTCCAGAGCCCTGGGTCAGTAACTGTGGTACACAGGCTTAGTTGCTGAGTGGCATGTTGGATTTTCCTGGACAAGAGATCAAATCTGTGTCCCCTGCCTTGACAGACAGATCCTTAACCATTGGACCACAAGGAAAGTCCCCATCACTCCCTTTTTATTACAGTCACTTTTACTTATATCATGAAGACATTTATTTTTAAAAATGTCAGTAATTTAAATATACTTGTTATTCTGGCTGTGAGAAGGAAAAGGGGGAAGGATATCATCACTAATATTCTTCAGTTCAGTTCAGTCATTCAGTCGTGTCCGACTCTATGCGACCCCATGAATCGCAGCATGCCAGGCCTCCCTCTCCATCACCAACTTTCAGAATTTACACAAACTCATCTCCATCGAGTCGGTGATGCCATCCAGCCTTCTCATCCTCTGTCATCCCCTTCTTCTCCTGCCCCCAATACCTCCAAGCATCAGGGTCTTTTCCAGTGAGTCAACTCTTTGCATGAAGTGGCCAAAGTATTGGAGTTTCAGCTTCAGCATCAGTCCTTCCAATGAACACCCAGGACTGATCTCCTTTAGGACGGACTGGTTGGATCTCCTTGCAGTCCAAGGGACTCTCAGGAGTCTTCTCCAACACCATAGTTCAAAAGCATCAATTTTTCGGCACTCAACTTTCCTCACAGTCCAACTCTCACATCCATACATGACCACTGAAAAAACCATAGCCTTGTTAAGCGCTAAATATTCCTTTAAGATTTTTTACTAATTAGGAAAATAACTACAGGTGTTTCAAGACAAACTTCTCTATTAAACAATTTTGAGTGTTTCTAAAGATGTATGTCAAAATGGATTAATTAATTTTTAGAATAATTAATACAAATTTTCACCCAGAAATAATATACAGTAAAAATATCCTGATACATTCATAAGGTGAAATGGAATATTTGTAAAGTACATGTGGTAATTTATATTTCAAAAAGCTCAAAACATTTTGGAAGTGATTAATGAAGGTATATCAATGATTCAGTCATTTTAACAGATTTGATTTATGATATGTGTATTCATCAGATAATGAACTTATAGATGTCTGCTGAGAAAAGAGAGGCACATTCAATAAATGTTAAAGAACATTAAATGAACTTGTGATTAAATTTATAATGTCCTATTAATGATTTCAGTGGTGGAGAATTAACTGAGTTTTAACATAGCTCCAATTTGCCAAGTAGATTAGTATGTCTTTGACCAAGCAACATATTGGATTTTTTGAAAATTTTTCTATAGTTGATTCAACAACTATTTATAAAAGTTGGTGAATATTTATAATAATTAAACAGTATAAATTATGTAAAAACAATGAAATAGGACCTACTTAGAGAATTTCACTCTGTTAAATGCATAGTACCTTGCACATTCTAACCAATTCAGCTGATGATAAATATTATAAGCAATTATTGTTATGGACTGAATCTTTGTGATGGTCTCAGGAAGTGGGGCCTTTGGGTGGTAATTAGGTCATGAAGGTGGACTCCCCATGACATTGTCATCATTATAAAAAGAGGACTAGAACTGTTTCACTCTTTCTGCCACATGAAGATAAATGAGAAGGTGGCAACATGTAAACCAGTAAAAAGGCATTCACCCGAACCTGACCTTGCTGCATCTTGATATTGAACTCTCAACCTTTAGAACTATGAGAAACAAATAATTATTGTTTAAGCCACCTCACCAATGGTACTATGTTACTGAACCATGAACTGACTGAAGCAAATATCATGGATTTTGAGAGTAAGATTTTTCTTTAGTTACACTCCAAAATCACTGCAGATGGTGACTGCAGACATGAAATTACACGAAAAGACACTTACTCCATGGAAGGAAAGTTATGACCAACCTAGACAGCATATTAAAAAGCAGAGACAATACTTTGCCAACAAAGGTCCGTCTAGTCAAAGCTATGGTTTTTCCAGTAGTCATGTATGTATGTGAGAGTTGGACTATAAAGAAAGCTGAGCACAGAAGAATTGATGCTTTTGAACTGTGGTGTTGGAGAAGACTCTTGAGAGTCCCTTGGATTGCAAGGAGATCCAACCAGTCCATCCTAAAGGAGATCAGTCCTGGGTGTTCACTGAAGGGACTGATGCTGAAACAGAAACTCCAATACTTTGGCCACCTGATGCAAAGAACTGACTCATTTGAAAAGATCCTGATGCTGGGAAATACTGAAGGTGGGAGGAGAAGGGGATGACAGAGGTTGAGATGGTTGGATGGCATCACTGACTCAATGGGTAAACTCTAGGGGTTGGTGATGGACAGGGAATCCTGGCGTGCTGCAGTACATGGGGTCACAGAGTCAGACATGACTGAGCAACTGAACTGAACTAGTAGAAAAGAGCCACGGATCATCCAAAAAAACATTGCTCTGGGCAGAATTAAATAGACAAAGAAAACTGTATTCAAGATATTGTGATAAAGGTCAGGACTATCGAAAGGAGAAAGATTTAACTCAACTCCCCTGGGACAAGTAACTGGTCCAACTCTCACATTTGTACATGATTGCTGGAAAAACCATAGTTTTGACTACATGGACTTTTGCTGGCAAAGTGATATCTCTGCTTTTTAATATGCTGTCTAGGTTTGTCATAGCTTTTATTCCAAGGAGCAAGCATCCTTTAATTTCATGGCTGCAGTCATCATCCACAGTGGTTTTGAAGCTCAAGAAAATAAAACTTGCCACTGCTTCCATTTTTACCCCATCTATTTGCCATGAAGTGATGGGACCAGATCCCATGTTCTTAGTCTTTTGAATGTTAAGTTTTAAACCAGCTTTTTCATTCTTCTCTTTCGCCTCCATCAAGAGGCTCTTTAATTGTTTGCTTTCTGCCTTTAGGGCAGTATGATCTGCATATCTGAGGTTGCTGATATTTCTCCTGGCAATCTTGATTCCGGATTGTGATTCATACAATCACATTTCACACAATGCACTTTGCAGGAAGTTCTTTGTTCATGTACTGTTGAAGTCTAGCTTGATGGATTTTGAGCATTAACTTGCTAGCATGTGAAATAAACATAATTGTATGGTAGTTTGAAAATTCCTTGGCATTGTCTTTCTTTGGGATTGGAATGAAAATTGACCTTTTTCAGTGCTATGACCATTGTAAAGTTGTCAAAATTTGCTGGCATATTGAGTTAAGCACTTTGACAGCATCATCTTTTAGGATTTTTCAAAGTAGTTAACTAAATAATATTTTGAGACATCTGTAATAATTATAATATGATGTGAAAGCATCTGTGAATTCTGTGGATGACAAATGGAATCACATAGATCTTCCTGTGAGTTGGTTTGTTTGGTCTATGTTTATAATTAAAGGAGGTGCTAAATTTCAGTTACAGATTACTGGAAATAAAGATGTAACTTTTTCTCCATTCATATGCATAAGGTACTGTATCTGAATTTTATTAACAGAATTCAAATCACCTGAGCTCTATGGAGACCAGATTAAGAGCTCATGGGTCAGGCTCAGCTTTTCAAACCAGTTTTGCGTAGCTCCAAATTACCAGATGTTCATTAGAAGGACTGATGCTGAAGTTGAAACTCCAACACTTTGGCTACCTTGTGCGAAGAGCCAACTCATTGGAAAAGACCCTGATGCTGAGAAAGATTGAAGGTGAGAGGAGAAGGGGACGACAGAGGATGAGATGGTTGGATGGCATCACTGACTCAGTGGACATGTTTGAGTAAGCTCTGGGAGTTGGTGATGGACAGGGAGGCTTGGATTGCTGCAGTCCATGGGGTCACAAAGAGTCGGATATGACTGAGCGACTGAACTGAACTGAACTGACCTGAACTGAAATGAACTGAAATTACCAGACTCTCTGTTCATCTGTTCTACAGACTGTAGTTAAGTCACATTTCCCCCTTCTCTTTTTAGATTGGCTTTTCTTTTTAGAGTCAGCTTTTCTTTATCTTGTACAGATCTACAACAAACGGTCAACACAAACCAACATTTTAAATAGTTGGCTCCTCATTGCTCCATGTCCAATTTCTTATACTTGATTCTGCATTTTAGGTTTTGTTATTCACAGCACCATACTCTGAGTACCAACTTTTTTACATGCTGGTTTGCACTGTAAATAATATAAGCTCTGATTCAAGCAGTTTTAAGCAATAAGAATTAATTAATCACACGTAAGAAGTCTCAAATAATAATAGAATTCAGGTTCAGAATTATTTTCATCAGTAGTTCAACAATGTCATTAAGGTTCCAGGTTCTTTGTACCTCTCCCAGCATTATTTTCTAAAATGATTCTACAGGATGATATTCATCCCAGGAAAGGGGTGTCTGGTAAAACAAAGGAAGAAACAAAAGTCCAGTAAACATATATGCTTAGGAAATATTTCATAGAGTATTCTCATTTTATAGATTCACAATGCTGATTAACATATATACATATGTATGAATATTAGTCTTAAATGATTTAATTTAATATTATATTTATAGGAAAGAACTTGTGGAAATATATTTATTGTGCTCTGGAATAGACCCCAAATTTCTTCTTTCTGCAGTGAAATAAGTGCCAATTGATGATGTCTTCCTGGGGGCATTCTATAGCAACCAGTGTTTCTTCATCTAAAAAAGATGTAAATGTAAAGGTATGAGTGGTTTTGTTCTGTTCCACAGGGAAGGTGGATTGAATAGTTGAATCTTTTCATCTGAAAGAGGCAATAACTTGTTAACATTACAGAAAAAAAAATGGTGCATGCAGATTTTTCTTTTCTTTTCTTTTTTTTATTTTGTATTAGTTGAAGGCTAATTACTTTACAATATTGTAGTGGTTTTTGTCATACATTGATATGAATCGGCCATGGATTTACATGTGTTCCCCATCCTGATCCCCCCCCCTCCACCTCCCTCTCCACCTGATCCCTCTGGGTCTTCCCAGTGCACCAGGCCCGAGCATTTGTCTCATGCATCCAACCTGGGCTGGTGATCTGTTTCACCTTAGATAATATACATGTTTCGATGCTGTTCTCTTGAAACATCCCACCCTCGCCTACAAAGATGCCACAAAAAAAGAAAACTACAGGCCAATATCACTGATGAACATAGATGCAAAAATCCTCAACAAAATTCTAGCAAACAGAATCCAACAACATATTAAAAAAATCATACACCATGACCAAGTGGGCTTTATCCCAGGAATGCAAGGGTTCTTTAATATCCACAAATCAATCAATGTGATACACCACATTAACAAATTGAAAGATAAAAACCATATGATTATCTCAATAGACGCAGAAAAGTCTTTGACAAAATTCAACATCCATTTATGATTAAAACTCTCCAGACAGCAGGAATAGAAGGAACATACCTCAACATAATAAAAGCTATATATGACAAACCCACAGCAAGCATTACCCTCAATGGTGAAAAATTGAAAGCATTTCCCCTAAAATCAGGAACAAGACAAGGGTGTCCACTCTCACCACTCCTATTCAACATAGTTTTGGAAGTGTTGGCCACAGCAATCAGGGCAGAAAAAGAAGTAAAAGGAATCCAGATAGGAAAAGAAGAAGTGAAATTCTCGCTGTTTGCAGATGACATGATCCTCTACATAGATTTTTTTTTTTTTAATAAAAGCTCTGTAGTAGAAATAATGGACAAAACATTTAAAAATATCATCCAAAAAATTAATTCCAGATGAAGTGAAGTTACAAAAAGGAAGCCATATAAGGAAAAAAATAAAATACTGCATTGCATCAAGATAGAAACTTTAATCGGAAGACTAAAAACTGTTACTCGTATAACTATATTTGGAAAAAGATGCCATAAACAAGTTGAAAATAAAGTGATAAATGTAGAAATATAGTTGAAATCCATGTCAAAGTGTTGATATTAAAGAATATCTAAAAATCAGTATGAATATGAATAACCAGACATTGTTTAAAGTAAAAAATGACAAACATAAGCTTGGTTTAATCAATGCTTTTTAGGATTCACCTTGTACACTTGATAATTTATGAAGGTAAATGGAGATGTCAGTAGAATAAGCTACAGCTGTACATTTTATTCCTTTAAGACAAAGTACCAGTGAATTTTCTTTTTAAAATAAGGTTCTTTAACTTGATTCTCAGGTGTAGGGATTGTATTTGTTTTAATTAAAGTCTTGCATGCTACCTAGCAGGGTGCCTTACACAGATGAGTGTCTTCAGTGTTTTTTGTTTTTGTTTTTTTAGTCTTCTGTGTTTTTTAATCAACATATTTTTATTCTAATAATCTTATCAGTTACATCTATTCCAGATGAGTGCTTACCTATGAAGTGGTCTATAATAATATTTACACAATATGTGAAATATTTCATAGTCACATAAACTTCTTTATGATAGTACACATGACTGATAAATACAATTTTTCAAATACTGTATATATATATTTGAATTAACATAGATTTCACAGAGAAATTTTAGGTTTGGAGCAAAAATTGGGACCAAAGCAGAGTTTCCACCTCCCTCCACAACTGGACAAACGCATCCTGCTCATGCTCCGTTGCTAAGTCACGTCCAGCTCTTTGTACGGGTTAGAGCCCGCAAGCCTCCTCTGTCCATGGATTTTCCAGACAAGAATTCTGGAGTGGATTGCCATTTCCTTCCTCAAGGGATCTTCCCAAAGCAGAGACTGAACGCACACCTCCTGCCCTGGCAGATGGATTCTTTACCAACTGAGCCACCAGGTAAGCACCTTGACAGATGCATATTGGCAGATATATACATATATATAAAATCTCAAGTGGTCTCACTGCCCTAAAAATCCTGTGTACTCTGTCTATACATCCCTCTCTCCCCAAGCCTCTGGCAACCACTACTCCTTTCCCTGTCTCTACAGTTCTGCCTTTTCCCACATTTCCTGTCTTTGGAATCATACAGTATATAGTCTTTTCAGATTGGCTTCTTTTATTTAGCATTATGCATTTAAGATTCCTTCATGTCATTTTTGTGATTTGATAGTCCATTTCTGTTTAGCACTGAATAATATTTCACTGCCTGGATGTGTACCACAGTTTATGCATTTATCCATTCACCCACTAAAGGATATCTTAATTCATCTAAGGTTAGGTAGTTATGAATAAACCTGTATAAATATAAATATTCATGTTTTTATGTGGAGAGAAGTTTTCAACCTAACTGGGTAGATATTTAACAGCATGATTGCTTTATCATGTGGTAAAATTAGGTCTAGTTTTATAAGAAACTGCCAAACTGTCTCCTAAAGTGGTTTTATCTTTGTGCATCTCCACCAACAATGAAACAAAATTCTTGTTGCTTTGCAACTTCATCAGAATTAATATTGTCAGTGTTTTGGATATTTGCCATTCTAATCAATGTGCAGTGATGTCTCACTACTTTGTATGATGTGGGTTATCTTTATCTACATTTACCTCCCATCTATATCCTCTTTGGTGAGAACCCTGTTCAGATCTTCAGCCCATTTTTAAATTGGGTTGTTTGTTTTCTTATTATGAAGTTTAAAGAGTTTTTGTTTGCATATATTTTTGAGATAAAAAAAATAATAGAGCAGATGTAATGAGCTTCATTTTCTGTCCTGTTTTTACTCTTCAAGGAGTTTGTATTTGATGTGGAACTCAGACATCTCTAGGTCAAGCAAACAATGTCCATGTAGTTGATAATGGGTACAGTGGTCAAAGGAGTTTCAAGGACTGGTATGCAGTCCTGGGCAGTGTTTCCATCTGAAAACACTGTCTCTAATTCTAGTACTTCATCTAACCAGTCCATCCATCCCCATGTGAATTTTGGGACTTGTCCTTGACTCCCACTCTAACACAACTAAAACTCTAAGACATCTCTGTGCAAGGAATTGTGTTACTGTTTTTAAAACTGTTTGAGAAGAAGCCCACTGACATGCCAGGGCCACTGAACACACTCTGTGAAACCCTGGTGGAAAGCAGACATTAAACTCTGCCTTCTGCTTGCTTTGCAAGCATTTCCTGCCTTATGTTGAAATCTTTAATCAACCTCACAGTGAGTGGCCTTTCCTCAGTAAACTGTGAGATTACATCAGCAAACCAAAACCTAACATTTAATGTTCCATATTCTTGTAAAGATTCCATCTTACTGGAAGTCACACCATTCAGGTAACCAAACCCTAATCACTTACTACTTCAAATGTTTTTCTTGTTCCCTGTTCATTTTTTATCTTTCTCTTTTTCATTTTCTCTAAAAATGTGCCACTTTCCCCCTGCCTCAGAGTTATCTAGATTCTTGAGAACACAGACTGCCTGCTTCATGAAGCATTAAGTAAAGTTTGTTTTGTCACCTAAATTTCTTTTCCAACTTTTTTTAACACATAAAAGTTTAAGCAAGTAAGATAATGGGTAAGCATACAATAAAGACTCATTAAATCTTTATTGAATCAAAGAAAGAGAAAAGATCATTTAACCCCTGTATTCCTGGTCTTTTCAGGAGAAAAGGAGGAGATGTCTTTTTTTTGTTAGTTGGCTCTGTCATAAATGCTGTTTTTCTGTCATTACCATAACAATCTCAGGATTTATTGGATCATAAATTGTAACTAAAAGCTATGACCAACCTAGACAGCATATTAAAAAGCAGAGACATTACTTTGCCAACAAAGGTCCGTCTAGTCAAAGCTATGCTTTTTCCAGTGGTCATGTATGGATGTGAGAGTTGGACTATAAAGAAAGCTCAGTGCCAAAGAATTGATGCTTTTGAACTGTGGTATTGGAGACGACTCTTGAGAGTCCCTTGGACTGCAAGGAGGTCCAACCAGTCGATCCTAATGGATATCAGTCCTGAATATTCATTTAAAGGACTGATGCTGAAGCTAATGCTTCAATACTTTGGCCACCTGATGTGAAGAGTTGACTCATTGGAAAAGACCCTGATGCTGGGAGGGATTGGGGGCAGGAGGAGAAGGAGATGACAGAGGATGAGATGGTTGGATGGCATCACCAACTCAATGGACATGAGTTTGAGCAAGCTAAAGGAGTTGGTGATGGACAGAGAGGACTGGTGTGCTGCAGTCCATGGGGTTGCAAAGAGTCAGACATGACTGAGCGACTGAACTGAACTGAAATTGTGACTGGTTTTACCCCCAAAGAATGTAAGACATAAATAAATCTTCTTTGAAATTTTCTCAGAAAATCTAGAGAATCAAATATAATAGCAAAATCTGGAGTAAGAGATTTGGGAGTGGAAAAAGTAAGTGGGGGGGGAAAAAAACAGCACAGGATGAACTGCCAAAGCAGAAAAATGTAAAAAGCATGACATTTCTGTCTTAATGATTCTTCCATTTTATTAAATTGTTTGCTAAATGAGACAGAGGAAAATGAAGGACCAAATGCTTGTTAGGGTTCAATACTTTGTATATTTCCAAAATTTTTTAGTGTATGTATAAGTGTGTACAGGTGCCTATAAGATATTGAAACAAGGCGTTTCTAATATTTATGTTTTATTGGTGACTAAGAAGCAACAGTTAGAACTGGACATGGAACAATAGACTGGTTCTAAATAGGAAAAGGAGTACATCAAGGTTGTATATTTTCACCCTGCTTATTTCACTTCTATGCAGAGTACATCATGAGAAATGCTGGGCTGGAAGAAGCACAAGCTGGAATCAAGATTTCTGGGAGAAATATCAATAACCTCAGATATGCAGATGACACCACCCTTATGGCAGAAAGTGAAGAACTAAAGAGCCTCCTGATGAAAGTGAAAGAGAAGGGTGAAAAACCTGGCTTAAAACTCAACATTCAAAAACCTAAGATCATGGAATATGATCCCATCACTTTGTGGCAAATAGATGGGAAAAACATTGGAAACAGTGACAGACTTTATTTTCTTAGACTCCAAAATCACTGTGGATGGTGACTGCAGCCATGAAGTTAAAAGATGCTTGCTCCTTGGAGGAAAAGTCATGACAAACCTAGAAGAAATGTCCTTTAAACAAATAGCAAAATATTGAAGATGTGTAAAATCTTGTATCATTTATGAAATATGTATAAAAAGCAATGTACCTTCTGGAACAATAATTACTTATTCAATTTTTGAAAAATATTAAAAGCAGAGACATTACTTTGCCAACAAATATCCTTATTGTCAAAGCTATGGTTTTTCCAGTAGTCATGTATGGATGTGAGAGCTGGACAGTAAAAAAAGGCTGTGTGCTGAAGAACTGATGCCTTTGAACTGTGGTGCTTGAGAAGACTCTTGAGAGTCCCTTGGACAGAAAGGAGATCAAATCAGTCATTCCTAAAGGATATCAATCCTAAATATTCATTGGAAAGACTGACGCTACAGCTGAAGCTTCAATACTTTGGCCACCTGATGCAAAGAGCCAACTCATTGGAAAAGACCCTGATGCTGGGCAAGATTGAAGGCAGGAGGAGAAAGGGATGTCAGAGGATGAGATGGTTGGATGGCATCACCAACTCAATGGACATCAGTTTGAGCAAGCTCTGGGTGATGATGAAGGGCAGGGAAGCCTGAAGTGCTGCAGTCCATGGGGTGGCAAAGAGCTGGACATGACAGAGAGACTGAACAACAACAAAGAGGCTAAGTACATCATGCGAAATGTCGGGCTGGATGAAGCACAAACTGGCATCAAGATTGCCAGGAGAAATATCAGTAACCTCAGATATGCAGGTGACACCACACTTATGGCAGAAAATGAAGAGAAATTAAAGGGCCTTTTGATGAAAGTGAAAGAGAAGAGTAAAAATTTTGGTTTAAAACTCAGCATTCAAAAAACCAAGATCATGGCATCTGGTCCCATCACTTCTTGACAATAGATAGGGAAAAAATAGAAGCAGTGACATATTTTTTTGGGGGGGGGCGCTCCAAAATCACTGCAGATAGTGACTGCAGCCATGAAATTAAAAGGCACTTGATCCTTGGAAGAAAAGCTGTGAGGAACCTAGAGAGTATATTAAGAATCAGAGACATCACTTTGTCTACAGAGGTCCATATAGTCAAAGCTATGGTTTTTCCAGTGGTCATGTGTGGATGTGACAGTGGGATCATAAAGAAGCTGAGCACCAAAGAATTGAGGCTTTTGAACCATGGTGCTGCAAAAGACTTTTTAGAGTTCCACGGACTGCAAGGAGATCAAATCAGTCAATCCTAAAGGAAATCAGCCCTGAATATTCATTTGAAGGACTGATGCTGAAGCTGAAGCTCCAACACTTTGGCCACCTGGTGAGAACAATAGAATCATTGGAAAAGATCCTGATGCTGGCAAAGAACGAGGGCAGGAGGACAGGAGGGCAGTGAAAAGGTTGGATGGCATCACTAACTCAGTGGACATAAGTTTGAGCAAGCTTTGGGAGACAGTGTAGGGCAAGGAAGCCTGGCGTGCTACAGTTCATGGGGTCACAAAGAGTCAGACACAACTGAGTGACTGAAAAACAATGAAGCCTCAGAGTAACTTTGTGAAATGGGAACTGCAAATATCCTAAACTTTTTGTTCGGGAACCGGCAGTAGAGCCTATACTCCTTAAGCAACTGTGATGTCCAGCTTTTTGTGAAGATCACAGTTGTTTCAGGAACAGCCCTGAATTAGCTGTAAACTTCCTGCCTTTCTGAGAGTGAATCTTCCTTTATGGCTTGAATTATCTGTCCTTTCTTACCTGAATTGTGTCTGATTAGCTTTGCAGAGACCTCTGGACAGTGATTCACCTGGCATGATTTCCGGGTCATCTGATGAGAGGACAGTGTTCCCAGCTGACCTAATAGAACTAAACCAGGCAAACCCACATATATGATTTACCTCACCCATATTCAGTTTGGATTTTGAAATGCTCTTACGTTGTAGTAAAAACAAATTTGTTTCCTCAAAACTGTAGTATATTCTGAGTGCAGTGGATTGTGTATGAGATGGTAGTATTGCTGAAGAAGAACGGCAGGGGGAGGTTTTTGTTAGAGAAATATTTTCCCTTCTGTTTTACTACAGGTGATGACAGTGAAGAATATGCCTGACATCCATCAGTGATGAAATCGGTGACCCTACTTAATCTTCTTATAATATCATCACCAGAAATTTTCTTGATTGTTTGTTCCCTAATGCATGAACTATCAGGAAAAAAAAAATCTTTTGGAAAGCAATTAGAAATGGGTTTAAAATATAGACACTATGAAACAGGAAACCTATATTAAGGTATAAATTATTGGTATTTATTCATGTCGAAGTTGTGTGGGATTAGAATGGAGATTTGGAACTATTATGAGCAAAAGACTGAGGGCTCTCAAAAAAATACCCTGGCAAATACTACTACCTTTGCCAGCGTTTTCAAAATCATTAGCAGAAAGGACACCAAGAGTACTATCCTGTTAATAACTTTACAAGCTCTTGCTTCATCAGTAAAAACTTTGTTAAAGACCTGATTAAGAACATTTTAAATATTGCATTTTACCACTCTTTGGCTGGCCATATAGAGAAAGTAAGTAAAGAAGAAAGACTTGGATTTTTAAAACTCCTATCCACACAGATATACACCAGAAAGGAAAGAGCAGGAAGAGAAGAAGCTAGCAAGGTGTCCTGTGGACTTGATTTATGAGGGTAAAGCCATCTCATCATGAGGTCAAATGGAGATAAAAGAGGAAAGGAAGGGGCAAGAATGAAGAGTGTAGAGGAGGAATAAGTTTTCCTCCACTCTCTTAGATTCTCTGACTAGGTCTGAAAATTGAACTGATTTTAAACAAAAACAGATGAACGGGGAAAACCTACAAATTTATTTAACACATGTTTTATGTGACAAGGGATCCTTCCTAAGGAAGTGAACATCTGAAGAATCAGCTGAACCTGAGTATTTTTATGTTAGATTTGATGAAGAGTGGAAAGGCATGGAGAAATATGATAGGTGAATTAGCATGAGCCAAGTGTTGTACATTGGGAGAAATCTGCAAGGCCCATTCCTTTGGTTTCTGATTGGTGTCCCTCCATCTTAGAAATAGGAGACCCCTTTCCTCATGAACAGGCAGGCCCTTTTCACATGCGGTCCTATGATCTGCTTCAGGGGAGAAAGGGAGAGGGAGAGTCAAAGAGACGGTCTTCCTTCTGCCAGTTTCTCAAACACCTTCAGCTCATTCAGTATGCCAACGAGCCATATTTTGGGCTATCATGTCCTAAATCCCATCAAGAGAAGGAAATGTGAGGGATAACAGGAGGAAAAAAGGAGACAGGAGATGGGACACTAGAAAGAAGAGATGAAAAGAGGAAAGAACAAAATGGAGAATAAGGAAGTGAAGAAACCTCAGCCCCAAGAGATGTCCTAACTCTATAGGCCCTGCAGAGAAGCCTGGGATCAAAAAGACAGAGGAAAGATGAAGGCTGGCATACACTAAAAGATCAGGTCGTGCTTAAGTGGGCTTATCACGTGGAGGCAGGTACCACATGAGATCTCTTGCCCTTATGTACCCATGCTGATCCATGCCTAGGAACCTAGCCAATCAGATTTGTATCCACTGCTCCACTGATGAATAAGCTAATGGAAAGAAAAGGGAAAAGATGAACCTCCGTGTAGAAAGAAGGGAACCTAAGACCTTCTCAAAGATCATTTATGCTTTCTTCAGTCAGATAATGCAAACGACATAATCCCTCAGGTTTCTTTTTTAAAATGTGTCTACAATAAGTTTACAGTTGAAATGAATATAGGTGGTAAAGATGGCATTTTTGAATATGCACGTTGAAGCATACTATCTTCTCCAAACCCAGAGTGAAAATAGTCAATTTGTCAAGGTTAGAGGCCAATGCTGATCCTCTGAAATGGTCATTAACAGTAACTGGTATAAGGGAGAGAGGGCAGCATTTTGATTCGCAGAGACAGACCAATATTCCGGTATGGGTTTACCTTTACTGCCGGCAGCATTTCTGCCAGCACTGTCACTGAAAGTCTTACAAAAGGCCTTATTTATCACTGTAACATGCCATGCAGCGTTGCCCATTTATCCAAGATTACATTGTATATCAAAGGTGGTGTGTGATAACGGCGCATATTCATGCAATACACTGGTTTCTAATGTAAAAATATGTAAATGTCAAACAACATTTTATGTTTTATGTCAGAGTGTAATGAATTGACCTCTCCTCATGATAATATGGCAGCTGATAGGACTTTGTCCCTGTGTTCAGCTCACAAACTTTTCTCCTAGATTAAGGACAAGAGTGAATGTAGACGAGTAAGAAGGGTGGACAGTGCTTGATATCTTAGATCCTTCCCTCCAGAACCTCTTTCCATCTTCTCAGAAAATACTGAATGTTGTCTGTAAATGTCACATGAATATTGAGGTCATAATGAATGATAACAAGAACCAATTACAGTGTTGTTAAGGAAATTGTGAGCCAAGTGTTAAAAGGCATTGAGATTAAGAAGGAGATGCCAGGAGGGTGGGGCTTCCATGGTAGCTCAGCTGGTAAAGAATCTGCCTGCAATGCAGGAGACCTGGGTTTGATTCCTGGGTTGAGAAGATCCCCTGTAGAAGGGATAGGCCACCCACTCCAGTATTCTTGGCCTTCCTGGGTGGCTCAGACAGTAAAGAATCCACCTGCAATGCAGGAGACCTGAGTTCTATCCCTGGGTTGGGAAAATCCCCTGGAGGAGGTCATGGCAACCCACTCCCATATTCCTGCCTGGAGAATCCCATGGACAGAGGAGCCTGGTGGGCTACAGTCCGTCGGGTCGCAAAGAGTCGGACATGCCTGAGCAACTAAGCCCAACACAGCACAGCACCAGGAGGCTGAGGGTAAGTGTTATTTTTTAATTGCTAAATTGTGCCTGACTTTTTGTGACCCCATGGGCTGTAGTCAGCCAGTCTCCTCTGTCAATGGGATTTTCCAGTCAAGAATACTGGAGTGGGTTGCTATGCTCTCCTCCAAGAAATCTTCCTGACCCAGAGATGGAACCCACGTCTCCTGTGTCTCTTGCACTGCAGGTGGATTCTTTACCACTGATCCATGAGGGAAGCAGGGTTAAGGGTAGTTGTTCCATTTAATCTCAAACAGTAACTTAAATAAATTAAGGATTTTAAAAGAATGTGTATATAGGTATCACTGAATCACTTGGTTGTAGAGCAGAAATTAACATTGTAAATCAACTATGCTTCAATGAAATACTATCTTTAAAAATCACAAAAAATTTAAAAAAAGATCTCTGTTGAACAGACTGTGGATTTAAATTTTGGAGAAAAGAAATAAAAATCCCAGTTCTACAATTAATTAATTAATTAATTAAGGGTTTTGTTTTTCTTAAATAGCAGGAGGTTTGGTGTAGGCTGTCCGGGCTGATACAATGACCATGTGATGTCCACGGTGGTGCAGACTCCTTTCCCTTCCACTAAACCATCTTTAGGTTGTGCTTCCGTTCTCATGTTGGCTGTTTCAAGGTTGCATGATGGTTGCTTTGCTTCCAGTATCAGGTTGTCCTTACAAACAGGAGGAAGGGAAGGAAGGACAAATCCAGTAAGCCATTTGCTTACTCTACTCACTTTCCAAATGCAATCTGCCCTGGGAGACTGGCCCTTAAAGAAGAGTCTTCCTTGCCCTTTGGCTTCTGGTTGGGTTTGGCCAATAGAGAACCCTGGAAAGAGACTGATGGAAGAGACAAGAAAGAGGTCAGAGTATATAGTCCTGCGATTCCCTCCCTTTGAAGGCAGTCCAACCTGTGTCCTTCAGTGGAAAGACCCTGCTCCTCTTAGAAGGAAACCTCTATCACACAACTCTACCCTGGGTCCTGGGGACCTCTTTCTTTAAACAGGTTTAGGTATCTGCATATATGTGTATATAAAAGTTTTAAAATATTGTTTGGATACAAACTGAAGGTCTATTAGCAGTTCTCTTGAAACAGGGGGAGGAAGAAGGCTGAGAAGGGAGTAGAGCCAGATTCCAATTCATTTGTAACAATCTGTTTCTTAATGACACATTTATTTTTGTTCTGGCCTAGCACCACTAACAGGCCCTCCTGCTGCGGGTGGCTTACTGTCCTGTTCCTTAGCCCTCCCCTTCTCTGTCTACGCTTCTATAATTAGCCCTTGTATAAGGAAGCCCTTGTCCAATTATCCTCATTTGAGAGTGCCATCTGCTTTCCTACAGTCACACCAGTACTGCGTGCTTACTATAAGCCATGGAAGAACTAGGTGCTTCACATAGGTAACTCATTTAATCCTCATTTGATTAAAGAAACACAGCTGTGTGTACTGCCTACATTTTAGAGATTGAGTGACTGGTGTCAGAAAGTTAAAATAACTTGCCTAAAGTCACACAGTTAGTATGTGACAGGTGCATGGAATAAACCCAAGCAGCCTAGTTCCAGAGCCCCTGATCCTAATTACCATACAATGCAGCCTCTCAAATAAGTGGTTTTTGAACATACATGATGGAATATTTACAGTGAATGATGTAAATAAGTATGAATCAACATGAGAAACCTCAAAAGTCTAAATTTGATAAAAAAGAATGTTTCAGGATCATTCCATTTTATGTATATTTTAAAATAAATACATAAAACTAGATTTAGATTATTTATAGATATATATTTATATAGATAGAGATATTTATAATAAAAGTTAAAAGATATATATATATATATATTTATATGTAGTAGGCTTTCCAGGTGGTGATAGTGGCAAAGAATCCACCTGCCAATGCAGGAGACTTAAGAGATGTGAGTTTGATTCCTGGGTCAGGAAGATCCCGGGAGGAGGTCATGACAACCCACTCCAGTATTCTTGCCTAGAGAATCCCGTGAACAGAGGAGCCTGTGGGGCACAGTCTATGGTGTCGTAAAGATTTGGACAGGACTGAAGTGACTTAGCACGCACACATTTCTACATAGTAAAAAAATGATTTGGGTGTAAGCTAAATACATCGTAATGACCTTTTAGGTAACAAAAAGAATATGTCTAGGGGAGAGAGCAGAGGGGATTTCCACTTTACCTGTGATGGTTTATTCATTTAAAACAACAAAACATGAAACACTCTGGAAAAAAAAAAGACAAAAATATTAGCAATTTTTGATTCTAGATCATGAGTGTTTGCTATATTATGTTGCCTTTAAAAAATTTAAGCCTGTTTTCAAAAAAAAAATGACAAAAAATATTAAAAGAGATACACATGTTAATAGAAAATAGGAGGTGAAAGTATGGAGATTGGATGTGGAGAAAATTGTTTTAAAGGACTTTGACCCAAAAGGGAAGGAGAGAGTTAGAGGCAGCTGTGGGCAGGAGTTGAGATCAAGGATAGGTTCCCCTATGTCTCAGCTGGCAAAGAATCTGTCTGCATCATGGAGACCTAGGTTCCACCCCTGGGTCAGGAAGATCCCCTGGAGAAGGGAATGGCAACCCACTCCACTTGCCTGGAGAATTCCATGGACAGAGAAGTCTGGTGGGCTACAGTCCATGGGATTGCAGAGTCAGACATGATTGAGTGACTGGCACTTCACTTAAGGTTTGTGAGGATGAGAGAGAGATTGAAGCTTGGTTATATGATAAAGGAGAGGGAACCAGTAGGAAGGGAGAGACTGATGGTGAGGAGGACAAAGGGGGATTATTTGAAGGAGGAAGGTCCCTGGGAGCTTTAAATGAGGAGGAAGAATTGGGCTGGCCAAAAGTTTATTTGGGTTTTTTCATACCATCTTGTGATGAGGGAAACATGAAGGTGTTAGTTTCTGGAGTCTTGATGTTCTTCCTCTCCCCCGACAAGGAAATAAGATGAAAGACCCTGAAGAGAAGATATGAGACAATTCTTTAGTTATTTCAGCAAGTAGGGAAATGAACAACTTACTAGAATTGCTGAGGACAGTTGAGGACCCATTTGAAGTTGTTGATCACAAAATCAACATGGAACCTACCTCCGTCATTCGAAAATCTGTGAATTCACGTGCATGGTAAAACTTGACGCAGGTTTCGCCCTATGAATCCATTGGAGGGAGCAGGAATCAATAGTGTTGAGAGTGTTTGCAAAGAGTGATCACACTTCAGGTTCATGGAGTCTTACCTGGGAAAGTAGGGAAGTAAAGAGAGGAAGGATTTTATGGTTGGTGATACAGTGACGAGTTCAATAGCTTGGTGGTCTGACAAAATCAGAAGACTATATTAACGGGATGACTTGATCAATTAATCTTGTAGAACAGGAATGTTCTACAAGAAGTTTTGGATTTTAGATTTTTGGGTAGTGCAGCTTTGGTTTATGACAAAATCCTGAGCGAATACTTGGTGCAGTGAGACAGCTAATAAGAAATGAGTTTTAAAAAATCTTTAGGTGTAAATGTTGATTGCCCCCACCCCCACCACCACTTGGGTACTGATACCACAATGAATGATGGTTAGAATTAAGGAACAGAATGTTAGAGAAAGACTGTGGTCCCTCTCTCAAGGTCCTCGGAGAATGCGTCACCAGAGAAGTTAGATGTTTATTTAACTTCAAACATAGGTCAAATAAATGATGAGCTGTTTTTTTGTTTCATAGCAAGAAGTCTGGATATAGGCTCTCTAAGCTGATACCAACAGGATTTTTTTTCTTTTTCAGCCATTGTTAGCTTGTGACTATTGCCCTAATGCTGGCTGCCTCATGGTTATCAGGATGAAATGATAACTAAATGCTGCATGTGGACAGAAGCTGTCACAACAGTCAGCGAGATGGGAAAGGGGCGGGGGTGGGGGGACAAAAGTAGAGATCTGGCTGAATCTGCTTCCTTTCAAGTGAGTTCCTGAGAATTCTATCCATTGATTTCTGTTGTCACCACATTAGATAAAACCATGTGACTTGGCTAATCTTAGCTTCAAGGGAATTTTTTTATTTTAATTTTTAAAAAATCTGGGTATACTCCATATGAAATCAGTTTTATGTTTTGGAGAAAAAATATAGAATGGGTAATATATAGGCAACTTGCAGCATCTTTCATGTATTATATGCAGGAGATGTGAGTCTTAGAGGATGAGATGATTTTGTGAGAGCACATAAGCATATGAATCTTGAAGTAACAATAAGGGCAAAAATGAAGATACCTCCTGATCCTGAAGTTAGGAATAGGAAATGAAACAGGATATGAAGATACAAAACAAAACTACAATAGCAAAAATAAAAATCCTTGCATTTGAGAAGTTAAATTACAGTTAATGGTAAGAGAAAAAGTTTAAGATAAGGAAAAAAAGACAATTTATAAAGTCAGAGCTATGGAAGTTCCAGTGATATGACTGTAAGAGAAAAAGGGGTTGGGTCAGAATAGTATGAAGTTAATAGTGACGAAGGGCAAGGCTTTATTTCTGGAGGAACTTGAGGTACAGAGGGATGGGAGGCCTGATGATATTGGTCCCTAGCTGTAACTCAGACAAGGTTGCGTATTTCCTTGTGGTTGTGGATTAGATGCTTATGTTAGTGGCATGATGGCTCCCAGGACAGCTGTCCCTTCAGTTACATGCAGGCCTACAAAGGAGTTATGAGGGAGCCTGCGCCCCCAGCTTCATGGGAGGTAGGCTGATATTGAGCCGCGGGGCCATGCAGTGCAGTCATAGAGGTTTTATCTGCACAAGAGCACACGACCAGTAAAGGAGGCTGAGGAACCTCAACTCATGCTCCATCAATGAAGCCATGTGGTTAGGTGTTCTGTCCACCCAGAATGGCCTTTCTTTCTCTAATTCTCATGAAGGCTATCCTTGGTCAGAGCTGTGCTATTTAGAGGTATTATCACTTATTTAATTAATTCATTTATATTTTCAGTAACAGATTTATTGATAGAAGCACTCCATCCCATGTGTTTTGGGGAACCCAAAGACAAAGTGTGTTCCCTGTTGAGCCCCAAATATCTTTGACTGTAGTATGGACATGAGACACAGATTGTTGTAATTGCCCAGATTTAAAGAGCTCTAGCATGTTAAAAATGGAAGGGAACTTGGAAGTCATCTATCCAGATCCCTCATTCAGATGTAACCAAAGGCAAAAACAAAACACACACACTTGTGTAGAAGATAGAGATTAAAGATTGAAAGATTAGTCCTCCATCTAGAAGATGCTCTTTATTTCATGGAAAAAGAAGGAGGTTTGTTTTGTCTCAGAAAGATCAGGAAAGGCTTTTTTTTTTTTTTTTAATGTTCTTCATTGCTAAGTTGGGTAATATCTGTGGTGAGAACAGGGACTTACAGAATGTTCTTCCAACAGAAATTATATGTCAGGGGAAGATGCCGTTCTCTAGGGAAAGGGACAATCCTTTTAACAGCCACTACTGACCTTGAAGAAAAATACTAAATGAGGTTAATACCAGAAGATCAGCTGTCACAGAACTATGCTGTCTGTTCCCTTTAGAAACAAAGTAGGACACCTTGTTTTTAATGTCTTTTAGATGCAAAAGAGTGTGGAGTCTGCACTCAACTCCATTCTACATCTGATTGAACATATATAATAAGAGCTTCCTAGGGTTTCCATATGAATTATCTTGTGTTTAGATACAGTGAGGACATCCCTAAAAGACAATTCAATTTACCAAAATATTTAATAATTTAACAAAATACCGGGTTTCTGCTTCTAATTCTTCCATGAACCTAATGGAAAGAGTGAGGGAGAATCTTTCCACAGCTTCTATGCCTTTGCTTCTTCCTCAGGGGATAGACTGGGATTAAGAAAGAAGGCTCACTATCTTCTGTTTCCTTTGCCATCAATATCCTCAGAAATATCATTCTTTCATTTTCCTTCCCCTTAGCCTCAGAAGGATCAACTTTCTTTCCAAACCTCTTTCCAAACCTCAACCTGTCCACTAGTCACCTTGTAGAAATGCTTATATCTCCTTCTTACTTTGAAAAGTAATTCTTACTGATTATTGCTTAGGTTACCATATCATTTGTCTCCCTTCCAGTCGCCCTCAACATCTTGAAAGAAAAGTCTACTAACTGCTTCAATACCTTAAACTCCTGTGTGTGTGTGTGTGTGTGTGTGTGTGTGTGTGTGTGTGTGTTGTGTGTGTGTGAGGCACTCATTTGTGTCTGCTTCTTTGAGACCCCTTTGACTGTAGCCTGCTAGACTCCTCTGCACAAGGAATTCTCCAGGGAAGAATACTGAAGTGGGTAGCAATTATCTTCTCCAGGTGATTTTTCTGAGCCAGGAATCAAATCCAGGTCTCTTGCGTTGCAGGCAGATTCTTCACTCTTTGAGCCACCTGGGAAACCCCTTCAATTCCTATTCACTAGAAAATGTCTTAACATTCTGCACCCACAACTTCTTAGAAATGGTGAACTTCAATTTATTTTCTCAGTCAACCAGGTAAATTAAAACCTGAAACAAGCAAATGCAGCTCTCACTTCTGTTTCCTGCTGGCTCAATTCAGGAACACTACTGTTTCAGTGTAGATCTTTCATATATGTGATACGGATTAAAAGTGGTCATTCTCCCCACTCCATCCTCCAGGTTTCCCAAATTAAAACAAGACCTAGTTTAAATTGGGAGATTAGGTTTGATATAAATACACTATCATGTGTGAAATCGCCGGGAAAACTGTGGTATATAGCTCAGGGATCTCAGCCTAGTGCCCTGTGTTGACCTAGATGGGTGAGATGGGAGTTCTTGGAGCTGGGGTATCTTGTTTACATACAGCTGGTTCATTTCCTTGTATAGCAGAAAGTAACAAACATTGTAAAGCAATTATACTCCAATTTTTAAAAAATAGACACACATAAAAAATAAACAAAGGAAAAATAAAACCAGTCCATCTAGCATAACCTGGCAGGCAACATAAACACCTGACCATAATGCAGTATCTGAAACCTAGGAAACTCTTGGGAAAAAGGCTACCCACTCCAGTATTCTGGCCTGGAGTATTCCATGGACTATATAGTCCATGGGGTCACACAGAGTCGGACACGACTGAGCGACTTTCACTTTGACTTCACTTCTCTCTCTCTCTGCAGTATATGTTCTTAGCATGTGCATTCAGTCGTGTCTGACTCTGTGAGGCCTCATGGACTGTAGCTCACCACGCTCCTCTATTCATGGGATTTTCCAGGCAAGAATACTGGACCGTATGACCCAGCAATCCCACTTCTGGGCATACACACCAAGGAAACCAGATCTGAAAGAGACACATGCACCCCAATGTTCATCGCAGCACTGTTTATAATAGCCAGGACATGGAAGCAACCCAGATGCCCATCAGCAGACGAATGGATGAGGAAGCTGTGGTACATATACACCATGGAATATTACTCAGCCATTAAAAAGAATTCATTTGAATCAGTTCTAATGAGATGGATGAAACTGGAGCCCATTATACAGAGCGAAGTAAGCCAGAAAGATAAAGACCATTACAGTATACTAACACATATATATGGACTTTAGAAAGATGGTAACGATAACCCTATATGCAAAACAGAAAAAGAGACTCAGATGTATGGAACAGACTTGTGGACTCTGGGAGAAGGCGAGGGTGGGATGTTTCAGGAGAACAGCATTGAAACATGTATATTATCTAGGGTGAAACAGATAACCAGCTCAGGTTGGGTACATGAGACAAGTGCTCGGGCCTGGTGCACTGGGAAGACCCAGAGGGATCGAGTGGAGAGGGAGGTGGGAGGGGGGATCGGGATGGGGAGTACATGTAAATCCATGGCTAATTCATATCAATGTATAACAAAAAAGAATACTGGAGAGGGTTGCCATTTCCTTCTCCAGGCAGTTATGCTCTTAACCATTATGTTATACTGCTTTCCTGAAAGGCCACTGAAATATTTTAAAACAAGATGTTTTTAAAATTGCAAGGCAATAGAATAGAACATCATATCTATAAAACTAGAACTAAGATAGTTACTGAAATGGATCAAATAAAAATCATAGAAGTTAAATTTATGACCGTTACAACTTTAAGAAAGAAATCATCTCATTTTAAGATTAAGTAGTAGAACTATCACAGCTAAATTCAGAATTAGTGAACTAGGAAGATAAATTTGAGAAAGTACTTCAGAAAGTTACTCAGAAATTTTAAAGTGATGGAGAATATAAAAGTGAAGTAAAGAAAGGGATGATAGAATGTGATGCTCAACAGCGTTTGTAGGAAGCTTCAAGAAAGAATAGAGACTATTGAGAAAAGAAGTAATATGTAGAGAATGGCTGAGAATTTCTAAAACTGAAGATGGAATCTCAGTTTAAAAAGTCCTTGCTTTCAAGCAGTACTAAAAATAAAGCTACAGTACACCCTTTGTACTGAAATGGAGGAAAAGTCTAAAGGCTCTCAGAGAGACTGCTCACAACAAAGCAAGCACATTGACAGGAGAGTTTGCATCAGCACCAAATAGAATCTGGAAAACACTGAAGTAGATATCTTCCAAGTGCTCAGTACAAAAGATTGTGAACTAAAATTCTACAAGCTGCCTAACATTTTTTCTCTAGAAATACTAGGATTCTTAACATATACTCTCACAGATCCTTGCTGGAAGAACTACAAAAGGGAGAAAAATGAATTACAAAGAAAAAAATGGGAGATGAAAAGCAACAGTAGACCAAAAAAATCAGCATGACCTGAGAATAAACTTTCATATATAGTGACAATGAAATACTTTTAAGGGAAACAATAGCTTACTGTTTTATGGATTTTTTGTTTTCTTTCAGCAATAAAATAATAGCATGAGAGAAAGAGGTAGTGTATAGAAGCTAAGAATTTTATTTTAGGGGGAAGAGAGAAATACTAAGTAATGTTTAGACTGTTAAAATTTACTTAATATGTATATTAAAAATCTGTTGGTGACCTTTAAAATAATAGAATCTACAACAGTTAAATGATAACCCTATATGCAAGACAGAAAAAGAGACACAGATGTATAGAACAGATTTTTGGACTCTATGGGAGAAGGCGAGGGTGGGATGATCTGAGAGAACAGCGTCGAAACATGTATATTATCAAGTGTGAAACAGATCGCCAGTCTAGGTTGGATGCATGAGACAAGTGCTTGGGACTGGTGCACTGGGATGACCCAGAGGGATGGGATGAGGAGGGAGGTGGGAGGGATGTTCAGGATGTGGAACACATGTAAATCCATGGCTGATTCATGTCAATGTATGGCAAAAACCACTACAATATTGTAAAGTAATTAGCCTCCAACTAATAAAAATAAATGGAAAAAAAAATAAAGTTGGCATACTTAAGGAAAAAAAAGAGTAAAGCATAATAGAAACAAAAAA
Organism: Odocoileus virginianus; assembly: GCF_023699985.2. Classification (NCBI taxonomy): domain Eukaryota; kingdom Metazoa; phylum Chordata; class Mammalia; order Artiodactyla; family Cervidae; genus Odocoileus; species Odocoileus virginianus. The sequence continues at coordinate 20,541,905 of NC_069678.1, read as the reverse complement.
CAAGAGATATTCAGTGTCTCAAAGAGAAGATTAGAAAAAGGAGGAAATGTTAATATAAAACAGGATTGCAAAAATATGTTCAAATATACTGTTGAACACAACAAATAGGAAAAAAAACTATACCTGCCAATTATTAAGGAACATAGACTATTGAATTTGAAACTCAGAGATATGCTTTTTTTTTTAATTTAAAAGAAATACTCAAAAATTATGAGCATTGGCAACTACTAACCAAAGCAAAGGTGACATAGCAATGTTAATGCCATATAATGTAGATTTTGGAGCAAAGTTTTTTAAAAGAAACAGTGACAGATATTACATACAGATCTTTTTAAAAGCCACTCAAAAGATATAGCAATCATGACTTTTCAGGCTTCTGAAAATATAGTTTCATAGTTTCATAATATACAAAGCAAATGCTGTCTCAATTACTAGAAGAAACTGATACTGGGAAGTATTCAAATATCTCCCATGAGGAACTGACAGATAGATGTAATAAGTAAACAGAGCAAAGAATTAATACAATGAACAATTACAATGAACTGAGAGGTATTGAACCTTGCCTATACCCAACAAAAAGAAAATAAACATTTTTCCAAACAGATAAAGAATTTATCTTGACTATAATGGAGTTGAATTACAGGCACAAAATAGAAAGTTTTTCTTTCAAAATTATGCTTCTAGAAAGTAAAATACAAAAACTAAAACTCACATTACTCAGTAATCATGGATTAAAATGATACTATAATGAAAACTATATTTAGATAAATAGCATACTAACACATATAATGAAAATAATGCAAGTATTTAGAAAACAATTTATGGCTTCAAACAAAAGAAAAACTAAATATGAATTATCCAAGTGTTTAAATTATAAACTAATTTTAAAAATACACAATAAAATAAGCATTAAAAAATAGAAAATACAAAGCAATAAAATACAAAAGCAAAGTAATAAAATAGAATACAAAACAAAAGAGATCTTCATCACTAAGATTAGTTCTCTGTAAAGGCTAATGAGGGAGTAAATTTGTAAACAACAAAAATCAAATTAATAAAAAAAATCAAATTAATAAGCAAAAATATAGGAGATTATTTTTATGAGCTTGTTGTAGTGAAAGCCTTTTTACATAAGACTAAAAACCTCATAAGCAGAGAAAAAAATTAGGTAAATGATAAAATCAAAATATACTACAGACAAAATAAAATGATAAGCTACAAAAGAGGAAAATATATTTGTAAAACAATGGATTAAGATTAGAATATACACATCATAATCTATTTTTAAAAATTTTGAAATACTCTCAGTCTTATGAAAAAGTCACAAAATTGTGGTATTCCTATATACATTCCACCCAACTTTTCTTAATGTTAAAACTTACATAACCCAAGTAAAATGTTCAAAATCAGGACTTAAACCTTGAAAAAATACTCTTAGCTTGTTTGACTTTTTCCAGTTGTCCCACTAATGCAGTTTTTCTCATCTAGGATCTACGCCAGGACCCCGCATGGCCTGTGATAGCACCTCAGTTTTCTTTCTTTTCATGACTTTAATACTTTTGAGAAACAAAGGCCAATATGTCTTTTCCTCTTTTTTCTATTTTATTTTGGTCCTTTGGTCCTCAATTTTAAAGTTTATGATAGGGGTTAGGGATATCAGCTCTTTGGGAATTGTGCTACAAATTTTCTCCCAGTTTGTACTTTCTTTTGATTTTAGTTTTGAGATTTTTCTCTTGATTTATGATTATGATTATGATTTTTTAGCATATAAAATTTACCAATTTTGTTTCTTTACTGTCTTTGAATTTTGAGTACTGATCAGAAAGACCTTTCCCTATGCTGAGGTTAAGGAGAAATCCACCCATGTTTTCCTGCAATGTTCAGGCTTTCATTTTGTACCTTTAGATCTTTAATCCATTTGACCTTTACTCTTGAATATGAGGTATGGATCTAATTTCATCTTTTTTCCAAATGGCAAACCAACTGTCTGGCACCATTTCTTATGTCTATTTTGGTCCCAGTGTTTTGATATATCTTTGTTTCATACTTAATTTCCCAGCATACTTGGATCTATTTCTGAGCTATTTTGTTCTTCCTGTATATTTGTCTATTCATATACCCATGCTATACTGTTTTAATTATAGAGGCTCCACATAGTATGTTAATGTCCTGATATATTATGCATATTTATTTTTTCCAAGTTGAACTTTAGTGTCTAGTTGGCTAACTCCATAAAAAAAAAGAAAAAAAAACTTTTGGAATTTTTATGAGGATTGTATTAAATTTAGAAGTTAATTTAGGGAGAACTGACATTTTTATAGTGTTGAGTCATCCTGATCAAAAAGAAGAATGTCTTTTCATTTGAGTGACTTAACTTTCGTGTCTGCTAGGAATGTTTAAAATTTTCCTTGTGCGCAGCACTGTTTATAATAGCCAGGACATGGAAGCAACCTAGATGCCCATCAGCAGACGAATGGATAAGGAAGCTGTGGTACATATACACCATGGAATATTACTCAGCCGTTAAAAAGAATTCATTTGAATCAGTTCTAATGAGATGGATGAAGCTGGAGCCCGTTATACAGAGTGAAGTAAGCCAGAAAGATAAACACCAATACAGTATACTAACGCATATATATGGAAGTTAAAAAGATGGTAATGATAACCCTATATGCAAAACAGAAAAAGAGACACAGATGTACAGAACAGACTTTTGTACTCTGTGGGAGAAGGCGAGGGTGGGATGTTCTGAGAGAACAGCACTGAAACAAGTATACTATCAAGGGTGAAACAGATCACCAGCCCACGTTGGATGCATGAGACAAGGGCTCAGGGCTGGTGCACTGGGAAGACCCAGAGGGATGGGATGGGGAGGGAGGCGGGAGTGGAGGTCGGGATGGGGAACACATGTAAATCCATGGTTGATTCATGCAAAAAAAGAAAAAAGTAAAATAAAATAAAATTTTCCTTGTGTTAGTTTTTTATGTTTCTTAAGTTTGTTCCTAAGCATTTAATCTTCTTAGTTTCTATTGTAAGTGGATTTCCTCTGTGACATTGTGCCTTCTAATCAATGTTTTGTTAATTGTATATTATGATAACTTACCAAATATTTACTGTTTGAGTTAATTTTATCATTGATTCTTCAGGGTATTTGAGGCCTATTACATGTTTTCCACAAAAAGAGATACTTTCTACTTTTTCTTTAACAACTTTTATGCCTCCAACTGAGTTCCCTTGATTATTTTATATAATACATCTGTACAATATTAAGAAGGGCATCTTTTGCTTTGTTTGCAATTTTTAGTGAAAACTTCCCATTGTCTTCTCATTGAGTAAATCCTCAATTTCTAATTAATGAGATTGGTAATGTACTTTGGGGAATATGTATTCATTAAATATGTGTATATATATATATTTAGATAATATAAATACATAAAATATGTAAACATACATATATTCTTGGTAAGGAAATGTCATTTATCCATCAGTTTTTATTGAGTGTTCCAATTTTGTAAAAGACGTTTCAGTATCTAGGAGATAATCATGAATTTTGTCAGTCAGATTTATTAACATGACATACGATACTACTGGGTTTACTAATACTGAACCAACCTTGCATCCTAGAATAAGTTGCACTTTGATACAGCATATTGTTTTCTCATGTTGATTCCGTTTGTGAGTATTTTATCTAATATTTTTGAGTGATACATGTCTATAATTTTTTGTCTTTATCACATTTAGATATTAATATTAAACATACCCCATATAAGGAATTAGAAAGTTTTCCCTCATTTTCAATGTGCTAGAACAATTTATAGGGCATTGGGGCTACGTGGTGTTTGAAGATTTAGTTGAATTGCCATGTGAAATAACTTGGGCCTTCTGCTTAAAAACTTATGACACTTTTTTTCTTAATGGGAATTGGACTGTTTAGGATTTCTAACTTACATGAGGTCCATTTTAATAATCAGTGTTCCCACTGAAAATTATCCATCTAAATTTTTAAGTTTATTTTTGCAGCCTGAAAATATCTTATTAAAATTTTTTTCTTCTTTCTCATTGGTTCTTACCTTGTCAATTTTTAATTGTGCTGATTGCTTTCTTTTTCCTGTTTAAGATTTTGCTAGTTATCTCTCTTTTTTGTTCATTCTTTTTTAAGCAAGGATTTGTTTACAAATTGGATTTACTGTTTTTCTCTCACTGCCTCTTCTTCAACATCTCTCTTTATTGTTCCTTTTGAGTGTTTTGCTTCCTTTATTGTTCCTTTCCTCTATTTCTTTGCACTGATCACTGAGGAAGGCTTTCTTATCTCTCCTTGCTATTCTGTGGAACTCTGCATTCAGATGGGTATATCTTTCCTTTTCTCCTTTGCCTTTCGTTTCTGTTTAATTCACAGCTATTTGTAAGGCCTCATCAGACAACCATTTTGCCTTTTTGCTTTTCTTTACCCTGGGGATGGTCTTGATCCCTGCCTCCTGTACAATGTCATGAACCTCCGTCCATAGTTCCTCACCAACCTAGAGCCAGACATACAGGAATGCAAAGTCAAGTGGACCCTAGGAGGCATCACAATGAACAAGGCTAGTGGAGGTAATGGAATTCCAGCTGAGCTATTTCAAATCCTAAAAGATGGTGCTGTAAAGTGATGCACTCATATGCCAGCAAATTTGGAAAACTCAGCAGTGGCCACAGGACTGGAAAAGGTCAGTTTTCATTCCAATCCCAAAGAAAGGCAATGCCAAAGAATGCTCAAACTACCACACAATTGCACTCATCTCACACACTAGTAAAGTAATGCTCAAAATTCTCCAAGCCAGGCTTCAACAGTATGTGAACCATGAACTTCTAGATGTTCAAGCTGGATTTAGAAAATGCAGAGGAACCATAGATTAAATTGCCAACATCCGTTGGATCATTGAAAAAGCAAGCGAGTTCCAGAAAAACATCTACTTCTGCTTTATTGACTATGCTAAAGCCTTTGACTGTGTGGATAACAACAAACTGTGGGAAATTCTGAAAGAGATGGGAATACAAGACCACCTGATCTGCCTCTTGAGAAACCTGTATGCAGGTCAGGAAGCAACAGTTAGAACCGGACATGGAACAACAGACTGGTTCCAAATCAGGAAATGAGTACCTTAAGGCTGTATATTTTCACCCTGCTTGTTTCACTTATATGCAGAGTATATCATGAGAACCATCAGGCTGGATGAAGCACAAGCTGGAATCAAGATTGCCGGGAGAAATATCAATAACCTCAGATATGCAGATGACACCACTCTTATGGCAGAAAGCGAAGAAGAACTAAAGAGCCTCTTGATGAAAGTGAAAGAGGAGAGTGAAAAAGTTGGCTTAACACTCAACATTCAGAAAACTAAGAAAATGGCATCCAGCCCCATCACTTCAGGCAAACAGATGGGGAAACAGTGGAAACAAGGACAGACTCTTTTTGGGGGCTCCAAAATCACTACAGATGGTGACAGCTGCCATGAAATTAAAATACCCTTGCTCCTTGAAAGAAAAGCTATGACTAACCTAGACAGCATGTTAAAAAGCAGAGATATTACTTTGCCAACAAAGGGCCATCTAGTCAAAGCTATCGTTTTTCCAGTAGTCATATATGGATGTGAGAATTGGACTATAAAGAAAGCTGCATGCCAAAGAATTGATGCTTTTGAACTGTGGAGAAGACTCTTGAGAGTCCCTTGGACTGCAAGGAGATCCAACCAGTCCATCCTAAGGGAAGTCAGTCCTTAATATTCATTGGAAGTACTGATGCTGAAGCTGAAACTCCAATACTTTGCCCACCTGATGTGAAGAACTGACTCATTTGAAAAGACCCTGATGCTGGGAAAGGTTGAAGGCAGGAGGAGAAGGGGACGACAGAGGGTGAGATGGTTGGATGGCATCACTGACTCAATGGACATGAGTTTGAGTAAATTCCGGACTGACAACAGACAGGAAGGCCTGGCATGCTGCAGTCCATGGGGTCACAAATAGTGACTGAACTGAACTGATTGTTCCTTTGATAGTTTTCTGAGCTGAGGATTTAATTGTTTTCACTTTTTCATTTTAACCATTAAAAATTTTGGTGCTGTGAAAAAAAGAAATTTTGGTGCTGTGGTATTTTCTGATCACTACTTTATAAATGTGCATATGTGCTAAGTCGCTTCAGTCATGTCTGACTCTGTGAGCCTATGGACTGTAGTCCGCCAGACTCCTCTGTTCACAGGATTCTCCAGGCAATAATACTGGAATGGGTTGCCATGCCCTCCTCCAGGGGATCTTCCCGATCCAGGGATCAAACTTGTGTCTCTTACATCTCCTCCAATGGCAGGCTGGTGGTAAAGAACTAGTGCCACCAATGTATCTCATAGTAATTAGAACGAGTGTTTTCAGATTATTATTTTTTAGACATTCTGTAATTTCAGTTTTTATTTCCTCTTTTAATTCAGAAATTTTTAATATAATAGTGGAAGGGCCTTCTTCTTTTTGTTAGTTGCTTCTAATTTTATTTCAATGTGATCACAGAATGTTGAATTATTTCTTCTTATTTAATAGAATTTATTTTCTTTGTAAACTGCTATTTGGTCATTTTTGTGTGTGTTAATATTCCACAAGCATTTAAGAAGGGATATTCTCTGTCATTATAATTTAGAGTTTGATACATAAGAACTAACTTCTGTTTTTGTGATTTTGTGTTTTGTTTTCGTGGTAATGTGTTAATGTCTGATGACTTGTGTGTTTCTGTCTATCAGAACGGTGGTGGCTGTGCTATTTGGAATAAAAAAAAATTATAATTAAAAAATTTCCATTATAAGTTATAGTTTTTGAGCCTTAAAGGGTATTTATCTTTGTCAGGTTTAATATATTTTTTTTTTTTTTGGCCGCACCATGTGAATTGTGAGATCTTAGTTCCCAGACCAAGGATTGAACCTGGGCCTTCTGCAGTGAATTTGGAGCCCTAACCACTGGACTGCCAGGGAACTCTGTTTAATACTTTTGACTTGAATTCTTTCTCTTATATCAGAACTACCTCCCATAATTTCCTGTGGGCATCACATGTCCATTATCCCCTTGTCCATGTCTTTATTTTTAACCTTTCTAAATGACTTTGTTTTGGGTGTGTTCCTCATAGACAATATTGGGTCTCACCTTATAAACCTAGTGGGAACTTTCACATTTTTGATGAACACATTTGGCCTCAACTCTATTACAAGATTCTATGACTAAGTGTATTTTGTAATACATCCTATTTTTTATTGGATTTTCCTGGTGGCTATCCATTCCACTATTCTGGCCTGCAGAATTCCATGGACTCTGTAGTCCATGGGGTCGAAAAGTGTTGAACACGACTGAGCGACTTTCACTTCACTTCACTATTTCTTATACTCTATAAAATGTGTATTCTTTGCTGTTTAATCTATATTTTTTCTTTAATTTTGGTATTTAGGAGAGTTGGTAGTTTTGTCCTCATAGTTACCTTTGTTCTTATATGATTCTTAATGTCTTTCATCCCCTGTTTCTTATTTAACGTGTTATATGGCTTGTCAGATATTATTAGTCTTTAACTGATCACCTATACAATAATCAGTAATCTAATTCAACTTTTTTTTTCCATTTATAGTTTCATTATTTATATGAAGAATGCTTGCACATAAATACTGAAAGTCCAAATACTAAGATTGTTTAAAAGGTGAGAATACACAACTAAAGAAAGAAAATAACTACTTTGGCCAATACAAATATGAACAGGAGCTTGAATTCATCAGTAAGGAGAAAGGTATATGCCAAAATGATTTTTTTTTTTCTTTTTGCCTGGCAGTGGTAAAAATTCAAGTCTGGAAAATGTTGAGTACTGAGGAAAATGAGAAGAAAATAATGCAGTCAAGCATTTCTATTGGGGGACCTAAATTAGTCTGACCACTTTATAATTTTGTAATATTAAATTTCATGATCTAGCAATTACACTTTGTGAAATACATTGTATATAAACTGCTCTAAAACACAAAAACAGCAACATTAATTGAAGTATTTCTGTGAGAAGTAAAATATTGAAAATGATCTAAATATTCAAGTTGGTCTATAGAGAAACACAATTTTATATGCACATGATAAATTAATTAAATTAATTAAAAAACATACATTAGAGGTAGAGTGTAGCCTCCATGCTTTCAGTGTTAATATCAATGCTTTTTAGCTCTCAACAAGTTCATGTTTATTTAAAATATCAGTGTTCCCTCATTATTAAAATGATAATAACTACACAACATATCTCATGGTTTTATTGTGAGGATTAAATATATAAATGTATGGAAAGTGTTTTAAAAGTCTTTGGTTCATAGGAAAATAATCCATAAGTGTTAGCTATCACTCCAACCTAAAAATACAAGGAGTGCATAATTTTAAATAGAAATTAAGATGGAGATTCTACTGTGTTTGTTGTTTAGTTGCTAAGTCATGTCTGACTTTTTGCGACCCCATGGAATGTAGCCCACCAGGTTCCTCTGTCTATGCGGTTTCCCAGGCAACAATACAGGAGTGGATTGCCATTTCCTACTCCAGGGGATCTTTCAAACCTAGGGAACCTGTGTCTCCTGCATCGGCAGGTGGATTCTTTACTGCTGAACCACCAGGGAAATTGTACCATATATATAAATCAAAACAGAAATTATTACTACATACTTTTTATGAATCCAATGTATATGAAGGCAATAAAATGTGATCTGACAGAAAATGATATACCAAAATATTAAAAGGGATGGTGTATGTGAAAATGGGGCAAAAGTGAAAAATTGAATTATCTTTTATAAGAAGTTCAGTTCTATCTGTTGCCACTTAATTTAAAGGAAAAAAAAAAGGCCTGGAAGTATATATAACAATTTATTGACCATATTTACTTATGGATGGTGGAACTGAAAACTGAACTTGTGCATAAATTTAAAACTTTGTCAGAAAAAAAGAGAGAAATCAAGTGCATGGAGCTTGTGCCCCTAGCTGGCGTGAGGGTGGAACTTGGAAGCAAGAAGGGTGATGAATCTATCGGAGGAGGATGCCTCCTCACTGTCCACCACACATCCCAGTCCCCACATTGGAGGTTCTCCTTGCGGTGCCAACAATGACTGTAAAATGCATCTCAATAAATGTGTTATGTGTACGCTCAGTCACTTCAGTCATGTCTGACCCATTGCAACTCTATGAACTGTGTCTGGCTGGTCTGTCCTTGGGATGTTCCAAGCAAGACTATTGGAATGGGTTGCCATGCCCTGACCCCATGATTCTTTACTCACTGAGCCACCTGGGAAGCCCCCAAGTGTGTTTTAATAATAGCTAAATAAGCTGATACCTGCTTTAGTTAAGGAAAGGAGCTAGAGAAGAGTCACAACAATTATGTATGGGGAGAGAATGTGCAGAGACGTATGTGGGCAGGAAACTCTGTCAGCTGATGAAAGCTTTTGATTATTCTCACCACTTCCATCTCCACAGCTAATTCTTATCCCCTATAGTATCTAGCATTGGACCTTGCTTCTATCACCAGTCACATCCACAGCTGGGTATTGCTTTTGTTGTGGCTCCATCCCTTCATTCTTTCTGGAGTTATTTCTCCACTGATCTCCAGTAGTGTATTGGGCACCTACCTACCTGGGGAGTTCCTCTTTCAGTATCCTATCATTTTGCCTTTTCATACTGTTCATGGGGTTCTCAAGGCAAGAATACTGAAGTGGTTTGCCATTCCCTTCTCCAGTGGACCACATTCTGTCAGACCTCTCCACCATGACCCGACCATCTTGGGTGGCCCTACACGGCCTGGCTTAGTTTCATTGAGTTAGACAAGACTGTGGTCCATGTGATCAGACTGGCTAGTTTCTGTGGTTATGGTTTTATTGTGTCTGCCCTCTGATGCCCTCTCGCAACACCTACTGTCTTACTTGGGTTTTTCATACCTTGGACTTGGGGTATCTCTTCACGGCTGCTCCAGGAAAGCTCAGCCGCTGCTCCTTACCTTAAACGAGGGTTATCTTCTCATAAGATACCATCTCCTGGTCAAACAGGAGATGGCAAGAGTGAATGTCGACATTCTAGGAATCAGGGAACTAAAATGGACTGGAATGGGTGAATTTAACTCAGATGACCATTATATCTACTACTGCAGGCAGGAATTCCTTAGAAGAAATGGAGTAGCCATCATAGTCAACAAAAGACTCTGAAATGCAGTACTTGGATGCAATCTCAAAAACTACAGAATGATCTCTGTTTGTTTCAAAGGCAAACCATTCAATATCACAGTAATCCAAGCCTATGTCCTAACCAGTAACACTGAAGAAGCTGAAGTTGAATGGTTCCATGAAGACCTACAAGACCTTTCAGAACTAACACCCAAAAAAGATGTGCTTTTCATTATACAGGACTGGAATGCAGAAGTAGGAAGTCAAGAAACACCTGGAGTAACAGGAAATTTGGCCTTGGAGTATGGAATGAAGCAGGGCAAAGGCTAATGGAGTTTTGCCAAGAGAATGCACTGGTCATAGCAAACATGCTCTTCCAACAACACGAGAGAAGATTCTACACATGGACATCATTAGATTGTCAACACCAAAATCAGACTGATTATATTCTTTGCAGCCAAAGATGGAGAAGCTCTATACAGTGAGCAAAAACAAGACAAGGAGCTGACTGTGGCTCAGATCATGAGCCCCTTATTGCCAAATTCAGACTTAAACTGAAGAAAGTAGGGAAAACCACTAGACCATTCAGGTATGACCTAAATCAAATCCCTTATGACTATACAGTGGAAGTGAGAAATAGATTTAAGGGACTAGATCTGATAGACAGAGAGCCTGATGAACTATGGAGAGAGGTTCGTGACATTGTACAGGAGACAGGGATCAAGACCATCCTCATGGAAAAGAAACACAAAAAGGCAAAATGGTTGTCTGAGGAGGCCTTACAAATAGCTCTGAAAAGAAGAGAAGCGAAAAGCAAAGGAGAAAAGGAAAGATATTCTCATTTGAATGCAGAGCACCAAAGAATAGCCAGGAGAGATAAGAAAGCCTTCCTCAGCGATCAGTGCAAAGAAATAGAGGAAAACAACAGAATGGAAAAGATTAGTGATCTCTTCAAGAAAATTAGAGATATCAAGGGAACACTTCACGCAAAGATGGGCTCAATAAAGGACAGAAATGGTATGGACCTAACAGAAGCAGAAGATATTAAGAAGAGGTGGCAAGAATACACAGAAGAACTGTAAAAAAAAAAAAAAAATCTTCATGAACCAGATAATCACGATGGTGTGGTCACTCACATAGAGCCAGACATCCTGGAATGTGAAGTCAAGTGGGCCTTAGAAAGCATCACTAGGAACAAAGCTAGTGGAGGTGATGAAATTCCAGTTGAGCTATTTCAAATCCTGAAAGATGATGCTGTGAAAGTGCTGCACTCAATATGCCAGCAAATTTGGAAACTCAGCAGTGGCCACAGGACTGAAAAAGTTCAGTGTTCGTTCCAATCCCTAAGAAAGGCAATCCCAAAGAATGCTCAAACCACTGCACAATGGACTCATCTCACACGCTAGTAAAGTAATGCTCAAAATTCTCCAAGTCAGGCTTCAGCAACACATGAACCATGAACTTCCAGACGTTCAAGCTGGTTTTAGAAAAGGCAGAGGAACCAGAGATCAAATTGCCAACATCTGCTGGATCATTGAAAAAGCAAGAGAGTTCTAGAAAAAAAAACATCTATTTCTGCTTTATTGACTACACCAAAGCCTTTGACTGTGTGGATCACAATAAACTGTGGAAAATTCTGAAAGAGATGGGCATACCAGACCACCTGACCTGCCTCTTGAGAAACCTGTATGCAGGTCAGGAGGCAACAGTTAGAACCGGACATGGAACAACAGACTGGTTCCAAATAGGAAAAGGAGTACGTCAAGACTGTATATTGTCACCCTGCTTATTTCACTCATATGCAGAGTACATCATGAGAAATGCTGGGCTGGAGGAAGCACAATCTGTAGTCAAGATTGCCAGGAGAAATATCAATAACCTCAGATATGCAGATGACACCACCCTTATGGCAGAAAGTGAAGAGGAACTAAAAAGCCTCTTGATGAAAGTGAAGGAGGAGAGTGAAAAAGTTGGCTTAAGGCTTAACATTCAGAAAACTAAGATCTTGGAATCTGGTCCCATCACTTCATGGGAAATAGATAGGGAAACAGAGGAAGCAGTGTCAGACTTTATTTTTCTGGGCTCCAAAATCACTGTAGATGGTAATTGCAGTCACGAAATTAAAAGACGCTTACTTCTTGGAAGGAAAGTTATGACCAACCTAGATAGCATATTAAAAAGCAGAGACATTACTTTGCCAACAAAGGTCTGTCTGGTCAAGGCTACAGTTTTTCCAGTGGTCATGTATGGATGTGAGAGTTGGACTGTGAAGAAAGCTGAGTGCCAAAAAAATGATGCTTTTGAACTATGGTGTTGGAGAAGACTCTTGAGAGTCTCTTGGACTGCAATAAGATCCAACCAGTCCATCCTAAAGGAGATCAGTCCTGGGTGTTCATTGGAAGGACTGATGCTGAACCTGAAACTCCAATACTTTGGCCACCTGATGCGAAGAGTTGACTCATTGGAAAACACCCTGATGCTGGGAGGGATTGGGGGCAGGAGGAGAAGGGGATGACAGAGGATGAGATGGTTGGATGGCATCACCGACTTGATGGACATGGGTTTGAGTAAACTCCGGGAGTTGGTGATGGACAGGGAGGCCTGGCGTGCTGCGATTCATGGGGTCACAAAGAGTCGGACACGACTGAGTGGCTGAACTGAACTGATAGTTTCTAGCATTTGAGTCTAAACTCCTGTCTCATCCTGCAAGACAGAAGGATAGAATACATTCTTTTTGTGGTGTTTTCTATTTTTTCCCCTGCTTCCTTAGTTACCACTCCTAAACATCTTTCCTCTGCTGATAAAGAGATTGATACCACTCAGAATGTGATGGTCAGTTTCTTTTTCTCTATGTCATTATAGCCATATGAAATTTTGATACATTTACTATCATTTTGAGAAATGTTTAGGAGGGTGAGGAGAGAAAAAGTGTTTTAAAAAGAACTATAAAATTATTTTACATCAAGGTGAAGGTTAATTTTTAAAAAAATTATTGGGGTAGAGTTGATTTACAGTGTGGCATTAGTTTCTGTTATACAGCACAGAAAATCAGTTCTACATAAATACTGCTGTTCAGTCGCTAAGCCATGTCAAACTGTGCAACCGCATGGGCTGCATCATGCCAGGCTCCTCTGTCCTCCACTATCTCCCAGAGTTTGCTCAAATTCATGGTCAGAGTCAGTGATGCTATCTAACCATCTCATCCTCTACCTCCCCATTCTATTTTTGGCTTCAGTCTTTCCCAGCATCAGGGTCTTTTCCAATGAGGCAGCTCTTGGAGTATTGGAGCTTCAGCTTCAGCATCAGTCCTTCCAATGAATATTCGGAATTGATTTCCTTTTGGATTGACTGGTTGGATCTCCTTGCTATCCAAGGGACTGTCAAGAGTCTTCTCCAGTACCACAATTTGAAAGCATCAATTCTTTGTCATTCAGCCTTCTTTATGGTCTAACTCTCACATCTGTATATGATTCATCTGTACATGAAAAACCATAACTTTGACTATAAGAGCCTTGGTCGGCATATATTTACTCTTTTTTAGATTCTTTTCCCATGTGGATCATGATATAGTACTGAGCAGAGTTTCCTGTGCTATATAGTAGGCCCTTACTAACTACCTATTTAATTTAGATTAGTTATTTTTAAAATTATCACCACAAAGCAAAACAAAAATAAGAGTATTATTCACCTGATTATGGAAATTTAAAAATGCCTTAATAGTAAACACTCCAATATATTTCTAGCAAGCATCATGAGGAACATTTAGTTAAGAAATTCTTTTTAGGAATTTAGACATTTAGGCAAACCATTTAGGCAAGGATTCTTTACAAGAAATCTTATAAAATTATAGTAAATGAAATTATTTTTTACTAAAACTTTTTTAAACTTTTTATTTTATATTGGAGTAGAGGTAACACGAAATTTAAAAATGTTTGTTCCTTGGAAAAAAAACTGTGACAAACACAGACAGTGTAACGAAAGCAGAAACGTCACTTTGCCAACAGAGATCCATATAGTTAAAGCTGTCATTTTTCCAGTAGTCATGTATGGATGTGAGAGTTGGAAGTCTGAGCACCAAAGAACTGATGCTTTCAAATTGTGGTGCTTGAGAAGATTCTTGAAAGTCCCTTGAACAGCAAGGAAATCAAACCAATCAATTCTAAAGGAAATCAACCCTGAATATTCATTGGAAGGACTGATGCTGAAGCTGAAGCTCCAATGCGTTGACCATCTGATGTGAAGAGCCAACTCACTGGAAAATACCTATTGCTAGGAAGGATTGAGGGATGGAGGAGAAGGGGACAACAGAGGATGAGATGATTGGGTGGCATCATCTACTCAATGGACATGAGTTTGAGCAAACTCTGGGAGACAGTGAAGGATAGGGAATCCTGGTGTACTGCAGTTCATGGGGCAACAAAGAGTTGGACTTGACTTAGCAGCTGGAAAACAACAGGTGACACAGGTAATCCAGACATCCTGGAATTCGTGAACAGGTGAGACAGACATCCTAGAATGCGAAGTCAGGTGGGCCTTAGGAGGCATCACAAGTGCTGCACTCAATATGCCAGCAAATTTGGAAAACTCAGCAGCAGCCACAAGACTCAAAAAGGTCAGTTTTCATTCCAATCCCAAAGAAAGGCAATGTCAAAGAATGCTCAAACTACCACACAATTGCACTCATCTCACACACTCATAAAGTAATGCTCAAAATTCTCCAAGCCAGGCTTCAACAGTACATGAACTGTGAACTTACAGATGTTCAAGCTGGATTTAGAAAGGGCAGAAGAACCAGAGATCAAATTGCCAACATCCATTGGATCATTGAAAAAACAAGAGAGTTCCAGAAAATCATCTATTTCTGCTTTACTGACTACGCTACAGCCTTTGACTGTGTGGATCACAACAAATTGTGGAAAATTCTTCAAGAGATGGGAATACCAGGCCACCTGATCTGCCTCTTGAGAAATCTGTATGCAGGTCAGGAAGCAACAGTTAGAACCGGACATGGAACAGCAGACTGATTCCAAATTGGGAAAGCAGTACATCAAGACTATATTGTCACTCTGCTTATTTCACTTATATGCAGAGTACATCATGAGAACTGTTGGGCTGGAGGAAGCACAATCTGTAGTCAAGATTGCCAGGAGAAATATCAATAACCTCAGATATGCAGATGACACCACTCTTATGGCAGAAAGCAAAGAAGAACTAAAGAGCCTCTTAATGAAAGTGAAAGAGAAGAGTGAAAGAGCTGGCTTAAAACTCAACATTCAGAAAACTCAGAAAATGGCATTCAGCCCCATCACTTCATGGCAAATAGATGGGGAAACAATGGAAACAATGACAGACTTTATTTTTGGGGGTTCCAAATCACTGCAGATGGTGACTGTAGTCATGAAATTAAAAGATGCTTACTCCTTGAAAGAAAAGCTATGACTAACCTAGATAGCATATTAAAAGGCAGAGACATTACTTTGCCAACAAAAGGCCATCTATCTAGTCAAAGCTATCATTTTTCCAGTAGTCATGTATGGATATGAGAGTTGGACTCTAAAGAAAGCTGAGTGCCAAAGAATTGATGCTTTTGATCTGTGGCATTGGAGAAAACACTTGAGAGTCCCTTGGACAGTAAGGAGATCCAACCAGTCAATTCTAAAGGAAATCAGTCCTGAATATTCATTGGAAGGACTGATGCTGAAGCTGAAACTCCAATACTTTGCCCACCCGATGTGAAGAACTGACTCATTTGAAAAGACCCCGATGCTGGGAAAGATAGAAGGCAGTAGGGGAAGGTGATGACAGAGGATGAGATATATGGATGGCATCACCGGCTCAATGGACATGAGTTTGAGGAAGCTCTGGGACTTGGTGATGGACTGGGAAGCCTGGCATCCATGATTTTGCGAAGAGTCAGACACGACTGAGTAACTGAACTGAACTGAACTAACACAGATTAAGAATCCACCTGTCAATGCTTGAGACATAAGATAACATATTTAATCCCTGGGTCAGGAAGATCGAGTAGTAGAGGGCATGACAACCCACTCCAGCATTCTTGCCTGCAGAATCCCATGCACAGAGGAGCCTTTCCGGCTACAGTCCTTTGGGGTGCAAAGAGTCAGACAGGACTGAAGTGACTTTGCATGCAAGCATAATGTACCTATTCTTTTTCAAATTCTTTTCCCATTTAGGTTGTTACATAATACTGAGCCATTTGCTGAAACATGGATGGACCTAGATATTGTCACACTGAGTGAAGTAAGTCAAACAGAGAAAAAGAAATATTGTATGATATCCTTTGTATGTGGAATCTAAAAAAGAAAAGATACAAATGAACTTATTTACAAAACAGAAACAGAGTCACAAAGAGAGCAAATTTATGGTTATGGAGGAGGGTTGGGGGAGGAATAGTTAGGGAGTTTGGGATGGACAGGTACATACTGCTGTATTTAGAGTGGATAACCAATAAGGACCTACAACTATAGCACAGTTATATATTTTACTATGTGTGGGTGTGCATGTGTGTGTGTGTGTGTGTGTGTGTGTGTGTGTGAATCCCAGCCTTCCAATTTATCCCTCCCCTCCCCCTTCCCCCATCCCCAATAGCTGTAAGTTTTTTTTTTTTTTCCCCTACATCTATGACTCTATTTATATGTCAAGGTGACTGGACCACTAGGATCCGGGATATTTGGTCAAACATTATCTTGAGTGTGTCTGTGAGGGTGTTTCTGAATTCAACAAACATTTGAATCAGAAGATGGAGTAAATCTGATCACCTTCCCCAATGTGGGTGAGCCTCACCCGATCCACTGATAGCCTAAATAGAACATAAAGCAAAGGAAGGGACATTTCATCCTTTCTTCCTGTCTTCATTGCAACATGGATCATCTCCTGCCTTCAGACTAGGACTTGGACTCAGATTGGAACTTACACCATTGCTTCTACTTCTCAGACCTCTGGACTAGGAGCACAAACCTGGGCTCTCCTGGGTCTTCAGCTTTCTGACTGCAGATCTTGGAACTTCTCAATGTCCAGAACCAAGTGAGCCAATTCCTTATAACACATCTCTGTAGATATCTCCTCAGAACCCTAATACAATGAGCAAACTCTTTTACATGCCCTCTTTATGAAGTTTTTAAAACAAATATATGCTGGATTATTTATTTTCTATTTGAGCTTGCTTTTTTTTTTTTTCATTTTGTGTTCTAGTTCATCATTTATAATGATGGATATAATTTTGAGTTTTGAATAACTCCACTCATCACTCTTCTGGGATAGTCAGAAACCTGCTTTGATCTTCAGCTCTAGCCAAAGCATCTTCTACATAATTTTTTTCATATTATTTTCTCCTCAAGGCCACTTGTGTATCAAACAGTAATTTCGGCTTTGGCTCTAAGGAGTTTCTTCTGCTAGCTTTACACATATTCCCACTATGAGACTCAGTCATCAATAACTTTTTATATTGATTTGCTGATGTTTGAGTGGCCAGTAATGGCAGAACTTGGACAGCTGTATATAGTTCAAGCAATCTTTGTAAATGTCTATGTGCCTGATGTTGTACAAAGTCAGAATTGACTACAATAGGGTTCCCTACTTTTAAAAATGTATGGTAGGGACTTCCCTGGTGGTCCAGTGTTTAAGACTTTTCCTTCCAATACAGGAAGTAAGGGTTGGATCCCTGGTCTAAAAAGCAAAACATTAAAAACAACAACAAAAAGAAGCAATATTGTAACAAATTCAATAAAGTCTTTAAAAATGGTCCACATTTTAAAAATCTAAAAAAAAAATGTATGATATAGAGTTATAGCTTTCAAAGCTTTATGATCAAGATTTATAGTCAGAGATACAGTTTAACTAATGATCCTATTCATCCATATATATGGTTAATTAAAGCAAAAATTTCAGAAAACAGTGTCTAGCCTTCTTCACACAATGCAGTTGAATATTTGTGTATTATATTCTATTTATTTGCTTTAAAGCACCAGGTTATAATACACTACATTAACTTTACAAATCCTGATCAATAGTTAATACAGTTTAAAACAATTTCAGATAATGTGGAATGTTATGAGAATCATCTTTAATTCCAAGTTTAGAGCTTTTTTTACAGATTATATGATGCTGCTTATTTTTAGCTTAGACTCACGCCAACCCCTTAGGCATTTGTATTTACATATTAATGATATGTATCATTACATTAATGATACATATCATTATACAGCAATGATAAATTCAGGGCTTCCCAGGTGGCATTAGTGGTAAAAAGAAAAAAAAAATTGCCTACAAATGCAGGAGACATAAGAGATAGAGCTTCAATCCCTGGGTCCAGAAGATTCCCTGGAGGAGGGCATGATAACCCACCCCAGTATTCTTACCTGGAAACTCTCATGAACAAAGGAGCCTGGCAGGCAACAATCCAGAGGGTAGCAAAGAGTTAAACACGACTGAAACAACTTAGCAGGCATGCACTTCTTAATGTATTAGCCCCTTGAATCCTAACAGGATGAAGCACAAGCAAGGTAAATTTTGGTGAAAATAATCCTTAAATGATAGGAAACAGGCAAATGTTGAAGGGGAAAGCATGATAAACCCAGCCAAGGATGAGTGGGTCCATGGGGGTGTTGCTCCAGAGAATAGCCTAACCTAGTCATCAAAGTAAAGGGACAATGAGAAGACCATTTACAGAATTAGGGGAACAGAGGATCAAATCTAGTAAACAGAGTCATGTAAGGTATTTTATCTCTTTCATCACTCAGCTCAGCTGTTATTTCCTCCAAAAAAAATCTTTTCTGGTGCTTAAAAGCTCACAGCATTCTGGGCCTGCCTCCATCACTCACCTATACTATATTTATATGACGTTTGGAATCTTCAGAGCATAGAGTACCTTTTTATTTGAATTTCCAGCATCCAGCTGAGTGCCTGGCACACCGTAGGGATTCACATACATGTCCCCCAGAGCTCTCTAAAACTGTTTCCTCTACTGCAGAACAAAGTTGGGCTACATGATCTGCAAGGGCCCTTGAAGTCCTAACCATCTTGTGACTTAGACACATCTGAAGTAGCCCAGAGCATTCTGCTTCATAACAAAAACCCACATCTTTGCTGTGATGGGTTCAAATTTATGAGTCAAAGCATGAGCCTCCTATGCCCAGTTTAGGGACTGCCCCTGCCCTGGCAGAAGTGTTCTGATAAGAGCAGCTGAAAACCTAATGTGGCAGTGCCTGCCGCAGAGGAAGGATTCCAGCCCCCTCCTCCCACACGAGCGCTGTTGCTCTCCAGCCTGCAATTTCCTCTAAGGCTCTGGATTGGCCCACAGAGGGACGGAGGGCTGGGAGAGAGCCTCTATATACTCCCCGGAGTAAAAGTCAGTCTCAGACGGTTTCGAAGTTTTCAGAGACTTGCTCTGCTGATAAGGACTTGTGTTCAAAGCTGAGGAGCTAAGCCACTTGCCAAAATGTGCAAAGGACTTGCAGCCTTGCCCCACTCATGCCTGGAAAGGTGAGAACGACTGATTTCGGTTTAAGAGATGGAGATAAGGAGACACTTCACTCGGGGGTCACTGCGGTTTGTGGCAAAACAGGTGGTTGATTGTAGACTGGGGATTGTCTCCTCTGTTAAATGACAAAGTTTAAGATCTGAGCTAGGAGACTGATACAATATGAGATATAGCATACATTGTTTGTATCCAGAACATCACTTCCTCCAAGGATTTCCTCCTATTTTATAGGTGCTTGTGCAGACTCAAAAGTATGGTTAAGAGCATGGATTCCAACATCAAACTGCTTGGGTCTGAATCCTGATTCCATTACTTACTATTTTTGTGGTCTTGGGTAACTTATTTGAACTCTCTGTATCTCAGGGTCCCTATTGGTAAAATGGGTCTATGTGTCTATCTCACTAGCTGATTATGAGGGCTGAATGAAATACTGTGTGTGAAACTCTCAGAACACTGTCTGGCACATATTAGAACTGCATAAATGTTAAGCTTTATTAATGTACATGAACTCAGAGAGGAAGACTCGGATTTGCAATGAAGCAGAGAGGACTTCTCATTGCTGTCTGTCTTCTGGCTAGATACCATCAGAAGCAGCTGGGTTGCTGGACAGAAGACAGTCCTTGGGACATAGAGATTATTTATTAGCTAACATTGTGCTTTTTTTTTTTTTTTTTTTTTTTAGATATAGAGGAACACCTTTGAGGCTCTGTGGTTATCCTTAGACTGGACAATATCCTAGAGGGAATCCTAAGTATCTAGACTAAGTAAACTGAAGGAGAAGAAACATCTGACTTGTTAGAGAATTTAACCCAACAATCCTACCAAAGAAGTAGGGTTCTCCTTTCTTGATAATGAGTCTGATTACATTTTATTTGATCCTACATTATTTAAAGGAAATAAAGATGATCCTTGTACAGCCTAACTTCATTCCTAAAGGCGGTGGTAATGTTTGCCTAAGAAGGTTGTGCTGTTCGGTAGATCTATATTCTGTCTCTAACAAGCTCAGGTTTTCTTTTTGATGCCTTCAACCTTAGAAATTATCTCAAAATGATTTTAAAGAGATAACATCATAACAAAGTAATTTGTCTCCAACAATACTGAAAAGTGACTAGGAATAAAGCCTACTCTCACTTTGTACTGTCAAAAGCACAGATTATTTTTTTTTAAAGATGTATGTATATATGTTTTTTTTTTTTTTTAAAAAAAGAGAAGTAGGACTTAAGTAATTAGTAGTGAGATGGTAACTAGGTGGGTGATATTGGCCATTGGACCAAACCTGGGGAGGGAGACAGATTTCAATGCTGCATACCATTTACAGATCTCAGCTTACCTTTCCCTCTATAGAAAGCCCAAAGAACACCACCAGGGTGAAAGACTCTTCCTAGAACATGACATGATGCATAATTCTTTCCTTTTCCATTTTTTCAACTCTGAGATTGCATATTTGACTTTTACCACAATTTTAACATACATCTTTAGTCCATTTATTGTCTGAAATCATGTACTTTTCTGTAATGGATAAATCTTACCTTATTAATTGATGGACCCTTTACACAGAATGATTATATCATTGATTTGCTGGTCATTGTGTGATCCTATGATCTACTGCTTGGCATTTAGTGAATACTCAATAAATTTTATTGACTGGCACTGTTACTAATATTTCCCTATTTGTTCTTATGCATAATCTTTACTGAGACACATAAATTGAACATTTTTTAAATTGATTTCTCTAACTTTCATATCTGATTCACTAATTTACTACCTACATTGTTATTGATTCACTTTATAATTATTTTAAGTCACAGTAAATTCTTATGCTTCAGGATATAACTAATGTTCACATCGAATATTATAGAGCAACCAAGGAGCAAGCTTTTTTTGCCTAGATTACCTGAAACTTTTAAGGTATATGGTAGAATCCTGCAATTATGGTGTCATATTACTTTTTTTTTTTTCATGATCTGTTACCATTACAGTCATATTTCCAATTAAGTGCTACCTGTAATGAGTGATTTGGAGAAGTAGAATTGTGGACCTGGGGGAGCTGTTAGAAAATGTTTATGGAAAGATTGTTTATTCTAAGGGGAAAATGATACTTGAATAAATCCTTCCAGATCTGCTTTCCTTGGCTCTGATCATAGTGGAAAGGTTAGGGAGTAAGGAACAGACTTAGTTTTGCCATTAACTAATTTGTGTCCATGAGCAATTTATTTCACTTTCCTGGAATTTTATTTTCTTTCTTAGTAAATGAATGTTGGATTAGTTGTTCTATAATTTAAATAAAGTGAGATACACCTGGTTTCAGTGACTAGCAAGAGTTACAATTAAAAGGAAGGTTTTCTTTCTTTATATTTCTGAAAGCTTGGAAGTCAATTAGTGAAAATCATCAAGAATTCAACCCTGTGTTGAAATCATGGCTGTGGCAGAAGTAATCTACTCAGTTAGAATCTGACTTACAAGAAAGTAACATTTACTTCATGTAAGGGAAGCTTTAGAAAATAGTTCTTTCTCAATGTTTAGGAAAGCATTAAGCCAGAGTCAACTTTGATGTATTTGTAGAAACTTCTTCTACTATTTATTTAGATTTTTAAGACTATTACTCATTTAAACTCAAAGTTGGCCTCAGATATTTTTATATATCTAAAAAGGCCTATAATAAACATTTGAGAAATGAATGACCACCACCCCAAAACTTTTACCTTCTGTTATACTGAAACCTAACACTGTGTGGGTGGGAATATTAGAGAGTCAACAGAAAAGGAAAGAACTGAATCAACTGAAGGACTTATTTTTACCAGTGATATTCAACTATGAGTTTTAGGCTTCTTTTAAAAATTCATTTATTTTAAATCTCTTGAATGTCTCTGAACAAGTTTAATTTTTAAGTATTCCTCTTTGGAAAAACATGAAATTCTTCTGAAATAAAAAGTATTATCATGATTCACAGAAGTTATTACCATTATATAAAGCAACAAATGTGGTTATTTACTCTGGTGGTGTTGATTACTCCTGATACCAAATTTACAGTCTCTACTAAACTAAATAAAGGGGAGTAAAAGAGTAATGAAGACAGCAACTACTGACCAAGAATTTTCCCAAACTGTTAACAAAGTGTTTGACATATCTGACATGCATCTGATTTTTGTGGGTTGCTAATGATGAGTGTGTTTAATCCATGGTTCACACAGGTGCTTCTGGTCATCTCAAGTGCGTGGCAATGCTGGGAATTTCAGGAGCTATAGAAAGTAGATGGGGAGAGTGGTGCTTCATCTTGTTGTTTATTATCATTTTACTAAACATCCAGTTTCCCCCCCATCTTCTTTAATTTATGTGGGTCTAAGCATTGACAATTTAGAGAAAAAAGGTGCCTAATCAAGTAATCTTTTAAGGTTTTCAAGCCGCACAGAAGCAACAAATAGAATGGATCAAGACTCCTGGATTCACAGAATTAAGTGCTGCTGCTAAGTCGCTTCAGTCGTGTCCGACTCTGTGCGACCCCATAGACAGCAGCCCACCAGGCTCCCCTGTCCCTGGGATTCTCCAGCAAGAACACTGGAGTGGGTTGCCATTTCCTTCTCCAATGCATGAAAGTGAAAAGTGAAAGTGAAGTCGCTCAGTCGAGTCCGACTCTTAGCAACCCCATGGACTGCAGCCCACCAGGCTCCTCTATCCATGGGATTTTCCAGGCAAGAGTACTGGAGTGGGGTGCCATTGCCTTCTCTGTCACAGAATTAAGTAAATACAGCTTTTTCCAAAGGCATGAGCAAATCCTTGGGCAAATTATAGAGAAAAGATAAGTACATAAAGAATTGAAACACTGTAGCAATAAGCTTGAATAAATGATAAATAAGTCAGAATGAATACAGGATCATCAAAGAAGCCTAAAGAGATAGTAGAGTTTGAGATCATGCTCTCTGGGAACAAGTGTGAATTTGAAGCTTGCTGTTGCTGAGTTGTGTGACACTTACCGGCAAATATTTCAGAGAAACTCTGTAATCTTAAGGAAGTGAATGAAGTATATAATAAAATAGGGAGGAGGTGTCCCTAAGAAAAACTTTGTTTCAGTTCTTACTGATGAAATAATTTTGACCCTTTCTCTGGATTGCTTTTCAAACCTCCATACTTGCCATAGACGTAAGGATAAAATATCTCTCTGGGAAATTGCAGTTCAGGTAGGGAGATAAATCTAGGCTTCTCTAGTGGCTCAGGGGTAAAGAATCTGTCTGCCACTGCAGATATGGGTTTGATCCTGCTTCAGAAAGATCCTTTGGAGAAGGAAATGGCAATCTATTCCAGTATTCTTGCCTGGGAAATCCCATGTATGGAAGAGCCTGACAGGCTACAGTCCATGGGATCACGGAAGAGTCAGAGATGACTTAGTGACAAAGAAATAACAAGGGAAACAAATAAGAATAAAGTAAAGTCTCTGTTGAAACCAGCTATAGAGGAATAAATGAATTGAGTGCCAAGAAGCACAAAAGTAGGGGAAGTGGACAGGAAACTAATAGAGCTTTGGGTGGTCATGCAAAACTGTGTACAAAGTCACAGGGGACGATGCCTGTTTATGAACTAAGCCTGAAAGGACCAAGGAGTTGGTTAGGTCCAGAGAGGAGGAAGAAGAGAGAGAAAGAAGACTTTCCAGGCATGTGACAAGGCAGGCAATGAGAGGCTCCAGAGAGTCTGATTGATGTTTAACATCTTTGTGCAGTCCGGACTGCCTCTCCCAGCAAGCAGGGAGACAACTTTGAATTTCCAATCACAGTTAACCTCCTGCGCAGTTTGTCCTTCATGCTGTCTCCTTGCGACTTATCCAGTGCCCATCCACTTCGAATCTGAAGATTGAAAAGATCTGTTCATAAAAAAGATTTTTCCTTCTTTTGCCTAAAGACTTCAATTACTAAAAAGGTAATCTGTATTTGGAAAGTAGTAGAATCCACAAATAATAACAAAATAACAAATAAAAAACAAAAAAACAAATAAAATAACAAAAAGAATCCACAAATAAATGTGCAGCAAGTAGAGACAGATCTGCTTGCAGGCCGTCTTGGCGCTCTCTGTTTGCAAAAGGATCGAGAAGGGCAATAACAGTGACTTTTCGGCTGAAATAGGATGAAAGAGTCTATCTTGTAAAATTAAGAGGGATTCTTGCGAAGGGGCAGTGGACAAGATAGGAAGTGGAAAA
Organism: Odocoileus virginianus; assembly: GCF_023699985.2. Taxonomy (NCBI): domain Eukaryota; kingdom Metazoa; phylum Chordata; class Mammalia; order Artiodactyla; family Cervidae; genus Odocoileus; species Odocoileus virginianus. Next base: position 20,517,055 of record NC_069678.1, on the reverse strand, counting down.
AAAAGTTTTTCTATAATTTCATTAGGAAAAACCTTGTTAAAGAGGTGAATCTTTTTTTGCTTCTAATGATAGCTTTTTAGCTACTGGTAAACTTCATGAAATTGTAACATTTGTTCCTCATGCAGTTCCTGTCCCAGCTTCTTTAAGGAATTTTATTCTATATTCTAACTGTTGCTTCTTCCTAGTCTTTCTTTCATTTGGCCTGGGCTATGTTGAAACACCAATACACAACACTTTTAGACTCCGGAATCTTAAATTTGGAAGATCACTGAAAGATAATCTAATTTGTTTCTCCTTCTTTAGCAAAGACTGTTATGGGACAGCTGATATCTAGGGAAGGAGTTTATATTTCTGGGGCCAGTGTTAATAGCTTTTGTGTGTCTTGCTGGCCGGAAAACAAAGGAACTAAACTTTACCTAGTTCAGTCAGGATCAATCATTAGTAACAGGAACCAGAATGAGGCTGGAGGCTAGAAGATAACAGGCTCCTATATCTTTCTTCCTTTAAAGTTCATTAGATAACATTAAACCTGCACTCTATTTTAAAGCCTGAGTCATCCAGAGGATAAAGACAATGAAAGCCTGATTGTTTTTGACTGAGAAAATAACTCCTAAGGTTACACATTTCAGGGATATTAAAGAAAACCCAGAATAAGAAAGGATGTAAATTCACAGTCTATATTCCCTGCCTTAACATCAGCAATGTAGTGGAGTTAAAAAAAAAATATGGACATGGTAACTCCACTTCTATTACTTCCTTAGTTGTATAAACTTGAAAATCTAAGCCTCTCTGAGCTTCATATCCTTATCCATAAAAGAGGATATTTATCTTGTTGAGGAGAGATGCTATAAATAACAAATGAAATAATATAAGGTAACTAGGTTTTTGTAGGCGGACGACTACTAACTATCAAATTGCCTTCCGTCTTCCATCCTTCTTTCCCTTTGTGTGTTTGTGTGTATGTGTATTAGTCTTTTCGTCTTGTTCAACTCTTTGAGACTGCATGGACTTCAGCTGCCAGGCTCCTCTGTTTGTAGAGTTCTCCTGGCAAGAATACTGGAGTGGGTTGCCATGCCCTCCTCCAGGGGATCTTCCTGACCCAGGGATCAAACCCGGGTTTCCTGCATTGCAGGCAGATTCTTTATGATCTGAGCCACCAGGAAAGCCCTTCTTTCTTTATGGGTAGTCAGAAAAACATAATAATCTCATTTTAAAGAATAATAACGATGAGCTTGCGTAATAGTATACTATTTTTACAATTTCACCCATAATTTTTTCAGCAGAGCTTCCCTTTGCAGAGCTCTTAACAAAACATTAAAAACCATGATTATACTGACAAGTTAAAAATTCTTTAATATTCTTAAATATTCAGTAAGTATCCCAATATCCTCAGTGATCTTTTGGTAGTTGGATTGTTTGACCCCTCAGAGTTTAAATGAGAGTCACACATTTTTTGGGGCTGCTATTAAATTTTGTTATTAGACTGATAAACACTAGCAAGTAATTTCGTGTACTGAAAGGATGGAGTCCTAACCACTGGACTGCCAGGGAAGTCTCAGGCTAGTGTTCTTCCTACAATTAACTGGGCTCTAATTGCAGAAAAGCCCTTCTTGCAAATGTCCTTTAAGGACCCCTAGAAACTGAGAGACAAATGTCTTCTACCTGGTGGGTATGGGTTGCCGTTCCACAGTTCTTGGCAAGATGACCTGAGGGGTTTGTCTCAAGTGCCCTTCACCCACCTCTCACATTCCTTTATTAATTGCAGGAAGCTGCTCCCTGGGCACCCATTTACTCTTCCATATTAAATCATGTTTACTAAGCTCCTACTGTGTGCAGCTCACCACACCCTGGGCTGGAAGCCTGCTGGGGCACAGAGCCTTTCTCCATTCTACTTCTGAACAGTGTGGGAACTAGCCCATCTTCCCTGAGGTACTGTTGAACTGAGGCTGAATCCTGAAGTTCACACACGTCACCCTCCCCTCAAGACTGAATGAGCAACCCCAAGTCACCACCCAGGCACCGAGGTCACACACTGAGACTGATTCAGAGTCTCTTCAGTCTCTCCTGATCAGTGGGCTTCCTGCTGTTATTTCTCTTCTTACTTTCAGTTAAATATAAAAGGCCATGAAACAAGTGGAAATGATACTGGGTGGGGAATCCAGGGATTCTGATCTGTAACCTTATGTTCTACTAAATAGCAGAGGCGAGTCATGAATCAGTTCCCTCTCTTCCTCCTCCTCATTATTGTATTTGTAAAAGGCTGAGAAATCCAATTATATAGTCCTCTGCACTCCTTCCAGCTCCACTACTTCATTGTTCTTGATTTGGACACTCCGTATTCTGAAGAAAGATTGTACTTTTATTCTAATTTTCTACACTTCCCAGAAGTGTAGAAAGGCCTGAGAACTAACTTCTCAATGCATTATAGCTTGAAAGCACCAATTAAAAGTATGAAATTTTCTTCTAGGCACTTAGAATCTCAATGGACTAATGTCAGTACCCTATGTTTCTTAAAAAATATTTGTACCAAATTCAGAATAAACTCCTAGTTTATGAAAAACATATATTTATAAGTAGTGAAAAGTGACTTGGTCTTTACTTTGGTGAATTCCATGAAAGAAACAAATGGTTTCAGTTTTTGACACATTTCAAGGGTGAATTAAGATCAGAGATCATGGATTCTAACAATCTAAAATTCTTGTGCAGTTGACCCTTGAGCCACTTGAGGGTTATGGGTACCAACCTCCTTGGAATGAAAACTCCACTGGCTCCTCAATATCCATGGTTCTGCCTCTTTGCTGACTCAGCCAACGGCAGATGGTGTAATATTATAGTATTTACTACTGAAAAAAATCCACATCTAAGTGGACCTGTGCAGTTCAAATCCTTGTCGTTCAAGGGTATTTTGTTTACAGTTAATTTAGTTCTATCTCATCTCTGGAGCATAAGTTCCTCAAGACTGGGGAGGAAAAGTGAAATAAGGACACAGATACACCTCGCCTTTGGTGTGCGGTGCTCCCGACTGCATTCACACTGTGTCACATGTTCCTCCAGTGAGTGGGACTGGCGGTCCACTCAGGCTCTTCTGAAAGCTGCCCAGAAAGAGACTCATCCTTGACTTCACAGTGAGTTTCCATCCTGAGGCTGCAATGAAGTGAAGTTCAAGTGTTAGTCTAGTGTTAGTTGCTCAGTTGTGTCCGACTCTTTGCAAATTCATGGGCTGTAGTCCACCAGGTTCCCTCTGTCCATGGGATTTTCCAGGCAAGAATACTGGTGTGGGTAGCCATTCTCTTTTCCAGGGGAATTTCCCGACCAAGGAATCGAACCTGGGTCTTCTGCATTCTTTACCATCTGAGCCACTAGGAAGGCTGCAATAAGAAGGGTGAATTGGGGTTTCTTGGCTTTTGTATAATTAGCCAATTTTCATCTACCAGTTGAGTAGATCATGGAGTATAGGCAGTTCTTAAAGTGGCATGAATACTGCTTCTTACTGCATGAATCCAGGTCAGGCACATGTATGCACAGTGACTGCGATTTCTGACTAGAAATTGAGGACATACACCTTGTCTGTAGACAAGGCATTAGAAATTGGGCCTTTTTTGGAAAATATGTAGATAAGGCCAGCTAAATCATAACATACGTGCATCACTAACACAGCTAAGGCACATGTGACTTTGGGCTTAATCACCCTGACCATCGTTCTCTTGGAAAGTCCAGATGAGATATTTCCTTACAAAGCATACTATTCAGTTGGCACGTTGAGATAAAACACCTTGGCTGGACATTTCTTCTCTTTCAAAAAGGAAATATTGCAGGATTGAAAAGATTCAGCTAATGCTTTGGTCGTAGATACCTGATAATCAGCAGGCTTCATAAATAGCAAATACGGCTAAGACCATTATTCTCTATTCTGCATGCTTTCCTTTCTATTTTCCAACTGCTTCTCCAGACACTTCTCAAAACAATACCTAACCCATGAGATAAAATACCACTCAGGTTCCTAAACTCTACATTCTAGAAAGATGTTAGAACTATCATGTTAGACTCAGAGGAAGAGAAGAGACAAAATATAATACCTGAACAATGTGAAGTGATACACTTCAGACGTGCTCATCGTTGGTAGTGAACTGAGTGGGGTTGTTTTGTCAAGCTGCTGCTGTTTGACAAATTTTGTGAAGACCATGTGTTTCTTGATGAGTCACTTGTCTGTGAGGATTCAGGAAGTTTAGAAAGAATCAAGATGCTTCATTAATAAAGTACTTTGTTGTATTTGGCAACTTATTTTAAGTAATAGTTTTCAAGAGATACCTGGGTCGACAGGAGCATGGGACTGAATGACCTGGTCACTTTGGGACAAGGTCAGCAATGCGGACCAAGACTTGCAGACTTTCCCAGAAGAGCCCACTGTCTAAGCTCTGATGCTTTCTGCTGACAAGTTTCCAAAGTCTTGGACTTTGTTTCTGAATCCCCCAAGACCAAATAGTATATCACTTGGACACACACATGCATGCTTGTGCACATGTGCACACCCACACACACCTTATTTTTTGATGACTTGGAAAAAAGATGACTTGGTTGAAATCAGAGATCCATGTAGACAGCTTGAAAGTGTCTACATTGTCTAAGAGGAAGCAATTTTTTTTTTTTTCATATAGATTCATTGTAGATCAATGGGGATTTTTTTCTTCTCCTCACAGGTTGAATTTTACACTTTTTTCTTTAGCGGGCAACAGTGAAGAAAAACACTTTCTTGTCTCAAAATTCAAATTTGACAGTTTGAAAGCCTTAAATTATTTTTTTCCAATTGCCTTCTAGTTTTTATCTTCCAGATCCTCTAAGAAGAGCTTAACCTTTGCCTCCCTTCCTGGTTCAGACAGGGTCTTGTTGTTTGCATTTATGTTGAAATGTGAGTGCAGATGGCTGGACTGCAGCTGAAGGAAAGGAATATGTAACTTTCATTAGCTACTTAAGGAACATATTTTGTCAAATGTATACCAGCTTAAGAAAATGCAAAAGACAAGATTAACAAAGACAACCAACAATTGTGACAGTTGTAGAATAGAGTGTCTAGCACAATTTTGATTAGGTACACACACATAATAAAGGCTTAGTGATTCAGATTCATAGATTCTGCCCCTTGAGATGAGATGTGATGTCACCAAACTCTTTGGTGACTTGTCCAAGACCACGTAGCTAGTTTCAGTTGCAGATACTTCAAGGTCTCTGGATTTACATATCATCTTCATTTCATTTTGTCTGATGAACTTTAATTTATAAATTTTGTGTCTACACTTTTAAAATATTTATTCTTACACAAGGCCTCATCTTTCAAAAGGTGTTGCTTAGGAAACAAGCTGTCGTCTTTAAGAAAAAAATTATTTCTGAAAAACTTCTATGCCTATAGCTGCCAATTACAATATCTGAACTCACAAGAGAGATGATATTGCATATAATTAGGAGCTCAGGAGTTGAAGTGAGATGGGTCTGACTCATTTACTGGGTGATTTTGAGGCAGATCATTTAACCTCTCTGTGACTCGGTTTTGTCATGTGCAAGATGGAAACAACATTTATACTTCCCTCAGGATTGTTATAAACACCAAATAGGGTTATGCATTATATGGATTCAGTAAAACATTTAGTTACCAGGGGAACATGTGCTTTCTCTAAGTGTGTGATTTTTCTTAGTTATTTTTATGTTGAAAGACACTTACACCAAATCAGAAGAGTCTGCATCCAAAAACTACCTTTATCTCCCTACAAAGTTAGACAGGAAGTATGGAAAAGGGACTCAAATGGAAGAACACATTGCAAAAAAAAAAAAATGACAGCAAATGAGACAGCAGGTAAGAGGGAGCAGGAGAGAAGGAGGATCACAGGTAATACCTCTGAGCCTGGGGTTGGTAGAACAAATGGACTACTGACAGAATAAGTTTGTCTAGGGTAGGTAATGAGGTTATTCCTCTTTACCTGGTATTACCTGGTCTTCTCCTTTGGGAAATCTTAGATGATGTCGAGTCAGAACACCTTATCCTGACTTTCCTGATAGTTTTATCATTACCAAATTAATTTTATTAAAAAAAAAACTAACTGTAAATGCTATATGCAAGACTCTAGAGAAAAAGAAGACCCTAGATAATAACTCCTAGAGAGTTACACCATAATAATGAAGCTAAAAGGACACTATGTCTGCTTTGAGCTTTGGGGGCTAGGAGAGAAGGAGTAAGATTAGAGAAGAATAACTTGTCCAGGGAGGAAATTTAGGTAACTAAATGTTGACATATAGACTTCTACCTTAGTAATTCCTATCTCAGTAAACACATAATTGGAGGAATCCCTGTTCACCAAGTCATGATGTATGAGTACCTCAGGTCAGAATTCATTGCTCATTGGGAGAAAAATGAGGGCATGCTCTAAGGATGCTGGAAAGAAGTTTCCAAGATTATGCCCCTGTGATATATGCATAGACCTCAAAAGTTTCTTTGGAACTTTTAGAAAATATATGCGGAAGATGGAGGCTTCCACATTAAACTTTGGGAAGGGTCTCTGGGGGACCTGGGAGAGGGCCGGGGGAGAGAACCTGCTTTTGGGATCCAAACAAATAACCTCTCCTCCCGGGTCACACAGCAGTCCAGCTAAACGATATGTCCTCAACCCTCAACCCTCTGAGAAGCCTTCTCTTTTCTCCCTCAAAGAGAAACTGATTCTCCATCCATTGAACTCCCAGAGCTTTTTCATCTTCCTTGTATTTTGTATCACTTCCTAAGCAGCTTTCCTCAGATTCAACTTTGGTTGTGTATTTGACATGACCTAACTTAATTCTTATTCTAACCCTGCATGGTCGATATTATCAACATCACCATTTTACCAAAAGAGAAGCACAGATGAGTTAAATATTTGGCCCAAGGTCCAATGAGACACTGCATACACTGATAACAGTTAGTTCTGGCGCGCTAGGTTCAAACCTGGGACTCATTCCACCGTGTCATAGCTGCATCAAATAAAGCTATGTGTATAGTCGGCCCGTAGTCCCTGGAGGTTCTACAGGTTCAACCAATCAGGGATCAGAAGTAAGTCAGAGAGAGAAAGACGGAATCTAAAAAAAAAAAAGAGCAGAGATGAGCCTATTTACAAAACAGAACTAGAGCTGCAGATGTGGAAAATAAACTCACGATTACTGCGGGCTTAAAGGCGAGGGATAAACTGGGAGACTGAGGTTGAACACACACAGTGATATATAGAAAACAGATAGCCAACAAGGACCTGCTGCATGGCACAGGGAACTCTACTCAGTACTTTGTGATGGCCTGCATGGGAAAAGAGTATAAATAAGAGTGAGTATGTGTATACAGATAGCTGATTCACTTTGCTCTTCACCTGAAACTAACCCAACACTGCAAATCAACTATCCTCCAATAGATTTTTTAAAATTATTTAAAAAAAATCCAAGAAGCTCTAAAAAGCAATACTTGGATCTACCGTGTGCTGGCAAACTATTTTCAGAGCATTGATGTTGTATTCACAACTATTGACATGACATGTACTTTGTATTAGGTAATATAATTAATCTAGAGACGATTTAAAGTATATAGGAGAATGTGTATATGTGAGTACTACACCATTTTACATGAAACTTAAGCATTTGCAGATTTTGATATCCATGGGAACTGGGGGTGGCCCTGGAACCAATCTTCCATGGATACCAGGGGCAACTGTACACACATCTTCTTTGTAAAATGGGAATTGCTTAAGGTCTGGAACAATCTCTCGTTAATTTTGTAAAGCATTCTGCACACTGTCTGGCACGGTGCCTGACAAATAGTGGTTACTCTATTAGAGTCTAATAAGTGAATGGATAAATGAATTTGTGAAGAAATTGTGAATTTCTTCAAACGAAATTGAAGAATAGATAATTCTTAAAAATAGAAATCTTGAGAATAATAGGGTGTTATTACAATATACTGAAGGAAGGAGAGAAGAAATGGTCTGAAATGTACTTCTATACTTCAGACCAGTAGCAGTCCTCTTATTCCTCATGGTTATGCCATTGGTTTGCTGCACACATAGTAATTTGGCAAAGACAAATATTGACCAAGCGTTCTTATAATCTGAGCTAATGAGTTTGTGTCTATTGTATAAATTCATTACCAGAGCACACGTTAATTCTGAGAATCATAGTATTACTAAGAGATGTCATTCATACGTTCATTAAGTTTTAAGTAAATTTTACTTTACTCCTCTTTCTTTCCCTTCTTTTCCAGTACCCCTTATTGCCACTTTTATTTCCTGCTTTTGTAAGATATAAAACCAGTAGAGTCCATGGACAGCTAGAAAATTTCATTCTAGAAAGTCCTTCTTTATAATTTAAAGCAGAATGAGATGGAGATATTCAAAAGTCAGAGAGGCTCTCGTGGGAATGCCTTCTGACCCCTCCACCTTTGGAACTCAAAATAAACCACAAATTTCTGTCTTCCTCAACTTGAAGACCATTTTCCCACTGTTTATTATCTGGCTTCCGAACTGAATTACAAAAAGCCCAGAAATCCTGCCAACAATATTTCGAATAAGACAGAGAACTGAAGGTCAAAGGGGAAAAGACCCCTACTCTGTCTATCTTGTCCCCCACTGTCTCATCACCCCATAACTGCTCTGAGCGACGACTGTGTCAGAGGCAGGCCAACCAGCATGGGAGTGATCTCAGTTTCCATGGGAATCCTTGGGTAGGGCGCAGCCCGTGCTTGGGAAAAACAATACTGTTATTATTTTCATTTTAAAATAGCAGCACAAGGCTGGTGATATTCTAATATAACTTCGAGCTGTGGGAGGAAGCAGCAAAGGTCTCCAAATGTGCTTACTTTGTCTCTCTGTGGGATTGTTGCCCAGAAATGTATATTCTCTATGCTTTCAGAATGAGTTGCATTATTTCAAGTTGAAAACCTTCTGAAAGGAGCCCATCTTATACGTCAGTCAAAAGGATCTTTGTTGAATTCTATTCTATTCTATTTATTTAATAAGCAATTGTTTTCCAACACCCATGTGCAAGATGCTGTGATAGGAGAGTACAACAAACACAGTAGAACAGTAATAGTAATAAGTAATATTTAAGGAATATTTAATATGCGGTAAGTGCTCTCATAGGGCCTTCCCAGTTGGCCCTAATAGTAAAGAACTCTCCTAGCAATGCAGGAGACATAAGAGATGTGGGTTTGATCCCAAGGTCGGAAAGATCCCCTGGAGGAGGGCATGGCAATCTACTCCAGTATTCTTGTCTGGGGCATTCCATGGACAGAGGAGGCTGGCGGGCTACATGTCCATAGAGTCACAAAGAGTCTGACATGACTGAGGCAACTTAGCACACAAGTGCTCTCCTAAACTTGTTAATGCCTTGATGTATTTAGCTCCATTATATACATGCTGCTGCTAAGTCATTTCAGTCGTGTCCAACTCTGTGCGACCCCATAGACGGCAGCCCACCAGGCTCCCCCGTCCCTGGGATTCTCTAGGCAAGAACACTAGAGTGGGTTGCCATTTCCTTCTCCAATGCATGAAAGTGAAAGTGAAGTCGCTCAGTTGTGTCTGATTCTTAGCGACCCCATGGACCGCAGCCCATCAGGCTCTTCCATCCATGGGATTTTCCAGGCAAGAGTACTTCTCCACCATTATACACACACACACACACACACACACACACACACACACACATATATATATATATATATATATATATGTCTATGCATCTCTCTCTCTCTCTCTCTCTCTCTATATATATATATATATATATATATATATATCTAATGCTTTGGAAAGATTGAGGGCTGGAGAAGAGGGTGACAGAGGATGACTTGGCTGGATGGCATCATCAACTCAGTGGACAGGACTTTGAACAAACTTCGGGAGATAGTGAAAAATGGAAACCTGGCATGCTGGAGTCTATGGGGTTGCAAGCAATAGGACACGACTGAGCAAATGATCAACATATATAAACAAATGTATATACACATAAATGAGGTAGGAACTATATTATCACTATTTTATGTAGCAAATTGGAAGCTTAAACTTCAAGTAACTTGCCCAAAGTCACTCAGCTAGTAAGTAAGATAATATAAACAAACCAGTATAGACTTGTACTTTTATCCTTTACACCATCCTAGTAGTTAAAGCAGCTTTAAAGTACTTAATTATTTCCAAGATGCTTTGGGAGACCAAGGAAATAAAAAGTGGTCCCCACCCTAGATGAGCTTATTATGTCACTGGGAGTACATATACATGGAACTCTTAGATATGCACTGATGATAAACTAGGGTAATTGGGTGAAAATGTGCTGTCCATAAGTTCAGCCAAAGAAAAGCATTCTATCCTTTGCTCCATAACTTACTGGAGATCTAAGGATAAGATCTTATAAAAACCTCAGTTTTTTACTTTTGAAATAAGGGAAGAGCAAATTAAAAGCTCTGTGAGGGCCATCAAATATGCCTGTTTTGTGATCTGATGCTAGAGAAGAGATATATCATTACAGACTGGAGTAGTTACAGAGGTTTCAGGATTTAAAAAATGAGATTGTTCTGGTCTTAGAGCATTAGAAGAGTTTTAATCATCATATGAGTGGAAGAAGGCAGAGATTGTGTGCTTGGGGGTTAAAGAGTTGGCCACTGGGGTTAGGTATACAAGTAGTTGTGGGGAACCAAGGGAAAGAAGCTTAGAAGTGGAGGACGTTGGAAGCAAGAAAGTGATGTTTGAAATTGATACAATTGATCAGAGATACTCCAAAGTATAGTCCTGGGAGCAAAGAATTTATATATTTGGTAGCACTTCAGACCTCTTGAATGAGAAATTCTGGGATGGGTCTGAGAAGTCTGTGTTTTAACCAGACATGCTGGTGACTGGGGTGCATATTGTTTGAGAACCATCATAAATACTAGAGAGCCACTACAAGCAAGGAGAAAATTGTTGGTACTCTGGTAGTGAGTATCGGATACATTCCAGTAGAAAGATGGAAATGGTGAGGTGGAAATCCTAGTTCAGGCCTGGAGAAAGGTGCTAAATTTAGATATGGAGCAGAAAAGCCACATGTAAAATAATTTTCTAGGAAGATTGAATAATATTTGTGACAGATTAGCTATTGGAAATGAAGGTGACAAACAATCAAATCTGAATCAGAGAGTTTATAAATTATGAGAAGGAGAATATTCTAATTACAGATAAACATAGGATAATGGGATACTCAGTCCTGAATATTCATTTGAAGGACTGATGTTGAAGCTGAAACTCCAATATTTGGCTACCTGATACAAAGAACTGACTCATTTGAAAAGAACCTGATGTTGGGAAAGATTGAGGGCAGGAGGAGAAGGGGACGACAGAGGATCAGATGATTGGATGGCATCAACTGACTCAATGGACATGGGTTTGAGTAAACTCTGGGAGTTGGTGATGGACAGGGAAGCCTGGCGTGCTGTAGTCCATGGGGTCACAAAGAGTCGGACACGACTAAGCGACTGAACTGAACTGAACTGAACTGATGAGATGCTGGGAAGGAGGATGGAAGAGAAAAGGAATCCATGGTGCCATTCACAAGTCATTTCACATCTCAAGTTCTTGCTTTCTCGTTTATATTCTCAAGATGTTGAGTATGATAACCCTGACGTTTTAGTTTATAATAGCTAAAGAAGATATTAGAGGTTTTCCCACTGAACTTGTTTCCTTCCTCTCTCCTTATTTTTGACTGAAGACAAGAGAACTCAAATTTCTTAAGCTCACCCAGCAAATTAGTGACAGAGTTGAAAACAGGGTTTACTCAACGGCAAATGTTACTGTTTACTATTTCTTTCCTAATTTTCCTTCTTATTGTTATATGTTGACAGTTGTCATTTTTGTGTGTAAATAAGCTAGACATGTTCCTTTGTTAGCACAGGAGTTAGCAAATAATAATAACAGTCCCTATCATTTATGGATTACATTGTCTGTGCTAGGTAATACTATAAGCACCTCATATAAAATAACTAATTTCATCACCATGAAAAACTTTTGAGGTAGGTTATCATTATTATCTCTAGTTTATAGATGAGAAAACTGAGGCAAGGTAAGGTTTAGAAATCTGTCAAAAGTCACACACATAGTAAGATAAACCTGGTCGGTTTGACTTCAACCTTCATTCCCTTAACCACTGTGCGATACTGGCTATTGCCTTTTAGGAAAAAAAGAATTGCTTAATTTTGGCATTAGCCAGATTCCCCTGGGAAGAGTTTCACTTCACTTTCTCTCTCAGAACAGCCTCTTTGACCAGTATCGTACTTGCTTGGCAAAGTCTTTCAGTTATATAACCTGAGATGCGAGTTTTGCTGCAGTTAGGAGTTGGGTATTTTCTCTGCCAAGGGCAGGGGAAAGATTGAATGCAATCCAACACGTTGCTTGTGACTACAATAAAGAACTCGAGATCTGGAAAGTATCTTATGAAATCATCTGGACCAATCCAGATGTCATATGACTTAGAGCTTATCCAAAACAGCTGGTTTTGTCTTTTCTTGGTGAATTTTCTTTAGCAATGGAAAGTTGGCCACATTTAGTTCAGTTTCCATGGTTTCATCAACCATATGGTTAGTAAGTTCTCTTGAATGCTTCCTGGTTTTTTTTTTTATGGTTTTTTTTTCACACTTATAGAAGGATGACTTTTGAACAATCTTCAAAAGGCAGATATCATTATTTATGATTCAATGGACATTAATTTGAGCAAACTCTGGGAGACAGTGGAGGACAGAGGAGTCTGTCTGGCATGCTACAGTCCATGGGGTTGAAAAGAGTCAGACACAATTTAGTGGCTGAACAACAACAATAGCATGGTTATTTATTTATTTCTTTTTTGAAGCATCATAATGCCTTGAAGTCATTCCAAGAATCCTTGCTTGTGTCTGGGTATTAGCCTGAGTGAAGCTGGGCGCTCTAAGACTGAAAAGGTCAAGTCTCATTATGAGCACCATATAGCTATTCCTCTCTGTTATCCTGGCATTTCCCTGGAGTCCCACAAAAGTGTGTGAGGCAGGGGAGAGTAGGGGTGGTGGTTAGCTAGAGAACCGTAAACCAGAGTCCTGTAAACTTGTCTCAGAGATTCTGTCATTTCCCCTCTGTTTCTCTGCCTCTTTCTTTATTACTCATCAAAAGCAACATTTCTCTTGAGGATCGAGCCAGCGTTATCTCCCCAGTGAGTTTAGGGTCTTGGAAAACAAAAGCCAGAAATGAGATATTATCTTCAATCAATACCTGCTTTTGGCCTTACAACACAATTCCTTCAGAAGTAAGAAAGCACAAATGCCTACCTACCTTCTTGAAAGGCAGAAGAAAAACTATTAGTATAGAAAAGCATGAATTAACACCTCAATTCATTAATATTTTATATGTTATCATCATTATTTTTAAGAGTTGCTGCAGAACACTTGTTCTCTGCCTGTGTACCATGAAGAGGGAACTCTTGCCCACAGCTAGAGTCTTTTCTCCTAGATTCAGGGATCGTGTGATTACAATCAAAGTCCAGTGACACTTGGAAATATCAGGGGTGTGGAGAGGCAGAGTGTGTTTCTCCCTCAAGTGACGGAGGAAGAGAATGCATCATCAGACTCTATCAATCTGCCCATGTCTAGCCTCCATTTGACCGACAGGGAACAAACAAAGGTGCTGCAAAGATAGACATTCCCCAACTGCCTCTAAGTGAGTGAAGGCCTCACTTTCTGTTTTCATCATTGCTTTGCAGCCCAAATATCTTCTTGGCTTTCAACATGGAGCTTTCCTTCTATCTTCCCCAGTATAGAATCACCAGAAATTGCCTCTGACGTTTCCCAGTTCTCACACTTTAGTATCTTTGTGATTTTACCAGGAAAGTAGTGTTTAGGGCACATAATTCACTCATCCAATAAGAGAAAATGAGCTTAATGAAATAAAATACTAATATCCCAGCAGTTGAGAGTAACTGCTATAAACTGTAATACTACATGAAACAAGATGGGTGTTAAATAAGCAGAGATGATGATGATGGTTACCATGCATTGCATGCTATTTTTGTGCTAGGCACTGGGCTAACTTTTGCATGCATCATCTCATACACACCACATGGAAACTTTTTACAGCACATAGGTACTAATGTTTTCTTCATTTTACAGATGATGCAACTGAGGCCAAGAGACATTATATAACTTGCCTAAGGTGCCAGGGATTGTAAGTGGCTATTGAAAACTAGCCTAAATCAATTTACTCCTGTCACTCTTCTTAGGTTCTTTTTGTAGATAATTGTAGCTAGCTATTACTGCTTAGTGGTGGTTGATGCTTAGTTCTTTCTGCACAGCATCCCTACCAGCTTATAAAAGCAAGATCACCATATGTATAACGAAACCCAATGTTCCGTACTTACTTAGGCATATAATGGTTAACATTGGTGCAAAATATTTATACAGCTTGTTCTGTACTTTTAATAAAGGCTTATTCTTGGTGCTCTGACTATAACTTGCAGGAAAGTTTCACTCTGACAATAAAATTCTGAGGTGGGATTCTTTTTTTTTTTTTTTTTAATTTTTAAAGTTTATGTTTGGCTGTGCCAGGCCTTCATGGCTGCACAGGCTTTTGTTTCGCTGTGGCGCATGGGCTTCCCATCACAGGGGCTTCTCTTCCTGTGGTGCATGGGCTCCGGGCTGTACCAGCTTCAGTAGCTGTGATGCGGGGCGCAATAGTCATGGTTCAGGGCGCAGTAGTTGGGCTCCAGGGCTCCAGAGCGCAGGCTCAGTATTTGTAGCGCATGGGCTTAGTTGCTCCCCAGCATGTGAGATCTTCCCAGACCAGGGATCAAACCTGTGTCTCCTGCATTGGCTGCTGGAGTCTTTACCCCTGAGCTACCAGGGAAGCCCCTGACGTGGGATTCTAATACCTTTGTAGCTGATATCAGTCAACAAGAAACCTCTGAATCAAGGGGATATAGCACTACTTAGGAATGAAGCCACAGGTGCCATCTCTAAGAGTGAAGAGCGACTTACATCCTTACAACCCTTCTATGGGGTGGATGTGAGTTTCCACAACAGTATCACCAGGACAAATGACTTGACTATCATTGTGACTGCAGAGAGCCCATTCTCTGATGAACAAATCTATGAGTGAAAACTCACTTCTAACGTGCTCTGGTAATTGACAAGGCATCTGGTGGTGCCCGCCCCCTGTAAGGACAGCTAAGGCACCGACAGCAGCCCCCCCTGGACCCTGGTCTTTTTCACAAGCCTGCTGACCCCTGTGATTAGGGCGAATAGTTGAAGCTAATGCTTACACAGTGCCACACTGCAGCAATTACAAGCAGCTGAAAGTTTTCATTTCACTGTTTGGATTCCTGATTTTGTGTTTGTCTTGCCCAACTGATACATAAACTCTGTGAGAAGATCTTGTCTTTTGGTTTCACAAGAATTTCAAAACCTGTAATAGTCTATGGCACTTGGCAAGCATTTAATAAACATACTTTTATTTTGTTGAATAAATGTGAGCAAAAGGAGAAGCTACTAAGGCCAGTCTTTTCTACCTCAATGTGAATCTATGAAATAAAGTCAGTCAGCTTGTAGATGGGATCCATAGTCTTTTTTCTGCAGGTTGCCTGAGTGGGGCCCTGATGCTGAGCTAATCTGGGCAATTAAGAACTTGAACATAAGAATGAAAGTAGCTGTTACTACAAGAACTTACTGAAAGAAGAGGTTGTGTGTGTGTGTGCATCTGTGTGTGCTCGGTCGTGTCCGACTCTTTGTGACCCTGTGGACTGCAGCCTGCCAGGCTCCTCTGTCCATGGAACTTTTCAAGGCAAGAATTACTGGAGTGGATTGCTATTTCCTTCTCCAGAGGATCTTCCCCACCCAGGGATTGAACCAATATCTTGGGTTCCCTTCATTAGCAGGTGGATTCTTTACCACTTGCGCCACTTGGGAAGCCCAAATGAAGAGATCAGAAAACATTAAATGTTGAGAGGTTACAATAGACAAATGTAACTTCTATGCGTCCATTGGGTGCAACTGACATTGTCAATTCAATTTTTTTTTTATCCATCTTATAGTGTGACAGTGATAGCTATTTAATTCATTTAATATAAGTGAAAACTTAAAGCACCAGGGAATGATTCAACTGTGTCTGGAAACAGAGCTGTTGTTTTGGAGTTATATCCTAATGCATGAGTAATAATAATGCTGTGTATTCTTTAGCATTTTCTTCATCATTTTATCTTTTGGACCACTAAGGAGTATTTCACATTAAGTAACCTAGAGTCATTTTCCATAATGTATCATATTAATAATATATATATCAGGTAAAAAAAAATAAATGCATGCTTTAACATGGTATCTTATTGCATTAGTAAATTACTCTTCCACTTTCTGATAAGCAATAGTGGATTTTCTTTAGTTCAGATAGAAGAAGATTATTTCAGGAAAATGGTAGATGCCGAATTTATACATTCTCTCTCCACCAAAATGACCCTGGAGGGCCTTCTCCCCGCACATGAGAATCAATCTTGATTTTAAGGGGGATCCTGTGGAGTTTGAGAATTGACCTGATTTTCCAGTGATGTTTCCTTATGTTCTTCTGAGGTTTTTCAAGATCACCCTTGTCTCTCATGAGCCACCTATCAGTAACAAACTCTACTGATATCGAGTTTTCAATGAACAGCCAACAAGGAGGCTTGTCCAGTCTTGAACCAAATGAATCTCTCTAGGAGGGTCCAGCGCAGTGAGCACGCACAGCC
Organism: Odocoileus virginianus; assembly: GCF_023699985.2. Classification (NCBI taxonomy): domain Eukaryota; kingdom Metazoa; phylum Chordata; class Mammalia; order Artiodactyla; family Cervidae; genus Odocoileus; species Odocoileus virginianus. Next base: position 20,500,309 of record NC_069678.1, on the reverse strand, counting down.
TGGGCCCCCTTCTCTCCATCAGCCTCTGCTGGGCTTCTGTCTACATGACTCGGATCTCGGCAGCAAGAACCCAGAGAGCCCCTTTCTTCCTCTGCTTTTCAGATCCGGTTGCCAGTACGCTCCAGCTGTGGTCTTATTGTAAACGAGTGCTTTAGGAACTTTTATTTATCTTTCATGTGTATTTATTCCTTTTTTTTTTTTTTTTGGAGCCAAGAAAGGTCATGTCCTTTTTGCCCCTGTAGAAGCAAGGTTTGTAGTGTTTCTTCAGGAGGCAGCAGCCTGGAACAGATGTGCTTCACTGATGCGCACAGCTTCCTGTGTCCAGCCACACAGATTTAAGCCTGCAACACAGATTTAAGTTGGATTGGTCTTAAATTGGATTGTCCTTGACAGGGGACAGGTTAGAACACATCTTTCGGGAATGTGTTGCAAAATCCTGTCCTAGACTTCCCGATTTTCTTCCATCCTGTCTTCTTCCCTGGTTGTTCAAAACATACGTCCAACCTCAGAACTAGTCCGAGCCTCGGGGTACTTCTGTTTAAGTAAAACCTGATAAATTTTGGCCTCATAATGGATTCTAATCAGACTGTTAATAAGTGTAATTACCCTGCCTGCCTTTTCTACCTGGTGTGAGGGACTGAAGAGCAGACTCAGTTTGAGCCCTTACTTGTCTATTTCCAAGTTCTCAGACAGAAATTGAATTCAGCGAGAGTCCTTTCAGTCATTTAATGATTCTAACCTCTCCCCAGTTAACCAAAACAGAGACAGCCTAGTCCTTGATGACTTATTCTGTGCTTCATCCCAGTATTTCACCCACCCACTCCAAAATGCAGTTTTACTATAACCTAGAAATTCATTCATTCATTTGCTGATTCATCAGTTTATGTAGTAAATCCTTATGACATGCCTGTTAAGTGCCTGGCCCTGGGCTAAGTACTGAACCTGAAGCTGTGAACAAAACAGATATTAACCCTCTTCTTGGGACCTGACATTCTAGTGGGAGAGGGACAGACAGTACTCTAATAAATATGCAGAGATATAATGTAAGTGGATAAAGACCACAAATGAAGAACACAGAGGGCTTAGAGAATATAGGAGGAACAGCTGTAGCGCGTGTGCCTACCACTACACTGTTTTCATGGTATCACATTGGAGCTCCTTGAGGCTAGGGCCCAATTTTATTTTTTTTAATATATGCCCTCCACTTTTATCCATGATTAGAAAAGTATCTAGCAAATAGTTTACACGTATGTGTCCTACACTCACCTGTCCCACATGTCTCTTAGGCAAGGGATGTCTTTGTAACCCTTGAAACACCCAGCACAGGACTTTATATATAGTTGGTTATTGACAGTTTATTTGAACATAATTGCATTTTTAATGCAATTTTAATTCTGCTATATTTTTGTTTTAGTGATTGCCTGTACTGTTTTCCACACTTATTCACCCTAAAAGGTAACAGCTTTCCCTCAATTCACTAATTAGTCGGAAGGACTGAGGTGGCCCAGGGCCTTTTGAAAACATACCCACACAAGGGACGGATTTAAAATTTCACAACCGTACAATTATTCAAACTCCTTTCAGTTTGAAATCACTAATGTGAGTCATCTAGGAAAAAGATTATCTTCCTCTGAACCCTTAATTAAAATTTTTACCCTGGCATTTCCAATGATTTTATTTCAAAATAAGTTTTTCTTTGTAAAACCAAAGGATAGCAAGGTTGGGGGTGAGATGAAAGGAGATATGAATCGGTTCCTGTTAACAAGCCTTAATGTAACATAACGGGAAACTGCCTGGTGGGCGGTCAAATAGAGCCAAGGACAGAGTTGAAGTCATGTTAGAAAGTTTCCTTTTCTAGATGGAGTTGTTTTGACATTAAATGAATGTCAGATACATTAAAGCTTGTTTTTATAGTGAAGTGAAAGTTGCTCAGTCATGTCTGACTCTTTGCAACCCCATGAACTATCCAGTCCGTGGAATTCTCCAGGCCAGAATACTGGAGTGGGTAGCCTTTCCCTTCTCCAGGGGATCTTCCCAACCCAGGGATCGAATCCAGGTCTTCCAGATTGCAGGCGGATTCTTTACCAGCTGAGCCACAGGGATGCCTTGTGTTTTTAAAGGGGAAAATAAATAGAAAATTTGAGCCTTTGTTTTGCTTGATTTCCATTTGTTGTTGTTGTCACTGTTTTTTCATTCCCATAGCTGTATGTGTCACTGTGCTGGGGAGGAAGGGGTGAGAGTGGAATGAGAGTCATCCAGGAGTCTTAAGGAGAAAAACAGATGTAGTAATGCTGCTTACTCTTACAAAAAGAGTAAGGTATTTCAAGTGGTTTCTACTTCAGCATCAGTCAAACTGTTCAGCTTTTAAACCTTTATTGTTTTATAAGAGAAACAGTAATATTGTTCACTCTCTGTATTCTCTCAAAGTGCTAATGCAATCAAATGGACTTTTCAAGTCCACTGACATTTTAACGTCATACATGTGAACCTACACTGAACTATAAGAGGGAGTATTTTCTGAAGCACTGCATTTCCTTTCTCCCTTACATCCCCAGGGCAAGTATGTTCCCATGTGTTTCTCTACTTTGAGGAAGTGAAATATGATTTTCTATAGGCAGTGTTATAAATGGCAGTTAATTTCTAGATTATCTTTCAAAAAGACAATTTTAAATAATGATACAGATAAAATTATGCAAGGGTTCTGATTCACTCTGGTTTTAAAAGGCTTTTGTAGGATGTCTTGGAGAATTTAACCACTGTTTATAGACAGTATTTTTAAATGAGTAAATGCATCTGAAATACTTAGCAAAGAAACATTGGAAACGAGTTTATAAGATAGGATGCCACCTCTTTGAAGGCAACTTTCAATCATTTTACCTCTTTTCGGTCTTTCATACAGAATTTGCTGAAGGCTGCATACTATACAGAGGTTCCTCCCTCACCCACCCTTCTATCAGGAAGGGGAGACAGAGTGAACAGACTTCATGAATACTGATTTCTGCTTTCTCCAATCACTTTACACTCAGGCAATGCAGAAGCACTTTTGCATCCCTTCAAATGGACTTCCCTAGTGGCTTGGTAAAGAATCAACCTGCAACGTGGGAGACTCAGGCTAGTCCCCGGGTCAGGAGGACCCCCTGGAGAAGGGAATGGCTACCCACTCCAGTATTCCTGCCTGGAGAATCCCATGGACAGAGGAGCCTGGAGGGCTGCAGTCCATGGGGTCACAAAGAGTCGGACGTGACGGAGCGACTCACACTTTCAAACGATACGAACATTCTCTTCCGAGCCCAGAAGCCCCAGCCTTTTCTGTTCCACCTTGCTGACTGCTATTCCACCCTTGCCTCTTCCGAGAAGCCCTCCTGGCCCCTCCTGCGAGCGCTGGGCTCCTCCACCGGTACTCTGCTGCCTGCTTCTTGAACAGCCGCTTCTGCTGGCTCACAAGCTTGCGACGCCAATAGGCTGTTAGCACCTTGCCGGTAAAGGCAAAACTCTCTGAGTGTTTTCTGCATACTGATGACACGGTAAACACGATCAAGGAGGAAAGTAGTTACGAATACACGAAATTTAAAATCGTTGAACACCTTCATTCTAATAACCTCTTCGTATCCAACTTACTCTTTCACTAGGCAATCAAACACAAATATCTCTGCCTTTTACAAAAGCAAGTGGGGCTAAAGAGAGAAAGAAACAGAAGTTGAGAGGGGAAAAAGCAAAGCATTCCCTGGTGGTTCAGATGGGAACAGAGCCGCCTGCAATGCCGGAGACCTCGGTTCGATTGGGAAGATCCCCTGGAGGAGGGCATGGCAGCCCACTCCAGTGGTCTTGCCTGGAGAACCGCATGGACAGAGGAGCCTGGTGGGCTGCAGTCCTTGGGGTCGCAGAGAGTCGGACACAAATAAGCACAGCACAGTGAACTATTGGGTCTAGTGACACAGTAGCGTCATGCCTTCTCCTACGGTCAGGAAGTGAGGGGCGTATGGGACCAGGAGCAGAGGTATCCTGGATGGAACTCTTCAAGGTCTAGGTAGGTTATCCTGTCTTGATGGAAAAGGTGAGCCGAGTGTTTCTGGTTGCAGTTCCACACACCGGCCAGCAGGGGGTAGCCACGCATACTGCATGCATTTTCACGGCCAAGTACTGTTTTCTTCCTTCAGATAAAATTGGCAGTTCTTGTCTCTAGAGGTGGAATATGGGAGGAAGTGGATGTATTAATTCTTAGTAACATGTGGGAAGTTTTTGAACGTTTTACTTTGGTACTCAAAGCTAGGGAACATGATTTGAATTTGGCTGAAACAGAATGATTGTGTAGTTAGAACTAACTTTGAAGAAGCAGTATTACATGCTGCTCTAAGTGATTCACATGCATTAATATATTAAATCATCACAGAATCTATGAGCATGTACTATTTTATTAGTCCCAATTTCTAGGAAAAAAACTAAGCATTAGATAATTTAAGCAACTTGTAAAGTCCGGAATCAAACTGATGCTTATTCTTCTTCTTATGTTTTATATAAGCTCACTTGGCGGAATATTCTCAGCTCAGCCATAATGTTGGGCACAGCTGAGTTCAATCTGCTATAGTGTGGTACCCGAGTTGGTTTCTACCAGACAGTGGGTCCCAGGGAAAGAAGAGAAGCAGAAGGAACTGAAAAGAAAAAGACACTGGGGAAGCGACCAATAGTTCCAAAATCACATTTACTATACTGAAGGAACCTATGATATGATTGAATATTTATGAATTTATAGTTATATAGTATATTTCCTTTTTCTCCCTACTATCCATAATTGCTAATCTCATGCATTTTATAGTTTTTAATCGCCTCAGCACTGTCTTCATGTGAATGGATGAAGAAAGTGTGTTTATAGTAACACAATTCTATTAGACCACAACTTGACATTACAACCCCATTACAGCTCTCTGAGACTTTGATTATGATCAGCATTGACTGGGAGATAAATGATAGCAGATTTGTAACAAAGAAAAATCAAGATATGTTTAGTTCACTTTAGCAAATATTTTTGAAAGTTGACTATGCTGCCAAGCTTCATGCTATGCACAGGAGTTAAAAGATATTTAAGACTCAATTCCCTCCTGCAAAGAGGTCTTATATCCAGTGTGGGAAACAGACACCTAAGTCAGTAACCATAATGCAATATGATAATTGTTCAGTTGCTAATCATGTCTATCTCTTTGCAATCTCATGCATATACTGTAGTCTGCCCTGCTCCTCTTGTCCATAGGATTTTCCCAGACAACAATACTGAAGCGGCTTGCCATTTCCTTCTCCAGGGCATCTTCCCAGACAGGGATCAAGTCTGCATTTCCTATACTGGCAGGCAGATTCTTAACCAGTGAGCCACCAGGGAAGTCCTGCAATATGATAAACCATATCTTAAGAGCATGAGTGAAGTGCTAAGGTGGCAGTGAAAGGACAGCATTTTGGGTCTCTCAATATACAATGGCTTGTCGTATGGATTAATTTTTAAGATCTGCTTGGTACTTTATTAATTCAGACTTGTGAAAAAATAAAGAGTAATTTAGGAAGTTAGTTTTGAAACTGGGCATAAAAAGAGTTGTATCCTAGGATGCAGAAGTGCCCAGACTTCTGACCACATATATTCACCAAAATGTTAAAGACAGAAAGGAGTAGTATAATGCTGTTACAGTCAGACCATTGATAATTAACACTCATCTACTGAAGGCATACTGCATATAGGATACTACTAGCAGAACCATTGTGGAACAATGGGCAAAGGGTTGCAAAAAATCAAATGCGTATAAAAGAAGAATATTTTATAGAGAATTAATCATAAAGCAGAGTAATTTAACTTTATAGCTGGAAATAGCTAAAGGAAACATCTCGGTTAACTGTCATTTTGCAGATGAGGGAACTGAGGTCTAGCAAGAGAAAAAAAAAATGATTACCTTTTTCCAAATGTTACATGTCTAATTAGTGGCAGAGCTAGGACCAGAGCCCTCAGAAGACTGGTAGGCAATACAGTGAGTTGCACTTGTGAATTTAAAATCAAACAGCATGGGGTCAAGTCCATTTCTATCACATACTGGCTGGGTTATCTTAAGTTATTTGAATTCTCTGTCATTAGTTTCTTCATCTGTAAAGTGGGAATACTATAGTATCTGTTATACAGAATGTGAAAAAATACATATGAAACAATTGAGATTAAAATGAGATAACACATATTATCCAGGGATGTATTAAGAGCTTGATAAGTGTTATTAGAACTTATGTGTCCCAATTTCTGTTTTAGTATTCTTTCCACCACCACACCATGAAGAAATGGTTTTTTCTTCATTTTTCTTTCTCTAACATGGAAAGAAATATCTTTCTTAGATCTCTATGCTCATGCAGTGTCCTCTTCCCCTCGTATGTCTCTTCTTTCAGGGCCAAGGAGATTAAGATCAAGTTGGGAATTCTCCTCCAGAAGCCAGAATCTGCCATTGACCTTGTCATTCCATACAATGAGAAGCCGGAGAAGCCAGCCAAGACCCATAAGTGAGTCATGATTATGGATTCCACTTTCTACCTCTGGAGGATGGCTATTCTTCGAGTGGAGAGAACCATCCCTCTGTAGAACTACCCCTTTCAGTGACTCACCAAGGATCATAAAAGTTCTCAGAGAGTTGGTTTGTATTGATAAACAGGATTTCTTTTTTTTGTTTGTTTTTGTTTTTAACACTCTCCTGTATATGGAGCATAATATTTCTTACTGGCAGGATGCTTAAACAAAAAAGATAAGACCCCCATCTTGGGACATTGTTGGATAGATGGGCCATATCTTATAAAATGGCACCAGCCACCTCATCAGTTATTTCTGACCCAAAAGTATGGTTAAAAATACCTGTTCACTTGCTGTCCTTGGGTGACGTGAGCCTTCTTGATCCAATTAATTACAATGACCGGATGCTCACCTGCTCAGGAAATATCCAAGACTGCTTCCTCAGCAGGGAGATATAAGTGGGAACAGTTCCCTCAAGAAGAGGCTGATATCAAGACAGACAATTAAGTCTAATAGTTTCTTCTCCAACACATTGTCCCTTCAAGGTCCAACAGAGGAAATGAAGACTGTTCCTTGGTACAGGAACGAATACTTGACCAGATGCTTCTATTTAAAGCACATCAAACAGTTCTTCCCTAGTCCATAAATTAATATTCTATAGGACTTCTGCAGTCCTCCCCCACCGGCCCCACATACGTCTATTTATTTAGGCATGGAGGGAAACTAAAATTACAAAGATTCAAGATGTTATGGCAGTGATCGTAATCCACAATTTCATTGACATTACTGTAACTTAATGTCGTTACTCACAGCATTCACGATGTTCACTGTAGGTCCACTAACTATACAGTCCATGACTGACTAGACAAATGCACTCCATCTTCTCTTTAAAACAACGACACCCCTGAAATCAAGAAAGGAAAGTGAGAAGAAGAGCTAAACGTATTCAAGACCCTTCACTCTACTACCTAAAAGCTTTGCAGAGATCACAGAAGTGTGGTAAAAATAGAGGAATGCCTTTGAAACTCCATTTCTTTTAAAATTTAACATTTGTATAAATTGGCCAATCTTTTCTCCAAATGACCTTTACACTCATGTAGCTGGATTGGTTGGGAGCTAGAAAGATGGGTTATTCCTTTTAAATTTTTTTTCATCGACCTAAGTGGATATTTCCACTCTCCTCCTTTTATTACTTCAAAGTGATCCCAAGCCGGAAGTGAGGCATAATTGAGTTTTCTGCATTTAGAAAAAGGGAAGTTAATTTAATGTGGAGCAACAGGAACCAGGCACTGGGAGAGAATAAGAACCATATTTCATTATAACAGAAGATCAAAAAGTCTATTTTGAAATAAACAATGTGGAGGTTATTGATCTGTTGGAATTAACTTTTAAAAAATAAATATAGTGCTACATTTCCTGCTTTGATTCTCGGCTTTAATATCCCACATAGATATTTGAATTATTTGGCTGAACAGGGATTCAGAGAGAAGCAGTTTTGGAAGAAAACCTGAGGCTGACATTTACTGGATTATTTTCTTCTCTTGTCTTCCAGTCCCCTTTTTCTTCCAGAAGTTTGAATTGTTTTGGAAAAATCCTCCTTATCCCTAGAGAATATTTGTATGTCTCTTACCATATTTTTAACAGTGACCACTACAAAGATTTCCCATGTTCTTCCAAACTCCTAAACCCCATTCACCACCTTATATTTGGTGCATTTCCATGCCTTTTAATTAGCAGAAGACTGTGTTCTGCATGAGCTCAATTGATCTCTGTTCTCCTCACTTTCAAGATTCTCTGTATTTTTTTTTCTTTTTACCCACGTTCTTCTCAAGGAGAAGAAAATAAATCTCAGAGGAGAAAATAGACTTTCTCTGCATGGAAGGTATTTTTAACTCCTCTCATTTTTTAAAAAAAGCAATCCCTTTAAAAAAAAAAAGCATTTTCTCTTTTTTAAATATAATTTCAATCCTCTCATTAGAAAAAAAAGAATTGAACCATTGGAAAAAATAGAAAAAAATGTTGCCTATATCCCTCCCGCCCAAGGCCAGCTTCTGTTACCATTTTAGTACTCTTAACTGCTTTTTCCCCTCTGGACTGTTTTCCACTAGAGCAAACAAGTGTCATGCTCCAGTCTGAAAACCATGCACCCTGCCGCCCCCAACCCCAAACACTTCACCTCTTCCATTCTCATCCCTTCCTTTTGCTTTCGTTGGATAATTCTAGGGATGGAAAGTCACTGCTTTCCATTTCTTCTTTAACTCCCTTTGTCAGGTCTAAGCCTTACTGCTTCACTGAAACTGCTACCATTAAGGACAAACTCCTGACTTGTGGGCTGAATTTGACTCTGCTCACCCATGGGCCGTCTTAAATCTCTCTTCCTTAACTTCTAACTTTAAATTCTCCCCCTGCCCTCTCTCTCTCTGAGGGCTCCCACTTTTGCCCACGCTCTACATGTGAGCATTCCCTAAGACTCCACTATAGGTCCTCATAATGAACAATAAACATGCTCTGAAACCATGAAAATATAGTTTACAAAAGCTGTTATCATGGCTCATGAAATAATCAGTTGCAAAATGTTCAGGAGCTGATGCAGATATTTTTATAGTTTATTTTATATTCTAGATGATCCTTTTCTCTCTGTCAAGGTCACTAATTTTTAACTACCCTTTTGTTATTGTTTTACCACTTTATAACTCTAGAATGACCTGTACATGTAAACAGTCTGTGCATAGGGGAGAACAATTACAAAGTGTTGTCCTGTACATACTCTAGCCTGGTAAACTGCAGAGTGAGCTTTATTGTGAGGATTAAAGATGAATGTGCAATGTCTGACCCATGAATAGACATCAAAAAGTGGCAGGTGTATTTATTTGTATCCCCATCCACAGTGCTCAGGTTACTGCTGGTCCTGGGGTGAAAGCTCAATAAATGTCTATGAACTTGAGGCTGGACATGAGCAGACATATTGCAGGAAAGAAGGGAGAGCTAAACAGGCCAATAAATAACCTGGATTTCATTTTTCTTTTCAAGAGCCAGAACATTATCAAGCAAGTTTAAATGTGTGTCAGGGACTATGTAGATTTTTTTTTTTTAATGAAGAAAATAAAGAAGAAAACCACCAGTGCTTACAGAGAATAAAATATTCTCCCGTGGTTCTAGTTAAGGAAGTGCCAGAGTTGCTTATAGCTATAGTCACGGTTCATGGGGCTAAAATATTTGTACTCTAAGTTTTTTAGTTATTTGTAGCTTTCATCAATTAGACTAAACTTGGGCAAACTGAACCATTATTAATTTACACATTAATCTGACATGCATATTGCAGGGTAGATTAATGCTTCAGGGAATGCACCATCAGACAAGTAGAATGGAAAAATCTCTCTGTGACTGACAAGCTATGGCATCTAGGCAGTGAGTATACTCATCTAGGCAGTGAGTATCATTGACGTGTAGGAGATTCAAAAAGCAAATGTGATAAGAGTTCAGTAGAGGGAGAGAGCTCTTCTAGTTGAGATCATCACTTCCTGGACCAAGAGGCGTTTACACAGGCTATTAGAAAACAGTTAAGCATCTCTATAAATGTTTATCTTGCCTTTCATTTGGACTGGTTTCTTCCTCTCCTCCACATCCACAGACAGAAACTCCATGCCCGCTCTCTGTGGTCAGCAATGACCTTGTAAACCAGGATACTTACTGGTCATTTAGATCTGCACCTATCTTGTTTCAGAGAAGTCAGACTTAACGGCAAATTCTGGGAATCAGGACAGGATGAACCTGTGGCATCTCCTAGGCTGGTAATCAGAGTACTGGGCCTCATGCTGTGGGGGATGTGTTCTGCTTGACTGTGTCCTTGAATCAATTTGGACTAATATTACCCCCAAGCAAGTTCTGCACACATCCTTTTCAGGAATTTAATCTTGGCTGTGATGTGCTGCTGATAGTGACCATTAGTCTCATTCTAACAAGACCATTTGAGACAATTGTACGTGGTAACGTGCTTGGGTTTGATGAGCCTGCTCTTGCCGTTTCTACTCCCTGCGCCCCTCCACACTCGCCTGAGGAGATGCAGGACAGGAAGGTGACTTCACTTCACAAAGGTGTTTATAAAATCAGAAGGCAATTCAGTCTTCCCTTTGTTCTGTCTCTTTTGTTCAATTATTTAATGTCTTGTTTCTGTCAGCAATCAATAAAGACTTGGTGGGTGTTATATGCATAACACTAAACCCACTGTAGTGAAAAAATTAAGATGGATAAGGCCACATGTGAAACAATGTAGGTACAAAATAGTATATGCAAAGGAAAAATTCTTGGTATGAGGTAGTGTAGAAGAGCCCAGAGGAGTTATTGACCTGTAGAAAATAGCTCCTTTTCTGGTTAGAAATAAAATGAGGCAGAAAAATATAGGGGCATGCTTGTAATTCCTTCCTCATGTCATTTCTGCTCTCCTTCCTGTGTTCCTTTATACTAACCAAAAGAAAAACGGAAGTAAGGAGGTAGCTCCCTGTTAAAAATAAATTTCCAAGGAATTCTTGTTGAGTTTTTGATCCATTATTTCTGTGTTTCTAGTCAGGAAAATGAAACCACTAAAGACTATTTAATCAGGTTTATTACTCCCATTTTTGGCTTATTTTCACCTTCAAATACTAAAAACATAAAAACAAAAAAATTCTGAAAAATCATATAATTAAGGCTCAAAATCTACACATGTTCTGCAATGAGGAATATAGAAGTGAAGGAATTTCTCAGTATTTTAGTCAAAAAATCTACTGCCATCTTGCACTCCTTAGATATATTGAGGCTAACTCTGAGCCTGGAGAGGCTCAAACAAAAAGTAGAATCAGCAATTGTCTTATCAATGTCTCTTCTATTCTAAGCGATTAAAACCCTAAGATATTATTTTTATGATGCAGGAATCTTCCTGGGTTATTTGAACAATTGCTAAACAATTAAGAGTTGAAGGAATTTCAGTTTAGGAAAGATACCTTCATTGGCCTTAATGTTTTAATAAATGCCTTGTTAGTCTGTTTCGATCTGACAATGAAAAACTCACATCATGACCCAAAAACTAGAGCCAGTGAGCCCCGGGAGAGCACAGTCACATTTTCCTCAGACAATACCTGCCCAACTTGACACAATCCTGCTGTGAGAGAAAAACTGGTAATTAAAACAAAGTAGCTACAGAGTTTCTGCAAATATAAATGCTAAAATAAAAAGCCTAAAGCTCAACATTCAGAAAACTAAGATCATGGCATCTGGTTCCATCACTTCATGGGAAATACATGAGGAGACAGTGGAAACAGTGTCAGACTTTATTTTGGGGGGCCCCAAAATCACTGCAGATGGTGACTGCAGCCATGAAATTAAAAGACACTTACTCCTTGGAAGGAAAGTTATGACCAACCTAGATAGCATATTAAAAAGCAAAGACATTACTTTGCCAACAAAGGTCCGTCTGGTTAAGGCTATGGTTTTTTCAGTGGTCATGTATGGGTGTGAGAGTTTGACTATAAAGAAAGCTGAGTGCCGAAGAATTGATGCTTCTGAACTGTGGTGTTGGAGAAGACTCTTGAGAGTCCCTTGGACTGCAAGGAGATCCAACCAGTCCATCCTAAAGGAGATCAGTCCTGGGTGTTCATTGGAAAGACTGATGCTGAACCTGAAACTTCAATACTTTGGCCACCTCATGCGAAGAGTTGACTCATTGGAAAAGACGCTGATGCTGGGAGGGATTGCAGGCAGGAGTAGAAGGGGACGACAGAGGATGAGATGGCTGGATGGCATCACCGACTCGATGGGCATGAGTTTGAGTAAACTCCAGGAGTTGGTGAAGGACAGGGAGGCCTGCGTGCTGTGACTCATGGGGTTGGACACAACTGAGAGACTGAATGGACTGACTGACTGAAGGGGAGATCGTATGTTGACCATTACTTCTCCTTTGAATCAGCATCCAGAATGTTTGTATACAACATTCCTATTCACAGTCACACCACTTTTCTTCTCAGAAAGAGTAAATCTTAAAAACAAAACAAAACAAAAAACCCATTATCCTGTTCTGTTTGTCCAGGAAAATGCACCTGGGTTTCAAAAAAAGTTTTGGCCATGATATGCAGCATATGAGACCTTAGTAGGGATCGAACCACATCCCCTGTCTAGGATTGAACCACATTCCCTGCACTGGAAGCACGGAGTCTTAACCTCTGGACCACCAGAGATGTACCCCCCACATTTTTTTTTAATTCCAGATTTTTAAAAATGTAGACCTGCTATGGCAATATTCCCACCAGGAGGCAGCTTCACACCTTGCATCTTCCATCAGCCCCAGTGAGATAGCAATTCCCTGTCAATATGAAAGAAATGCTCTTTGAGTGACCTCAGGTTAGTGCTGAGCCTCACGGCCCCTGGTTATAAATGTGCAGTACAAACTTCTTCCTAAATGTGTCCTTTAGTTTATAGAGATGATTTGTTTGTATTATTTGAGATTCAGCTTTATCTATTTTTTATTGGATTCTAAAATTTCGGTTGTCAGCATATAATCTCCCACTGGGAGTTCTGTAGTTTTAATAAGCAGATTTCCTTGTAAGCCAGGGAGAGAAGGCATGTGTGAAATGAATAAATCCTGCAACGATCAGAAAAAAAAATGATCTCTGTGGGTTTAATTGGTGTATTAAGTGTAGCCCTGATGAAGCAGGGAACATGAGTTCAAGACCCATAGTGGGAAAACTGGATTTTATTCAGTTACATCTGGAAAGAAAAGACCACAGTTGGAGACACTGTCATGGGATGCTCAAGAATATCAAGACAGAGCTGCGAGACAAATACTCTCTGATCTGAAAAGGGACAACCCTAACCAAATTGCTCAACAAAGATGAAAATATGCAAGATAGATGTAGGAAATCAAACCCAGCTCATCAAACCCGCTTGATCAGAATAAAACAACTGTAACTCTCTTTTTCCGAGAATGTCATCAACTATAACGTTTCAAAGAAAAGCAGGTCCAAGTCATTGTTCGTGTACTTGGTTAACTTCCTTCTAATGCATCTTTTTCTGTCTCCTTTTTCTTTCCTAATGCTTAATTTAGACCCTCGCTGGACGAGGCCCTGCAGTGGCGTGATTCCCTGGACAAGCTCCTGCAGAACAATTGTAAGTCTGGGGAAAAAAGAGCAATCGTAAATTTGAATTATCTTTATAAAGGTCAGGGGAAAGAGGCCCAAAAAAGGCAGCTTTAGGTTGCCAGTGCCTTCTTCTCAAATTTTGACATTTATTCAACTTTGGAAGGACGCCAAGGGAGTATGATTATCTAGCTCACTTTGGGAGAGTGTGAAAATGAGTTGTCTGGAGGGCTCCTGAGTGCAGGTTGTATTCCCATCTGTCCTGCTCACTTGAATGAGCAGAGCTAGTAGTTCGGCCTCTGTTCTCCTTAAAATTTCCATTAGTAAAATAGACACACTGCATCTTCCATCTTGGCCTCATAGTGGCTTGATATGGATTGGGTATAGCAGTGTACATATCACTAAATTCTGAGGCATGGGTTGGGTGGTATTTCAAATTGCTGTTCATTGCTTTTGTAACCAGCCACAGGTTGTTAACCTCGCTGAGCCTTCTTTTCCTCTTCTGGCTGCATGCCTTTTATACCTTCATTCAAGACGTGACAAAAGTGAAAGCAAGAACTTCTCCCCAAGCTAATACCAATATACCTAAGCACTATTTGCCTTTGCCCGATCCAAAATCCTTACTGATTGCCAAGGTCTAAAGTATCAAGTTTAAATTTCTAGTTCTTAGAATTCTCCATAGTACCTATATTGCTGGTCTGCAGTCAAACTGAACTGTTCTCCCCTCCATTTTTATGTGTAATCCCTTTGACTAGAATATTTTGTATTTATATCTCTATCAGTTGAAATTCTCCTCTTCCGTTAGAGAGAATCTAAATACTAAATGCCTAGTTTTCCTTGACCATCCAGAATGATTTATGTTCCCTCTGAGTTTCCAGTGCATTTTGTTTGCACATTTTTATGCCACTTGTTATTTGCTACATTGTGCTCTGATCACAGAATCTTCCTCCTATAACAGATTATAAATTCATTGACAACCAGGACTTAGTCTTTTTCATCTGGATAATTTCACAACAGGAAGTGCACAGTAATACAAAAATGTTGAATCGTTCTCCTTAAAAATAGTATTTATGTAAATTATCTAAGTCACATTTTTCCATTTTCACTATAAAAATTGATTATGAAACTTTGTTCAATGCTTTGCAAAAATAAGAATTTAGAAAATATTTCCCACAGGACCATCAGGATTCAGAGACATGGAGTAGGTGGCAAGGGCTGTATGTTGAACTGTATACAAACATTTTTTGTCTTGTTTTTGGTGAGGTGATCTGTTTACCTCTGATAGAATCAATACCTAATATCTGGAGGCAGATAGTGACCAAAGTCACTAATTTGAAACTTTCTTTTTTTTTTTCCATTTATTTTTATTAGTTGGAGGCTAATTATTTTACAATATTGTAGTGGTTTTGGCCATACATTGACATGAATCGGCCATGGATTTACATGTATTCCTTCTCAATATTTTCCACTTTCGATTTTCTTTTTAAAAAAATTTACTTTATTGAAGTATAGTTGATTTATAATGTTGTGTTTCTGCTGTACTGCAAAGTGATTCAGTTATCTGATTTTCTTTTTATTTCTTATGCTAAACAGAATACTCAGCCCTGATGCATATAAAGTGTTCAACAAATGTTTATTGAATAACTGGATTAATAAATGACTTCATTATCCTTCTTGGACACAGAAATTTCATGAAGTCAACTAGGAGAAAAATATTTATGTTTATCAGTTGACTTATTTATTGTGTTACCTGTGGTTTTAGGGCCAATATCTGACAAATGAATTATGCATACCCTGGGTACATGTATTTATTGCTACTATCAATAAACAAAATTAGAAGAACTGTTGTCATGTTTTTAAAACTATTAAGGAGAAAGATATAAATTTATATGGCCATTCACAATCCTTTTCAGTCACGCTAATCCTTAGGGCCACATGTTTATATGTTTCAGGCTTTTAGGAGATAGAGAACTATTAGAATAAGTTAAGCCAGAGGCACTTACTGTTAACACCTGGCATTTTGGGAGTGAAGTTATTCAGCTTGCAAGTAGTTGATTTCCATGGTATAAGCCTGAAATCTGATATTCTTGCAGTAATGTTTTCTGCTTCTTAAAGGGGAAATATGTATATACATATATGTGTGTGTGCAAATATATATGTAAGATTCAAATTTTATTTAATTAGATATAATATTTTAAAATTATATATACTATGTGTGTATCTTGAGTATATATGTGTGTGTGTATAATCTTAAGTTCCACATCATTATCTTCTTAAGTAATTAAGAGTTTTAAAATTGGGACAATTTCCGCAAGTAATAATTGGGAAAATGTTTGATAACTGTTCCAGTCAAAAGTCTTTCCTTGAAAAGGTATTTATCCATTCAAATGAGCACAAATAATAGAAAGGGTTTCTGGTATGGATACAGAGATGTCACAGAAATGAAAAAGATCAGCCCCTAAAGGAGGTGGCGCCCTGGGCACCTAGCACAGCCTCTCCCTGCCTCCACCTTGTTTTTCTGTCCACGTTTCTGTCTCTCTTCCCTTCTGTCTTTCCATTTCCCCAGCTCTCTCTGCTTCTACGACACCATCTCTCTTGCCACTATGTCTCTGCTTCTGTCTATTTCTAAAGGGACACGTGCCCAAATAATTCTACCCCAACACCATCCACCTAAAAGAAACAGTTTTTGTCATATTCCCCAAACACTAGCTTTCACGCATTGTGGATAACTAAGCCAAACTGGCAACTCAGTTCTTATGAGATATTCTTTGAATCAGCAAAAACTAATGGTCTATAACCAGAACTATTATGATTCTGACATTAGCTATGATTGACTCAGAATAGGTAATAAAGAAAGATACATTTGAAAAACATGCACTAGAAACATCATGATTCCTTCTTGCATGTTTGTTTGATAAATTAAATCATTTAACCTCAGAGAGTGTTATGTTTGTTGGCTTATGAGGAACATTTGACATTCTCTTGTGCTACTGTAGGATATTGATTCTCATCATTGATACAGTCCCCCAAGCTTTGCTTAAATCCATGTTTTACTTAAATTTTTTTGGGTGAAAATGAAATCATTTGGTACCAAACCTTTAAAAAACTAAGACCATTAAGCTGCTACTCAATCTTTTCTCTTCCACAAGATTATTTAATTTTTTCTTTCTTTTAAGAAAATATTCTTTATTGATATATAATTGATTTACAATATTGTATTGTGTACAGAATAATTATTTATTTTTTACTGATTATATTAAGCCGATTAAAACCTAATAGGCCTTACCTAATAACCTATTCAAAATCTTTTTTAATTGCCCAGTATATTTGACTCTGTTCTGAAAAAACACCAATTTCTTATGTTTTCATCTTCAGTTTTCTATACAGAACCATCTGTTTTCTTTTTGAAGGTCCATGGGGTGTATAACTGATGCATTGCTTTCCAAACACAAACACAGATTGCATGTGGGCGTTTAAATGAGACAGTGACCTTAAACTCTTCCACGCGACTATTTTCAAGAGCGGAGGAAGAATGAAGCATAAGCCAGTAGCCACAGAGTTTTTATGTGAATCTCTTTGCCCCAGGAATTCCAAAAGGTCAGAGCAGTTTCTTGAAACATCTTTGAGATTTGGACTCTCACATGGGGAATGGAATAGGCTGGATCTGGGCTCCTCTTTCTGTCTTTGCATTCTCCTTTACTTCTCTTCTTTGATTTCCAATTTTCTCCCTTCTTTTGTCTGCCTATTCTTTATCATCATCTTACTCACTAGTAGTCACAACTTTCTTTAAAGCAATAGTTATAAAAAAGCAGTAGCTTACATTTATTATTCATCATATGCCAGTCACTGTTCTATACATTTTGCATATATTAGCTTATCTAATGATTTCTATAATTTTAGCACTTAGATATGCAAACAATTTATGTTTTTCAGGAAAAAGCAACTGAGACAGAGAGAGTTTAGGTAACTTGCCCATGAAATAAAACACTACAGCAATAGCAAGATCAGTAAATTTATTTTTCCTTAATGTTTGTGCTCTTCGGTTTTGAGATGTAGGAGGAAATTTTTATCTCAGTGAGTCTTCTTTTATTCAGTTTGAACCTTTTTTAAATATTAGGTCCACAGATTTATACTAAGAGGTGGGATGCTTTTGAGAGAGGGGCAAAGATAAATGAAACTCGAACCTTGAACTCAGATAATCAACAGCATCCTGGGAGAAAGAGTCATAGTAGCAAATAATCCCATGAGAAAAAAAAAAAAAAGTGATCGCTTCTCTTATACGAATCCAGGAAATGGATTCAGTACACTGGAAAGTTATTTTCTGAGCTCATTCCTTGGCTAGGATGTCTTGGTAATGTGGTAAATATTATTGTTGTGGCATCCTGGAATGTATCCTCAGGTCATAAATAACAATGTTTTGGAAGACTAGAATTTTAGCTCTACCTTTTTCAAGGATGTGGAAAGGGTGATTCAGAATGCCTGAATCACTATGTTATGGGGACATGAGGCTAATGAGAGTTAATTGGCCCTACACTTATTGTGTGAAGTTATTGCTTCCTCTACAGTCTTACACATGATAGTGTGGGAGCTCATTAGACTTCATTCCTATCATCATTTCCTAGCAGCTAGAAAGTGCCTGGAAATTTTCTCATTTCAGCAGAGACTAACGAACACCTTTTGTTTAAGAAACAATAAAAAATTTAAGGATGATAGAGAACTCAGTCTTTATTTCTTCTTTCAGCATGTACTATTGATTCCTATGTCACTAAATGATAACACATCAGTTCAGTTCATTCAGGTCAGTCGCTTAGTCATGTCTGACTCTTTGCGACCCCATAGATTGCAGCATGACAGGCCTCCCTGTTCATCACCAACTCCTGGAGCTTACTCAAACACATGTCCATCGAGTCGGTGATGCCATCCAACTATCTCCTCTTCTGTTGTCCCTTTCTCCTGCCCTCAATTTTTCCCAGCATCAGGGTCTTTTCAAATGAGTCAGTTCTTTGCATTAGGTGGGCAAAGTACTGGAGTTTCAGCTTCAGCATCAGTTCTTCCAGTGAATATTCAGGACTGATATCCTTTAGGATGGACTTGTTGGATATCCTTGCAGTCCAAGGGGCTCTCAAGAGTCTTCTCCAACACCACAGTCCAAAAGCATCAATTCTTTGGCACTCAGCTTTCTTTATAGTCCAACTCTCACATCCATACATGACTACTGGAAAAACCATAGCTTTGACTAGATGGACCTTTGCTGGCAAAGTAATGTTGCTGCTTTTTAACATGCTATCTAGGTTGGTCATAGCTTTTCTTCGAAGGAGCAAGCATCTTTTAATTTCATGGCTGCAGTCACCATCTGCAGTGATTTTGGAGCCCCCAAAAATAGTCTGTCACTGTTTCCATTGTTTCCCCATCTATTTGCCATGAAGTGATGGGACCGGTTGCCGTGATCTAGTTTTCTGAATGCTGAGTTTTAAGCCAATTTTTTCACTCTCCTCTTTCACTTTCATCAAGAGGCTCTTTAGCTCCTCTTCACTTTCTGCCATAAGGGTGGTGTCATCTGCATATTGATATTTCTCACAGCAATCTTGATTCCAGCTTGTGCTTCATCCAGCCCAGTGTTTCTTATGATGTACTCTGCATATAAGTTAAACAAGCAGGGTGACAATATACAACCTTGATGTACTCCTTTCCTAACTTGGAGCCAGTCTATTGTTCCATATCCAGTTCTAACTGTTGCTTCTTGACCTACATACAGATTTCTCGGGAGTTAGGTCAGGTGGTCTGGTATTCCCATAGCTTTCAGGATTTTCCAGTTTGTTGTGATCCACTCAGTGAAAGGCTTTAGTGTAGTCAATGAAGCAGAAGTAGATATTTTTCTGAAACTCTCTTGCATTTTTGATGATCCAATGGATGTTGGCAGTTGGATCACTGGTTCCTCTGGCTTTTCTAAATCCGAACATCTGGAAGTTCACGGTTCACATACTGTTGAAGCCTGGCTTGGAGAATTTTGAGCACTACTTTGCTAGTGTGTGAGATGAGTGCAATTGTGTGGTAGTTTGAACATTCTTTGGCATTGCCTTTCTTTGGGATTGGAATGAAAACTGACCTTTTCCAGTCCTGTGGCCACTGCTGAGTTTTCCAAATTTGCTGGCATATTGAGTGCATCACTTTAACAGCATCATCTTTTAGGATTTGAAATAGCTCAACTGGAATTCCAGCACCTCCACTAGCTTTGTTCACAGTGATGATTCCTATGGCCCAGTTGACTTCACATTCCAGGATGTCTGGCTCTAGGTGAACGATCATACCATCATGGTTATCTGAGTCATCAAAATCTTTTTTATATAGTTCTTCTGTGTATTCCTGCCACCTCTTCTTAATATATTCTGCTTTTGTTAGGTCCATACCATTTCTGTCCTTTATTGAGCCCACCTTTGCATGACATGTTCCCTTGGTATCTCTAATTTTATTGAAGACATCTATAGTCTTTCCCAGTCTATTGTTTTCCTGTATTTCTTTGCATTGATTGCTAAAAAGGCTTTCTTATCTCTCCTTGCTATTCTTTGGAACTCTGGATTCAAATGGGTATATCTTTCCTTTTCTCCTTTGCCTTTCCCATCTTGTCTTTTCTCAGCATTTTGTAAGGCCTCCTTGGACAACCGTTTTGCCTTTTTGCATTTCTTTTTCTTGGGGATGGTCTTGATCACTGCCTCCTGTACAATGTCACGAACCTCCGTCCATAGTTCATTCAGGCACTCTGTGTATCAGATCTAGTCCCTTGAATCTATTTGTCACTTCCACTGTATAATTGTAAGGGATTTGATTTAGGTCATGCCTGAATGGCCTATAAAAGCACATAGTGCTGGAAATATGGGCAGGAGTGAAGGAAAATACATCTGATCTTATCCTGGTGAACATTATCAAGTGGTTTTAAAGCAATTCTTCTAGGTCGGTTACTAGAGACAGTTGTTTATCATACCTACCATCACTCCTCAGTGTATTTTTTGGTGTTGCTCAATTTAAAAAAAAAAAAAGTGTTTATGTTAAGTACAGGGAGAAGGGTTTAAAATGCAAAGTTTCTTGTTTGGATCCAGAATTGTCAGTGACCCTAATTCAAGTTAATTATAACTTAGCAATTTTGTTTCTTTAATACTGAGTGCAATTGCTGGGAACTGTGAGGGATAGAAAGACAAAATGTATAGAAGGAAAATTGAAAAAAGACAATGTTATATTTCTGGCTTAATCATTATATTTTGTGCATATTGTTTGAAATCGTTGTTTTGGGCAATGACTAATGAATGAAAATTAGAATCTATAAAAAGAAGTAGGGAGAACTATTCGAGAGGAATGGAAATAGAAATTAGGTCAAAGGAAATGAATTCAGTACATGAATATGTTCTCCAAGTAAAACTAATGAATTGTAGAAGTGTCTTCTGATGAGGAACAAGTTAGAGGAAATGTAGACCTTGATGTACCAGTCAGTCCAGCCTTCCGCCTGGGAGGCAAATGCCAGGCCAGGCATGCCTGTGATTCTGATATAGTCTGTGGAGAACTAAAATTTTCTCTCCTTCCTTTAGAAGTCCACTTACCTTACATAATAAATATGCATGAATTTTCACTCAGTACATACAGATTTGTTGGAATTTGGGTTAAAATAAAGTATCTATCTATCTATCAATCATCTATCTATCTATCTCTCTATCTAGCTCGATATATATCTAACTGTCTATGTCAGCTTTAAAAGGAGGAAAATATTGAAGATATAAAGTGATTTTTCCTTTGTTCCTCTTCATTTCCTTCCTAATTCCTGACCTTGCCTTCAACTTACCTACCACTTTGGAGCTTAGAGCTGCAGAACAAGGTTAGAAGAAAGAAAAAGAAAACAAAAGGATCAGACCCAAGAATCTCTAATATACATATTTGCATAAGATATACATATATACGGCCTTCTCCGGTGGTTCAGACTGTAAAGAATCTGCCCTCAATGCAGATTTACAAGCTGCAATATATTCTATAAAGAATCTGCCCTCAATGCAGATTTACAAGCTGCAATATATTCTATATGAGCAACAGTACTCTGAAAACAGAACCACAGCAGTCATAATTACACTTAATTTAATATGTTCTAAAGACTGATGCTTCATTGATGGGTGTAGTAACTGCTCTATACGTGGGCCCCTTCATCAGGCCCCTACCATCCTCCTTCAGGTCTCAGGTCTCACCTTCTCATATAGGCTTTCTTTAAATGTAAAATCAGGTTAAGACACTTTTGTCACTCTTACTAT
Source organism: Odocoileus virginianus (assembly GCF_023699985.2). Taxonomy (NCBI): domain Eukaryota; kingdom Metazoa; phylum Chordata; class Mammalia; order Artiodactyla; family Cervidae; genus Odocoileus; species Odocoileus virginianus. The sequence goes on along the minus strand of NC_069678.1, from coordinate 20,478,395 downwards.
CTTTCATATTGCTTTCTTTTGTTGTGTATACATTTTTTGTGTATGTTTCTTCATTTTCGTTTCTACCTCCCCAGAATCTTCACTGGGGCAGGTATCATGTCTATTTTACTTACTATAATTCCTCAAACATAATATTTACTCCAAAAATCAACTTTAGAAAGAAAAAACCTAAGTAGTTGGTACACAAGAATCAACATTAATATTACTTACACTACCAAATCAAGTTTTAGGTGTATTTTTTTCTTTTTGGTAACTGATCAGTATCCAGGATGGTGTTAGTGTTTGCAGTGTTCCTCAATGCTCTGTACGGTTAAACATTTATCATCCACATATAGGCTGTCTGTATTCGAATCCCAGCTCTGCCACTTTCCAGTTGGTCAACTAATAGAAAGTCATTTAATCTCTCTGACCTCATTTGTAAAATAGGATATACCAGCCTCTGCCTCTTAGGTCTGTAATGATTAACAAATGAATTAACTTTAGTAAGGTTATTACACAAATAACAGAAATGTGTTATAAATAAACCTAGGCTACAACATGGGATATAGTGATAGATGATAGATAGAACACATTTCCTCAAATAACCTTTTTCCTTGCTAGATGGACTTGCCAGCTTCAAAAGTTTCCTGAAGTCTGAATTCAGTGAGGAGAATCTTGAGTTCTGGATGGCCTGTGAAGATTACAAGAAGATCAAGTCCCCTGTCAAGATGGCTGAGATGGCAAAGAAAATTTATGAAGAATTCATCCAAGCGGAGGCTCCTAAAGAGGTTGGTCCTGATTGGAAGATGGGTGAGGGTGGTCAATGCGGGTCAGCTCAACAACTTCCCAGGAAGGATTTCCATCTGCAATACAGTTTGCAGCTAAAGGTTATTCCTATTTGAGAGTGGGCCACCTTTCTTAAACACCTACTGAATGGAAAAGCAGAACAGTGCAATCAAGCAGATATGAACTTGAACTCTACTTAGACCACTTTCTAAGCAGTGTAGGTCTCTCTTCAGTAGCATGTAATCACAAATGAGGATAATACATGTTGTATGATCTCGGATGAAGTACTCAGTCTCTCTGAACTTAGTTTCTTTCTTTGGGAAAATGAGGATAATGAAAACTATGTTGCAGGATTGTTGTGAGGATGAAATTAAACAGTGGATGTGAAAATATATATCTCAGCATTTGAACAAATCAATGTCTGATGAATGGTTCTATCACTTCATCTTTTCACCTTTCACCTTTCCCCTTTCCTCTCTTCCTTTTCATTTTTGGTGAAAATTCTCTCTTTTCCATCCTATTCTCTGCCAATCCCTGGTTTCCCCTAGGGCTGTTTCACTTATTCTCTGGTCTGGACAAGGTTTCTACTCATGAAAATCAAATGATTACATGATAACAGTGCTACAGATGTTGGAGGACAATATAATATTAATTAACTGTTAAAGATGTGTGTTGATTTCAAAGAGGCTTTAGGGTAGTTTATCTGCCCTTTCCTATTTGTGAAACTGAATTGAAAAGATTTTTTGTGGAATTCAGGATGGCCTCAGCAAGACCCATTCATCATGTTTTGGTCAGGTCACCGATTTCACATTGCACACTATAATTCAATCTGGACATCAAACATTTCATCAAAATTTGAGGTGAGGTACAGAGGTGATCTGAGCAAACCCTCTAGGCAGGCAATGATTAACTTAAGATGATTTGAGAGAGGGAAACCCTCATATCCTTTTTCTCTCACAGGTGTTCAAGACTCGTGAGGGTCTACCGTTTGATATTCCTTCCTTTGGTAACACATTACTCATCACTGATACTTTTTAAAGGGCAGCTTTTGGCTTCCCTGGTGGCTCAGAGGGTAAAGCATTTGCCAGCAATGCGGCAGACCCTGGTTCAATCCCTGGGTTGGGAAGATCCCCTGGAGAAGGAAATGGCAACCCACTCCAGTATTCTCGTCTGGAGAATCCCATGGACAGAGGAGCCTGATAGGCTACAGTGTATGGGGTTGCAAAGAGCCGGACGCGACTTCACTTTCATTTTCACTTTTATCCAAATGGATTATTATAATCTAGTAATCAAATTAGATTACATATCTAATGCCAACAGATGAGCCACCTCCATGACACAGGCGGTGGAGGTGAGGAGCAGAGACCCTAGAGTACTACAGGTCACAGTGGGGAAAGTGAGAATCATGCGCCTGGGTTTAGTCTTGCTGTGGGAATTATTTTGGAATCCTCTCTAGAACCCTCTTCTATGCCTCAGTCTCGCATCGCATGCATATGTATTGGCTTTCCCTTACTTCTGATGCCATTTGTGCTGGGCTGTTCTGTCAGCAAGGAATCCGTACTTGTGATGTTACCAAGGACATTAATGTACTGTTAGTATTAAATGTGACACAATTTCCTGACTTTGATTGACTTCCCACTTCCAACCTATCTTCTTACCACCTTCATTCCTCTTCACAGAAGTCTAGGATTTGAATATATGCAGATGATGGAGACCCATCCAGGCTATTGCTAGGTGCTCTGAGCTCTAGGAATACATTGTTCTCAAAGTTCCTTGCTAGAACACTCATGGGTATCATGAAAATATGAGAAATTAAGAATGGAGTTTCAAAATAAATAAAACCCTTGCTGAGTTACTAGAATACACAAATGATGGCCTTCATTATAAGGACCTCTGGGCTCTAATTAAAATAGCTTTGGCCTCCAGCCTCTGAGCTGAGCATCAGAGGGATGTAAATCCCACTCCTGTTATATAATAAACACTCTGTGAATGCTTGTGAGATGAATGGATATAGGTACACTGACTCCAGACCTTTCTTGATGTATGACTTTGGGCAAGTTTCTCGCTAAAGCCTTCTAATTCTCAATTCTCTTTAATTGTAATAAATTCATGTATGTGTGTGGTGTGTGTGTATATACCCAGAGGATGTTTAGTAAATTATAGCTATTGTTTTAAAAATGAGCTTGCATTTTGACAAAAATTTGAGATTTCACTTTTAGAAACATGTTTTTATTTATTCACTATTTTTTACTATTTACTTTTGGTTGCACTGGGTCTTTGTTGCTGTGTGTGGGCTTGCCCTAGTTGTCAGAAGCAGGAGCAGCCCTTCCTTGCAGTGCATTGTGATAGCTTCTCTTGTTGAAGAGCACAGGCTCTGGGCGCAGACTTCGGTAGCTGAAGCACACAGGCTGAGTAGCTCCGCCTTGCAGCCTCTAGGATACAGGCTCCACTGTTGAGCTGCGTAGTCTTAGTTGCTCTGCTGCGTGTAGAACCTTCCCACACCAGGGACTGAACCCGCGTCTCCTGTGTCAGCAGGCGGACCTGCATCCACTGTACCACCAGGGCAGGCCTCCCATCTCATTTCGATGAATGCCGGAATGACCTGTATAACAAGTTCACCCAGGCAAATAGCAATCTAAATTTTCTTTATCTGAATATTCACTTCAGTTCCTTAATATCAGGAACTGAAGGAGAGAGATACAGTGGTAAAAAATTGGAACTGAGATTTAAAAACGAGAATTTACCTTGTATAGTTTGATAAACAGATAATTTGTGTACTAAAAATTGGTATGTCCATATCGTACTAAAAATTTTTTTCTTTGCTCAGTAGTATACAGATGAGTATATATCAAAATGATTCATTAGAGGAGCCCATGTACATAAAAATAATAAGAAAAATAGCTGTTATTTGCTATTTATGTGTTACAGAGGTTAAAATATGTATCACTTCTTTAAAAGACATATCAATTCTTTAAAAAATTTATAATTGTTAGAAATTTTATAATCTATAATTGTTAAAACATTTATAATTATTTTTGTTAGAAATTTTATAATTGTTATAAATTTTATAATTTTTAGCGTTATAATTTTCAACTATTTTGAGTAAGGCTGGCTGCTCATCTAGTTCAGTATATATTTAAGAGAAGGAAGAAGCATTGCTTTAGTGTGGCAGGAAGAACAGACTGTTCCTCACTAGCTGCTTGTAGGCATGTAAATTGACCTCTTTGGATCTTGGAGTCTTCACCTGTGAAGACAGACATCTTACCTTCCCTGTGAGGCTGTTTCCAGTGCAGACTGTGAAGTTTCCACCATTCTTGCATAAGACACACAGGTTGCTCTCACCTGTGGAAAACATATCATAGCCTCAACTCACGTCATCCTGGACCTTCGATCACAGTCACTCCTGTCTGTTCTGGCCTGGCTGTCCCCAGTCACGCCTTTGCCCCTGGCTCTGACCTAAAGACACTCCATAATTCTCTGAGCCCAAATAACTTTTCTCAGCATCAAGAAACTTCAGCAGCCCAGGAGAGACCCAAGCACTTCCTAACGTTTCAGTTCAAAATCATTGGTTGATTTGGGTTTTGTTTCTTCTTTACACTCAGATACAAGAGTCATTGGAATAACGACGTGATAAACAGTGATTTTTCGCAAATCATACTCAGGCAAGCCCAGGCAGGCTGTACCTTGCACAACCCCAGGGGACCATTCACATGGACCCTACACGGATGATGTCCCTGGGAGTGACACAATGTAGTAGCCCTGCATTCAGGCCAAATAAGCCATGATGCCTCCCAACACTCCAGTCTCCTGGGTAAAAGCAACTTGCTGGGCTGTTGAATCTTTTATCTACCACTTATGATCTTGGGCAAATCACTTTAACTCCTCTGCTCCTCAGTTGTAAAATGTGGATGTCAGTATTGCCTCTCAGAGTTGTAAGATTCAAGGAGTTCACAGCACAGTGCTGGTGAAAGTAAAGTTCTTAGCACTCAATAAATGTTAGTTGCTATTGTTATGAATGTTGTGCTAAAACCATTGTGTCTTTGTTTGTTTCAGGAAAAAAACAAGTTTCCTTATTCTTCTAGAGACATGCATAAAGTCTTGGATCCCTGATCAAAATTTCTCTCTCTTCATTCTCCCCATTGGGGTGAAACCAAATGCTGTGGTAGGAAGACTATGGGATTAGGCATCAGGATACCTAGATTCAAATTCTGAGTCTCTGCCTTTAAATACGTTTATTAGCTCTGTGATCTTGAAGTCCCTATCTATCTGCCTTTCACCTAGAAAAGGAAAGACTCATTTTTTAGGGTTATTGAGAAGCTGATATGAGGTCTGTCTGAATTGGTTTTTTATTTCTAATATTGGGTGCCTAATACTGGTTAGATTGTAATCTGAGTCATGCATTTGTTGAATACATGCCTTACCCTACTGTATATAAAATAGAAGTGATAAGCTATTCTAATTTCCTATGCCTCTCTTCCCCTCATGTGTTATGTGAGACACTTTTCTCCCTACCCCTCCTCAAATCCCACAACCTGGGCTGACTCAGTGACCCTGTTTTCTGGCTCACAGGTGAATATTGATCACTTCACGAAGGAAATTACCGTGAAGAACTTGGTGGAACCTTCCACAAGTAGCTTTGATGTGGCCCAGAAGAGAGTCCACGCTCTGATGGAGAAGGATTCTCTGCCTCGCTTTGTGCGCTCTGAATTCTACCAGGAGTTCATCAAGTAGCAATGCAGTCAGGCCCTGAGAATCGTCCTGAGAGTTATTTCGTCCGTAATCACCCTGCACTTTCCAGCAACCCACATATCTTCCTGTAGCAGCTTGCGCAAAGATTCTGAGACAGAAAACCCCAAGGAGGGTTGCTTGCTGTTTTGCCCACATTGTTTTGGATGATTATCTATTGCCCCAATGTCTTCCTTTTCCAATTTCCCCTTCCTGCCCCCATTCTCAGTTAAGCTCTACTCTTGTAGGTTGTTGTGAAACTTAATCAGAACAACAGAGAAGCTCTACTTAGGGAAATATAAAGCAGAAATATGATATCAATGAATGTGGCTCCACTTGGTAATGGATTGCCATCTAAATTGGGAAGAAAAAGAATATGGACATGGAAAAACCAATTTCAAGTGAGATTAATTGATCTCATTTGTTGTTTTAATTCTGATCCAGGGAGGCCACTCATTATTTTCTGAATTTGGTTAGTAAAAGGTGGTAAGCATTTTATAAAAGAGGCAACCACTATTTGATTTTTTTAAGCAAATACATTGTTCAAAACGTTGGTCTTCCTCTGAGACCATCTTTGTGTTAACTAGAGATTATAAACAAGAGGTACAGCCAAGAATATATTGTGTTTATATAAAATCAATATGAACACAATCCATGGGGTTTCTTATAATTCCCTCAGACCTTCCCACACATAAAGTTACTAAATTCTGTACTAAATCAGTAATCTGAGATTGACAATGGACTACTTTATAAATATATCTATGCCTCTAATAAGTAGGCCCAAAGTTTCCATTTTCAAATTAGTTAAAATTTGTGTGAGTGTAAAATTCCAAAATTGCTAATTCCAATCGTGTAAAACAAAAACATGCTGCTCATTGCAGTAGTCTTCCACCTCCGTATCAAGAGGGCTATCCACTACAATGGGGAATCTTGTCAGACCTAAAAGGGGTAGTTGTCCTACAGTGCAAGCAGTTTGTTAAGTAAATGATGATTACCTTCAAAATAGCAAATTATCTTCAGAAAATAATTTGATAAAATGCAGAGACTTTCTGAGTGAAATAGAGCTTTACAGTACCCTGCATTTTGCAAAATGATCTGATCTTCTAGCAACTGCTCATTCCCCTCCTTATTTTGCTCACCAAAATAATGAATTGTATTATAGTCAAAATACACATTTATACCCCTAACATGCCTTACGCATAGCCAATTTTTAGTAAGTTTAAACTTTTAATGCTGTATTTCATTATTATAAGTCTTACTAGCATTTCTTATTATCTTTAGTAGATTTGATTAAGCAATACATAATCTAGTAATAAAGAGTCCAACTGTGTATGAGGGTAACCAAGTGAGGATACTGAGTTAATTAAAAAAGTGATTTTTAAGGGATTAATAAACATCTTAAATGTTTAAGTAGAAGATTACATTGTTTAGTCTTGTATTTCCTCCTTTTGTTTCTTTCTTTCATTTACAAACTCTTAGTTTCACATGTCTGTAACCTATTAATTCAGTCATTTCCCAAGAATATTGAAAGTGAAGCAACTATATGACTGTATTCTTTGAGTAAACACTGACCACATTTGTTGGGTTTTTCTTATTTTTGTTATTTCAAAGACTAATGTGCCCTTCCTGAATACTTGCCATTTCAAATTCTGAAAATGTGACTGGGTCTAGTGTCAACAATTGCTAGTCTGGTATGAGCTCCTTAATATTTGTCAATATTGCTCACTTCAAAGAAACTGCATTGTCAAGAGGTTGACAGGCCAGGTCAACATTGTGAGCATAAAAAAGAAGTTCTCAGCCTGTCTATTTGTGTAGGGGTGACAAGCAACTCACAGCAAGAATTCCCAGCACAATCTTTCTCAGCATCTGTCTATATTGCCCCGAAGGGGTATAAAATCACCAATCCTATACTTGCTGAAGCAGCTAGAAAATTTAAGAACCAAAGAATCTAAGTGAGTTGTCTTTTCTGAAATGCTAAAACATTTTTAAGAAAAATTTGGATGTCATTAAAATTTCAAATATTTTATTCATATTATTTGAACTAACCAAATGTTTACAAATACCCAGAGAATTGACTAGAGACTAGAAAGTTCACCAAGATGGTTGATGTTACAAAGACTCAAGCTTACCGTATTCACAAATTGACTGCACATCCTATGTAAGTGGGTAGACGTGTCAGTGGAGGATAAAAAGGTCCTTTGCCTTTTCATAAGCTGAAAACACAGGAGGCAGAAAAAGCAGGAAAAGCACCAGGAAGGCAGAGTTGTGAAGGCTACAAGAAGCATGAATGCCTTGCAGTCAACTGGTGACACGTAATATATATCTAAACATGATTTTAAATTTAAAGCAGTATGAACATACACATTAGACACTCTCCTAAGTAAAAAATTAAAAGGAATATAAATATCACAGCCCCAAATGAAAAAGCAAACATATAAACATTGTCCTAGAAAGTTCTTTGACATATTTTGAGAGTGTTTTTAAACTTAGAAGAGAAAAACCTGAGCTACCAAAAGTTTCCATGGTAAAACAAACAAAATAGCACTCCTTTAAATTTTGGGAAGTTAGGAAAACTAGGGTGATCTTTCCAGGAAAAGCATGTGTAATGTCTGTTATCACTCCCTTTCCCTCCTCCCCTTCCTCCCCAATCTCCCTTGAGTAAATTGCCTGGGCAAGTACGAAGCTCAGAGGAGGAGCTCTTGGCTCTGATGTGTTCCTCGCTTGAGAAAATCTACACAGCCCTGTGTAGATCTGGGATATAGAGAGGTGGTCAATGGGAACAGGAGTACATGCTTCTCATCCTTGAGAGGAACCTAAGATTAGGGAGGCCGGGTAACCGCCGGGCCGTTTCTCTGCTTGTGTCTGATATAGTTTGAGCTTGGCATCAGATTAGTATCTAAATCTGACCAGAACGAAGAGGAACAATACCTATTGTAGAGTAAGTTAGGAGGCTGTGTTCCGTGTTTATCTGCTAAAGCAGTGCTTGTTCACATGAGCAACCACCAACACACACATAACACACACACACACACACACACACACACACACACAAATAGACACCTTCTGAAATGTAGAACTGATGTGTTTCAGTAATTTTGTTTTCAAATCAGTAGAAGCAAATTTATAAACACATTTTGCGCCCCACTCCCAAAACCACCCATGTCTTCATTCTCTACTGTAAAATTATGCTTTAAGCAGGTTTCAGTTTTTAGTACATGAGGAGAAGAATTTGTTAAAGAAAATGTTTTTATTTTTGCCTTCTACAGAGCCATTGATTTTTCTTGGTTGTTGTTCTCTGCATACACTCTTTTTCAATAGGGTGGAGTTATTATTATCTCACAAAGTACAATAAATCAGTTGGTAAACTAATAAAAATTCTTTGCAAGGAATTTGTCAAGCTATGTGTCCCATCACAGATTTGATAATTTGAGAATCATTTCAAAGGCTATTTGTATTTCAGGGAAATGATTTTTGCTCTTGAAATCATTCCTTCTCATAGCCATTTTCTTTGTTTCCTGGTAATTTAGCAAGTTTGGTAGAAATAGGGTCATGAGAAAAGAAAGGGTGGAAAGGAGGAGTGAGAAGTGGTAAGAAGTAAGTGCCTAGACTTACCTACAAAGTGAGTACATTCACTAGGAAACATTTAAGAGCATCTCCACTTGATTGAAAATCAAACAACCTTTTGCTGTCGCCACCAAGATCTGCAGGAAGGCATTTCTTGACTAACAGTGAAGCTAGATGTGAAACTCCATTTTAAAATCCTAGGGAGTCTTGGTTAGATAAAAGAAGAAACACGGAGGCCATCCTTTCCCCAGTGGGTTTGCATGTGCCAGAGAGCAGAGCATGGAGAACGCAGTTTCTAATATCTGAATGTCCAAACCCAAGGGCCAGACAACTCTCTGTAGGTTTTGGACATGAGGTCTTATTATATCTCGGTTTATGGGTTTTCCAGTCTCTCCATTCTATTAGTAAGTGTGTGTTTAATAGTTGCTTTGGACAAGGCTCCTTAACAATTTAGCAACTACTCCCTGTGTTAAACGTATTTTCACCCAAACAGGTCATGTGGCAGATCAGAGCCATAGATATTAAAAGAAAGGCTTCCCACACTATCCTGTAACTGATCAAGTCTTCCAACTAAGATATTAATAGCTTTGAATGGAAACTCACAGCATAGAGTAAAGGGAAAAGACAGAAAACCAAACTTTGGAGTACTATCCTCACCTCACAGTTTAACAATAATCTTATCATCTAGTAGAAAAGCTACAAATTCAACTCAACATTTATATCTAGTTTGATAAGTCTCTTCTTTTCTCACCTGAGAAAATTTTCCTTCTCTTTCACACCTATGTCTCCATTTCTCTTCTGCTCCAGCATGAGGATATATTTAAAATAGTTGAGTCTAACCACATTTATCTAGTAATGAATACAAGTAAAGCATTTAACTCCCTATCTAGAAACATGTATAAACTAAGGCATAAACAAAACAGTGGGAAATGTTGAGCATTTTTCCAATGGAGAGAAGTAATCTGGATAATTTTTGCCAAAAGATCTTTTCATATCATACGTTATTAGAATTTGGGAGACTGAGCTTTTTTAAGACTGCTACAACTTGCAACTTATCTTCAGGAGACCAGCCTAGAGAAAAGAGTGGAAGTGAAAGTTTGGAAGTGCATTCATCAGCATGTATCCCATGTTTTTCATTTAGGAATAATTGTGTTTATCTTCAAATTTTGTATCCAATGTGTTGTGTACTCCATAACTCATGCTACTTGATAAAGCACCAAATATGTATCTGTAACCACAATCACATTTATTATATTAAATATGTATCTACATAACAATCTCTGATTCCTTCTTGACTCCTGAACATTCTTGATGTGAATCTCTCCCTTAAGATAGGCTTGTTTATTCACTATGCTCCTTACAACAACAGGTGGGAAGATCCCTCTCCTAGTAAACCTCAACTGTAATATAGCTTGACATGCAAAATTCAGAAAGGGAGATAACAAAGTGTCTGATATTCATACACTGTTCACTACATTCCCCTGGATTCAGATGGCAACAACGTATTGATGCAGGTATTCTCTGTTAGCGTTGGCTCAGCTCATTATATCATTTGGATCCTGAAATAGTGAGCATATTTATTCCTTTCTCCTCCTGAACTTGTGAAAGATCTGAAATCCATGAGCCACTGCAAACAGCTTAGTTCTATGACCTTAGATTTGGTGCTCAGATAGTTTGCGTATTGGGCTCAGATTATACAACTAGTGGGACTGGGACTGGGCGAAAGGGAAAATTGGTATGCAAGAAATGAAGTCGCTCAGTCGTGTCTGACTCTTTGCAACCCCATGGACTGTAGCCCACCAGGCTCCTCTGTCCATGGGATTTCCAGGCAAGAACACTGGAGTGGGTTGCCATTGCCTTCTCCAGGAGATCTTCCCAACCAAGGGATTGAACTTGGGTCTCCGGCATTGTAGGCAGATGCTTCACCATTTGAGCCACCAGGGAAGTTGTTCACGCAGAAAAGAGGCATAAATAAAATTAGTTTACAGAGAGGTCGTGATGAGAATTCATGTGAAGGGGGAGTGGGAGAGGGGAGTTGACAGGTTAGAGAATGTCTGCTTGGTAAGTTCTCATTAACAATTCCAATAAAACCTAGCTATATTTAATGTAGATGCTTGAATGTAGATGCTAGCACTCTGAATCATTTCCATACCATCTATTCTCCTTTTTTTATTGTCATTATCTTGGATGATTTTCTGAGAGTTTCCCCTAAGAAACATTTATTAGAGCAAAGATCACTAAGACTTTAGTCACCCCCATAGAGAATAAGTGATGTCTCAGGTCAGTATGTGAATCAGTGGCAGGATAAAGTTTAGAGGTCAGATTGCCTCTCAGATACCCGTCAGTTCACTAGACCAAAGGAACCACACGTGACTCCTCAAAAGATTAAGATTGCTGATTCTAGTTTGACTAAAACTGGCTATATTCACCCCTGCCCTAGTGGGAGTCCATACTATCACCTGTTAGTGATGTAAGCCATATTCTCCAAGCTATGTGATCTCCAAAATCTTTTGCTAATTTTACATTTTCTGAATCAGTAGTATTTTGAAAATTATTTTGCTCACAAACCACTTTCCAAACACCTTTAACTCTTCAGATAGCTTTCCAATGCCTCAGTGCCTTCTACATTTAAATTAGTTCTTATTTGGCAAATTCCTCGTTCAAATTCCATGCTTTTCCACTTTTCAGTCAATTTCTACTTTCTCAAGTGTTTAAGTGTATTGAAACAATTAAAAACACGGACTGAAATTATGTTAGAACATCAAGCTTATGAGGAGGCAGTCTTTCTTCAATCCTTGTCAGCCAGCCCCACATGGCCAGGCTGCCAGTTCTCTTATTTAATGAGCTTACATTTTCAAAGTGCTCTCACCTTGAGAGAATCCTAGGTGTGAGACAGACAGGCAGTCACCTCCTGCAGGTGACTTTGGAAGGCTTCATTATATTTTGAAGAAGTGGTGCCTTGTCTTCCACAAGAAGGACCTATGACCTATGAGAAATAGATGCTTACCTCAGATTGTACCGTTGAAAACCTCACAGACACTTAAAAAGGAATTAGAGCCTAGGGGTTTCAATGAATAAAGATGAACAGAGGTTGATATTCACTTATTTCTTTTAACTGAATATATTTTTATTACTTTTTAATTTAGCAGTGAAAGCCATAATATCTGTCTACTCGAGCTTCACTCACAATTCTACTGACCAGAAGAACAGGGACTGGTACAGAACAGTTCTCTTTATCCAACACTCTGCAAGCAAAACATTGGATCCCAAAGTTTGTGGCCAAGGAGTTTATTCTCAAGGCAACTAAGCGACGAAATGATGAAAGAAGTTGCAGATGCATCTCCTTGAAAGGGAGGGAGTTGGGCTATTTATGGGATAAGCAGGGTGATCTTAGGCATGGGGAAAGGTGGCTGGACCTAGGGAAAAGATGAGGTAATCAGTGTTCTGCACAGCGCATCTTATTTATGTACTTTTGCATATTCAGGATGGAGGCGCTTCTCATGATCTGAGGCTGGAGTTTTCCAGCCCTCTGATGTCAAAATGACATTCATCAGACAACTGTGCAGACCCAGTTTTAGGGTCAGTGGCCCCGACCAGCCTTAACTGAGTTGCACTGGACAAGAGCTGACTCCAAATTCCCGAGGCTATATGAAGCTGTGAAGGCATACAACTTAAAGGCCATGGTGATTGGGGAGGGATGGTGGGACTTCCACTCCCTGGTAGTCCAATGGTTAAGACTTGGCCCTTCCACTGCAGAGAGCATGGGTTCCATCCATGGTTGGGGAACTAAGATCCCACATGCTTCTTGGTGTGGCTAAAAGTAAATTTTAAAAAAAAGACAGGGTGCAGGGGAAGCAAAAGAAGGAAAAAATAACCTAAGGTGAGCTTAAAGGCAATTTACAAGCAGAAGGATTTTTTTAATTTATTTTTTAATTGGAGGGAAATTGCTTTACAATATTATGTTAGCTTCTGCAACATAACAACATGAGTCAGTCATCATTATACATACATCCCCTCCGTCCTGGGGCTCCCTCCCCTCTCCCAATCCCATCCCTCTAGGTCATCACAACTAGGCTGGGCTCCCTGTGTTATAAAGAAACTTCCCACCAGTTACCTGTTTTACACTTGATAGTGTATATATGTCAATGCTACTTTCTCCATTTATCACACCCTCTCCTTCCCCCATCAGGTCCACAAGTTCATTCTGCATTTTCATTCCTTCCCTGCAAGTAGACTCATCAGTACTATTTTTCTAGATTTCTATATATGAGTTTTTGACTCTTTTTGACCCCATGGACTGTAGCTGATCAGGCACCTCTGTCCTTGGAATTTTCCAGGCAAGAATACTTGAGTGAGTTCATTTCCTACTCTAGGGATCTTCCTGACCCAGGGAGCAAATCCGCCTGCTTTGTATCTCCTACACTGGCAGGCAGATTCTTCACCTGCTGAGCCATTTGGCAAGCCGGTATATAAACATTAGTGTACAATATTTGTCTTTTTCTTTCTAACTTCACTCTGTATAACAGGCTCTAGATTCCTCTATGGAATTTTAACAAATATCTGTTGCTCTGCAAGACCAGCTCAAGAATGCCTGTTATCCATCAGCTTCTGTCATGTCTATGAGACATGGTTTCAGGGTGACAAGAAAAATCCAGGTTCAGAAAATGTCAGAACTGGAACAGACATTACAAATCCTCTCATACACTCAGGATGAAAGTCCAGTCCCCATAAAAAGGAACACATTTGAGTCCATTCTAATGAGGTGGATGAACCTAGAGCCTATTATACAGAGTGAAGTAAGTCAGAAAGAAGAAGACAAATACCATATATTCATGTATAGATATGGAATCTAGAAAGATAGGGCCAACAGCCCTATGTGCAGGGCAGCAAAGGAGACACGGATGTAAAGAACAGATTTTGGACTCGGTGGGAGAAGAAGAGGGTGGGATGATTTGAGAGAGTAACATTGAAGCATATATATTACCATATGTAAAACAGATAACCAGTGTGAGTTTGATGTATCATGCGGTGCACTCAGAGCCGGTGCTCCGTGACAACCTGGAGGGGTAGGGTGGGCTGGGAGACGGGAGCGGCGTTCAGGATGGAGGGGACACCTGTATACCTATGGCCGACTCAGGTTGATGTATGGCAAAAACCATCACAATATTGTAAGGTAATTATCCTCCAATTAAAATAAATTATTAAAAAAGATCCAGTCCTCCTCTCTCCACACAGCTACTCTTCAGCAGAGACACCAGCAGCTAGCAGGCTGGGAGCGAAAGCACTTGAATCCCTGGGAGCAGAGGGAACATCCCCTTGCCGGGCCAGTCAGATCAATGAACTGCCCGGGATAACCAGTCCAGTAACACAAGTCACACACACTAAAAGCCACCCTGCTGGCCTCAGAAATTATTCTTCTCCATCTTTGTTCTAGAGATGAGAAAACTGAGCCCCATTAAGCTGAAATGATTTGTCCAAAGTTATGGGTCTGGATGACAGCGTACTACTTACAGAGGATCTGGTTCACATTCTGTGGTGTTTTTTCTTTGGAACAGTATTCATGTTATGCCTCATTCACATGTCTATAATAATAGGTGCTCTTAAAGTTGCTATCAAAGAACCACAAAATACTAGAGAAATGGTAGGGTAGGGTTAGTCCAGAAAAACTACTTCTCAAAAGTATAAAGAGTGAAAATGCTAGTTGCTCCATCGTGTCTGACTCTTGCGACCCTGTGGCCTGTAGACTGTCAGGCCCCTCTGTCCATGGGATTCTCCAGGCAAGAATACTGGAGTGGGTAGCCATTTCCTTCTCCGGGGGATTTTCCCAGTCCAGGGACTGAACCTGGGTCTCCTGCATTGCAGGCGGATTCTTTACCATCTGAGTCACTATACTTCTTTCCATTATCCCTATAATAATTTTCCCAAAGAGATATCCTTCATGCTTAACAACCACTCCTTTAACATCTGAATGCAGAATTCCAAACAATAGCAAAGAGAGATAAGAAAGCCTTCCTCAGTGAGCAATGCAAAGAAATAGAGGAAAACATAGAATGGGAAAGACTAGAGATCTCTTTAAGAAAATTAGAGATACCAAGGGAACATTTCATGCAGAGATGGGCACAATAGACATAAATGGTATGAACCTAACAAAAGGAGAAGATATTAAGAAGAGGTGGCAAGAATACACAGAAGAACTATACAGAAAATATCTTCATGACCCAGATAACCATGAAGGTGTGATCACTCACCTAGAGCCAGACATCATATGGTGTGATGTCAAATGGGCCTTAGGAAGCATCACTATGAACAAAGTTAGTGGAGGTGATGGAATTAACAGCTGAGGTATTTCAAATCCTAAAAGACGATGCTATTAAACTGCTGTACTCAATATGCCAGCAAATTTGGAAAACTCAGCAGTGGCCACAGGACTGGAAAAGGTCAATTTTCATTCCAATCCCAAAGAAAGGCAGTGCCGAAGATTGTTCACGTTAACACACGATTGCACTCATTTCACATACTAACAAAGTAATGCTCAAAATTCTCCAAGCCAGGCTTCAACAGTATGTGAACCAAAAACTTCCAGATGTTTCAGTTCGATTTAGAAAAGAGGGAAGAACCAGAGATCAAATTGCTGTTAGATCATAGAAAGTGCAAGAGAATTCCAGAAAAGCCATCTACTTCTGCCTCACTAACTATGCGAAAGACTTTGACCATGTGGACCGCAACAAACTGGAAAATTCTTTAAGAGATGGGAATACCAGACCACCTTATCTGCCTCCTGAGAGACCTGCATGCAGGTCAAGAAGCAACAGTTAGAATGGGACCTGGAACAATGGACTGGTTCCAAATTGGGAAAGGAGTGCATCAAGGCTATATGTTGTCACCCTGCTGATTTAACTTATATGCAAAGCACATCATGTGAAATGCCGGGCTGGATGAAGCACAAGCTGAAGTTGAGATTGCTGGGAGAGAAATACCAGTAGCCTCAGAAATGCAGGTGACACTATCCTTAAGGCAGAAAGCAAAGAGAAACTAAAAGCCCTCTTGATGAAGGTGAAAGAGGAGAGTGAAAAATCTGGCTTAAAACTCAACATTCAAAAATCGAAGATCATGGCATCTGGTCCCATCACTTCATGGCAAATAGATGGGGAAACAATAGAAACAGTGACAGACTTTATTTTGGGGGGGCTCCAAAATAACTGCAGATGGTGACTGCAGCCATGAAATTAAAAGACACTTTATTCTTGGAAGAAAAGCTATGACCAACCTAGACAGCGTATTAAAAAGCAGAGACATTATATTGTCTACAAAATTCCATATAGCCAAAGCTATGATTTTTCCAGTAGTCATATATTGATGTGAGAGTTGGACCATAAAGAAGGCTGAACACTGAAGAATTGATGCTTTTGAACTGTGGTGTTAGAGAAGACTCTTCAGAGTCCCTTGGACCTTAAGCAGATCAAACCAGTCAATCCTAAAGGAAATCAGTCTTGAATATTCATTGGAAGGACAGATGCTGTAGCTGAATCTCCAATGCTTTGACCACTTGATGCAAAGAGTTAACTCTTTAGAAAAGGCCCTGGTTCTGGGAAAGATTGAAGGCAGGAGGAAAAGGGGATGGAAGAGGATGAGATGGATGGATGGCATCACTGACTCAATGGACATGAGTTTGAGTAAACTATGGGAGTTGGTGATGGACAAGTAGGCCTGGCGTGCTGCAGTCCATGGGGTCACAAAGAGTCAGACATGACTGAATGAATGAACAAAAACTCCTTTAAAAGTAAGATATCCTGTTAGAGAGTTATTAGCTATTCATACTTTAATGTGACTAAATTCAATAGGATGACACATGTTGTTTAATGCTTGACTTTCCTGAAGACAGCCAGGGGAAAAGGGTGTTTTGATTCAGAAAATGGTAGCATTGACTGAGGGAGCTAGAGGTCTGCCTCTATAACATTTTTTGAAACCTAATCATCCATATGTGTTATATATGGCCCCTTTCCCTGACAGTGCTGGGTAATAAGAGAAGATGATTCTTTTCTTATTACCCAGCATACAAGTGTTTTATCCTATGTATTATTCTAGCAGCTATTAGGTATTGACTTACTCTTTACTGAGGTTTGAAGAACTTGCAAAGTTCTCATGCCAAATTCCTTAACTACCAATCGCAAACTACCATTTTCAATTTATCCCATTGCATTAAGCATGTCCATCATTGTTCCTTCTTAAATGTAGATTCTCCAAGGAAGAGTAATAAAAAATCTTTAATGGCTTAGAGTATTTATCTGATCATATTACTTCTCTCATGATTTATCTGATCATGCTATGCTATTCCTCTCTTTGTTGTTGTTCAGTCACTAAGTAGTGTCCAACTCTTTGCTGCCCCGTAGACCACAACACACCAGGCTTCCTTGTCCTTCACCATCTCCCAGAGTTTGCTCAAACTCATATCCATTGAGTCGGTGATGCCATCCAACCATCTCATCCTCTTTCTAAAACCTCTCAGTGACTTTCCATGCTCTTGATAGTTTCCAGCCCCAGAGTACAGGGTACAGAAGGAGTCTTGTTGAGTTTGTAGACACATGTGCCCTGTTCCCTATTCGTTGATTGAATTACACCTCCATATCCATGTGATATTTTAAATTTGTGCTTAGTTGCTCAGTCATGTCCAACTCTTTGTGACTCTTTGAACTATAGTCCACCAGACTCCTCTGTCTATGAGATTTTTCAGGCAAGAATACTAGAGTAGATTATCATTTCCTCTTCTAGGAGAATCTTCCTGACCCAAGGATTGAATCTATGTTTCCTATGTCTCTTGTATTATAGTCAGATTCTTTATCTGCTGAGCTATTTCAAATACTCAAGTTTTAAAAGCAAATGCATGTTCACTTAGAAACACACCTGAGTTTCCTAGCTTGTCATTTCAAATATTTTAAATTAATAGGTAATGGTATTACATCCATATGGTATTACATCCTCTCTCATATGGATGCCTTACACATTGCTTTTACTCTTAAAAATATGTTGTAACTCTAAAATTTCACTTGCCACTGCCCTGAAGAAGAGTATCCTGAATCCTTAGCCTAATACACAAAATTCTCTAGACCAGCCAGTCTTAGGTGACATCTTGCAGAGCTCCAGTTCACTGTACTTTCATATGCTGTAGGCTTATGGGACAGTACTTTTCTCAGATTCTCTCTGTATCACCTGGTTACCACCTACATGTTTTTAAAGGATTAGAGTAGAGATACTGTCTTCCCTGGGAGACTTCCATTACACCCATCAAAGACACATCCCTAACCACTGGATAGGGTAGTCATGTAGAACAGTTAGGAGATTCTCTTCTTTGACAAGTGTTGGAAAAGCAAAGGTCTGGTATTTTAGCTTCTGAAAAAGTATGGACATGAAAATTTCCTGATACCCCTTTCTCCCCAAATTCCTTGGACAATCCATGAAAGGAAATGATTTGGCTTTTAATTATGCCCTTCAGAAACAGTATTCCTCCCACACCCCATCACTTTTGGTGTCCAATGTGATAAATACCAAGTCTAAGAGAAGGGGAGGCTGGCACCAAGACAGACAGGAAGTCTGTGGAACCTGTCACCTTAGACCCCTCCAGATAGGTGGCCGCCTACTCATCTCTTTCAAGGCAGCTATGCATTGAATTTCCTTGACTCTCTGGCTTTGCTCATTTTCCATATAAGCAGGTCAGACATCTCTTAGGTTCTTTATTTCTCCACAATCTCAGACAATTTGCTGTTTAAAAAAACAGAGAAAAAAAATGGGTAATTATTGATTTTTTAATGGTGGATAGCTGTTGTGACTTTTCATTCTAATAACATTTCTGTTTCACTTTAAGAGAGAAGCTGGAAGAGCAGGCTAATCTCACCCTTCTAAAACTGCACTTCATTCCTCTAAAAACACTTAGTGGCATTTGAGGGTTGCATGTTTCTAATCTTGACAAATATTCTCAACCGAGTCCTTTGAGGATGAACAAAAATAGGTAGAAGAAGCAAAAGAGTGTATATTTTTAGCTTAGGTGAGGGACCTTCTATTTTATTTATTGGCTACCTCCCGAGTGTCTGCATCGTGAAGATAAAAGCGTCTGAAATCCAAATGAAAGTATTTACTCTGATCTTAGCTCCTCAAGATAGGCAATAGACTTCAAGAGGTTTTTAAAAATATAGATGGCATATTTTGGTAAAACCTAAATCAATGTCTTTTTAAACTATGAATGTAAACTTCAGAAAATTGTGTGTAGATAATATTAGGTTTTAGAAATGAAAAAATGGCTTTTCTAGTTACAACCATCATTTCTCTCCTGTGGGCTCAATATATATGGTTTAGAATCACAAAATTTGAGCTGTAGGCTAGGCTCTTCATTTATACCATCTTGGGCAGCAGAAGTAACTCCCCGAGGCTCTTGTGTGCAAAAGCAGGACTACCTAGATTTTCTATAACACAAAGAGGTGATGAGGAGTAAATAAAATATTATGGGTGAAAAGATTTTGAAATCTGTAAACTAAGGCTCTTTTCTCCTGTTCTCATTCAGGTTAGTTTGTTCCTTGATATGTCTTGCTAATGTCAATCATCAGAGGCATGAGCAGAGGAGGTAAGCAGTTCTGTAGGATAGCCAGAGGAAAAAACAATAATATGTCCTTATCTCCATTGCATTGCTTCCTTCTTCCAGCCAATTCCTGTGAGCTGAATAAAGGTTGAGGCCATATCTTATTCCTCAGCATCTTTGTGTCTTGAGAGTCTAGAATATAATCAGATCCACCAAACATCTACATGAGATACTTTAACCTCTTCAGTACAATATTCTACTCAATGACTCAATAATAAATGCTGTTTGTACAGATTTTCTCAACCTTATTTCACTTGATTGTCATCATAACTCTGTGAAGTGGTTAAAGTAGGTAGAATTTAAATGGTCACATTACATATGAGATATCTTACTCTATCTCTGGTGTGAGCAATTCTGTTTTGAGATCAGATTATATCATTCATTCTTGGGATTAATTTCCTCTTGTCTTTTTTTGAACTTGCTCTTTTTTGCTCTTCTTTGACTCCTTTCTACTACTTCTTTTTAATTTCTATCACACAGTTTTCCAAACTAAATGTCCATCAGCAGATGAATGGATACAGAAGATATGTTATATATGTTAATATACATATTTCATTGTGTATACATATATACACAATGGAATATTACTCAGCCATGAAAAGAATGAAATAATGCCATTTGCAGCTACATGGATGGAACTAGAGATCATCATACTAAGTGAAGTAAGCCAGACAGAGAAAGACAAATATCATATGATATCACTTATATGTGGAATCTTAAAAAAAAAAAAAAGATCCAGTTGAACTTATTTACAAAGCAGCAATAGACCCATAGACATAGAAACCAAACTTATGGTTACCAAAGGGGAAAGGGGTGGGCAAGGAGAAATTAGAAGGTTGCACGCTTCTATGTATAGAGTAGATTACCAACAGGAATTATTGTATAGCACAAGGAACTATACTCAATATTTTGTAATATCATGTAAGGAAAAAGACTATAACTAAATCAGTTTGCTATACATCAAAAACTAACACACCTTTGTAAATAAACTATATTTCAATAAAAAGTTTGAAAAATGCAATATAATGCAACTTTCATCTTACTCCAAATTTAATTTGCTTATATTCTTGGTGAATATATATATGATTTTATGATATCAGAACTCTTACTCCACTTTCTTCTATGAGGAACTAATAATACTCAAGGAGAGTCAGTGATGTTTGTGGTCACACAGCTAGAAAGGGACCACATTGGGATAGATGATAGCTGTCAATACTGAGCTTGGTGTTTTCCCTTCCCTTTCTTCTTTAGTTTTCTTCTCCCTCCTTTTAACTTCAAATCAGGTTGATTTATCCTGAAGAATGTCTGGATTTTCTCTTTGACTTCTTCAGTTCAGTTCATTTCAGTCACTCAGTCATGTCTGACTCTTTGCGACCCTGTGAACTGCAGCATGCCAAGTCTCCCTATCCATCACCAACTCCCGGAGTTTACTCAAACTCATGCCTATTGAGTCGGTGATGCCATCCAACCATCTCTTCCTCTGTTGTCCCCTTCTCCTCCCACCTTTAATCTTTCCCAGCATCAGGGTTTTTTCAAATGAGTCAACACTTCGAATCAGGTGGCCAAAGTATTGGAGATTCAGCTTCAATATCAGTCCTTCCAATGAGCAGTCAGGACTGATCTCCTTTAGGATGGACTGATTGGATCTCCTTGCAGGCTAAGGGACTCTTAAGAGTCTTCTCTAACACCACAGTTCAAAAGCATCAATTCTTTGGCGCTCAGGTTTCTTTATAGTCCAACTCTCACATCTGTACAAGACTACTGGAAAAACCATAGCCTTGACTAGATGGACCTTTGTTGGCAAAGTAATGTCTCTGCTTTTCAATATGCTGTCTAGTTTGTTCATAACTTTTGTTCCACAGAGTAAGGGTCTATTTAAATTCATGGCTGCAGTCACCATCTCCAGTGATTTTGGAGCCCCCCAAAATAAAGTCTGTCACTGTTTCCAGTGTTTCCCCATCATCATGAATGATGAAGTCACAGATTTGAACATCAAAATTTTCTTGAGCCTTCTCACTAGTAAAACATGTTCTTCCATCCCTGCTTGAAGAGTTTGGTCTCTCTAACTTAGGAAATAGTAATCAATTATTACTTATTAAAAGTCTATTAAAGTGGTAAAAACTTATTTTATAAACCATTCTTTAGTGATGACCTAGTATCAAGAACTGAAAAACCTAAAAGGAGTTTTTTTACATTGAAATGGAGTTGATGTATAATATTATATTACAGGTGTACAATACAGTGATTCACAATTATTAAAGGAAATACTCCAATTATAGTTATTATAAAATATTTGTTACATTCCCTATGGTGTACAATATATCTTTTTAGCTTATTTTACACCAACTAGCTTACCTTTTAAATCCTCTATCCTTATATTGTCCCTCCACCTTCCTCTCCTCCCCCTGGTGACAACTAGCTTGCCCTCTATATCTGTGACTCTGCTTCTTTTTTGTTATACTCACTAGTTTACAATATTTTAGTGTTTATCAAAAGGTGAAGGAATACAGATGTGTTATAGATAATGGGATACTATTCAGCCATGAAAACAAATGAAACTTGGCCATTTTCAGCAACATGAGCAGCCTTGAAGGACCTTATATTAAGTGAAATAAAGTCAAACAAAGACAAATACTGTATGATATCATTTATATGTAGAATCTAAAAAATACAACTAGGGACTATAACGAAAAAGAAGCAGGCTCACAGATATAGGGACCAAAAGGAGTTTTGATCAGATGCCATTTGCTCTATACCAGGGAAATCCTTTTCAGGCAGGACTATTTCTTAACAGCCCAGAACCAAGAGCAGTGAGTGACTGATGAATATTTGTGATTAATCAATATAACATTCAATGTTCTGGGGGTAGGAGATCACAAATAATGAAATCCTGGAACTCACCTTAATTTTTTAGAGTTGACATAACCTTACTCTGCTTTTGGACATGTGAAGACATAATGAAAACGCATCTGTTGCATGAAGAAATGGTGGTATGCAGGTCTTGGTCTAGAAGTCCTGACATGGATGTCTGGTCTTTTCTGCTTGTGGGGCTTGGGCAGGTTACTTAATCTCCCTCAACTATAAAGTGGGGATAATGGCATGTGCTTTTCCTATTGTTCTGCTGATCCTGCTCACAGGACCAATTGTCTCTCTGCTCACACTGTCCACACTGTTCCCTGAACCCAGGGTAGGCAAGGCGTGAGCTCGGAGACTGGAAGGAGACTCAAGGAGCTGCAGACACATTTATTCTCTCCTGGCTGGCATGGCAGCCTTAACACAGCATCTCTCCAGGCTGACTCAGCAACCATAGCAGCAGTCACAACATAATCATAATGGAGCCATAACATAACCTCATATAACATAAACATGGTGTCGCTTCAATGTAGCCCAAAGCAGCAGCAGCCAGCTTTCATGGTGAAGCTCATACAGGTGAGCGGCACACAGCAGTCCGCGACAGAGTGAGTACCTTGTGATGCACATCCACGGGGCTACAGATGACCTCAGTTGTTACATAACTGTGCGAGGTCATTGTTTACAGAACATGGGGCAAGAGGACATGAGAGCATGGGGTGACAGAGCCTGACTGGCACCATCCTGTCAATTTCCCCACACCCACCTCACAAAGTTACTATGAAGGTGAATTTAGCTTCACTTTTTTTTTTTTTGAGCTTCACTTTTGTCTAGCATTCAATCATTAATTTTTTTCCACAAACATCTCTTAAGATTATGATTTATCATAGGCACGGTCCTGTTCTATGTTCTTTGGGTTATGCAATTAAATAAGTCATAGAGTTCATAGTTTAGATGCATATAAGAAGCACTGCAGTCTTGGGCAAGTTACTAAGTCCCTTCTCTCATTTTCAAAATTGGAATGCTAACAGATATCTCCTGTTTATTTCTTGAGGCTATTATGATAATGGACAGAAAGAGCTGGGCAAAATGCCTATTAAAAATTATTTTATTATTATTATCAATATCAATGTCTCAGAAAATATTAAGCAAAAGGAGTTAATCTTACTTTGTAGAAGGTGTAGTCAGAATAACACCACTCATAAGTAGGCCTTCAAGCTGAATCTTAAAAATGGCTCAGTTGGGTAAAGATGGGGAGAAGGCATTATGTTGAAGAGGATGGATATGGTTGTGTGCAGTGTAGACCTCTTTGAAGAGCTCATTCATGTAGAAGATAAAAGATAGTGACCATGTGGTATGAATATACAATCAAATTCACCCACTGTGCTCTACCATAGCAAGCTGGGGGCTCCTTCTTCTAGGATTCTACATTCATGATCTCTACCATGTCACTTGTCACCTTTGAGAACTCTATTGATGCATTTGTCCCCCATCTAGATTCCAGGCCCTTAGGAGAACAAGGGCTAGGTTTAACCTATATTTGTGTTCATAACTATCATAGGACCTGGCACATAGAACTCAGTAAAGAAGTGTATATTAAACAACTGCCGCTCTGGGAGTTGGTGGTGGATCGGGAAGCCTGGTATGTTACGGTCCATGGGGTCGCAAAGAGTTGGACACAACTGAGCAACTGAATTGAGCTGAAACAACTGCAGTAAGAGCTATAATCTCATTCAGAACAATGCTAACGTGCAGAGAAGCAGGGAGCTACCGACTCTGCCGGGAGTGCTGTCAGAGTCTTCATAAGCTGAAATGTCCACAAGGATCAGACCGGGGTTTTTGTGTTTATCTTACTAGGCCACCGTTTTCAGAGGAGTTTTCTGAGGCAGTATGTGACTTGATCCATGATGCCCCAGGATCAGCAGTTTGCCCTCTGAAGCTTAGGAATGAAAGTTTCTACAGTGCTGATTTATTAACATTACCAAGGTTATACGAACCTGCTCTGTCTGGGCTGAATTACATCTTAGCTGGACTAAATAAACTTTCTAACCCCTAAACCAGAACACATAGTCTGGCAAGTGCACTTTTGGGAAATAGGGTAGGATACTTGAAATGGCCACTGTCTTGGAAAATCTCTGTAACCTCTGGTTGCCACTAGCATAGCCTATTACTTCTTAGTGCTTATGAAACTAGGGTGCTCAGCTTGCTGCTCTGTGATGATCTGGGGGGGGGGGTATGAGGGACATTCAAGGGGAAGGGGGTATATGTATACTTACAGCTGATTCTTGCTCTACAGCAGAAATGAACACAACATTGTAAAGCAATTACCCCCAATTAAAAATAATTAAAAAGAGAATATGTAAACTACTCAGGGGCCCATAGGTGATAGTCTGTGGTTGATAAACAAAACGGGAGGTTAGTAGAATTCAGTGAGATTCCGCAGAGGTGTGGAATATCAACAAAAATTGGGTGTGGTAGGAAGAGGAAATGGAAGCTACACAGTACTTGAAATTACATGCCTCAGAGAAGTCTCTACACATGGACATCCCCAGATGGCCAGCACCAAAATCAGATTGATTATAATCCTTTGCAGCTAAAGATGGAGAAACTCTATACAGTCAGCAAATACAAGACCTGGAGCTGACTGTGGCTGAGATCATGGACTCCTTATTGCCAGACTCAGACTTAAATTGAAGAAAGCAGGGAAAACCAGTAGACCATTCAGGTATGACCTAAATCAAATCCCTTATGACTATACAGAGGAAGTGACAAATAGATTTAAGGGACTAGATCTGATAGACAAACTGTCTGATGAACTATGGACAGAAGTTCGTGACATTGTACAGGAGATAGGGATCAAGACCATCCCCAAGAAAAAGAAATGCAAAAAAGCAAAATGACTGTCTGAGGAGGTCTTACAAACAGCTGAGAAAAGAAGAGAAGTGAAAAGCAAAAGAGAAAAGGGAAGATATACCCATTTGAATGCAGAGTTCCAAAGAATAGCAAGGAGAGAGGAAAGCCTTCCTCAGTGATCAGTATAAAGAAATAGAGGAAAATAATAGAATAGGAGAGACTAGAAATCTCCTCAAGAAAATTAGAGCTACCAAGGGAACATTTCATGCAAAGATGGGCTCAATAAAGGACAGAAATAGTATGGACCTAACAGAAACAGAAGATATTAAGAAGAGGTGGCAAGAATATGCAGAAGAACTATACAAAAAAGATTTTCATGACCCAGATAATCACAATGGTGTGATAACTCACTTAGAGCCAGACATCCTTGAATGTGAAGTCAAGTGGGCCTTAGAAAACATCACTACGAACAAAGCTAGTGGAGGTGATGAAATTCCAGCTGAGCTATTTCAAATCCCAAAAGATAATGCTGTTAAAGTGTTACACTCAATATGCCAGCAAATTTGGAAAACTCAGCAGTGGCCACAGGACTGGAAAAGGTCGGTTTTCATTCCAATCCCAAAGAAAGGCAATGCCAAAGAATGGTCTAACTACTGCACAATTGCACTCATCTCATACGCTAGTAAAGTAATGCTCAAAATTCTCCAAGCCAGGCTTCAACAATACATGAACCGTGAACTTCCAGATGTTCAATCTGGTTTTAGAAAAGGCAGAGGAAGCAAAGATCAAATTGCCAACATCTGCTGGATCATTGAAAAAGCAAGAGGAGTTCCAGAAAAACATTTACTTCTGCTTCATTGACTATGCCAAAGCCTTTGACTGTGTGGATCACAATAAACTGTGGAAAAATTCTTAAAGAGATGGGAATACCAGGCCATCTGACCTGCTTCTTGAGAAACCTTATGCAGGTCAGGAAGAAACAGTTAGAACTGGATATGGAACAACAGACTGGTTCCAAATAGGGAAAGGAGTACATAAAGGCTACATATTGTACCCTGCTTATTTAACTTATATGCAGGGTGCATCATGAGAAATGTTGGGCTGGATGAAGCATAAGCTGGAATCAACATTGCTGGAAGAAATGTCAATAACCTCAGATATGCTGATGACACCACCCTTATGGCAGAAAGTGAAGAAGAACTAAAGAGCCTCTTGATGAAAGTGAAAGAGGAGAGTGAAAAAAGTTGGCTTAAAGCTCAACATTCAGAAAACTAAGATCATGGCACCCAGTCCCATCACTTTGTGGCAAATAGATGGCAAATAGAAACAGTGGAAACAGTGGCAGAGTTTATTTTTGGGGGCTCCAAAATCACTGGAGATGGCGACTGCAGCCATAAAATTAAAAGATGCTTACTCCTTGGAAGGAAAGTTATGACCAACCTAAACAGCATATTAAAAAGCAGAAACATTACTTTGCCAGCAAAGATCTGTCTAGTCAAGGCTATGGTTTTTTTCAGTAGTCATGTATGGATGTAAGAGTTGGACTATAAAGAAACCTGAGCGCTGAAGAATTGATGCTTTTGAACTGTGGTGTTGGAGAAGACTCTTGAGAGTCCCTTGGACTGCAAGTAGGTCCAATCAGTCCATCCTAAAGGAAATCAGTCCCGACAGTTCACTGGAAGGATTGATATTGAAGCTGAAACTCCAGTACTTTGGCCACCTGATGGAAACAGCTGACTCATTTGAAAAGACTCATGTTTGGAAAGATTGCAGGCAGGAGAAGGGGACGACAGAGGATGGCATCACCAACTCAATGGACATGAGTTTGAGTAAACACCAGGAGTTGGTGATGGATGGGGAGGCCTGGTGTGCTGCGGTCCATGTGGTTGCAAAGGGTCAGACACGACTGAGCTACTGAACCAAACTGAACTGTGACTTCATCTGGATCTGCCCCTATATCCCCATCCCAATTTTCAGAATCCCATTCCTTCCCAATAAATGCCTTAGCTTTAACAGCAAAGACTTGTGAAGTTGAAGATTCATTTTGCATTGTAATTCAACCACCTATAGTGTTAGACTAGGTTTGATTATCAGAATTTTAGGACCTGTGATTATAGGAGGTAAAAGTCTTTCAGAGAAGTCATATAATTATTATATCTTGCATGTGAATATTTAGCTAGGAGTTAAATTCCTGAGCTCGTTTTATTTACCCAGGTTCTCTTGCACAGTTAAGGGCTTCCCTGGTAGCTCCATCAATAAAGAATCTGCCTGCAGTGCAGGAGACCTGAGTTCAATCCCTGGGTCAGGAAGATCGACTGGAAAAGGAAATGGAAAACCACTCCAGTATTCTTGCCTGGGAAATGCTGAGGATGGAGGAGCCTGATGGGCTAGAATCTATCGGATCACAAGAGTTGGACACAAGTTAGTGACTAAACCACCAAATCACCACTTGCACAATTAAAAGCAAAAATCTAACCCCAGGATAACACTTATTTTCACTAAAATGTTGCAAGATGTGCATCAGCAATGTATGAGAGATTCCATTGCTCCAGATTCTCACCAATAATTAGTATTACTGTTTTTAAATTTTAGAAATTCTAATGGGTGAATTGTGATTTTAGGTATTTAGCTGATGATGAATAATGATGAGTACTTTTTTCATATAATTATTAGCCTTTTGCTTATCTTCCCTGGTACCATGTCTGTCCATCTTTTGCTTGTTTTTATTGAGCTGTTTGTTCTCTATTACTGAAATGTAGGTGTTCTTTATATATTCTGTATGTAACTTAGTCAGTTATAGTTATTTTAAATATTTTCTCCTGGGATGTAGTCTTGCCCTTTTATCTCACTCACAATATATTTTTCTGAGAAGACATTTTATTGATAATATTGTCCAAACTTTCTATACCTTTACTGTTTTGTCTACTTATTCTAATTATTGGGTGATGAGTATTAGATTATATTTATTTAACTTGGATTCTGTTATTGCTTGCTACATGATTTAAACCTTTATTATTAGGTGTACATATATTTAGGAGTGCTATGTCTTCTTTAAAAATTGACATTTTTATCATTATTAAATGTTTCTATTTATATCCATATTATTCTTTGTCTCATAATATACCTTGTATCATATCCACTCCAGATTTCTAATGATTAAAGTTTCCATTTTGTTTTCTGTGTCCTACTTTCACTTTTTTTTTTAGTTCAATAGAGATTAATTTTATTTATTTATTTATATATTTTACTTGAGGTAGAGTTGCTCTATAATGCGCTAGTCTCTGCTGTACCAGGAGGTGAATTAGTTATAGGTATACGTACATCCCTGCCCTCCTGGACCGCCCTCCCAACTCTCATACCATTTGTCCAGCTCATCACAGAGCACCTAGCTGAGCTCCCTGCGCCTTACAACAGCTTCCTACTAGCTATCATTATCACTTTACATGTGATAATGTACACATGTCAATCCCAGTCTCCTAATTCATCCCACCCCCTTTGCTCCCTGCATTGCTCATATGTCTACTCTTTACATCTGCATCTCTATTCCTGCCCTGCAGATAGGCTCATCTGTAACATGTTTCTAGATTCAATATATGTGCATTAACATATGATATTTGTTTTCTCTCTCTGATTTACTTCACTCTGTATGAGACTCTAGGCTCATCCATGTCTCTGTAATGTTCACTACAGCACAATAGCCAGGACATGGAAGCAATTTAAATGTCTATTGATAGATGAATGAGTAAATAAGATGTGGTGCATATATACCATGGGATATTACTCAGCCATAAAAGGAATAAAATTGGGTCACTTGTAGAGACATAGATGGATCTAGAGTCTCCTTTCACTTTTATGTTTGCCCACTTATTTCTCATTTTTGGTGGTCTTTATTCCTTTATTTAGAAAAGTTATCTGAGGAAATCTATTTGCATTTCTTGTAGTAAGTATTTGCAGATTTTAAGTCTGTCAGCTTTTGTTTTTAAATGTCTTTTTTTAACCTTTTTTATGCCACTTTATTTATGTTTTTAAGGGAAAGGTAATTGCTTTACAGAATTTTGTGGTTTTCTGTCATACATCAACAAGAATCGGCTATAGGGACACCCATGCGCCCTCCCTCCTTAGCCTTCCTCCCCATCCCACCCTCTAGATTGTCACAGAACCCCTGTTTGAGTTCCCTGAGCTACACAGAAAATTCCCATTGGCGATCTATCTTACAGATGGTATTGTAAATCTCCATGTTACTCACTCCATACATCTCACCCTCTCCCCACTCCCCTACGCCAGTGTCCATAGGTCTGTTCTCTATGTCTGTTTCTACACTGCCACCCTGAAAATTAATTCATCAGTACCATCTTTTCAGAGTCCATATATATTCATCAGTATATGATACTTATATTTCTCTTTCTGACCGACTTCACTCGGTATAATAGGCTCTAGGTTCATCCACCTCATTGGAAATGACAAATGCATTCCTTTTTATGGCTGAGTAGTATTCCCTTGTATATATGTACCACAATTTATTTATCCATTCATCTGTCAACGGACATTTAGGTTGCTTCCGTGTTCTAGCTATTGTAAATAGTGCTGCAATGGACATCGAGTTGCGTGTGTCTTTTTCAACTTTGGTTTCCTCAGGATATATACCTATGAGTGGGATTGCTGGGTCATATGGTGGTTTTATTCCTAGTTTTTTAAGGAATCTCCATACTGTCTTTTAAGGAATCTCCATAATGCTATATCAATTTACATTCCTACCAGCAATGTAAGAGGGTTCCCTTTTCTCCACACCCTCTCCAGCATTTACTGTTTGTAAATATTTTGATGGTGGTCATCCTGACAGGCATGAGTGGTATCGCAAATGAATTAAGGACCTAAATGTAAGACCAGAAACTATAAAACTCTTAGAGAAAACATAGGCAGAACACTCAATGACATAAATCAAAGCAAGATCTTCTATGATCCATCTCCTAAAGTAATGCAAATAAAAGTAAAAATAAACAAATGAGACCTAATTAAACTTACAATCTTTTGCACAGCAAAGGAAACTACAAGCAAGGTGAAAAGACAATCCTCAGAATGGGATAAAACAATAGCAAAGGAAACAACTGACAAAAAATTAATTTCCAAAATATACATGTATCTCATACAACTCAATACCAGAAAAGCAAACAACCCAATCAAAAAGTGGGAAAGAGACCTACACAGACATTTATCTGAAGAAGACATACAGAGGACTAACAAACATATGAAAAGATGCTCAATATTGCTCATTATTAGAGAAGTACCTTTATTTTTGATAGATACTTTCTCTTGAAAGAGAATTCTAGGTTGAATTTTTTTTCATTGTCTTTTGGTTACTTAGCTTCCTATAAAAAAGCAACGATCAACTTCACCTTTGTTCTCCTATACATAAAGAATCTGTTTTCGATACACACATATATGATATACCCTCAAGAGAAAGAAATATGTGTATATATTCCATTTTTATCATAAAACACATGAAATTGGAAACAAATTACAAAAACACTACCAACATAGTCTTACCTACTTAGAAATTAAGAACCAACAAAGTATGATAACTCTTGGAACAAAATAGACTAAGTACACAATTTACTAAGGTATTAGGGGAAAAATACATCATACCAAAACATATACAATCAAGCAAAACTGAAAATGGACAGATGACTTTACTCTATTTTTTTTTCTTTTTAATACTCACTTGTATCCTTGTAAATATCACATTTTTTGATAGCCTGAATAATGTCTTATTTTCAAAAGTTATAAAAAGAGTCAACTGAAAATTAGAATGAAATTTCAAGTGAATAGCTACAAAATTATGATATACAAAGTTTGTGGAATATAGCCAATTCTGTGCTCACGGAATAATTGACAACTTAAGGTGCTTATATTAGTATGGCATAATGAATGTCCAAAAGACAAACAATCATGGTCTCAGTATGTATCTCAAAAAAAAAAAAAAAAAAGGTAGAAAAGTGTAGTAAACTTAATGAAAGTAGATGGAAATAAGTAAAATGAATTTTGGAACAAGAAATTATAGGAAACAAAGTAAAATAGAAAGAATAAAAAATGCTAATAGGCTGTTTTTCATAAAAGCTAGGGCTTCCTACATGGTTCCCCAGGAGAAGGAATTCCAGTAGTCTTACCTGGAAAATTCCATGGATAGAGGAGCCTGGTGAAGTTGCAAAGAATTGGACATGACTGAGGGACTATGCACGCAAATGAGACTATACCAAAACAATTTGAGAAAACTGAAACTACCAGTAAGGAAGTGTTAGGAAATTGCCAATATTAAAAAGTAATAAACAGGCACCAAGGCAGATCATACAAATGTTTAAAACAACATAAGAGAATGAAATGACAAGTCACAGACTGGGAGAAAATATTCGCAAATCATATATCTGATAGAGGACTGTATCCAGAATATATAAAGAACACTGAAAAACAATAGCAAGAGAATGAATAGCTCAATTTAAAAAATGGAAAATAATATCAGACTATATCTCTATATTTTACTTGTATTTGTAATTTATCAATATTCAAATCTATTGTTGTTAAAAATACACACATGTTCAACATATACAAACACACTTTAAAAAATAGTCACTATCTACCTACTATGATTCTGTGTTTTTCATTCTAATTCTCTTCTAAGGCACTATGTTTGGAAAATCAGAGCACTCATTCCTCCATATAACATCTGCCCAAGTGTTAATTTTATGTTTTCATCCAAGTTTTCATCCCTCCAGTCTCAACTATCCTCCCTATAATTTGATTTTTTTTATTATTTTACATCTTATTTTAAACCTCATTTTTTGGGAAAAGAGGAGTAACAAATAAACTTTATATAGTTTATAACTTCTATTGTATATATGTATGCTAAGTCACGTCAGTCTGGCCCGACCCTTTGCGACCCTAAGGACTGGAGCCCTCCAGGCTCCTCTGTCCATGGGATTCTCTAGGTAAGAATACTGGAGTGGGTTTGCCATTTTCTCCTCCAGGGAATCTTCCTGACCCAGAGATAAAACCCATATCTCTTACATCTCTTTCATTGGCACGCAATTTCTTTATAATTAGTGCCACCTGGGAACCTCCATTATATACTAAGTTAAAAATTACAGAAAAATTTTCTAATTAGAAATTGACCTGAAAGAACATAATAATTGGAACAGAAATAAGTCCCAAAGAAAATGATCATAATACAAAATTTTGTGAATTACTCTTTTGCTTTTCTCACAAGCTTATCACTTATGGATCTATAAATAAAATACTGTTTAGTTTTATCTGCTATTGAAATGTACATAAATGGAATAATATATGTTTTGCTTTACCATTGCCTAAATGATACTTTTGAGAGCGCTGGTACATATAGCTTTGTTTTATTGTTTTTCACTACTATATAATATTATATTACAAGGAACATACTATAATTTGTTTATCCATTTGAATCTGAGTTGTTTCTCTTACTATCAGTCTGTGCATTTACTTATTTTGCATCTATGAATAATGCTATAGTAATATTTGTTTATACATCTTGATGCAGATGCACAGTAACTTGCCTAACGCTGAAACTCAAAGTGTATAACCAGTGGCTTGGTTACGGAAATGTTAAAATTTCATAAATGATGCAAAATTGTTTTCCAAAGTGGTTGTCCCAGATTATAATCCAAAAAAGCAATGTTTGTGTTTCTTTTCCCCTTGACAATTGTTGCTAATACTTGACATCAGGTGAGTTAAGTCTTGCTAATCTTTAGGGTTTTTATTGTTGTTCTGCAGTCTCCAGTCATGTCTGATTTTGCAACTCCATGGACTGCAGCACACCAGGCCTCCCTGTCTCTCACCGTCTCCTGGAGTTTGCCCAAGTTCATGCCCATTGCATCAGTGATGCCATCCAGCCATCATCCTCTGATGCCCTCTTCTCCTTCTGCCCTTAATCTCCCAGATTCAGGGACTTCTCCAATGAGTTGGCTGTTCCCATCAGGTGACCAAAATACTGGAGTTTCAGCTTCAGCATCAGTCTTTCCAATGAGTATTCAGGATTGATTTCCCTTAAGATTGATTGGTTTGATCTCCTTGCCATCCAAGGGGCTCTAAAGAGTCTTCTCCAGCACCACAGTTCAAAGGCATTGATTTTTCTGGTGTTCTGCCTTCTTACAGTCCAGCTTTCACAACTGTAGGTGGCCACTGGGAAGATCATAGCCTTGACTATATGGACCTTGTTGGCAGAGTGATGTCTCTGCCTTTCAACAGGGGTCCAGGTTTGTCACTGCTTTCCTGCCAAAAAGCAATCATATTCTGATTTCATGGCTGCAGTCACCATCCACAGTGATTTTAGAGCCCATGAAGAGGAAATCTGTCACAGCTTCCACTTTCCCCCTTCTGTTTGCCATAAAGTAATGGGGCTGGATATGCCATGATCTTAATTTTATTAATATTTGGCTTTAGCTGACTCTTTCACTCTCTTCCTTCACCCTCATCAAGAGGCTCTTTAATTTCTCTTTGCTTTCTGCCATTCTAGTGGTATCATCCGTATATCTGAGGTTGTTGATATTTCTCCCACCTATCTTGATTTCAGCTTGTATGTCATCCAGCCTGGCATTTCTCCTGATATCCTCAGTGTATAGTTTAAGTAAATGGTGACAGCAGACAGTCCTGTTGTACTCCTTTCTCAATTCTGAACCAATCAGTTGTTCCACACAGGGCTCTAACTGTTGCTTCTTGACCCACACAGGTTTCTCAGGAGATAGGTAAGATGGTCTGGTATCCCCATCTCTTTAAGAGCTTTCCACAGATTGTTATGATCCACACAGTCAATTTACTTGGTATAATTGTTCTACAGTTTGTTGATCATCTGCCTGGTGACTGTGGTGAGGTTAATGGTGACCTCCTCCAAGAGGGCTGATGCCACACACTGTGTGACCCAGGCCTGCTGTACCCAGAGCCCCTGTCCCCGAGGCAGGTCACTGCTGACCCATACCTCCACAGGAGACACCCAGACACTCAAAGGCAGATCTGGCTCAGCCTCTGTGGGGCCTCTGGGTCCTGATGTGCACAAGTTCCTGTTTGAGCCCCCTGAGCTTCTCTGGCAGATATGGGGTTTGATTTTGAATGCAATTTTGCCCCTCCTACCATCTTGCTGGGGCTTCTCATTTGCCCTTGAACATGGGGTATCTTTTCTTGGAGGGATCCCACATTCTCCTGTTGATGGTTGTTCAGCAGTGAGTTGTAATTTTGGAGTTCTCATAGAAGAAAATGAGTACACATCCTTCTACTCTGCCATCTGATGTTTATAACATTGTGAGAATTTAATTATACCAAGTGAATTTTCATACTGTTAAGAAAGTTCTAGGATCCACAAAGGAGTTCCCAACCTGGGGATCTGGCAAATGGACTGACAATCCCCAAAGAATTTGACTTTGGAGGCCAGTGGGATTTGATCACAGAACTTACACAGGGCTGGGGAAACAGACTCTTGGAGGGCACAAACAAAACCTTGTGTGCACCAGGACCCAGGAGAAAGGAGCATTGATGCCACAAGAGACTGACCGCAGACTTGCCTGTGAGTGTCCAGGAGTCTCTAGCAGAGGCATGATTGGTGGTGGCCTGCTGCAGTGTCAGGGGAACTGAATGAGGCAGCACGCGCATGGGGCCTTTTGAAGGAGGTGGCCAATATCTTCATTAACTCCACCACAGTTTGGGCTCAGGTCAAACAACAGGGAGGGAACACAGCTCCACCCATTCAAACAAAATTGGATTAAAGATTTATTGAGCATTGCCCCACCCATCAGAACAAGACCCAGTTTCCCCCACAGTCAGTCTCTCCCATCAGGAAACTTCCATAAGCCTCTTAACCTTATCCATCAGATAGAATGAAAACCACAGTCACAGAAAACTAAGCAAACTGATCACATAGACTACAGCTTTATCTAACTCAACGAAACCGAGCCACGCCATACAGGGCTACCCAATATGAATGGGTCATGGTGGAGAGTTCAGACAAAACGTGGTCCACTGGGGAAGGGAATGGCAAACCACTTTGGTATTCTTGTCTTGAGAGTCCAATGAACAGTATGAAAAGGCAAAAAGATAGGACACTGAAAGATGAATGCCCCAGGCCAGTAGGTGCCCAGTACACTACTGGAGAAGAGTGGAGAAATAACTCCAGAAAGAATGAAGAGGTAGAGCCAAAGCAAAAACAACACCCAGTTGTGGATGTGACTGATGATGGAAGCAAAGTCTGATGCTGTAAAGAACAATAATGCATAGGAACCTGGAATGTTAGGTCCACGAATCAAAGTAAGTTGGAAGTGGTCAAACAGAGATGACAAGAGTGAACATCAATATTTTAGGAATCAGGGAACTAAAATGGACTGGAATGGGTGAATTTAGTATATGTGCTGCTGAAGCGAGCACTGGAATGGGTGAATTTAATTCAGATGACCATTATATCTATTACCATGGGCAAGAATCACTTAGAAGAAATGGAGTAGTCCTAAAAGTCAAGAAAAGAGCCTGAAATGCAGTACTTGGGTCCAATCTCAAAAACAATAGAGTGATCTCTGTTTGTTTCCAAGGCAAACCATTCAATATCACAGTAATCCAAGTCTATTCCCCAACAAGTATTGCTGAAGAAGCTGAAGTTGAACAGTTCTATGAATACCTATAAGCCCTTGTAGAACTAACAGCCCCAAACGATTTATTTTTCATCATAGAGGACTGGAACGCAAAAGTAAGAAGTCAAGAGATACCTGGAGTAATAGGCAAATTTAGCCTTGGAGTGTTACAGAATGAAGCAGGGCAAACGCTAACAGAGTTTTGCCAAGAGAACACACTGGTCATAGCAAACACCCTCTTCCAACAACACGAAAGAAGACTACACATGAATATCACCAATGGTCAATACAGAAATCAGATCGAGAAGATTGCGGAGGAATAGGAAGGGGAGACCACTTTCTCCCCCACAAATTCATCGAGAGATCATTTGAATGCTGAGCAAATACCACAAAACAATTTCTGAACACTGGCAGAGGACACCAGGCACCTAGAAAGGCAGCCCATTGTCTTCGGAAGGAGGTTGGACAAAACATAAAAGATAAAAAGAGAGACAAAAGAGTTAGGGATGGAGACCCATCCCAGGGAGGGAGTGGAAAAAGATGAGAAGTTTCCAAACACCAGGAGACCCTCTCACCAGTGGGTCTGTGGGAAGTTTTGGAATCTCAGAGGGCTACGTAACCGGAAGGAAAAAATACATAAAACCCACAGATTACGTGCCCAACCACAGCTCCCAGAGGAGAAGTAGCCCAGACTCTTGCATCTGCCATCAGAGAGCGGGGGCTGAACAGGGAGGCGTGGGCGGCATTGCTTAGGGTAAGGACCGGGCCTGAACGCCCTGAGGACAATCGAGGGAACTAACGTGAGATAGCAACCCAAACTGTGAGACAGCCAGAAAGAGCAAAAAAAGAGAGAGAGAGAGAGAAAACTTTCCCGTGAAAAGCCCTAACCTACGGCACTTCTGGGCTCGCTCACAGAACAAAGGACTGAGTGAACTCCAGAGGAGAGCTAGCTGGCAGCGGACCAGCCCATCCTGCACTGGAGGCAGGGAGGCAGGCGGGCAGCAGCCAGAGCCGGAAGGCAAGGGGCAAACTCGGCCCCAGAGACGGCATCCTCTACCAAACTGCGAGCAGGCTCCCAGTTGCTAACCAAGTCTTCCTGGGATCCTGGACGGTGACATCCGCCAGGAGGGTCGCAGCCAGAGGTCAGCTCCCCAGAGACACTCAACACATCTGAGACGGCGCCCCCGCTGCCGCACAGGAAACCTAGCGGCTGGGACAGGGGAGGCGATACGATGCCCCCCTCCCCCCCACACCTAGGGAGAGTGCGCGCCAAGCACCTGGTCACCTGAGCTGCTCGGACCTGGGAAGGGCACAAAACGCAGGCCCAACCGAGTCTGTGCCTTTGTGGAGCACCCGAGAACCTGAACCTGAGCGGCTTAGACCTGGGAAGTGCATGCAACCCAGGGCCCGCTTTAGACAGTTCCCCTGCAGAGCAACCTGGAGCCTGAGCAGTGTAGACTGGGGAAGCACACACGCCGTGAGCGGGGGCAAACCCAGGGTGGCCCAGACACTGCGAGCGCTCCCCACACTCAGCAGGGATGTTTGCAGTGATCCTCCCTCCCCGCAGCACGACTGAACAAGTGAGCCTAAATAAGAGACCACCTTCACCCCCTTGTGTCAGGGCGGAAATTAGACACTGAAGAGACCTGAAAACAGAGGAAGCCAAAATAAAGAGGGAACCACCTTGGAAGAGACAGGTGCAACGGTTTAAAACACTGTAGTTAGTATTGACTACATTGGAAAGGGCTATAGACCTTGAGAAGAAGTATAAGCTGGAACAAGGAACTAGCTGAAACTGAACTGATCCCACACTGCCCTCAACAGCTACAGTGAAATTCCTAGATATATTTTACTGTTATCATTTTTTTCATTTTTAAAATTTCTCTTATTTTTAAGTTCTTTATTACTCCTTTAATTTTCATTTTTAAAACCTACTATTACCTTGCAAAAAATGACCCTATTTTTAGGGTAAATTTCATATATATATTTTTTATAATTTTTGTGATTTTTTTTTTTAATGTTGTATTTTTGAGAGTCTGACCTTTACTCTAGACTTTTAATCTTTGCTTTTTGGTATTGGTTATCAATTTTGTACCTTTAAGAATCCAATCTTCGGTACCCATTTTTACTTAGGAATATGATTACTGGCTTGATTACTCTCTCCCCTTTTGACTCTCCTTTTTATCTCCCAGGTCAGCTCTATCTCCTCCCTCTCCCTTCTCTTCTCTACTTAACTCTGTGAATCGCTTTGGGTGTTCCAGGCTGTGGAGAACACTTAGGGAACTGATTACTGGCTAGATCTGTCTCTCTCCTTTTGACTCCCCCTCCTCTCCTCCTGGTCACCTCTATCTCCTTCCTCCCTCTTCTCTTCTCTATGTAATTCTGTGAACCTCTCTTAGTATTCCAGAGTGTAGAGAGCAAATAGGGAATTAACTCCTGGCTAGATTGCTCATTGGTGTAGTATGGATGAAGAAGTCTTGAGGCTACTGTAAGAATAAGACTGAAAGCCAGAAGCAGGAGGCTTAAATCCAAAACTTGAGAACACCAGAAAACTCCTGACTCCAGGGAATATTAATTGACAAGAGCGCATTTAAAAGCCTCCATACCTACACTGAAACCAAGCTCCACCCAAGAGCCAACAAGTTTCAGAGCAAGACATACCAAGCTAATTCTCCTACAATGCAGGAACATAACACTGAGCATTAAAATACAGGTGGCCAAAAGTCACACCAAACCCATAGACACTTCAAAACTCACTACTGGACACTTCATTGCACTCCAGAAAGAAGAGATCCAGCTCCACCCACAGAACACCAATGCAAGCTTCCCTAACCAGGAAACCTTGACAAGCCACTTGTCCAAACCCACCCACAGGGAGGAACCTCCACAATAAAGACGAACCTCAAACTTACAGCATACAGAAAAGCCACCCCAAACACAGCAATCTAAACAAGATGAAAAGGCAGAGAAATATTCAGCAGGTAAAGAAACTTGATAAAACCCACCAAACCAAACAAAAGAGGAGGAGATAGGGAGTCTACCTGAAAAAGAATTCAGAATAGTGATAGTAAAAATGAACCAAAAATCTTGAAAACAAAATGGAGTCACAGATAAATAGTCTGGAGACAAGGATTGAGAACATGCAAGAAAAGTTTAACAAGGACACAGAAGAAATAAAGAAGAGTCAGTCAATAATGAATAATGTAATAACTGAGATCAAAAGCACTCTGGAGGGAACCAACAGTAGAATAACTGAGGCAGAAGATAGGATAAGTGAGGTGGAAGATAGAATGGTGGAAATAAATGAAGCAGACAGGAAAAAAGAAAAAAGAATTAAAAGAAATGAGGACAACCTCAGAGACCTCTGGGACAATGTTAAATGTCCCAACATTCAAATCATAGGAGTCTCAGAAGAAGAAGACAAAAAGAAAGGCCATGAGAAAATACTTGAGGAGATAATATTTGAAAACTTCCCTGCAATGGGGAAGGAAATAGACACCCAAGTCCAAGAAACCCAAAGAGTCCCAAACAGGATAAACCCAAGGTGAAACACCTCAAAACACATATTAATCAAATTAACAAAGATCAAACACAAAGAACAAATATTAAAAGCAGCAAGGAAAAAACAACAAATAACACACAAGGGGATTCCCATAAGGATAACAGCTGATCTTTCAATAGAAACTCTTCAGGCCAGAAGGGAATGGCAGGACATACTTAAAGTGATGAAAGAGAAAAACCTACAACCCAGATTACTGTACCCAGCAAGGATCTCATTCACATATGAAGGAGAAATCAAAAGCTTTACAGACAAGCAAAAGCTGAGAGAATTCAGCACCACCAAACCAGCCCTTCAACAAATGCTAAAGGATCTTCTCTAGATAGGAAACGCAGAAAAGGTTTATAAACTCAAACCCAAAACAACAAAGTAAATGGCAATGGGATCATACTTATCAGTTATTACCTTAAATGTAAATGAGTTGAATGCCCCAACAAAGAGACAAAGACTGGTTGAATGGATACAAAAACAAGACCCCTATATATGCTGTCTACAAGAGACCCACCTCAAAACAAGGGACACATACAGACTGAAAGTGAAGGGCTGGAAAAAGATATTTCATGCAAATTTTAAAAAAAGAGACCAAAAAAAGCAAGAGTAGCAATACTCATATCAAATAAAATAGACTTTGAAATAAAGGCTGTGAAAAGAGGCAAAGAAGGACACTACATAATGATTAAAGGATCAGTCGAAGAAGAAGACATAACAGTTATAAATATATATGCACCCAACATAGGAGCACCACAATATGGAAGGCAAATGCTAACAAGTATGAAAGGGGAAATTAACAGTAACACAATAATAGTGGGAGACTTTAATACCCCACTCACACCTATGGATAGATCAACTAAACAGAAAGTTAGCAAGGAAATACAAACTTTAAATGATACAATGGACCAGTTAGACCTAATTGATATCTGTAGGACATTTTACCCCAAAACAATGAATTTCACCTTTTTCTCAAGTGCACACTCAACCATCTCCAGGATAGATCACATGCTGGGCCATAAATCTAGCCTTGGTAAGTTCAAAAAATTGAAACTATCTTAAGCATCTTTCCTGATCACAATGTGATAAGATTAGATGTCAACTACAGGGGGGGGAAAAAAACTATGAAAAATACAAACATATGGAAGCTAAACAACACAGTTCTGAATAACCAACAAATCACAGAGGAAGTCAAAAAATAAATCAAAATATGAATAGAAATGAATGAAAATGAAAACACAACAACCCAAAGCCTATGGGATTCAGTAAAAGCAGTGCTAAGGGGAAGGTTCATAGCAATACAAGCATAGCTCAAGAAACAGGAGAAAAATCAAATAACCTAACTCTACACCTAAAGCAACTAGAAAAAGAAGAAATGAACCCCAGGGTTAACGGAAGGAAAGAAATAATAAAAATTAGGGAAGAAATAAAGGGAAAAGAAACAAAGGAGACAATAGCAAAACAAAGCTAAAAGCTAGTTATTTGAAAAGATAAATAAAATAGGCAAACCATTAGCCAGACTCATCAAGAAACAAAGGGAGAAGAATCACATCAACAAAACTAGAAATGAAAATGGAGAAATCACAACAGACAACACAGAAATACAAAGGATCATAAGAGACTACTATCAGCAACTATATGCCAATAAAATGGATAACTTGGAAGAAATGGACAAATTCTTAGAAAAGTATAACTTTCCAAAACTGAACCAGGAAGAAATAGAAAATCTTAACAGACCCATCACAAGCACAGAAATCGAAACTGTAATCAGAAATCTTCCAACAAACAAAAGCCCAGGACCAGATGGCTTCACAGCTGAATTCTACCAAAAATTTAGAGAAGAGCTAACACCTGTCCTACTCAAACTCTTCCAAAAATTTGCAGAAGAAGGTAGACTTCCAAACTCATTCTATGAGGCCACCATCACCCTAATACCAAAACCAAATATGCCATAAAAAAAGAAAACTACGGGTCAATATCACTGATGAACAAAGATGCAATAATCCTTAGAAAATTCTAGCAAACAGAATCCAACAACATATAAGAAAGATCATACATCATGACCAAGTGGGCTTTATCCCAGGGGTGCAAGGATTCTTCAATATTCACAAATCAATCAATGTGATACACCACATTAACAAATTGAAAGATAAAAACCACATGATTAGCTCAATAGATGCAGAGAAAGCCTTTGACAAAATTCAACATCCATTTATGATTAAAAACCCTCCAGAAAGCAGGACTAGATGGAACATAATGTCAAAATAATAAAAGCCACTTGTGATAAACCCACAACAAACATTATACACAATGGTGAAAAAAATGAAAGCATTTCCCCTAAAGTCATAAACAAGACAAAGATGCCCACTCTCACCACTACTATTCAACATAGTTTTGGAAGTTTTAGCCACAGCAATCAGAGAAGAAAAATAAATAAAAGCAATCCAGATTGGAAAAGAAGTAAAACTCTCACTGTTTGCAGATGACATGATCCTCTACATAGAAAACCCCAAAGACACCACCAGAAAATTACTAGAGCTAATCAATGAATAGAGTAAAATTCCAGGATATAAAATTAACACACAGAAATCCCTTGCATTCCTATACACTAACAATGAGAAAACAGAAAAGTTAAGGAAACAATTCCATTCACCATTGCAAAAAAAAGAATAAAATACTTAGGAATAAATCTACCTAAAGAAACAAAAGGCCTATATATAGAAAACTATAAAACACTGATGAACAAAATCAAAGATGACACAAATAGATGGAGGAATATACCGTGTTCATGGATAGGAAGAATCAACATAGTGAAAATGACTATATTACCCAAGGCAA
The DNA here is from genome assembly GCF_023699985.2 of Odocoileus virginianus. NCBI lineage: Eukaryota > Metazoa > Chordata > Mammalia > Artiodactyla > Cervidae > Odocoileus > Odocoileus virginianus. Next base: position 20,435,995 of record NC_069678.1, on the reverse strand, counting down.
TCTATAGATTCAATGCAATCCCTATGAAGTTATCAATGGTATTTTTCACAGAACTAGAACAATTTCATAGTTTGTATGGAAATACAGAAAACCTCAAATAGCCAAAGCAATCTTGAGAAAGAAGAATGGAACTGGAGGAATCAACCTGCCTGATGTCAGACTATATTACAAAGCTACAGTCATCAAGACAGTATGCTACTGGCACATAGACAGAAATATGGACAAGTGGAACAAAATAGAAAGCCCAGAGATAAATCCACACGCCTATGGACACCTTATCTTTGACAAATGAGGCAAGAATATAATATAGAGAAAAGACAATCTTTTTAACAAGTGGTGCTGGGAAAACTGGTCAACCACTTGTAAAAGAATGAATAAATAAACCCAAAATGGATTAAAGATCTAAAGTTAAGACAAGAAACTATAAAACCCCTAGAGGAAAACATAGGCAAAACACTCTGACATAAATTTTAGCAGGATCCTCTATGACCCACCTCCCAATGTAATGAAAATAAAATTAAAAATATACAAATGGGACCTAATTAAACTTAAAAGTTTTTGAACAATGAAAGAAACTATAAGCAAGGTGAAAAGACAGCCTTCAGAATGGGAGAAAATAATAGCAAATAAAGTAACTGACCAAGAATTAATCTCAAAAATATGCAAGCAGCTCATGCAACTCAATTCCAGAAAAATAAGCGACCTGATCAAAAAATGGGCCGAAGAACTAAACAGACATTTCTCCAAAGAAGACATACAGATGGTTAACAAACCCATGAAAAGATGCTCAACATCACTCATTATCAGAGAAATGCAAATCAAAACTACAATGAGGTACCACCTCACGCTGGTCAGAATGGCTGTTATCAAAAAGTCTATGAAAAATAAATGCTGGAGAAGGTGCAGAGAAAAAGGAACCCTTTTACACTGTTGGTGGGAATGCAAACTAGTACAGCCACTATGGAGAACAGTGTGGAGATTCCTTTAAAAACTGGAAATAGAACTGCCATATGACCCAGCAATCCCACTCTGGGCATACACACTGAGGAAACCAGAATTGAAAGAGACACGTGTATCCCAATGTTCATCACAGCACTGTTTATAATAGCCAGGACATGGAAGCAACCTAGATGTCCATCAGCAAATGAATGGATAAGAAAGCCGTGGAACATATACACAAGGGAGTATTACTCAGATGTTAAAAAGAATGCATTTTAATCAGTTCTAATGAGGTGGATGAAACTGGAGCCTATTATACAGAGTGAAGTAAGTCAAAGAGAAAAACACCAATACAGTATATTAATGCATATATATGGAATTTAGAAAGATGGTAAGGATGACCCTATATGGAAGACAGCAAAAGGGACACAGGTGTAAAGAACAGACTTTTGGACTCTGTGGGAGAAGGCGAGGGTGGGATGATCAAAGAGAATAGCACTGAAACATGTATATTACCATATCTGAAACAGATCGCCAGTTCAGGTTCGATGCATGAGGCAGGGTGCTCAGAGATGGTGCACTGGAATGACGCTGAGCGATGGGATGGGGAGGGAGGTGGGAGGCGGTTTCAGGATGGGGAACATATGTACACCCATGGCTGATTCATGTGAATGTATGGCAAAACCACCACAATGTTGTAAAGTAATTAGCCTCCAATTAAAATAAATTAATTAAATTTTTTAAAAAGAAAGGCATTGTGAAGAAGGAAAAATAAATAAATAAATAAATCAGATTGATTATATTCTTTGCAGCCAAAAATGGAGAAGCTGTATACAGTCAGCAAAAACAAGAGCAAGAGCTAACTGTGGCTCAGATTATGAACTCCTTATTGCAAAATTGAGACTTCAATTGAAGAAAGTATGGAAAACCATTAGGCCATTCAGGTATGACTTAAATCAAATCTCTTATGATTGTACAGTAGAAGTGACAAACAGATTCAAGGGATTAGATATGATAGAGTGCCTAAAGAACTATGGAGAGAGGTACATGGCATTGTACAGGAGGCAGTGATCAAGACCAGCCCCAAGAAAAGAAATGCAAAACAGCAAAATGGTTGTCTGAGGAGGCCTTACAAATAGCTAAGAAAAGAAGAGAAGTGAAAGGCAAAGGAGAAAAGGAAAGATATAGCTATCTGAATGCAGATTTCCAAAGAATAACAAGGAGAGGTGAGAAATCATTCCTCAGTGATCAACACAAAAAAATAGAGGAAAGCAAAAGAATGGGAAAGACTAGCGCTCTCTTCAAGAAAATTAGAGATACCGAGAGAACATTTCATGGAAAGATGAGCACAAGAAAGGACAGAAATGGTATGGACCTAACAGAAGCAAAAGATATTAAGAAGGTGGCAAGAATACACAGAAGAACTATACAAAAAAGACCTTCATGACCCAGATAATTATGATGGTGTGATCACTCACCTAGAGCCAGACATCCTGGAATGTAGAGTCAAGTGGGCCTTAGGAAGCATCACTATGACCAAAGCTAGTGGAGGTGATTGAATTCCAGGTGAGCTATTTCAAATCCTAAAAGAAGATGCTGCAAAAGTGCTGCACTCAATATGGCAGCAAATTTGGCCAGTCCTGTGGTCACAGGACTGGAAAATGTCAGTTTTCATTCCAATACCAAAGAAAGGCAATGCCAAAGAATGTTCAGACTACCACACAATTGCACTCATCTCACACACTAGCAAAATAATGCACAAAATTCTCCAAGTCAGGCTTCAACAGTACATGAACCATGAACTTTCAGATGTTCAAGCTGGATTTAGAAAAGGCTTAGGAAACAGAGATCAAATTATCAACATCAGTTGGATCATCGAAAAAGCAAAAGAGTTGCAGAGAAACATCTACTTCTGCTTTATTGACTATGCCAAAGCTTTTGACTGTGTTGACCACAACAAACTGTGTAAAATTCTTAAAGAGATCAGAATAGCAGACCACCTTACTTGCCTCCTGAGAAATCTGAATGCAGGTCAAGAAGTAACAGTTAGAACCGGACATGGATCAACAGACTGGTTCCAAGTTGGGCAAGGAGTATGTCAAGGCTGTATATTGTCACACTGCTTATTTAACTTGTTTTTCCATTAGTCATATATGGGTGTGAGAGTTGGACTATATAGAAACCTAAGCACCAGAGAATTGATGTTTTTGAACTGTGGTGTCAGAGAAGACTCTTGAGAGTCTCTTGCACTGAAACGAGATCAAGCCAGTCAATCCTAAAGGAAATCAATACCAGATATCCTTTGGAAGGACTGATGCTGAAGCTGAAACTCCAATACTTTGGCCACTTGATATGAAGAACTGACTCATTGGAAAAGACCCTGATGCTGGAAAAGACTGAAAGCAGGAAAAGAAGGGAACAACAGATGATGAGATAATTAGGTGTCATCAAAGGACATGAGTTTGAGTAAGTTATGGGAGTTGGTGATGAACAGGGAATCCTGGCCTGCTGCAGTCCACGGGGTCCCAAAGAGTCAGACAAGACTAACTGACTGAACCGAACACTCTCAAAGGCTTTAGTATAGTCGGTGAAACAGAGGTAGGTGTTTTTCTGAATTTCTCTTGCTTTCTCTCTGATCCAGTAAATGTTAGCAACTTGATCTCTGGTGTGTCTGCCTTTTCTAAACCCAGATTGGATGTCTGGAAGTTCTTGGTTCACATAATGCTGACGTCTAGAATGCAAGATTTTAATCATGACCTTACTAGCATGGGAGATGAGTGCAATTGTCCGATGGCTAGCACATTCTTTAGTACTACCCTTCTTGGGAATTGAGATGAGGATTGACCTTTTCCAGTTCAGTGGTCTTCCAGATTTGCTGATGTATTGAGTGCAATATTTTGATAGCATCATCCTTTAGGGTTTTGAATAGCTCTGCTGGAATTCCATTGCAACACTAGCTTTAGTAACAGCAGTGTTTCCTAAGGCCCACTTGACTTCACACTCCTGAATGTCTGGCTCTGGGTGACTGACCACACCATCATAGTTATCCAGTTCACTAAGATCTTTTTTTGTACAGTTCTTCTGTGTATTCTTTCCATCTCTTCTTCATCTCCTCAGCATCTACTAGATCTCTACCATTTCTGTCCTTTATTGTTTTCCTCTTTGGGAAAGATATTCCCTTGATATTTTCAAATTTCATGGAGAGATTTCTAGTGTTTCCCCTTCTTTTGTTTTCCTCTATTTTTACTCACCGTTCATTGAAGAAGGCCTTGTCTCCCCTTGCCATTTCTGAGAACTCTGCATTTAGTTGGATATACCTTTCCCTTTCTTCCTTACTTGTCATGTCTCTTCTCTCTTCAGCTATCTGTAAAGCTTCCTCAGATAACCACTTTGCCTTCTTGTTTTCTTTTTCTTTGTGGTGGTTTTGTTTGCTGTCTTCTGTACAATATTACAGAGCTCTATCCATTGTTTTTCAGGCACACTGTTTACTAGATCTAATCCCTTGAATCTATCCATCATTTCCACTGCATATTCATAGGGGATTTGATTTAAGTCAAACCTGGCTGGCCTAGTGGTTTTCCCCAGTCTCTTTAGTTTAAGACTGAATCTTGCTATGAGGAGCTGATGATCTGTGTCATAGTCAGCTCCAGGTCTTGTTTTTGGTGACTGTATATACTGCTTCTCCAGCTTCATCTACAATGTAATCAACTTGATTTTCGTATTGACCATTTGGTGATGTCCATGTGTAAAGTTGTCTCTTGCGTTGTTGAAAAAACATGTTTACTATGACCAGTGCGTTCTCTCATCACAATTCAGTTAGCATTTGCCCTGCTTCATTTTGTTCTCCAAGGCAAAACTTGTCTGTTACTCCAGGTATCTCTTGACTTCCTACTTGTGCATTTCTGTCCCCAGTGATGAATAGAACATCCTATTTTGTGTTAGTTCTAGGAGGTCTTCTAGGTCTTCATAGAACTGATCAGCTGCTTCAGCATCAGTAGTAGGGACATAGACTTGAATTACTGTGATGTTGAATGGCTTGCCTTGGAAACAAACCGAGATCATTCTGTCATTTTTGAGGTTGCACCCAAGTACTGCATTTCAGACTCTTGTTGATTGTGAGGGCTACTCCATTTCTTCTAAGGCATTTTTGCCCAAAGTAGTAGATATAATGGTCATCTGAATTAAATTCGCCTATTCCTGTCCATTTTAGTTCACTGATTCCTAAGATGTTGATGTTTATTCTTCCCATCTCCTGCTTGAACATGTCCAATTTACCTTGAATCGTGGCACTAACATTCATGGTTCCTATGCAATACTGTTCTTTACAGCATCGGACTTTACTTTCATCACCAGACACATCCACAACCGAACATCATTTTCCTCTTTGGCCCAGCAGCTTCATTCTCTCTGCTGCTACTGGTAGTTGTCCTCCACTCTTCCCCAGTAGCAAACTGGACACCTTCTGACCTAGGGGGCTCATCTTTTAGTGTCATATCTTTTTGTCTTTATATACAGTTCATGAGATTCTCACAGCAAGTATACTGGGGTGGTTTGCCATCCCCTCCTCCTATCTTTAGGGTAGGAATTGCTAGTTATAGTTTTAATTTACATTTCCTTAAGTATTATTGAGTTTGAGCATCTTTTAAAATGTATATTTATGTTTTATTAGGGGGAAAAGTTACAGCAAAAATTTTTCTTTTGCTGACTGTTTACTGTGCAGAAACTTTATAGTTTGATGTAGTACAATTCCTTTGTTCTTGCTTTGTATCTTGTGCATTTGGTGTCATATCCAAAAAATCATTGCCAAGACCATTGCCAAGGTGCCTTTCCTCTGTCTTTTTCTAGGAGTTTTGTTATTTTCAGCCTTACTTAATCCACTCTGAGTCAACTCTTTGTGGTGGAAGAAGCCCAGGTTTATTCTCTTTCTTGTGACTATCCAGCTACTGAACAGGGCTGTAAACTAAGTTACATGGCTCAGAAATGCCATGACCTGGACTCCCAGGCTGTCTGGGGTCACAGTTTGGGCTCCTGGGTCACAGGGGAACAGATGTTGTACTCCACAGTTGCAGTGTTCATAAAAATAATTCAGTGAAATTTATTAGTATTCATTGTATATTCTAGTGTATAGTACATTTTTGCAATTTTCCAAGATGGCTTGAAAAAAATATGTATTCTCTAATTTGGGGCTTTAATGTTCTAAGTTTCAGTCAGTTCAGTCACTCAGTCATGTTTGACTCTTTGTGATGCCATGGACTGCAGCCAAATGAGCCTAAAATTTTGAATTCAGTTTTTCCCATATCAGTGAAGGATTCCTAAGCTGCACAAGTCAAATATAAAATGAGGTTTAGAAGCCAAGCTGAATGCATCTGCTAAAGCAGAGATTTTGGCAGTGTTGGGGATTTAAAGATAAAATCTGTGACATTTAGAAAAACTTTCCCTAACTTAAAATTATGATCTAATTGCCCAGTCATTTCTTCTCATGCTTTTATGATTTCATTTTTTTTTTCAATTAAACTCTGATTCATTTGGACTTTATCCAGGCATAAGGTACAATATAGATGTTATCTTTTGCCATGTGGATTGGTTGTCCCCCAAATTATTCAACCATCAACTTTCTTCAGCTGATTGAAGATGCTGCTTTTACATATAAAAACTGATGTCTAAAATCATATGTCAGACATCTTGTTCTCAAATGTACCCCTCCTTAAGTGTTCCCATTTTAATGAGTGATATTGCTACTTAACCTTTTACTTACACCAAAACCTTAGACTCATCTCTTAACTCCTTTTTTCTTTGCAAGAGCCATCTCTGTGGCTATACTCCTGATCTCACCAGAAGAAGTCAGAAACATTCATCTCTTAATTTTCCCATGGAAGGGTCTTAACTGCATATTTCCCCAGAGGCTGTCTGAAGATCTGGATTCTAATTGACCTACATCTAGGCCATGATTATGATCCTTCTCTTGTGATGCTGACACATCCTGACACACCTTCAACAACTGGGGGCCAGCTAAGAAGAAGGACAATGGATAGCCTGCACAATCTCTAAGTTCTGAGAGGCAGCGGAGCTTGAGCCAGTGTGATTGACAAGGATCATCTCCTAGATGAGACCAGTCTATGAAATCTGGGAGAGGCAGGTTTTTACCTAACGCTCAGAAACCAACACAGAGAGTCAAGGAAAATGAAGAACAGAGGGATGTGTTCCAAACAGAAGAGCAAGGTAAGTCTCCAGAAACTGATGTTAATAACATAGAGATGGGTGATTTACCTAATACAGAGTTTGAAATAATAGTCATAAAGTTGTTCACTGAGATGAGGAGAACAATGCATAAACAAAGAAATAGAGACTATTTTAAAAGTACCAAGCAGAAGTCACAGAGCTGAAGAATACAATAACTGAACTGAAAAATTCTGCAGAAGGACTTCAACAGCAAATTAGAAAAATTAGAAGACTGGATCAATGAATTCCACAATAGGGCAAGGGGATTTGTCAAGTCAGAGAAGCAAAAAGAAAGGGGAATAAAAAAAGAATGAATATAGCTTCAAGGAATTATGAGACACCATCAAATGGATAAATATATACTTTATAGAGAAAACAGAAGGAGAAAAGAGAGATAAAGGGACAGAAAGCTTATTCAGAGAAATAACGGCTGAAAACTTACCTAACCTGGAGAAAGAAAAGACATGCAGATCCAAGAATCCAAAAAGTACCAAGTAAGATGAATTTACAGAGACCCACACAGAGACATATTATAATTAAACTGTCAAAAGTTAAAGGAAGAATCTTAAAAGCAGTGAGAAAAGAGCAACTTGTTACTTACAAGGGACCCACTCCCCCTGCCATAAGGAAACTGGCAGACTTTTAAAGCAGAAACCTTGTAAGCCAGAAGAGTGTGGGAAGATATATTCAAATTATTGAAAGAAAGAAAAAAAAAAGATGCCAACCAAGAATGCTGATCCTGGCAAAGTTATACTTTAGAATTAAAGAAATACAGAGTTCTTCAGACAAACAAAAGCTGGAGACTTTTTTCTTCATCACCACTAGTCTAGCCCTACAAGAAAAGTTAAAGGGAGTTCTTCAAACTGAAATGACAAAATATTAATTAGTAATATGAAGGTATACTAAATTGTAAAAGTCACTGGCAAAGATGAAAAATGCATACAAATTTTAAAAAAAGAAACAGTGACTTGGGATGTGGGTATTTTTATGCTAATGTTCTGTGTTGTGGTTTTTAAGGATGGCTGTATGGATATGTCATTTGTGCAATTTTAAAAATTAATAAAAATTAGCATCAACAAAGGCAAAGAGCAAAGTTTGATTACTGGGGTAATCAGAAGAAAGGAGAGTAGAGCAGAGAGGAGATTACTGGGATATTTAGTGGAGTGGCCAAAGTTCTTTAAGTATAGTGATGACTAATATAGACTTTTAAGTTTTATATAATCTTGAATTGAGAACCCCATCTGCCTCCTCAGTTCAGTTCAGTCGCTCAGTCATGTCCAACTCTTTCTGACCCCATGACGGCAGCACACCAGGCTCCCCTGTCAATCACCAAGTCCCAGAGCTTGCTCAAACTCATGTTCATTGAGTCAGTGATGTCATCCAACCATCTCATCCCTTGTTGTCCACTTATCCTCCTGCCTTCAATATTTCCCAGCATCAGGGTCTTTTCCAATGAGTCAGTTCTTTGCACCAGTTGGCTAAAGTATTGTAGTTTTAGCTTCAGCATCAATCCTTCCAATCAACATTTAGGACTGATTTCCTTTAGAATTGACTGGTTTGATCTCCTTGCAGTCCAAGAGACTTTCAAGAGTCTTCTCCAACACCACAGCTCCATAGCATCAATTCTTCGGTGCTTGGCGTCTTTACAGTCCAACTCTCACATCCATACGTGACTACTGGAAAAACCATAGCTTTTACTAAATGGACCTTTGTTGGCAAGGTAATGTGTCTGCTTTTTCCTTCAGTAAATTCTCAGGTACATATTTTTGTCCTTTAGGTTTGTTTATATTTTTGTTTCACTTTGATTTTTAGAATTCAATAACAAGTGATTGTGTTCCATTCTGGCTGGGGTGTACAGGAGAATACAACAATAGTGTTAAGAATATATTATGTAATTAACTGTTGACAGAATAAACTATGAGACAGAACTGACTATAAAATGTAAGCCTAATAGAACATACAGAGAAGTGGAGGTGAGAGTAACAGAAAATTTTAGCTGCTTTTTGAGTTTTCTGGTATTTTTATTTTTCCTTGTCTTTGAGAGGAAATGTTCCAATCAGGCAAGAATAAAAGCCTTATTCTAATAAACCTTGCAAAAAGTTGGTAGGCATTCAATTTATAAACATAAGTGATAAGGATAAGTGAGGGTAAGTGAAAGTCACTCAGTCATGTCCGACTCTTTGTGATCCCATGGACTATACCGTCAATGGAATTCTCCAGGCCTTACGTTAATTCTATTAATGCAAGTTAGCCCTTTTTTGACTTGAACTCACTCAGGTCACTGACCAGTCTATTCAGAATCTATATAACTAAGGTTCATCTCCAGAATCATGTTGAGTTCACCATGGAACCTCATAGTGTTCAGCCATTCTTTTTCAGAGAACCTTCTCATATGCCTTATATAAACTTCTACACTGCTACCTTTCATTTGCTTCCTCTCTCTCCTGAATCATTTTCCATGGAAAAATTTTGGATTATCAGACCATATCAACTTTTCCTTTGGTGCGTATAAAATCATCTCTCCTCAAGTATATGCCACACATTTGACTACACCCAGGGTTGCCCTCTTGCCTGTAACCTCCATCGAGTTATTTAGTCTTTCTGAATCTCAGTTTGAATTTCTATAATTTGGAGAAAAGAATATTAGCCTCATTAACACAGCAATCATGAAATATCATACTTGCCAAAGTGCTTAGCACTTTTGCAAGTACATGGGAACAGCTTAGTCATTCCAGCTCATTTTGCCACTTAAGGATTTATCATAGTGAGGAGCTCTTTCTTAGCTTCAGTATAACATTTTTCTCTGCAGTGGGGTTACTACCAAGCCAAAATGAGACATTACTATCCCTGCTGCTCAGTGAATGACAACTCTGCCAATTTCTCCTCTACTTTTATGACTCTTGGTTCCAATAACAAGTTAGTTCTCTACAAAAATCTCATAGCTCATTAATTACAGTAAGTAGGAATCATAAGTATCCAGAAGGGAAAAATTGTATTCTTCCATTTTGCAGTTTGTAAAGGATGAGGCTGTAGAAAATGGTTGACTGACATTCACACTTGGCTATGTGTGTCAGCAAGCCAAAAGGGACTGGATAAAATAGAACTATTAGCTTGGTAATGACATCTTACTGATTTCTAGATATTACACAGGATTTAACTTACTTAAATTATGTTGAATTTGCCATGACAAACGCCACTATAAGGAAACTTCTGAAATTTAGTTATATGAAACTTCTTAGAATTTAGTCATTCTTTCCCAGAAAACTCTGCCATGTGTCTGATATTACTAAATGTCCACATTATTAGTACTCGTTTTTAGAACTTCCCATCTTTTTTGAGTCATTTCCATTTTCAAAAAATTGGGCTGTCTTACCACACCAGATTTTTCTTTCACTCTTATGCAGTCTTTTTTCTTTAAGACTATGACCAGAGCCAATTTAAACCCTCCCTAATAGCTAGAAATGGAGAAAATGTGTTGCTAAAAGCAGTATGTTTAAAATGAGGGATGTATTTAATATAAAATTAACAATGAAAAATTTAGGTGCATAGTAATGCTCTACAAATGCCTAACTGTACTATTCTAGAACAGAGTTATTCTGTATAACTTAGACAGAGTAATCTTTATGAACCTGCTTCCTCTTTTCAAAAAATGGCAGGTTAATACTATCTGATCTACTAATATTCCAGAAAGAAATGTATATAAATGTGACTTGTGCTACTATTAGCAATGTTCTGGCTCTCTTCAGATCCTTAGTTCAGTTTAGTTGAGATAAAGTTCAGAACAGACAAAACAACTTGAGAAAAGAAAGCTGTACTTCAGTGAATATTGTTTCTATTACCTTTGCCAGTATATCAGGTGATTAGATAACCAGGACTCAGTTTCTCAATAGGCAAATCAGATTCTTCAAATCAAGGTTTTATTTGAATAAGGATAAGTAAAATATTCCTGCTTATCATTAAAAAACATGCAGATCTGCTATTCATTTCCATCTTAGGGAATTTAGCATAAGGTCAAGCAGAGTGAATTAAAAATAAGATCTTCCAAAATAAATATTACTTCTTATAAAGATGTGATTCTTACTAAGAATGTTCTGTCTCCAATATTTCATTATCATCAAAATATCCACTTATGTTTATGGTTTTCTTTACATTTTATCTTTTATTAAAAGTTTTATATATTCTATCTCTTTCAAACATGTTGAAAAGTCATGCAACAAAAATATAATTTTCTGTCCTTCTTTCCTTCCTTCCATATATATTTGTCAAACACTGGACTAATGATGGGGAAATACATGAGAATGAGACATAAATTTGTCATGAGGGGCTCATAGCCTCATGAGAGAGAGGAAAGGTAATTAAGTGTTTAAATAAAGATATGTAGGAAATGTTATGAGAACAGATAGAGGGACTAATGAACTCTTCTCTGGGGAATCAGAAGACACTTCACAGAGAAGAAGGCATTAAAGCTAGATCATAATTATTTAAAAAACAAAATGTAAAGGCTTTGCCAGATAAAACGGGGGACATTCAATCAAGAAAGAAGGAGCAGAGAGGGTTAAAGAACGGCTTCATAGAGAAGTCCAAAGGAAGGGCAGGCAAGGAGACAGCTGGGTCTGCTCTATGTCAGAGATGCAGTTCCAAGAAGTCTGCTTACTCAGCCACAAGGCTGATAAGTCACTTTTCTCTTATGCTACAAACATTTATCACGGTTGTTCTTTTGGGAAGTGTCACTTTTTGCAAGCCTAGAACATGACATCAACTTCTTTTAATTGTGTGTAAGTTGATTTCTTCTACTTTTCTTTCTCATATTCATTCAGTTATTAAAGAATGGTCTATTTTAAGAAAAAAGATTTGGTAGTCAGTGAAAATGAGCAACTTTTTTTATAATTTCTGAGGGTGAGGAGAAGAATACAAAGAAAGACAAAAAGTCCTGTCATCAAACCTAGAAGACTACTCTCTATGATGTATCCTTACATCATAGAGATTTAACTAAGATACTTTGTGGAGAAAAAGAACAAGGAATTCTAATGTGCCAGGCAAGGGGCAGTATATTTTATATCTGATTTACCATACCAGTAAATTTAAAACCTTTCAATGGCCTGGGAACTGTGCTCTGGCCTACTGCTACCAATCAATCTAGTTTCATTGCTAATCATTCTTCCCATCACTCACATTCCTGTCAGACTGGCCCTCTACCTGATCCTTAAATGGGCAAAACTTGCTTTGTTTCTGCCAAAGCACTCTCAGAAAACTTCATTCTTCCTTCCTCACATCCTTCAGATCTTAACTCAAAGAAGCCTTCCTTGATCACAGTCTATAATACAAGATCCACATGCCCCTTCCCTGTCATATGGTAACTACTTCTCTGACTTATTTTCATTCTCTAAGCACTTATTTTTATTTTTATTTGCTAAATTTTTGCTTTTCCCATTAGAGCTTAAGCAACTATAAGAAAAGGTATTAGCCTATCTTGTTCAAATAAAGTGTCTAAAACACTTGACATTTAGTAAATGGTTAATTATATACTTTGAATAATGGAAAACACTTTATATTGACATTATTGGCAACATTTCATAAATAGCTTAAATTTCTGAAAAATGATTTTTCAGATATTCCATGATTTATAGGTCATCTGGACTTGAGGATTCAATATCTCATGATTTGAGATATTTGATATAGTGGAAAATCCATGAAAATCATGGATTTCCCATTATACTACATTTTTTTACCCTGAAAAGATGTTTTCCATGAGACATATCTTCAGATATAACTAGCATTATAATGTGCAGTGTATTTATCAGGGTTTTCAAAACCACTAAATCCTAAAAGATGATGCGGTGAAAGTGCTACACTCAATATGCCAGCAAATTGGAAAATTCAGCAGTGACCACAGGACTGGAAAAGGTCAGTTTTCATTCCAATCCCAAAGAAAGGCAATCCCAAAGAATGCTCAAACTACCACACAAATGCACTCATCTCACACGCTAGTATAGTGATGCTCAAAATTCTCCAAGCTAGGCTTCAGCAATACGTGAACCATTAACTTCCAGATGTTCAGGCTGGATTTAGAAAGGGCAGAGGAACCAGAGATCAAATTGCCAACATCCACTGGATCATCACAAAAGCAAGAGAGTTTCAGAAAAAATGTCGACTTCTGCTTTATTGACTATGCCAAAGCCTTTGTGTGGATCACAACAAACTGGAAAATTCTGAAAGAGATGGGAATACCAGACCACCTGACCTGCCTCTTGAGAAACCTATATGCAGGTCAGGAAGCAACAGTTAGAACTGGACATGCAGCAACAGACAGGTTCTAAATAGGAAAAGGAGCATGTCAAGGCTGTTTACTGTCACCCTGCTTATTTCACTTATATGCAGAGTACATCATGAGAAATGCTGGGCTGGATGAAGCACAAGCTGGAATCAGGATTGCTGAGAGAAATGTCAATAACCTCAGATATGCAGATGACACCACCCTTATGGCAGAAATCAAAGAGGAGCTAAAGAGCCTCTTGATGAAAGTGAAAGAGGAGAGTGAAAGAGTTGGCTTAAAACTCAGCATTCAGAAAACTAGATTGGCAACCGGTCCCATCACTTCATGGCAAATAGATGGGGAAACAATGGAAACAGTGACAGACTTTATTTTGGGGGGCTCCAAAATCACTGCAGATGGTGACTGCAGCCATGAAATTAAAAGACACTTGCTCCTTCGAAGAAAAGTTATGACCAACCTAGACAGCATATTAAAAAGCAGAGACATTACTTTGCCAGCAAAGGTCCGTCTAGTCAAAGCTATGGTTTTTCCAGTAGTCATGTATGGATGTGAGAGTTGGACTGTGAAGAAAGCTGAGTGCCAAAGAATTGATGCTTTTGAACTGTGGTGTTGGAGAAGACTCTTGAGAGTCCCTTGGACTGCAAGGAGATCCAAATAGTCCATCCTAAAGGGGATCAGTCCTGGGTGTTCATTGGAAAGACTGATGCTGAAGCTGAAACTCCAATACTTTGGCCACCTGATGCAAAGAGCTGACTCATTTGGAAAGACCCTGATGCTGGGAAAGATTGAGGGCAGGAGGATAAGGGGATGACAGAGGATGAGATGGTTGGATGGCAGCACCAACTCAATGGACATGAGTTTGGGTAAACTCCAGGAGTTGCTGATGGACAGGGAGGCCTGGCATGCTGCAATTCATGGGGTTGCAGAATCAGACACGACTGAGAGACTGAACTGAACTGATCTGATAACTGGTTTAAGCAAAAAAGGACTTGTAAATGGTCACAAATATTCCACAGAAACATTGGCAGAGCTGAAGACACAAACCTGAGCTGAACTTCCAAAAACAACTATGAATCCCGCATCAAAGAACTAGCCTGCCAAGGAACAGTTGCAACCTCTCCCACTTTTAGGGAACTAGAGAAGCATGAAATTGGTTGACATAGCCTCTAGATTCAAGGCAAGATTTTATCTCTCCCATGAACAGAAAACTGCTGAATCAGGAAAGTTACACCAGGGGTCCTAGATGCATAATTAAACCACCATTACCATGATCCTTGCCAGCAACATGACTGCCCTATATCTTTTCTCTCTATGTAACTCCATTCTGTATCAAAGACTTATACAAATCCATCTCACTGGTGGAGCTCAAATTACATTTAGACTTACCGCAAAGGGAACTGAGAAATATAGTTCTTTCACTTTTCAAGCTGTCATGACCAGAAAGTAAGTTGTAAGGGGATCAGAACTGTTGTTGACAGCTAGGTGTCCTATGTTAGGCACATGTTAGTTTATAACCTTATTCAATCTCTGCAAAAACACTGTAAGGTAGGTACCATCATGCCCACTGAAAGTGAACAACATTTATGCCCACATTTATGAAGTCATCTAATGAGAGACCCTTGTGTCTTCTTTCTGGAGATTATCAGCATCCTCTTTTCAGTTGCACAAATTGGCAATCTTTGTTTTGTTTATGGTTGAATACTTTAGAGTTAAAAAGCAGACCATGACACTGTTTTAAAAATGTAAAGCCCAAGAGGCTACAAAAATGCAAATTGATGAAACTCCTTCAAAAGTGTCTTGCTGACTTTCAGCAGTGTTACAAAGTATGAGTGAGGTAGTTTGGGACTTTCCTCCTGTAAAGGTGGCCTCTTGGTATACTTCCATAATAGTGGTCTAATTCTCAGTTCTGAAGATACAAATTTTTCATTTTTATTAATTCTTTTTGGATGATAGATTAGTAGACAATATTTTACTAAGGGCATGTCTGCTAATATTATACCAAATTTATAAGAGATGGATTTAAAAACCAAATTAAATAAGAATGGACTGCTAAGTAACATTTATGGAACATTTACTGTGTGGCAGGCACTGTAGTAGGTATTTACTTGTGGATTTTTATTATTCCCCCTAAAACTCTGGAAATTAGGGTTCCATTGAAACAAGTAGGTGATACAAGGCTTAATGACATGCTGGGCCACAGCAGTTTAATGCACCCGAAGTAGCAGTAATTCTGCCATATCTAAAAGTAGCTGTAGGTATGCTTTTGGCATCATGGAGTTGTTGGGAATCAACTTAGAAAACCCATATAGTTTTAATACAGTTGTATTGCTAAAAGTGCTGCTGACCTAGAATACAAATGGGTTGACGATGTTTAATAAGTAAACAAATCTCCATGTTCCCAATTTTCTACAGATGGAAAACAGGCAGAGAAAGTTACTCAGTGACAGGGCAGATTAACTGATATCTTCTCTCAGAAATAACCAAAGAGCTGTTGGAAAAGGGGGGAAAAAAGCCTCAGAGGCTGGACTCAAGAGCTGTAGAAAACAGTGACCCAGTATCTAATACAGGAACTTGTCTACCCTCAGTGGAGAGTGACATGGACTATTTGCTTAGTAAAATCTCAGAATTTCTCCGGGCCAGTGACTACTGTAGTCCTTTTATTCTTTCTCTTTCCAAGTAGAAGTATTATAGTTATTATATCCATATCCCATTGTATACTGATAAGTGTGGAGAGCAGGTTGTTCAAGAATTTAGAGACCTATAGAGTCAGATGAACCTTATTTTAACATGAAGTAGATCAAGAGATTCTGAACTTCAAGCTTGGGGCTAGAGTTGCATAAGACTTATAAGGATTTTAGGATGGAGTGAGCATATTTTATGTGTGGAAGATATATTAAATATGAGTGAGAGGTGTAATGTGATAATTTAGATTGTTTTACAGCAAATATTTGTTCCCTTCTTCCTTCCACTATAGGCAAAGTATACTTCCCTGCATGGCTTCCTGACGTGGCTTTGGTCATGTGACTTTTTGACCACTGTGATGTTAGTGTATAAGATGTTGGAAAAGGCTTGAAATGTATTCATAAAGTGGATCTTGTCACTTTACACTTCTGCCATCTCCCTGAGAAGAACATCAGGTGGAGTGCCTACTGCTCAAGGAGGAGGAAGGTGTGCAGAGAAGACCTAGACATAATATGCAACCTGAGGACAGTAAAACTGTGCCTGGTTTAGACCAGAGGACCCTCAGCAATTCCACAGGCATCAGGTTAGAAAAGTACAGGCAGGCCACAGAGACAGTGCCCGTTTGGTTCCAGACTACTGCAGTAAAGAAAATATTTGGCAAAGGAAGTCACAGAGTTTTTTGCTTTCCCAGTGCTGGAGAAGGGGTAGGCTACCCACTCCAGCGTTCTTCGGCTTCGCTTGTGGCTCAACTGGCAAAGAATCCGCCTGCAATGCGGGAGACCTGGGTTCGATCCCTGGGTTGGGAAGATCTCCTGGAGAAGAGAAGGGCTACCCACTCCAGTATTCTGGCCTGGAGAATTCCATGGACTGTATAGGCCACGGGGTCACAAAGAATCGGGCAAGAGTAAGCAGCTTTCACCCTCACCTTAAGATCTGCTTCACCTTAAGTGCACATAAAAGTTATGTTTACACTCCTCTGTAGTCTACTGAGTGGGCAATAGCTTATGTCTAAAAACGCGTATACCTTAATGTTAAAATATTTTATTACTAGAAATGCTAGTCATCATCTGAACCTTTAGCAAGCTGTAGCAGTAACATCAAAGATCACTGATCACAAATCACCATAACAAATAAAGCAATATTGAAAAAGTTTGATATGTGAGAATTACTGAAACGCGACAAAGAGAAAAACAAATATAGTATATTAATGTATATATGTGGAATCTGAAAAACGGTATTAATGATCTTATTTGCAAAGCAGAAATACAAAAGTAGTGAAAAGACACTGTTGGAAAAAGGACTCTGATAGGCTTGTTTGGCACAGGGTTGCTGCTGCTGCTAAGTCGCTTCAGTCGTGTCCGACTCTGTGCGACCCCATAGACGGCAGCCCAGCAGGCTCCCCCGTCCCTGGGATTCTCCAGGCAAGACACTGGAGTGGGTTGCCATTTCCTTCACCAATGCATGAAAGTGAAAAGTGAAAGTGAAGTCGCTCAGTCCTGTCTGACTCTTAGCAACCCCATGGACTGCAGTCCACCAAGCTCCTCCATCCCTGGGATTTTCCAGGCAAGAGTACTGGAGTGGGGTGCCATTGCCTTCTCTGGAGAAATGCAGTAAAGGACAACTGAACAAGATATGCCTATAATTGTTGTTTTAAGTCACTGATTTTCAAATATTGAAGTGGGTTGTTACACAGAAAAAAGTTAACTGATCTAGAAATAAATGAGCAATTTAAATGTTCCAAAAACTGCCTCCCTGGTGCAAGAAACAAGGAAACTAAATTGCCAGAGTTTACTTAAAGTACACATACAAAATCTAAGCTAAGAGCTTGCAAATTTTTTATGTATTTCCACCTGCCAGAATACATTTCTGCCAGTGACAGTATTATCACCAGCGGTGGCCTTTGGCTTTAAAGATTAGGAATCAACTTTGGCAAACTTGAGACTCAAAGAGAATGTATCAGAACCACTATACTGTTTACAGAATCAAAGAGCTTTGATTACTTTGAATAACTAAGCTTTGATTATGCAGCCATAAGAAGGAACAAAACTGGGTTATATAGAGATGTGGAAGGACCTAACAGGGGCATACAGAGTGAAGTCAGAAAGAGAAAAATGTAGTATATTAATGCATATATGTGTGTGTGTATATATATATATATATACACATATATATACACATATATATATACTATATATATATATATACACACACACATATATGGAATCTGGAAAAATGGTATAAATGATCTTATTTGCAAAGCGGAAATACAAACACAGACAAGTGGGAGGGAATATATGTATATATATATATATATGATGGATTCATTTTGCTTACAGTAGAAACTAACACAACATTGTAAAGCAAGTAAACTTCAATAAAAATTAATTTTAAAAAAAGTTCAGGACCAGAGAAAATTCACAAATCCTAGCAGCAGAACTCACGGGCATTTTCATGCTCAAAGTTCAAGTGATGGAGTCTGATTAGCTTCATTTATCTGATGTGCCCAGTTGCATGGAGGAGAGGAGGGGCCATGCTGTTATGACTGATAGTCCCATTAGTACACTGTGAGTTGAGTTTCTTAGTGTCTAGTCTAGAAATAGCACTAGATTTTATACTTCAACTTCAGGATGTCTCCACTTAAGTTCATCCAGTACTTATTCATTCTTTATAACCTCATCAATAGCACCTTATGTAAGTATATCACCCTACACCTTTCAAAGAAATAAATATTTTCATTCTCAGGGAACCCCACAACATTTCAGCTTACCTTCTTTGATTCCAGTATACTTGGGTATTTTTGAAAAATTTCTTAAAACTATTTTCTCTGCCCATCTCTGATCTTTATCTAAATAAATTGTGACTAGTCTCTACAAAGTATGGATTGTGTTATCTGTTACCTTTTTCTGCCTCTTTTCTTGGGCTGCAGGTAAGGAGTTCTTTGTATTGTGGGGACAAGAATATAAATGTCCACCTTGTGCCTCTATAACATTACCTTCACTTCAATGATTAATTTGTGGATATGAATATCAAGAACTTTCTGTGCCTATTTAAAGAAGTGAAATTGAGGAATGTTTCCAACAAATAAGGATGATAATTTGGCCATGACTACTAAATGACCTAGGTAGCAAGCATTTTTCATCTGCATGACTCATCATAGATTAAAGTCCTGCCTATCTTTATTCCATTACTTGCACCATTCCATTCCAAACTAAAACTGATGAATTATAAGCAATAAAAAGGATTCATGATAGTTCCTGTTTCAACTTATAAAGATAACAAGCTCCAAGCTCTCTTTCTCTCTGTTTTTTTTTTTTTTTTTTTTTGGTTCTTATTTCATTTTGAACACTGATATTTGGGGAGGAAAACTTCATTCTAATGTATCAAGGTCTTAAAGAGAGACATCTTGTGTAATAAACATACCTACATCTTTATGGTAACAATGCTGTCTTCATCACTGTCCCTTGCTGGTAGTGAAAAACCATCAGAATGAATTCAATAGTTTTTGCACTTTTTTGTTTGGTTGATTTTGTTTGTTAGTTTGCTTGTTTGTTTTGCTGATAAAGACAATTCTCCTGAGTGGGTTTCTCCACACTTTGGAGTCAGCAGATCTCAGTGAGAAAAATAACTGATTAAAAGGCAATCTATCACCTAAAAGAATCCATGTCACTGCCCATTGTGCCTAAAAGAATAGTCCAGTTCCTGGAATAAGTTAATTCAGGCAAGGAATAACTAAATGCAAGAGAGAATCTTATATACTAAAGTACATCTGCTTGACTGGAATCTTTGGAAAAACTTTTTTCCCAGTGATCTGAGAAAGCAAAATTCAGATTACCAATTCACCTTTTTTCAGTAAAGCAGGCTATCGATAACATCTTTTAAAGAACCTCTCTAATGTATATTTAAGCAATCAGTGTGTTTCACTTGAATACCATATGATTGACAAGCACATTATATCAATATTTCTGACTTAGATGTACGCTCCTTATATTTCCTCTTTTTCAATAGTAGGTTCTATTCCTTAATTTGCCTTTTTTTCCCCTCTGAAATTCTTTTATATCCTGCTTCTTCTCTTTTGGTTTTTTAAAATTAATTCATTTATTTTAATTGGAGGGTAATTACTTTACAACACTGTGATGGTTTTGCCATACATCCACATGAATTGGCAACATGTATATGTGTCCCTACTGAAGTATATTTTATTTACAATGTCGTATGTTAACTTCCATATTAAAAAGCAGACACATTCCAACAAAGGTCCATCTAATCAAGGCTATGGTTTTTTCAGTATTCAGGTATGGATGTGAGAGTTGGGCCATAAAGAAAGCTGAGTGCCAAAGAATTGAAGCTTTTGAACTGTGGTGTTGGAGAAGACTCTTGAGAATTCCTTGGACTGCAAGGAGATCCAACCAGTCCATCCTAAAGAGATCAGCCCTGGGTGTTCATTGGAAGGACTGATGTTGAAGCTGAAACTCCAATACTTTGGCTACCTGATGGGAAGAGCTGACTCATTTGAAAAGACCCTGACTTTGGGAAAGATTGAAAGCAGCAGGAGACGGGGACAGCAGAAGATGAGATGGTTAGATGGCATCACTGATTCAATGGACATAAGTTTGAGTAAACTCCAGGAGTTGGTGATGGACAGGGAGGCCTAGCATGCTGCAGTCCATGGGATCACAGAGTCAGACATGACTGAGAGACTGAACTGAACTGAACTTATGTTAACTTCCACTGTACAATAAAGTGATTCAGCTATACATATATATACATTCTTTGTCATATTTGCTTCCATTTGGTTTATCACAAGGTAGTGAATATAGTTACCTATGCTGTACAGTAGAATCTTGTTTCTTACCCATCCTACATATACTAGTTTGCATCTGCTAATCCCAAATTCCAACTACATCCCTTCCCTTCTCCTTGGAAACCAAGAACACCAATTCGCTCTGAAGTTCTATTTGCACAAATCAATAAGGGATTAAATCAACTGACTTTCTTTCCTTCTTCCTTCCTTTTTTTCTTCTTTATATATCTTTTCTTTCTCTCTCTCTTTTCATATTTCTCTCTCTTATCTTTGCATTCAATTTCCCGTTGTTTGACAAGCAAGCATTTATTGAACATCTGCACTGCTCTCCCCAGAGAAGAGTATAACTGAGCTCCAAGACATTAGAGTTCTGCAGTGAAGGGACTCCATCTCAGATGAGTTCTGCTGCTTACATGAGACTCACCTTAGTTAGCATCATATTTTAAAGTATTCTATTTGTGAATAAATGACACTAAAGCATTTGCTAAGCACTACTCTATATACCTACCACTGTTTTAGAGCTATGGAGTATACAGAAGAAACTTTCATGGGTGATCTGCTTTCAAAAGCTTTACTCTTTTTTTAAAGAGAATATGACCAAGAATTTAGGAAAACATCAAAGAATGACACAAGGCAGCATAGAACAGAAGCAGAAAAGATTAAGAAGAGGGGGCAAGAACACACAGAAGAACTGTACAAAAAAAGACCTTCATGACCCAGATAACCACAATGGCATGATCACTCTCCTAGACCCAGACATCCTGGACTGTGAAGTCAAGCAGACCTCAGGAACAATTACTACAAACAAAGCTAGTGGAGGTTATGGTATTCCAGCTGAGCAATTTAAAATCCTAAAAACTGGAAAACTCAGCAGTGGCCACAGGACTGGAAAAGGTCAGTTTTCATTTCAATCCCAAAGAAGGTCAATGCCAAAGAATATTCAAATTGCCATACAATTGTGGCTCATTTCACATGCTAGCAAGGTTATGCTCTAAATCCTTCAAGCTAAGCTTCAGCAGTACTTGAACCTAGAACTCCGAGACATACAAGCTGGGTTTAGAAAAGGCAGAAGAACCAGAAATAAAATTGCCAACATTCTTTGGATCATGGAAAAAGCAAGAGAATTCCAGAAAAATTACTTCTACTTCATTGACTACACTAAAGCCTTTGACTGTGTGGATCACAACCAAATTGTGGAAAATTCTTAAAGAGATGGGAATACCAGATCACCTTACCTATCTCCTGAGAAATCTGTATGCAGGTCAAGAAACAACAGTTAGAACCTACATGGAACAACAGACTGGTTCAAAGTTGGGCAAGGAGTATGAAAAGGCTGTGTATTTTCACTGTTTGTTTAAATTCTTTGCAGAGTACATCACAGGAAATGCTGGGTTGGATGAATTGCAAGCTGAAATCAAGATTGCTGGGAGGAATAACAACAACCTCAGATATGCAGATGACACCACTCTAATGACAAAAAGTGAAGAGGAACTAAAGAACCTCTTGATGAGGGTGAAAGAAGAGAGTAAAAAGCCTGGCTTAAAACTCAGCATTCAAAAAACTAAGATCATGCCATCTGCTGCCATCACTTCATGGCAAGTAGAAAAGGAAGAAATGGAAACAGTGAAATATTTTCTTTTCTTGGACTCCAAAATGCTGATGGTGACTGCAGCCATGAAATTAAGGGACGCTTGCCTCTTCGAAGGAAATAGTGAGAAGTTGCTATAAAGTGAAAGTCGCTCAGTGGTGTCCGATTCTTTGTGACCTCATGGACTGTAACCTGTCAGGCTCCTCTGTCCATGGAATTCTCTAGACAAGAATACTGGAGTGGGTAGCTGTTCTTTTCTCCAGGGAATCTTCCCAAGCCAGGAATCAAACCCAGGCCCCACACATTGCAAGTGAATTCTTTGCCATCTGAGCCACCACGGAAACACAAGAACACTGGAGTGGGTATCTCTTCTCCAGGGGATCTTCCCAACCCAGGGTCTCCTGCATTGCAGGCAGATTCTTTACCAGCTGAGCTAGAAGGGAAGCCCTGTCTTCTCCCAGGGTGTACCAGATATACTAAACAATCTCCAAAGGAACAAGTGCTGAATGATATAGAGAAGAAATCTTACAAAATGCATCAGAAAGTTGGCATTAAAAAGAAAAATAAATTCTTAAAAGCCAATAAAGTGGAAGTGTGAATTCAGAGAAATATCACCACCAGGTATTGAAACTCACTTTTTTTGAGAAAATTCTTAGGAATCAGTGTTTTCATTTTGATTGCAATATAAATAAAAGAATATGCAGCCAGGTGTAATACCACCACTTATTTAAAAAATTATCCTTTTCCTATTAAAAGTGCAATAAATAGTTGCATATAAATGAAAAGTTTATTGGAATTTAGTTCAATATTTTGTGTTATGCTCTTTTGATCTTTTTAAAGCATTTTTTAAAATTGAAATATAGTTGGTTTGCCGTGTTGTATTACTTTCAGGTATATAGCAAAGTGACTCAGATAAATATGTATGTATATAGATAGATGGATATTCAATCATGTATAGTTTTTCAGATTCTTTTCCTTATAGACTCTTACAAGACATTGAGTATAGTTTACTGTGCTACCAGTTGATCCGTGTCATTCATCTATTTTATATACAGTACTGTGTGTATATTAACCTCAAACTCTGAATTTCTCTCTCCCCCACTCCCCCACTATCACCTTTTGAAACCATAAATTTATTTTCTATGCCTGTGAGTCTGTTTTGTAAATAAGTTCATTAATATCATTTTTTAAGAATCCACATAAAAGTGATAACATATGATATTTGTCTTTGTCTGACTTCACTTCATATGATAATCTTTAGATCAATCCAGGTTGCTGAAAATGGCATTACTTCATTTTTTTGTGTGACTGAATAATATTCTATTGTATGTATGTATACATCACATCTACTTTATCCATGTCTCTGTTGATGGACATTTGGGTTGCTTCCATGTCCTAGTGGCTATAAATAGTGCTGCTATGAACATTTAGGTGCAGGTATCTTTTTTATTTTTATTTTTTGGTTGTGCTGTGTGGCATTTGGGATCTTAATTCCCCAACCAGGGATCAAACGTGTACTCCCTGCAGTGGAAACACGGAGCCCTAAACACTGGACAGCCAAGAAATCCCTGCGTGTATCTTTACAAATTATAGCTTTGGCTGAGCATGTGCCCAGGAGTGGGGTTGCCGGACCGTATGGTAACTCTATTTTTAGCTTTTTGAGGAACCACCATACTGTTCTCCATAATAAATTATTAAGTTCATTTTATCATCGGGGAAACTAAGATATAGAGAGTGTTAGGAACTTATTTATTTGATTGGATTCTTTAATATATTCTAGGCTAATTACCCTACATCAGTGGTTTTCAAACTATTTAGAGAGTGTTAAATATAAATTTTTTTATGGTATCCATCCTTAGAATATCAAATCTTTGGAGTTGGAGCCTGGGAATCTGTCATTTATGTAAAACTTCCCCAATTTCTGCTTCAGTCAAGAATTTTCTTTTGTCCCAGACCAATTACAGAGGACTGACTAAAAGTTCACATAGGGTCACCCCAAAATATGATGTCTCTTTATGAGAGAGGTTTTAAAGTGATTATTAAAAGCAGTATAATTTGGGGGAACAGTCATTAGGACTTATTAAGACCAGAAGAGCTCAGAGTTCAAATTTCAAACTGGCTTCACTTTAATCTCAGTTCTGCTACTGACAAATCATGAGATCTTGGGCAAATGACTCAACCTCACTCAAATATAAAAAGCTTTATTAATCTGCAAAGTGGAAATAACGGAAGAATTGAATGGGATAACATATGCGAAGCAGAAATTCCAGTGTTGATGTTGTTGCTGTCCAGCCACTCAGTCATGTCTGACTCTTTGCCACCTCATGGACTGTAGCATGCCAACATTCTCTGTCCTTCACCATCTCCCGGAGTTTGCTCAGACTCATGTCCATTGAGTTGATGGTGCCATCCAACCATCTCATCCTGTCATCCCCTTCTTCTCCTGCTTTCAATGTTTCCCAGGATCAAGGTCTTTTCTAATGAGTTGGCTCTTTGCATCAAGTGGCAAAATATTGGAGCTTCAGCTTCAACATCAGTCCTTCCAATGAATATTCAGGATTGATTTCCTTTAGGATTGACTGGTTTGATCTCTTGCTGACCAAGGGACTCTCAAGAGTCTTCTCCAACACCACAGTTCAAAAGCATCAATTCTTTGGCACTCGGCCTTCTTTATGTTCCAACCCTCATATTTGTACACGACTACTGAAAAACCATAGCTTTGACTGTAAGGATCTTTGTTGGCAAAGTAATGTCACTGCTTTTTAATGCAAAATTCCAGTATGAAGTTAAATACAAGCCCTCAGTAAGATAAAGTTATTCTTATTTTTAAAATATAGCCTTAAACATTTACCTTTATTTTCCTGTTTGCTTTAACTATTCCTTTGCTTTCCATGAGTCTTTCCATTTATACTTAGGGTTGTTCATCTGATTCAAATTTTCTGAAAGATTTCATGTTAAGGAATTAATAGTGCTGGAAACCTATTTTGAGCATTTATTTTTAGTGCTGAGGTCACTGAATACTCAACTTATTTCTCAACCATCAGTGCTGAAGAGCCTTCAATTAGGGAAATAGAATTAGGGGCAGGTGTGGAGACTGCCCCACCTGCCACCTATAATTATTCTACAGACTGAGTCCAAATGTCAATGGGGATGCTGAGATGAAGGAGGCAGCTGAGTGAGCTGACTAAGCCAGTGATGCCAGCACTAGATTTAGTTTGGTTTTAGCGGTTCTGACTGTCACTGCAAGGATAGGAATACCTTGAGTATGTCATTGGAATAGGATTTGAAAGAAACAGTGTGGGGTGTCAGAAGACACAGTCAGAAGCAAGTTATTTTTTAACAAGAAATAGAGGAAACGAATAGAATTAGGAGCACACCAAGAAATGAGTGTGATACAAGATTAGCAGAGAAACATTTTTTTGAGGGCAGAGAGATCAATTGATCTAGTTTTTCTGAGTGATCACCAGGTAGATAGAGCTAGAGGTTTATGCGAGAGACAGTAGTGTAGCAAAGAGCATGAGTTCTGGAGCCACAGGTCCTGGGGCCAACTCCTGGCTCCCGTGCTTCTGAGCTGTAGGATCTTGGGCAAGGTACTTTTTTTTGTTCCTTTATTTATCTTCTCTAAAAGGGAGGTGATAAATTTTAGTGCCTCCTCATTATAAGGTTATTATATGAATTAAGTTAATACATATAGAGAAGTATTAGCAGAAAGTAAACAATAAATGTTAGTTATTTTGAGAGGAAGTTGTGCATATAAAGGAGCATACTAATTTTAATTATATATGAAATTACATAAAGTGTATGTTAAATTTTAATTGTATATGCAAAATAGGTATAGGAACACATTGTTTGTACTCTTGTAACTTCTTTTCTTTAAAACTTCTTTTCTCTGTAAAATGGCTCCAACCAACAGT
Organism: Odocoileus virginianus; assembly: GCF_023699985.2. NCBI lineage: Eukaryota > Metazoa > Chordata > Mammalia > Artiodactyla > Cervidae > Odocoileus > Odocoileus virginianus. Next base: position 20,409,578 of record NC_069678.1, on the reverse strand, counting down.
TCTTTACCCTGGTTATTTCAGCCCCAGATCCCAGCACAAGCTTGGGAGAAATATCCTTGCATTCTCCAAGAGGAAAATGGCAAGAATACAGTAGACTCTGAGAGTACTAGGTCATGGGATAAATCCAGAAATATGTAAAACAGAAGTCAGCCACTCAGTCAACAGTCACTTTCTATGTATTAGGCTCCTTACTTGGTACAGGAGTTAAAAAATCAAGCAGGCATGGCTAGCAACCTCGAGAAACTGGCAGTATCATTTGGAAGACACACTTATGAGTCAGTGGTTGTATGATAATGTACTGGTAATAATAAAACATGACAGAATATCAAGAGAGCCCACAGAGGAACATTTGCATCATGACAGAAAGTGAGAGACTTCTCAATGTGGGTAGATCTTGAATTGAGTTTAAAATAAAGAGTAGGAGTTTAGTTAGATTAAGGAGGGGCATGGAAGGCTGATCTGGATGATGACAGAGGCAATTAACAAAAGGCTGTGTTAGGGAATGTGAATCATTATAGCTGGATCAAAGGAGGAGTTGAAAGAGATGAGGCCAGAGGACTAGAAAGAATTTAAAAAGAGTTGAACACCAGCCTAGGGTTGGGAGTGTCTCAGGTTTTAAGTGGGGAAGTGAGAGACCAAATGCACATCTTAAAGCAGACTGGAAGTTATTCAGAGTGAAGCAGAGGGTGTCATACTGTAGGTAGAGAGGCTGAGAGTAAGGCCAAGGCAATAACCCAGGCCACACGTGATGACGGCCTGCTACAGCCATGCCAGTGGGGAGGCAGGAGCACGCATTTCCTTGCAAGGTCAACCCAAGCAGAGGTGAGCATGCGTTGAGAAATCCCCAGTAAGATTCTGCAGAGCTGAGTAACTGCTGGGAGGGCGGAGTGTGTGCGAAAAAATGGCCAAGAATGATTCTGCAATTTCTAGTTTGAGGGACTCCATGCAAGCTAAATCTATCTCCAAGATGGGAATTGGAAGACAAGTTGATCTAAAATTTGCAAGCTGCCCTCACAGATGAACCTTCTGACACCCAAAGAATAGGTATCAATAAAAGGTCAGGGAAGCCTGCATGCTGCAGTCCATAGGTTCGCAGAATCAGACGTGACTGAGCAACAATAACAACAAATAATTATCAGCAACAAGGCAAAGGCAGAGAAATACTAAGTCCTACAGAGAAGAAATGAGAAGAGGAGGAGGAAGACAGAGTTGACAGGCATGGTGGTGAGAGAAAAAAGGAGTAGGATTTGTTACTGTTATTGAAGAGATATATCAGAGAGAAGACAGCTACAGAAGGGCCCTGTGTTGGGAGAATACTCTGGAAATTTTACAAATAGTACTTTAATAAATCAACAAAACTCTACATTTTACTTTTTTTTTTTTTTTAGAAGAAATGCCCCCAAAGTCCACCCTGGAAGGTGGAGCTAGAACCGAGGGAGAGTGGAGCCATTCTCAGATCCTTTTTCTTCTTCCTTCAGGTATTTAAAAACGAAGACTTACTCTGAAGAATAGTTCAGGATCTGGCAATTTGGAGAAAGAAAGAAGAGGACATGAGAAATGATTCTTAATGTGTAACCTAGCCTAGTATTTATCCCTTGCTTCCCAAGCATTTTTGCTAGTCCCAGAGACCTTCCATCTGCCCCAGCTCAGGCAGGATATAGGACAACACAGTACCAGCATGATGGTCTGGGAGGGGGAGCTCTGCTGTTCTTAGTCACTCAGTCGTGTCTGACTCCTCTGTCCATGGGAATTCTCCAGGCAACAATACTGGAGTGGGTTGCCATGCCCTCCTCCAGGGCATCTTCCCAACCCAGGGATTGAACCCAGGTGTCCCGCATTGCAGGTGGATTCTTCATTGTCTGAGCTACCAGGGCAGGCCCCAGACATGAGCACTGATGAGTGTCTGACTCTTTGTCCTGCAGAGTGTGTATCTTTGTTTCCTTTTTTCCTACCATATCTTTCATATACTTTTTAAAAAAACATTTTCTTTCCTGTCCTTCTCTTCTCTCCTTCCTTTCCTTTCTCTGCTGTTTTTTATCTTATCTCTTCTCTCTATATTTCTTCCTGTCATTCTTCCCTTGCTTGCTTGCTTTCTTCTTCCTTCTCTGTTTTCTTTCCCCTTTCTTCTTGACTAATTAAAAATGTGAACTTGAAACAGATTTCTCGGTTTGGCTAAATTCTATCTTCACTTCTTTGGTATATAATCATGGGTAAATTTCTGGACTTTACTATACCATAATTTCCCTATCCACAATGGAAAAATAGTAATCACATCTACTTCAGAGTTTTATTCTAAAGGTTAAATGATATCATGTGAGACTCTCATCATACACTTGGCAACTAATAAACATGCTATAAGCATAAGACACTACTGTTAAATTTTAGGTTGCCTTTGGAAACTCAGTTCTTTGTCCAGGCATTTTTTAGTTGCATTGATATGACTAAGAAGTGCAATAGTCCCTGGCCCCACCTCCCTCATTATCATTTTGCCTGTGTGTGTGTGTGTGTGTGTGTGTGTGTGCGCGCACGCTTAGTCACTCAGTCATGTGAGCCCATTGCCTGTACACACCAGGCCCCTCTGACCATGGAATTTTTCAGGCAAGAATACTGGAATAGTAGCCATTCTCTTCTCCAGGGGATCTTCCTGATCCAAGAATTGAACCTTAGTCTCCTGCATCTCCCATTGGTGGGCGGATTCTTAACCACTGCACCCACCGGGGAAACCCCATCATTTTGCATACAAACTCCAAAACACTGGAGTCATTTTCTAAGTGAACACTTCCTGAGTCATCTCACTCAAATTTTCCTTTATTATATTACAAAAAAGACAAAACCCTGTATTTTATTTTCTCGTGTCATATTTTCACATAGCATCTAGACCCAGATAGGCAGAGCAATACATAATACAATAAAAGATTTCAATAAATAACAATTTAGTTGGTCATTACATTTTTTAAAGGCCTCTGTAATGTTCTATATGGGAAAAGAATCTAAAAAAGAGTGAATATATGAATATGTATAATTCATTCCCTTCTCTGTACATATGAAACTAACACAGCATTGTAAATCAACTATATTCCAATAAAAATGTAACAAATAAAAAGGTAAAATATTTAGAATTACCTATTAAAATTCAAAGTATAAATTATAAGAATGCATATAAATATCTTGTGTGTGAGTAATTTGAGTACTCTTAACTTCTACTTTTTAAAATTTGATTAAAACTTATTGTATATTTACAAGAAGAAAACTGTTTGCAAAACTGGAAGAAAAAAGGCCTGAGCACACATGTTTTGACTGAATTGAATGAATAGAGTGCTTTAGTCCTTATACCATGCTCTTCAGTCGGCTGGTCATATGAGTCAATTTATCTGACTGGCTTTCCTCTGATGAATTTTTTGTCCCCAGGCTTGACTTAGGGTGATGGGTAGTTGGTTTTCCCTTGAAGGCAGCTTTTATTCTGTTCTCTATATATGTTTTTAATTTTCAAAATCATAAATAAAAACTTTTCATGTGTAAAATGAAACTAAAAGGAGAATGTTGCCCTTATACTAAGAATTAAAACATATAAACTATAGAGTAATATTGGACAGAAAGGGGCATCATTAAGTAAAATTCAGAAACAGACTGTAGTATGTAGTGAAACTTACTTAAAGTGATAAAATGACATTTCAACTAAATAGAAAAAGCACAGATTATTCCAAAACCATATGGTATTCCTTTTGGCCTTGTTTGATTTCATATATAAAAATAAATTCCAGAGGGGACTTCCCTGGTGGTCAGCTGGTTAGGACTCCATGCTTCTAATGCACAGCACACATGTTTGATCCTTAATCAGGGAACTATTAATAAGATCCCACATGCTGCTTAGTGCTGCCAATTAATTAATTAATTAAAAATTTTAAAGAAATAATAAATTCTAGAAGTACCACCTCACATCAGTCAGAATGGCCATCATTAAAAAGTCTACAAATATAAAATGTGGGAGAGAGTGTGGCATAAAGGGAACCCTCTTACACTGTACATAAGAATATAAATTTGTGCAGTCACTATGAAAATCAGAATGGAGTTTCCTTAAAAAAGTACAAATAGCGCTTCCCTATGATTTAGCAATTGCACTCTTGGGCATGTATCTGGACAAAACTATAATTCAGAAAGGTACATGCACCTGCATGTGCATAGTACAACTATTCACAATAGCCAAGACATGGAAACACTCTAAGTGTCCAGGAACAAATGGACAAGGAAGATACATGTGTACACATACACATAAAGGAATATTATTCAGCCATTGAAAAGAATGAAATAGTTTGCAGCAACATGGATGGAACTAGAGACTATCATAGTAAGTGAAATAAGTCAGAAAGAGAAAAACAAATATTGTATGACATCACTTACATGAGGAATCTAAAATCTGACACAAATGAACATATCTACAAAGCAAAAATAGATTTACAGACATAGAGAACAGACTTGTGATTGCCAAGGGGGAGTTGGGGTGGAGGAGGGAACGACTGGGAGTGTGGGATTAAGAGATGTAAACTATTATATATAAGACAGATTTAAAAAACACGGTCCTATTGTATAGCACAGGAAACTATATCCAATATCCTACGGTAAGCCGTAATGAAAAAGAATATATATAACTAAATCACAACAGAAATTAATGTAACACTGTAAATCAACTATAATTCAACATTTTCAATTCCAAATATATTAACATAAATGAAAATAAAAACAATCTAATTAAAAACATTAACATTAAACATAGAATACTAGCAAAATATCCTGATGAAGGTGGCCTTTGTGAGCCTTCTAAGAAGCTTGGATCCATAAAGCAAAGTTTGACAGGTGGTTTCATAAAAAGTAAAACATTCTCATTTGCAAAAGATACCATAAACAGAGGCAGAAAAATCTTGTCAAAAATATGATAGGCAGAAAATTAATATAATTTTTATGGGAAAGGTTTTAGCATATTAATAAAAAGAAAAAGAAAATAGTTGGAATGAATATGAACAGTAGCAAAATGTAGATAAGGTCAGTGAAAATTTGTAAATGTCTTCAACTTCATGCATTATGGTAAATGTGGCATTATGACTTATTTAATGCTGTAAAGATATGGGGCAATTGACATTTTTTATACTGTTCAAATGAATGTGAATTTTTAATACCTAAAATGTACTTACTTGTTTTTGTCTGTTTTTATTTATTATTATTTTAACTAATTAATTAATTAATTTTAAAAATTTATTTATTTTAATTTATCTCAGTGATCCTTTCTTCTGGGACTCCATCTCAGAAGATACCAACATATAAGGATATAGTACAAGGATGCCTGTTATTGTTAATTTATATATTGTTAATATAGGTCATTGAAAAACATGCATTTTTATCAATTAAAAGTGAAAACTTCTTGAATCAAATATGGTACATTCAAACTATGGAATTTAATGAGGCTATATTAAAAATAATTGGCAGATGACTACACCCTTGGGAAATTGTTCATGATATTTTTTAAGTGAACAACGGAAATGGACAGAGGAGTCTGGTGGGCTACGACAGCACATATGCACACACATACATATACCTATATGACCGTGTATTTTCCTTTCAGTTTTCTTTAACCTTTTATTTTGTGTTGGAGTCAGCCGATTAACAATGCTGTGACAGTTTCAGGTGCGTAAGGAAGGGACTCAGCCGTGCGTGGGTCCATCTTGCCCACATTCCCCTCCCGTTCAGGCCGCCACATAACACTGATTAGGTTGCCTGTGCTATACAACGGGTCCTCATTAAGTATAGGTCATTTTCAATAAATCAGGGTCTTCCAGTTTTATTGAGATATAATTGACATCCAGCACTGTTTTAAGTTTAAGGTGTACAGCATAATGATTTAACTTACATAATTATGAAATGATTACCACAATAAGTTTAGTGAATATCCATCATCTTATACAGACACAAAATAAGAAAAATATTTTTTTCTTGTGATGAGAACTCTAAGGATTCATTCTTTTTTTGACTTCCATATATAACCTACAACAGGGTTAATTATATTAATCAAGTTGTACATTACATCTCTCCCCTGGAGAAAAAAATGGCAACCAACTTCAGAATTTTTTTTTTTTTTCCATTTATTTTTACTAGTTGGAGGCTAATTACTTTACATCATTGCAGTGGTTTTTGTCATACATTGAAATGAATTAGCCATGGATTTACATGTATTCCCCATCCCGGTCCCCCCCGCCCCACCTCCCTCTCCACCCCATCCCTCTGGGTCTTCCCAGTGCACCAGGCCCAAGCACTTGTCTCATGCACCCAACCTGGGCTGGTGATCTGTTTCACCCTAGATAATATACATGTTTCGATGCTGTTCTCTTGAAACATCCCACCCTCGTCTTCTCCCACAGAGTCCACAAGTCTGTTCTATACATCTGAGTCTCTTTTTCTGTTTTGCATATAGGGTTCTCGTTACCATCTTTCTAAATTCCATATATATGTGTTAGTATACTGTAATGATCTTTATCTTTCTGGCTTACTTCGCTCTGTATAATGGGCTCCAGTTTCATCCATCTCATTAGAACTGATTCAAATGAATTCTTTTTAATGGCTGAGTAATATTCCATGGTGTATACGTACCACAGCTTCCTCATCCATTCGTCTGCTGATGGGCATCTGGGTTGCTTCCATGTCCTGGCTATTATAAACAGTGCTGTGATGAACATTGGGGTGCACGTGTCTCTTTCAGATCTGGTTTCCTCAGTGTGTATGCCCAGAAGTGGGATTGCTGGGTCATATGGCAGTTCTATTTCCAGCTTTTTAAGAAATCTCCACACTGTTTTCCATAGTGGCTGTACTAATTTGCATTCCCACCAACAGTGTAAGAGGGTTCCCTTTTCTCCACACCCTCTCCAGCATTTATTGCTTGTAGACTTTTGGATAGCAGCCATCCTGACTGGCGTATAATGGTACCTCATTGTGGTTTTGATTTGCATTTCTTTGATAATGAGTGATGTTGAGCATCTTTTCATGTGTTTGTTAGCCATCTGTATGTCTTCCTTGGAGAAATGTCTGTTTAGTTCTTTGGCCCATTTTTTGACTGGGTCATTTATTTTTCTGGAGTTGAGCTGGAGGAGTTGCTTGTGTATTTTTGAGATTAATCCTTTGTCTGTTGCTTCATTTGCTATTATTTTCTCCCAATCTGAGGGCTGTCTTTTCACCTTGCTTATAGTTTCCTTTGTTGTGCAAAAGCTTTTAAGTTTCATTAGGTCCCATTTGTTTATTTTTGCTTTTATTTCTGAAATTCTGGGATGTGGGTCATAGAGGATCCTGCTGTGATTTATGTCGGAGAGTGTTTTGCCTATGTTCTCCTCTAGGAGTTTTATAGTTTCTGGTCTTACATTTAGATCTTTAATCCATTTTGAGTTTATTTTTGTGTATGGTGTTAGAAAGTGTTCTAGTTTCATTCTTTTACAGATGGTTGACCAGTTTTCCCAGCACCACTTGTTAAAAAGGTTGTCTTTTTTCCATTGTATATCCTTGCCTCCTTTGTCAAAGATAAGGTGACCATAGGTTCGTGGATTTATCTCTGGGCTTTCTATTCTGTTCCATTGATCTATATTTCTGTCTTTGTGCCAGTACCATACTGTCTTGATGACTGTGGCTTTGTAGTATAGTCTGAAGTCAGGCAGATTGATTCCTCCAGTTGGGTGCCCACTCTCACCACTACTATTCAGCATAGTTTTGGCCACAGCAATCAGGGCAGAAAAAGAAGTAAAAGGAATCCAGATAGGAAAAGAAGAAGTGAAACTCTCTCTGTTTGCAGATGACATGATCCTCTACATAGAAAGCCCTAAAGACTCTACCAGAAAATTACTAGAGCTAATCAACGAATACAGTCAAGTTGCAGGATATAAAATTAACACACAGAAATCTCTTGCATTCCTATACACTAACAATGAGAAAACAGAAATATAAATTAAGGAAACAATAGCATTCACCATTGCAACAAAAAGAATAAAATACTTAGGAGTATATCTACCTAAAGAAACAAAAGACCTATACATAGAAAACTATAAAACACTGATGAAAGAAATCAAAGAGGACACAAACAGATGGAGAAATATACCGTGTTCATGGATTGGAAGAATCAATATTGTCAAAATGGCTATACTACCCAAAGCAATCTATAGATTCAATGCAATCCCTATCAAACTACCAACGGTATTTTTCACAGAACTAGAACAAATAATTTCACAATTTGTATGGAAATACAAGAAACCTCGAATAGCCAAAGTAATCCTGAGAAAGAAGAATGGAACTGGAGGAATCAATCTGCCTGACTTCAGAATTCTTGATTGGAGAATCCCATGTACAGAGAAGCCCGATGGGCCGCAGTCCATAGGGTTGCAAAGAGTTGAACACAACTGAAGCAACTTAGCATGTACACACATTATATCTCTAGTATTTATTTATCTTATAACTGAAAGTTTGTACATTTTGACCAACTTTGTCACCATACAAAAATATTAATTATTCTTGACTATATTCCCTACACTGTGTATTTCATCCCCATGACTAAATCATGACTCATTTATTTGGTAGCTGGAAATTGGTATCTCCTAATCTCCCTCACCTGTATTAGTCATCTCCCAACCACCCTCTCCCGTGACAACCACTTGTTTGTTCTCTGCACTTATAACTCTATTTTATTTTGTTATGTTCACCCATTTACTCTGTTTTTGTTCTTCTGTTGTTGTTTGTTTTTTAGGTTCCACAAATAAGTGAAATTGCTTTTTTCTGTCTGACTTATTTCACTTAATATAGTACCCCCTAGGTCTATCCATGTTGCTGCAAATGCCAACATTTCATTCTTCCTTATGTCTGAGTAATATTCCACTGTGTATTTATACACCAAATCTTCTTTACCCATTCATTCATTAATGGACACTTAGGTTGCTTCCATATCTTGACTATTGTTAATAGTGCTGCAATGAATATAGAGCTTCATACGTTATTTTCAAATTAGTGGTTTCTTTTTTTTTTTTCTCTAGAAAATACCCAAAAGTGGAATTGCTGGATTGTATAGTAGTTCCATTTTTAATTCTTTGAGAAACCTCCATACTGTCTTCCATTTTGGCTATACTAATTTACATTCCCACCAACAGTACATGAGGATTCCATTTTCTCCATATCCTCACCAAAACTGTTACCTTTTTGATAATAGCCATTTTGACAGGTGTGAGGTGATCTCTCATGGTTTTGATGTGCATCTTCTTGATCATGAGTGATGTTGAGCGTCTTTTCATGGGTCTATTGGCCATCTGTATGTCTTCTTTGGAGAATATCTGCTCAGATCCACAGCTTATTATTTTAGACACTGTGTGTGTGCGTGTGTGTGTATGTGAGTGTGGGGTTTTTGCCACTTTATTTTTTAATTGAAAGATTATCGCTTTACAAAATTTTGTTGTGTTCTGCCAAACAGGGACTCTGTCACAACCTATTTTTTAATTGGGTTGTTTTTTTCTCTCTTTGATGTTGAGTTGTATGAACTGCAACCTCACACTCTCTGTGAGAGTCTGACACACCTAGAGTGTGTGAGAATGTTGGCAGCTTTGTGCATTTTGGAGTTGCAAGAGTTTCCTTTAAATATTTATGAGGAGTTTGGATTTCTTTGTGTATTTTTCTTAGTACACAATTCATTGTTTTCATTGGATCCTTGAGGATCTATTCCTCAAAATAGCATAAGACCCTTTGTCCCTAACACCTTGTAAGCATGAGAGAGGTAGGGGTGGTGGAGGTCTCCCGACGACACCTATGACTGTACATGTGAATGCTCTGTGACGTTTTTCCTAGGAAAAGAATGTGTCAAGGAAAAAAAGCATTTTGACAGTTTTGGCAGGGGTGCATTTATCAGGCATCTGTGGCCTGCCAGCTCCTCCTCAGCCTCCTCCTGCTTCCCTCTTCTCTCAGTCAGGCTGGAAACGAAGGGAGAACCACTGTTGCTATGGGCGGTGAACTCTATCCCTTGAGAACTTACTGAGGACCTGCAAGTAAGCCGCCAAATCTGCTCAGCAAAGTCTCTGAAGCCAAGACTGCCTCAGTTCTGTGAATAAAGGCAGACAGAGCAGCGGCAGGAACCAAGACATATACAATTCTCATTTCCCACTTTCTCTCCCAGAGCTGGCATGGGAGAGAGAAAAACCTGGCTATTAGCCATTTTCTACACTCGCCCCACACTCTGCTACTATTTCTCATAACATGTCTCTGTGGATCATTAATGTGTTTGCAAGCAGATAGTTTTGCATGAAGTATTTATTTACCCTTATTATTAAGTTGTGTGTGTTTCACTGGAAGTATCTACTCTGAGGCCACTAAAGCACACGATGATAAAAATAGGCATGCACATGGAAGGAGTATTCTGTCCGTGGACCATGAGCAGGTAAGCTCAGCATGCCAAATAGTGATGAAATAAGGAGGAAATGCAATGGAAAAACACACTTGAGAAATGTATTACATAAAATAATTTACTTCTCATTCAGAATGACCTTCCAGACCTATTGGTGAGACAGCAGTCTGTGAGTCCAGATACAATCTGAAAATCATGACAGTTCTAATAGGGCAAGACCAATAGAGTTACATATTTGGATCCTGGAGTTAATTAGAGACAAAGTGTGGAAATGTGTATAACAGAAAGAGGCACTGATGAGGAACTCTGGAGGCACGGAAAGCAAAACTGCTAGAGATACAGAAAGGGTACAGTTGAGCAAACCTATAAATTTAATACAAGAGACTTCTATACACACACTCCAATGTCTTCATTTTACAGCCCAGTCTATCGGCTTAAAAATCACAAATGTGTCCATGTTTGTAAGTTATACTGGAAGAATCAGTGCAGTGTTCATGCATGCATATGTGTGCACTTCAAAGGCAGTAATTTTAGAAGAATGAGAAGAAAATTACTTCCTGGCCATTCATTAATAATTCAGGTGATATCTTGCACCTCCGTTTATAAAACAATACAATAATAAAAACATTATACAAAACATCATAAATAACATAAATGAGACATTTTCAAGTATTTCATGTGCCTTGGAAAATTCTAAACAGTAGTTTAAAATTGATATCCTTTTTTTTTTAATCCCTTTTCTCTCTCATTTCATCTCAGAGACTAAAATGAAATGCTTTCAGCCCCTGTTAGTCCTGATGTTTGGGATTCAATGAGCCAGATTCCATCTTCAAAAGAGAAATTTATGCGGGCTTTTCAGTTTGTGAAAACATGTCCACCCCTTATAAAATGTAATCTTTCCCCTGATGCTGGTTTATAAGGAACAAGTATATAGCCTAGAGCCATTATGGGGGAGGAAAAACAACCGCAATGAATTAAGGAGCCTCATCTAATGGCTAAAGTTCTCAGGGAAAAACAAAATGAGAAGAGCACCTTAATCAAGAGAGGAAAAAAGAGTAGGGGATAAGAACATTAACCTTTAAATTCTGTGCCCGTACTAAACCAGCATCCTATAGCAGGTAGAGCTGGCAAGGCTTTACCTATGTTTCTTCATTCATGAACTGAATGAATGAACTCCTCCTCCAACTCCACACCAACCTGGCTGCTATCATGCATCAAGCACCCAGGCAAAGAAGGGGAGGCCAGCAGCCTGGTGGCTCAAAAGTGCCGCTAGTGACAGCCAGCCAAAGACAGCACTGTGTCAAACAGGCACAACACTTTTTATGTTCGCTCCTTAGAATACTATCCAACTTGGAAGCTGTCGGTGGTTAAATGAAGCATGAAGTCCATGCTTCTCCAGCAAGACTCACGGAGTTTTACAGAATCAACTTTCCACAGGTTAGCATTCCTTTTGTAGCCTGCAGGGCAGCTGGTTTATTTTGCCCTGTTCAGTTGCAGAGTGAAAGACAGGGGGTCAGAACATGCATGTAAGTATGTTCACAGAGTCTAGTTATGAGCACCTAGGGTCTCTCTTGTCTATTCTTGCAGAAATATATATGTATGTATACATGCATACATATATACAGGTTGCAGGTATGTATATATATATGTGTATATATACATATACATATATACACACACACATGCACACACAGAGATACATAAAACAGATCAACCCCATCTAAACATCTCAAGACTGGTTAACAGAACACATGTGCCTGTGGATGTCACGTGACATGTACCAACTGCTCACCAACCAATCTGAGGTCACACTGTTGGCAGGAGAGAATGGCCAAGTCTTTGAATCCAGACCCACAAGGCCATTATCCAGATATCTGCTCACATGGCACAGGAAAAGAAATCTGAGACAACTGGAGTGGGATGAGGTCCTGCCCTGATGAACACCAAAATGTAACCTAGTTTTTTTATGGGAGTGACTCACACATAGCCAGCAGCGTGAACACTAGACTGCAAGGTGGAAAAAGCACTGGTGCTTAATGAAGGTCAACATGTGGCCTCAGGTTTTCTGGGCACAGAGTCTTGGCATCTCAGCCTCCCACTGCTGAGTGAGAGCTAGGCACACTGGCGGACCAGGGAAGGGCAGTCCGTGGAGCTCTTTGCTCCTTTCTGCTTCTCTGACCCACAGCTGGAAAGGCTGACCAAGTCAAGGTAGAATCGAGATTTGAGGAAGCGGCGGTATGAATCCTTTTCCATCAGGTTGAAAATCTTCTTCTGAGCCTCATCGAAGCAAGTTATCGTGGGCTCCAGCATGTTCCGGCTCGTCTCCTCCCTGGTGCAAGAGTCCAGGTTTACCTGGGGGGCAGAGGCCAAAGGTCCGTTACACGTTTTACCCCGTAAGGATGGGAGGTTGTGAGCTTTGTACGAGGGCACACCCTCTATACCTCAGGAGTGAATAAAAGGACACTTGGCTCCACCCTGGCACATATGAGAGAACCCAAGGAAATAACTCCCATTATTTCTAATAAACTGGGAAGATTCATTCAAAAAAAATGCATGAATGGAGATAATCTTAGTCATCTAGATGAAGAGCTTTTTACTTAACAAAATTATTTGAGGCAGTCAAGATTATAACAACCAGCTCCACTGCCGCAGCTTTAAATCACATCATCTAAGGATCCATGTTACTGAATGTCTAGAAGGATTCTTTAAGATCGATACAGTTCTCTTCCATGTATACCTACCTCTTTGGTTGCCTGGACTGAGATGAATTCATTATAGATCTTTTTGGCCTTGGGACTTAGTTTAGAGGGTGATTTGATTTTCTTGTATTCTTCACAGCTGATCCAGAAGTCAATGTTCTCCTCACTGTACTCAGACTTCAAGAAAGCTTTGAAAGCTGCCAGCCCACCTGTGACAGAGGAGAAAGAACCAGAGCTGTCATCACACTGGTGGACACTGTATAAAGCTGGGGTACTTGAGGGAACAAAGCATTGATTCAAATAGTTCCCTATCGCCTCTGTTGGAGGGATTACTGAGGGTCAGATAATTTCATTGTTTGATATCTGCTGGATAACATTTATACCGAGTGTTTCTTGCTCATGGTTTGAAGTTTCTTTCGGGAACATTTTATGCTTCTGAGATATCTATGCTGCCCTTAGTTGCCAAAGTGAGTTTGGGAAGAGAAACTGAGGTCAATTCTGAAAAAAATCTAACTATTTGGAGTTTTTCCTCTGCCCTTTTTTGATGTGGTGAGAAAGATGGTTTTCCACATGGACTATGTATGAGCTTTCCATTGTATATCATAAAGATCTAGGGGAAAAATTTTAAAGGGACTAATTTTTCTGAGTCTGAAATTTAGGAAAAACCCAAGCCTTTCTGCAATTCCTATCATATCAAGTGTAATATGTCTATCCAGCATGCTTTATCTTCATCTTGGGGAGTGGTGGATGGTGGGAAGCTGTCATACTTACATTCATGACTTATCAGGTTTTCCAGTGATTCAGCCCATTTTTTTACTTCCTCATGGCTCACCCTAAAGACATTAGAGAAAAAGAATAATTTGAATGCTAAGGTATAAAATAGGGGCAAAACATGTACAATTTTGAATAAAATGCAGAGATTTTATTTTTCATCATAACAATGAGACCTGTTGTTGAATAGGGCAATCTTTCCACTAGATGTATGGAAATTTCAAATGCAATCATGATCTTCGTGAAGAAGATCCATGAAGAAGGCCTTCATGATCCAAATCTAGGTTAACTAGGGACACATAGCTTCTTTTTCCCTCACAGAGCATCTCTGTCATCAGATAGTTAATATTCAGTGGCTCTTCACCAAAGCCTTTTCTCTTACCTCTGGCAAATCACCACTTTGTCCTTCTTGCTGTGTGAAGAATTATGTTCACAGGAATCTGACTTCTGCAGCAGGAAACCTAGCCGATGCTTCATATCTTTGGCACTGCACACGAGAAGGGGGGGAAACAGAATAATGACACTCAGTTCTTTTAAAAAGATAGCTTAATGGGACAGTTCAAAGGGTCCATTACTAGTAAAGAGGCAGAGGCAGTTTATTTAGGAAATAGGAGTTGAGGCTGGCAGAAACTCTCAGGAAAAGGAGATTCCACCTCTGCTTCTTCCTATGACTCACTGCAAAACTTGGAGCTGAGCCTCCTTCATCAGTAACTGGATTTCTGACCCTTCAGTCCACCTGTAACCCTGTCATTTTGACCAATGGAACACTTAGGTATCTTCAGTAGAAACATCATGAAAACTTGACGGTTTTCTAAGTTTTAGAAATTGAAGAGCAGGGAACCGTGAAATATGGCATCTGGTTGTTGCATGCCACCTTCTGGAGGGTGGTTGCTATTTCCATCTGCCTCATTGTTAGGAAAGGAATGGAGCAGCACCTCAGGAATTAAAGGTTTGTTCCATTTCAGCCTGAATGTGGTGAGCAAGTTACGTGATGGGATATACAGGGATGCGAGCGGCTCCAGCAGAGAGCAGGAGGGGCTGAGGGGGTTAACACAAAAGCTCAGGCTGAAACCTGATCTCCTGCAGGCTTGCTGTAAAGACTCTCCTGCTTTCCCTTGAAATATCTACACTCTAAGGATATTTATACAATAAAGGACACTGGGACTGGAAAACAATGACAAGGAGAAGTGTGTAAGAGTCGTCTCTGAAGCTCGTGACTAGAGCAAAGCCTCCAGGTTATGGCCACTGTTTAAGAGGTAGCTAGGGCATGGCAGTGCACACGACTTACTAAAAAAGGGGGGCCTCTAATAAGCTTTTAGCTCAACTTGCTCACTCTTTGTTTGTTCTTTTGCTTGGATCTCCTTTTCTACAAAAGCGGAGACATGGTTCTAAAGTGAAAAATGTCATTTTGAAAGAAATGAATGACTAATTGAATGACTAGATGTCTCTACTTAGAGAGAGGAAAATAAAGCCATGAGGATAAAAGGACATTTTAGGATGGCTACTAATATATTAGTGCCTTAGCTATGTGCATTTCTCCAGGAAGTTTGAAATCCATTATGTTCTTGTGTTGCCCTTAAAACAGTATTTTTTCTTCCCCCACCCCAAGATTGTTCTCCTTTCTCTGGTCCCTCCACTGCTCATGGGATACAAAGTCTTTCTTCACAATAGCAAAACCTAAGCATGAAGCCTAAGGTGATGATGTAAGCATATTGCGATCTCATATTTCCATGTGCCAGGTCTGGCTGAGATCTGACAGTTATTGACCAACACAGAGACATTTCATGAAGACCTGGAAGTATGCTTAGCAAGAACATTGCACTTGTCCTTATAACACAATAGAACCAAAGAAATAAAAACCAAAATGACTCCAGCGACCTCAGAAGTAAGAAATCTAGATGTGATCTGCACTCCACCACCCACCACCTATGTGACCTTGAGCCTTTCCCGTCCCCTCCGGAGCCTCGGGCACCAGTGTGAGAATGAAGGTGCTGGATAAGATGATTCACAGTCCAGCAGTGAGCAGAGGGGAGAGCAGCGCCCCCTGCTGACACACACTTTACCTGCCAGGTTAGCCTCTTAGCTCCTGAGAGTAAAGCTTTAGGGCAATTACTCATCTGTCTCCTAAAATATTTACCAGAGCAAAACTTTCACCTGACATTCCTGTGTTTTGCATGATTAATTTTATATCTGAGTAACTGAAGCTTGGATTGATTTGCTCTATTCCATTCAGGAAATTAATGATGAAGGTCAGAGCCACTGTTTTCATAAGCACTCTCTGCCAGATCCTCCTGCTTCATTTGAAAGCAGCCACAAAAGAATGGGGGAAAAAGAACATTTTTTTTCGTGTTGCTAAATGACAGGAGGTAAACTCTTTAGGATTGTATTAAAAAGTGTGCTTTCTGAGATAATTCTAAGTTAAAATTTAAGGTGATTTCTATTTGCAGAGGAACATGAAAAGGGGAAGTACACCTACAAAATGACTTTATACCTTTAACTTTAAGGTTAAGTCATGTAAAAGACATTAGTTTTGTATTTTTTCAGCTAGCTAATATATGAACATCCTATGAAAGCATTTATTAGTACTTTTTTTGACAAAGGCAAAGACATAGGAGCAGCTGCACATCTTTAAGTTTGTTTACTAATCAAGAGACACTAAATTGATAAAACAATGTCTTTAAGGTGAGACTTTCCACAGAACCCTTAGCTGATTGGTTATGATCAGTACTTGACAACCACATGGCATTTCCAGAACTAGACTAGGGAAAGAGATAAGGGAGATCTAGTTTTGAGACTCTTATCTTACTGTAGCATTTGCTTTGAAGAACAGAGTGAAAGATACTGGAGCATCACACAAAGAGCACAGTGCCTTTCTGGTGATGTAGCTAAACTTCAGTCTGGAACATCCTCCCCAAAGTGAGATTTAATATACCATCAGAAAGCCCAGACCCATGATTCCATGTGCCTCAGTGATAGTCAAATAGCAGTAATCACAGGTAGCAATATTATAGACCACTGTTCATAGTCCAAAACCTCATATCAGTCCTTAATAAGAACTAGCTTGGTTAGAGGATTAGAAGAGTCTTCAAAATCAAGGTCATAGAAAACAACATATAGGATGCCAAAATCTGGAGTGAACACTTCCTAAGTCACAATTTCTTGCTAGTTTTAAAGGAAAGCTAGGAGGTCGAAGATTTCTGCATCACATTGTTTCTAAATCCAAAGAACCAGGTTAGTAAGTAGAACATGCAAATAACTTACAGTCTATTTGAAAGTTTAACACAGTCTGGTTCAATGGCTGAAAATAATCTTACCTCCTTAAGCAAGAAGCCGGCAGACCCGCAAGTCCTTTGCACATCTTGTGTAGTGTGGGATTCACGACAGGAAAGAAGTGCCGCAGGAGGAGCTGTGGCTTCTGTTCTGAGCGCACTTCGCCTTTTCTCCGGTAAAGATACTGTCAGAATCCTCTGAGCGTCTCCCTCCCAAGCCTGTAGGGGTCTCTTTTATAGCCCAGCAGCGACCGTCCAGCCAATCAGATAGCAGGTCTGTAATACCAGCTCCTCTCAGCCTCCTTCTGGCTCTCCATCCTCTGCAAGAGATAAGGAAGAAAGGACTGACGCAACAATGCAAAGTGAACGAGCAGAAAAATCCTCCTGCAAAATAGACATACAGAAAATATAAACTTGCTTACTGTCTCTAAGGCTGTCTCAGGTCTCAAACTTCCAGGAAAGGAAATAAGAAGTGTACAACGCTTCAAAACACGGGTTTATTCATTTGTCTATAAAAACAATGTCAAGGAAATTTGCCTCCTGGAAGGAAATGGGCCAGCAAGAGTTTATGGGCTTACTTTGGGGCTTACTTTTAACGTCCTTCTTTTTCGGGTTAGAAGTATCATACCATCCATGATCCAAAATCTGATCCTCACTGTTTCCAAAAGGGTGCGGGCAGAATCACTGTTTCCAGGCAGAGATTTGCAGAAATTGCTTTCTAGGTTGTCACATCCACACAGGGATGTGGGGAAGGAATAGCTGGAAGACAAGCAGTTACACGCCTGGCAGCATAGAAAACTAGCTTAGGGAAAATAGATTAGCTACATCTGTAATCAGCCTGACTGTGGAATACTTTTCCAGAACTCTTACTAAAAATAAGATTCAGCCAAGCACTGACAATCTCTTTTGTACCTGCATATCTCCTGCAAAAAGCTTCAAAACAGCAGCTTGAAGACAAGAATAGGGAATAAAGGAACAAATACAGACACCTATTCTTATTTAAAAGTAGATTTTTATCTTATTATGTCTTATTCAATTTGAGGTGTACAAACTAAAATTTTGAAATATTGAGAAACAGAGAAACATAGAAGAAAAATATGTAGCTTGCCTTTCATGTTACCAGGGTTCACAGTGAACATAAGAATATCTAACCCTGCAGGTGGTTCTAAACATGTGGACAATTAGTATCTTTTGTATACAATGTGATGGATCCAATACTTCAAAGAATCATGCAGGTGGTTCACATCTTGTAGCTGCAGCTCAAACACTCACATCAGAGTTATAGAGAGATCTTCTCCATATAGGAAAGCTATGAGGTGAAGTAGTAATTAATTGCTATGTCAAAACTGAACAGCTTTCACTTTGAAAGCAGAAAGTTTCCTGATCATAAGATATAGTGAACTGTGCCTTAAGTATGAGAAGCTGAGGCATCTAATTGTTCAGGTGATGAAGATGAAAAACAGATGGATGCAAAGGGACTCTAGAATATTAAAGGGAAAGTGGTAAAGAGGAATGCCCCGGCCACACATGTGGCTCTCGGGCTCTCCTCACTGACCCCATCTGTGTCCCAAGCCCTGTCTATGGCTATCAGAACAAAGAGATGGCTGAGAAATATAAAAGGGTGGAAAGACCACTGTCTCCAGAAGAGACATTTAAATTACAGGAAAAGATCTTTGGTTTTCTCCCATGAAGATAGAAAAATGTATTAGATTAACAACTGGGCAACTTTTCTTTGAACATAGAACAGATGAATTTCTCTGTGAAGCTGGCAGCCATCCCTTGTGATGTTGTGGAAGGAACTACAGTGCAGTGCAAAATGATGGAAGCCAGAGAAGGTAGGCCCGGAATGATGGGTCAATCAAAAACGGTATCAGAGGGGAGAGACTAATTAATTAAAAGGGGAAAAGGTCACCCAAAATTGGACCAGGGGCTTCTTTGCTTACCTGGACACCCAAGATAGTGATCACTTAAATAATTTGATTTTAGAAACATGAATGAAGACTTAATAGGAGTTGATATATTGGACCTAGGCCAAAGAAAAGCCTGATTTGTCATGAGTTGAATATAAATAGCTTCAATAGATGAGCTGAATAAGATTTGATACAACCTAGACTAACACCTTAATTTTACCAAAAGGAAACGGATTCCTAGTAATGGAGCTAGTTTCTTGACACTAGATCATGTGGACTTTTTACCATGCTAACCTATCACTCAATTGTCTTATCAAATGAGATAGACTATGTAAACAGAGGTAGTTCTAAACTGTAAAGTGCTATGCAAATATTTTTTATTGTTACATTATACACAGTAGATAACAAAACATAATATTAATTTCATACATTTCCTTCCAGGAAAACTCACTCTGTCCAATTTTTTTTTTTCCTCCACAACAGTGGGAGCTGCTGCAAACTTCACTGCTACCTTTTTCTATTAAAACCAGGTCTTTTTGGTTTTGTGACTAGACTATTAATCTGTCAAAGCATCTCACATTTATTTACTTCTTTAATTATGATTTCTTGCTTTCTTAGGAATTTTGATATTTCAGAGTGTTTGGAAAAGCTTTTCATAACGTATTTTTCACTATGGGAGGCAAAGACTGGTACATCATGATACCTTGACAAATTTCCACCCTCTTTCTGTGACATACACAAAGCATTAAACTCTATTATTCTAGGACCTGTCATTCCTGGATGATTCTGGTGATGTGAAAGAGCTTTGTTCTAAAATAATTTAATTTTTATTTATTCACTTATTTAATACATATCTTTTGAGCTCCTGCTCTGGGACGGGTACTGTTTGAAGAACTGTTGTTAGTATGATGAGTAAGCAAACAGGGTCCCCACCTTGGTGGAGCTTTCACTGCAGTAGAAAAAAAAGAGTCAGAAAATATATAAATAATTCTAGATTCACCCATATCATGAAAAAAAATTGACAACTGATATAAAAGAAACTGAATAGCAAAGGGCACATTTAGCCAAGGTACCCAAGAAAGTCTTCCTTGAACAAGTGATATCTGAAATGAGATTTGATGGCTGAGAAGGAATAAGAAATGAGAAAAGCTTAGGAAACATATACCAAATAGAGGTAAGAGCAAAAGGTATACAGAAAATAGAGGTTAGATAAAAAAATGAAAACATTCTTTATCCAAACTGGGAAGGGGCAAAAAGGAGGCAGCATGGATAGAGAAATGCGAACAAGGAGAGAATAACATGAAGTAGAGATGGGGAGGTGGAGGCCAGGTCTTGCAAAGATTTGTAAGCCATGGTCCAGAGGCTGGACCTTACCAACATGCCATGGAAATCTACTGCAGGAATTGACACAGGTGATGGGCACTGTCTGATTATTCTGGCTAGTAGGGAGAATGAATTGAAGAGGAGCGTGGAAGCAAGTAGACCAGTTAGCAGAATTAATAATTTGGATCCTAATTCATGAGTTTCTACATTGCAAAAGGAATATTTACTTTACAAATATTTACTGTAATCTATGTGCTAGACACTGTGCTAAGTTCTAGTGACCTCAGTAGAAATCAGAAATAGTCAGTGCTTTTTAGGAACTCACAGTCTCAGGAGAAAGATTTTTAGGTGAATGTCATTATTACAAACTTGTTATACAAAATTTGAAGAAAGCACAGAATAAACTCAAGCTCTGAAGTTTGGAGGATTTTTTTTGCAAAGGAGACTGTTAAAAGATGAATGGAGACTTCAGTCAGTCAGTTCGGTCGCTCAGTCATGTCTGACTCTTGCGACCCCATGAACCGCAGCACGCCAGGCCTCCCTGTCCATCACCAACTCCTGGAGTCCACCCAAACCCAAGTCCATCGAATCGGTGATGCCATCCAACAATCTCATCCTCTGTCGCCCCCTTCTCCTCCTGCCCTCGATCTTTCCCAGCATCAGCGTCTTTTCAAATGAGTCAGCTCTTCGCATCAGGTGGCCAAAGTATTGGAGTTTCAGCTTCAGCATCAGGCCTACCAGTGAACACCCAGGACTGAGAATAGAGACTTAGCAGGTATATAAAGAAGAGAAGAACATTACAATAGAGAGCAAATAATAATAGCTTATTTCATTGGGTACTAAGAATGCAAGGCATCAAGTTAAGCACTTTATATAAATACCTCAATTATTCCTTGAGTCATCCTGAAAGAAAGTCCTGAAATGTTCCCCATTGTACAGATGAGACATAGAGGAGTTAAATAACTTACCTGAGGTTATATAAGTGGTGGTGACAGGTGTTTAGTTCAGACAGTCCAGAGTTTCTACTATTAAACCTCTATACCATTGACCTCTATGCTGTCATGACCATAAATTGTGAAAGAAAGCATATTTTTTTGGAAACTGTAGAGAGATAGAGTATAGCTTTTGAGGAGAGGGATAGTGAAATAAAGCTAGATGGTTACTCTGAGACCAAAGGGTATTTCTGGTCACCTTAAAGACCAGATTTTACCCTGTAGTGGTTGGGAGAATAGCTAAGTTATTCAAGCAGATAATGTTCTAGAAGTAACATGGTAAGTAAATAGACTGGACATGAGAAGAACTGGCAAAAAGTTTGAAGACTATTTCAATAGTACAAGTGAAAGATGATTATCATGAAAAATAATGCTGCACAAGATAGTCACAGAATCAAATGAAGTAATACATATGAATGTGATCCTTAAACTGAAATGCTGAACATCTGAAAGGTATTGCTGACAAAAAGGATAAAGAAATACTGTTTTCTACTGAGGGACATTAAGTCACAGGAAGATATGAGCTGTATGGGGGTCTCCAGGTAAGTTTCTAATTTCTCCACCCTTAGCTCAGGAAGAACAAAGACAAGTGTTGCTCAAGCTCTGAGTGGATCTAATACAAGGAAATAAGCTACTGTGGCAGGCATTGCATTGTTTGCTTCTGGCAGGTTTTAGAAAGGGACACTTCTCCCTGCTAGGGCAGGATGTGGGTCTGCTCTCAGCCTTAGGCTGCACTCACACCATCTACAATTTCCTCCCAGCTGTCAGAAGCCTCCCCCTCCGTTTATTGTTTACTACAATGGCCTGGACATCAGTGAGAGTTCACAGTTATTGACTTTTCAAGCTAAAAAGCAAACAGACCCAGCTGGAGATTGCTGTATGCCAGGAAGAAGGACAGGGACTTTCCCAGTCTGTCTTGTGTTTGGGAAATACATCCTACTCTCTACATCCAGTTTTGTGGGCACCTGCGGGAAATCAGAACCTCTCACCCTGACACTTGTCACTTAATTAACTAGCAGGGAAAATCCTTTCCAAGAAGAACAAAAATATCTCTCTCTCAAAGATTAAATCTTTCTTAACAGAACTTAGCCCAAAATAGAAACAGCAATTTCATAAGAGTTCATTTACCTTGTGCCAGTGGAAAGAGATGACACAATGTCAAGGAATGTGCTTGAACTTTATAAGCAGGCAGACTTAAATTTTAATTCTAGCTCCTCCATACACTGATATGGCCCTGAAAGTTAATCTTTGTGACTTCTAGCTACTTAATATTTAAAATGTGTTAATAGTAAATTATCTGATAGCAGGTGCTCAGTAGTATTTTTGGAATAAATATTGCTAACATTATACAACACAATATAGTTGATTTACAATGTGGTGCAGGAAAATTTGATGGATAGAAAAAACACAATAGCTAGAATGTAGTGAGTAGAAGGAGGAATAGCATACAGTTAAGGTGTTTGATAAGAACCCTGGTAAGGGGGCTGAAGTTTATTTCACCTACAATCAGAGAGTGTTGTGTGTATGTTTCATGACTTATGTTTCAAGGTTCTTCAGCTGTTTTATGGATAATAGACTCTAAGGGGTCAAGAGGTTGTGGAGGAAACTGGAAGTTGTCTGGATAAGGAATGCTAGAGCCCACACCAGAGAGGTAAACAAGGGCCCATCCCTAACACAAGAGTTTGTGTTCCAGTGCTAAAGAGAATCATTAAAACACTAATTTCAGCAAAATGTCAAACATTCAAACATAGAGATAATCATGGATGCTAAGAAAGCAGGAGGGAGAAAAAAAAGCTTGAGATTCTCATAATGTGAAGTGAGCCTTGCAAATATACTGAGTCTGGGGTAGCTGGATGAAGCACAGGCTGGAATCAAGATTATTGGGATAAATATCAATAAACTCAGATAGGCAGTTGACACCACCCTTGTGGCAGAAAACAAAGAACTACTAAAGAGCAGCTTGATGAAAGTGAAAGAGAGTGAAAAAGTTGGCTTAAAACTCAACATTCAGAAAACCAAGATCATGGCAACTGGTCCCATCACTTCATGGCAAATAGATGGGGAAACAGTGACAGACTTTATCTTTTTGGGCTCCAAAATCACCTCAGATGGTTCTGCAGCCATGAAATTAAAAGACACTTGCTCCTTGGAAGAAAAGTTATGACCAACCAAGACAGTATATTAAAAAGCAGAGACATTACTTTGCCAACAAAGGTCATCTAGTCAAAGCTATGTCTTTTTCCAGTAGTCATTTATAATGTAAGCATTGGACTATAAAGAAAGTTGAGCACCAAAGAATTGATGCTTTTGAACTGTGGTGTTGGAGAAGACTCTTGAGAGTCCCTTGGACTGGAAGGAGATCCAACCAGTCCATCGTAAAGGAAATCAGTCCTGAATATTCATTGGAAGGACTGATGTGAAGCTGAAACCCCAATGCTTTGGCCACTTGATGTGAAGAACTGACTCATTTGAAAAGACCCTGATGCTGGGAAAGATTGAAGGTGGGAGAAGAACTGGACAACAGAGGATGAGATGGTTAGATGGCATCACTGACTCAATGGACATGAGTTTGAGTAAACTGCAGGAGCTGGTGATGAACAGGGAGGCCTGGTGTGCTGCAGCCCACGGGGTCACAGAGAGTTGGACACGACTGAGTGACTGAACTGGGGTAGCTTATGTTGTGAGACCCCCCACTCCCACTCCATAAATCTCTACACTGCCCTGGTGTTGGTCTTTCATCATTTACATCTTAAGAGCAAAACAATGATCCAAACACCAAGAAAATGTTAATGATCATACCCAAGCACAGGAACTACCCATGGATGATTCCACAATGGGGTGGAGAAGTCGGTGAGATGATCAGGAAGTAGTATGTTGATTTGGATCCCGGGAAGCTGATGATGGAGTAACAAGATAGGACACTGAAAAGAGGGAATGGAAACAGAATGGAGACTTGAGCAAGTCACACATACTGAACTTCTGTTGTCCTCACCCCAGCCGACCAACTTCCAAAGTGTTTACAGATTCGTTAAAGCCCAGCTTAAGATCTTGTCCCTCCATAAGCCTACCCTGAACATTGCAGTTAAAAGTCAGTTCTTTTTCTTCCTGCAATTGTAATCTCTGCCAATTTAAGACAACATATCACTTTGGTCTATGTTTTCCTGTCTCAACATTTAAACAAACCTGTGAATTCTTTAAGTACTTCCTGTTGCTTTTGCACAATGTTGAGCTTCTAGTAGGTTCTCAATGCTGAGTGGCTTGGGACATTTATAGCAGCTGTGACATCATCTCCTTAGGCCTACAAATTCCCTTACTGGCTAATTTGAAGTGCACCAGCCTTTTTACATGTAGCTGTATCTACAGTCTCTGTTATAAAACCAGTTTAATTTTTTAAGTTGTCGGACTCCATAAGTTCTATGATGCTTGTGAATTATATTTGTATTATATTAATACAAGAAGAGCTTTGAAAATAATAACAACAAAGCCCATCACAAAATCCATTACAGGAACTTCCTTGGTGGCATGATGGATAAGAATCCACCTGTCAATGCAGGGGATGAGGATTCAATTTCCCGGTCTGGCAAGATTGCACATACCAAGGAGCAACTAAACTCATGTGCCATAACTACTGAGCCTGTGCTCTAGGGCCTGTAAGCTGCAACCCATGTGTTGTGACTACTTTTAAGCCCATGCATGCCTAGAGCCACTGCAATGAGAAGCCCACACACCACAAGAGTAGTCCCTGCTTGCTGCAACTAGAGAAAGTCCATGCAAAGAAACGAAGACCCAGCACAGACAGAAATAAATAAACAAAATTTATATATATATATATATGTATATATATATATATATAATTATGTGTGTGTATATATATATATATAAAATTGTGTGTGTGTGTGTATATATATATATATATAAAATTGTGTGTGTGTGTGTATATATATATATATATAAGCAAAATCCATTACAATGAGAAATAATGATACCTAGCAGGAGATCTGGGTTTTGTTTAGCTTTGGCTGGCAAAAAAAAAAAAAAAAATAGATTGAATATCTAAGTTCTTTTTCTCATCTTATTTATGCATCAATAACACTAAGATCCAGCTCACAGAAGAAAACCAAGATGATTTCAGACGTCTACCTTAAAAATCAGACATCATGAGAGATGAGGAATGCCTGAGAGAGAAGAGAGGGGGACCTTGAGAAAAGTACCGGCATGAGCAGTTTTGTACACTGGACCCAGTCTATACTTTCTGTATCTTCCTTAAGGTGTCTCCTTCCTCTCTTCATCAACTCTAGCTTTTGCATTGTTTTGGTTTTGACTTCAGTGTTCCTCACACTTAATGCAATGTCAGAATCTGGACATGTTTTCAACTCTTCCCCGGCGACAAAAATCAAATTTGTAGGTCTTGACCATGCTATTTCATTTCAATCTTGGGTCTTCCTCTAGGTTTATACCTTTCTCTTGCTCTCAGCAACTCAGAGTAACAGCTGATTCCAACAGAGCTCTTCATGTGTATCAAAACGTTACCTTCATAACTCCCTCAAAGGATAGACATCTTTGTATTCTCACTTTATAAAAGAGGGACCTGAGGCACAAAGCAGTTAAGTAAACTATTCAAGAGTTATCCAGCTTTCTGTCATGTGCTTGCTGTTCTAAAGATAATATGTTACTTAGCGTGTATGCATTTCTTCCTTTCTTTCAGGGAACCAGGATGATAAGAGTCAACCTCGATCATGTCCATGAATTAAACTGCCTATATCCACTTTGAAGTTAATGACTTCAATCTTCACTCTTCAGCTGGCACTGATACAATTGCAGAATCTAAGTAAAGGCAAGATAAGGAGGAGAGGACAGTTCTAGAAGTCCTGCATATAAATGCATGTGGCAGCTCCTGCCAGGATGAATTCCTCTGAGTGTAAACCTTATTTTTAAAGTTACGTGTTTTTAAATTTATAATTAACCATTTGACTTGACAATTAAGGTATGAGGAAGCAACTAACTGTATCTGTTTCAAGACAGGTCAAGTTTTAAAGAAATCCTGCAACAAAATCCTAAAAAGAGGAAACTGAGGAGCTCCTATTAAGTTCTGCCCCTTGCTTCGGAGCTCAGTGTCACCCAGTTAAAGATTGGATTCACCTGTATCAAACTGTAGGAACATCTGCTCTTCATTTCAGAGGAAATCACAGTGATTGAAATGGCCTCATAATGCTGAGGTGTTGACCTAGAAACAGGATAGGGTGTCCCACAGTGTGTAGTTCATGTACTTCCATTGTTTTTGCAGGAGTGTTGATGGGTTGTGTTGAGTCATAAAATGGTCTCATCCATTTCCTCTTAAAATAACCCTTCCATTTCTATAACACTTCACAGCTTGTGAAGTACTCTTTCCTACATTATCTCATTTACCTTTCACATCAAACTCAACATATCCAAAATTGAGGTAATTTCCCCTCTCAAAGCTACGCTGCCTTCAGAGTTCTTCATTCCCGTCAAATCCACTCCTACACTGTTTTTCACTCTGCTCTTCCTCTCCATGCCTCACTGCCTCAATGGGTAAGTTCAGACCCTCCTCACCCACCCCCTGGAACAGACCTCTTCATTTTTTATATAACTAAGAGTGCTCCTGTTTCAAAATCTTTAGGCAGAACATCAGTATATAGAGCAGATTGACATGAAGCAGCTGGAAAAAATGAAGAAGAGCTTTCCACACACTGGGGAGATCCCCTGAAAGCCCTGAAGTTTTATTGAACAGCTATGCACTTATTTTGTTGCTTATGTCTATGTCCATGCCCTGGTGGCTCAGTTGAGTAGTTGTGATACAGACTATAAGGCTCACAAAAACTAAAATATTTACTATCTGGTCTGTACAGAAAAAAAAAAAAAAAAAACATGTTGACTGCTAGCTTACACTATAGCAATAATATGCTAAATGAACTTTCATATTAACTCTTCTCTGAAAAACTACTGTCATAACTGCTTCTAAACTACTGTCATAACTGCCTCATAACTGATACTACTAAGTTTCTACAAAATAAAGTTCAAATTTCTTAACCAAGACTTCCCAAAACATGACTTACAAATACCATTTTTACATTAATTTCCCTTCCCATTAATTAATCCCTTCACAAACACTCTGAAATATGGTTTTCTCTCTAAGTGGTCCATGTTTCCTTACACCCAAGTCATTTTTATCTAGGAAAAGCCTTCTTGCTTTTAGCTACTCTATCTTTAAAATTAGTCCTCCTTCAGGAAGAGTCTTTTGAGCTCACAGTAAAAAGGGATCTTCTTTCAAATTTCCCAAAGTACTTCTATCACCTCTAGTACTTTTACCACTACCAAAATATTTTTATCACAGACCTAGTGCTGATCAATTTCTGTTATAAATTCTAATTACAGATAATTCCCAACTTATGATGGTTCAACTATTTTTCATACTTAGGATGCTACAAAGGCTTCACTTGTGGCTCAGCTGGTAAAGAATCTACCTGCAATGTGGGAGACCTGGATTTGATCCCTGGGTTTGGAAGATCCCCAGGAGAAGAGAAAGGCTACCCACTCCAGTATTCTGGCCCGGAGAATTCCATGGACTGTATAGTCCATGGGGTTGCAGAGTCAGACATGAATGAGCAACTTTCACTTTCACTTTCAAAAGCAAAATGCATTCAGTAGAAACGTTATTTTGAATTTTGATGTTTTCCTGGGCTAGCAGTATGCGATATGACTCTCTCTCTTACAATTCTAGGACCCAGCAATAAGCCACAGCTCTGAATTAACTGCACAATCATAAGGGTAAACAATGGATACATTACAACCATTAAGTTGTTCACTTTCAGCAGATTATTCAATAAATTACATGAGATATTCCAAATATTATTATAAACTAAGCTTTGTGATAGATGATTTTGCCCAACTATTGGCTAACATAAGTTTTCTGAGCACATTTAGAGTAGGCAAGCCAAGTAATGATATTTGGTAGGTTAAGTGTATTAAATGCATTTTGAACTTGCAATATTTCCAACTTATGCTTCTTTGTTGAAACATTATGCCCTGGTAGCTTAGCTAGTAAAGAATTCACCTGCAATGAAGGAGACCCCAGTTTGATTCCTGGATCAGGGATAGGCTACCCACTCCAGTATTATTGGGTTTCCCTGGTGGCTCAGATGGTAAAGAATCTGCTTGCAATGTGGGAAAACTGGGTTCAATCCCTGGATTGGGAAGATCCCCTGGAGGAGGGCATGGAAACCCACTTCAGCATTCTTGCCTGGAGAATCCCCATGGACAGAGGAGCCTGGTGGGCTACAGACCATGGGGTCACAAAGAGTCAGACACAACTGAGAGACTAAGCACAGCACAGCACAATCCCATTGTAACTCAGAATGTGTGTGTGTGTTCTTTATTGTCTTCTAAACTCATTGATGATAAGAGTCTAACTATATTCTCTCCCTGCAGAGCCTGTTGATACCTAGCATGTGTCTTGCATTTTATTAGCTTAAGCTGAGGAGTTGCTGAATGAATAAACCTGTGGAGTAAGAACTATTGTAACATCCATTTTACAGATGAGTAAACTAAGACATACTCCCAAGCCTCAGTCAGTCTCTCTCATCAGGAAGCTTCCATAAGCCTCTTATCCTTATCCATCGGAGGGCAGACAGAATGAAAACCACAATCACAGAAAAGTAATCAAAATGGTCACATGTACCATGGCCTTGTCTAACTCAATGAAACCATGAGCCATGCTGTGTAGGGCCTCAAGATGGACAGGTCATGGTGGAGAGTTCAGACAAAACGTGGTCCATTGGAGAAAGGAATGGCAAACCACTTCAGTATTCTTGCCTTGAGAACCCCATGAACAGTATCAAAAGGCAAAAAGATATGACACTGAAAGATGAACTCCCCAAATCAGCAGGTGTCCAAAATGTTACTGGAGAAGAGTGGAGAAATAACCCCAGAAAGAATGAAGAGAAAGAGCCAAAGCAAAAACAACACCCAGTTGTGAATGTCACTGGTGATGGAAGTAAAGTCCAGTGATGCAAAAAACAATATTGCATAGGAACCTGGTCCACAAATCAAGGAAAATTCTAAGTGTTCAGATAGGAGATGGCAAGAGTGAACATTGACATTTTAGGAATCAGTGAACTAAAATGTACAGGAATGGGTGAATTTAACTCAGATGAGCATTATATCACTAGTGTAGGCAAGAATCCCTTAGGAGAAATGGAGTAGCCCCCATAGTCAACAAAAGAATTCAAAATGCAGTACTTGGATGCAATCCTAAAAACAACAGAATGATCTCTGTTCATTTCCAAGGCAAACCATTCAATATCACAGTAATCCAAGTCTATGCCCTGACCAGTAATGCTGAAGAAGCCAAAGTTGATCAGTTCTATGAAGACAAACAAAACCTTCTAGAACTAACATCCCAAAAAAGATGTCTGTTTCATTGTAGGGGACTGGAATTAAAAAGTAGAAGTCAAGAGATACCTGGAGTAACAGGCAAATTTGGCCTTGGAGTACAGAAGGAAGCAGGGTAAAAGCTAATAGAGTTTTACCAAGAGAACGCACTTGTCATAGCAAACACCCTCTTCCAACAACACAAGAGAAGACTCTGCACATGGACATCACCAGATGGTCAATACCAAAATCAGATTGATTATATTTTCAGCTGAAAATGGAGTAGCTCTATACAGTCAGCAAAAGCAAGACCCAGAGCAGACTGTGGCTCAGATCATGGACTCCTTATTGCCAAATTCAGATTTAATTTGAAGAAACTAGGGAAAACCACTAGACCATTCAAGTATGACCTAAATCAAATACCTTACGATTACACAGTGGAAGTGACAAACAGATTCAGGGGACTAGATCTGATAGACAGAGTGCCTGAAGAACTATGGATGTAGGTTCGTGACATTGTACAGGAGACAGGGATCAAGACCATCCACAAGAAAAAGAAATGCAAAAAGGCAAAATGGTTGTTTGAGGAGGCCTTACAAATAGCTGAGAAGAGAAGTGAAAGGCAAAGGAGAAATGGAAAGATATATGTATATATATACTTATTTGAATGCAGTGTTTCAAAGAATAGCAAGGAGAGATAAGAAAGCCTTCTTCAGTGATCAATACAAATAAATAGAGGAAAACAATAGAATGAAAAAGACTAGAGATCTCTTCAAGAAAATTAGAGATACCAAGGGAACATTTCATGCAAAGATGAGCACAATAAAGGGCAGAAGCAGAAGATATTAAGAAGAATTGGCAAGAATACACAAAAGAACCATACAAAAAAGATCTTCATGATCCAGATAACCATGATGATGTGATCACTCACCTACAGCCAGATATCCTGCAATACGAAGTCAAGTGGGCTTAGGTAGCATCACTATGAGCAAAGCTAGTGGAGGTGATGGAATTCCAGTTGAGCTATTTCAAATCCTAAAAGTTAAAGTGCTGCATTCAATATACAAGCAAATCTGGAAAACAGCAGTGGCCACAGGACTGGAAAAGGTCAGTTTTCATTCCAATCCCAAAGAAAGGCATGCCAAAGAATGTTCCAACTACCAAACAATTGCACTCATCTTTCATGCTAGCAAAGTAATGCTTAAAATTCTCCAAGCCAAGCTTCAACAGTACCTGAACTGTGAACTTCCAGATGTTCAAGCTGACCTAGAAAAACCAGAGGAACCAGAGGTCAAATTGCTAACATCCACTGCATCATCAAAAAGGAAATGCAGTGACAAGGCGTGCTTTATTGACTATACCAAAGCCTTTGACTGTGTGTATCACAACAAACTGTGGAAAATTCTTAAAAGGATGATAATACCAGATCACCTTACCTGCCTCCTGAGAAATCTGTGTGTGGGTCAAGAAGCAACAGTTAGAACTGTATATGGAACAAAAGACTGGTTCCAAATCAGGAAAAGAGTATGTCAAGGCTATATATTGTCACCCTGCTTATTTGACTTATATGCAGAGTATATCATGCAAAATGCCAGACTGGATAAAGCCCAAGCTGGAATCAAGATTGCTGGGAGAAATATCAATAACCTCAGATACACAGATGACACCACCCTTATGGCAGAAAGCGAAGAACAACTAAAGAGGCTCTTGATGACAGTGAAAGAGGAGAGTGAGAAAGTTGGCTTAAAGCTCAACATTCAGAAAACTAAGATCATGGTATCTGGTCCCATCACTTCATGGCAAATAGATGGGGAACATTGAAACAGTGAGAGACTTTATTTTGGAGGGTTCCAAAATCAACAGATGGTGACTGCTGCCATGAAATTAAAAGATGCTTGCTCCTTCTAAGAAAAGCTATGACCAACATAGACCACATGCTAAAAAGCAGAGACATTACTTTGCCAACAAAGGTCCATCTAGTCAAAGCTATGGTTTTTCCAGTAGTCATGTATGGGTGTAAGAGTTGTACCACAAAGAAAGCTGAATGCCTAAAAATTGATGTTTTTGAACTGTGGTGTTGGAGAAGACTCTTGAGAGTCCCTTGGACTGCAAGGAGATCCAACCAGTTCATCCTAAAGGAAATCAATCCTGAATATTCATTGGAAGGACTGATGCTGAAGCTGAAACTCCAAGACTTTGGCCACCTGATGTGAAGAACTGACTTATTTGAAAAGACCCTGATGCTGGGAAAGATTGAGGGTGGGAGGAGATGGAGACAACAGAGGAGGAGATTGTTGGATGGCATCACTGACTCAATGGACATGAGTTTGAGCAACTCCAGGTGTTTATGATGGACAGGGAAGCCTGGCATGCTGCAGGCCATTGGGTCACAAAGAGTCAGACATGACTGAGCGACTGAACTGAATTGACTGAAACCAAGACATAAGATGTGTGTCAGTAAGATTAAATTAGAGTAAGCTGCAGCAACACACACCATCCCACCCCCACCAAATCCAAATGCACTTAAAAGAACAAAGCCTTATTTCTTGATCATACCATATATCCTTTCACATGAATTGTGACTGTTCACTATTGTCTTGACTCCAGGACTACACACTGTTGTTTTGACTTGGAACAACTTTTGTCTGGAATGTTGCTGATATTCATGGTATAGAGAAAGGAGAAAACATAGCAAAATATTCACAGTCTTTGAAATTTACTACTTAGCGGTGTCATGTATTAATTTTGTTTATATTTCATTGGCCCAAGCAAGTCATTTAGCCAAGCTTGATGTCAAAGGTGCAGGTCAGGATAATTTTCCCCCTAGGAGGGGCAGCAAATATTTTTTTTGAACAAACCAAATCTACCAAAAGGAGGTTGAATGATTTGTCTCAGATGACACAGCTAGCAAGTGACAAAATAAGTAAGCACTTGAAAGAAAGCCATTTGAAAGGGAGTCTTTTCATTTTGTCATAAAGCAAATAATCAGAAGGAATAAAGCAGTGCCTATAGAAGCAACTAGGCTGGTACCACTTGAACTGACCCACCAGCTAAGAACCTTTGAAGGGATAGAGAGCAATTGAGAACAGTTATGTCTTTAGGTCAGTTCTTTTAGTGTATCACTATTGGAGAATCAATAGCGGCCATAGATGGAAATACAGGAAGTGACAGCTTCTGTTACTGTTGATTGCTTTAAGAGGATGCTGGAAGCAGTGAGAATGCAGTAAATGGAAAAAGCTTCAACTGCATTACCTGCACTTTAAATACCATTACCAGCACTCAGGAATAAAAAGGCCTGGGGAAACTTGACAACACAAGAGTTGGAGGGACATTTATAAGGATCAGGATGACTTTGTTCACTGATGTCTCTTTAAATGTATTCACCTTCCTATTATTTAAATTTGGTTTGTGTAAGCAGAGCAGATTTCTGATCATCTCTATGGAGAATTAAACAGCTTGTTAGCTTCCACTGTGTTCCAGGCAGCATGCTAAGACAAGGAAACAAGACGGATATAGTTTCTGGCTTCAGGGAGATTATAACCTAGTACGAAATGCAGACTTTAAGTAAAACATTATTACAGGAATGCTGAGAAAAAAACAGGGAAGACCAGGGTTGTAGGATACACAACTGCTGTCCCAAAAAGATTCCCCTGAATCTCTTTTACTGTTACTTTGAGTTTCTCCCCCCAGCTATTGAAAGCCTACACTTCATCTTTTTTTTTTTTTTTGTAAATTAATTTATTTTAATTGGAGGCTAATTACTTTATAATATTGTAGTGGTTTTTGCCATACATTCACATGAATCAGCCATAGGTGTACATGTGTTCCCCATCCTGAATCCTGCTCCCACCTCCCTCCCCATCCCATCCCTCTGGGTCATCCCAGTGCACCAGCCCGGAGCACCCTGTCTCATGCATCCAACCTGGACTGGCGATCTATCTCACATATGGCAATATACATGTTTCAATGCTATTCTCTCAAATCATCCCACCCTCGCCTTCTCCCACAGAGTCCAAAAGTCTGTTCTTTACATCTGTGTCTGTTTTGCTGTCTCACATATAGGGTTATCGTTACCATCTTTCTAAATTCCATATATATGCATTAATATACTGTATTGGTGTTTTTCTTTCCAACTTACTTCACTCTGTATAATAGGCTCCAGTTTCATCCACTTCATCAGAAATGATTCAAATGCATTCTCTTTATTTATTTTTTTCCCATTTATTTTTATTAGTTGGAGGCTAGTTACTTTACAATATTGTAGTGGTTTTTGCCATACATTGACATGAATGCATTCTTTTTAATAGCTGAGAAGGAGCAGCGGCTGCGACGTTGCAGCAGCAGCCGAGAGGAGCTACCCCGCGTCCAGGCTTAGGGATGGCCTCCGAGAGGAGCTATCCCATGTCCAAGGTAAGGAGCAGTGGCTGTGCTTTGCTGGAGCAGCAGTGAAGAGATACCCCACATCCAAGGTAAGTGAAGCCACAAGGCTATGATGCAGATCTCACCCCAAGGAAGGAGAAAGAAGAAGGCTAGTGGGAGAGTCCCCGATGATGCCCAGTGTAATGAAAGGTGGTCAGTGGACCAACGCCATCTGTCAGAGGACTCCCATGTTTCCCACCCTTATGTCCCTTCATGCTCAGTCACAGGCTTGGAGAAACGGTAGAGTGTGGCCTTGGCAGAAACTCAGTGGTGGATTCTAGAGGGCCCCCAGCCATTGGTCAGTTACTCTCTTTATAGTCAGATGATCATGGGGTGCATTTTCATGGCCCTGACATCTAGCAAGCAAACAATTTCATCAGGTCCAGACTCAGCCTGATCAGGGGAACGTGTGAATTATGCCTCTGACATTATTTCCCTGGAAGGCAAGAGAGCTCTGCTTTCAGACTCTTCTATCAGTCATTGGGTAAGGGCATTTAAACTCCGAGGAAACTCCCACTTTCTGTATCGCTGCCAAAGGTGCTTCAGTATCCGGAAGACAGTTCTCCAAAAACAGGATCAGGTCGGGCGATTAGAAGTGGAGGCTTCACTGCTGGGCACGCAGGCCGAGGAAACCAGAATGGAAAGAGACCCGTGTGCCCCAGTGTTCCTCACTGCACTGTTTGCAACAGCTGGGACATGGAAGCAACCTAGATGTCCATCGGCAAACGAATGGATAAGAGAGCTGTGGTACACATACACAATGGAATGTTCAGTTCAGTTCAGTCACTCAGTCGTGTCTGACTCTTTGTGACCCCACAGCACGCCAGACCTCCCTGTCCATCACCAACTCCCAGAGCCCACCCAAACCCATGTCCATTGGGTCGGTGATGTTATCCATCCATCTCATCCTCTGTCGCCCCCATCTCCTCCTGCCCTCAATCTTTCCCAGCATCAGGGTCTTCCCAAATGAGTCAGCTCTTCCCAAATGAGTCACCAAATGAGAGCTGACTTTGGTGACCAAAGTCACTTTTGGTGACCAAAGTATTGGAGTTTCAGCTTCAACATCTGTCCTACCTATGAACACCCAGGACTGATCTCCTTTAGGATGGACTGGTTGGATCTTCTTTCAGTTCAAGGCTCTCAAGTCTTTTCCAACACCACAGTTCAAAAGCATCAATTCTTCTGAGCTCAGCTTTATTTATAGTCCAACTCTCACATCCATACATGACCACTGGAAAAACCATAGCCTTGACTAGACAGACCTTGTTGACCAAGTGTTGTCTCTGCTTTTTAAGATGCTGTCTAGGTTGGTCAGAATCTTCCTTCCAAGGAGTAAGTGCCTTCTAATTTCATGGCTGAATCACCATCTGCAGTGATTTTGGACCCCCCAAAAGTAAAATCAGCCACTGTTTCCACTGTTTCCCCATCTATTTTCCATAAAGTGACGGGACTGGATGCCATGATCTTAGTTTTCTGAATGTTGAGCTTTAAGCCAACTTTTTCACTCTCCTCTTTCACTGTCATCAACAGCCTCTTTAGTTGTTCTTTGCTTTCTTCCATAAGGGTGGTGTCATCTGTATATCTGAGGTTATTGATCAAAACCACATCTCTTATGTCTCTTGCATCAGCAAGCAGGTTCTTTACCACTAGTGCCACCTGTGAAGGCCAGTTTCTGCTGTATGATGAAGCAATTGAGCTATATGTATTCACATACTCCCTCCTTCTTGGACCTCCACCCTACTCACCTTCATCCCACCGCATAGGTCGCCACCACAGAGCACTGAGCTGAGCTCCCTGTATTATACAACAGCTTCCCACTAGTTATCTGGTTTGCACGTAGTAGTGTATAAATGTCAGTCCCAATCTCCTAATTCATCCCACCCCCTTCCCCCAACCATGCCCACACATCTGTTCTCTGAGTCTGCATCACTATTCCTGCCCTGCACCCCAATGTTCATTGCAGTAAATGTCCACCAAGAGATGAATGGATAAAGAAGACGTGGTACATATATACAATGGAATGTTACTCAGCCACAAAAGGGGATGAAGTTGGGTCATTTGAGAGACATGGATGGACCTAGAGTCTGTCATACAGTGAAGTAAGTCAGAAAGAGAAAAACAAGCATTACATATTAACACATATATATAGTATTTGGAAAACCCCAACTTTATTGTTTCTCCTGTGAACATCTACATATGGTTCCTCATTCTGAATTCGCTTCCTGGGAACCCAGTGTAAGACAAGGGCTCAGTAGGAAAACACAATAAAGCAAACTTAACTAATAGTATGATGGTCACATTGAGGCTCAAAAGAAGAGTAGATGGCAACAGGCAAAGGGATAAGAATATTCCAGGTGAACAAAATACCACATTCAAACCCACAGGCAAGAATGAGAATGTCAGAGTCAAGGAAGGGACAAGCGATGAATAATGTCAACAGAGATGGAGGAAGAAAGCCAGATCTGGACATCCTGATTGGCTATACTAAAGGTTTTCAACTTTCCCTAAAAGTGTAAAGAAGCCATTGTAAGATTTTAAGCAGGAAGCAACAAGAGTCAAATTTGCATTCTTTAAAGCAGACTTACAGACTGATGTAAAGCTGGGGGCACTAGATAGAAGGTTATGCAGTGGTCTGTGTGAAGAGTTAGGATGGCTGACTACAGCAGGGATCTTACAAACCACAGCCCACAGCCTGATTCCATATGGTTCAAGATCAAAGAATAGTTTTTCATTATTAAAGGGTCATAAAAAAGAAAACCACCAAAGAGTAAAACTAACTTGGAACAAAGGCTATACGTGGTCCTGAAAGCCTAAAATATTCACTATCTGATCCTTTACAGAAAAAAAGTTTGCTGCTCCCAGACTAGAGTAATAATGATGGAGATGGAGAAATGCACTTGGATGAAAGAGGTATTTTGAAAGTAGAATCAATCAAAATGGAGATGCAGACATAGAGAACAGACTTATGGACAAGGGTAGAGGAGAAGAGAGAGAGGGTGAGATAAATGCAGAGAGTAGCGTGGATGAATATCACTAACATATGTAAGTGGACAGCCAATGAGAACTTGCTATATGAACTCAAACAGGGGCTCTGTAATAACCTAGAGGGGTGGGGATGGGCGGGAGGTGGGCGGGAGATTCAAGAAGGAGGGGACATATGTACACCTTTGGTTAATTCATGTTGCCATACAGCATACAGAAATCAAGCCAATATTATCAACCAAACCTCAATCATTTAAAAATAAATAAATATATATTTTTTTAAATTTTGATCTATTGAATTTAGAAAAGAGGAGGAAATAGGCACCCAAAATTTCAACTTGGGCCATTGGATGGATGGAGTTATTATTTCCTGACAGAGAAGATAAGCTGAGACTCTAGTTTGAGAGAGCCTGCAAAACATTCACATTGCATCAGAATTTCCCTTTCCTCTTTTTAAGCAAATTCCAGTTTTAAAGTACAGACTGGAGAGAAGAGAAAATTGTAATGTTTCCTCTAAGACAGTTTATAACCTTATAACAGGAAGAAAGTAAAAATAAAGTTAAACATATCATAATGCAAAATAGTGACAGATGAGTGTCACAAGAGAGGTACAAGATGCCAAAGAGGTTCACAGGAGGAAGAGAGAAATTAATACTACATCAATTTAGGGAAACAGGAAGGATTTCACTGACAATGTATCACTTGAAGTAGGCTTTGCAGTATAGCTAGAAATACAGCATAACTTGAATTAATCCCAGGTTCTCTCTTAGTGCCACATTCCCACATCCACAGAAAATGAAGCAAAACTTAATGAACATTAATTCCAATCTTAAATATTATCAATTTGTAACCAACAACTGCACTTATTAAATTCCTCCTTCCTCTCCTAGTCTATTATCTGACATCTTCAACAGCTCTGGACTCTTCCTCTAGCCCACTTACACCCTCTCCCAGAAATCCAGCTGTCTGGGGTGGCTTCATCTCTCCTTCCCCTCCGTTTCCTTCTACTTTGGCAGTTGACACCCTTGGTATCTGTTTTTACCTCATGAAAACCTGAGAACTACAGTGGCTATGACAGAACTCTTTTTAAAGGGCTATGTTTGGAGAAGGGAAAGATGGGATGGCTCACCTGTTAAAACGTGTCATCCTTGTTCCAAGTAAATAGAGTGGACAGCGTGGAGGCTTGTATTCAAGGAGAACTGTGGGTTTAATAAGAAGAGTTAAGACTGACAGCACGTCTCAGGATATATTGTGTAGAATTGTCTTCCATGGTCCCAATAGGTGCTATAGTGTGAGATGTAAATAAAGACTGCAGTATGTATTTGCCAGAGGAATGACTGTACTTACTGAACTGGAACAGGAAAGAAGGCAGGTAAAACCTAGCTTTGCTGAACTCCACACAGCTTAAATCTCTGTTGTACTGTTGAAGCTGCATTCACCATTATGGGAGATAAGTCAAATTACAGGCGGAAATATTTACATTAAAAATCTATTCAATATTTTCAAAAGCTTCCAGAGTCGTATCTAAAATCAGCACACAGTTGACCCAAGCTGTTTCTTTGCCCCCCCCCCTCCCTCCTGAGGATCCTATTTCACTGATGAATGAGAATTAAAGGTTATGCTCCTATTCCTACAAGCCACTGAGTCACCAGAGATTCAATTATGCTCCTCACACATTCTCCCTTAAGGCAGAAAAATGGATTCACGCACTTTAGATTTTTAGTTAGAAGTCTTGAGTCTGAGATGTTTTCCATCTTAAATTTCAGATAATTGGAAAATGAGGACTTGATGATTATCAACTACATTATGGACCTAATTCTAAGTGAAAAATATAGTGCTTTTGGTATCATGACTGATGTAAAGACAAAGAAGATGGGGTTTCTGGTCTTAAAAATAGACACATACACATGAAGAGATAGAAGGGAAGAGAAAGAAAAAGAATCATTTGGAGTGTGAACTTTGGTAACCTCAATGTCTCATTTCAAGCACTGATGCTATCATGAGCTTCAATTTTAAATCCTATCATGATTTCAGCAGCAAATTAATATCCTACTCAAAACTAGATGGATGCCATTAATTCCAGTTTTTTTTTAATATATAAATTTTTCTCCTTGTCCTTCTGACTTATCATGCTGAGTAAAATGTGGGATAGAAGGAAAAAAATGTTGGTGTGGTTGTCAGTACCCCTGCTTTCTTCTTTTTTTTTTCAGATTCTTTTTCAGTCCATCACTTCTTGACCATCATCTAACCTAGACATCTGTGCATGACCTCTCCCCCTAATCACTGATACCCATCCACATAACATGCATTTATTGAGAACCTACAATATTCTAGCCCTTTCACACCTATGAAGACACAAATTACTTGTGTCAAGAGACCAGTAGCATTAGACTCTTACATATTCACATTTTTTAATTAAATTTCCAAGATGATCTCACATTTTGATCAAGGAATTTTTTTTCCCTCTTTGGAGG
Source organism: Odocoileus virginianus (assembly GCF_023699985.2). NCBI lineage: Eukaryota > Metazoa > Chordata > Mammalia > Artiodactyla > Cervidae > Odocoileus > Odocoileus virginianus. The sequence continues at coordinate 20,369,943 of NC_069678.1, read as the reverse complement.
AAATCAGAATGAGTTTTCTGTTTGAAAAGAAAATTCATTAATATTTGATTATTCATTCAAGAAAGCAACCTGGAGATTCTTCTCATTCTATATGAAAGTTTACTTTCTAGATCAAAATTTTCTTTGCTTAATAATCAGAAAAGAAATGAAAATGTTTCTAAAAGTTTACAGCCCACACAGTATGAGAGATCTTTATAGACCCCATAAGAAATCAGGAAGCATGCATAGGCCATACCATGGAGCTTCAGAAAACTGGCTCAAATCCCAGAAAATCCAACTCCTCTCTCCTGACCCAGCAAAGCACCCACATGCTTCCCCAGGCATGTTCTTTGGTAAGCTCTGCCCTGGGTAAAGGGGAGGAGGGGTAAAGAAGGAAAACAATCTTTAAGTCCACTTTTTAGCCAAGGAAAGTATAATTCAGAAAGATTAACTTTAGGGGATTATTAAAGGTAATAATTAGTAAATAATAACTAAGACTGGGGTACAGGTCTTCTGTCTTTAATTCCAGTGGTCCTCCTGATGACTCACACCTGCTCTCTGAAACGTGCTCTCTTTGAAGCCTAGTTAGAGATTCACATAGAGGTGTCAGGGACTTAAAGTGTTATTGAAGTATAATTGATTTACAATGTTGTGCTAATTTCTGCTGTAGTTATCCATATACATGTTCTTGTTCACATTATTTTCCATTATGGTTTATCACAGGCTATTGAATGTAGTTCCCTGTGCTATACATTAGGACCTTGTCTTTTATCAAGCCTATATATAATAGTTTGTATCTGATAATCCCAAACTCCCAGCCCTTCCTCCACCCACCCCCCTCTTCCTTGGCAACTACAAGTCCATGATCTGTGTCTGTGAGTCTGCTTCAGCTTTGTAGATATGTTCTTTTGTGTCAAGTTTTAGATTCCGCATAAAAGTGATATCCTATGGTATTTATCTTTCTCTTTCTGACTCCCTTCACTTAGTGTGATAATATCTTGTTGCTGTAAATGGCATTGGTAGGGACTTTTTGACAATGTTCATCCAGCTTCTGCTCTTGCTTTGTAGGAAGCAAGCAGAAAAATGTGCCAGGCTATTAAAAATTATGCCACTACAGCGTTGTTGATGAGAACTGTGGGTGATTTAATCTGCTTGGAGATATCAAACATCCAACAGCAGGTTGCTATGGCAATGTTAGTCTTATCTTAGTGGCTTTAAACAAAAATATCTCAAGGGTAAAGTAATTAGGTAAGTAGAGCAGAGAATCTTCGTTGTTTCATGTGGTTATTTTTCCAATGATTACCGTTTTATGGTTGTGACTTGTGCTTACAGCCTTACCTAATATAGCAGTTCTCCCTTGGGGGAGAACATATATGTGTATTGGTGTGTGGGTGTGATGGGGGCAGTATCTCTGATTAACACCTGCCCCCAAACTCCTTTAGCAGGTGGCACCATATGGCAAGCTCCCACTCAAGTGCAAATATAACAATAGAAGAATATGTAGGACTCAAGATACACATACAACTTCAAACTAGGTCTGTCAGGGACTTATGAGTGCATGTTAGGAGAATAAAGTTCACCGGTGCCTTGGTTTTTTCCTTTTAAATTAAATTTGAATGCAAGTCAATATTGCTTGTTCTAATTCTCTCTGACTCAGATGGTCGTTTCCCAAGGCTCTGGAAAGGTCTTTTGTTTCCAAGGGCTGGCACTCCTACCCACTCAATCAGGCACCACCGCTCATCCACATCCTACCCCCTCTTCACCCCGGAAACATAGAACTCTTCCCTTGAATTGCTTATTCATCCCAGGAGAATACTGCCAGAAAGCATAACAACTTTTCTGGGCTTCCTGTGGCATCCACTTTCAATATGCCAGAGAGGGTAAAAGAAACTGATTTTTTATTGAACACTCACTATGTGCAATGTCTTTAGTCAGTCTTTGGATGTTTTCCCAGTAGATCCATCTTCTCAATAACTCAGATGAGAAACTGAGACTCATAGAGGTTTAAAACAAATCCAAGACACACCAAGCTAGTAAGTAGCAGAGCTGGGATATACTCAGGTCTGCATGAGCCAGAAGTCTATATTATTTCCCTTATGCCATGCTGCTTCACTTAAGGAAGGTTTATGTATTTAAGCTCAGCTGGAATCAATATTACCAGGAGAAATATCAATAACCTCAGATACACAGATTACATACACCCTTATGGCAGAAAGCAAAGAAATAAAGGGCCTCTTGATGAAAGTGAAAGAGGAGAGTGAAAATTTTGGCTTAAAACTCAACAATTAGAAAACTAAAATCATGGCATCCAGTCCCACCACTTCATGGCAAATAGATGGGGAAACAAGGAAACAGTGAGAGATTTTATTGGGGGGGGGCGTCCAAAATCATTGCAGATGGTGATTGCAGCCAAGAAATTAAAAGACGCTTGCTCCTTGGAAGAAAAGCTATGACCAACCTAGACAGCATAATAAAAAGCAGACATTGCTTTGCCAACAAAGATCCATCTAGTCAAAGCTATGGTTTTTCCAGTAGTTATGTATGGATGTGAGAGTTGGGCTATAAAGAAAGCTGAGCACCAAAGAATTGATGCTTTTGAACTGTCGTGTTGGAGGAGATTCTTCAAAGTCCCTTGGACTGCAAGGAGATCAAACTAGTCAATCCTAAAGAAAATCAGTCCTGAATAGTCATTGGGAGGACTGATGCTGAAACTCCAATACTTTGGCCACCTGATGTGAAGAACTGACTGATTGGAAAAGACCCTGATGCTGGGAATGATTGAAGGCAGGAGGAGAAGGGGACAACAGAGGATGAGATGGTTTGTTGACATCACTGACTTGATGGACATAAGTTTGAGCAAGCTCCAGGAATTGGTGATGGACAGGGAGGCCTGGCATGCTGCAGTCCATAGTGTCACAAAGGGTCAGACACAACTGAGCAACTGAACTGAACTGATATATTTAAGATGTGGAAGGGTCAATTGTCCTGCTCTGCTTTGGTCTACTTTCTAGATTTTTAAGCACTATCTCTACCCATTTGAACTAATTATTCTCAACCAGGATAATTTTGTCATCCAGAGGGTATTTGGCAATGCCTGGACCCATTGTTTGGTGGTCATAACTAGGGGAATGCCATTGGCATCTAGTGGGTAGAGGCAAAAAAAAAAAAAGCTGTTAATCATTCTATAATGCATGCAAGCACCCCCCACAACAAATAATTATCCTGTTCAAAGTATAAATAGTGCCTAGGTTGAGGATCTTGATTTAGAAAACCCTGTGGATTCTCAGGAGCTGGGTAATATTGTGTGTATCTTTTACCTATGGAAGTAAGTTTACTGATTTCTACACAGACTTCAGTAAGATAGGAGAGTCTAGAGCACAAGTCTCTTTCTCAGAAAATTGTGACCGTCTTTCTTTCATCATAGATCTTGGTAAGTTTTGACACAAAAGTTAAGAAATACCAGTAGAGTGAATAGAAGAATAAGAAATGTGACAAAATGATATGATAACTTGCAGGGGATGCACAAGAAATGTAGTATTTGCCTAGAAAATCAAAGAATGCTGCCTCCATAGAGGTGACAATCTTTGAGTGGAGACAGAAGGAAGGCACTCTCCAGGTATAGAAGCGAAGTGGTAGGCATTCCAAGGAGAGTGGACAATGTGTGCTATGTCATGGGAGTTTGAAATAGTGTGGCCTGCTTGGGGAACATCGATGTCCAATGCATCTGGAGCCCAGGGAGTGGCAGGGTAAGAAGCTGGACAGGTAGTTAGGGGCTGGCTCTAAAAGAACTTTGTATGGAGCTTCAGTTTTATTTTCTAGGTACCAGGAAGTGCTCCACTGGTTCTCAATTTCCACTTCATAGAGGCAAGTTCATCCCAGCCTAAGACTCACCTGCAATCCCCATCCAATAACATCTCATAGGAATACACTGATGTATTAGTTTCCTATGGTTGCCATAGCAAAGTACAACCAACAACAGATATTTATCTCAAAATTCTGGACACTAGAAATCTGAAATCAAGGTGTCAGCTGGGTCATGCTCTCTCCAAAGACTCTAGGAAAGATCCTTTCTTGTCTCTTCTAGTTTCTCATAGTTGCCAATAGCCTTTGATATTCCTTCACTTGTGGAAACATCATTCCAGTCACTGCATCAGTCATCACATGACATTCTCCCTCTGTGTCCAAATTTCCCTCTTATGAGGACACTGGTCATATTAGACTAAGAATCACCCTAATCCACTATGACTTCATTTTTACTTGGTTACACCCACAAATACCCTTTGTCCAAATAAGGCCACATTGACAGGTTTTTGGAGTAAGGACTTCAACAAGGCTTTCTGGGGCCATGATTCAACCCATAACCACTAATTAGGTCATATTTCCTTCTTTAGAGAGGTCAAGCCCCTTTGAACTGAAATTAACAGCTGTTTGTTGAGACCTCACTCAAAGAATGGCCTATCCTCTTTTTCACATTTATGCTACTATATAAAATGGGATAAATAAAGTCTTATTGTGTATAAAGTGGGGGTTTTTTGTTGTTGTTTTTTTGAGGAATGAAAAGAAGTTACATGTCTGAGACTGCTCAACTAAGGCAATATTTCACAATCTGACAAGATAAACTGTGCCCTGTCTTTGCAGGACTATCTTCCTGGCTTTTTTCAGCCTCAATAAATGTTCTACCAAGTATTTTTCCCTAAAGTGGTTTCACAGGGGAAACTAGCAGCAGAAGTTATTATTTTCCTTATCTGAAACTACATAGCGACATTGTCAGTAGGTGGGTGCCCTTAGACTTTAGGTATCCTATTCTGCTGACTTTCTGTTTGTTTCCAAGTCTGACATGTAAATACAAATGCTGCCCTCGGGAACAATCTGTGAGCTAATTTCATGCCTCATGGGCTGCAGCTTGTGGGAAAGCACAGTGCCAGGACCATGGAGACAGCGAGGCACATTGGAGTGGACTCTGGCTTGAGAACTTGGGTTATGTCCTTAGAGCTGCCATGAATTTGCTGTGTGATCTTTGAGAAGTCAACTTTTAAACCTCAGTCTTCCTATCTAAAATTTGTGATAATAAGCACTCTCTGTGTCTCGCCTAAGATCATCATGAAGAAATAATCCTTTAATGTCCAACTTCTTTGGCTCTATCCTGAACATGGTAGTTAGTAACAATTGTGTTTATCTTTCATTATTGACTTGAAAATACTCCTGCCTCATTTATTGCATATAATTAATTATGAATTCTTCTTCAAATCACCTATTAACTTTCTTAAGGGAAAGTTGACATCTTACTTTATAAAACCAATCAGGCATATTTCCCCACTCAACTCACCATGTACTCACTGACCCTCTCAAGGTTTTCCCCAATCCTCAGACTTTGATCCCAACTATATGAGAATGCGTCAATGCCAAGTCCGCTCTAAGCAAAGTATACTATATTTTATAAAGTAAGGTGATATCAAATTTGTAATTCATCTGGATTGTGGACATGTACCACAAGGCTTAAAGGTGTGCTCCTCATAATTTTTATTCCTCCAGAATGCACAATGGAGCTTCTATTTACCTCATAAAAGGAAAGGTGCACATGTGAGGAAATTTGGTAAAATTAAGAAGTTTGGGCTTGGAGTACAAAATGTAGCAGGACAAGGGCTAACGGGGTTTTGCCAAGAGAACAAATGGGTCACAGCAAACACCCTCTTCCAACAACACACTCTACACGTGGACATCACCAGATGGTCAATACTGAAATCAGACTAATTATATTCTTTGCAGAGGAAGATGGAGAAACTCTACACAGTCAGCAAAAACAAGACCGTGGGCTGACTATGGCTCAGATCATAAACTCATTATTGCAAAATTCAGACTTAAACTGAAGAAAATAGGAAAACCACTAGACCATACAGGTGTGACCTAAATCAAATCCCTTATGATTACACAGTAGAAGTGACAGATTCAAGGGATTAGATCTGAAACACAGAGTGCCTGAAGAAATATGGACAGAGGTTCATAACATTGTACAGGAGGTACTGATCAAAACCATCCATCCCCAAGAAGAAGAAATGCAAAAAGGAAAAATGGCTGTCTGAGGAGTCCTTACAAATAGCTGAGAAAAGAAGAGAAATGAAAGGCAAAGGAAAAAGGAAAGGTATACCCATCTGAATACAGAATTTCAAAGAAGAGCAAGGAGAGATAAGAAAGCCTTCCTAAGTGATCAATGCAAAGAAATGGAGAAAACCAATAGAATGGGAAAGGCTAGAGACCTCTTCAAAAAAATTATTAGAGATACCAAGCAAACTTTTTATGCAAAGATGGGCACAATAAAGGACAGAAATGATATGGACCTAACAGAAGCAGAAGATATTAAGAAGAGGTGACAAGAATACATAGAATAACTATACAAGAGGAGTAAATGAACCAGATAACCATGATCGTGTGATCACTCACTTACAGTCAGACATCGTGGAGTGGGAACTCAAGCGGGCCTTAGGAAGCAACCTGACGAACAAAGCTAATGCAGGTTATGGAATTCCAGCTGAGCTGTTTCAAATCCTGAAAGATGATGTAGTGAAAGTGTTGCCCTCAATATGCCAGCAAATTTAGAAAACTCAGCAGTGGCCACAGGACTGGAAAAGGTCAATTTTCATTCCAATCCCAAAGAAAGCCAATTCCAAATAATGTTTAAACTGCAGCACAGTTGCACTCATCTCACATGCTAGCAAAGTAATGCTCAAAAATCTCCAAGATAGACTTCAACAGTACATGAATTGAGAACTTTCAGATGTTCAAGTTGGATTAAGAAAAGGTAGAGGAATCAGAGATCAAATTGCCAACATCTGTTGAATCATCGATAAAGCAAGAGAATTCCAGGAAAGCATCTACTTCTTCATTGACTATGCTAAATCCTTTGGCTGTGTGGATCATAATAAACTGTGTAAAATTCTTAAAGAGATGGGAATACCAGACCACCTTAGCTGCCTCCTGAGAAATCTGTGTGCAGGTCAAGAATCAACAGTTAGAACTGGACATGGAACAATGGACTGGTTCCAAATTGGGAAAGGAGTATGTCAAGGCTGTGTATTGTCACCTTGCTTATTTAAATTATATGCAGAGCACATCATGCAAAATGCCAGACTAGATGAAGCCCAAGCTGGAATCAAGACTGCCAGGAGAAATATCAATAACATCAGATATGCAGATGACACCACCCTATGGCAGAAAGCAAAGAGGAAGTAAAGAGCCTCTTGATGAAAATGAAAGAGGAGAGTAGAAATGTTGGCTTAAACCTCAGCATTCAAGCAACTAAGATCATGGTATCTGGTCCCATCACTTCATGGCAAATAGATGGAGAAACATGGAAACAGTGACAGGTTTTATTTTCTTGGGATCCAAAATCACTGCAGATGGTGATTGCTGTGATGAAATTAAAAAATGTTTGTTCCTTGATAAAAAAGCTATGACCAACCTAGACAGTATATTAAAAAGCAGAGACATTACTTTGCCAACAAAAGTCTGTCTAGTCAAGGCTATGATTTTTCCAGTAGTCATGTATGGATGTGAGAGTTGGACTATAAAGAAAGCTGAGCACTGAAGAATTGATGCTTTTGAACTGTGGTGTTGAAGAAGGCTCTTTAGAGTCCCTTGGACTGCAAGGAGGTCAAATCAGTCCATCCTAAAGGAAATCAGTCCTGAACATTCATTGGAAGGACTGATGTTGAAGCTGAAGCTCCAATACTTTGGCCACCTGATGCAAAGAACTGACTCATTGGAAAAGACTCTGATGCTGGGAAAGATTGAAGGCAGGAGGAGAAGGAGATGATAGAGGATGAGATGGTTGGATGGCATCACTGACTCGATGGATATGAGTTTGAGTAAGCTCCAGGAGTTGGTGAGGGACAGGGAAGCCTGGTGTACTGCAGTCCATGGGGTTGCAAAGAGTCAGACATGACTGAGGGTATGAACTGAACTGAACAATTCATTCAAGTTTGTCTTCAACTTTCTCCTCCACATCTTTTAGATATTCTGACGTTTCTTTAGACTGTAGCTCCATGGAAATCAGAGAAGTACTTGATATTATTTACTTATTTTTAAAAAGATTCCTGTCTACATACTGTGCTAGTACTGGGATTCCAAAGACCAAATATCCAACACAAATCAAGAAGACCACAGTCTAGTTAGGGCAAAAATCAAGCAAATTAGTAAGGTGCAATAAAACTGTATATACATCTTTGGAACCTACATTTGAGGGCAGAGATATTTTTCAGTCTTTGCCCCAGTGATCTGTTTCTATTCACAACACTCCAATACCAAATAGGTTGGCTTTGCCCCCCTCCACACTAACCATGTCTCCAAGTCTACAGACAAATTGGGTATCCTAAGTACCTCTGGTAGAACTGGGATAAGAAGGTAAGAGTCAAAAACAGGAAGTTGGGAGATGATGTATATCTGGTGAAAGGCTGTCACAGTGAGGAGGGAAGTGAAATAAGGTAGAGGTCAGGGGAAAGAAGAGCCAGTCACAGAGCTGTGAGTGTAACAGAGGATCATGTTAGGAACAGAGGGCAGTGAGTTGGCCTGAGGAGAGCTTTGTTCCTTGGATAGCGAAACACTTGCCTGGAAGAGGAGGTGCTTGGAACCCTGCACTTTATTCTTCTTTTCTGAACATCACTAAAATTTAATTTGAAATTTTCTGCATTTACATTTTTTTGAAGAACAAGTTCTTTGTTTCATTGATACTTCTGTTTTTCTGGTCTCTACTTAATTTATTTCTGCTCTAATCTTTGTTTTCTTTCCCTCTGTTAACTTTGAATCTAATTTGTTCTTCTTTTTCTAGTTCCCTGAGGTATAAAGTTAGGTTGTTTGAGATCTTCTAATTTCTTAATATATGTGGGATTTTTTTTTTTGCTATAAATTTTCCCCTCAGAGCTGCTTTTGATGCATTCTATAATAGCTGATATATTATATCTCCATTTTCATTTTCATTTTCAACATAATTTTTATTTCACCTTTCATTTCTTCTTTGACCCAGTGATTGCTGAGAAGTACATTGTCTAGTTTCCACAAATTTATAGATCCTCTTACTTTTCTCTTGCTGATATTTAGTTTCATATCATTGTGGTTAGAAAATATAGTTGGTATGACTTCAATTTTCTTTAATTTGTTAATATTTGCTTTGTACCCTATCACATGATCTATCCTAGAGAATTTTCCAAATGCACTTGAGAAGGAAGTGCCTTCTGCTGATATAAGATGAAATATTCTGTATATGTCTGTTAAGTTCATTCATTCTAGAGTACCATCAAGTGTTTCCTCATTGATTTTCTGTCTGGACCAGCAGTCTACAACATTTTTGACACCAGGGATTGCTTTTGTGGGAGACACTTTTTCCATAGGTGAGGGGGGTTGTTTTGGGATGATGCACGCACATGACACTTATTGTGCACTTTCTTTCTATTATTATTACATTAGCCCCACCTCAGATCATCAGGCATTAGCTCTCAGAGGTTAGGGACCTCTTGTCTGGACCATCTATCCACTGCTGTCAGTGGAATATTGAAGTTCCCTACTATTATTCTATTCTAAGGGTCCTACAAATGATGACAATAGTGCAGCTCTCTTTAAGATGTGATTATCTTCAGTAGACCTCTCTCTCCCTTCTTGCTTCAGGCCCTCCATCCTTCTAGAAACTCTCCTGAAACACAGTCTCCCAGATGATGATTTCACTTTGGGTCAGACTGAGCCTGAGGTGTCTGAGCATCATGGAAGGGAAATGTTCACGAGGTGTTGGAATTTACACACATATATACATGCGTGTGTGCATCTGTTGTTCAGTCATACCCAACTCTGTGACCCCACGAACTATAGCCTTCCAAGTTCCTCTGCCCATGGGATTTTTCAAGCAAGAATACTGGAGTGGGTTGCCATTTTTCCTCCTCCAGGAGATCGTCCCAACTCAGGGATCAAACCTATGTCTCCTGTGTCTTCTGCACTGCAGGTGGATTCTTTACTTGCTGAGCCATCAGGGAAACCCATATACATAAGTACATAGTATATTAAAGCAAACAATGTATTAGTAAAAAATATGTATATTTAGTTATATCATATATGTTAGTTTTGATTCTTTTGTAAAAAACCATGTGCAGAAAGTCCAAGTCCTAACATTATTTTAATGATTTAAGGTAAAAATACAAGCTGCAGTCATTTTGTCAAATAATAATCATGTTTCATGTACAAAAGGAGTTACATAAGGGCTAAAACAATTACATAAGAGCTATTCCTTGAGATAACCATTGTATTTCAGTATATAGCAGAAGTGCTTCATGCAAAATTTCCATTTCATCTTACACAATATTTAAAAGATGAATTCCAAGCTTAAACTTTAAGAAAATTAGTCTATTGGACTCTGTGGGAGAAGGTGAGGGTGGGATGATTTGAGAGAACAGCATTGAAACATGTATATTATCATACATGAAACAGATCACCAGTCCAGGTTCGATACATGAGACAGGGTGCTCAGGGCTGGTGCACTGGGATGACCCTGAGGGATGGGAAGAGGAGGGAGGTGGGATGGGGGATCGGGATGGGGAACACATGTACACCCATGTCTGATTCATGTCAATGTATGGCAAAACCAATATAATGTTGTAATTAGCCTCCAATTAAAAGAAAAAGAAAATTATGAATTTTACTGTTTATAGTTTTTATAAAGAACACTCTAAAGAGAAACTTACTTTTTTCTGTAAGTGAAGAATATTATGACTGCAGACACAGTTAGGTACTTTGATTCATGCTAAGGTGCTAGAAGTTTTAGCCAATATTTCTTTTACAACATCAGTTCAAGTGTCAACATGATTTTTGCCTGAAAAAAAGTGACTCATATAGAAACTATGGCAATTCGGACTTGAGCATTTCATAGACATTTTCTCAAAAAATGAACCAAATGAGCCTATCACTTCATGGAAAACAACTGACAGCATTTTTTGCCAAAGATAAAATTGGAGCTTTCCAGTGAAACTTTGGAAAACTAGTATCAGCCACCATCAGCTTTAAGAGCTTTTTGATTCTTTCCAATACAAAATAGCATCATTTCTGATAAGATGACTGGTAATATTAATGTATTTGTAAAAAATTGTACGAGGGAATATGTCAATGTTTGGAAGCTCTGTATAACTCAGGGAGCCAATATTTTCCAAAAGACAAAAATCATGCATTATTAAAACAATCATTTAAAGTACAAAAAGGACTAATGGATTTTAATGCAAAACAGTGTTAAAATTTCTTTGATATAGTTTCAGAATTTTGCTGCAAAAAAAATCTTTAAGAAAGTTTTGATGTATAAGCAAAGCAGAATATCAACAACTATTTTAAAAGGTTATTAAAATATTCCTTCTTTTTCCAATTTACATATCAAGTCAGTTTTCTTTCAAATGCTTCAATAGGATGATTTATAATAGATTGAATGCTGAAGTAAATAGAAGAATTAGTTGTCTTCTTTTAAATAAAACAGTAGAAATATTTATTAAAAAAGTAAAATAATACCACTCTTCTCCCTAACCTTTTGCTTTGAAAAACTTAGGATTTTTCATTAAAATGTTATTATATTAACAATGATGAGGTTTTGTTTTTTAAGGTTTTAGTTTTAAATTCTAAACTAATTTGAAAGCAAAAAAAGACTAAAAATGTAAAGATATATTGAGATTCATAGACGAGAACACTGAGATGAATAACTGAGAGAATAACTGAGATGAAGAGACTCTAAAGCAACTCTAGCTCTTCCCTTTTACTGATCTTAAGTACCAAATACCTATGAGAAAATCTTTTCCTCCCCGTAATTTTTCCTTGTTAGTCCTCCCCATCAATGGAGTCTTGCTAAAAGAAAGTATGCACTAAGTCACTTTAGTCGTGTCCAACTCCTTGCAACCCTGTGGACTGTAGCCCACCAGGCTTCTCTGTCCATGGGATTCTTTAGTCAAGAATACTGGAGTGGGTTGCCATGCCCTCCTCCAGGGAATCCCATGGCAAATAGAAGGGGAAAGGTGGAAGTAGTAACAGATTTCCTTTACTTGGGCTCCAAAATCTCTGTGGACAGTGAAATCAGAAGACAATTGCTTCTTGGCAGAAAAATGTCATGACAAACCTACACAGTATGTTGAAAAAGCAGAGACATTACTCTGCCAACAAAAGTCTGTATAGTCAAGGCTATGGTCTTCCCAGTGGTCACCTATGGTTGTGAGAGCTGGACAGTAAAGAAGGCAGAATGCCAAAGAATTGATGCCTTTGAACTGTGGTGCTGAAGACTCCTGAAAGTCCCTTGGACAGCAAGGAGATCAAACCAGTCAATCTTAAGGGGGATCTACCCTGAATATTCACTGAAAGGACTGATGCTGAAGCTCTAGTATTTTGGTCATCCAGTGCGAACAGACCACTCATTGGAAGTCCCTGGTACTAGGAAAGATTGAAGCCAGAAGGAGAAGAGGGAATCAGAGGATGAGATTGCTGGATGGCATCACTGACGCAATGAGCATGAACTTAGGCAAACTCCAGAAGATAGTGAGGAACAGGGACACCTGGCATGCTGCAGTCCATGAGTTCACAAAAAGTCAGACATGGCTGGGAGACTAATCAACAACAACAAACCTTATTCAGCTTCCACACAACCTACTCTGAAAGTCAGTCCTGCTTCTGCTGTTGACCTGGAGTGAGAAAAATAACTCAGTTACACCTAAGTGTAGCTTAGCACAATAATTCAATTGCATCTATCTCCACCTCTGAAAATAACCTCCCTTGAATTCTTCCCCTAACTCACTCACCAAAATCAAAGTTAAACTCTCTTGCTCCTATGCTTCTATAACACCTTGAAAAAATAAATGAAAGTGTTAGTCACTCCATCAGGTCTGACTCTTTGAAACACCAAGGACTGTAGTCCACAAGGCTTTTCTGTCCATGGAATTTTCTATGGAGTGGGTTGTCATTTCCTTCTCCAGGGGATTTCCTGACCCAGAAATGAAACTTCAGTCTCCCACATTACAGGCAAATTCTTTACTGTCTGAGCCACCACAGAGCCCCCTATAACATCTTATACTTCTATTAATAACATATTATTTTTTCTTCATGAGTCTTATCTTTACACATCTTTCTCATCATTGGATTATCAACTTATTTCAGATGATAATAACTGTGTTTCCCTAATTTCTTTCTTTCCAATTAGTTGGAATGCATCAAACATTTGTTGGATTGAATTAGCCATATGATTTCTACTGATTGTAACTCTGAAGTTTCTGTGATGAGGATGCTGTTACTCACTAAATTATCTCAAATAAATACTAGAGATGATCCCACCTTATCCACTTGGCAAATATTTACTCATTCTTTAAGACTTCACTCAGGGATCTCTTCCTCCCCCAGTATAATGACCACATTCTCCTCTATGCATTTCATGCACAAGGAGCTGTGGATCATCAAAAACACTATCCCTCTCTCATCAGTTCTTCAGAAAGAATCTCTGTGATGCTAGAATTTAAAGTTTAACATTCCTAGAAAAATGCATTATAGCAGCCTTTTGTAGCCTATTCTGCTGAATGTGGTCCCTCGAGGTGTTTCTTGAAAAAGGCGTGCACCGTCAGATAAAATCTATAGGTACAGCATTACTACATCCTTTGAAGATGTATCGCACAGAATACTGTTTTCTGTGAAGTCAGTTTCAAAAGAAATAAGGAAAGCAGTTGAAATTTCTTTGGCTAGGATTGTTTAGCTCTTCTGTCCCAGGACTTCTGCTTTTATTTTTTTCCTTTCACTTTATGCCTGTTGACATGCCAGGGAATTCCGATTCTATGAAAAACACTTTGGAAAATGGTAATGATAGGACTAAATGTGATTTCTTCACACATAATTTGGCAGAATGACTAAGTTTGCATCTGGTCTGGTTTCCTTTATTTTTTTTCATATCGCTTTATGCTTTGACTTGCATCTATTCCCGGGGACTACCCAAGATGTAGGGTAGTAGAGTACTCTTATCTCTATTTTATAGAAAGAAAAAGATTTACCAGGGTTAAGTGACTTTTCAGTGGTCCCCCGTTGACAGACAGCAGAGCGGGGTTACAGCACTGGCCTTCTACCCTAAAGGGCTTCTTTGGGGTTCCATGCTGCTCCCTATATGGGCATGTCAGCTCAGGGAATGCAACATTCATTTCTTTTTCTTTTACTTACAACTTTAATGTCTATTTAATCACAAGGAAAATCGAGTGTTGTCTTTAGAGTCAGACAAAGACAAATCTGGTTTGAAGCTTCAGCTCTTCAACTGGTGTCTGCTGTGCGACTTCTACAAATCACGTCACCTGTCTTATGTAGAAAGAAAGCATAGTGTTCACTTGTAGGGATTTTTGTGAAGTTTCAGATCATGTTCATAAACCACTTGTCCACTTCCTGGCACAAAGTTACCGTTTGATAGCTATTCATTCTTCTCCTCTTCTTTCATTCCCGAAGAATCTTAAACATTATGGGAGTGGAAAGCCTCTTTTAATGAAAGCAACTATTTGATACTAAAGCATCTTCAAGCCAAGAAGTCCACTTATAAATTTCCACATTTTGGAATACTTGACAGGTGTAGAAATCTGACAACTGCATATCGTCATCGTAGTGATAACAAGTTGAACACTTACCCGGCAGGGGGCAGAGGGGCTTCATATGATGGGAATCCCCTATCACCCCAACCTGATGTTGTAATAAAGTCATCTGGCCTATGTATCCAGCTGAGAGGAGGAAGAGTCATATTTCTTGAGAATCATAATAGCTGCCATTTACTGAACATTGACTGTACTAAGGCCTTCTTCCATGACATTTAAGTTTATCATCTCTAACTCTCATAACAATCCAGCAATGTAAATATTATTAGTCATTTATTATAACCCTCTTACAGATGTGATGATGACAATTCAGATTCCCTAGCTAACTATTCTGATTATGCAGCATTATCTATGTAGATGTATGTTAGTCAGTCAGTTGTATCTGATTCTTTGCTACCTCATGGACTGTAGACCACCAGGCTCTTCTGTCCATGAACTCACATATATTTATACACACCTGACCAAGAGCATCTAGGAATAGAATTGAGTGTCAAAAGCTATGGTCATTTAAAATTCTGATAGATTCTACCAATTTGCCCTCCAAAAAAGAGTTGTGCGAAATTAATACTCCTCAACAATGAATGAGTGTGACTTTTCTCTGGCAGTGAAAAGTGAAAATGTTAGTTACTCAGTTGTGTTTGACTCTTTGCAGCCCCATGGACTGAAGTCTGCCAAACTCCTCTGTCCATGGAATTATCCAGGAAAGAATACTGGAATGGATTGTGATTTCCTTCTCCAGGCAATCTTCCCAACCCAGGGATTGAACTTAGGTCTCTGACATTTGTAAGTAGATTTTTTACTATCTGAGCCACCAGGGAAGCCCCAGCAGTACTGTTTATCTACTTTAAAAGTTTTTCCAAATTAATGGGTAAAAATGATATCCTATCAAGGATGTTTTAATTTGTATTTCTTAATTTGTGAGGTTTAGTAACTTTTAAAATGTATTTTGGACATGTGGTGTTCTTTTTGTTTTGACTACATGTTATAGCCTTTTCTTTGTAGTTGTCTGTCTTTTAGGTTGTGGAAGACAACTTGACTTTGTTAAGCATTTGGAAAATATCTTTGTTCATTTAAAACAAACTGAAAGCAATCTAGTGAAAGTGTTAGTCGTGTCCAACTCTTTGCAATTTAGTCATGTCTGACTCTTTGCAATCCCATGGACTGTAGCCTGCCAGGCTTCTCTGCCCATGGAATTCTCCAGGCAAGAATATTGATATGGGTAACCATTCCTTTCTCCAGGGAATCTTCCTGACCCAGGAATCAAACCCAGGTCTCCTGCATTGCAGGCAGATTCTTTACTATCTAGCCACCAGGGAAGCCCTAATCAATCGATTTCATCAATGGGAAATAAGTTCATAATTTGTGATATATCCATACAATGGGATTCCATGCAGTTAAAAAAAGAAAGGGAGATTATCTGCACTGATGTGCAAAGATGTCCAAGATACATTACTAAATAGACTAGACAATGGCCTAATTATATCTGTAATAGACTCCCCACTACATCATTTATGTATACACATATATGTTTGTGCTCAGTCACTAAGTCATGTCCAACTTTTTGTCACCCCATGGACTACAGCACACCAGGCTGCCCTGTCCATGGGATTTTCCAGACAAAAATATTGGGCTGGGTTGCCATTTCTGCCTCCAGGGAGTCCTCCTGAGCCAGGGATTCAACCCGAGTCTCCTGTGTCTCCAGTATTGGCAGGTGGGTTCTTCACCCCTACGTCACCTGAGAAGCCTTGTATGCATGTATACATGTTTGTAAATTTCTGGATAATAAAGAGATGTGGATGTGAATGCTTCTGGTAAATACAAATGGAGAAGAGAAAAACAGTAAGGTAGTTTTCACAGTTTTTGTACAAATGAGCAAATGTTATTTTTATAATAAAAGTAATTATTAGGAACTTTTCAAAACTGATTTTAAAAAGTCACTTCTTTTTAGGTAGTAGAGTTGGTAGCAGGTCAGCCAGGCTCCCCTTTCTACACCATGCTTCCCTGAGCAGAATCAAGGCTTTCCTGCAATACATTGACATTTCCAGTGGCAGGCTTTCATGGTCTTCCTGCTTTCAGCAAGACCAAGGGAAACCTCTATGAGAGGTGGGAAGAACAATAGGATGGAAGGTGGGAGGCAGAAGAGTTATCTGAAGATGCAGCCTCATGAGGGATGAGGTGCATGCTTTTTTTCTTACTCATGATGATGATACTACATTATCTTATAAAACTGAGGCTTTTCAGAAGCTATGTTTTCAAGGCTGAGGTCAAGGTACCTCTATTGCGAGGCAGAACAAATAGACAGGAGGGGGCAAATTTTCTAGAAAGGAGAAATGAGGTTAGTGCCAGAAGCAGAAGTTAAGTGAATCATGGGCTGATGATTCAGTAGCAAATCACCTTTGGGGATTGTCCCATCCACTAGAGTCTGATTGCTTTACAAGGAACTTGAGGAGCAAGAGAACCACCTGTATTCCTCAGGAGGTAGTAGTATAAAATTCCTTGCTTTTCAGACTTTGCTCCTTAAGAACCCCTGACATCATTGGCCAAATGAGATGCACCTCCTTATCAGTTAAATATGAAGCATCATGTTTTGTTAATATCTATATAAATTTTAACCCTATTCTATAATCATCTGTTGATTGTAATAAAATTATTTTTATTCTCTGTATTTTCAATGACACCTGTCGACTAGGAAAATGAACTGTATACGCCCTGAGTGCGTACATTACTGACAGGAAAGGGGAGAGATCTCTTGTACCAGATATGTCTGGCTTGTTATGATCTACTTGTTAGTTGTCCTTGTTCATGACATTCAGTTGCTAAACTGCAACTACCTTATTTATTTGTAAAAGAAAAACAGTAATCCTACCTGTATAGAACCCTGTGAGAACTAAATGAAATAAAAATATATTGCAGTGCCTTTCACTACAGAGATATATTAATAACTAATGCTTACTGACCCCACCTCAGATGGTAGAGAATCCGCCTGCAAAGCAAGAGACCCGGGTTTGATTCCTCGGCCAGGAAGGTCCCCTGGAAAAGGAAATGGCAACGCACTGAGTATTCTTCCCTGGGAAATCTCCTGGACAAAGGAACCTGGCGGGCTATAGGCCATAAGGTCTCAAAAAATCCCACAGGGCTTAGTGACTAAACAGCTATAAACAGTGACTGAACAACAGCAACAAACACTTACTGAATGGTTACTATTAAAGTAAGCAGTTAAGGCCCGTCACGTAGCTACTTTGTCTTTCATTTTAGAAATGAAGTAGCAGAGACTTAAAGCAGTTATGCTAATAAATTATCAAAGCCAGGATTTGAACCAAGCAGGGTTTCTGCAGAGCCAGCTTATTTAAGTGAACTGCCTTCCAGTGCCAGGGTTGGAGATTGTCACACATAATTTTGATGACCAACTTAGACAGCATATTAAAAAGTGGAGGCATTGTTTTGCTTACCAAGGTCTGTCTTGTCAAGCCTATGGTTTTTCCAGTAGTCATGTATGGATGTGAGAGTTGGACATAAAGAAAGCTGAGCACTGAAGAATTGATGCTTGTGAACTGTGGTGTTGAAGAAGACTCTTGAGAGTCCCTTGAACTGCAAGAAGATCCAACCAGTCCATCCTGAAGATCAGTCCTGGGTGTTCATTGGAAGGACTGATGATGAAGCTGAAACTCCAATACTTTGGCCACTTTATGTGAAGAACTGACTCATTTGAAAAGACACTGAAGCTGAGAAAATTGAAGATGGGAAAAGAGGATGACAGATGATGAGATGGTTTGTTGGCATCACTGACTTGATGGACATGAGTTTGAGCAAGTTCCAAGAGTTGGTAATGGACAGGGAAGCCTGGCATACTGCAGTTCATGGGGTTGCCAAGAGATCGACTCTACAGAGTGACTGGACTGAACTGAATTTTGATGAATTTTCCAAATACCAAAAATGGAATGTTGATACTGTCAGTTGTGTGTTTAAAAACAGAGATTTTACTAAAGGAATTGAACTGTTGGGTAGCATTTCATTCACCAAAACACCATCAGATGTAGCCTCAAGGCTTTATCTCATTAATATTTTGCCCTTAAGGAAGAAAGGTCTTCCTGGCCTAAAGGTGGCTATATATATGAATATATATATACATATATATATTCCTTGAATTGCATGGTCATTATGCACTGTATATTAAGTTTTTGGGTTGCCCACTATGTGCTAAAACTAGGTTCTATTCAAGCCCCTGGGAATACAAAACTAAGTAAAACAGAGTCGCTACTACCCTCAAAGCTCACAGTTAGAGCCGTGGATTTCAAGTAGTCGAACCACAACCCAAAGTAAGAAATGCATTTTACATTGAACTTTGTACAACACACATACCTACACAAATGCACGTATAATATGTACAGTATGGTTAAATTTCATAAAATAATCTTACTATATGCAATGTACTATGATATTTTCTTTTTGTTCTACGTTATTTCACTCCATTTTATTCTAGTCTATTCTGTTTTTCACATGTTGAATGCCCTAAATTATTTCAAGACAGTAATGGATTGTGACATGTAATTTGAAAAGTACTAGTCTATGGAAAGAGTTATTGTTTAGTCCCTAAGTTGTGTCTGATTCTTTTGCAACCCCATGGACTGAAGCCCGCCAGGCTCCTCTGTCCATAGGATTTCCCAGGCAAGAATACTGGAGTGGGTTGCCGTTTTCTACTCCAGGGGATCTTCCCAACCCAGGGATCAAACTTGCATCTCCGACATTGGCAGGTGCATGTTTCACCACTGAGTCACCTGAGAGAAGCAGTTAAGAGGGCAAGTTCAATATAACATGGGAATACTCTAAGAGCCATCTAGACAATGAACTCTTGGAGATGAAGGAAAGAAGCCAATTCATCCTAGGGGTTGTTAGGGCAGGAACACTAGCATGATCTCTGAGCCTCAGTTCATCCCTTGAAGGATAAGAAAATTGGTGGGAAATGGGAGGGGGGATGATCCAAGCAAATAAAACACCATATGTAGGTGTGAGAGGAGATGGTAAAAAGCCAAGCAAAAGAGGACAGGGGAAGGATGCTAGTTTGAGTTTGAGTTTGCACATCAGGCAAAGGACAACCATACTATGAGAAAACCTAAACTTACTGGATACCCTATTATAATAGAAGCAGTCAGTTCACATTCATTAGCATGATTTCCACATCTAGCCATGACGTCCATTGACTCTCTGCTTGGGGCCAGCACATTCTGCGCTAAAGCCAAAGAAGAGGAAGCTTGAACTTTGACCTTAAGAGAATCAGTTTAAGTAAAAAGTCAGACATCTATACAAATAATTTTGATACCATGTAATTAGTTCCATAATAGCAGTATACACATAGCACAGTAAGTGTGCAGAGTGACTGTGAGATGGTCATTCTCATATCCTGCTGATGGGAGTCTAAATTCATATAAAATTTCTGGAAAGGAACTTGACAATATGTTTCGATAGACTTAGAAATATTCACAGCCTTTGGCCAAACAATTTTGCTTATAGGAGGCTATCTTAAGGGTAACTCAAAAAGAGACCCAACCCTCATATGGCAGCTGTGTCTCACCACAATGTTGTGATAAAAAGAAATATAGTGTGGCAACCAAATGTATTTGAAATTGGCCCCAATCTTAACTACGTCTCTGGAAGAACACTAAAGGGAATCCAGTATAGCTGCATTTTACACATGGTGATACGGAATGGTGTGAAGGAGTTTATCTTGTCTGCATATGTACCCCAGAAAGGGCCTGTGTTCTATGCCAGAGTCAATGCGTGGGGAAGGGAGGTATGAAAACGAGTGAGAGAAATAAAACCATCCAAAATTAAACTAATTTGGTACAAGAAGGAGCGGAGAACCAGAGCTGGACTGCTATGAGAATGTGATCTCCATGGAAATGTGTCCAACAGTGGGGGGAACTTCCATGCAATGTGAAACAAACTTTAAAAAGTATTTAAATTACCTCAAGTATCATCTGGATTTCATTTATAAGGATGAAAAATTTCTCCAGAAGATACAAAGTAATGATCAATTAAAGGATATATTCTTATGGGCTTCCCTGGTGGCTTAGGTGGTAAAGATTCTTCCTGCAATGCTGGAGACCTGGGTTTGATCCCTGGGTCAGGAAGATCCCTTGGAGCACGGCATGGCAACCCACTCCAGTACTCTTGCCTGGAGAATCCCATGGACAGGGGAACCTGGTGGGCTACAGTTCATGGGGTCACAAAGAGTCGGACATGACTGAGTGACTAAGCACACGGCACACCTATTCTTATGATATAATATGTGCATCTGTTGACTGTCATAGGGTAGAAAAGTTGTTTAGAGACTGGAGAAAGAATATAAGAACATAAAATAGAACAGTAAAAAGTATACCAAAACAATAACATGGAATATGTTTATTATTTTTTTTTTTACTTTTCTATACTTTCTACACTGTATGTAATGAACATGTATTACTTTCTTTATGCAGAAATTTATTTTTTAAAACCATTGGCAGGGAAAGGAAAATTATTAAAATCTGGGATTAGGAAATAATTACAAGAACCAGTTTTAACATTCTAGATACCTGCTAGGTTTTATCCCAAGAAGCGGACAAGATAATAATTATCATATGTAAAATTTGAGTATGGAAACTATGTTGTGCAAAGTATTAAATGTTTTTATTTTAAAAGTGTCCTATAGGCAAGTGCTTATTTGCATAGGCTATTTAAAAGTAGGACTTTAAGGAGCTTTTGTCATTAATAATCACAACTAGAGCTTCCCTCATATCTCAGCTGGTCAAGAATCTGCCTGCAATGCAGGAGACCCTGGTTCAATTCCTGGGTCAGGAAGATCCCCTGGAGAAGGGAACAGCTACCCACTTCAGTATTCTGGCCTAGAGAATTTCATGGACTGTATAGTCCATGCGGTTGCAAAGAGTCGGACATGACTGAACAACTTTCACTTCACAGCAAGTAGATCCTTAAATTTTTTGTCCTCACAGCAATTCTGTGAGTTGAATACTGTCCACATGTTTCAGACAAGGAAACTTAGTGTTGTGGTGATTAAGATGTTTATCTAGATGCACAGATAATCGATAGACTCAGAGTACAATACACATTTGTCCTTTCTGTCACACTTTTCCTTTAACTAAGTAGTTACACTGGAGGAAATGTCAGATTATTTGCAATAGGGGAAAAGCGAAAGGTCTAGGAATGTCATATGGGCCAAAATTTCAGACAAAAGCACATCCCTTAATCTTCATTTTTTTCTTTCTTTTTTTTTTTTTTAAACTTCTTCCTTCCATTATGCAATGGCACCAACTGAGCTGAGAAATCTATTCTCTAGAGCAGTGTGGAGAAAGGAGTGGGAAGGTCTGTCTAAAGTTTTTACTAATCCTTGGGAGCTCCCTAGCACTTTTTTAAATGAAAAGCATTCTACTAGCACCACAGATGTTTCAAGCTGTTTTTAAAAGACTATTTGAAACTTCATAGGTTGAAACTTTAGCTTATAATTCACCTTGGAATGAACCAGGGTTGATTACTGCTACCAATTCTTACCTTCTTCAGAATTCCAGCTCTAATCACTTACATTAAGCTCTGTCCCACTCAGTCATTTAAGCATATGATGGCCAGCAAAAAATGAACAGCAACATCAGGTCACAGTGAGAGGTGTTATCCAGCCTTATAACTGTGAGTCATGCACATGACCACTAATTTGGTCCTCTTTATCCTCCATCCCCAAATGGTATAGGTCCAATTTTATCACAGGTGACCTTGGCTTGCAGTGGCTTGAAGCAGGGTTTTGTTTCCTGGCCGAAGATTGAGGTTAGGCAGTGGCAGTGGGAGCACTGAATCCTAGCCACTAGACAAGTCACCAGTGACAAGACTCCTGACCCTTCGGGCTTTGTAGAAAATAAATTCCACAAAGAAAGTAGTGAAAGAAGTAAAGTGTTTGTTAAAAGGGAAAGGAAGTATAGGCACAGTGGGCAGGCTCAGAGAGCGAGTTGTGCCCTGTGGTCATCTGAATCATTTATACAGGGCTTCCTTCCAGATGTCCTTTGGCCAATCATCCTGCTTTACCTGGTTCTGAGTCTGTATTTGGTTTATCTCTGGATCCTCCCATATATGCATGCACATCTCATAGCCAAGACAGATTTTAAGGAAGAGGGTAGGTTGACATCACTTCCTTTTTGACTTCCAAAGAGCCTATCTGCACACATACAGTTGGGAAGTTCTCCTTGACCTGGAGAATGAGAAATATCCGGGCAGGATTTAACTCTTCCTGCTCTTCATCTTAAAGTATCTGTCCACAGGAGACAAACTCCAGCTGATCAGAGTGACGGGGCCCCATCTGTCTCCTGCCTCAAGTTGAATTTGTGAGGTTCAATTCTGCCTTGCTTTTATTTTTCAAATTCAGATTCTTTTCTAGGATTTCCTTCAACTCCAAATTGGTTGAAGCTTGACTATCTCTCTAGCCTGTTCTCAGCCACCAGAGTCAGCAAAGATTGTCTTCTGTCATCTCTTGTCTGCAAAGATTCACTACATGACTGGTATTCCTTTTAGAAAGTTCACACAGTACCAACACACCTCAAGATATGACTCTCAGCTTTACCAGATTGCTCTAACACCTGATTTTTAATTTCCCTGACTTGGAGACCACCTGTCGAGACCATCTATTGTCCTGATATTCCTTACCCTAATGATTAGCTCTCTCCTTAGTGACGCTCTCCAGAAATTTCCTCAATTTGCTCCTTGAGTTTCCTCAAGACTAATGAATGCTAATCAGCTAAGGATGCTAATCTCCATTCATTATTGCTTCTTATCCTCATGAGTTGGAATTGAGGCATAGATAACTTTTTATACATATCTTTGAATTTTCCTCTCATCTAGGCATTGTGAAAAGTCTTATAGAATGTGAAAATGCTCATGAAATAGTTTTACCTTTATTGTGTGAAATTTATTGACTTTTTAATAAGGAAAATATGGATAAAAATAATTCTAAGATAATCTGAAATGCATATGTGTCAAATAAAGCAATGAGGTTTGGAAATGAAAAACAGTGTAATTGTTTTGTCTGTAGCTATCAAGAAAGCTTTCTGGAAAAGAAAGAATTTGAGCTGAGCTTTGAAGCAGGAGGAATTTAAATACAGGTGCAGGAAGATATTCTAAACACTGGGAATGAAAAATGTGAACATGTAAGACAGTGTATGGTAGGCTTTAGGCTTCCCAGTGGCTCAGTGGTAAAGAATCTGCCTGAAATACAGGAAACATGCGAGATGCGAGTTGGAACCCTAGGTCAGAAAGATCCCCTGGAGGAGGGCATGGTACCCCACTCCAGTATTCTTGCCTGGAGAATGCTATGGACAGAGAAGCCTGATGGGCTACAGTCCATGGCATCACAAAGAGCTGGACATGACTGAAGTGACTAAGCACACACATGCACACACATGGTAGGTTTTGGTTTTAAGAATTCTCTGTGTGTTTGGGCATGAGGACACTTGGAAAGAAATTGAAGGAGGTGTCTGGAAAATTAGCTTCATACTTGATCTTGAAGAAATCTAAATTATGATAAGGACCCTGGGCTTTGTTAATCGATGTAGTTACTGTCAGGTTTTGAGCAGCAGCTGTATGCTATGCTTACCTAGTTGCTTTCTCCAGCCTTTATACTCACTAGTAGGAGTCATGCATTGGTAGGTGACCTGGGATATCAGAGAGAATGGATGGGAGCAAGGGAGAGGAGAGACAGGAAACCCACCAAAATCTGCTCCCTTAAGTGAAGTGAGAGGATGAGAGTCTCTATCGAGGTAGAGGTGGTGGGAAAGTAGAAGTTATGACTGCAATGGGTAAAGAATCTCTGCAGCCTACACTCTGACTTAGCAGATGCTGCAATTATGGATGCAAAACATTTTCCATTACAGTTCTCACTTTTGGCTACTCACAGTTACTTATGATCTCAATTTCTGAAGGGTAATCTCAGATCCAAGGCAGTTTTTGGAAATATTTTGGGAAAGATTCCATCTGCGTCACATCAAAAAAAATCAAAACCACATTTCTATAGGGAGAAAAAAAGAAGGAAAAAAATGTGTTTTTTTTTTTTTTTTTTTAAGTATCCAACATGAAAGTCTTCTTTTAATAAGTCACACTCACATTCCCTTAAGCTGGTTACAAAATAAGAAGTAAGATTTGGTGGATTTCATTCCAACCAACAGTTTAAAACAAACAGCAATTTAATTTTTTATTTTGTTGTTGTTGTTTTGTTTTGTTTTAAGACTACTGAAGCCTGACCTTGAGTAAGCTTCTGAAATGAATAGTTGATATTAATAGGACTCTTTCCTTCCCAGAGGAACCTGGAACCTTCTGAGCTTGGGGTCCAGGGTCTTGGGGTCTAGAGTCCCAGACAAAGAATTCCCTCCATTAAGTTGGAACTGCCACATGTCTTAAATTCAGAAGGTAATTTTGGCAGATGGATAAGAGAGATGTGTTGGAAACAAAGACCCTCCAGCTTGGAAGAAATGTTAAAGGTCATCAGCTTCCAACTCTTCATTCTAGGGATAATGAAACTCAGTTAAGAAGATTAAACAACTTGCCCAAAGTCCAATATTAATTTATTACAGAACCAGAACTATAACATGAAGTTTCTTTATTTCCAGATTATGTCACTCTTATGTTTAAAATTATTCATCACTCCAGATACTGCCCAAAGCAGAATGTTAGAAGTTCTTTCCATACTCAGTGGCTAGCAGTTGACAGGATGCTGGGAGTAGAAGATATGGATCCTTGGGATCATATGAAAAATGCTGAGACTTCTTTAAATATACACAGTCTATAAAGTTCTGCTGGCAAAATTTTCTCTTCCTCCACTCTCATAACCCCTTCCACAAGCTATTTCTCTATCACTTCTTCTGACTTGCAGAGTTGCCCTTAATAGTCATTTCCATTTTAACTTAATTTCACCTTCTACCTCCTAATCTTTCTTCCCCTAATCTCATGTCCCAATCCCACCAAATCAAGATAATATGTAAATACTTCCAATTCAAGAGTGACTGCTTGCCTAGAGATTTTTAGGGATTTTTCCACAATGATGGGAGGATGACATTGTAAGCATATAGGCATGACGTTGAAAGTTTATAGGCATCAACTTTTCGAATAGTTTGGAGACTGACTTCCTAGACAATGTAGGTAAAAACAAGAATATAATGAATAGACTTTACATGAATCATTTCTCATTACTTCATCATGAATTCCCCTGCCACAAATTGTTAAGTACTGAAGGGCCTTAAAGAATATAGATGAAAACATATAATATCATGCTAGTTCCTCTTTTGTTGAGGCAGGAAAAATACTGTATCTATCAATGATGCATAAAAACTAACTACATCACTGGGAGTGGACAAGACAAGGAAATTCATTACTGCAATTTTGGTGGTCTGTGTTCATAAATGCAAGAACTGAATAAGCAAAGAAACAAAGGTATGTGAAGAATATGAGGCAGCACAGCATGCCAGGTTCTGGAAGTATTTTCACATGCCATATCTCATTTAACATTCACTCCAAATCTTAGTGGTAGGTTCTTAATTGTAACACTTCACTTTTAAAATTTTTAGTAAAAAATCAGGGAAAGGAAGAATTGTCCCTAAATTGGTGAAGGACAAAGAGGTGACTGAACACTAAGTTTATTTTATTGGAAATGTCATGTTCTCTCTTCTAAACCCTGATGCCTCCTAGATCAAGTCTGTAGGTTAAAATTGTAATAGTTATTGGGCACTTCTTACAGTCTAGGCACTATTCTAAGTGCTTTGCATGTTCAGTTCCTTTCATCTTCTTAACCACCCCCATGAGGTTAGTACTATTATTTTCTCCTTTTACAATTGAGGAAACCAAGGCACAGGGTAGTTAAATAATATGACCCCAATCACACGGCTCTTACATGACAGCTGCACCATGATTTAAAACCAGGTACTCTGGATCCAGAGCATGAATTCTTCACCATTAGGCCATAGCAACTCACTTAATTTTCTTCCATTTTGCTCTGTTCCATTCCATTATTTTCCATACTAGGGCTTCCCTGGTAGCTGAGCTGGTAAAGAATCCACCTGCAATGCAAGAGACCCTGGTTTGATTCCTGGGCCAGGAAAATCCCCTGGAGAAGGGATGGGCTACCCGCACCAGTATTCTTGGACTTCCTTGGTGGCTCAGATGGTAAAGAATCTGCCTGCAATGCAGGAGACCTGGATTGGGAAGATACCCTGGAGGAGGGCGTGGCAACCCACTCCAGTATTCTTGCCTGGAGAATCCCCATGGATAGAGGAGCCTGGAAGGCTACAGTCCATGGGGTCGCAAAGAGTCGGACACGACTGAGCAACCAAACACAGCATATTTTCCATTTATCCTTTTCTATTCTTTTCTTCCCTCACTCCTCTCTTACATCCTGCTTTCTTTCCCTCTCTCTTAATTTTTCCTCCAAACATTCACTGAATACCTACAATGTGCAAGAGATTATCATTCATAAGAGAATGACCTAAGGTTAAAGAACCAAGAGGGGGAGGCACATAACTATCATTTTAAGACAAGAGTTCCAGCTCTCACCACTACTATTCAACATAGTTTTGGAAGTTTTAGCCACAGCAATCAGAGAAGAGAAAGGAATAAAAGGAATCTAGATTGGAAAAGAAGAAATAAAACTCTCACTGTTTGCAGATGACATGATCCTCTACATAGAAAACCCTAAAGACACCACCAGAAACTTACTAGAGCTAATCAATGAATAGAGTAAAGTTGCAGGATATAAAATTAACACATAGAAATCCGTTGCATTCCTATACACTAACAACGAGAAACAGAGAGAGAAATTAAGGAAACAATTCCATTCACCATTGCAATGAAAAGAATTAAATACTGAGGAATAAATCTACCTAAAGAAACAAAAGATAGATATAGATATAGATATAGATATAGATATATAACTATAAAACACTGATGAAAGAAATAAAAGATGACACAAATAGATGGAGAAATATACCGTGATCATGGATCAGAAGAATCAATACAGTGAAAATGAGTATACTACCCACAGCAATCTATAGATTCAATGCAATCCCTATCAAGGTACCAACGATATTTTCAGAGAACTAGAACAAATAATTTCATAATTTGTATGGAAATACAAAAAACCTCAAATAGACAAAGCAATCTTGAGAAGGAAGAATGGAACTGGAGGAATCAACCTGCCTGACTTCAGGCTCTACTACAAAGCTTGAATCATCAAGACAGTACTGGCACAAAGACAGAAATATAGATCAATGGAACAAAATAGAAAGCCCAGAGATAAATCCATGCCCCTATGGATGCCTTATCTTTGACCAAGGAGGCAAGAATATACAATGGAGAAAAGACAATCTCTTTAACAAGTGGTGCTGGGAAAACTGGTCAACCACTTGTAAAAGAACGAAACTCAAACACTTTCTAACACCATACACAAAAATAAACTCAAATGGATTAAAGATCTAAATGTAAGATCAGAAATCATAAAACTCCTACAAGAAAACACAGACAAAACACAGCAGGATCTGCTATGACCTACCTCCCAGAGTAATGGAAATAAAAGCAAAAGTAAACAAATGGAACCTAATTAAACTGAAAAGCTTTTGCAAAATGAAGGAAATTATAAGCAAGATGAAAAGACAGCCTTCAGACTGGGAGAAAATAATAGCAAATGAAGGAACTGATGAAGAATTAATCTCAAAAATATATAAGCAGCTCATGCAGCTCAATTCCAGAAAAATAAACAACCCAATTAAAAAGTGGGCCAAAGAACTAAACAGACACTTCTCTAAAGAAGACATACAGATGGATAACAAACACAAGAAAAGATGCTCAACATCACTCATTATCAGAGAAATGCAAATCAAAACCACAATGAGGTACCATCTCACACCAGTCAGAATGGCTGCTATTAAAAAGTCTACAAACAATAAATGCTGGAGAGGGTGTGGAGAAAAGGGAACCTTCTTACACTGTTGGTGGGAATGCAAACTAGTACAGCCACTATGGAGAACAGTGTGGAGATTCCTTTAAAAACTGGAAATAGAACGGCCATACAACCCAGCAATCCCACTGCTGGGCATATGCACCGAGGAAACCAGAATTGAAAGAGACCCATGTACCCCAATGTTCATCACAGAACTGTTTACAATAGCTAGGACATGGAAGCAACCTAGATGTCCATTGGCAGATGAATGGATAAGAAAGCCATGGTGCATATACACAATGGAATATTACTCAGCTATTAAAAAGAATGCATTTGAATCAGTTCAAATGAGGTGGATGAAATTGGAGCCTATTATACAGAGTGAAGTAAGTCAGAAAGAAAACCACCAATACAGTATCATAGCACATATATATGGAATTTAGATAATGGTAACGATGACCTTATATGCAAGACAGCAAAAGAGACACAGATGTAAATAACAGACTTTTGGACTCTGTAGGAGAAGGTGAGGGTGGGATAATTTGAGAGAATAGCATTGAAACATGTATATTGCCAAATGTGAAATAGATCACCAGTCCAGGTTCAATGCATGACACAGGGCTCTCAGGGCAACCCTGAGGGATGGGATGGGGAGGAAGGTGGGAAGGGGGTTCAGGATGGGGGACACATGTACACCCATGGCTGATTCATGTGAATGTATGGCAAAACCCACTATAATATTGTAAAGTAATTAACCTCCAATTAAAATAAATTAATTTACAAAAAAGAAAAGAAAAAAAATGAGTGTCATAAATACGAATACAGAAATATATATCCATAGATACATCGTACACATGCATGGGCAAAACTGGAGCTATCATCTGATTTCCTGCTTTTCAGTCCTCCCACATCAAGTCATGTTTTATTCCCAGAATAGAAGCAAGAACTATTCTGTCAAAATGCTAAGTCAGATCATGTCACTTCCTCTCTTCCAAACTGTCCAAAGCCTTCAGATATCACTTAGAGCAGAAGCCAAAATTCTTCAGTAGCTGCAAAGTCTTGCAAGACCTGAACCTCATTATTCCATTTTATGTAACTCTTGCTGCTTCAGCCACACTGGCCACCTCGATATTCCTTGTACTTGTGAAGCCTGCTTTGATGTTAGCCTCTTCCCTGAAATGCCCTTTTCCCAAATACATCTGCCTGGTTTATTCTCTTCTTTCTTTTTAGGCCTTTGCTCCAATATTAACTTCTCAGTGAGGCCCCTTCTGATGACCCAATTTGAAACAGAACTCCACCCTACACTTTGCTGCTTTGTTGTCCTATACAGCACTTACCACCATGGAAGTCATTATTTACTTTTCATCTTGTCATCATCCAACCCACTCCATTCCCCATAGAATGTAAATGATTATATTCTATATATTCTATTTAAAAATCCCTTAAATAGCAAAGGGATTTTTATCTGTTTTGTGTGCTTGTGCATCCCTAACACCTAGAATAATGTTTGCCATATGGTCGTTCACTAAATTATTTATTTTATTCACGAAAAAATATTTAATAGGGGAGGAAAGGAAACAGAAATACTTATAAAATTCCTCACAGAGATGGAGACATTTGAATTGATCGTTGAATAATGAGTAAGCAATCTGTTGACTAGATAAGGGTGAGGAGGAAGCATTTATGTAAAGACAGGAAGACACAGACATAGAGAACAGACTTGTGGACTCGGAGGGGTGGGGAAGGAAGGAGAGGGTGTG
This sequence comes from Odocoileus virginianus, assembly GCF_023699985.2. Lineage (NCBI taxonomy): Eukaryota > Metazoa > Chordata > Mammalia > Artiodactyla > Cervidae > Odocoileus > Odocoileus virginianus. Next base: position 20,339,644 of record NC_069678.1, on the reverse strand, counting down.
TTGTGTGGAGAGAGTAACATGGAAATATTCATTCAGTTCAGTTCAGTCACTCAGTCGTGTCCGACTCCTTGCAACCCCATGAATCACAGCACGCCAGGCCTCCCTGTCCATCACCAACTCCCGGAGTTTACTCAAACTCATGCCCATCGAGTCGGTGATGCCATCCAGCCATCTCATCCTCTGTCGTCCCCTTCTCCTCCTGCCCCCAATCCCTCCCAGCATCAGGGTCTTTTCCAAAGAGTCAACTCTTCGCATGAGGTGGCCAAAGTATTGGAGTTTCAGCTTCAGCATCAGTCCTTCCAATGAACACCCAGGACTGATCTCCTTCAGGATGGACTGGTTGGATCTCCTTGCAGTCCAAATTCATAATCATATATAAAATAGATAGCCAATGAAAATTCGCTGTATAACTCAGGGAAATTAAACCGGGGCTTGGTAACAGCCTCCTCGAGGGGTGAGATGGGGAGGGAGATGGGATAGAGGTTCAAGAGGGAGGGCACATGAGTAAACCTATGGCTGATTCATGTTGATGTTTGGTAGAAACAAACACAATACTGTAAAGCAATTACCCTTCAATTAAAAATAAATTTTAAAAAAGACAATGGAAGGACACTTAGTACATATAATACATGTAAGAACCCATCTATGACATGTATGTCTTTATAAAACAGATTAATAAATATAGATGGAAGATACAAAAACTACATAAGTAAATAACACGACTGACTTAGGGGACTGTAAGTAATATGGCATGACTGTGTTTGAATGTGGAATGGTAGGAACTGAAGTGAGAGAAAGAGAAGGCCATATACGTGATGGATAGAAACATCATTATTGTGGTGAAGTGACATTGCTGATGAGTTGTAATCATGAGAGTGACTTGATATGATCTTTATATGTCAGAAGGTACAACCTATTTTTTTTGAAATATGAAAGTGGAAAAGTGAAAATGTTAGTCGCTCAGTTGTCTCCGACTCTTTGCAACCCCATGGACTATAGCCCACCAGCGTCCTCTATCCATAGAATTCTCCAGGCAAGAATACTGGAGTGGGTAGCCATTCCCTTCTCCATGAGATCTTCTCAACTCAGGGATCAAAGCCAGGTTTCCTGCATTGCAGGAAGATTCCTTACAGTCTGAGACACAAAGAAACTAAATATAGTTTTCTAAAATATAGTAAATGAAGGGATAGTGACGCAGCTTAAGAATAAACAAAACAACATATATTTTAGCACTTACAATGTGAACTAGGACAATGACTGGAAATCAAGTGAAAGTAATGAATTTGATAGCCATTGAAAATAAAGAACATTCATGAAATCATGATCAATAAGCAAGGAGATTGTGTAAGGAGTGTTAGGACAAAGGGGAGTCTAAACGTAATGCCCAGATCTTAGGCTTGATAACCTGATGGATCTAGAGACGAGAGGAAAAGAGTAAGCTAGGCATAATTAGTTCTGAATGAGTCATGTTGAGTTGAAAGTACTTGTATTATATTCAGAGGATCACTGGGTAGGACAAAAAGAGGTGAATAGTTTTCTGATTAATCTGGAATGAACTGAGACCCACTACAAATAATGCAGCTCCATTAATTCATCTTGCACTAATGTGAGAATTGCCTAAGCCCATTTTGGAAGACTTTCAGTTTTACTGTATCTAGTAAACCTACATTATAATCACCAGAGATGCTTGCTAATGATGCAGATTCCATAGGTCTAGCTTTGAACTGGCATTATTAACAAGCAGTTTTATGATCCATGCCATATAGGGCCACCCAAGATGGACAGGTCATGATGCAGAGTTCTGACAAAACGTGGTCCAATGAGAAAGGAATGGCAAACCACTTCAGTATTCTTGCCTTGAGAACCACATGAACAGTATGAAAGTGAAAAAATATATGACACTGAAGGATGAAATTGGGCACCAGGTCCATAGGTGCCCAATAAGCTCCTGGAGAAGAGTGGAGAAATAGCTCCAGAAAGAATGAAATGGCTGAGTCAAAGCAAAAACAATGCCAAGTTGTGGACATGACTGGTGATGGGAGTAAAGTCCGATGCTGTAAAGAACAATATTGCATAGGAACCTGGAATGTTAGGTCCATGAATCAAGGAAAATTGGAAATGGCAAGAATGAAGAGATATTTTAGGAATAAGTTAAGTAAAATGGACTGGAATGGGTGACTTTAATTCAAATGACCATTATATCTACTACTGTGGGCAAGAAGCCCTTAGAAAAAATGGAGTAGCCCTCACAGTCAACAAGAGTCTGAAATGCAGACTCTTACTTGGGTGCAATCTCAAAAATGACAGAACGTTCTCATTTGTTTCCAAGGTAAACCATTCAATATCACAGTAATCCAAGCCTATGTCCCAAACACTAATGCTGAAGAAGATGAAGTTGAATGGTTCTGTGATGACCTACAAGATCTAGAAAAAGATGTCCTTTTCATTATAGGAAACTAGAATACAAAAGTAGGAAGCCAAGAAATACCTGAAGTAACAGGCAAGTTTGGCCTTGGAGTGCAAAATGAAGCAGGGCAAATGCTAATAGAGTTTTGCCAAGAGAACACACTGGTCATAGCAAACACCTTCTTCCAACAACACAAGAGAAGACTCTACACATGAACATCACCAGACGGTCAATACCAAAAAAAAGATTGCTTATATTATTTGTAGCCAAAGAAGAAGAAGCTCTATAAAGTCAGCAAAAACAATACCATGAGTTGACTGTGGCTCAGATTATGAACTCCTTATTGCAAAATTCAGACTTAAATTTAAAAAAGTAGGGAAAACCACCAGACCATTCAGGTATGACCTAAATCAAATCCCTTCTGATTATACAGTGAAAGTGACAAACAGATTCAAGGGATTAGACCTGATAGACAGAATGTCTGAAGAACTATGGGCAGAGATTCTTAACATTGTACAGGAGATAGTGATCACAACCATCCCCAAGAAAAAGAAATGCAAAAAGGCAAAGTGGTTTTCTGAGGAGGTCTTACAAAGAGCTGAGAAAAGAAGAGAAGTGAAGGGCAAAGGAGAATAGGAAAGATATATCCAGCTGAATGCAGAGTCCCAAAGAATAGCAAGGCAAGATAAGAAAGCCTTCCTAAATGATCAAAGAAATAGAGGAAAGCAGTAGAATGGAAAAGACTAAAGATCTTTTCAAAAAAATTAAAGATATTAAGGGAACATTTCTTACAAAGATGGGCACAATTACGGACAGAAATGGTATGGACCTAACAGATGCAGAATATATTAAGAAGAGGTCACAAGAAAACACAGAAGAACTATATAAAAAAGATTTTGATGACTCAGATAACCACAATGGTGTGATTACTCACCTAGAGCCATATATCCTGGAATGTGAAGTCAAGTGGGCCTTAGGAAGCATCTCTATGAACAAATCTAGTGGAAGTGCTGGAATTTGAGTTGAGCTATTTCAAATCCTAAAAGATGATGCTATTAAAGTGCTGCACTCAATATGCCAGCAAATTTGGAAAACTCAGCAGTGACCAGAGTACTGGAAAAGCTCAGTTTTCATTCCAATCCCAAAAAAAGACAATGCCAAAGAATGTTCAAACTACCACACAATTGCACTCTTCTCACACACAAGCAAAGTAATGCTCAAAATCATCCAAGCCAGGCTTCAACGGTACATGAACTAAGAACTTTCAGACGTTCATGCTGGGTTTAGAAAAGGCAGAAGAGCTAGAGATCAAATTGCCAACATCTGTTGGATCGTAGAAAAGGCAAGAGAATTCCAGAAAAACATCTACTTCTTCTTCATTGACTACACTAAAGCCTTTGACTCTGTGGATCAGTACAAACTGTGGAAAATTATTAAAGAAGTGGGAATACCAGACCACCTTATCTGCCTCCTGAGAAATCTGTGTGCAGGTCAAGAAGCAACAGTTAGAACCTTACATAGAACAAACGCCTGGTTCCAACCGGGAAAAGGAGTAATTCAAGGCTGTATATTGTCACTCTGCATATTTAACTTACATGTGGTGTACATCAAGCAAAATATCAGGCTGGATGAAGCATAAGTTGAAATCAAGATTGCCATGAGGAATATCAGCAATCAGATATGTAGATGACATCACCCTTATGGCAGAAAGCGAAGAAGAAATAAAGAGCCTCTTGATGAAGATGAAAAAGGGGAATGAAAAAGCTGGCTTAAAACTCAGCATTCACAAAACTAGGATTGTGGCATCCAGTCCCATCACTTCATGGCAAATAGGTGGGGAAACATGGAAACAGTGACAGACTTTATTTTCTTGGGCTCCAAAATCACTGCAGGTAGTGACTACAGTATGAAATTAAAAGATGCTTGCTCCTTGAAAGAAAAGCTATGAACAATCTAGACAGCATATTAAAAAGAGGAGACATTACTTTGCTGACAGAGTTCCATCTATTCAAAGCTATGGTTTTTCTAGTAGTCATGTATGGATGTGAGAGTTGAACCATAAAAAAAGCTTAGCACCAATGAATTGATGCTTTTGAACCATGGTGCTGGAGAAGACTTTTGAGAGCCCCATGGACTGCAAGGAGATCAAACCAATCAATCCTAAAGGAAATCAACCCTGAATATTTATAGGAAAGACTGATGCTGATGCTGTAGTACTTTGACCACCTGATGCAAAGAGCTAACTCATTTGAAAAGACCCTGATGCTGGGGAAGGTTGAAGGCAGGAGGAGAAGGGGATGACTACAGAAGAGATGGTTGGATGTCATCACAGACTTGATGGACATGAGTTTGAGCAAGCTCCAGGAGTTGGTGATGGACAGGGAAGCCTGGCATGCTGCAGTCCATGGGGCTGCGAAGAGTTGGCTACAACTGAGCGACTAAACTGAAAGAGTACTTTTAGGTGATTTTGATGCTGGTAGTTCATGGACTATATTTAGGGAAATGTTGATTTAGACAAAACTGAAATTGATAATAATGGCTGAAGGTTGACCAACTGCAGCACAATGTGTGACTCCTCCCCATCAGTCTGTATCCTGCTAATTTATCAAAACTTTCTGGCCCATTTCTTATACACCTTCCTTATGTTTCATTAGCATCTATTGAGCAGACTTTACAGTGATTGTCACATTTAACTCTCACAGCCATGGAAGGTAGGTATTTGCTACATTCTGAAGAGAAAGGAACAGAGCTCAGAGACTTTCGAGAGCATACCTGAGATCTTTGAATTAATCAATAATAATAGAGAATCATACTTTCACTGTCTGATTCCAAGACTTGCACACTTTCCACTGTGGCATGGCACTTCCTCCATAAAGCCTTACTGGTGAGTTGCTTCCTTTTTAAAAAAGCTTAAATGCCACAGATTTCAGCACTATTTAACATGTGCTACGGTGCATCTGGGCTTCCCAGGGGGCACTCGTGGTAAAAAGCTGCCGGCCAGGGGAGGAGATGTAAGAGATGCAGGTTCTATCCCTGGGTCAGGAAAATCCCCTGGAATAGGGCATGACAACCCGCTCCAGTATTCTTGTCTAGATAATCCAATGGACAGAGGAGTCTGGTGGACTACAGTCCATGGGGTCACAAAGGGTCTGACACAACTGAAGCGACTTAGCATGTGGTGCATTATTTACTAACTAATTTCCACGTATTAAATATACCCTTAACTCTACATTCTACGACCACAGACTCTCCTTTAGTTTTCTGACCATCCCAAAGGGCCAGGCACTCATAATGGTATTTAGTAGGAGTTCAACAGATGATGTACTTCACTTTCACTTTCTTTCCTTTTCAACAATGTACTCAATTCCCCTGAGGTTTCTGCTGGCGGCTCCAAGGGGTGGAAGATGCAGACTTCCTATGTGCTCTTGGGTGACTCACTGTCTTAAAGCCTCCTTTATAACATGAGAAAACTCATACAATTTTTTGGCACTTGAGTTACAGGAATTTTGGGAAGGGTAATGATGATGCTGTGGTAAGCCTGCAGTGAATCCAAGTAAAGATATTAATTTGTAAGTAGAATATGAATTACTTATTAAGGAGGGATAGTACTGTTTTCAAAAAAGAGAGAGAGAGAGATTTCTAAGTCTCTTTGCCAGAAAATTAACAGGTACTTCCTGTTCTCAGAAAATCCATTTACTTCCCCCAGGAGCAGGATGGGTTTAGTGTGCTCAATCTTCTGATAAGCAAAACAAGGTCTGGTGCAGACAAAGGGTCAAGCTGCAAGGTGGTCATAGAAAGCAATGCTAGGATCCTATAGGCCCAGAGGCTGGACTCTCACTCCTTATCACTCAGCCCAGGGCAGAATCAAAAACCAATTGTACCATGAGAGATGAGTTCAGTGTCTCAATTGATGCAAACACAACTTGCACAAAGATTCCACCCTGGCTCACCAGGGGCTCAAGAAGGTAACAGGAATAGTGGTAGTAGTGTTAGTTACTCAGTTGTGTCTGATTCTTTGTGACCCCACAGACTGCAGCCTGCCAGGCTACTCTGTCCATGAGATTTTCCAGGCAAGAATACTGGAGTGCATTGCCATTCCCTTATCCAGAGGATCTTCCAGACCCAGAGATTGAACCTGGGTCTCCTGCATTGCAGGCAGATTCTTTACCCCCTGAGCCAAAGGGAAGCTAAGGACCAGATTTTTACTGAATCAGAACCGGAAAGAGTGATTGTAACATCTCATAAAAACTGAGGAACATTAAAGTAGGGTAAGAGATCAGAGACTTGCAATTTTGCTTTAAATTTGAGGAAATTAGATCTAAGGAAGCCTTTCCACTTCCAATTAATTTAGAAATCATCCCTCCAGAACCATAAGAAAAAAAAAAAAAAAAACAGCTAGGCAAAATATAAAGGTAGGAATCCTCTTAAACTTAGAGGAAAATGGCAAGTTTTAGGTTCTTGTCAATGGGAAGAGAAACCATTCAAGACAGTAATTAATTCATAGCACTAATCTCATCAGGAGGGCACCACCCACATGACATCATTTTAACTTAGTACTTCCAAAAGGCCACAACTCCTAAGAGCATCATTTTGAAGGGTAGGGCTTTGTGGGTACAAATATTTAGCCCATAACAAGAACTGAACTGATAGGGGACACTTTATTCAAAATTGAAAAGTCAGCTAAATTTGAGATGCAGAAAGAAATAGTTATCTGTAATGGACAGTATATAAATTTATTGAAAATAGCTACCCTGGGACCTATGAGGAGTGGAAAAGAATGATATAGAAAATTCCATACACCAATGACATGACAAAGCAGAGTGTTTTCCTTTATATGCAATTGGCTGTGCCTATTAATGCATTTCAAATTGGAGCCCCATTGTATATTACCTGTAGGTTGTTGGATATTGTTATACTTACCAAAATTCCTTTGTTGTCATTCCCTGGAGTGGGTTTGTCTTTCTCTATCATTTCCATTGCAAAATCATGAGTCCATAAGCATTCCAGGTGTTATCATCATTGTATACTGGACCAAGTTAGGCCCTGTCTGAAAATTTTAAGTGCCATTCTGGTGTACTGAATGAACAAAGAAGATACACAATATCCCCAACAGCTTCTGACTTCAGCCAAGCTTATTGAAACTGAAATATGCAACATTCAACATGTCAAACTCATATTAAAAGTGTATTCTTTCAAGATGAATAGAATACCAACCAAAAGGAATTCAAGATGCCGAGAAGATTTAAGAATTCAAGACTATGGTAAATAGTAGAAGCAAAAAGATCAAAATACTCAACATGATGTATGATGTTTACATCATGTTTCCATGTTTATAAACATGATGTATACATGATGGTTTAAAAGACAAACTTTAGAGAAAATAGATTTTGCATAAGATTGCAAATGAAATTACAGCAAAATGCATCCTCCATTAGAAGGTGGTCCAAGAGACTTGTCCCCCTCTAGGTTCACTGCCTATAGTTTAAGAATAATTAATACATTGTAAAAGTTTTAAGAATTATTAGAGCGGTGCATAAGTGTGATTCTCTGTGTGTGCTGTTTGTGTGTGTGTACCTGTGTATGCCTGAATGTTCTTTGCAATAAAGAAGAAAATACAAAGAATTATCTGGAAGGGGAAAAAAACGAGAGGCAGAAAACTTTTAACATGTAACAAATCTTCAAATAGGTAAATGATATATAGTCATCAGAGCACCTCATTTTGCACATTTGATGACAAGATCAGTATTATTTAATTCTAAATAAGACACGATCACACTTTATCAATCTGTAATGAAAAGACAATTAACATAGAAATGTAGCAGGGGGGAATTTTTTTCCATCTGGAACCAACGTTTCTCAGAAAGGCCACAGTCTTGGTTTAAAAAATGCTCTGGTAAACATTTGGGCAAAAAGCTAAAAATCTTGAGTCAAGGCTTGCTAAAAGATAAAAAGTCAAAGTACATACTTAAACTGTTTTTAAGAATAAACAGTAAAAAAAAATTCAGGAACAAGAGAAATGGTCAAAAGTCTGCAATCAGAAAAAGCCAGTAGGTTATTTTTTGAGAATAATTAATAAATTTTATTGAATTTCCCAGGTGGCTCAGATGGTAAAGAATCCAGCCTGCCAACGCAGGAGAGACAGGTTCAATATGTGGGTAGGTAGATCCCCCAGAGATGGAAATGGCAACCCACTCTAGTATTCGTGCCTGGGAAATCCCATGGACAGAGGAGCCTGGTGGGCTACAGACCATCAGGTTGCAAAAGAGTCAGACACAACTTAGCGACTCAACAACAACAGTAGAATTTATTGCTTCAGTATAGTTTTAGACTTCAAGATACATTCACCTCTCACCTCAGCATAGTTTCCCTTATTACCAATATCTTGCATTAGAATAATGTTTGACATTTGTAATCTTTATCATTAATGAAAACATTGGTACAATATTGCTATCAGTTCAGTTCAGTTCAGTCATTCAGTCATGTCTGACTCTTTGCGACCCCATGAACCACAGCACGTTAGGCCTCCCTGTCCATCACCGCCGAAGCCCATGTCCATCAAGTCGGCGATGCCATCCAACCATCTCCTCCTCAGTTGTCCTGTTCTCCTCCTGCCCTCAATCTTTCCCAGCATCAAGGTCTTTTCAAATGAGTCAGCTCTTCTCATCAGGTGGCTGAAGTATTGGAGTTTCAGCTTCAGCATCAGTCCTTCCATTGAACACCCAGGACTGATCTCCTTTAGGATGGACTGGTTGGATCTCCTTGAAGTCCAAGGGACTCTCAAGAGTCTTCTCCAACACCACAGTTCAAAAGCATCAATTCTTCTGTGCTCAGCTTTCTTTATAGTCCAACTCTCACATCCATACATGACCACTGGAAAAACCATAACCTTGACTAGACGAACTTTTGTTGGCAAAGTAATGCCTCTTATAGTCCATCATTTATATTAAGGTTCACTTCTGTGTTAAATATTTTTTGTATTTTGATGAAAGCATAATAACCTAAATCCATCATCACAGTTTCACCTTAAAAAAATTTCACTGCCCCTCAAATCCCTTGTGCTTCACCTATTCATCCCTTTGTTCCTACCCTCCCTTCAACACACCACAACCTTTTACAAGTGGGTACAGTGTCTTACTCATCTTGGCACTTCTAGTATGTCTAGCACTGTGTCTGATTTATAGTTGCCACTTGTGTGTGCACGCTCAGTCACTCAGTCATGTCTGACTCTCTGCGACCCCATGGACTATAGCCTGCCAGGCTACTCTGTCCTTGGGATTTCCCAGGCAAGAGTACTGGAGTGAGTTGTCATTTCCTTCTCCAGGTATCGAACTCTGTCTCCTGCATTGGCAGGCAGATTCTTTACCACTGAGCCACGTGGGAAGCCCATGGTTGCCACTCATATGTCTTTAAAATGAATCAAACTCAAACAAATGCAGGCTTAAGGCAGGTCTTGAAAAGTAACAATAATTAACAAGAGGGAATTTGGATACCAAAGGGATCAAAGACTGCTCCAGATTGGGCCCTCTGGAAAGCAGATGTCAAAACAAGGTAAATGCACAGTAGATGTACTGGAGGGACAATGCTTGTAAAAGATAGGAGAGAAGGAGCAGAAGCAGGCAGAGAAATGTTTAGATCACAAAGAAAGAGAAATGCCTGTGAAAACAGATAGTAGGGAAGAACGCCAGGCAGGAACAGCCCAGACTAAAGTACAGCTCTGGCATCTCAGCCAATCTAACATGGAGATCCAGAGCAAATAATCTATTAATAGAAGATTTCCACATTGCACAGAAATGCAGACCCTTAACCTTCACCACACTTAGGCATTGGCTAGTGCTGTGTAGGGAGATTGTGTTTGGCTCCAATGCTTCATTGGATCCAGAAGGCAATGCAGCAATAAGCTGTCAACTGACTGCCCTTTATTTAACAGGCCTTGTCTCAAAAACAGATCTGAGTGGCATTTCACCATGACTGCTGCAGACACTTAGGACAAGAGAGAAGAGCTAGGAAGCTTCTTCTTTATCCAAAGTCAGTTCATCCTGGTGTGGCTTTATTATGCTGTTGAAAATACCTTGGATTTCAAAAATTTCAGAGTAAGACATTCTGAAAGTTGCATATATAAATATGCTCCTTAACTAAATATGAATTTATTTATTGTTTTCAATTATGACTTCCAACCTCTTTAAAATACAACATTAAGTGCTAGCTGCCTGCTACTCAATTGCCAGGTAGTTTCCCCACCCACATTGTGCTGAAATCTACCCACTTCTCTATCCCTTCTTTAATTTTTATGCATGGAAACTTCTCTTGGGTGTTCATTTTCTAAAAATGGAGATGCATAATTTACTTGAAGATCTTAAAGTTGAATATTTATGAAAATATGTCAGTGGAAAGCATGTATTATTAGCAGGATTTAAACTAGGAAGAATGATTCCATTTCTATTGAATAGACAACATCTCTTAAAGTCCCTAAACAAGGAAAAAAAGAGAAGTCACGTAGTTTTCCAAGGAAAGCACGTGGACAGTACATGTAATTTGTGAAACTTTATTTCTTCTCTTTTAGCACTTTTCATGTTTCTATTTTTCTACCAGCCTCTTAAGTAATAGATATGATTTATGACACATAACTACCTTAAAGCATTTTCTTATAAATGTTTCAATGGCTGTCATAGAAACAGCTGAGAATAATTCATTGTAAAGATCTGGCGTTAATGATCATATGTGAGGTTTATTGCCCTGGAACTTCACGACGGTATTTTCCAGTCATGTTATCATCTTTTATAGAACCCTTTGAATAGGATCATTTGGTTGAATCAGTTATATAACACAAGACTCTAGCTCATGATACAAACTCAACAATTGATTAAACTAGTCTAAGCTATTTATATTAACTGATTTCAAAATACATATTAAAAAGTAATTTTCTAGAATGACTTTCACAAAGTAATGAGAAAAATAAGCTTGAGCTTTTATTTAAGCTGGTGGTATGCTAGTACCCGCTCTTGTTTGTTTAATAGTTGTAAATAAAAGGCACACTTGATTAAAATTCCTCAAGTAAATATTAGTAATTATATGAAAGTTGTGTTTACTTATATCCCCCAAGCTTGACTATCTTCTAATGCTTTCCCTCTCAGTAAATGACATATTCATTTAGGAATACCAAGTTCTACTAATTTTATCTCCAACATATATATCTATGTTTGATAAGAAAGCCTTCTTAAGTGAATGATGCAAAGAAATATAGGAAAGTAATAGAATGGGAAAGACTAGAGATATCTTCAAGAAAATTAGAGATACCAACAGAATATTTCATGCAAAGATGGGCAAAATAAAAGACAGAAATGGTAAGAACCTAACAAAAGCAGAAGAGATTAGGAATATGTGGCAAGAATGCACAGAAGAACTATACAAAGAAGGTCACCACAATGGTGTGGCCACCCACCTGGAGCCAGATATCTTGGAGTGTGCAGTTAAGTGGGCCTTAGGAACCATTACTGTGAACAAAGCTAGTGGAGGTGATGGAATTCTGGCTGAGCTATTTAAAATCCTAAAAGATGATGCAGTTAAATGCTGCACTCAATATGCCAGCAAATTTGGAAAACTCAGCAGTGGCTACACGATTGGAAAAGGTCAATTTTCGTTCCAGTCCCAATGAAGGGCAATGCCAAAGAATGTGTGAACTACTGCAAAATTGGACTCATTTCGCATGCTAGCAAGGTAATGATCAAAATCCTTCAAGCTAGGCTTCAGCAGTACATGATCTGAGAACATGAAATACAAGCTGGATTTAGAAAAGGCAGAGGAACCAGAGATCAAATTACCAACATTCACTGGATCATAGAAAAAGCAAGAGAATTCAAGGGAAGCATCTACTTCTTCATTGACTACGCTAAAATCTTTGTGTGGATCACCACAAATTATGGAAAATTCTTAAAGAGATAGGAACACCAGACCACCTTACCTGCCTCCTGAGAAATCGGTATGCTAGTCAAGAAGCAAATGTTACAACCAGACAAGGAATAAATGACTGGCTCAAAATTGGACAAGGAGTACGTCAAGGCTATATATTGTCACCTTGCTTATTTAACTTCTATGCAGAGTACAACATGTGAAATGCTGGGCTGGATGACTCACAGCTGGAATCAAGATTGCTGGGGGAAATATCAATAACCTCAGATATGCAGATGACAACACCTAATGGTAGAAAGTGAAGAGCCTAAAGACCTTTTGATGAAAGTGAAAGAGGAGAGTGAAAAAGCTGGCTTAAAACTCAACATTCAAAAAGTAAGATCATGGCATTCAATCCTATCATTTCATGGCAAATATATGGGGAAAAAAGTGGAAATAGTGACAGACTTTATTTTCTTGGGCTCCAAAAGTCACTGCAGATGGTGACTTCAGTCATGAAATTAAAAGATGTTTGCTTCCTGGGAGAAAAGCTGTGACAAACCTAGGCAGCATATTCAAAAACAGAGACATCACTTTGCCAACAAAGGTCAGTATAGTCAAAGCTGTAGTTTTTCCAGTAGTCATGTATGGATGTGAGAGTTGGACAATAAAGAAGGCTAAGTGCTGAAGAACTGATGCTTTTGAACTGTGGTGCTGGAGAAGACTCTTGAGAGTCCCTTGGTCAGCAAGGAGTTCCAACCAGTCCATCCTAAAGGAAATCAACTCTGAATATTCATAGGAAGGACTGATGCTGAAGGTCCAATACTTTGGCTACCTGATGTGAAGAGCTGACTCATGAGAAAAGACCCTAATATTGGGAAAGATTGGAGGCAGGAGGAGAAGGGGACGACAGAGGATGAGATGGTTGGATGGCATCACAGACTCAATGGACATGAGTTTGAGCAGGCCCCGGAATACAGTGAAGGACAGGGAGGCCTGGTGTGCTGTAGTTCATTGGGTCGCAAAGAGTCAGACATGACTGAGTGACTAAACAACAGCAGATGAAAACTTGTGTTGAACATCTTTTCATATGATTTCTTGTTATCTGCATATGTTCTTAGGTGAGATATCTGTTCAGATCTTTTGTCCATAGGGTTTTGGTTTGCTTATTGTTGAGTTTTAAGAGTCCATTATGTATTTTAGTTGCAAGTCCTTTATCAGATATCTGTTTTGCAAATATTTTACCTCAGTGTATTGCTTTTGTTCTCATTTTCTTAACAGTGTTTTTCACAAAACAAAATACTTTAATTTAAATAAAGTCCCACTTAACCTGTTTTTCTTTCAAGGATCAGGCTTTTGGTGTTGAATCTAAAATTTCATAACCAAACCCAAAAAGACTTAGATTTTTTTTTCCTATGCTATCTGCTAAAGATTTTAGAGTTTTACACTTTATATGAACATGAAACACAATGAATTAGAGTTACTTTTTGTGAATGGCATAAGGTTTGTGTAAATTCATTCATTTATTTTTACCTGTAGATTTTCATTTGTTCCAGCAACATTTGTTAAAAAGATTATCCTTTCTCCATTGAATTGTTTTTGCTCACTCTTCGGAAATTAGTCAATTATATACCCGTGTGGATCTCTTATCTGGGCTTTCTCTTCTGTCCCATTGGGACTTTTGTCTGTTCTTTTACCAATATCATGCAGTTGAGGATTATTTTTAACTTTAAATTCCAGTATACCACACACTGAGAATAAACAAATCATAAGTGTGCAGTTCAATGAATTTCCACTAAATGAACACATCTGCGCAATCTGTTCCCAAATCAAAAAGCTGTGTATTACGAGCATCTTAGAAGCTCTTTTCCTTTCCTGTCTGTGAAGCCTGGTGTGCTGCAGTTCATGAGGTTGCAAAGAATCAGGCTCGACTTAGTGACTGAACAACAAAGAAGCTCCTTAAGTTCCTCCTTCCAGCTACTACACCTTCCTAGGAAAAGCACTATTCTTTTCCTATACAGTTCTGATAGTGTAGGTTTCAAATTTTGTATAAGTAGGAATTATATAGTATGTAGTTTTATGTGTGTCTGGCATCTTCTGCTCCGCATTATATTCGCAGGAGTCCCCCATATCCATGTATATCGCTTTAAATCATTCTCACTGCTGTTTAGTATTATGGCGATGGTATCTGATTAGATTTCAGTTTTGACCTATTACAATAATGCTGCTATCAACATTCCTATACATCTTGGTAAGTAGAGGTATGCATATCTACTGAGTACATACCTAGGAATGGAACTGCTGATTCATAAAGAAGGTGTATGTATAGCTCCAATGTGTGCATGCATGCTCAGTTGTGTCCAACTCTTTGAGACTCTATGGAATGCAGCCCACCAGGCTCCTCTGTCCATGGGATTTTCCAGGCAAGAATACTGGAGTAGGTTGCCATTTCCTTCCCCAGGGCATCTTCCTGACCCAGCAATTGAACCCACCTCTCCAATAGATACTGCCAAACATTTTTCAAAAGAAGTTGTACCAATTTACACTTGCCCCTTTAAGGTGCAGTTGGCCGTAAAGCTTCATGAAAACTTCCCAGACATCTAGTGTTCAGCCAAGTTTGAGAAATACTGTTTTAAGAGCTTCCCAGAACCTCAACTTATTGATCCAGATTCTCCAGATTTATACTGTTTCTCAAGAAATTTCTGAAATCTTTTACATTAATGCTTGGCATTTCCAAGCCTGGTTTCCATATAGCCACTCTTTGACATTTGCCACATGCAAGCATACAGTACAATCACCATAACCACCACCACCACCAAGGAGTGATACATTTTTAAAAGCAGAAAAATGTAATGTATTTCCTGATTTTAACATATCTAATGATTTCCACTTCCATTTATATTTTATTATATCCACCTTGTTCCATCGGTTTCCCCTCAAATCTTTTTAGACTTAGGTCCAGACACAGTGTAAATTTTCTAGGAAGTTCAAACAGCCCCTTGGTCTGCCATCTAAAGTTACTCTCAGCTGTCCTAGAGTTAGCAGTCAGGACCAACTGGCCCTCCTACAGATCCCAGTAGACCAGGATCTGTTTGTATTATATTTTAGAAGGGCAGAGATACAAGGCTGGATAAACAATAATTGATCTTTTGAAAACAGCATTAGGCTCTGCTCTCCCTGTGGCTTAGCAACCAGACTGGGCACACGTGCGAGGAGCATCACATGGAGACTGTGAATCCCGGAGCTCGGAGACTCAGCTCACAGAAACGGGGAGGAAGGCCGGATGCTGCTCAAACTCCATATAATAAAATTTTGTTTTAATGGTTACATTTCTAGGAATCACATCCTTGTTTTGAAACAGCTGTGGACCAGTCTATTTCTCTGAAGTGAATTAGTGAGGCAAAAGGAGTATTTTTCCTATAGCAAGTAGAAAATGAAAATGATCAACAGAAGCCTCCATGCCTAAGCTTTCCTCCCCCTTAGCTTTTTGAAGGGGAGAACAGCTAGCTGTTATTACTGCAATAAATGATACACTGGAGGCTGGAATGGGGTACATAAGACTACAAGGAATTCTGCAGAACCAAGTAGTACTGTTCTAGAGTCCAATCTATTGACGTCACTGCAAAAATGCATACAAAATGGATTTATATTCTCTTGAGCAAATTGTAAGTGTAGTACAAACTCTTGGTCTGTTTAGTACAAACCCATAGCTTTCAAGATTGACCCGAATCTGAGTCTATCTGCCCTTCCATGCTTCCACCCACTGTGTCATCCTATCTCTTTACTTACTTTCTATAGATTTCTATAGATTTTACAACTTTGTAACTTTTTCATTCCTTTCCACTTGAATTCTTTCCTTCTTCTTATGCTCTATTTTTATTTCTCCATCTCTCCTTTTAAAAACCGGCTCAAATGCCACCTCTTCCAGGAAGTCTTCCTTAAATTTTCCCAGTATTACAAGGCATGTATTTCTTTTTGCCCTAATAGCATTGCTTTTAAACTTCTGCTTAAGTATTTATTGCATCTGGCTTCAGTTTATGTTTAGCACATTTATAAGTACTTTCATTGTATTCCATGGTAATCTTTATAGAGGCAAGGTTCTTTCTCTTTTACTTGAACTTTATATTCCTCACAGCACATCCACAACGCCTTAGTAAGTGCTATACAAAATTGAATTATATTTGCCCAAGAAAAAAGAGAAGGATTTATAGAGGTCAATTATCTTACAGAATGCCTTGCGAAAAAAAAAAAAAAAAAAAAAAACAGGAGAACATGAATCATCTGTTGGATTATGGGAACAGCTTCCTGTATAGTTACTTTCATAACTACCTCCTGTGGCCACAGGATTTCACCCATGCAATATCTTTTCCTTCACCAGTTTGAACTCCAGCTCTCATCTCACCAAGAGCACCAAGTAACTGGCAACTCCCGATTTCTTGAGAAAAATCTTTTCCCCATAGCTCAATATAAACAGAGAAGAAGAACTGGCATGGATCCAGCAAGAGGTGATGGCAAGGGACTGAGGTAATCTGCCTTCCCCATGATCAGAGAACACAGAGGGCAGACTTGATCAAATGTGTTTGAATGGGATTTAGGCTGCTTTTGTCTTGATTAAGCCCTGGAGGAAATAGGTTTCCATTTCTGTAAAATAATGATTTTCTTTGCAGCAGCTGCTGCCAACCAGCATCCACACGTGCGAAGACTCTCACATGGAGAATGGCCCACACCTCCTTCACCAATTCCCCCCACACACTCTCCATTTCCTGGTGAAAGAACAGGCACCCGAAGATTCCATGGCCTAAATCTGTGCTATTTTATTCTAAAGAAGGATGAGGGCAATAACCAGAAATTTTCCACTGTACCTGGATAAGTCTTAGCAAGAAAGAATCACAGGAGTATGAGTAACCATTCACTGGCTTATTTCCTTCAAGGTAGGTTTTATTCTCTTCTTCTCTTGCACCTGGGAGAGAACATTGCTTATGACAGGGGCTCCGTAAGTTTTTTCTTAAGTGTTGATATTTTTGTTTTTTGAACATTTATTTCCCTACTGACTTGTCAATTTATCTATTAAATATTCCCCTTCTTTTTCTGTCTAAATTGTACACATCATTCATATTTCTCCTTCTTCATGAAATCCTTTTGCCTGATTCTTAAATCACTTATGGAAGAAATTCTATAACTCAGTCCTTAACTGGGCAACTAGAATAAGGTTTGTGTTCTGCTTAATCTCTCTAATTGCCTCATTTATCCACCTGTTGCATCCAAACTTTAAGAAGAAATGACTGATTTGGACCAGTGTTTCTCAAACTTGACTGCACATTGTAATCACCTGGAGAATATGCCAACCCCAGAGTTTCTGATTCAGCAAGTTTGTTGTAGACATGAATATTTGCCTTTCTAAAAGCCATAATTCAACTCTGTGCTCTGTGACAAACTAGAGGGGTAGGACGGGGATGGATGAGTGGGAGCTGGTTCCTGTTGCTGTAGCAGAAATGAACAGAACATTATAAAGCAATTATCCTCCAATTAAAAATAAATTTTAAAAGTAAAAAAAAAATGAATAAATAAAAGCCATAATTCAAAAAGACACATATACCCTAATGTTCATTGCCACAATATTTATAATAGTCAGGACATGGAAGCAACCTAAATGTTCATCAACAGATGAATGTGTGGTACAAAGAAGTGATACATACATACAATGGAATATTATTCAACCATAAAAAGAAACAAAATTGAGCCATTTGTAGAGCCATGAATGGACCTAGAGTCTGTTATACAGAGTGAAATAAGCTAGAAAAAGAAAAATTAATATTGTGTATTAAAATATATATGTGGCATCTTAAAAAATGGTACAGAAAAACCTATCTGTAGGGCAGCGGTAGAGACACGTATGTGAAGAATGGACGTGTGGACATGGTGGGAATGGGGGGTGGGCTGAATTGGGAGAGTAGGACTAACACATGCACACTGCCATGTGTAAAATAGTGGGAAGCTGCTGCATAGCGCAGGGAGCTCAGCTCAGTGGTCTGTGATGACCTAGAGGAGTGGGCTTAGGGTGGGTGGGAAGGAGGCCCAGGAGGGAGAGAGATATATATACATGTAGCCATTTCACTCCCTTGTACAGCAGAAACTAATGTAACATAGTAAAGCAATTATACTCCAACAAAAATAAAGTTTTCAAATGATATTAATTTCGCTGGTCTAGGGGACTAGTCCTTGAAAACCACTGATTCAGAGGAAACTTGTTACAGCACTTAAATGTTTCAGCTCATTCTTCTTTCAGAATCTCTCTCTTTCTCCTGCTTATCAGGCACATAAGATTCTGGATATATTTAAATCTTCTTGCCACAGCAACACATTCCTTCCCAGTATGGTTCCTGCCTACCTTTGCATTTCTGGGCAGATGGTCTCCTACTACCCTATCCAGTCCTACGCCAAACCCTACCCTCGAGCTATGCTGTGCTTTTTGTGGTTTCCTGAACATCTGCAATGCTATTTCAACTTCTTTGCACATGCTGTTTCCTCTCACTGGAATGCTCTTTCCTTCCTGACAAGTTCTTTTTTAACCTTCAAAATTCAACTCTTACTCTGACTTTCCTAATGGTTGTCTCTAACCAGCATATGCTCTCTGCCTCCCCCAACTCTGCTCTCTCTCCACTTTTGTGCACATGCAGCTGACTGATTTGTTTCTGGATGCCACATAATAGTACCTACCTCCATTTGCACTCACCACATTATTTTGTCATGTCATTTAAATGTCAGCCTTCTCCAACTGAGTGTGAGCCTTTTTTAGTGGGAGTGGAATTAGAATGATGTCTTATAAATTTGGGAGAAACATGGCCAATAAGTATCAACATGAATGAACATCTGAGTTCGATATGTATTCCACTCTGCTCTCATAAAATAAGATGATGAGATGAGATCAAGAGAGTTATGACTGACTATTAATGGGCAAGGATAGTGGAAGGCATGGTTATGAGCTTTAGGCAGAATGGTGACCAACTGCTTGAATACTCATGGCTGTAAAGTTTATGACTATAAAGTGTGAGACCATGAGATGAATTCAGAGAAAAGTATAATGCCTCTGGGGGCACTGGTAAAAGCAAGGTGCTGCTTGCTCTATGGAACTCAGTGAGGCTCCATCCTAAGCCAGCCTGTGAACTGTATTGGATTCTCTCCAGAAGTCACCTTTCTTGCTTTACTGACAGACATTCCATTGATGAAATTTTCTTGAAGGGAGGCTTGGCAAGTGCTCAAAAAGAGTGCCCTTGCCTTGGCTCCAAAAAGTCCACTGAGAGATAACATACAAAGGGAATAAAGGTGGGCAGAGGGCACAACTTTGCGAGACTGGATTTGGGTCAAGGGCCATTTCTTCGAAGGCATGCATTCCTCAGGTTCTTTAGATGCACATTTAATGATACTAGAAAGAACATTTCCAGTCTTTGGAAAATGGAGAGCCTCCAAGTCATCCATTTTCCTTTTGGTATAAAAAGTGCCAAAGAAACAATGCTTACCAGAGGTCCAAGAATTTTCCCTCAGCTTAAGAGAACTGCTCAAAAAGGCAATGTGGTCTTTCCATCTCTTTAACAGAATCCTTGATGAAAAATATGCCCCACATTGGACCCATGTTTGGTTGCATGGCTCATGGCAAGATAAGAGTGGAGGGGAAAATGGCTGAAATGGGAAGGATTTAGCTAGAATGAGGAGGATTCATGTGAAGGTGCCCATGCCCAGTTTGCAGATCTATTCCTACAATTTAATTGAAACACAATTAAATTCCAAAGCCTGCTGTATGGAGTGATCTTTTAATTCACACTTTAGTCTGAAAGAAAGATCTGTAGAGGGAAAGTTGAAGAGCAGACTTTAGATAGAGAACAAGCAAATATAGCCCAGAGAAAAAGAAACACTATTTAGGCAAGAAGCTCAATCAAAGATTGGGGTTATCAGAGGAAACTGTTGTAAGTGGTCCTAAGGATGCAAAGGGCCCATACTTTCCTCTAACATCCTCCAACTTCCTATTTGAAAACTGGCAGTGATAACCATTCCCTTACCTTTTTGATATGGAAAGAATTTTTCTTTCCATAGAAAATTATCTTCTCCACTATCATGACCATTTTTCCTCTTGGGTCCCATTTTAACCATCAAGTTCTATAATTTGATTCTTTAAGGTAAAAATGGGCTTCCCTGGTGGCTCAGTGGTTAAGAATCTGCCTGCCAATGCCGGAGACTCTGGCTTGATCGCTGGATTGGGGAGATCCTCTGGAGTAGGAAATGGCGACCCACTCCAGTATTCCTGCCTATAAAATTCAAGGGTAGAGGAGCCTGGTGGGCTACAGTCCATGGGGTCACAAAGTGATGGACACAACTGAGTGACTGGGCATGGCAAAGCAGAATAAAAAAGCAAAGGAGGAAGAAATATTAATTATGGGCCAATTCCTTCTGCCTAGCTGAATTTTGGGGGTGGTGGGAGTTTGTAAGGGGGTGCAAAAGGTACAAAGGATATTATAAGTGATAAAGGTCTTAGCTCTGTTCTAATTTTTCAACTTTACACTTTATAAATCATTCCAGAAAAGTGTATGACTCATCCACGTTTACTGAGTAAATAGCAGCTGCACTTATACCAGCCAGGAGATCTTTTAGATTCAGTATCCTGTGAGATTTGCATTAGAACTTTAATTCATACTGACTTAGAGCATTCCACAGCAAGATGGCTTTGAGGAATGTGGAGAAGGGACCTGTTCTATCCCATTTAAGTAGTTGTTTCCAAAGCCAGATTTTGCATCCCTTTGTCTCACTCCGTTACCTCTACTTCAGACTGGACTGCCCTGCTGATGCTAAAGAAAGATGTCATTACAAGTTCATCCCTTAAAGGGGATGCTCTATCTTGGAAAAAGACCAACTAAAACCTTCTTCATGCACCCGGTTGGTGTTAAATCAGGAACTATGCTTCCCCTAAATGTCTCCCATAAGAGTAGAGGAAAATGGTCAATCCATCTCCCCTCTCATCTTTGGAGTACTGGAGTGAAGCTGTTTAAAGACCATGTAGTTTCCAAGCAGTCTGGAATTCCTGCTCATTTTTCTCCCTTCTACAT
Organism: Odocoileus virginianus; assembly: GCF_023699985.2. Classification (NCBI taxonomy): domain Eukaryota; kingdom Metazoa; phylum Chordata; class Mammalia; order Artiodactyla; family Cervidae; genus Odocoileus; species Odocoileus virginianus. The sequence goes on along the minus strand of NC_069678.1, from coordinate 20,318,257 downwards.
TCTGAAGGCACCAGGTCTTCCCTACCTGATTCACCAAAGCCCAGTGCCATGGCTGCGTCATCTGCCAAGTCTGCTACACCCTGCTCCTGCTTGCAGACAGCAACCTGCCTCTTCAGATATCATAGCTCAGTGTGCTCACACATGGACACACATCCTTCCACGAGACATGGCTCCTCCAGCCTGCTTGACTTTCCAGGGTTCCTTTAGGAGTTTAGGAATGATAACTGTAGTTGTCCAGTGCTAATCTCAGACTGGTTCCAAATAGGAGAAGGAGTACATCCAGGCTGTATATTGTCACCCTGCTTATTTATCTTATATGCAGAGTACATCATGAGAAACGCTGGGCTGGAGGAAGCACAAGCTGGAATCAAGATTGCCGGGAGAAATATCAATAACCTCAGATATGCAGATGATACCACCCTTCTGGCAGAAAGTGAAGAAGAACTAAAGAGGCTCTTGATGAAAGTGAAAGAGGAGAGTGAAAAAGTTGGCTTAAAGCTCAACATTCAGAAAACTAAGATCATGGCAACTGGTCCCATCACTTCATGGGAAATAGATGGGGAGACAGTGGAAATAGTGTCAAAGTTTATTTTTGGGGGCTCCAAAATCACTTCAGATGGTGATTGCAGCCATGAAATTAAAAGATGCTTACTCCTTGGAAGGAAAGTTATGACCAACCTAGATAGCATATTAAAAAGCAGAGACATTATTTTGCCAACAAAGGTCCATCTGGTCAAGGCTATGGTTTTTCCAGTGGTCATGTATGGATGTGAGAGTTGGACTGTGAGGAAAGCTGAGCACCAAAAAATTGATGGTTTTGAACTGTGGTGTTGGAGAAGACTCTTGAGAGTCCCTTGGACTGCAAGGAGATCCAACCAGTCTGGAGATCAGTCCTGGGTGTTCATTGGAAGGACTGATGCTGAAGCTGAAACTCCAATACTTTGGCCACCTCATGCGAAGAGTTGACTCATTGGAAAAGACCCTGATTCTGGGAAGGATTGGGGGCAGGAGGAGAAGGGGACGACAGAGGATGAGATGGTTGGATGATATCACCAACTCAATGGACATGAGTTTGAGTAAACTCTGGGAGTTGGTGATGGACAGGGAGGCCTGGTGTGCTGCGATTCATGGGGTCACAAAGGGTCGGACATGACTGAGCAACTGAACTGAACTGAACTGAATCACAAAGATGGCTATAACTAGGAACTGAGGCTGAGATCTGGGGGTGAACTATTTGAAGGATCTTGGGCTCTCTGCCCAGCACCCAGGTACAGCTCTGTCATGCAGGAGTAGAAGAAAGAAGGTGGTTAAGACACCACCAATTCCTTTCCTTCTTCACCCACATAAGTCACTTAAGTTCTCTCATACAGGAAACTTTTCTCAAACTAGGGCCCTAAAGTGGGCCAGTGGTATATTCTTAAGACATGTCAAAAATATCAAGGGTTAGCAGATACTTCATTTGCAACATCAGAGGAGAAATCACTGTCATTGGGCGGGGCTGTACTTGTGAGAATTTGTTGCAGGAGAAGCTGGAGAAGCCACTCTCCATCCCACAGCTATTGAAAAGGTCTCTTTTCCTTGCCTAAGACTGACCAAAAGTACTATGCTCACTCCTGTGGCTGCCAGCTTATTTGTCACTGACTCACAGGATGACTGTGATTAAATTTCATTATCCGTTCAGTTTCTAGCTCTGGAAGTTTGGGGCTTTAGGTAGACTATAAGCCTCAGCTCCACTAAAGGGTTTTTGACTAATGTGCACTGGTATTGAATCACAGTAGATTTTCACACATTCGTAATTTCTCTTCTGAAGCAGCACTGCACTCACTGTTATCTCTGGAGCAGGGAGAGCAACAATGTAATTTAAATCCTTTCTTCTAAAGAGATGGAAGCAATTTGTGACCTAGTTTTTTGAGTACCCTGAACTTCCTTGAGGCTGAAGAAAAGCATACAGCCTTGAAAGGCAGCCATGAGGATCAAATAAAGGAAATCTGGTTCTGGGGAGCTGTCTTCACAGCCTTCCCAATACCTGTGAGCAACACTGCAGGCAGGGTCAGAGGTTGTCCCTATCCAAGCCTAGTGGTATACACAAAAACACAAAGAACCCTGCATACAGAAGATTCGACTGAAGCCTGTCATTGCACTGGTCTGTTTTGTTATGAGACAGGTCGTTTTGGTCTGTGTGCCCTGAGTTCCTCGTTAGTGAAATTAAACAGGATTCTTTGGGGCTTTCCTCACCACCTGTTTGTAGAAAAGCTTTAGTCTCCTAGACCTTCTTCCAGATCCAAAGAGCAAATTTAGTCAGAGAGGTGACTAAATGCAGAAACAAAGAAAAACGGTCAAAGCAAAATAGCAATAGTTTAGCCACAAAACAAGGACTTTTCATTCTTCCTCAAGGGTTACGGATACTATCCTGAACGGTTGTGAGGAAGAAAAAGTTAACTGCTTGATGACCATCAGCACAGAGAACCCACAATGGCTGGAATCTGAAGGTTGACGGTGTTAACTCCTGAAATGCCACCCAGTTACCCCACCACCAAGCAATGAGAAGAATGTCCACGGGCTGATCAGGCACAACCCTCCCTCCAGTGTTGCCTTAAAAGTCCTTTCCTGAAAGCCATGAAGGAGTCTGTGCCTTTTGAGCATGAGCTGCCTCTTCTCCTTGCTTGGTCCCACACTGAGCACCTTGCAATAAAAACTCTACTTTCCTTCACCACAACCCAGTGTCAGCAGATTGACTTTGCTGGACAATGGGTTAGTGGACCTAAGCTTGGGTGAGTAACACTGGGACGATGTCAATTCATATGTCAGTTTCAAATCACAGACCCCAAATATAGGCTAACAGGAAAACTGAGTTTCCAGGGGAAGCACAAACCCATTTAAGATTTGAGGGGAAAAGTTAAACAGTTCCTCCTAGATCCATGCCAAGCCAGGGATTAAACAGACAGGAAACCTATAGTTTTGATGAGTGACCAAGGAAGCCCAAATGGTGAGGTCTATACTCTACATTCATGCCATTCAAGATCCCAAGCCACATTAGCATTTGAGTAATTGATTTTCCAAATGTCTAAATGCGGCAGGGCATTTCCAGCAGGGGTCCATGTGCTCTTAGTTACCCCTCCCCCACACACATTTCCTTCTCAGTGAAATCTGTTTCTGTGGGTAGACCTTGGAGTTTTTGCTGTATAATTAGAATAGAGGGAGAAAATTTAGTTAGATAAAGAAGGACAGAGCAAAGCTAGAGATGGGGGGATGGTGTGGAATCTTTCCTTCATCTCTTCATTCATAAGAAGGACTATTCTGACCTCATCATCTCAATTGCTAAGATGCTCTTTTATAGCCAAAGGATATTACTACCTGTAAGGAGGCACTCCAGCAAAATCTTATCTTTCTATTTTGCAGGAGACCTAGAAAAAAGAGTGATTCAATGAAGGTCAGACAGCTTATCAGTTAGAAACTAAAGTTAGAACCATCTTCAGACTTCTATTTGTGAGCCATCTCTAAGGCAGCATCTTTCTTCTCAGGCACATTTACAACAGGAATAGGGAGTCTCATAGGCCAGAAAGTCTAAGAGACTTGGAGAGTTCAAACTCCAAAGAAATGAAGTAAAAACTATGAGAGTTCTATTAGTGACAGAATAAGACAGAGATATTTGTATTCTCTCTACACTGAGGCAATTTAGTAGCTTCCTACTGTTCTGGTGAAATAGCAACAAAACTCTCTAGAACAGGTTGGTCTGTCTCTATCCATCTCCACTTTACCCCTCCTCCAGGTGTGTGATTGTAGGCATGCATGGACCAACTAGATGTGAATGGCTGTAGGTACGTATTGCACACTCACCACTCATTCTCTGTTTAGTGTGATGAGAAATTCCTTTCTTTCATAGTCCCTAGCCAACAGGGGAATTAAGGAAGGTGAACCCAATCACACCCATGTTTAATTGACTATGGATAACAAGATATGTATTTTCACAAAACCAGAATATATATGGCCTGAACTAGAAAACAGCATTTTTCATCTCCACAAATTCTAATAAATTTCCTACAAAGTGAGTAGGGGTGAAATAACAGATTGTGCAGCCAGTTAGTTATTTCTTCTTGAGGATGGTCTCACCACTCCCTCTCCAAACCAAACCTGTTCAGTGTTGGTAAAGCTAATTTGATCTGAGTTGCTATGGGAACAGAGAAAGACGTTCCTGGAAATGCAATAATAATTGCTGTCATCTGAAAGAGCAGCTCTCTACTTCAATATCTTTCCATATGTTTGCATTAAGCTGGGGTTAGCAAATGGGTGTCAAAAGCCATTCTCATGCAAATTGCTGAGAGGAGAGCTTGCGGTGTTGGGGGATGCTCTACTGAGCAGGAGGTGTAAAAGGAAAAGTTTTCCATAGCTGTTTCTGGATTTTAATTCTTTTTGCAGTCCTTTATGTTTGGGAGGATCCAAACATCACACCTCTCTCCAGACAACGATTCTCACAGTCTTGGTCAGGCTAGGAGCCATACTTTTGCACATGGTCAGAGTGTCTAGCTTGGTTTTGTGGGCTTGATTGGCAACTGACAGACACTGGAAACTCCAACTACAGGCATCTTTACTCAATGAAATGCTTATCATTCAGAGGATATAGTGGAGGAAGTGGTGCCCATGGATACAGGGCTCAAAGAAGCAACAGAATCAGAAGCACAAGGCTGCAAGGTAGCCTTTGGGGATCAACTGGTCCTCTGCTCTTCAAAAAATGGCCCATGTTCTGTAAAGCAGCTATCCTTCAATTAAGAAAATAAATAAATTTTTAAAAAGAAGAATACTGGGGGGAAAACAAAAAGACCCGTGAACCAGCAGCATTAGTATAACCTAGGAGGACATTAGAACTGTAGAATCTCAGACTGTCCCAGACTTTCTGAATCAAAGTATACATTTTAACAAGATTCCTAGGTGATTCATTTGCATATTTAAATCTGAGAAGCACTGGTCTGCTCCACTTTTTAATTTTACAGATAAAGTGACTAAAGTCCTTAGAAGAGAAGCAATTTGCTCAAGGCCTTGCTGAGGACGAGCAACAGAACCAGAGCAAAATTCCAATGTCTCTAAGAGTGAGATTTTGCCACTTCTTCATGTAGCGTCTCAGAGGCTGTGGACAGGGCAGAATGTTAGAAGTGGCATCTACGAATTTCTGGTCTTGTCCTTAGTTTTATACCATCCCAGGTACTGTCCCTTCCAATCTTAAATTTGTACATGTTGCTGGCCCTGATGTGCCCAAATTGGCCAGTCTGAACACCAATTTTAGGAGTACTTCATCAAGCCAGTCAATCCTAAAGGAAATAAACCCTGAATATGCATTGGAAGAACTGATGCAAAAGCAGAAGCCCCAATACTTTAGGCACCTGCTGTGAAGAGCTGACTCATTGGAAAAGATCCTGATGCTGAGAAAGATTGAGGGCAAAAGGAGAAACGGGCAGCAGGGGCTGAGATGATTATATAGCATCACAGACTCAGTGGACATGAACTTGAGCAAACTCCGGGAGATGGTGAAGGACAGGGGAGCCTGGTATGCTGCAAGTCATGGGGTCGTAAAGAGTCGGACAGGACTTAGCAACTGAATAACGACAGCCATTGATCTGTGAAAATAACTAGTAAAAGTCCTATTGAGGGACTTCCCTAGCAGTCCAATGGTTAAGACTTCACCTTCCAATGAGGGAGGTGTTGGTTCAATACATAGTTGGGAAGCTAAGATCCCACATGGCTCATGGCCAAAAAACCAAAGCATAAAGCAGAAACGATATTGGAACAAAAGCAATAAAGACTTTAAAAATGGTCCATGTTAAAAAAAAACTTAAAAAAATTAACACTGAAAGGAGAGGCTGTCCTCTAGTCTTTGCCCTTCTTCTCTCCTCTCTCAAAGCCTGTATCAGGGGACAATTGATAAATCATTGTGAATTACTCCAAACAGGAACACGTCTCTCATTTTCTGAAAGCTGGAAGCAAAGCTTTTTCCAGGCAATAATACGAATAAACAAGTGAAAATGACAAGCACATAAAGAGATGTCAAATGCTTTCTGCCTTCTCAGAGCTCACAAAGAAATGCTCTCACTAGGCTGGAGCCAGTCTGGGCCGGTTTTCCATGTTTCCTGTGTGAATCAGTTGGGCATTGGTGGGTACACACTGTCATTGTTACCACCCCTCCCCAGGCACCCCTACTCACCTCACCCAAAGATAAGCCTATTAGAAAGTGACATGTATCCTGTTTCTATATACAAGAGATGCCTGAGAAAATAATTTCCTGTAATTCTCAAAGCCTGGCATAAGCTTGGCTTCCTTATTTTTATTGCCCCAGTTCTCACAGGTTTCTGCCTTGACTGTTCTAGCCTAGTTATTCATCATACTATTCCCTGTAAACAATTTATTAATCCCCAGTTCCCTACTTTTCTTCTAGTCACTTGTTTCTGAAACCTATTAATCCATAACAAATCATCCCAAAACTTAGTGACTTAACACAAGAATGGTGTTATCATCTCATGATTTTATGGGTTCATTGGGTTTGTAACTGGGCATTTGCACTTCACATCAAATCTGAAGGGTCTTTTGTTTAGTTGTTCAGTCATGTTCAACTCTTTGTGACCCCATGAACTACACCACACCAGGCTTCCTTATCCTTGATTATCTCCCAGAATTTGTTCAAACTCATGTTCATTGAGTTGGTGATGCCATCCAACCATCTCATCCTGTCATCCCCTTCTCCTCCTTCCTTCAATCTTTCCCAGCATCAGGGTCTTTTCCAATGAGTCAGCTCTTTGCATCAGGTGGTCAAAGTATTACAGCTTCAGCATCAGTTCTTCCAATGAATATTCAGAGTTGATTTCCTTTAGTATTGACTGGTTTGATTTCCATGCTGACTAAGGGACTCTCAAGAGTCTTCTCCAAACCACAATTCGAAAGCATCAGTTTTTTGGCACTCAGCCTTCTTTATGGTCCAACTCTCACATCCGTATAATCTGTAGACATCTAGTATTTTGACTGGTAGGAACATTCAAGATTGGTCATTTTATATGCCTTGGCAAGCGTGGACAGAAAGCTGGACTTTTCTGGGGTGTTGGTAGAACTAGCCACTTCTCTCTCTCTCTCTCTCTCTCTCTCTCTCAGTCTGGCCTCTCCAATTCTTCTTGCTGGAAAAGTAGGCTCTTTACCTGGTGACCCACAGCTCTCCAAACCATGAAATTAAAAACACCACATCTTTTTAAGGCTCAGGTCCTGAATTGGCATAGCATTACTTCCACCATATTCTGTTGATTTAAGTGAATCACAGAGCAAGTTCAGACTCTACCAACCACAGGTTTCTCATAAAGCCCTCTGGGAATACCCAGTTTCTTTCTTTTTGCCAATGATTCTCTCTTACTTTCTTCAAAACTAGAAGACTTTATAGGTGAATTTCAAAAGAGCTTATCAATATCCAGAAATTATAGTTTTACACAAATGTTGAGTCTTGATACATATGTACACTTCTCTGAGGTAAGATCCCATACTTACATCAGATTCTCAAAGGGATTCATGATTCATAGAAGGCTACATCACAGGAAATCCTATACATCCTTCCCAGAGTGAGTCACATCTAATTCCACATACCATCTGCTCAATATTTATGTCTTGACGTGAGCCTTTGGAAAATACACTGTGTGTGTTCATAGTGTATCTCACTAACTAGTGTTGAAATTCTACCAGACAAGAGTTATATCTCTTATTCCAGAATCCCTAGCAAAGTCATACAGAACAGACTTTTGGACTCTGTGGGAGAAGGCGAGCGTGGGATGTTTTGAGAGAACTGCATCGAAACATGTATATTATCTATAGTAAAACAGATCACCAGCCCAGGTTGGATGCATGAGACAAGTGCTCCAGCCTGGTACACTGGGAAGACTCAGAGGGATTGGGTGGAGAGGGAGGTGGGAGGGGGGATCGGGATGGGGAATACATGTAAATCCATGGCTGATTCATGTCAATGTATGACAAAACCCACTACAATATTGTAAAGTAATTAGCCTCCAACTAATAAAAATAAATGAAAAAAAAAACAAAATAAAAAGATAGATACTATGCGAACAATGTAGGTTGATTTCCTATGAAGGAATCTGGAACAATCTTTCTAGATCTTGATGTAAGCAGAACATAAATGTAACACCAACTGGGAAGACCCAGAGGGATGGGATGGGGAGGGAGGCGGGAGGGGGGATAGGGATAGGGAACACATGTAAATCCATGGCTGATTCATGTCAATGTATGGCAAAAACCACTACAATATTGTAAAGTAATTAGCCTCCAACTAATAAAAATAAATGAAAATAAATAAGTAAATAAATGTAGCACCAACCACTACTAGCATCTTTCTTATTGAATACTTGTATAATTCTTTTCAGTGTAAAAAGCTTTCATTTTTTATTTTATACTTATCTAATTTGATTCTACAGGTTCAGTGGAGCAGATGTTATCATAATGCTATTTTGCATTATAAAAAGGAAACTGAAGCTTGCATAATCTTTCTCAAGAATTTAGAGTTAGTTAGAGAACTAGCCGGAGAAGGAAATGGCAACCCACTCCAGTGTTCTTGCCTGGAGAATCCCAGGGATGGGGGAGCCTGGTGGGCTGCCGTCTATGGGGTCGCAAGGAGTCGGACACGACTGAAGCGACTTAGCAGCAGCAGCAGCAGAGAACTAGCAAGTGCTGAAACCCAATTTTCCTGATTTCCACTCTCTTAGGCTGTGGGGCATAAACCTCTGTGATGAGGAGCAGAAAGGACAAGAGAGACAATGTGAAAAGCTAGAAAAGGAAGAATTCAGGTGTTTGGAGCACAGAGAGGTAACTTAGAAGGTTTACAAGTGGAATATAGTTCAGTCTTCCTAAAAAAAAACAGAGATGGGGCAGCGTGTGGACAGAGCTGACTTCCCATCTCCTCTCTACTCCATCTTGGCTATGAGGTCTTGAGATGTCACTTCACCTCTTTGTGCCCCAATTTTCACACCAGTGGGGTGAACTAAAATAGCGGTTCCCATTCTAAATGAGCAACAGAATCACCCAAGGAACTTCTTAAAATTATACTCATCCAGCTACTTCACATCTACATCAGAGATTTGCCTGTTCATTTTAATAACCATTTTTTTTTTACTTTGGGCCTACCAAGCCTCCATAATTCTTTACTATATATCTATTTAACTCTTTACCCTCATACCCTGTTGATTTTGTTTCTCTGGAGGATCCTGACTAATTCAGTATCCTTGAGGTCTGCTGTAGTGTGTGGCCCATGGTAGATACTCAATGAATATTTGTTTGATTTAATGAAATAGCTTCTTAATTAACTGTAGGACAAGGGTACCAGCATTAGAGTCTTAGAGGAGGTAAGTAATAAATGGAATGAAAGAATCATGGGTGAGACTATGAGATGCCCTTAATGAACAATCAGTGCCAAGATTCCCAGTCCTCTATCCTGATCGTTTGGCCCAGAAAATTTGCCACACATCCTCTAAGCTTGACCTAAAAGGCCCTCCCTTAGTATCCTGGGGTTAGTCTCTAGATTCCTGCACATCAGTTTATAACCGTGTCTCTAACTTTCACTACCTGAGTGAACTTCAATGTCACTATTTCCCACTTTAATTCTTATAGGGCTGGAAACCTAACCAATCCTGTAATCTAGGCCCAAATACAGTGTAGAGGTCTTTCAGTCATTTTCTTCAGTGGATTCCCCTCCTCCCAATTCCCTTAACCACTGATTGGGTTTCTGAATTAACCCCCTTGGACCCTCAATCAAAACCAAAAGTCCTTATCTGCTAGAAGATAAGTAAAGAGACTAGATATCTCATGTCTTCCCAGATTCATTGGATTCAGTATCAGCATACTTTTGAATTTGAGCAGTGGTTACTAATGCATCCCATTGGACCTTGTAATTTAAAACGCAGCCCTCTCTTTAGGATCTCAATTCTGCCATATAAAGAGTCTTCTCTCAGGGACTTAGGATTGATATAGTCTAAGTCAGTAGCTCTCAAGCTTTAGAAATCATGAGGATTACTTGGCAGGGAGGGGATATTAAACAATAGATTGTAGTTCAACAAACTACAAAAGTGTCTGATTCAGCAAGTGGAGTCCGTGGATTTGCATTTTTAGTAAGTTCATAGGAAGTGCATATGCTGCTGCTGTGGTCTGGGGACTACATTTTGAGACCCTGGTCTAATCTATGGACATATATGATCATAAAAATTTATATGAGCCTACAGTTTCCATTTCCAATCTGTTCAGTAGTATCCAAGGTATGATGTCATCCATTTCTGTTCTGAACTTTTTACCCAGAAGAGAGATGTTAGGAACCCTGTTCCCCCATCCTAACCAAACAAGCACAACACCCTTATATATTCCTCTCTTCTCCAAAATGAAGAGAACCCTGGCAGTCAAATGCCATATTAACCCTCCACTCTTCATTACTGTTAGAACATTGTGATGGGAGAGTTACACAGAAGCCAATAGAGTGTACCATCAAGGATCGGGAAATGAGTGTAAAGCTTATGCCTGTCTCTGGCAGGAAGTGATTGACTTCATCAGAATTGGAGAATTATGCTTATATTGGATTATTTGGACCTTAAAGATAATTTAACCAAATATATCAAGAGCTAATTTTCTTAAAGATTACATCCAAACACACTTGTTCACCTGGAAACAATTTTATTACCAACTCTGTGGAAGAGATGGGTCTCTTTATTCCTTAGTAAGCATGCATAGCTGCTTTTATTCTTCTAACACTAGGGCTTACAAATCCCTATCTTTGAATTTAAAAGTCTCCTGAAAGTTTTGTTAGAGGCTTGTGGACCCTTCATGAACAAAAAGGAGGGAGTAAAATGGGCCCAGTGACATGCCTATTATGGGACTTTTCAGGCTTAAGGTCATCTTGCAGTGCACAGAGTATGCTTTGGGGGCAATTATTGTCCCTTGTCCCTTTAAGGGCTCAGACTATCACAAGATTGTTAAAAGTATTTATCATTTGCATTGGGAAAGGTTAATGTATTCCTTCCAAATATAAGCTCCTGTTTATGCAAAAACATGTCTCTCCCATTAGCTCTGCCAGAGCTCTGGTCCAAGCTTGGATTTGAAATCTGATGAATTCAGGTAGATATTAAAGGGTTTCTGGGCAGAACATGCTCTTGTTAATGCAATAGGGAAGAGTCCTATGTAGTCAAAATCATCTGGAAGTGGATTGGTCTTTGTCAAATAGAACATTTAGATAGCTATTAAATGTTCCTTTGTGTTTAGGGAATAGGGTTCTGCCAGATAGTTATTCAAGCAGGGACTCTTCACCCTTTTATGTAGGCATCTAGGACAAGGAAGTCTGCCAGACTTGAATGATTGCTTATTAACAGAGTTGTTAGCTAGCTCACAATGATCTGTAGGCCTTCATCTTGCAGGCCCCCTTCCAATAGTCCAGGGATAAAGACAGGGGCAAAGGAGCCTGACACAAAGTTCGCAGATGGGAAAACTGAGGCATAGTGGAACAGATGCAATTTCAAAGCATCAGTTACGAATTAAGAAAGAGCCATATTCCACAATCTTCATCAGTTGTCTCTGATAATCAGGATTTGAGAATGTGGTCAACTTAAAGGCATGTAGTGAAATTAACTGTTTTGACAAAGTAGAAAACTAAGGTTTACAGAAATTAATTCACAGTATTTAAAGCTTATGGCTAGTTAGAAGTAGAATCTGAACTAGACCTAGCTGTCTTGACTCCTAATTCAACACTTGACTCCTAATTCAACACTTTTCTTCCTCTGGGCTTGAAAATGACTATGTGAAAGATCATTTCTAGTCATGAAAAGGACTATTTTATCAATAAACAGATATCTTTATGATATAACTTAAAGAAGTGCTAGGTGAAATCCTTGCCCCAAATATCTATCTTAATGCATTTTTGGTTCATCACTGGAGTTTTATCCTTGGGACCTCAAGGCCTTTTGTTCTCATATCCCTCTATGCCAAACCTCTGGGGAAGCTAAATCTTATCAAGTCTTACCTCAGTTTCTGTTAATCATCAGCTTAAAGAGCAAGACTCGGAAGGAATAAAATTGGGGCCAAAGAGGGATGCCTAAGTGTTAGTCTCTCAGTCCTGTCTGACTCTTTGTGACCTCATGAATTGTAGCCTGCCACGTTCCTCTGTCTATGGGATTTCCCAGGCAAAAATACTGGAGTTGGGTTGCCATTCCCTTCCCAGGGGGATCTTCCTGACCCCAGGATCAAGCCTGAGTCTCCTGCATTGCAGGTAGATTCTTTACCATTTGAGCCACCAGGGAAGCCTCCTAGTGAAAGCCAAATAAAAAGATATGTGGGGCTTGCTTCCCTGGTGGTGCTAGTGGTAAAGAACCTGCCTACCAATGCAGGAGAAATAAGAGATGAGGGTTCAGTCCCTGGGTCAGGAAGATCCCCTGGAGGAAGGCATGGCAACCTACTCCAGAATTCTTGCCTGGAGAATCCCATGGACAGAGAAGCCAGCAGGCTACAGTCTGTAGGGTCACAAAGAGCTGGACACAACTGAAGTGAGTTAGCAGCACCCAAGTCAAAACAGATCCTTCAATGTCTGTAGGGGTTCGCCGGGTCTTCCCTGGTTCAAGCCCAGGAACCTCACAGGATGGGAGAGCCCCTGAGCAGAGCTTACTGTAAATAACTCTACTGCCATGTGTTCACACTCATCCTAGAGTGAAAACAGGGTAAATTGTTACCAGAGATATCAAAGGAAAACACTGTCACTGCAGGGCAATATGAGCTGGGGATATGGAAGAAGGGCAGTCTGGGGGAGATGGCCAAGGTGTTTATAGACAATTCAATTGTATTTTACTACAAATTAGCTAACTCTTCTTTTCCCCAACTGGATGCCTCTCTGAATCCAGTTACCAATAGCAAAAAGAATCCGTCAAGTCACTGCACAGAATATCACCCCAAAAGGTTATGCGCTGTATTTGCTAGGTACATGAGTGCTCAGATATTTCTATAGCATAGGAAGATAAACCTGTATTCAGGTCCAGAATTTTCAGCTTCTTAAGCTGAGTGATCTCACTCTTGAAATTCCTTCAGTTAATTCTTATAAGCACTTAAAATATGAGTCATTTTTCTTGGTGAAAATTGTTACTCATACTTGGTAAAAGTGTGAAAAGAGTTATGTCTGACTTTTTGCAACCCGATAGACTGTAACCCACCAGGTTCCTCTGTCCATGAAATCCTCCAGGCAAAAAGACTGGAGTGGGTTGTCCTTCCCTTCTCCAGGGGATCTTCCTGACCCAGGGATCAAACCCAGGTCTCCTGCATTGCAGGCAGATTCCTTACTGTCTGAGCCACCAGGGCAGTTATTTTTTCTTGGTACCAGTGCCCAGATCAGCATATCTGTTTTCTCATGTAAAATGGAAACCATTTATCATGACATTACTACTTTGCAGTATCATCTAGGGATCAAACGAACTAACATGTGACGTCTTGATCTGTGGTAGGCATACAATAAGTGATAGACATTATTTTGGTGGGATACATTTTTTCACCCTTGAAAGTGTGCCTGTTTGTGGCATGTGTGTGTGTGTGTGTGTGTGTGTGTGTGTGTGTGTGTGTGTGTGCGATAAAGGATGAGACTATGTGGAATTGCCATCAAATTGTCTTACATGCCCAGGTGAAATATTTAGTTGGCAGAAGCAGTAAGTCACCACACAATTCTTTTTGTAAATCACTAAATACTTCTGTTTCTATTCTTTCCACTTTTCCCCCATGTGATTAATCAATCTAAAAGTCCAAATGAGGATTTCAATGGGCTCTAAATAATTTCCAGATCCCTTGTTTGTTTGTTTTTTTCCAGTTGTAGTATACTTGCTTTACAATGTTGTGTTAGGTTTTGCTATACAGCAAAGTGAATCAGCTCTATGATTACATATATTCTCTTTTTTGGGACTTCCTTTCCATTTAGGTCACCACAGGGCATTGGTTCTCATTAGTTATCTATTTTTTTCCATAGTATCAATAGTGTATATATGTCACTCCCAATCTCCTAATTCATCCCATTCCCTTTACCCCCTCAGTATCCATAGATTTGTTCTCTATGTCTGTGTCTCTATTTCTTCTTTACGAATAAGATCAGCTATACCATTCTCCTCGAGTCTGCACATAGACGCTAATCTACAATCTTGTTTTTCTCTTTCTGACTTATTTCACTCTGCATGACAGTCTCTAGTTGCACCCCCTTGAGTTCTTTTAATGTCTGTTTCTGAAAATGGGGCCCAGCCTGTTTGTTTCCCACCATGTGACTCTATGGCTCTTACTGTTGAGTAGTGACGCAACTTAGGAAAACACTTGTGATTCTGGTCACATGCAGAAGGCAGCTGACTCCTTCTTGTTTGGCTCACCTTCTCAGCATCCAGTTTATTTCCGGGAGCATATCAGTTCCAGGATGTGCAGGACCCTGGGACAGAGTATTCTCTCTCATCACCCCATTAATGAGATGAGTGCAGCAAGTTAAGAGACGGCCACGGCAAAAACAACAAGCACTCCGGTGTGCATTTCCTCTAATTATCCATGCTTGTGTTCTTGCCAGTTTGAGAGCAGTTTCTGTGATGAAGCAAGGTCCCGTTACTTTTACTCTCCTTCCCTAACTCCGAGTTTCTAAGGAATATCTATAGCATTACCTTCTCCACTACCAGGTTTTTGCCACTGATGAAAGGATTTTTTCACTGAAGGCACTGTAGGCTATCTTGGCCATCTGGATCCCCTCTGCTGTTCTTCCAGAGAACAAGAGGGCAGAGTGGGGGCCAGAGTTCATTCCTTCCCTTTACTCTGATACCATGCATCTTAGTAAGAAAGTCAAAGATAGAGGGGGCACTACTAAATATCACTTATGGGGGGGTAGAGTACTCCTTCTGGTATTTTTATATATATTCAATTAATACTGTTTTTACAATAGGTCTAACATCATGTAGATCCTGGTGGTATTAGGGAGTATAAAAGATGCATATGGCATGAGGACTGGCAGACAGAGAGAGAAAAAAGAACAAGCACAAAGCCATCAAGAACAAGAGGATCTGTGTTTTTTTGTAGCTGTGCCCCTTATTGCGCGCCTTGTAGAATATCTTGTAACAAAAGTGACTTCATTATCACCTCTCAAATGCCAGGTACTTTTCATAGATTTCTCTAAGCCTGTAAACCTAAATGTCAGCCCCTGATTATCCTTCAGTTCTCCAGCTTGCTGAATGCTTGTCTTAACATTTATGAAAAAATGACATATCTATCTTAAGTCTATCAGGAAATTCGGAATCCTTGGTATCTCTAACAATTCTTGAGATACTTATATTTTTTCTAATCCCTCCTGATTCTGAGTTCTTCCTTCCAAATAATGCTGTTGTCTTGCATTTTATCATGAAAATTAGCAAACATATGCAAAAGAAAAGAGTAACAGAATGTCAGGGATCAATCATCTAGCTTCAACAATAGCCAATTTGTTGATTAAATTGATTTAATCAATATCCCCTGCTTCCTACCATAAATGAGTCATTTTAAAGCAAATCCCAGATGTAGGATTATTCCTATAAATAATATTATATATGTGCACATATAATATATGCATGCATATAAATATATTTTATATATATATGTGTGTGTGTGTATATATATATATATATATATCAGTTCAGTTCAGTCGCTCAGTCATGTCTAACTCTGCAACCCCATGGACTGCAGCATGCCAGGCATCCCTATCCATCACCAACTCCCAGAGTTGACTCAAACTCATGTTCGTTGAGTCGGTGATGCCATCCAGCCACCTCGTCCTGTCATCGCCTTCTCCTCTCACCTTCTTTTATTCAGGATGTATGGTGAACAGACTCTAAGGTGGCTCCTTTGATTCCTATTTCCTGCTGTTCACACATTTGTGCAATCCCCTTCCCTTGAGTATGGTCAGGATTCGTATGACTTACGAATCAATGGAACATGGCAACAGTGAGAGACTGTACATGAGTAAATAATTTAAGACTATAATATCCATCTTTCTAGGAGATTCCTTGCTGGCTTTGAAGAAGCAAACTGCCATGTCATGAACCTTTTTGTGGAAAGGGCCATATGGCAAGGAAGCAAAGGTGGTCTCCAGCTGACTGCCAGTAAGACACTAAGACCCTCAATCTTATTCCTTGCCAGGAACTGAATTTTGACAACAATTTTATAAGCTTGGAAATAAGACCTTACCCCTGGAGAGACTGAAGTGAGACTCCAGCCCTGGTGAACACCCTCAATGTAGCCTTTCAGAGAAAACAGCAAAGCTGTATTCATATTTGACCCACAGAAATTTTGGGATCATAAGTGTGTATTGTTTTAAGCCTCTAAGTGTGTGATGATTTGTTACATAGCACTAGTTAAATAAAACATCTAGCATTTCTAAAAGGTAAAGACTTCTCTTTTATATACCACACTAACATTATTACATCAAAAGATAATTCGTTAATGACATTTCTTGATGATGTAATTAAGTACCCAGTGCTCTCCAAATTTCCCTAATCATAATTTTCTTATGCAGTTGGTTTATGACAATCAAAATTTAAATAGCCCACATGTTACTTTTGATGGTATGTGTGTGCATACTCAGTCGCTCAACTGTGTCCAACAATTTGTGACTCCATGGACTGTAGCCCTCCAGGCTCTTCTGTCCATGAACTTTCCACATAATGAAACTGGAATGGTTCATCCACCTCACTAGGGCCTGTTATACAGAGTGAAGTAATTCCGAAAGAGAAAAAAGTTATTGTATATTAACACATATATATGGAATCTAGAAAAATGATATTGATGAACCTATTTGCAGAGAAGGAATGGAGACATGGATATAGAGAATGGACTTGTGGACACAGTAGGGGAAGGCGAGAGTGGGACAAAAGGAGAAAGCAGCATAAACATATACATACAACCATGTGCAAAAGAGAGAGCTAGTGAGAATTTGCTATATCACACAGAGAGCCCAGCCTGGCATTTTGATGATCTAGAGGGGTGGAATAGGGGGAAGGGGAGGGAGGCAATATATGTATAATTATGGCTGATTTGCATTGTTGTATGGCAGAAACCCTCACAACGTTGTAAAGCAATTTTTCTCCAATTAAAAAATAAACAAATAAGTAAGCTTTCAACTTGAAAAAAAAAAATACTGGAGTTGGTTGCCATTTCCTCCTCCAGGGGATCTTCCCAACACAGGGATCAAACCTTCATCTCCTGCATTTCCTGCATTGACAAGTGGATTTTTTGCCACTGAGCCGCCTAGGAAGCCCCACTTTTGATGACAATGTTTCTTAAATCTCTTTTGTTTTAGGGGTTACTTTTTTTCTTTTTAGTGACATTTATTTATTGAATAACTGGGTCATTTGTCCCATTACAGTTTTCCGCTTTGGGAATCTCTAAAGCTAATTGCTTCTCAGTGGTGTTAGCAAGGTCTTTTAGCGGCTGTGTTTCCAGTAAGTTGAAAGATTCAAAGGTATGATCAGATTCTGATTATTTTTTGAAAGTGTAGGATCACTTTCTTCATAATGCTGTGTATGTCTGACTGCATCATCCTGGGAACTCATGTCTAGAATCTGCTTTTTGTGATGCTAAGAAAATCCATTGGGTTTGGAGGTTGTGAACTTTTTCCATCCATTAGAAAAGTTTTCACCAACCCTTTATGTAAAAAGTTTAGCTGCCATTAATAATCATTGCCTAGATTCGTTATTTCACTATGATCACAAAATAATAAAATAAATTATTGCTGTCCATCTGTTGCTTTTTCATGTATTTCTCTTTTCCATATCACTTTGCCTTCTCTACCATCCCAGTGCTTTCATTTCCCATAATCCTATTGACTCAAAGTTGGGAGTATATAAAATTTCACTCAAAGTTTGGGGCAATATTGGTGGAAGAGGAGTTAAACTGTAGTTTAGCTAAGAGCTTAAAATTAGAAATTAGGTATCTCTCTTCTTAAAGGCTTCTCTGTTATCTTTTTCACTCTTTAGGTACTGTCTCAACCTATCAATAACCAGTGTTGTGGTTGGACCAACACTTGTGGTTCTGATAATGATTGAAAAAATGCTGTTAAGCGATAAACATCAGGAAGCATTGAAAAAAATAGAGGTTTATCGCTTACAAGACTTGGGGTCACACAACAAGGTCATAGGTAGAGAGAGATAGAGCACATAGACTTGAGGTTCCACTTCTACTTGAGTTGATTTTGGAGACCTAAAATTTCATTGAATCACTCCTTTTTAATTAATAATTTAAGTATACTTGATTTACAATATTATATTAGTTTCAGGTACACAACATAGCAATTCAGTGTTTTTATCGATTGTACTCTATTTAGAATTCTTATAAAAGTTGACTATATTTCCTGTGCTGTACTATATATATATATATATATATATATATATATATATATATATATATATTTGTAGCTTATTTATTATATATATTATAGTTTGTACCTCTTAATTTCTTACCTCTATGATGCCATTTCCCCTTCTCTCTATTTGGTAACTACAAGTCTATTCTCTACATCTGTGAATTTGTTTCTGTTTGGTTACAGTCACTCACTTGCTTTCTTTTTCAGTTTCCATGTATAAGTGATGCCACACAGTATCTGTCTTTCTGTGTCTGATTTACTTTACTAAGCATAATACCCTCCAGATCTGTCTTTGTAGTTGCAAATGGCAATGTTTCACTCTTTTTTATCTAGGAGTAATAATCCATCAGGGCTTCCCTGTTGTCTCAGATAATAGAGAATCTGCCTGCAATGCAGGAGACCCTGGAGAAGGGAATGGCTACCCACTCCAGCATTCTTGCCTGGAGAATTCGTGGATGGAGGATCCTGATGGGCTAAAGTCCATGGGGTTGCAGAATCAGACATGACTCAGTGACTAACACTTTCTCTTACAATAATCCATGGTATACATTTACCATTTCCTCTATATCCATTCACTGGTCAGTGAACACAGGTTGCTTATATAACTTACTATTGTAAATATTGCTGCTATGAACATTGGGGTACATAAATCTTTTCAAATTAGAGTTTTTGTTTTCTTTGGATATATGCTCTGGAGTGGAATTGCTGGATCAGGAAAGGACAGTCTCTTCAATAAGTGGTGCTGGGAAAACTGGATAACTACATGTTAAATAAGGAAATTTTAACATTTTTTCATATCATATACAAATATAAACTCAGAATGGATTAAAGACCTAAGCATAAGACCAAAAATCTTAAAAATCCTAGAAGCAAACATAGGCACAACACTCTTTGACATAAGCCATATCAAAATCTTCTCGGATCTGTCTCCTAAAGGAGTTGGTGCTAGTGGTAAAGAGCCTGCCCGCCAAAGCAGGACATGCAAGAGCCTCAGGTTTGATCCCTGGGTCAGGAATATCTCCTGGAGGAGGGCATGGCAATCCACTCCAATATTTTTACCTAGAGAATCCCACGGAGAGAGGAGCCTGGTGGGATCCAGTCCAAAGAGTCAGACACGGCTGAAGTGACTTAGCATGCATGCCTAAGGCAAAGGAAACAGGGCAAAAGTACATAAATGGAACGTAATTAAAACTGAAAGGTTTGCACAGCGAAGGGAGTCATCAGCAAAATGAAGGGCAACCTACCGAATGAGAGAAAATGCTTGAAAATGATATGGCTGAGAAAGGGTTTACATCCAAAACATATAAACACCTCACACCAGTCAGTACAGAAAAACAAACAATCCAATTAAAAATGGGCAGAAGACTTGAGTAGACATGCTTTCCAAAGAAGAGACACAGATGGCCAGTAGCATATGAAAAGATGGTCAACATTACTAATCATCTGGTAAATGTAAATCAAAACCATACTGAGATACCACCTCACACCTGCCAGAATGGCTATCACCAAACGGACCACAGTTAACAAGGCTGGTGAGGATCTGGAGAAAAGGGGACCCAAAGTGCACTGTTGGTGGGATGTAAACCGGTGCAGCTACTATAGAAGGCAATATGGAAGTTCCTCAAAACATTAGAAACAGAACTACAGTATGGTCCAGCTCACTCTTCATTGGTGAATTTAAAACATGAAAGTTGGGAATTAAAGCGTGGGAGGAGAAAAAACAAGTAGTTTAAACAGTTAATGAAATCAACCAAGATTTCTTTAAAAAAAAAAAAAATCTCAGTGGCTGGCAAAGTGTTTATTTGAAATAGCCTTTTTTTTTTTTTTTTTTTTTTTTTGATGAATGCCTTTTTGAAATGAATGCCTAGGCAGTTAAAGCTTAATCAGGCACTTGCATTACACACACATGCACACACACACACACCTGTTAGGACTTAAACTACAATTCACCCTGTGATGCCAAAACATCAGGGTCAATGGTGAGTACACTAACTGCCTGGATAGTTGATATGTTGAAAGTCAAGAAGAGTAAGGTATGCTATAACTCAGAAAATACACATCTAAATAGATTACAATAGCAAATTCTATAATAGTTATACAGGCAATAGCCTGAAATCCAGTCTGTTGTTCCAAACTTGAAAATATTCAGCCATGAAAACTAACTTAGTGATTTTAGGGGCCCTAGGAATCTAATCAAAGATTTGAGTAACATTGTGGACTATTTTAACATCTTGGATCTTCTGGTGTAAGTAGGTCTGAACCAGAACCAGTCCTGAGTTGGTGGATGACTCCTTATTTCATTGAACCAGTCTCCTAGTTCCAAGAATAACTAGTTTTGTTAAGGTTGCATCTCATTTCAGGAGGCAGTGATGCAGGTGGCCTCCCAAAATTAGACATACGATGTATTTGCTTCAAGTTATTTTAAAATATTTATTTATATGGTTGGGCCAGGTCTTAGCTGCAGCACACAGGATCTTCGATCTTCCTCACTGCATGCAAGATCTTTAGTTAAGGCATGTGAACTCTTGATTGTGGCATGTGGGATCCAGTTCCCTGACCAGGGACTAAACCCAGGCTCCCTGCATTGGGAGCTCAGAGTCTTAGCCTCTGGATCACCAAGGAAGTCCTGGCTTCAGGTTATTTAATAAGAGGGGTTTCTATGGAAATAAATGGAAAACAATGGTTAGATGATTGGAGCAGACCATAATCCCAGCTCCTGAGTTCTGAAGGCAGGGAGTCAAGATTTTTAGATGTCTGAGTTGAAGAATTTTCAGATAGAGTGAGGATAAGAAATGACAGTTTGATAGATTTTTCTGATTTGCAGTTTGAATGTCTCTGGTGATTTTTCTGAGAGGTCCACACAGCAATAGCCATAAATATTGTTCACAGATGTGCTATTGTGGAGGATGCTCTCAAGTTTATATCACATTGTTCAAGTTTACCTTGCATGACTCTGGAGAAAAGACAGTTTTAGCTTTTTAATAATTCTAAGTCAAAAATGAGAAAAATTAGTTTGGAGAGTGGTAGTGAAATATTGCAGGGAACTAGAAGAATTCAGGGTCCAGTCTCATTGATAGGCAGACAACAAAACCTTAAGACAATGACCAGAAGTAGAATCTGATATCCACAAATGTGCCTTATAATTTCTATTGAAACACAAGTTTTGTCTCTAAATGTATTTCTATCAAAGATCGCCATAGTAGGACTACTTTGTTTGCAAAATAAGAGTAGCTTCCAATAAAATTGGCCTGTTTATTTACATAAGTACAGCAAGCTGAAACTTCAATACTTTGGCCACCTGATGCAGAGAACTGACACATTTGAAAAGACCCTGATGCTGGGAAAGATTGAAGGCGAGAGGAGAAGGGGATGACAGAGGAAGAGATGGCTGGATGGCATCACCAACTCAATGGACATGAGTTTGAGTAAACTCTGGGAGTTGGTGATGGACAGGGAGGCCTCGCATGCTGCAGTCCATGGGGTCGCAAAGAGTCAGACACGACCGAGCAACTGAACTGAACTGAACAGCAAAAATAGCCTTTGACCATATAGGCTCTTTTATTCTGCTTTGTTGATTTTTTTCAGATTAAACTTTAAAATGCCTCTTGAGACTAGAAAGCCAGTATAAGGATTGCTATCAGACTCATCCAATACCCAGATAAATTTTTCTATTCTCAGGGTCCCCCAAATATCCTGAGTTTTTTGCACCTGCCAGGAAGTGACCTTCCTCATTCACCTGGTAAGACTGCTGGTAACCCTGTAAGCAATGAACCAGGCTGTTTTTCCAAGGGGCTTTAAGACTCCATGAAGTCAACCTTAGATCCTTAAAGCTGTCTGGTCATATCTTGGTCTATGCATGTCTCCCTGAAAAATGATAATCCAAACAAAGTCTTGGTAATATAATCAATGCTTTCAATGGTGTCCTGTTAATGCAAAAGACTTTTAAGATTTGTTATCTGTTCTTGACCAATCTTAAGGAGACTTTGGTTTAGGATTTGGGCAAGAGAGCCCTTTTAGGAGTTTGTATTTTAAAAGACCTCTTTCCCTCTTTTTCCCCTTCAATTTCAAGAGGTTTTAATTACTTCCTGGGGTGTTTACATCTCAAAGACATGATAAGATTTACATTCTCAAGGAACTGAGAAAAAAAAAAATGTAAGCTTTCTCTTAGGAGTTTTAGTGCTTTTGGGGTGGTTTTGGCAGTCCCAATAAAATATACTAGGGATTCTCTGTGATTAGGGGAGTACCCTGTAAAAATGATTCTCTGAACACAAGGTCAACTGGGGCCTCTTCAGGGTTGGAAACAAAGAAGGGGTCACTATGAATATAGAAATGATAAGCGAAATTGAACCAAATTGGTTCATGCCAATTTTGTGCAATAGAAGATGGGCTTCATCTTTAAGTTTCCCATTCCCTGTGAGCTTTAGCAGTGATTACTGCTATGAAAGGATTGGCAGAGGCCAGGCAATAAATATCCAAGTGAGAAGAGGCAGGGCTCTGGCACAAATATTAGTGGCTGTTGGGGGCTTTGCTTTCTCATTTCCCTCCACCCCTGATAGTTCATTTGGTAAAGAATCCTCCTGCAATGCAGAAGACCCTGGTTTGATTCCTGGGTCAGGAAGATCTGCTGGAGAAGGGAAAGGCTACCCGCTCCAGTATACTTGGGCTTCCCTTGTGGCTCAGGTGGTAAAGAATCTGCCTGCAATGTGGAAGACCTGGTTTCAGTCCCTGGGTTGGGAAGATCCCCTGGAGAAGGGGAAGGCCACTCACTCCAGTGTTCTGGCCTGGAGAATTCCATGGATTGTATAGTACATGGGGTCACAAAGAGTTAGACATGACTGAGTGACTTTCATTTTTCCCCCTCCTCCACCTAGAGGTCTTGATAACACCATCAGCTTTTCCCTTAGCATCAGGCTTGCCTCTTGAGGTGTGTTTCTTAGTTTTGTACAGTTCAAGGGATTGCTGGGCCGGGGGCGGGGGTGGGGTGGGGTGGGGTTTGTGGTGGGTGCTAAAGATCCCTGGTATCTCAAGAGACTGTAAGTATAATAGCCTAGATGGATATTTTTGAAGTTATAAAATTTAGAGGCTTTAGAGATACTGGCCAGTTGATCCATTCTGGCAGTTGTGAATAACAATTCAGAGCTCATAACAAACAAATCACCACCACCACCACCCCAAAGTAGCCAGTTAATTCCCCCTCTCTTTCCTGCTACATAAACTCTTTAACAAAGGTCCAAATTTCAATTAATGCAGATTTTGATATTATTTTCTGATTTCTGATTTTATCCTGTTACCTTTATCTTATATAGTTACTGGAAAATATTGGATGATGTCACTATGAGCCCTCTTTACAGGTGGCCAGTTTCCTTTCTCAGGATTCCCAGGATTGGGACTTATCTGCACTACTGAGGTATACAGTAATGTCACACCGGGCATTGGGCCCACAATATCCCATCGGATCAGGAGATGAAGAGTGACAGGGAGAGTGAAGTCATGACACAGAAACCAGAGACCTCTGTTACATTTTCACGCTGCCTTAGGTTCTGGGCTGGTGTCGCAGAGAAGAAGCCAATTCTGACTCCATGTTGGAACTGTTTCTTTGACTTTCTTTTCGTTGCTTTTGTTATTACAATCATACATAATGGGCTACCTCAAAGGACCCTGCCCTCTGCTTGACTATTAAATTAAAGAGCCTTTTTTCAGCTCATAGAGAGATAATCTGACCTTACCCACCTGTGAATGACTACAAAAAGATGTTAACACACTCCTTCCAAAGGCTTGTCCTTCCTGGAGATGTTTGGCAAGACTGAAGATTCTTTTCATGTTACTTCCTCGCTGCCTCTCCCTCTCTGTTCTCCCTCTTGACTCCTCATTGTTTCTCTCTCTGCATCAAAAAAGAACCTGGCATCCAGACCCCAACAAGATGGTTACTTTGAGACATTAGTCTGCCATCTTCTTGGTAAGCTGGGTTTCGAAATAAATCACATTCCGTGCATCAACACCTCATCTCAGATCCATTGGCCTGTCGCGCAGTGAGCAGCTTGGACTCAGTAACACCAGGACGTATAACGTGACTCAGTCATTGCAGGTGGAGGTCTCCCATCCTACTAACCTATGAGAATCTTCTCCTCATGCCTTTCACCCAGAACCTCTCCATAGGCAGTGACAATAGCTTTGCAATCCAACCCACCCTCCTTAGCTCCCTGTCCCTGAGGGGCAGAGGACACTTATGCACATTAATAGTCAATCAAGGAGTTTTAGACCATATGGTCTTTATCATGCTGATCTGGGGAGATCGTTAGATTATTGTGGCAGCTGTGACTTTTGCGGATTAGATTCCACAGGCAACACATGACAGAGAAAACATGTCAAAACACAGAGGAGCACAACAGACACCCAGTAAGCAGTGCTCTTCTCCCAGATGGAGTTACCTGCCTGGGTTAGGTGGTTAGTAAGCAAGTTACAGGTAAAGGGCATTCTCCTCAGTTAACTGCAAGGGCAATCATGCAATCCTGTCAACTATGCTAATTGTTTTGTCTCAGCCTATCAGTAATCAGTGATGTGATTGGACCAGCTGTGTAGTTCTTACTATAGTTGTAAGATGCTCTCCATCAATAACCATCAGGAAACTTTTGTTTTTTAAGTGTAGTTTTATTGCTTATAAACCTGAGTATTACAGAGCACATCTGAGGCCACATAGCAAGGTCATGGAGAAAGAGAGAGAGAATTTGGGACTGGGGTTGATGGTGGGTTCATAGTTAGTGAATTTTAAACTTTGATTTTTCAAGCATGAGAAGAAAAAAACAAACTGAGTAGCCCAGATGGTCAATTGTTGAATCAATGTGCCTGCATGCTCAGTCACATCTGACTATTTTTGACCCCATGGACTGTAGCCCACCACACTCCTCTGTCCAAGGAATTTTCCAGGCAAGAACACTGGAGTGGGTTGCCATTTCCTACTCCAGGAGATCTTCCTGACCCAGCAATCCAACCCTCACCTCCTGACATTGGCAGGCAGATCCTTTACCCCTCTGCCACCTGGAAAACCCATTGAAATCAGTCAAGATCTCTGAAACAAAGGAACTTCAGTGGGGGAAGACAGCCTATCCCTTTTATCTAGTTGTCTGGTTGCCTCTTTCAAATGGGTGCCTCAGCAATGAAAGCATATGCAAGACACTTGCATTACAAAACAACAATAACAGCAAAAAAGCCAACTGTGAAAGCTTACACTACATTCTCTTTAGGTACTAACTCCTGCCATGGCTCTAGGAAGATCAACTTGTCCCAGTTGCCTGGGACTTTTCTATATTGGTAGGGACAGAACATCTGGGAAATTTCTGGGAAATCTGGGGAAAATCTGGGAAATCTGGGACAGAAAACCTGGGAAATCCCTCAGTCACAGGACTGGTCTTCATACCTGCTATTGATACCTCTTCTCTCTCCTTTAATTCCTTTTTCTTCCTTTATTTTTTATCCTCAAGGCCTCAGAATTCTTTTCATTTCTTAAGGTTTAGCAATCCTTGTGTTAGGTAGTTAGAATAGGAAAAAGGAGTCCAAAATGGCAGTGGCTAAAAGACAAAGAAAGGGGAAAGCCCGCAGAAATGAAACAAAGGAAAACCTGTGGGCTGGAGTGAGAACTTCAGGTGAAATATGCACATCCCCTTCTTGGTTGGCCCAATTTGCATCAGGCAGGCTCACAGGGGAGGAGACAGAGGAATAGAAGGAGGAAGCCAAGACGGACTGAGGCCTCTCCTTTGGGGTCAGCCGGTCCTCATGCCTCGAGGTGTTTGCTTAATAAAACTGAGCTGTAACCAGGCTGTAACACTTGCCCACTATTTCAAATCTTTGCTGCAATGAGACAGAACTGAGGAAATTACACACTCCTCCAACACTTGTTTCACTCAAGCCCATCCAAGTTATGTCTGGGGCTCATCCTCAGAATAATTCCATCCACAATAATGTGGTTCTTAAGTTAAGAGAATTCCTACTCTAGAAGGAACTTTAAACTCAGCTATGAAAATTAACAACTAACATTCCTGTTAAGTTTTTAACTATCACGGAATGTGGGTATTTGGGTTCCCATCCTACATATAAGAAAACTAATTTAAGTAACATGTCAAGAGAAGTGATGAATAATAGTTGATTACAAAAATGGTGAATATTTCAGTGCAAAAAAGGAAATTATAGGATATAAAGCTAAATTAAAGTGGATAGTTAAGGGTCTTTTCTTGATGAAAAAAAAAACCTCTTTTTTGTTAAAGGATTTGAACCCTACTGCTGTGAACTGAATTGTGTCTCCCCAAAATTTGTATGCTAAAGCTAAAGCTCTAACCTGGAATGTGGCTGTTGTGACCATAAGGCTTTTAGGGGGGGGTCTCACCAGAAGTTGACCATGCTGGCACCCTGATCTAGGACTCCCAGTATCCAGAACTGTGAGAAAGGAAATTTCTATTCCTTAAGCCACCCAGTCTATGGTATTTTGCTAAGGCAGCCCAAGAAAATGAATACATCTACTTTACAGTGGTGGTGGTTTAGCCACTAAGTTGTGTCCAACTCTTGCGTCCCCATGGACTGTAGCCCACCAATCTCCTCTGTCCATGGGATTGTCCAGGCAAGAATACTGAAGTAGGTTGCCATTTCCTCCTCCAGGGAGTCTTCTTGACCCAAAGATTGAATCTGGGTCTCCTGCATTTCAGGCAGTCTCTTGCATTGCAGGCAGATTATTTACAGACTGAGCCCCCAGGGAAGCCCACCTTATAGATAATAGTGTATTACTGAAAGATTTTAATAATGAAAGTAACATGATGAGACTAGTATTTACAGAGGGAGGGTTGGTGGCAATGTAGAGGGTGAACACAAGTTTGAAAAAGTTAAAAGCGAGAAGATAAGTGAGTAGCCTAAACAAACCAGATACATACAAGATAACCGGGCTCTAGAATGACTCATTATGCATCTTTTTCTGAAATGTATCCTTAGGTAAGAGATCACTGACACCCCACATCCAAGTATTGGGATGGTTAACTAAGGTATCAGAACCCATATCTTCAACACTTCTGAAGGGAAGACTTGTAATGATACATCTCATGCTCCCTGTACTGTTAATACAGACCCAGTTATCACAAGAGAAAGTTTACAGAGTTCACAGTAACATATGGTCAAACCTCTTATGTACAGTTGAGAGGAAAAAGCCTTGTTATAGGAAGGGACTTACTCAAACTTAGAAATTGGAACCAAAATTCTCTTTTAAGTTCACTGCTCTCTTCACCAAAATTTTGAGAAGCAAATAGGTCCACATCAACATTAACCAGCAGATGAGTGAGCCCGACCTACAAAGCACAAGGGAGGTACTTTAGAAGGGGCCAGGAGAGAAGCTGGTTAAAAGGCGCAGTTTTTCAATCCTATCCTCACTCAAGATTAAGCACCCCATGATCTTTGTTGTAAGGGAGAGGGTGTCTAGAAGGAAAAAGGAGAGTGTTAGTCATAAAAAGCAACTTGCATTCCAGCTAATTCCATTCTCTACTGAGGTTCAAAGAAAATTATTAACCTTGGTTATGCACACAGCATATAGCAGAGCTGAGAATTGTACTTACACCTCTAGAAGCCCATACTAACATTCTATCTGCATGTGCATTCTATACTCCTCTTTTCCTGTCTGATGCATGAGGAAGAGAAGCACATTGGGCTACTCTAAATGTGATTGGCATTCAATTTCCCCCAAAGAGACTCAGTCTCTCTTCCCTCTTCATGTTGCAGTTCCTCATAACAACACACACACACACACACACACACACACTCACACACACTGAAGACTGCCAGTTATTTTCTGTCCTGAAAAGATTTTTAGGGTAAGAGCTTTCTGATTGGGGAAAGCATTAATTCATACACAAAACACAAATTACTGGGCTCTTTGACTTCTGCAGAAGTTTTCTGAATGCATTTAAAAATTGTTCTCTATTACTAAGTCAGTCCTATACTATATCACATAGCAAGAAGGTGCAAAGGAGTATGAGTTCTTGGTGAATCACAGCTGAATTGAAGACCACCTTGCTGGGTATCTCCCTTCACCAGAGACAGTACCATAGGTAGCTAAGCGCATGGGTTATGGTCAGTGGAAACAAAATGCCTGGTTTCAAATTCCAGCATCACAAGTTATTAGGTATGACTTTGAACATGTTACCTAAAATATCTGTACTTTAATTTTTTATCTGCAAATAAGGATGACTTTTTAAAACAGCCTGTCTTCTAGGACTGTTGTAAGGATTAAATAAGATAACCCAAGTTATCTAGGCACTGTGTACAGATTCTGGCTCTCAAGTCAATAGCTTGTTTCACTTTAAATGTAAAAAAAAAAAAAGGCAGAGACAGCTTCCCTTTGATAAGGGCAAGAACCAAGACTGAGTTTCTGTAAAATACATTGCTTAAAGAAAGATGTCATGGCAATAGATTTAATACATTTGATTTTAAAGTAGAAAATTATAGAGGAAAAACATTTATCTTCTAATGTTTAGTCCTGAAGCTCACATCTTCTTTGAATACTCTCCAACTCTTAGTACAGAGGTTATTGCCAGAGACTGGATTCAGTGATATCATCTCTCATTACCATGGTAACATCAAGGCCAATAACTTGAACTTGGGTCATAGCAGCTAAAAAGAAGAGAAATCAATTTGGAAATAATTAGACTGAAACCACAGCTACTTTAGACTTGACCAAGATTCTTAAGGATAGTTTGGAATCAAATTAAATCAAGATATATCTCCATAAAGAAGAGAGAGTTAAAAATTGAAAACAAGAAAATAATTAAATTATCCTATCTCTTTGGTTCATTTAATATTCTTGTGAGTCATAGGAAAATAGTACTCCAGAGCCCAAAGACATAGGCTAAAATCCTTTCATTTAATGGACTTGTGATGAGTCTCAAACCTTTTTTTTTCCAGTAAAACAAGACAAAGTCACCCAATTTTTTTTATGTTGAAAGCAAAATATCAATGCATTATATTTTCCTTCTATCATATGATAAATCTCAGAATTATAAAATGTTAAAATTCGAAATCTTCTAACTTAATTTTACAGATCAAGTAAAGGCTAGTATTCAGAAACGTGATGTGACATGACCAAGGACACAGGTGAAATTAGAACTCAAGTAATTTTCAAGTCATTATTGTCTGCCTTTTCTATTACAGTGAACTAACTTTACTGAGAATCTGACATTTCATCATGTTCTGCTTCAATAGAATTTTTCTATGTGATGAGCATGTAGAATTTATTATTGACTTGCTTTCAGCTGCCCCACATCTAGGGAAAAACAAATAGTGATGTGTGGGAGTTGAGAGCATCTCAGAAGTTTTCCAAGATGACTATGATCTGAGGGAGACTGTAATCCATGTTATCTTTCACTCCAAAGCATATTTCCATTCCCATTCCACAATTATTCTCCTTACTGTCTAACTTTTGCTAATGGAGGCCCCTTTGTATATATCATTTTCTTTCCAAATTTTCTCTTTTCCCCCATTGCATTTTCAAGCATCTTACTAAGCAGAAATCCTGATTAAGAGAGTCCTGCTTGTTTCAAAGCAGTTGAAGGGTTCATGCTTGATTCAGGCCTCTCTCCTCTTGAGCCACAAAGGATCCCTGGAGCTTGCATTCTGATTCTTCATTATGTTGCTTACCTAGTTCTGCAAACCTCAGATTCATTGACAGATACAAAGGAGACCTTTCTG
Organism: Odocoileus virginianus; assembly: GCF_023699985.2. Taxonomy (NCBI): domain Eukaryota; kingdom Metazoa; phylum Chordata; class Mammalia; order Artiodactyla; family Cervidae; genus Odocoileus; species Odocoileus virginianus. The sequence goes on along the minus strand of NC_069678.1, from coordinate 20,288,148 downwards.
GAAACCTCTGTTTGCACAATATTCTTGGAATGGAATAAAAAGCAGCATAGGCCAGGAAGGAATCTCAATCTAACTCCCAACGACCAGTCCTGCCCCAAATCCAGCCAGGGTTCTGGCTGCTTATTTTCATACTTTAGAACTGATGGCAGTATCTTCCCTTATCTTACCATTTGCAGTCTCTTATTGTTCATCACCCCTACAATTCTAATCCATCTTATAATCATTAAAATAGTTTTCATCAAGCTTGTTTTTTTATCGTCTCTCTCTTTCCTATTTTCTCTATAACTACAATGTTGCCCAACTCAGTTTAATAAAATCCAAACATCTCCACCTTGAGATACACTTCTCCTCTCCAACCAAGCTAACTGATTTGTTTGTCCCTCCTACATGTCTCACGGCCTTTGCTCTTACCATTCCTTCCAGCTACAAATATCTTCCTACTGGGCCCACTTCCTTGCCTCAGTCTCTCTCTTCAATTGGGCCCTCTTAGCTCCGCACCAGAAGGGAAGGTGCTCACAGTGAAACAGCTCTATCCCACTCCTCCCTCCCCACATAAATCCCAGAAGTGCACTCTGATATGGGCTGATGGGTCTGCACACACATCACAGCTTCTTATCTGCCATATTGATCCCCTCCCTAGAACTGATCATTTGTCTTGGTCCTTGCTCTTAGGAGCGGTCTGAGTCATCCTGCTCACAAGGTTTTGCCACCCCTCATTTTTCCCTATTCCTCAACTTCAACTAATACCTAAAGCTCTGCTCTCTGTCAACTGATCTTCCAGGCCCCAAGTTCCTGCTCAACCTGCACACGCCACCTACCCCAGTGTACTTAGGCTGTTTGATGCTCATTATTATAAGGGTTCCCATGTATTGTGCTTCTTAATTTAATATTTTATTTGTACTACTTAATTTATGTGTAGATGTTCTTTGTGCATTTGTGCTTTTAGTATATGCTCCTTACCAAGTATGTTACCAACATTATCCTCTTCAAGCCTCTTGATAACACTGATCAGAATATATTCATATTTTAACTTTTCATATGAAGAACTCAATGCTCAGAGAAGTTGAGTAATTTGTCCTAGGTTACATAGCTTATGAGTTACCACAACCTCTTTTCAAACTTAGCCTAAAGTCCACCTCTCAGGTGAAGGCTGTTCTCAATTAATACTTTACTGCATGCCCCCTGTGCTCAGACTATGCTGCAACTTTATGGCCTCAGTGCTTCATGTGCTTTTACTCTCTGTGTCTCAGTCCTTATGGGTCCCATCCCCAAGCACAATTACCTTTTCAAAACAAGATAATGCTGATTCCTACAAAAAACAGAGAATAGATTAATAGGAAGTGGTGTTGGTTAATTCATTCTACCCTCATGCACCCCTGGATGAATTGGGAAGCAGAATGATATGGTGTTCAGAAGGAAAGACTAACCCCCAGGGTGGCCTCTCCGATCAGTGACACAAGCTTTATTGTCGGGAGCCAGCACATGAGATCCCACCCATGACAAGGTCATGAGGAGAAGACCTGACAGGCAAGGCTGATCATGACTTCAGGGATTTCGAAAAGCTGCCCTGGCGCCCACCTTAAAGATGATCTCTGTCTTTCTGATACTTGCTATGTTAGACTACCCCCTAATTTCTGTGACACGGGTAGAAGGCCTTCCCCATCTCTCTCCAAACAGAATCAACTTAGACCTTTAATCAATATGTCCCCCGGATGGCGGTATCCTATAAGATTATCCAGGATGAAAGGAGTGTTTCAATTTAGACCCCTTTGCTGGCATTCTAGCCTGCTTGGCAAATGCATACTAATGCACGTGACTGCTCACAACACCTTAATCACAAACAGCATAAAGAACCTGATCACACAAAAGGCCCTAATAGGCACAGAGCCCTTTGGGGGTGAGGAAGCCCTATTAGAGAACATAAAAATATTATTCATATTATTCTAAAAGTGGTTATAGTTAAAGATTTAGAAAAATAAGAGTTTAGAATTGTTAATTTTAACCAGGAATGCTAAACAGGGGCAGCTTCACTGGAGCTGCAGAGTCTTTGTGTGGTAAACCTTTTAGATAAATTTAACTGATAACTTCTGCAAAAGGATTGACCTTTGTGTTCATTAAATAATAGATTACGGAAAACAGGTTTACATTCACCTGACCTGCATAAAATGTTAATAAGCCCCCAGGCCAGAAGATAATGCACAAGACCCTCATAAACAAAGAAGTATGCAGGAAACACCCTGGTTTCGTGAAGGACAAGCTGACGTAATGTTAAACTATCTTCCCCTTAGAAATGTACTAATTTAGGGTTTAAAAGCCACGGTAAAAAATAAAGCATTGCCAGACTCTGCCAGACTTTGCACCCCCCGTCTGGTCACTCTCTCTCTCTCTCTCTCTCTCTCTCTCTCTCCCTCGCAGACTTGGCCCTATCAAGGTTGGTCTCACTTGTCTTCTCTCTCTCTCGACAACGCCGTTCATCCTGAGGGTACCCCCTGGATCCTGCCGAGGCTGGACCCCAGCACTTTATCATTTGATGGGCACAGTAATGCCCAAGGCCTTGCTCCCTCGTATGCACAGAGGATATCCCACCAGAAAAAGCATGACAGGAGAGAAGAGTGCTTCACAAGCCCAAAGAGGAAAGCATTTGATCCTCAAAACAACTTTTTGTAAAGGGTAAACATGTCATTTACCACTTACAGAAAAGGAAATGGAATTTCATGGCATTTAAGTAATTTGTTTGAGTCATTCATTAAGAAAAAGACAGAGGGACTTTCCTGATAGTCCAGTGGTGAATACTGCACCTTCCAATGCAGTGGGTGTGGGTTTGATCCCTGGCCAGGGAGCTAAGATCCCACATGCCTCATGGCCAAAAAGCAAAACATAAACAGCAGAAGCAATATTGTGATAAATTCAATAAAGACTTTTTAAATGATCCACATTAAAAAAAAAAATCCTTAAAAAAAAGTTCTAAAAAAAGAAAGAGGCAGAATTAGTTATCAAACCCAAACCCCCTGACTCAGCCCCAGTGTCTTCTGTTACATCACGTGGCTGCCTCATTGCAAAAAAGAATTCAGTGATGCACGATCCAGATATAAGAGGAAATCAGCAAAAGAAATTTCCATTTCTAAAGATAAATAGATGCCAACAACTTCCAAATTCCTAGCTAAAAACACTTTGGAAAAACTGTGACTGGACCACATTCTAACACAGTCTTCCTGGAAAACTCACATTATTCTTCAGGTTTCTAAATCCTTTTGTTCCATCAAATGTGCATCTCCCTTTTCCTTACTTCCCCCAGTTCCCAGGAATTACACAGACAGTGGCTAAATGACTGAGGCACCAGGGATCTATAATAACTCAAATACACAAATACAAGGCCTAATTTTAGATTTTCCCAGGATAGTGGGCATTCTGGGGGTCTAAAGTGTTTCTGTTTTGGTTGCTGGGTCTATGACTTTTTGCTAATTATCAGCATTGTCTTAAAGGTCTCCCAGAGTAGTCAGTCCCATTATCTGGAATGTAACAAGGGCAGGGTAGTAAAAATAACTCAAGCTCAAATAATGAATTGTATTTGGAAATTGCATGTTTACTAACAGATGGACTCTCTCTATGTCTTGCTGTCTGAGCTCTGACAAAGATGTTTCATTTGCTGACCTTTTCAAGGACAAAGAAAACCTCTGTCTTAATTGCAGAAAGGGTAAATGAGTATCTGCTGCAGTCTATCACACTAAAAGTGTCTTCCTTACCTTCACATTAGTCACTGGCATTCTACCTCTGGTCTTTGCGACCTTTGAAAACATTTCTCTATGGACCCAAGGACAACAATGACCTTCATGCATTTTGACGGGGCTGCTACAACATAAGAAGCCAGAATGTTAGTGGTGGAAAAGTCTCTACTAGAAGAAAAGAACTTGTATATACTAAGATACCTCTATATAGAGAGACTTTCCAGGGAGGGAACATACAGTGAACAGAAGTCCACAAAAGTCACCAGCAGCACAGTAGAATAAATACCCCTGAAGAGAGCCAACTCAGGCCATGATAGGAATCTGTTTAACACATTTTGTTAAACCTCCCTTGTATGGCAGAAACTGTGGTTGTTGTTGTTCAGTTGCTACATCATGTCTGACTCTTTGGGCCCCCTGGACTACAGCACACCAGGCTCCTCTGTCTTTCACTATCTCCTGGAGTTTGTTCAAATTCATGTCCATTGAATTGGTGATGCTAACTATCTCATCCTCTGCCATCCCCTTCTCTTTTTGCCTTCAATATTTAACAGCATCAGGGTCTTTTCTAATGAGACAGCTCTTTCCATCAGGTGGCTAAAGAATTGGAGCTTCAGCATCAGACCTTCCAATGAATATTCAGGGTTGATTTCCTTTAGGACTGACTCATTTGATCTCTTTGCAGTCCAAGGGACCCTCTAGTAGGGAGTGTGAAAGCAAAAACAATTGGTCACAGCCTCTATCTTTATAGGTGGCATGGTCTAAGGAAAAAATTAGATATATACTTCCAAAACTTATTTTAATGTTATTTAAAAAATGCTCTGGGAGTGCAAAGCCAAGAGCAATCGATTTCTATATGGGATTGGATGGAGAAGTCAGAAAGTCTTCGCCAATAAAGGGTCACTGGAACACGGCATTTAGAAATGAATATAAACTCATTCCAGGCACAGAAGAACAAGGGGAAAGGCAGATCAAACAAAGGAAAAGTATGAACAATGGCAAAAAGATGCAAAAGTACATACTTGGAAGATAATGAGCACTCTACTAATAGCTTCAGCCAACAAAGACTAGGTTTTAGGAAGGGGATTCTGATGGTAGTGTGGGAGCGAAGTGGGTTAGAAGAAGTTAGCATCTGAGCCAGGGACGTCTAGTCAGAAAATCACTCCAATTGGCTGGATGAGAGGAGACGGAGCCTGCACCAGGACAAAGGCCATGGGGATAAGAGGAGAGAACTGTCTGCTGTAGACACTGGATTCTTTGGATAGATTTTTTTAAATCACATTTTAAAAATGAACTAAATGTATTTATTATGGTTTCATAGTTTACAAAGCAGTTCACCTTCATGATTGTGAAGCTAAACAAGACCCTGAAGGGCCCTTCCAGATACAAAAGCTCCTCTGTGTCTCCTGTTTCTTTTTTTGTAGGAAAAAACCTTTAGTCTGCTAAGCTTTCTCTGAGTTCCAAAGAGCAGACTCAAGTAGTCACGAATTAGGGAAGTGAGGGAATGCAGAAACAAAGGAAACTATCAAGAAATAATAGTTCAGCTGCCTACTTCCTCCTCAAAGTATATACATAACAATTGGCACATCTTTGACTTATTCTGCAGGAACTAAGATCCTCTACCCAGGTGGAGGATAATGACTGTGTGCTGAGTACAAATGCTAGACCCCAGGCTGGTTGGAATCAGGAGACTGAAGATTAAAAGTCCTAAAACATCACCTCGTTACCTCACCACCAACCAGTCAGAAGAAAGCCATACACCCTGCAGCCCTCACCCCAAATGTTGCCTTTAAAAACCATTCCCTGAAAGCTATTGAGCAGAACAGGTCTTTTGAACATAAACCACCCATTCTCCTTTCCAGATTCTGCAATAAATTCTATACTTTTCTTCATTAAAACCAAACGTCAGTAAGCCAACTTTACTGCACATTGGCTGAGGGGACCCAAGTTTGGTTTGGAAAAAATTTGATGTCAGTCATTCTTAAACTTTTTGAGATAGGCAGAGAAATTATCTAATGATGCTAATTTAGAGAGAATGCTCAGAAGAAACTGAAAAAACAAATAAAGGGAAGAGGTAGTCTAACGCATGGGCGATTTATCCAGATAGTCAACCTAAGACTTAAGGATAAAGCAAGGATGTCTCAGTAAGGGGATGTGGAAGCATCAGGATAGCAAAGAGATAATCAGAAAAGGAGATGGGATAAACTTCTGATCATTGCATCAGTAGATAAAGATGCTGCTATGTTTCCACCTATTAAAAAAAAAGAAGAAAAAAAACCTCTTTTGACCTCACTATCCCTATGTGCTATTTCATTACCTATGCTTGCTATCTCTACATGTTCTTCCCATTTTCTCTTGAACCTGTCCTAAAAAGGCTTTCTCCATCAGCACTCCATAGCAATTCTCATCAAGGTCATGAAAACACATGTTTCTAAACCTAATGGTCAATTCTCAGTCTCCATTTCACCTAAACTATCTGAAGTTTTTAAATCAACTGATCACTTTCCCCTACTTTGCTCCACTTTCTTCACTTGGCTTCTAGGATCCCCCGCTCTTTTTTTTTCCCCTCCTACCTCACTTGTTACCCCCCCTTTTTTTTTCTTTTCTAAATTGAAGTATAATTGCTTTACAATGTTTTGTTAGTTTCTGTTGTAAAGCGAAGTGAATCAGATATATGTATACATATATCGCCTCCCTCTTGGACCTCCCTCCCACCTTATCCCTATCTCACCCATCTAGGTCATCACAGAATACTGAGCTGAACTTCCTGTGTCATACAACAGCTTGCCAGTAGCGAGCTATTTCACCCATGGTAGTGTTTTTAATGTCAAACTTAATCTCCCAGTTTCTGCTGATTTTTCTTCAAAATGCACCAAGATTCCAACCATTCCTCACCAGCCCCTGTAGTCTGAGCCTCCATCACTTTTTACCAAGATCAATGCATATTATAGATTGAATTTTGTCCCCACTCTGAAAAAAAAAAAATTAATGTCCTAACCCCTGTACCTCAGAACATGACCTTATTTGGAAATAAGCTCCTTGCAACTGTAATCAAATTAAGGTCATTTGAATGGGACCTTAATTCAATATGACTGACATTCTCATTAAGAAGGGCAAATTTGGACACAAAGACTGACGCATATAGAAGGAAGATGATGTAGAGACACACATAGAAAGAATGGTCATGTGAAGACAATCAGAGACTGGAGTTATGCTGCCATAAGCCAAGAAGCACATAGAGCTACTAGAAGCTGTAAGACACAAAAGATATATCCTGGATCCTATTCTTGAGGTTACAGAAAGAACATAGTCCAATGTCTTGCTTTCAGATCTCTAGTCTCTGGGACTGTGGGAGAATACCTTTCTATTTAAAGTCACTCCATTTGTGGTACTTTGTTACACTAGCTCTAGAAAATCAATGCACTGCAATAGTAGCCTCCTAACCCATCTCCCTGGTTGTTACTCTTTCCTTAAATGTATTCCCAATAGAGCAGCCAGGATAATCCTTTAAATGTAAATCACACTCTGTCATTCCTCTATGCAGAACCCTCCCATGGTGCTCCATCTTTTTTTTTTTTCTTTTTTTATTCTATTCTTTTGTGTAGACCAATCTTAGCTATTTTTGTACCAATTTTATGCTATTTAAATTAATATAGATTTTTAATATATCTTGATTTTGCTAGATCAAGCAACCCTTTATGATTTTTTTCTTAAATAGTCTTGTCTATTTTGATACCACATCTTACTTAGAAGAATATTAAAGTCCTCATAATGTAGTGATCTCTGCGTCTCTTTATGTCTTCTGTTACCTCTGACCTCATCTGCCTTCTCTCTTATGTACTCTGATCCAGACACCCTGCTGTTTTTCACATGTGTCAGGCATTTTTGTACTTTACAACTAGGCTGTAGATGTTTCCTGTGCCTGAAAGATTATTTTTCCACATATTCCCATCCTTCAAGCCATATCCTAAATCTCTCCTTAAAGTGTCCTACCCTGACCATTCTACTTAATACTGAAATCTGCCCTGCCCTGGTGATCCTAATTCCCTTAATCTTAATCTAAATTTACCTCTCCCTTTATTCCATTGCACTTGCTATCTCCTAGCATACTTTACAATTTTTTAAATTTATTTTTAATTTTTAGCTAATTAATTAATTTATTTTAATTATAAGATAATTAGTTTACAATATCATGATGGGTTTTGCATATTGGAGAAGATAGACAAAATAGACAAACCATTAGCCAGACTCATCAAGATAAAAGGAAGATTCAAATCATTAAAGTTAGAAATTAAAACGGAGAAATTACAGCAGACAACACAGAAATACAATCATAAGAGACCACTATGAGTGACTACATGCCAATAAATTGAAAAACTTGGAAGAAATGGACAAATTCTTTGAAAAGTATAACCTTCCAAAACTGAATGAGAAAGAAATAGAAATTTGAACAGACAAATCACAAGCATAAAAATAAAAAATGTAATCAAAAATCTTTCAACAAACAAAAGCCCAGGACTGGATGGCTTCACAGGTGAATTTTACCAAAAATTCAAAGAGGTAACACCTATCCTACTCAAACTCTTTCAGAAAATTACTGAGGAAGGAAAACTCCCAAATTCATTCTATAAGGCCACCATCACCCTGACACCAAAATCAGACAAAAATGCCACAAAAAAGAAAACTACAAGCCAATATTACCAATGAACATAGACGCAAAAATTCTCAACAAAATTCTAGCAAACAGAATCCAATAATATATTAAAAAGATCATATATCACATATAATCAAGTGGGCTTTATTCCAGGGATGCAAGGATTCAATATTTGCAGATCAATCAGTGTGATACACCATATTAACAAATTGAAAGGTAAAAACTAAATGAGTATTTCAATAGATGCAGAGAAAGTCTTTGACAAAATTCAGCACCCATTTACGATAAAAGCTCTCCAGAAAGTAGAGCATACTCAATATAATAAAAGTCATATACAACAAACCCACAGCATACATCTTCAATGGCAAAATATTGAAAGCCTTTCCTCTAAAATTAGGAACAAGACAAGGGTGTTCACTGTCACCACTACTACTCAACATAGTTTAGAAGTCCTAGCCACAAAAATTAGAGAAGAAAAAGAAACAAAGAATACAGATTGGAAAAGAAGTGAAGCTCTCACTGTTTGCCAATGACATGATCCTCTACACAGAAATCCCTAAAGATGCTGCCATAAAATTGCTAGAACTAATTGATTACTATAATAAAGTAACAGGATGTAAAGTTAATACACAGAAATCCCTTACATTCCTATACACTAACAATGAAAATTCAGAAAGAGACATTATGGAAACAATCTCATTCACCACTGTAACAAAAAGAATAAAGTACTTAGGAATAAATTTACCTAAAGAGACAAAAGACCTGTACACAGAAAACTATAAAACACTGATGAAAGAAATTAAAGATGAGACCCATAGATGGAGAAATATACCATATTCTTGGATTGAAATAATCAATATAGTGAAAATGAGTATAGTACCCAAAGCAATCTATAGATTCAATACAATCTCTATCAAATTACCAATGGCATTTTTAACAGAACTAGAACAAATAATTTCACAATTTATATGGAAACATGAAAGACCCTGAATAGCCAAAGCAACTTTGAGAAAGAAGAATGGAACTGAAGGAATCAAACTTACCAACTTCAGACTATACTACAAAGCCACAGTCATCAAAAGAATACAGTGCTGGCACAAAGGCAGAAATATAGATCAATGAAACAAAATAGAAAGTCTGGAGATAAATCCATGCACCTATGAACACCTTATCTTTGACAAATGAGGCGAAAGTATACAATGCAGAAAAGACACTCTCTTCAACAACTGGTGCTGGAAAAACTGGTCAACTACATGTAAAAGAGTGAAACTAGAACACTTTCTAACACTATACACAAAAATAAACTCAAAATGGATTAAAGACCTAAATGGAAGGCCAGAAACTATAAAACTCTTAGAGGAAAACATGGGCAGAACACTCTCCTACATAAATTATCATTTCTTTATTGCATTTATTTTTGCTATCTATTTTACCCCCTGGAGTATAAGTTTCAGGAAGCAGAGATTTTTGTTTCTTTTGTTCACTGTTTTATCCCAAGCATCTAAAATGGTATATAGCACATAATGGAGCTAAATAAATAGTGCTTGAAATCAAGTGAAATTTTTGCCTCATTATTTTTCCTAGAGATAGCCCTAAGTTAAACATTGACAAAAACAGTGGGGTGTGTGTGTGTGTGTGTGTGTGTGTGCTGAGGAAGAGATGCAATTTAGAATTGGGTTTAAATCCCAATCCTGCCAATTTCTATCTAGATAATTTAAAGTGAGTTATATCAAATGACTCAATTCTGTAATAGAAGGCATAGAATAATCCCTATGTCACAGACATTGTTATTGTTTAGTCTCTAAGTCATGTCTGACTCTTTTGCGACACCATGAACTATAGCCCACCAGGCTCCTCTGTCCATGAAATTTCACAGGCAAGAATACTGGAGTGGGTTTCCATTTCCTTCTCAATATCACATAGCTACAAAAAGTAAATTAAATAATATATATAAAAATACATTTAAAATGCTTTAAAAATACTGTATTTTGTAACATTTTCTGTGTTGATTTTTTTTTCTTTATAGTTCTATTTGTAGTCAACATGCTCTGATTAACTTGGGAATTCAATTAGCCAAGAGGATATGATGTGCAAGAAATGGAATCTGGATCGGCATTAGGCCTGTTCTGGCTTATAGATTTGAACTTGTGGACAGAGTATTTAAAGCCCATTGACATAAAGGAAGGCAGTGAGGAGCCTGTAGAACAAAGCTAAGTAACTAGGCAATGTAATATTGCTTCCTCCTACTTTACCGCTGACGTGCATAGCACAATTATCTTTATCCTTCTATTTTTTATAGCACTTTTGACTAACTGGGAATGAACCTAAGCAAACTATTTCTATTTGTGTTTTTTATTTAGCTTCAAATTCAAACATTCAGTCTAGTGAAACCTTGGCTTAAGTCAAAGAGTCATTTAAAATCATGTGTTCTGAACATTATTTTGCTCAACTATATTCTTGCCAGACAAGGGAGAAAGTCAAACTGATAAGGAGGAGCAGTGCCAAAGAATTCCAAACTCAGAATTAAAAATCTGGTACTAGTTCTGTTTCCAGTAAGTTGTCTTCAAATAATTTGCCCTCTGAGACTAGGTATGTTGAATCTTATTTTTATGGAGGGGAAAAAAATGTTATTTTCATTTTCTCTAAACCTTAAGATGGCCATGCTGGCAGTAAAGTCCCTTTTTGGGTTTAGAGTCTTGGCAAATTCTGCATGTATATATTTCAGGGATAAGTGTTGGATAAGAGGAACTGCAGGAGTATGGTCTAGGCAACCACCTTTGAGAGGCCATCCACATTTAGTTGGTGGATGTCTGAGCTGGATGACCTCTTGCTCTAAAACACAATTCATTCTTACATAAAAGAGAAAAATAATACACACCCCATGACAAAAGGATCAAACAATTCAGTATGTGTGACATATCTACTATAGGCCTTAACCCATAGCAGGATTCCCTAGAACGCTAACAATTACTGTAACTGAAATGACCTTGAGCTCATATTTGCTATCACTATTAACCAAGTTCTGTTCACTTCAGTCACATAGTCGTGTCCAACTCTTGGCGACCCCATGGACTGCAGTACACCAGGCCTCCCTCTCCATCACCAACTCCTGGAGTTATTCAAACGTATGTCCATCGAGTCAGTGAAGCCATCCAGTCATCTCATCTTCTGTTGTCCCCTTCTCCTTCTTCCTTCAATCTTTCCCAGCATTCTGGTCTTTTCCAATAAGTCAGTTCTTCACATCACGTGGCCAAAGTATTGTAACTTCAGCTGAAACATCAGTCCTTCCAATGAATATTCAGGACTGATTTCCTTTAGGATTGACTGGTTAGATCTTGCAGTGAAAGGAACTCTCAAGAGTCTTCTTCAATACAACAGTACAAGTGCATCAATTCTTTGGTGCTCAGCTTTCTTTATAGTCCGACTCTCACATCCATACACAACTACTGGAAAAACCATCATTTTGGCTAGATGAAACTTTGTTGGCAAAGTAATGTCTCTGCTTTTTAATATGCTGTCTAGGTTGGTCATACCTTTTCTTCCAAGGAGCAAGGATCTTTTAATTTCATGGCTGTAGTAACCATACGCAGTGATTTTGGAGCCCAAGAAAATAAAATCTGTTGCTGTTTCCATTGTTTTCCCATCTATTTGCCAAGAAGTGATGGGACGAATGCCATGATCTTAGTTTTTTGAATGTTGAGTTTTAAACCAACTTTTTCACTCTCCTTTCTCACTTTGGTCAAGAAGCTCTCTAGTTCTTCACTTTCTGCCAAAAGTGCAGTGTCATCTGCATATCTGAGGTTACTGGTATTTCTCCCAGCAATCTTAATTCCAACTTGTGCTTCATCCAGCCCAGCATTTCACATTGATGTACTCTGCATATAAGTTAAACAAGCAGGGTGACAATATACAGCCTTGACATTCTTCTCCTTGCCCAATTTGGAACTATTGCTCCATGTCCAGTTCTAATTGTTGCTTCTTGACACGCATACAGATTTCTCAGGAGGCAGGTCAGGTGGTCTGATATTTCCATCTCTTGAAGAATTTTCTGCAGTTTGTCCTGATCCACACAGTTAAAGGATTTGGTGTAGTCAATAAAGCAGAAGTAGATGTTTTTCTGGTATTCTTTTGCTTTTTCAATGATCCAGTGGATTCTGGCAATTTGATCTCTGATTCCTCTGCCTTTTCTCAATCCAGCTTGAACATCTAAAATTTCTCACTTCATGTACTATTGACCTGGCTTGGAGAATTTTGAGCATTACTTTACTAGCATGTGAAATGAGTGCAGGTGTGCAAAAGTATAAACATTATTTGAATTACCTTTCTTTGGGATTGGAATGAAAACTGACCCTTTCCAGTCTTGTGGCCACTGCTGAGTTTTCCAAATTTGCTGGCATATTGAGTGCAGCACTTTCACAGCATCTTCTTTTAGGATTTGAAATAGCTCAACTGGAATTCCATTGCCTCTACTAGCTGTGTTCATAGTTATGCTTCCTAAGGCCCACTTGACTTCACATGCCAGGATGTCTGACTCTAGGTGAATGATCACACCATCATGGTTATCTGGGTCATGAAGATCTTTTTCATATAGTTCTTTGGTGTATTCTTGCCACCCCTTCTTAATATCTTCTGATTCTGTTAGATCCATGATGTTTCAGTACTTTATTGTGCCCATCTTTGCATGAAATGTTTCCTTGGTAACTAACTTTCTTGAAGAGATTGCTAGTCTTCCCCATTTTATTGTTTCCCTCTATTTCATTGCAATTATCACTGAGGAAGGCTTTCTTATCTCTCCTTGCTACTCTTTGGAACTCTGCATTCAAATAGGTATATCTTTCCTTTTCTCCTTTGCCTTTCACTTCTCTTCTTTTCTCGGCTATTTTTAAGGCCTCGTCAGACAACCATTTTTCCTTTTGCATTTCTTTTTCTCGGGGATGGTCTTGATCCCTGCCTCCTGTACAATGTCACGAACCTCTGTACATAGTTCTTCAGGCACTCTATCAGATCTAATCCCTTGAATCTATTTGCCACTTCCACTCCATAATCGTAAAGGATTTGATTTAGGTCATAGCTGAATGATATAGAGTTTTTCCCTACTTTCTTCAATTTAAGCTTGAATTTTCCAATAAGGAGTTCATGATCTGAGCCACAGTCAGCTCCTGGTCTTTTTTTTTTTTTTTTTTTTTTTTTTTTTCTTTTGCTGATTTTCATCTTCTGCTGCAAGGAACATAATCAAGCTGATTTCAGTATTGACCCCATAGAATGGTAGCAATTATTGTAATCAAAATGCCCTTGAGCTCATATGTGTTATCATCATTAACCAATAATTAGCCATCATTAACTGTGTTGTTGGAGAAGACTCTTGAGAATCCCTTGGACTGCAAGGAGATCCAACCAGTCCATCCTAAAGTAGATCAGTCCTGAATATTCATTGGAAGTACTGATGCTAATGCTGAAACATCAATACTTTGGCCACCTGATGTGAAGAACTGACTCATTTGAAAAGACCCTGATGCTGGGAAAGATTGAAGGCAGGAGAAGAGGATGACAGAGGATGAGATGTTGGATGGCATCACCGACTCAATGGACATGTGTTTGAGTAAACTCCGGGAGCAACTGAACTGAACTGAACTGATTAACCAAAAAGAACTGTATTAACTAAAAGAGATAAAATGGTTAGGAATATATATTTTTAAAGAGGTGAGTCTTGTGTTAGACCTGGAGATTATATAGGACTTTTACAGGCAGAAAAAAGAAAAACTTACCTTTCAAAGTCAGACAATCACCGTGAACAGTGCTGTGAATGTAGAAAGGATAACAAGGTCTTTCAGGGGGGAAATGTAGAAAAGTTGGAGAGTAATTAATAAAATCATTTAGTTCAGTTCAGTCGCTCAGTCGTGTCTGACTCTTTGTGACCCCATGGACCATAGCATGCCAGGCCTCCCTGTCTATCACCAATTCCCAGAGTTTACCCAAACTCATGTCCATTGAGTTGGTGATGCCATCCAACCATCTCATTCTTTGTCGTCCCCTTCTCCTCCTTTTTTTTTTTTCTGCCCCCCCCCCCACCCTTCTCCTCCTGCCTTCAATCTTTCCCAGCATCAGGGCCTTTTCAGTGGGTCAGCTCTTTGCATCACGTGGCCAAAGTACTGGAGTTTCAGCTCCAACATAGTCCTTACAATGAATATTCAGGACTGATCTCCTTTAGGATGGACTGGTTGGATCTCCTTGCAGTCCAAGGGACTCTCAAGAGTCTTCTCCAACACCACAATTCAAAAGCATCAATTTTTCTGTGCTCAGCTTTCTTTATAGTCCAACTCTCACATAAATACATAACTACTGGAAAAACCACAGCCTTGAGTAGATGAAACTTTGTTGGGAAAGTAACAAAGCTTTTTAATATGCTATCTAGGTTGGTCATAACTTTCCTTCCAAGAAGTAAGTGTCTTTTAATTTCATGGCTTCAATCACCATCTGCAGTGATTTTGGAGCCCCTAAAAATATAGTCTGCCACTGTTTCCACTGTTTCCCCACCTATTTGCCATGAAGTGATGGGGCCAGATGCCATGATCTTCGTTTTCTGAATTTTGAGCTTTAAGCCAACTTTTTCACTCTCCTCTTTCACTTTCATCAAGAGTCTCTTTAGTTCTTCTTCACTTTCTACCATAAGAGTGGTGTCATCTGCATACCTGAGGTAATAGAATCATTAGAAGACAGTATCTGATACTGTGGTAGGTATTTTCTTTTATTGTCTATCCAGCTCCCATCCTGACCAGTTAGTCAAGTAAAATAACACTGGTTTATTTGTCAAAAACCCATTTCAGACTATTCAGGAAGGAATGACACCTCCCTCAAGTTAAAGAGAAATTCTAAAATGCAAAAGTGAGCAATCAACTACC
This sequence comes from Odocoileus virginianus, assembly GCF_023699985.2. Lineage (NCBI taxonomy): Eukaryota > Metazoa > Chordata > Mammalia > Artiodactyla > Cervidae > Odocoileus > Odocoileus virginianus. Next base: position 20,272,873 of record NC_069678.1, on the reverse strand, counting down.
AGAAAACACTTGAAGGAACTAAAACCATTAAAGAGAGAAAAAGTTCCCCACTCTGAAGAACTAAATATTTGGCAGAATAAAAGCAAACTGGAGCAGTCATTAGGATAAATATGAATATCTCCAGAGAAACATGAAAGGATTTACATTTATGCCAAATCAAGTTTAGAGAAATCATATATTGCTAGCTAAAAATGAAAGAAAAATACCAGTAGAGAGTCAAAGAGAGAGTTAGAGGATTAGAATGTTAAATGACTCTTAAAGGACCACACAAGAAATGGAACAGAGGACATAAAGTGGGAACGTTAAACAGACCAGCAAACTAGAATCATCATCAGAATTTTTCTCTGGAGCTTATAAGAGAGAATTTCTGATGAATTTGGATTTGGGGGGGGATGATATTCATAGCTTCCCACTGTCATTTGATCCATCACATGGAAGATGAAGCCAAGCAAATAAAAGCAGAAATATAAGCAATAAGAAAGGAGAACACTAGGGAGACAGTTCAAGATGGCGATATAGGAAGATCCTTAACTCACTTCCTCCCACAAACACAACAAAGCTGAAACTATATGTGGAAAATTTTCCACGGAAATAAACCTGAAAAGTGGATGGACACAGCTTCTACAGCCATAGACAGAAGGACAACAACGAGATGCATGGGAGATGTGCTTGCCAAAAAAAAAACTCTAGAGATAGCAATCCACCAAGAGGAGGGATCACAAAGGTATGAATCATTTCCCTGAGGAGTGAGGGGTTCAAGCTCCACATAAGGCACCCCAACCCCCTAGAACCTGCATAGGAGAGATGAACCTCCAAAACACCTGACTTTGAAACCCAATGAAGAATACACCCAGGAAAGCGATAAAACTGCAGAGAGCAACAACAAAAACTGCCCTTAAAAGGCTTGTGCAAAGAATCACTTGACCTAAAATCAGGACAGAAACACTGTAGTAAAAAAGTGTAGGGACCCTATGTGAAGGCAATCTACTTATTAATCTGGAAGCATCTACCAGAGAGCCATGAATCAGTTAGGAATCTCCCTGTGGACTGAGTCACTGGTGGTAGTCTTTTATGCAGTCTCAGGCTACCTTGCTAGTATTGGCCCTGGTGGGCACTATTTTGGACTTCTCCACCTAAAATTTTAGCACAAGTGGGCATGCTGGGCTGAGAGCCCTGTCCACCTAAGCACTTTGGCTGGGCTTAACAGCCCATCAAACGATAGCCTTGCACACCAGCACCCTGCAGCAGCTTTGGCTTACCTGCAATCAACGGGCACACTCGGTTTACATGGGGGATGGTCTTTGAGTGCCTGGCTCTGGTAATTAGGTGGGATTGTGCTTCTGAGCCCCACAGAACATCTCTTAAACAAGTCCTCTCTTTGAGGACTGGGAGGCAAATCTGATATACCTAACACACAGAAACAAATACAAAGAGCTAGGCAAAATAAGGATACAGAGGAACATATTCCGATCAAAAGAACAAGATAAAACCTCAGAAAAAGAACTAAACAATAGGGAGATAAGCAATCTACCTAATAAATGATCCAAAGTAATAGCCATAAATGCTCACCAAACTCAGGAGAAGAACACAATAAAAATATCAACAAAGGCATAAAAAATATGAGAGTATTAAATAAAAGTTATCAATAAACAGAAGAACACACCAGATGAAATTTTAAAAATTATAAAGATTTTCAAAAAGGCAGTAGCAGAGCATTCAACCAAGTGCAGGACCCTCTGAGTATTATGCCTTGCACACCCATGACTTGTATACCCATGATGTTGGCCCTGCTTCTATACATTGCTTCTCTTTTAAATCACTGTGCTTAGCAGGGAAACATTTGGTCAACAAGGATGTGACTGGAGGAGAGAAACAGAGACCATCAGGGGAAATTGACCCACAATTCTGGGTGACACTTTGCCAATGCTTACTTCCGCTTCTATGTGTTTGTATCACACAGGATCTCAGAAGAAACAGACACAATCCTCCCAAAAGGGTGGTATAAGAAAACATAATGAAGGGACTTTACACATGAGTGGGGCAGAGTGAAGCGAAAGTGGGAAACCACTACCCTTCCTGGGCCTGAAAGAGCAGAGGGAAGGCATGGTTAGTAGAACTCAGGGATGCCTGTAGCTGTGAATGAGGACCAAGGACATGATCAACTGTATTAAGTAAAAGAAATCAAGTCCCTGTCAATCAAAGGCCCTGGGAAGTGGGGTCATGAGAAAAATATCCCAACTACTCTCTCCTCCTGCTCTCAGATCGCCTGCCAGGGCTTCCCACTAGTGGACTTAGAAGCTAGAGGGCAAGGGACCTAGACAATGCTGCTCATCACAGTCTGCCTTCAGGGCACAGTATACAGTAGAAAAGGGCTCTGGAGAGACAGATGGATCCGGTGAGATAGGAAGAACAAAGGTAGCCCTCTGAAGCTTCTGAAAAGAGCTAGAAAAGAATACCAAAGTAACTTCTAGGCCTTCATAGGCATAAATATGCAACACATTCTCTTTCCTATCTTAAATTATACCCAATATCCTACTTAGTTCACTATGAAGGTTATACACTGAACACCAAATGGCACAAGAAATCAAATAATATAATGTCAGCCTTGTAAAAATGCCTCCGATTTAGACAATACAAGCTCCGTTCCTGAAATAAGGAAGTCAGAGTCTAGAATATAAAAAGCATGGTGAGAGGGAGTAGTAACATGGGGACATTCATCTGAGAAAAGGTGAATTTAAGGGATCACTCAGTGAGCATGGCCTCTTTAAGAAATATTTAAGATGCAAGGATGGCAGAGATTCCCAGTAGGTGATTTCAGAGAAGAGCAGTCAATTAAGCAATTCCAGGGGCTTGGCATCATTCTGCATCCTATAAACACTGTCAATGTTCCCCTATGTGGTAACAATCTGTGCTGAAAATCTAAAGCAATTACTTTTGTCCTCTGAGCATTTGAACACTTACTTCAATCAGATGAAAAGGTTAAAACAAGGGCTGAATATGCCCTTTTGTCACCACGAGGGCAGTGTTGTACTTGAAGGAAGCATTCATGAAGTCAATTCATTCGAGCCTTTTTGGGGACAGGTGACAGAGATGGTCAATTGGGATACTCAAAAACAGTAATTGCCCAAAGAACTGGGGACAGGAACATTTGCAATCAATATCCCTTGAAAAATAAAGTGCAGCGCATTGCGTTCCTATTATAATTTTACTTTGCCTTTACTTTAGCCAGGAAACAGTAATGACAGTTGAAAAACATTTATTTACTCATTCTTTCCCTCATAATATTTTGTTTCATTGCTTTCATTTTGCTGCCGTTTCATCTTTAGCTATATATGGGACATTTTTATTAAAAAAGCCAAGGGAAAACATTTCACTGTAATGTCATCCTTTAGCTGTGTGACCCCAGGCAAATCAGTTCACAGAAAAGTAGCCTTTCAAAGCTGAAATAAATTTTTAAAATTAATTTTTCTTGAAGTATTTTTGCTTTATGATGTTGTTAGATTCTACTGTACAGCAAAGGAAATCACCTATGCATATACATGTATCCTTTTTTTTTTAATTTCCTGCTCACTTAGTTCACCACAGAGCACTGAGTATAGTTCCCTGAGCTATAAGACCATCTAGAAAAATGGTACAGATGAATTTATTTGAAATGAATTTTAGCATCATCTCCAAACACTCACTCTACCAATGGACATGGAAAGAGAGAGAATATAAAGATCTTCAGGAAGAAGAAGATAGAATTTATCCCCTCTAGAACAACCCTCTCTTTAGTGATGGCTCAATTCAATTCATTTTGGTCCAACTCAATTCCATTTGTTTCAATGAAATTAACATCTGAGGAGTGTAAATCACACACAGGGTGTTCTTTTAATTGGCATAGAGATTCAAATAAGTGAAGCAATGCCTATCATAGTGGAGTAGAAGATATGTGGATTTTGACACTGAAATAATTTCTATTCCCAACTCAGCTGCTTATGAACTGGGGGATTCCGGAAAGTTACTGGGTCATTCTTAGTTCAGTTTTCACATTTGTAAAATGACATTCAAACAACCTACCTCAGAATAATTGCAGAAGGTGACTGCAGCCTTGAAATTAAAAGACACTTGCTCCTTGGAAGAAAAGCCATGACAAACCTAGACTGCATATTAAAAAAGCAGAGACATTACTTTGCCAACAAATATCTGTATAGTCAAAACTATGATTTTCCTAGTAGTCATATGGATGTGAGAGTTGGACCATAAAAGATGGTGAATGCTGAAGAATTGATGCTTTTGAACTGTGGTGTTGGAGAAGACTCTTGAGAGTCCCTTGGACTGCAAGGAGACCAAACTAGTCAATCCTAAAGGAAATCAATCCTGAATATTCATTAGAAGGACTGAGGCTGAAGCTGAAGCTCCAATAGTTCCACGTGATGTGAAGAGCCGACTCATTAGGAAAGACCCTGATGCTGGGAAAGTTTGAAGGCAGGAGGAGAGAGGAAGACAGAGGATGAGATAGATGGATGGCATCACTGACTCAACAGACATGAGTTTGAGCAAGCTCCAGGACATGATGAAGGGCAGGGAAGCCTGGAGTACTGCAGTCCATGGGGTCATAAAGAGTTAGACACGACTGAGCGACTGAACAACAACCACCTCATAGAGCTGTAAGAATTTAAAATCCCAGCGCCATGCTAAAATGATTGTTTTGTGTTTAATCCCATTTTCTTCCCTACCAGTCTCCTGGTTGGTCCTCTGTGTTCCCGTAACACTTTGTAATAACTCAACTATAACATCAGTGAAACTGTCTGCCAATAAAGCTGTAATGCTTTAAGAGGCAGACCATGTCTCATTTATGACTGTTGATTGAAAGTAATAAGATTAAAAAAAGTGCTTCATTATAAAACACCTGTGGTGGTTAATTTCATGTGACATGAAACCTTGGACTGGCAAATAGAAGCCTGAGGTGGGGCTGAGGTGGGGCGGGTGGTCAGTGTACCTTAGTTTCCTTCTCAACAACAATGGAATATTTATAGTGTCTGAAAACAGGGAGATATTTGATAGCACAAATGTAAACTTTGTATCCATCTCGACGTCCTAAAGAAAACAGGAAGATGGCAGGCAGTACCTGGAAAGGAAAATGGTTTTTCTCTCCTCCCTCCATCCCTGTCTGGAAATCTTGGGCCTTCAGTGCCTGCAACAGTTCAGTTCAGTCACTCAGTCGTGTCCAACTCTTTGCCACCCCATGAACCGCAGCACGCCAGGCCTCCCTGTCCATTGCCAACTCCTGGATTATACCCAAACCCATGCCCATTGAGTCGGTGATGCCATCCAACCATCTCATTCTTTGTCGTCCCCTTCTCCTCCTTTTTTTTTCTGTCCCCCCCCCCCCACCACCACCCTTCCCCTCCTGCCTTCAATCTTTCCCAGCATCAGGGCCTTTTCAAATGAGTCAGCTCTTCGCATCAGGTGGCCAAAGTATTGGAGTTTCAGATTCAACATCAGTCCTTCTAATGAACACCCAGGACTGATCTCCTTTAGGATGGACTGACTGGATCTCCTTGCAGTCCAAGGGACTCTCAAGAGTCTTCTCCAACACCACAGTTCAAAAGCATCAATTCTTCAGCGCTCAGCTTTCTTCACAGTCCAACTCTCACATCCATACATGACCACTGGAAAAACCATAGCCTTGACTAGACGGACCTTTGTTGACAAAGCAATGTCTCTGCTTTTTAATATGCTATCTAAGTTGGTCATAACTTTCCTTCCAAGAAGTAAGTGTCTTTTAATTTCATGGCTGCAATCACCATCTGCAGTGATTTTCGAGTCCAGAAAAATAAAGTCAGCCACTGTTTCCACTGTTTCCCCATCTATTTGCCATGAAGTGATGGGACCAAATACCATGATCTTAGTTTTCTGAATGTTGAGCTTTAAGCCAACTTTTTCACTCTCCTCTTTCACTTTCATCAAGAGACTCTTTAGTTCTTCTTCACTTTCTGCAATAAGGGTGGTGTCATCTGCATATCTGAGGTTATTGATATTTCTCCCAGCAATGTTGATTCTAGCTTGTGCTTCCTCCAGCCCAGCGTTTCTCATGATGCACTCTGCATGTAAGTTAAATAAGCAGGGTGACAATATACAGCCTTGATGTACTCCTTTTCCTATTTGGAACCAGTCTGTTGTTCCATGTCCAGTTCTAACTGTTGCTTCCTGACCTGCATACAGGTTTCTCAAGAGGCAGGTCAGGTGGTCTGGTATTCCCATCGCTTTCAGAATTTTCCACAGTTTATTGTGATCAACACAGTCAAAGGCTTTGGCATAGTCAATAAAGCAGAAACAGATGTTTTTTCTGGAACTCTCTTGATTTTTCAATGATCCAGCATATGTTGGCAATTTGATCTCTTATTCCTCTGCCATTTCTAAAACCAGACTGGATATCTGGAAGTTCACAGCTCAGGTATTGCTGAAGCCTGGCTTGGAGAATTTTGAGCATTACTTTACTAGCATGTGAGATGAGTAGAATTGTGTGGTAGTTTGAGCATTCTTTGGCATTGCCTTTCTGTGGGATTGGAATTAAAACTGATCTTTTCCAGTTCTGTGGCCACTACTGAGTTTTCCAAATTTGCTGGCATATTGAGTGCAGCACTTTCACAGCATCATCTTTCAGGATTTGAAATAGCTCAAATGGAATTCCATCACCTCCACTAGCTTTGTTCATAGTGATGCTTCCTAAGGCCCACTTGACTTCACATTCCAGGATGTCTGGCTCTAGGTGAGTGTGAGTGATCACACCATCATGATTATCTGGGTCATGAAGATCTTTTTTGTACAGTTCTGTGTATTCTTGCCACCTCTTCTTAATATCTTCTGCTTCTGTTAGGTCCATACCATTTCTGCCCTTTATTGAGCCCATCTTTGCATGAAATGTTCCCTTGGTATCTCTAATTTTCTTAAAGAGATCTCTAGTCTTCCCCATTCTATTATTTTCCTCTATTTCTTTGCACTGATCACTGAGGAAGCCTTTCTTATCTCTCCTGGCTATTCTTTGGAACTCTGCATTCAAATGGGAGCATCTTTCCTTTTCTCCTTTGCTTTTCACTTCTATTCTTTTCGTAACTATTTGTAAGGCCTCCTCAGACAGCCATTTTGCTTTTTTGCATTTCTTTTTCTTGGGGATGGTCTTGATTCCTATCTCCTGTACAGTGTCATGAACCTCTGTCCATAGTTCATCAGGCACTCCGTCTATCAGATCTAGACCCTTAAATATATTTCTCACTTCCACTGTATAGTCATAAGGAGTTTGAATTAGGTCATACCTGAATTGTCTAGTGGTTTTCCCCACTTTCTTCAATTTAAGTCTGAATTTGGCAGTAAGGAGTTCATGGTCTGAGCCACAGTCAGCTCCTGGTGTTGTTTTTGCTGACTGTATAGAGCTTCTCCATCTTTGCCTGCAAAGAATAAAATCAATCTGATTTTGGTGTTGACCTTCTGGTGATGTCCATGTGTAGAGTCTTCACTTGTGTTTTTGGAAGAGTGTTTTTGCTATGACCAGTGCATTCTCTTGGCAGAACTCTATTAGCCTTTGCCCTGCTTTATTCTGTATTCCAACACCAAATTTGCCTGTTACTCCAGGTGTTTCTTGATTTCCTACTTTTGCATTCCAGTCCCCTATAATGAAAAGGATATCTTTTTGGGGTGTTAGTTCTAGAAGGTCTTGTAGGTCTTCATAGAACCATTCAACTTCAGTTTCTTCAGCGTTACTGGCCAGGGTACAGACTTGAATTTCTGTGATATTGAATGGTTTGCCTTGGAAATGAACAGAGATCATGCTGTCGCTTTTGAGATTGCATCCAAGTACTGCATTTCAGAGTCTTTTGTTGACTATGAGGGCTACTCCATTTCTTCTAAGGGATTCCTGCCCACAGTAGTAGATATAATGGTCATCTGAGTTAAATTCACCCATCTCAGTCCATCTTAGTTCACTGATTCCTGGAATGTCGATGTTCACTCTTGCCATCTCCTGTTTGACCACTTTCAATTTGCCTTGATTCATGAGTCTGACATTCCAGGTTCCTATGCAATATTGCTCTTTACAGCATCAAACCTTGCTTCTATCACCAGTCCCATCCACAACTGGGTGTTATTTTTGCTTTGGCTCCATCCCTGCATTCTTTCTGGAGTTATTTCTCCACTGATCTCCAGTAGCATATTAGGCACCTACCGACCTGGGGAGTTCTTCTTTCAGTATCCTATCATTTTGCCTTCTTATACTGTTCATGGGGTTCTCAAGACAAGAATACTGAAGTGGTTTGCCATTCCCTTCTCCAGTGGACCACATTCTGTCAGACCTCTCCACCATGACCCATCCGTCTTGGGTCGCCCCACACATTATGGCTTAGTTTCACTGAGTTAGACAAGGCTGTAGTCCGTGTGATCAGATTGGCTAGTTGTCTGTGATTGTGGTTTCAGTCTGTCTGCCCTCTGATGCCCTCTCGCAACACCTACCGTCTTACTGTCTTACTTGGGTTTCTCTTACCTTGGACATGGGGTATCTCATGTGGAATATCTGCAACAGTTGGCTTTAAGCAAACGAAAGATGAAGTTGTTTACTTAAAACAAATAAACTTTTAAAATTACAATATATTGATGTAATTTAGTGTCAAAACAAGAGATACTGATAATAGAAGCTATAAACTCAGAGAAGAAGTAGAGAAATGAGGACTGGAATGTGTATTCACTGAAATAACACATGTATTGAATATATTCTGTGTGCTCAGCAATGTGAGATAATTAATGCTGTGACTAACTGATGTTGGGAAAGATTGAAGGCAGGAGGAGAAGGGGACGACAGAGGATGAGATGGTTGGATGGCATCACTGACTCAATGGACATGAGTTTGGGTAAACTCTGGGAGTTGGTGATGAGCAGGGAGGCCTGGCATGCTGCGGTTCATGGGGTCACAAAGAGTTGGACATGACTGAGCAACTGAACTGAACGAAACAAGTAGAGGCTTATATATGTGAAGGGTTTGAGATGAACTTGTAAAGAGATATTAGGTTGATGAAAGGACAGTGACTTTCTGAAGAAGTAAAGATTTTTAAACCAGCAAATTTATTATAGATTTAAACACTTAAAATACATTAATCATCACTTGGCTAGGTGATGATAGTACCCAGTTATTTAATTAAACATTAATATAAGTGTTGGTGTGAACATGCATTTATAGATATGGTTAATATCTTAAGTCAGTAGCAGCTGACTTTAAGTAAAGAGACTTATGTTCCATCTGGATGAGCTTCATCCAATCAATTGAAAGGACTTAAGAGGAAAGCTGAAGTTTCCCAGAAGTAGAAGAAATTCGTCCTTTGGAAGCAGTGTTGGCTCTTCCCTTTAGTTTGGAATTGGAAACTACCATCTGCTCTACAGATTTAGGGCTATCCAGCCCCCACTATCATATAAGCCAATTTCTTGAAGTAAGTCTTTTGAAATCAATAAGATATGAATATAAATACATATGGTATTCCAGTACATATACATACATGTGTACCTATTCATACACCCACATACATAAATATCCTACTAGTTTTGTTTCTTTATTAGAACCCTGGCTGTTACAGATTTATCCTGACTGCTAACAACAGCACACAAATATTTGTTGTTACCTAAGGTCCTTGTCCTTATCCATGACCTAATCCTCAATTCAGTCTCTCTCCACTTCTCATTACTCCTCAGTAAATCTTAATAAGACACTCACTTTGTCTAATTACCATCATTGTGCAACAAACTTTATGTGTGATTTTTAGCAAATTATTAAAACTTCAAATCCTTAGTTTATGCTGTTTTTAGTCACTAAGTCATGTCCAACTCTTCTGCAACACTGAGGACTGTAACCCACCAGATTCTTCTGCCCATGGGATTTTCCAGGCAAGAGTACTGGACTGGGTTGCCACTTCCTTCTCCAGGGCATCTCCCTGAACTAGGGATCGAAGCTGAGTCTCCTGCATTGGCAGGTAGATTCTTTACCGCTGAGCCACCAGAGAAGCCATATGCACACACATAAACGTGTCCAACACACACTAGGAGCCACCTCAACTAAAAAACAACAACAATAAAGCCATAAATTAGGCAGCTCCAAGCTCTACAGATAGTGACACAGACCAGGTGTGGAAGAGCCCATACTGGAAACGAGGTACCCAGAGAGGAAGGCAGCTAAAAGGATTCCACTCTGAGCCACGGAAGGCAGCTCAGCCAGCTTGATTTCTAGAGTGTATGATGCAATGGATTCAGGCAAACCACACCAGAAAAGGGCAGCAAGAGAAACAGGTAGCAGGGAGGTGGATAGTGGATGAAGAGTTGGAGAAGATGGGAGAAGGAGGTTGAGAGTGGGAGGTTAAAGGAGGAGGGCAGGGAGAAGTCAGTACAAATTTGACTCAGCATCTCCTGGGAGTCCTGAAATAGAATCCTACATTCTTTCCTGAACCGAGAATATCAGTCTCTCTGAGATCAAACTGTCCTCTCTCTCTTTCCTCCTAAGCATTCATTGTCATCCACTTACTGCTGTCACTTTATTTACTGCCCTGGTAGTCTCATGTCTTTCCAGAGTGTCAGCTATTATTTACATGCCCATTGCTCACGTTATCTGTAATTTTAATCCAGACCTATCTTCTAAGCATCAGAACCATCTAACTGATTACTGACCATTTTCATCTATAGGTCCTGCAGTCACCTTCAATATGCTGTTTCCAGTGTGAATAAGTCCTACTTCTCCAACTTCATTTTCTTTCTGATTGGGTAGCATCATCCACCTACTTACTCCAGTCTGGGTCATTTCTGTCTGCTTCATTTCTTTCACCACTTTTCGTTCCCCCCACATAGGCACTAGGTCATCTCCCCACCCAGGGACATTTCTATTGTAACACTTAATGCATTGACCTGCAGTTACTCATTCATTTGTTTTACTCCCTCACTAGTCCATGAGCTTTTCAAAGATAGACAGTTAAGCATGTAGCAAGTGCTTAATGAGTATTTGCTAAATACAAACCCAAGTTTTACCGGGCGCTTAAAACAGCTCAGAGCTGAATTGGTTGACACTGAGTTGCCCTATGCAACCCCTGATACAGAACAACTAGGGTTGCAGTATGCCATTCCTGTCATAATTCCTTTTATCTGCTTGACAGTAGACAGCAAAGTTGTAAAACCTGCCTGTCTAGGCTCAGTGTTCACCAGAAAGCTAGCAGGACCTACATGCAGTTAGAGCAGCGGCATTTAACTGAGGGCATGGTAGTGCCAGTTTGGCCCCATCCAAAATCCTAAGCAACATAAAACCTCAGGGAAGAACATGAGACCTAAGGAGCATCTGGCTAACTCAGATAATGCTAGAGTTTAAAAGGACATAGATATGTACTTTATTTCTAAAATGGAATTTTCCTTTACACATTTAGCTGAGTCATCATATAGACTGGCAACTGATTTATATCCCTGTTAAGATACAAATTTGTTATTTGATTCAAGATAAATAATCTCATTTTCTTCTGCCTCAGAAGCTCCATTTAGTAAAAGGAATAATCTGTGCACATTATGTAATCTAGCATTTCCTATCACTTGGTCTAATCTCTTCTATAAGTGCAAGTGACATGTCAATGGACATGAGTTTGAGCAAACTCCAGGAGATGGCGAAGGATAGGGAAGCCTGGCGTGCTGCACTCCATGGGGTCGCAAAGAGTTGCACATATCTGAACAATAACAACAAATAAGTGTAAGACCAAGATCAACATCAACTTTAAAACAGACTACAGATTTTTGATAAAATGCTAATCTGCATCACAATAAACATATCCTAGAAGATCTTTCTTTTTTTTTTAAAGGAACTCTCTTTTAAAGGAAAGAAATATATATTAATAGGAAAGATTTGATTAGACCTAGGATAAACTTCTCGAACAAAGGTTTCTCAACATTTGGGAGGGGCTCATCCAAGTCACTGTCAGTTTTTGAGGCTATCAATATATTAAAAATTAAATATGTATGTCAAAATGGGATTATAAACATTGTGGCACATTTATATTTAAAATTCCAATTATACAAACACAAAAATATAAGATCTGTATATTATAAACACAAAAATATAAGAATCTGTATGTAGAACTGCCTTTGTGAATTTGATAACTTGTCAAATGGCCCTTCTTATGCTCTTCCTTAGATCACTCACCACATGGGAGTTTCTGCTAAAGATTATTCCATCCTTTTAAAGAGCAGAACAAATATGATCCTCTTTCTCTTCCTTATTAATTCCATATTAAAACCAACTAAAGTAAAAAATGAGACTAAATTTAATGTATTTGTTAATAATTACTGTTATCATTTTTCAGTAGATTTCAAACCAGCCACCTCCAAAGAGTGTTAAAATAAAATCTTTTATTTTTAATAAGGCCATATTCATCTCACACTTCACACTTAAGGACATAATCACAACTTCCTCTGTTGGCTATGATGGAGTATAATGCAACAACCTATTGCTGTCAATTGTTCTCTAATTGAGAACAATTGGACAAGCCAGACAAACTTTTTTAGAGTAGAAAAATTAATTTCTTTTAAAGCACTGCTAGACCACTAAGGCCAATATCCAAAACAAGAAGGAAAGTTCATTGAAGTTAGCTCAATTATTTTCCCTTGGAATATCTGCCAACTTTTGGCTCAGGATGGAAAGCTGAGAAGCTAGGCAGAGGGCAACTGCTAAGAAGCAGAGAAACAGCAGAACTTGAAGGAATTGTAGGACGTTGAAAAGATGAAAATAGAAGTTCTTGCCTGTCAAAAGAAACAAGGACTTGAGGGCCTGAAATGTCTGAGAGAAGGTGCAACAAAGTGAGTCCAACACTTACCACCGGTTTCCTCCTTGAGAAACTGTGTGATTCTTAAGCTACATAAGGCAAGAGACCAAGAAATTAATAGAAAGTAACTGAAAAGCAAGGGAGAGTTTATGGGGTGGGGGAAGTTATAGTGCTTTGGAGACAAAAATGAGAGCTCAAAAAACACTCTTGAATGGGAGTAAACAGCACCGGCTCTTATATGGGATCCCTGGAGTGTTATATTCCAGGAGTGGGAGTGAACTGAGGCTGATGACACATTAAAAAGATTGGCATTTCTACTTCCACCTACAGTGGAAAAATTTAACATAATATTGCTTCCACACTAACAATAAGGAAAAGCTGAAGAAATTACAAAATTGCTTTTCCAAGCACTTAAGGAAGCTGAGGTCTCAGAGCAAGCAAGTGACCTGAGTTGCAAGAAGAGATGGATCCCTCCAAAGATAAATGAGTTAAAGGTTCTGTGGCAGAGCATGAGCGGAATGGGTGGCTGAGCTGTTGAAGGCCAGTGTTCATCGCAGCACTGTTTACAATAGCTAGGATTTGGAAGCAACCTAGATGTCCATCAGTAGATGAATGGATAAGAAAGCTATGGTATGTATACACAATGGAATATTACTCAGCTATTAAAAAGAATGCATTTAAATCCATTCTAATGAGGTGGATGAAACTATAACCTATTATACAGAGTGAAATAAGTCAGAAAAAAAATACCAACACAGTATATTAATGCATGTATGGAATTAGAAAGATGTTAATGATGACCCTATGTGTGAGACAGTGAAAGAGACACAGATGTGAAGAACAGACTTTTGGACTCCGTGGGAGAAGGCAAGGCTGGGATGATTTGAGAGAATAGCATTGAAACGTGCATATTGCCATATGTGAAATAGATCGCCAGTCCAGGTTCGATGCATGGGACAGGGTGCTCAGGGCTGGTGCACTGGGATGACCCTAGGGATGGGATGGGGAGGGAGGTGGGAGGGGGGTTCAGGATGGGGACACATGCACACCCATGGCTGATTCATATCAATGTATGGCAAAAACCACTACAATATTGTAAAGTAATTAGCCTCCAATTAAAATAAATTTTAAAAAATGTTTACAAGCAGAACATATTATTTTGTTTTAAAATACAGATAAATACTACTTTTAAACTTTATTTAGCAAACTTAAATTATACTTACATTGAGCAAGCTCTATATTAACTGCTTTATGAATAGTAACATATTTCATAATAGCAACCATATAATTTATTGTCTTCATTTTACAAATGAGAAGATTGAGACTTAGAAATATTAGGAAACTTTCCCAAGTACTCAGCCAGCAGGTGTCAGAACAGGAATTTTAACCCAGACAGTTTGTGGTCTTAACTAGCAGCTTTTGTTGCAGGAGAAACTTATCTTCTGCCTATTCTCTTCTTCCTGCTCTAAATAAATGTACTCAATTGGACATTTTTTAAGTTATTTTGTATGTGTGTATGTATATTTAGATTATAATGTCATCAATATTACAAATAGCTGCCATTTCTTTTTTAATCCTCCTTTGTAATATTTTGGGTGTTCTGAGATACTTAATGATGGATTGATAAACAGTGAATGAGTTACCTATATAAATTTAGACAATTCCATCCATCTTAAATTAAGGAAGAGAGATGGAGGTTGATTTTTCAGCTCTCCTCTAGTTCTTTGATTTTATGAATCATGTCTCAGAGTAGGTCATTCCCAGTTTAAATGAGTTAGGTCTAATCTGAAAGCATTGACTCATTCATTTATTTGTTCACTCGACACATAGCATTTGAGTACCTGCCATGTTCCAGGCACCCTTTAAGATGTAGAGGATATTGTGAAAGATTGGACAAAGAGCTTAATTTCAGTGGAGGATGTGCTGACAAAATAACACGTACATAATATCATGCCAAATAATAACAGCTGTTGAGGAGAAAAATCAGAGGGAAGGCTCAGAAGGTGGCAAAAATGATTGTGCAGACAGTGCTGTGCTGTTTTATATAGGATGTTCAGGGAAGGCCTCTCTGAGGAAACAATCTGAGTGGAGGACTAAAGAAAGTGAGGGATTAAAGCTTTAACCTCTAGGGAAGGAAATCTACAAAAGAGGGGATATACGTGTATGTATGCTGCTGCTGCTGCTAAGTTGCTTCAGTGGTGTCCGACTCTGTGTGACCCCACAGAGCCCCCAGCAGGCTCCCCCGTCCCTGGGATTCTCCAGGCAAGAACACTGGAGAGGGTGTGTGTGTGGATAGCTGATTCATTTTGCAGTAGAGCAGAAATTAACCCAATATTATAGGGCAACTCTACCCCAATAAACATTAATTTTTAAAAAAGGACTAAAGAATATTTTTAAAAGCTTTAACATCTAATCTTAGATTAGGTAGAAATGTATACACAAATCTGATTTGTACATACATTCTAGATTTGTATCTCCATCTCAGTTCCTATCATTTTTCAGTCTGGTCCTGCCAAAGAGACCAGAAAGTGCAAACATTCTGAAGTAGGAAAAACTTCACAGTTTAGGGAAATTACAAATAGCCCAATGTACCTGGGGTAGAGTGAGCTAGGAAGAGAGAGGTAGGAAGTTGGGGAAGTCGTTAGAGGCCAAATTCTGTAGGGCCATGTAAACTCTGATAAATTTGGAATTTGTTCAAAATGTGATATGAGGGGGACGGGACAAGGGAGGGGATAGTTAACTGTGTTTGGGATTGACATGTACACACTGCTATGTTTAAAACGGATAACCAACAAGGGCCTACTGTTCAGACTAGGGAGCACTGCTCAATGCTATGCAGCAACCTGGATGGGAGGGGAGTTTCGGGGATAATGAATACATGTATGTATAAGTGGCTGAGTCTCTTTTGCTTGTGCACCAGAAATTAATACAACACTGTTAGTCAGCTGTATTCCAATATAAAATAAAAAGCCTTTAAAATGTGATATGAAGTCACTTTGAGATTTTGGAGCAAAAGCAAAGGAAAGGTCAAATTTTTATTTCCAAAATACAAGTCTGACAGCTGTGTAGAAAATATACTACAGGAAAGAGGCAAGAGGTCATGACAGTGGCTACAGGGATCCACATTGTTATCAGGCAACATACGTTTGGAAATGTATGAACTAAACTAAAGTTTAGTTCGGCTCCCCTAAACACTGTGATATTGGTCAGGTCTCGTACTGTGAACTGGGATTTTATTCTTTGAATGAACGAATGAACTTCCTCTTCATGAAGCCGAGCAATGGTGACCCATTCCTTCAAAATGGCACCACAGAGAGCCTGACTATATCAGTTTGCTAGAGCTGAAGGAACAAGGCACCACAGATGGATGGCTTAAATGACAGAAACATATTGTCTTATACTCCTGGGTGCCAGAGGTCCATAATCAAGGTGTCAGCAGAATTGTTTCCTTCTGGGGGCTCAGAGGGAAGACCCTGTTTCTAGCCTCTCTCCCCAGTGTATAAAAGACTGTCTTCTCCCTGGGTCTCTTCCTTCTATGGGTGCCACTTTTCCTTCACATAATATTCTTTTTGTAAAGACACCACTCATACGGTATCAGGGCTCACTCTACTGACTTCATCTAAGTTCTACTAATTATATCTGTATCGACCCTATTTCCAAATGCAGTCACATCCTGAGAGGTTAGGATTCAAAATATGAATTTGGAGGAGACACAATTAAATCATACCCTTTTAATAGTCAAAGAATAGAAGCTTCGTGAAAGAAAGACCTCAGATGTAACCACTTCTACTCCTGTGCTTTGCACTGCATGCGTGGGAGCCCTGTGTTTCTCTCTTTTTGAACACTGTGGTGGTGAAACTTACCTTTCACAAAATCAGAGTCACTTTCATGCTTTGAGCACCTACTGTTGGACAAGCACTGTATAGTCTTATACATATATTATTACCTTACATTTAGTCTATTCACACTATCTGTGGGATAGATTCTATAACCAACATTTTGCAGGTGAGAAAACTAAAATACTAGAGAATATCAATTCCTTGTCCAAAGTACTTTGGGCAAAATAAAATGCTAGTGTAAATTCTTGACCCCAACAGTATTTTTTCTTTAAATATCTCATTAATTAGAAAAAAAATATTATATAGCAATTACAACAGAAAGTATGAACACTAGATAGAATCATAAATATATTACAAGTAATATTAAAAAATAGAATTCAAAATCATTTACATACTATAATGATATTTATGAAAAAATTATCTGTATATCTAACTAAACATTGAAAGATATCAGAGGGTAGGATAACTTTTGGAAGTGTGGGTAGGTGGATTATAGTATGATTTTCTTCTTAATGTCATAAATGCTAATGTTAGCATTTTGAAGGTAAAAGTATAATTCAAATGTTAATATATTAATCCATTTTCCATATTAATTAACTAGAATTCAAATGCCAGCATGTATCTCCTCAATGAAATTGTTTTAGGCCTTCGAGGATTTAAAACTATTTTAACCTCAGCATCCAAACAACTCATAATGTTGCTTTTCCCTCCATCCTGACTTGAAGGTCTACACCAGAAAATCTGAAAGTCTTCAAGGGCTGTCTGCTCTATGAGCTCTGTAAGTATTGCAGATCAATTCTCATGAATGAAATTGGCATAAATTCACACCTGATTAGATGTGGCAGAGAGGGCAGCCAGCCATCTGGCTTTGATTATATGAGTGGAAATTCAGCTGAGGTACAGCATCAAGTTAGGAGGCCGCCCAGCCAAGTTTGTTTCATCTCTCTTCATCCACCTCCACCCCTTCCTCTGCTCTGTGCCTCATAGAGACAGAAATTGCAAAAAGAAGCAACACTCTTTCCCGGAGAACTCCTTGAGGACTGTCTGGAGATCCATTTGCTATTTGCTGAATATTCATGGAAATTCCCTGATTAGTAATATTTACGACAATTCCCTGAATATGTGTCTGGTGTGTGACTGTGAAAGAATGATAGAAATTAATTATTTTATTTGAGTTACCACTCATTAGATCAAATTTGCATGCTGCTGGAAGAGCTGGTGGAAGTCAACCTCTGGCAGAGAGGAGCTGCATCTAGCACCCCAGTTCTGATTCATCTCCCTGAAGGGCATAAGCTAGTTTTAGTTGATAATGACATCTCTAAAATTTGAGTGAAGGAGAGCTCCCTTAGCCTCATCTGATCATCACTTTAGGAGCTGATTTCTCCTCACATCAAGGGGCTAGGGAAACTGGCATGGTCACATTATTAGGATAAAGAGAAAAGCCTCCAATGGGGCAAGGGAGAGTGGGTCCGGGGGAAGGGCATGTTGGAAGGACTGAGACGTACCCAATCAAACTTAGAACTGTCAAATGATGACAGAGGAATGTTTGACAATTCCAAGGCTCACTGGCTATGTCTCAGTTCTTCCAACATTTCCTCCCAACCAAAATGTCAGTCTTTTTCATCTGCGCTCATCCAAATCCCACACTCTTCAAAGTCTAGGTCATATCTAACATTATCCTCAAGATCTCTCCTTATTGCTCTGATCATAATGAATTCCTTATGCAGTTATAGCAGAGGAGACATCTGCATGGAGAGACAAAGCAGGTCAGTGAGAATGGGATCAGAACAAGTTAGATGCTGACAACACTAAGAGCCTAGGACATATATTTTTGTGTGGTTCATTGCCAACAGGACTGCGTTGGCCAGATAGGACAACCTGTCCTCTACACCAGGCTGGAGATAATATAGTAAATTTCTTTTCTTTTCTCTAGGCTCCTAACAAACCAGTCCACTTCTCAAAATGAATTGTTCTTCACATAAGTTCCAACTCTTGGACTGAAGATGTTTTCAAAGTATCACCTTATGCAAAATATTTCTTCATATCATTGATTAGCTTAACTTTCTCCCTGATATTCTTTCCTCTTGGCTGCTTGTAACTATCCGTTGTGATTTATTAAGGCCCATACTTCTAGACAGTTTCTCAGGATAAATTATTTTAACCACAGCTCAGCTTATCCATTGAGTTTAATTTTACTCATCCCATTCTCAGACTTAAGCTTATTTCTGAATTCTTTTTTTTTGTTTGTTTGTTTTCTTTTTTTTTTTCTTTTCCATTTATTTTTATTAGTTGGAGGCTAATTACTTTACAACATTGCAGTGGTTTTTGTCATACATTGAAATGAATTAGCCATGGATTTACATGTATTCCCCATCCCGGTCCCCCCTCCCACCTCCCTCTCCACCCCATCCCTCTGGGTCTTCCCAGTGCACCAGGCCTGAGCACTTGTCTCATGCATCCAACCTGGGCTGGTGATCTGTTTCACCCTAGATATACATGTTTCGATGCTGTTCTCTTGAAACATCCCACCCTCGCCTTCTCCCAGAGTCCACAAGTCTGTTCTATACATCTGAGTCTCTTTTTCTTTTTTTACATATAAGGTTATTGTTACCATCTTTCTAAATTCCATATATATGCGTTAGTATACTGTAATGGTCTTTATCTTTCTGGCTTACTTCGCTCTGTATAATGGGCTCCAGTTTCACCCATCTCATTAGAACTGATTCAAATGAATTCTTTTTAATGGCTGAGTAATATTCCATGGTGTATATGTACCACAGCTTCCTCATCCATTCGTCTGCTGATGGGCATCTAGGTTGCTTCCATGACCTGGCTATTATAAACAGTGCTGCGATGAACATTGGGGTGCACGTGTCTCTTTCGGATCTGGTTTCCTCAGTGTGTATGCCTAGAAGTGGTATTGCTGGGTCATATGGCAGAATTTCTGAATTCTGAAGGCAACATACTCTAGTTCTCTCTGTGACCTTCTACACTCCTGATGACTGTATCACTCTACTTAGCACTTGGTTTTATTCTATGCCATTTTGTTGGTTATTGGTTCTGAACAAGTAAACACTTATCTCCTTGATTTTATTGTAAACATACAGAGGCAAGGAGATCACTGGCACGTCTTTGCTCCCCTACAGGGACTAGTAGACCTGGGCACCAAAGAACTATTTTTTAAATTTATTTATTTTTAATTGAAGGATAATTGCTTTACAATATTGGCTTGATTTCTGCCCTACACCTTTAATAAACACTCGGACTTAGGTTTTTCCTTTAAGATGGTACATGCTGAGACCATTGGCAAACAGCTCTGGACAAGGGAAGCCATTCCAAAAATAAATAAATAAATCAGATTATGTGAGCACCTCCTTCCTGCATCCCTTTCTCTGTTTACCACCCCTGCTTCACCAATCTTTACCCTCACCTACATAATTTGGAGCATAGGGTTCAGTATGCAACCCTGGCCACACACCCCAATTTACTTCTTTGGTCTTAGCCTAAATCTGGTATCTGTTTCTTTCTTGTAGATACTTGCTTTTCTCTGTTGTTATTCTGCCAAGACCTGAATCACACAAGCCATGATACCTTTTGTTAACTAAATAGTGAAAATTTAGCAGCTGTGACTGAATCAAGTTCATCTCTTTATTGCCTGGTATCATTACTTGCACACATTGCAGTTCTCCACAAACATGATTGAATAAGTTGAGGAAATGAATGAACGAGAGAATGATTACTTCTCTTGTCCTGAGCACTAAAGATACTGATTACAATTTCCTTAAGATCAGGTTTTTGGGTCCTGAAATCAACACGGTCTCAGACAAAGAGACACACACACAACACACAAGCTTGTCGTTCTAAGTCATCATTACAATGCTCGCTGGTCCCCTCATCCTCATCTTTTTCCTATATCGTATTCCACAGCTGCATCCCTGACCTACTTTCTAAAAGTTTAGCTTACAACTATATGTGATTAATGAGTCTGATCACTCCTTATTCCACTGTATGTAAAATAGGATTGATAATTATGTCTTATTTTAACTTTTAAGGCTAAATGAAAATACTTCAAAAATCAGTGAACTCAGTACCTGGTACACTTTAAGTGCTCAAAAGATATTGCCAATGCTTTTATTTGTATTAATATATCATGACCTACTTTATAGATGGAGCTAGTCTTAAATCCAATAAAATTTTCAAAATCATTTATAATCCTTCCTAATGAAGTTCTATTCCACTACTACTTCTCAATTGCTGCCACTGTCCCTTAGACCTTAGCAATTAGCACCATGAACTGTGGTGCTGGGGAAGGTTCCTGAGAGTCCCTTCAACTGCAAGGAGATCAAACCAGTCAATCCCAAAGGAAACCAGTCCTAGATGTTCATTGGAAGGACTAATGCTGAAGCTGAAGCTCCAATATTTTGGCCCCCTAATGTGAAGAACTGAATCCTTAGAAAAGACCCTGATGCTGGGAAAGATTCAAGGCCGGAGGAGAGGGGACGACAGCGGATGAGATGGTTGGGTAGCATCCCCAACTCGATGGACGTGAGTCTGAGCAAGGTCTGGGAGTAGGTGATAGATAGAGAAGCCTGGTGTGCTGCAGTCTGTGGGGTCGCAAAGAGTTGGACTGAGCAACTGAACTGAATTGAACTTGACGTCTTCTACAATTTTAATTCTCTTATCTCACAATCCTGTCTTGTCTGGTTTTTCTAGCTGCAGGCTCTATTCCCTTTGGTATATGCTGATATTAGATCTAAAGGAATTTTCCTAAAATACCACTCTGATGATATAATTCTCATCCTTAGAAAACTTTCATGACTCCTCACTGATAATAGAAAAAGTTCAAACTCCTTAAATTCCCAGTCTCTGAATTATAAGGCTCTGATGTTCCCCATCTGTCATCAATGACTCCCCTAAATATTCCACAATCACAAGAAAATGGAGTTACCTTTAACACCTGCACAGATTCTGGTATTGTCTTTCCCGTCTGTTTGTAACTGAGAGTAGGATCCAGTTGCTCACTGCTCAAGCCAGTAAAGAGGCCAGGCAGGTAGAAAGGAAAGTTTGCTTTATTTTATTTTTCATTTTATTTATTTACTTAAATTGGAGCAGAATTGCTTTGCAAAGTTCTGTTTATTTCTGCCTTGCTGCTGATGCTGCTAAGTCACATCAGTCATGTCCGACTCTGTACGACCCCACAAACGGCAGCCCACCAGGCTCCCCCGTCCCTCGGATTCTCCAGGCAAGAACACTGGAGTGGGCTGCCATTTCCTTCTCCAATGCATGAGAGTGAAAAGTGAAAGTGAAGTCGCTCAGTTGTGTCCGACTCTTCACGACCCCTTGGATTGCAGCCTACCAGGCTCCTCCATCCATGGGATTTCCCAGGTAAGAGCACTGGAGTGAGGTGCCATTGCCTTCTCCATATTTCTATCTTACAATAATGTAAATCGGTCATAACTATATACAGTTGAGCATCCCTTCCACTCACCCCCAACCCACCTCTCCAGTTGTCACAGAGTGCCAGGTTGGGGTCCCTGTATTACATAGCAGCTTCCTGTCAGCTATTTATTTTACACATGGTAGTCTATATATCTCAATGTTATTTTCTCAATTTGTTCCAACTTCTCCTAGATGAGAACATCTCTACTAGATGAGAAGTCCATTCTCTATGTATGTGTCTCTATTCCTGCCTGAAAGTATGTTCATCAGTACCATTTTTATAGATTCCATATATTTGTGTTAATATATGCTATTTGTTTTTCTTTTTCTGACTTTCTTCACTGTGTGAGCTTTATCCACCTCAGTTCAACTGATTCATCTTTGTTCCTTTTTATGGCTGAGTAATATTCCATTGTATATATGTACCATGACTTGTTATTCATTCACCTGTGGATCAACATCTAGGTTCCTTCCATGTGCTGTCTTTTGTAAATAGTGCTGCAATGCACATTAGCGTACATGTGTCTTTTTCAATTATGGTTTCTTCAGGGTATATGCCCAGTAGTGGGATATATGGTACTGGGTTGTATGGTAGTTTTATTCCTAGTTTTTTAAGGAATCTCCATACTATTCTTCATAGTGGCTGTATCAATTTATGTTCCCACCAACAGTACAAGAGAGTTCCCTTTCTCCACATCCTCTCCAGCATTTATTTTTTGCAGATTTTTTTGATGATGGCCCTTCTCACCAGTGTGAGGTGATGCCTCATTGTAGTTTTGATGTGCATTTTTCTAATAATGAACAATGTTGAGCACCTTTTCAGGTGTTTGTTGGCCATCTGTATGTCTTCTTTCGACAAATGTCTATTTAGGTTTTCTGCCTATTTTTTGATTAGGTTGTTTGTCTTTCTGATATTGATTCATGTAAGCTGCTTGTATTAATATATTTTGATGATTAATCTTTTGTCAGTTGCTTCCTTTGCAATTATTTTCTTCCACTCTGAGGGTTGTCTTTTTATCTTGTTTATAGTTTCATGTACTATGCAAAAGTTTTTAAGTTTAATTATGCACTTTTTGTTTATTTTTTTTTATTTTCATTACTCTAGGAGGTAGTCAAAGACGATCTTGCTGAATTTATGTCAAAGAGTGTTCTGCCTATGCTTTCCTCTAAGAGTTTTATAGTTTCTGGCCTTACAGTTAAGTCTTTAACTCATTTTGAATTTGTTTTTGTGTATGGTATTAGGAAGTGTTCTAATTTCATTTTTTTACACATAGCTGTCCAGTTTTACCAGCATCAATTATTGAAGAGGCTGTCTTTTCTCCATTGTATATTTTTGCCTCCTTTGTCAAAGATAAGTTGCCCATAGGTGCAAGAGTTTGCCTTTGGGCCTTCTATTCTATTTCACTGGTCTATATTTCCATCTTTGTGCCAGTATCATACTGTTGCAATGACTGTACCTTTGTAGTAGAATCTGAAGTCAGGAAGGTTGATTCATCCAGCTCTGTTTTTCTTTCACAAGATTACTTCTGTTATTGAGGGTCCTTTGTGGTTTCACACAAATTATATATTCTTTGCTCTAGGTTTGTGAAAAGTATCATTGGTAATTTGATAGGAATTTGATTGAATTTGCAGATTGCTTTGAGTAATATAGTCCTTTTCACAATATTGATTCTTCCAATTCAAGAACAATATCTATCTTTCCATCTCTTTGTGTCATCTTTGATTTATTTTATTAGTTTCTTATAGTTTTCTGTCTTTTTCAGTAGATTTTTTCCTACATAGTTTATTCTTTTTGTTACAGTGGTAAATGGGATTGTTCCCTTCATTTCTTTTTCTGATTTTTCATTGTTAGTGTATAGGAATTCAAGGGATTTCTGTGCATTAATTTTATATCCTGAGACTTTACTATTTTCATCGATTAGCTCTAGTAATTTTCTGGTGGCATGATGTATGTATAGCATCATGTCATCTGCAATCAGTGAGAGTTTTACTTTTTCTTTTCCAATTCAGATTCATTTTATTTCTTTTTCTTCTTTGATTTCTGTGGCTAGGACTTCCAATACTATGTTAAGTAATAGTGGTGAGAATGGACACCCTTGCCTTGTTCCTGATTTTAGAGGAAAGGTTTTCAGTTTTTCACTGTTAATAATAATGTTTGCTGTGGGTTTGTCATACATTGCCTTTATTATCTTGAGGTAGGTTCCTTCTATGCCCATTTTCTAGAGAGTTTTTATCATAAACTGGGTGTTGAATTTTGTCAAAAGCTTTCTCTGCATCTATTGAGATAATCATAGGGTTTTTTTTTATTTTTCAGTTTGTTAATATGGTGTATTGCATTGATTGATTTGCTTGTATTAAAGAATCCTAGCATCCTTGGGATAAACTCCACTTGATCATGGTGTATGATCCTTCTAATGTGTTGTTGAATTCTGTTTGTTAGGATTTTGTTGAGGATTTTTGCATCCATGTTCATCGGTGATATTGGCCTTTGATTTTCTTCCTTTGTGATCTCTTTGCCTAGTTTTGGTATCAAGGTGGTGGTGGCCTTGTAGGGGGAGTTTGGGAGTATTCCTCCCTGTGCAGTCTTTTGGAAGAGTTTGAGCAGGATGCGTGTTACCTCTTCTCTAAAGTTTGATTGAATTTATGAAGCCATCTGGACCTGGGCTTTTGCTTGTTGAAAAGTTTTTGGTCACAGTTTCAATTTCAGTGCTGTGACTGGCCTATCCATAGTTTCTCTTTCTCCATGTTCAGTCTTGGGAGGTTATACTTTTTGAAGAATTTGTCCATTTCTTCCAGTTTGTCCTTTTCATTGGCACCAAGTTGCTTCTAGTAGTCTCTTAGGATCACATTTCTGCATTGTCTGTTGTACTCCTTTTTCATTTCTCATTTTATTGAGTACTGTTTTTTTCTGTGATGAGTCTGGCTAATGGATTAGTTTGTCAATTTTGTTAAGAACCAGCTTTTAATTTTATTGATCTTTGCTATTATTTTCTTCATTTCTTTTTCATTTATTTCTGCTCTGAAATTTATCATTTATTTCCTTCTACTAACTGTGGGGGCTATTTGTTCTTTTTCTAGCCGCTTTAGGTGTAGGGTTAAGTTGTTTATTTGATGTTTTTCTCATTTCTTGATGTAGGTTTGTATTGTTATAAACTTCCCTCTTAGCACTACTTTTGCTGCATCCCATAGGTTTTGGGTTGTTGTGTTTTCATTGTCATTTGTTTCTAGGTATTTTTAAATTTCCTCATTGATTTCTTCAGTGACCTCTTGGTTATTTGGAAGTGTATTGTTGAGGATCCATGTGTTTGTGCTTTTCATAGTTTTTCTTATAATTGATATCTATTCTCATAGCATTGAGATCAGAAAAATATGCTTGATACTATTTAAATTTTCTTAAATTTACCAAGGCTTGATTTGTGACCCATGATGTAATCTATACTGGAGAATGTTACAGGTGCAATTGAGAAAAAAGGTGTATTCTGCTGCTTTTGGATGGAAAGTCCTATAAGTACCAATTAGGTCCATTTGATCTGATGTATTATATAAGGTATGTGCATCCTTACTAATCTTCAGTTCCTGGGTCAGTTTGTTTCCATTTCCTTGAAGCCAGTTCTTTGAATTATGGCAGCTTATGTCATGGCTATGGCCTGGTCACCATGCAGTTAACTTCTTCTAGCTGGTGGGTGTTTAGTATCTGCAAAACTCCTCAGAGGATATGGCTCAGAATATTATCTATAGCCCTTGAGAAGGAATCAATGATCTTTGACTATGCTTAATGACTAAATTATTGTTATTATCATTTGATCTCCTTTATTTTTCTTTGTTTCTGCATTTTTTCACTTCTCTGATTAAACTTATTCTTTGGCTAAACTTTTTCCACAGGCAAAGAGCAGGGAGAGGACTTGGTGGGCAAGAACGATAGGGTCCTGCTCCATTTCAAATTGTTTATTCTCTTTCTAATTATCTAATATTATTTTTTCCCTCAGTAAGCTTTCCTAGTCTACCACAGCCTGTATAAGCAATCTGTTTTACTTTAACACTTGTGCTTAGTGAATAAGTCCTAATTTGGCCAGCGTATATTACTTCTAGTGTTTTTCTTAATACAAAAAAACTCATGATTCATATCTTCATGAGAATATTAAGTTGAACATATGAAATTGACATTTACTAGGTCATATTGGCTAAATATTGACAATGTCATATGAATGCAATTAAAAATACAAATCTAAATTCTATTATCCCCACACCTAGTGTTTCAGACACAGACTCTTTGTTTCTTTCCAGAAACATATTTTTTAAACTCACCAAACAATTTTTGCAAACTTTTTAGCCATATCATTGTGAGAGAGTTTAGGGATTGCTAATATTTCTTTTCCTCAACAACTTTTTTAATGCAATCAAGAAATATATGTCTGTAGCATGCCTGAGTCCCTCTAGCCAACACATTATTCTTTGGTTCTGAATTCCTTAATTTCTCTGTTTCTGAGGCTCTGCAAAGATAAAACTTTCAGGTTTCTTAGTCTGTTCAGGCAGCTAAAAAATACCACAGATGGAATAGCTTACAAGCAACAAAAAATTATTTTGCACAACTCTGGAAGCTGAGAAGTCCAAAATCAAGTCTTGGTCACATTTAAAGGCTATATCCTCACAGGGTGGAAAGTGGGGAGATATCTCTCTGGAGCCTCTTTTATAAAGACACTAATAACTTCTCGAAGGCCCCATCTCCTATATCATCACAGCGGGCATTAGGATTTCAGTATATGAATTCAGAGGAACACAAACATTCAGACTCAATGTATGTTTCTTCTCAACATCATAGTTGTATACTTACAAGAGTAAAAAGCGTAGTAAAAGAAATATTAGATCGGACTACTGTATTCCCAACATGGAGGCAGGAGAAATACTATCATAGCCTTTCCTTTCACTGTCAGCTCTTTGAGAATTGAGGATGACACATTCTGTTCCAAAAGGCAATACAACACCTAGTTCAATGACTTTTTCTGAATTGAAAAGTTGAAGTCCTCACACCAGCTCTAGAACAAGATACTGAGTTAAAGGACTTCATTGTGTTTCACTTTATTAAATTATTATCATTAATATGCTTTTGACTGGCATTCCTTGATTAGTCAGTTTTCAATTTTGTCTCTACTATTTTCTATGCTTATCTTCATGCTTTCCTTGAATTTTGTGCTGTTTTCCAGCCATTGGGTATTCAGACCTGTGTATAAGAATAATTTGATAGATAGCTTAGATGAGAAAGTTCTTTAGTTAATTGGGTTTTTAAAATAACTTTTCTGTATTTGTAGTGATTTTTCTGCATTATAATTGTATTTTGTTTGCTTGTTTTGTTTTTGCTTTTGGCTGTATAGTTTGGGTGATCTTAGTTCCTGGACCAGGGATCAAACCCAGGCTCCCTGCAGTGGAAGCATGAAGTCCTAATCACTGGACCACCAAATAATTTTTCATAACGTTTCCTTTAATGTGCTAAAGGGCAAGAATCATATCATATTTCTGCAAATTTAAAAGAGTTTTGTTTCAGGTTTCTAGAACTAATAAATGATATTTGCATATTTTTTGCTTTTAAATGTTATTTTCTTTTTATGAGACAATAATAATTTGTAGTACTTCTAACTATATGCTTTTAACTTCTACATTCAAAAATCTAGTGATCTGAAACTTGTTACTGATAATTAAAGCTCGTTAACTGAGCATTTATAATATGCCAGGCATTATTCTAAATACTATGATATCTATTTAACTTTTCTGAGTCTGAGATTCAGAGTGATTAATAATTAACTCAAGGCACTACAACTATTGTCATCAATGTTTGGATAGCTCTTGAAGTTCGAACCACCTGTACTTAACCATACGCTATTCTGAACTTCTGGTGTGCTGAGGGCTCCTAAAGTCTATTTGGTTGCAAAATAAGTCTGTGGATTGTGCAGCTGTCCTTGCATGATGTTACCGTGGGTTAGGACTTTCCGACACCCTGTGCCAACAGAAAGCATGGAACTAGGAGTTTCTGTTCCCATGGCCACACAGAGATCTAGTTAAAAGTTGTTACATCTGGTGTCTCATGTAGATTTCGTAGACTTAGGAATAAAAAAAGCTGGTGTGCTGCAAAGCGTATTTTCATTTTAAAACACAGATGCATTTCGTGGGAATGGAAACTTCCCACAATTTTTTAAGTTGGAACATGGAACAATTTTTTAAGATGGAACATGCACTTCAAAGAAATGTCTTGCTCTTGGCCTACTCTCATCCAACCCCCTGGAGTTTCCAACCACTTCCTTGGCAGTTAGGAGAGTGGAAAAGTTTGAGATACACTATTTGATCTATTTTAAAGTCTCTGCCATAATGTAATGACATTTGGCTCTTCAGAGCTAGTCAATTTCTTTGAGAGAAAAGAGAATATTTATGAAAGGAAAACCTCTGCAGGTAAATTGTGTACAATTAGCACCTTTTCTGAAGCTTTACAAGGGAAGCCCAATACAAAGCTGTGGCAGTGTCAAAAAAAAAAAAAAGAAGTCTCCTTCCATTGTATACAGAACAACCTATTTAAGTCTCAGGCTCAGCCAGAAACATATCATGCCAAGATGTTTTTAGCCCAGGCAGAGAAATTAACACCTGATCTAGTATTCATAGGTCCAGGACAGTCAAACACCTAGACAAGAGAAATGTTAGCAGTCCCTGCTGGTTCTTCTCTCCAAGTGCTGTTAGCTGGTTTCATGTAGGATGCTGTGCCAATTAGAATATTCTGCCTTTGCTCCTGAGTGAGAGGGAGAATGGTGAGCAGCAGCAGGGTATAAGTGAAAGCTCAAGGGCTGATGAATAACATCCATTGAGTGCTGGCCATGCCAGTTATTATTTGCCCTTCAGAGAGCTAGCCACTCTGAACTTCAATCTCCTTGCTTGTAAAATGTGTGTGATGATAATAATACTTTATAAAGTAATTGGGAACACTCAAGGTAAATATCTATGAAGTACCTTGATCATAGTTAGGCATATAGCCAGTTACCAAAAAAAGAAAAATACAGCAACCATTACCATCATCATTAATTAGAAGAGACTAAAGAAGGCCACCCCACCCCTGCCAGGCCAGTCACACAGTTTCCAGTCACTCTCCTTTCTTCTGTCTTCTACACAGAAAGTAAAGTGATCTTTTAGCACTTTATCTTCCCATGTCACAATTATGCTCAAGATCACAAGATAGATTCCCAAGTCCAGAAGTATCAAAGCCAACACCAGAGTTTTGACCTTAAGACCCATCAGTTACTTCCTCCCCCAATGCTTCTACCTCCTTCCTTATTTGTACCTTTTGAACTTGGTGTTTCAGCTGATCAATTTTTTGTTTTGTCTTTTGTTTATGACTTATTGCTCCACTCTTTCTCTAGTGCTCCTGAAATTCCAAAGTTCCTTTCTGCCACCTCTGTGAAAGCCACACCCTTTGGGAACAGGCTGGGTTGGAACCCGTGCTTTGGTCCCTAGTAACTGTGAGACCATCCTATTTAATTTTTCCTTCTTTAGTTTCCTTTAGTTTCCTAATAGTAAAATGAATATTGCAGTATTAAATTCCATAAGATTAAAGGACCTAAATGAGATAACATACATGAAATAACCAATAGGCACATAATAGGCACCTGGTGAAAGTTATATTTACTTTTATAACTATCAAAACAGTGCAAAATTCTTCTTCAGTGTGAAGCTATATGTCCTCATTATTCCAGTCACACTTGTAGTCTTCAGCTATAATGGACTCAACTTAAGGGTAGTACAAGATTTCCATGGATATTGAAGTTTGAATTTCAGCTCTAGAACTTATTTGCTATGTATAACCTTGGATGAGTTCCATTTCTCTAAATTTTAATTTCCACATCTGTTAAAAAATTGCAAATCACATACATGTGGTATGAAAATTAAATAATATAATGCATATAATCACAGCATACTATTTTAGAAGTATATTAAAAATGTGTGTGTGTTAGTCACACAGCTGTGTCTGACTCTTTGCAACACCAGGTACTGTAGTCTGCCAGGCTCCTCTGTCCATGGCATTCTCCAGGCAAGAATACTAGAGTGGGTTTCCATTTCCTCCTCCAGGAGATCTTCCTGACCCAGGGATTGGATCCAGGTCTTCTGCATTGCAGGCAAATTTTTTAGTGTCTGAGTCACAAGGGAAAATAGTGCCTACCAACTGTTAATTTTTCCCTAGGATTTATTCACTACAGGTATATTCTGTGGACTTCCCTGCTGGCTCAGCAGTAAAGAAATCAGCCTGCAATGAGGAAGCTGAAGGAGATGCAGGTTCAATCCCTAGGTTGGGAAGATGCCCTGAAGGAGAGCATGGCAACCCAGCCCAGGATTCTTGCCTGGAGAATACCATGGGCAGAGGAGCCTGACAAGCTAAAGTCCATTGGATCACAAAGAGTCAGACATGACTGGCGCGATTTAGAATCCATGCACATATATATTCTGTGCTTACAGCTGATCTGTTTAGAAGTATGGGGTTTTATTTTATAATTTTAGCACAATTTTAATATTGTTATAAGTGAAGTCCCCAAGTTTTGTAGTAATTCTTATGGATAAAGAGGATGTGTTCCATTGGAAAGGCTTGTTGCAGATTTAGAACTAAGTAAGTAATCAAATGATAATAGAAGAGAAAGCTTATGGAAAAGGCTGGAAAATGGTCTCAAAAGAAAAAGCAAGAAGAAATAGACTTCCTTTCAGAAGAGTTGGGT
This sequence comes from Odocoileus virginianus, assembly GCF_023699985.2. Taxonomy (NCBI): domain Eukaryota; kingdom Metazoa; phylum Chordata; class Mammalia; order Artiodactyla; family Cervidae; genus Odocoileus; species Odocoileus virginianus. The sequence continues at coordinate 20,242,051 of NC_069678.1, read as the reverse complement.
TGAGGATCCTTGTCCTCCCAGACCAGGGGTAATTGCTCTCAAATTCTTCCTATCAAAATCCCATGACAATATAGACTTCCTCTTCCAACGCCATCCTTCAATGCTCAGGACTTTTCCTCCACAGCTGGATCTCAGATAAATGTAGAAGCTTCTATTTCAGCCTAATTGTGTTCACAAGACCTCTGCCTGCCTGTTCATGTTGGGAGGATTGATTAGAGGATCAATCCTCTGAGAAGCCCTCTTGGAAAAATCCAACCTAAGTCAAACTCCAAGAACATAGCTCAAATCCTGGGTTAGGGGAGGGCAATGACTGAGTGACACCTACATGGGGCTGATCCATAGCAAAACAAATATGGAGATCTTTTTTTCTTTTTCAATAAGCATTTCTTTAGTAACCCTTTATACAAAGATGATAACTTAAAATCTGAAAATGAGGCTATTGTCACAACAGACTTCCATTCTAACAATCAGAAGATCTAAATTCAGAGTCTCATTTCTCCTTCTGAATTTGAGTATATCGCTTAACTTTTCTTGGATCTTAACTTCTTCCTCTGTCAAAGGAGAGGGTTCAGCTGGATGGTTTTGAGTCTCTCCCAAGTCCAATGTTATCTGGCCATAACAGATAACTGTTAGACTGTTAGGTAGTCTCTAACCCAGACAGACTAAGGGTAGCTACAGACCCACAGACCCTGGTTGTGGAAATCATGGCCCTGTGGCATGACTCACATTTGCTCTGTGAATTTCTTATCTTGGCTACTTTTGTCTTCCATGATTTTCCTCCTCTTGTGTTTGGATTTGGAGGCTATGCCTTCTGTATCTGCACATGCTGATGACAAATGTGACTGTTATGTCGCCAGAACCCACTACTTTGCCGCGCACCTAAGATTGCTGAAGCACCTCTGATTAAACCACCTCTGCCGCTGCTGCACTCATGGGCCACACTGTGTGCTACTTTGAAGGTCCAGGCACCAGTACTCCTCATGCCTCGGCCCCCCAATGCACCACAGAGATATTAGGAAAACAGCGCTTTCACCCATACTTGTATTATATCCAGTTTACTCTAAATAAGGCATGGATCTTTGTGAGCTGGAATGGTTTGCAGCCTCCACCTCTCAGAGTCATGCCTCTCCCTGGCTGACTGGTCTCGAACAAGAAGTGGGAAACACTACTCTCCTCCTTTAGGATTAGTTCTGTCTAACAACTGTTTCATGAAGGCTACTGAGTCTCTTGTTGAATAGGGCTTCTCCAGAGCCCCACCTCATCATCACAGCTTATCTAAATAATTAATGTAATGTAATGCAATGATGATTAGAAATTAGATTCAAGCAGAGACTCCTCTCCCCTCATATAATTATATAAAATTGAGGCTGGATAATCTGAGCATGGGAAGCAAAAACTGAGCCTGGTTGGAGGCAGTTCATTATCATAAAATATACATACAGATGTGAGTACTTTTCCATGTGTTAAAAAGACTAGGATTCATAGCCTATCTATGTTAGGTGAGATGAAAAGAGAAGGAAGAAAGGGAGGGACGGAGGAACAAAGGGAAGGGAAGGAGGGAGAAAGGAACAAAAGAAGGGAAGAAGGATGGAAGTCTTTTTCTTCTCTCTCTTTTGCCATTCTATTATATTTCTTCTTTTCCACTTTTATCTCTCTTGGAATGACTAAAGAGCCATAGCTTACTGGTTAATAACTATTTTCTTCTGGAATTTCAAACTATTACAATTTATTTTACTAAACACTTCTAAGTAAGAAAACAAGCCAATTAGCATTTCATCAATATTGCTACCACTAGGTAAGTTAAGGCCTCTATTTGTTCTGAGCTTCTAATCTCATTAGGATTTACCTTCTCAGGGCTAAGAGTGTTCACTAAGATCAAAGAACAGTTTATCTGATTACTCTTTTCTAGTTAGTCTCTTGTCTAGTGTAAATTCTTGATGCCCTCATCCCAGGAGTGCAGATAATGCCCCTGAGCCTATCGGTTATTGTGATTCTTAACAAGCTTCTCACATTTTAGCTCTTCATCTCCATGTTCACCTCTGCTTCCTCCCAGCGTAACTCCAAAAGACCACACTCACACACACAAATACACATACTGTACATACATAGGCACATACATATAAGTTATCATGTGTAAAATCTCATGGTGTAAGCTTTGCTTGTTACTAGAGTTCAAAAAAAAGACTCATCGGGAATACAGGGAAAAGAGGGAGAAGAAGATGTTTCCGGACAGTGTGTTCAAGAGACATGTGTTAGCAAAGAGAGTTAAGGCTGGAGGGCAAAGGTGAGAAGTGGAAAGGCCTTTATTTCTTCATAAAAGTTTGACTCAGGACAGGGGTTTGACCCAAGGAGCAACACAGTACAATTATATTCAGGAGACTGATAGAAAATAATGGCATGAATACAATTCTGTCATAAAGAAGTCCTGAATTAGGATTGCAACATGAACACAGGGGAGACATGTTATACGTAACCAAGAAAACAGAAGAAACATAAAAGGGGTAAAGAACGGATGTCTCCATTGCTTACAGTCTGGTACTTTTTCTGAAACCAAGTCTCCTCTGAGGGGCCACATAATAGACATTCTTGTCTTCTTCCAATGAAGAGGGATCTTGATTTTTAGCTACACACAAGACCCATCAGAATATATTAATAGAGCACATTCTCCAGCCCTCATGGCCCCTAGGTGTGGCCATATAACTAAGCTTTGGCCAATCGAATGGAAGTGTAAGTGATGGAGCAAGCTCCAGATCCTGCCCTTAAGGGTAAGGACCCTGCCGTCTGTTTCCATTTCCTCCCATGGAATGGGATGTGGCAGAGGGCCATCATGGAGTGTGGAGACAAGAGCTACACCCCAGGAACATCAGAGTAACTGAAAGAGGAACCTTGGACCCTGATTTTTCTCAGAATGTAGCCACCATACTAGCTCAGAGGTTTGAGACTGAGAAAACTCATTTTATTTCAGTCACTGGGATTTTATATCTCTGTTTTGTATTGCTGAATCTATGGCCTAAATTTTCTATCTTAAGGCCATGAAAACCTTTCAAAAGCTTTTAACATAAAAATAACAAACATTTTGAAAACTAGGAAATTTTATACGCCGGGAAGTATCCCAGAGATACCACTATCTTATTTTGAAAACAGTCTTGAAAAGTATTAGTATTAGTTGGTAAGCCTCAAAATCCTCATCATCCCCCAAGTACCAGCTTTTAAGCAATCAGGGGATATCAAAGCTTCAGATAAGGAGGAAGTTGCTTTTTTTTAACAAAGAGTAAAGAATCTGGAGTTCTTGGAGACTAACTCAAGAGAGATAGGATGGGAAAAAAGATACAAGAGATAAAAGAATAAGAAAGACCACACTGTGCAATGCAATGCCCTCTCTATGAATTCTCAGAAAGTTTGATAAATCCAAGAATATCTGATATGAGTGCCCTTTGGCAGGTAAACCTATTCAGAGACTGACTGTCAAGTCTAGACTAATGCAAAGTGAAGTAGACAGAAGCTTTAGGGGGAAAAAGGCAGGAAGCAGAGAAAAATATGAGCGTATAAAGCCCTAGGTATTTACAGAAACCTGGGGAAGAGGGTTATGTATTCCATAGTCTATGGATAAAAGCAACACCATCTGCATTTCTCAGAATTGGCCTTCCCAGCAGATTTCTGGGTAGTCTTCAAGAGTAAGTTCCTGTTATTATCACTGATCAAAATAAGAAAAGTAGGTTGGGGTTTGGTTCTGAAGTAACACGATGTAAAATCCAAACAGAAATGTCTCAGACACAAATGAAACTGCAGAACTGGCACTTGAGTGAATGGGTCTATAAAGCAGGTTTTTAAACCCTGGCACTATCAACACTTTGGGCTAAATAACTCTTTGTGGTTGGGGGCTGTTCTGTGTCTTGTATTATGTTCAGCAGCATCTCTGGTCACTACCCCCTACCACTAGCCATTCATGCACACACACACACACACACGCTGCCATGTGACAATCAAAATTGTCTCCAAGTTTAGCAAAATGTCCCCCAGGAGGCAAAATCACACTCAGATGAAAATCACTGCCTTATGTATTGATGGGTCACCAATATAGAGATCATTTTTAAACGTTGGACTAACTTTGGTTCATTGGAGGAAAGGACAGACTCTTAACCTTGGAGAAGTCTCAAGAATAACCAGCTCCCAAAATGGGTTCTATGTTACTTAGAGACCACACCAGGAGATTTGTTGTTTAACATTCTTCCATCTGGGGATTCCCAGGTGGCGCCAGCGGTAAAGAAACTGCCTGCCAATGCAGGAAACTCGAGACATCGGTTTGATCCCTGGGTGGGGGAGATTCCCTGGAGGAGGGCATGCAGCCCATTCCAGTATTCTTGCCTGGAGAAGCCCATAGACAGACAAGCTTAGTGGGCTGTAGTCCACACGGTCACAGGGAGTCAGATACGACTAAAACAACTTAGCGTGCACACACACACTCTTCCATGTGAAGAAGGAAGAAATGTGAGAAAGACAGAAGCAATAGGACATCAGTGATTAAACAGAGGGACAAAGAACAGGCTTGTATTCCACCTGCATCAGTTCCTTATCCAGCCAGCTCTGCCTTTTGGCATCTCTTGTTTGTCTTTCTAGAACCCATCCCCCAAACCTATATAAGGTCTTCCTGCCATGTACTTGAATACATTTTCCCTTTAACAGAAAAATTACTTCATTCTATGGTACCTGCTTATGTAATCATCTCCCATCTAGATCCATGAGAGGAGAAAGCATACCTGCCTTACTTACCCCTGTATGCCTAACACCTAGCATATGCCTAGGACTTCGTAGGTGTTCAAAAATCAATTTTGAATGAAGAACTGTAAAAATCAACAACTGTACAAAATAACTGATCTAATAAGATAGATTTTACCATCTTCACCTTATAGGTAAGAAAACTGAAACTCATAAAGGTTAAGTGACTTTTATCTAGGGTAAGGCAAATTACTAGTCAATAGCAAAATATGATGGAAACCCAAGCTTGTCTGATTCTAAACTCCATGCCCTTTCCTTGCCACATCACATATGCCCTAGTTGTGTAGTGGCATTTTGAGCATCTCCATGGCTTCTGTACTGCATAATTCCAAGAGATACAGTTCTCATAGAATACACCATGAGTGGTGTCCCTGCGGAAGTGTAATTCTGGAAACCCTGGGGCACTTGCTTTTAAAACCTCCAATACAGGTGCTATCTCTGTTCCTGAGAATCTAGGTTATATCAAGTTCTGCTCTGCCATCCAAATACGATTCACATTCCAATTAAAATTCTGTATCTACACAGCTGAGTCCTTTCAGCGTTTTCTCTTCCCTGAAACTTCCTCCTAGTGGAAAATTGGGTTGAGAAGTAGCAAACAGAAAGTACAAGCAGTCTCTGATTAACTATTTTCCCAAAATTTATTTAAATAAGTTGTTGGAATTTAGCATATTTTTTTTTTTTCTATTTGAAAAAAAAAAATGTTATGAAGAGTAGACAGGTTTCCAGGTTAGGCCATTGAAGAAAATCTAACAAAATAAGCAATACATTTCAATACAAGGAGCCTTTATTCAGTTTCCTGGAAGTTGGAATAAAGGTACTTTGTTGTTGTTGTTCAGTTGCTAAGTCATGTCCAGCTCTTTGCGACCCCAGGCACTGCAGCATGCAAGGCTCCTCTGTCCTTCACTATCTCCTGGAGTTTGCTCAAGTTCATGTTCATTGAGGTGGGGATGCTGTCCAACCATCTCATCCTCTGCTTCCTCTTTCTCTTTTTGCCCTCAATCTTTCCCAGCATCAGGCTCTTTTCCAATGAGTCAGCTCTTCGCATCAGGTGGCCAAAGTATTGGAGCTTCAGTATCAGTCCTTCGAATGTACATTCAGAGTTGATTTCCTTTAGGATTGATGATTTGATCTCCTTGCAGTCCAAGAGACTCTCAGGAATCTTCTCCAGCACCACACTTCAAAACCATCAATTCTCCAGTGCTCAGCCTTCTTTATGGTCCAAATCTCACATCCGTACATGACTATGGGAAAAACCATAAGAGGCAGTGACCAAAACCATCCCAAAGAAAAAGAAATGCAAGAAGGCAAAGTGGTTGTCTGAAGAGGCTTTACAAATATCTGAGAAAAGAAGAGAAATGAAAGGTGAGGGGGGAAAGGGAAAGATATACCCAACTGAATGCAGAGTTACAGAAAATAGCAAAGAGAAACAAGAAAGCCTTCTTAAATGAACAATGCAGAGAAATACAGGAAAACAATAGAATGAGAAAGAATAGAGATCTCTTCAAGAAAATAGGAGCGATCAAGGGAACATTTCATGCAAGAATGGGCACGATAAAGTATAGAAAGAGTATGGACCTAACAGAAGCAAAAGAGAATCAGAAGAGGTGACAAGGATACACAGAACAACTATACAAAAAAGATCTTAATGACCTGGGTAATCTCAATGGTGTGGTCACTCACCTAGAGCCAAAGATCCTGGAGTGTGAAGGCAAGAGGGTCTTAGGAAGCACTTCTACTAACAAAGCTAGTGAAGGTGATGGAATTCCAGCTGAGCCACTTAAAATCCTAAAGGATGATGCTTTTAAAGTGCTGCACTCAATGTTCCAGTAAACTTGGAAAATTCACCAGTGGCCAAACAAGACTGGAAAAGGTCAGTTTTCATTCCAATCTCAAAGAATGGTAATGACAATGAATGTTCAAACTACTGTATAACTATTCTCATTTCACATGCTGTAAGATTATGCTCAAAATCCTTCAAGCTTGTCTTCAGCAGTACATGAACTGAGAACTGCCAGATGTACAAGCTGATTTAGAAAAGGCAGAGGTACCAGAAATCAAATTGGCCACATTTGTTGGATCATAGAGAAAGCAAAGCTGTTTCAGGAAAACATCTGCTTCATTGACTATGCTAAAGCCTTTGACCATGTGGAGCACAACAAACTGCGGAAAATTCTTAAACAGAAATACCAGACCATCTTACCTGTCTCCTGAGAAACCTGTAGGCAGGTCAAGAACCAACAGTTAGAACTGGATATGGAACAATGAGTGGACTGGTTCAAAATTGAGAAAGGAATACAATAAGACTGTATGTTGTCATCCTGCTTATTTAACTTCTATGCAGAGTACATCATGCAAAATGCGGGGATGAATGATGCTCCAGTTGGAATCAAGATTGCTAGGAGAAATATCTACAACCTTAGATATGCAGATAATACCACTTTAATGGCAGAAAATAAAGAGGAACTAAATAGTCTCTTCATGAAGGTGAAAGAGGAGAGTGAAAAAGTTGGTTAAAACTTAACACTCAAAAAGCTAAGATCATGGCATCTGGTCCCATCACTTCATGGCAAATAGAAGGTGGAAAAATTGAAGCAATGACAGACTTTATTTTCTTGGGCTCCACAATCACCATGAATGGTGACTACAGCCGTGAAATTCAAAGACACTTACTCCTGGGAAGAGAAGTTAAGTTATGACCAACCTAGACAGCATATTTAATTTAAAAGGCTGACCTTCCTAAGACACTACTACCAATAGTTCAGCTCATTATGTCTTATTAACATAGGAGGTTTTGCTAATCAACATGATGAATTATAAAAATAGGCTCTAATTGGTGAAAATAGTGATGGTTATTTAGCTTGTGTGCATGTGTGTGTGCTAAGTCGCTTCAGTGGTGTCCAACTCTTTGCAACTCTATGTATTGTAGCCCTCTGGCTCTCCTGTCCATGGGATTTTCCTGGCAAGAATATTGGAGTGGGTTGCCATTCCCTTCCCCAGGGTATCTTCCCAACCCAAGGATCCATCGAAACCGTGCCTCTTGGTCTCTTACATCTTCCTCACCGGCCGAGGGGTTCTTTACCACTAGTGCCACCTAGCAAGCCCTTTAGTTTGCTTGTGTGTGTGTGTGTGTGTTCTTAGTCGCTCAGAGGTGCTGGACTCATGGTGACCACACAGACTGTAGTCTGCCAGGTTCCTCTGCCTATGGGGATTCTCTAGGCAAAAACATTGGAGTGGGCTGCCATGCCCTCCTCCAGGGGATCTTCCCAACCCTGGATGGAACCCATGTCTCCCGCATTGCACGCAGATTCTTTACCATCTGAGCCACCAGGGAAGCCCTTAATAGATATTAAAACAAGTTGCTATAGAGCAAAATTGGTGCTCAAAGCCTCTGTATCTTTTATAATATTATAAACAATATTATAAATATTATTTCCCTCACTTGTATGAAAAAAGGTAAAAGAATTGAATAAGATCTGTGCCCTTAAGGATAGTGAGGTTTGCTCCCTAAACAATCCTATGTTGAGCCATTAGTCTGAAAAATTCTGATTCTCTAATGCTGACTTTAATCTTTCTTCTAGAATGTTGCTGGTGCAGTTACAGCATTCAAAAGAACAGATGCTGGATCCTGATTGAGCTTACAGAATAGATGCTATGAACTGGTATGCCTCCTTGCTAAATATATATTTATTTAATAGTGTGTATGTGGAAGTTTCAGACAGAATTTGGTCTACTTTTTTGCTTTCCTTATCATATGATAGCAAAATTGTTTAAACATAGTTTGTCTCAACCCCTGCTAACCATTCATGTCTACTATTTATAGCCAAATTGGCTCATATGTAACAATATGGAGAGTTTATGAATATTTCAAGTTAGTCCCCGTACCTCAGCTTCATAACACAAAGGGGGAAGCACAAAGGGTTCAGAAAATGTATTATATTCACTCTAGTAGGCTGGAGAGTCATATGATAATTTGTAAGTCAGAGATCGGAGCTTCCCTGGTGGCTCAGTGATAAAGAATCCACCTGCCAATGCAGGAGACAGAAGTTCGATTCCTGAGTCGGGAAGATCTCTCGGAGAAGGAAATGGCAACCCACTCACCCACTCCAGTATTCTTGCCTGGAAAATCCCATGGACAGAGGAGCCTGGCAGGTCACAGTCCATGTGGTCGCAAAAGTGTTAGATGTAACTTAGTGACTAATCAACAACAAAACCGAGGATCGTCTGTAGAGACACAGGTCACTGAGAAGCTTGTGAAAGGCAGAGGGTAGTGAGGGTTGGCTAAAGCTGATGATAGAGGCAGAAGGGAGACAGCAGTGGTTGAATAAAGCTTGCTGAAAGATTCTTTCTGTATGAGGTATGGATAGGGGATACTGCAAAACTGAAAGCTAAGGATACCAAGTGCCTATTCAATATTACATTCTAGTCATGCAGACAGCACTTGTTGCATCAGCCATCCCTGTGACAGAGATGTAGGCACTGACTGCTCCGACAAAGAAGAGTAATACCAATGTGTTGTATTGGTGTGTTGTGCCTTCTAAACAGCAAAGGATAGGTACACATGCGCATGAGTGCATACATGTGCACATACTATTGATGGTGACATTGGCAGACCATGTGCATGAGCTTGAGGCAAGTATATGTGGAAGCTTGGAGGTCCCTTGCTGTTGAAAATTTACAGCAAAACAAAAGAGCTCAGCGCAGCTCTAAGCTAATGAATTATTTAATTCTCCAGTCCTTGCTCCTGACCTCCATGATGGAAAGAATTTCATGTCCTGAGATATTAAGGAAAATAGAGCAGCTTGTGCTGCTATTTCTGTTTTACCCTCCACAATACTTCAAATACTCTCCATGGCAGCCTAAAATCAGAATCTCTGGGGAAAGGGTGGGGGGGGGGGGATGTGTACTAGTAAAAAATCCCACATATGATTCAATCCAACAAAGTTTAAGAACCAGTGGTTTCTGTGTATGCCTGAAGATTTGCCTTTGATCCTCTTCTGAAAAATTTAGGACAAAAGTCAATCAACCCTCTCTCTCTTATGTCCTTCATCCCACAGAGTAAAAATAAAGTCATGCATGGGTTGCAGAGTTTATAGGTGCAATTAGGGGCCTTTGCACACTTTCACTTGGTCCAGTAGAACCAAAACAGCCACCATTGAGTGCTTATTAATGGACAGGTGAGAATATGAAAGTTGAGAGAGAGGTAGGAGGAAGTAGGTGAGTGAAGTTTGGCAGCAAAGAGAAAACATAATATGCAGAAAAGTTGTAAGGATTTCTGCTTCCATAAAACTGGGAGTTAAATTCACTTCTCATGGGGACTCTGTTCCTTTGCCTGGCTGGGAGAATAACCCAAAGGGACCCAATATATACATGAGTTTTAACAGAAATGTAACTTCACAGTATATAGATGAAGTTTGGGAAATACTGTTTATTCTAAATGGCTTGGTTTTTCAGAGCACATTTTGAGCACTGCCTTCAAACATAAATATTTAAGATCAACTATTTAGACAAATGCAGGCTTCACTGATAGCTCAGTTGGTAAAGAATCTGCCTGCAATGCAGGACATTCTGGTTCAATTCCTGGGTCAGGAAGATCCACTGGAGAAGGGACAGGCTACCCTACAGTATTGTTGGGCTGCCTAGTGGCTCAGCTGGTAAAGAATCTACCTTCAGTGCAGGAGACCTGGGTTTGATCCATGGGTTGGGAAGATCCCCTCAAGGAGGGCATGACAACCCACTCCAGCATTCTTGCTTGGAGAATCCCCATGGACAGAGTACCTGGTGGGCTCCAGTCCAAGGGGTTGCAAAGAGTCAGACACAACTGAGCGACTAAGCACAGCACAGCACAGAGTGCATCATGTGAAATGCTGGGCTGGATGAAGCCCAGGCTGAAATCAAGTTCACAAGGAGAAATGTCAATAACCTCAGATATGCAGATGGCACCACCCTTATGGCAGAGAGTGAAGAGGGACTCTCAGTGAAGAGACTCTCAATGAAGGTGAAAGAGGAGAATGAAAAAGCTGACTTAAAACTCAACATTCATAAAACTAAGATCATGATATCCAGTCCCATCACTTCATGGCAAATAGCTGCAGAAAAAAAATGGAAACAGTGACAAACTTTATTTTCTTGGGCTCCAAAATCACTGCAGATGATGACTGCAGCCAAAAATAAAAGACACCTGCTCCTTAGAAGAAAAGCTAGTAATTAGTCTCCAACTAATAAAAATAAATGGGGAAAAAAAAAAAGAAAAGCTATGACAAACCTAGACAGCATATTAAAAAGCAGAGACATTACTTTACCAACAAAGGTCCATATAGTCAAAGCTATGATTTTTTCCAGTAGCCATTTACAGATGTGAGAGTTGGACCATATAGAAGGATGAGCACTAAAGAATTGATGCTTTTGAACTATGAAGCTAGAGAAGACTCTTGAGAGTCCCTTGGTCAGCAAGGAGATCAAATCAGTCAATCCTAAAGGAAATCAACCCTGAATATTCATTAGAAGGACTGATGCTGAAGGTCCAATACTTTGACCACCTAATGCAAAACGCTGACACTCTGATCCTGGGAAGGATTGAGGACAAGGAGAATGCCCTCAGGGGTGACAGAGGGAGGGATGGACTCAATGGACATGACTTTGAGCAAACTCCAGGAGATAGGGAAGGACACGAAAGCCTGGTGTGCTGCAGTCCATGGGACTGCAGGGAGTCAGGCAGGACTGAGTGGCTGAACAACAACAACATTTAGACAAATGGAATTTGTCTTCAAAATGTAAAATTGACTTCATTTTTTATAAGATCATCTTCAGTAACACATCTAAAATTTTTACCACCAATGAAATGCAGAAGGCTACTTTTACATAAGGGGAAAAGGCAGGAGCATAGAGATTTTGCATGTTGACTCATTTTTACTAACTAGTCACACCACATTATCCAGGCTTTTACCGATGAGGAGTAATTCATGAGACAGAGACCCACTGATAATTGATAGGAACTTCAAATATGATTGCAGGTAATATGTGCACTTCAAAATGGCCCTTAGTGCAGGCAAACGATGAAATATATCCTAGGTAGAAGTTTAGCTGGGGTATCCTAGGTAGAAGTTTAGCTGGGGCCACAAAGGGAAGAAGAACAAGGAAGAGAGGAGGGAGGAGAATGAGATGATCTGGTCTCTTGGTATTCCTACAATTCTAACTGTGGAGGATTAAGCTGAAAAGGAGCAAGGAAATCAATCTGGAGTCTTGCATAGCATGTTCAGAGACTTGAACATCAATGGTGGTGTTAGTGGTTTAGTCACTAAGTTATGTATTGACTCTTGCGATTCCCTGGACTGTAGCCTGCCAGGTTCCTTTGTCCTTGGTATTATCCTTGCAAGAATACGGGAGTGGGTTGTCATTTCCTTCTTCACAAGATCTTCCTGACCCAAGGATTGAGCCCAGGTCTCCTACATTGCAGGCAGATTCTTTACCACTGAGCCACCAGGGGAGCCCTTGGACATCAATAGGCAGAGGGAAATTATGGGAAAGGTTTTAAGTAGGGAAATAGATAGGGTTTATTTTTTGGTTGATTGTGCGGGTTGCATCTGCTCTTAACTCATGAGAAAAACATTTGGGTCATAAGAATTATAATATAGTCTATTTACTTAATGGACTATATAATTATATGTGTGTGCACACATATACATATATGCAAAATTTAATGTGTTATATAGCGCTTTGTAGTTTGTTAACACTGAGTAGCCCAAGGAGTCTGTGATGTACATGGCATTAATATCTCTGTTAAACAGATCTGAAAACTAAGCCTTAAGAAATTAATGACTTGTCCAAGATTATATAAACAAAGAGGGCTGAAGTCAGGTCTATAAACCACTTCACTCCTGGTCTTGTATTTCTGTGTGACTCTATATTTTTGGTAGTGAAGTCTTCTAATACACTATTGAATCCTTTAAAATTTGTAGAATCAGGAAGGGGTGGGAAATCACCTTGTTTTATCTCAGGAAGGAAATTGATGGGAACCACATTGAGTTTCTCTGGCTACAGAAGCAGAGTAAGCAGGGACCTCTATGCCTCCATGGCTTTGCACATGCTGTTCTTCTGTCTGGAATACTTTCCTTCCTCAAATATTTCCCTGTCCTCCTGCTGGCCCCACACATTGCACAGTTATCCCTTCTTCCAGGAAACCTTCCCAGATCTCCAATACTGGGAACCTGCCCTTCCTCTGCATTCTAGTAATATTCAAGGGTCACGTTTATCATAGCATTTACACTGTACTAGAATTAGACTGTGAACTTCAAGGTAGGACATGTACCTCTTTTACTCTTATAACCCTAATTCTTGGCGCAAGGTTCAGAACATTCTAAGTACTCAAAAAGTGCTGGTTGGAATTTGTTGAATAAATTTTCTGAGGAAGCTGCCTGCGACCTACCAAGGTTAGAAATGAAATCTATTGCTCTTGAGAAAAATCCCTGCACCTTGCACGAATCCTGTCTCTTATAAGCTCTAAACTCCTGGGCATGATGTATCACCAGAGCAACCTTCTGAAAGTGCTCTCTCCTTATCTCACAGAGTCATCATAAAAGCTAGTTTACTTTAAGCAAATGACATTTATTTTCTCCTTCTATTTTTTCCCTTGCTATTTTTTCCTTCCATTTACTTATCTGTGGGAAACAAGAAAAGAAAAACGTCTGATCTCTATTTAGATATTTGGTATACAGCATGCTTAGATAGTGACAGCTAAAAATTGCTAGGTAGGCACAATTTGACCATCTAAAACCTGTGTTTTCTATTTTGGATTCCATTATGGCAGAGAAAAGAAGAAGGAAAAACACATACATACCACAAATGGGTAAATTTAAACGTTCACATTTTTATTATTTCCAAGGCAATGTTGGAGATCATGATCAACATCAATCACTGAAATAAAAGCACCCTATACCAAGAAAACTGGAATCGTCAACAATCTTCAGAATTCAACACAATCAGCTTTGGCTGAGTTGACCACTAACAGGGTATGTGAGTGGAAGTCAGGTGTATGCCTTTCCGTGCCTCAGTTTTGTCTCCTATAAAAGGAAGAATTGGGATTGGATGACACCTTGAAAGATCTGATTTCACTCATTCTTCCCAGAAGGCATCCCAGTATGTCTGTACACTTTGCTCTTTTGCTGAGCCATTTTGTGAAATCTCATGTTGGGTGACCAGGCTCCAGTCCCATCTTTCTCGACCAGAGACACTTACTCCTTAACTGGAAATGCTCTGACACTGTTTACAGTATAAATGTGCTTCCAGCAATCTTTGCCTTTTCTTTACAAAATAGAACACTAATATTTCACAGATAATAATTTATTGTGCATCCACCACTTCCTAATCACGGGTGAGAACAGTTTAAGAAACACCTTTCCAAAGCTGCAAATCAAATTGATTACTGATTTTTTAAAAAGAAAATATAGTCCTTGAAATAATATCTTAGTGTGATTAAAATGTTTGATTTTTCTAAATGAGTTTGCTTTGTACATTTTATGTTCACACAATTATGGAGAGACACATGAAATGCAGTCTAGTACTGCCTTCATGGAGTCCTCTAAAATTTCTTAGGTCTTCCACTTACTCGTCTAGAACTGAATAGCTATAAAGCAGCTGAAATACCTTCCTTCATGTCCACATCTTATTACTCAAAAGTGTTCCTTGACCTCTCAGTTCTCATTCCACAGTCTGGTCTTAATTTACTTTCTAGATAGATCTTCCACTAATGCCCTCTCTTTCCAGTAAGTTGAGCTACCCTTCTAGGTTCCCCACTTTCCTTGCACACTCATCTTTGCTCACATGCCACTCCTTCTAAGTGCTGTCTTATTCTGCAGACATTTAGATGGCATAATACATGTGACCACTCTTAGCTCTGTGCCTGGGATAATATGACAGGCCCTCAATAAGTGGTAAGCCTTAATTTACTCATTCATTCTTCTGTGGTTATCTTATACTGTTGGCCAACCTAGGCTCTGTGTGCACTAGGTAAATAAGAACAGAGGAGGTCACATAATTTGTGTAGGCCCCATAGGCCCAGTATAAAAAGAAAATTCAGGCTCTTAATTTTAAAACTATTAGAAATTTTATGACACTGACAGTGGAACATTACAAGAACAGGGATCTTCTAATTATGGAGCCATGTGTGACTGTACAGACTCTGTACCCACAAGGCTAGCTTTGAATAAGACACAGGCTCTGACCCCATGGCTTCGGAGGTGGCGCCAGTGTTAAAGAACCTGCCTGCCAATGCAGGTGATGTGAGAGACAATCCCTGGATTGGGAAGATCCCCTGGAGGAGGGCATGGCAACCCACTCCAATATTCTTGTTGGAGAATCCCATGGACAGAGGAGCCTGGTGGGCTACAGTCATAGGGTTGCACAGAATCAGACATGACTTAAGTGACTTAGCACGCATGCACTGACCCCAGGAAGCCCATTATGAAGGTGGATTTGGTCAAGTAAGTAAGAAAAAAATTGCTACATAAGACAATATGTGCTATGAAATATGTAAGCACAGGGTACAGAGGGAACATGGCAATGAAGTACCTTTGGTAGCTCAACTGGTAAAGAATCCTCCTGCAATGCAAGGGACCCTGGTTTCATTCCTGGGTCAGGAAGATCCCTTGGAGAAGGGATAGGCTACCCACTCCAGTATTCTTGGGCTTCCCTGGTGGCTCAGATGGTAAAGAATCCACCTGCAATGTGGGAGACCTGGGTTTGATCCCAGGGTTGGGAAGATCCCCTGGAGGAGGGCATGGCAACCCACTCCAGTATTCATGCCTGGAGAATCCCCATGGACAGAGGAGCCTGGCGGGCTACAGTCCATGGGGTTACAAAGAGTCAGACAAGACTGAGTGACCAGGCACAGCACACAGCCCCACTAGAATAGGGATGGAGAGTGTGAGTGAGTCCAGAAAATATTATGGAAAAAGGCAGTGCCTAAACTGAGTTTTGCAGTTTAAATCAAAGTTGGGAGGGCAATAAAGAGAAACTAGTAACACAAGGCTAGCTCTGGAAATGACATGGCTGAATGCAAAGAACCGAAACTCAAAGAAACCTGCCCAAATTATGCTCCTCTATTTTTCACCAGGGCATGCAGCGTGTGGGATCTTAGTTTCCTCACCAGGAGTTGAACAGGCACCCCCTGCATTAGAAATATGGAGGCTTAACCACTGAAACTCCAGGGAAATCCCCAAATCCTACTCATCGTTTAAGGCAATGGCTTTTAAACATTTTTGGACCATGAATTACTATAAGAAATGCAGATTTTGATCTAGTGTATACACTGCAGCAAAAACTTCAGAAATCAGTGCTTACTCTTAGCAGGTGCTGTTTCTTTTCTCTTTCATATTTTTAATAAATTTGCAACCACAGTCTGAACTATCTCACATGTCACCTTCATGGCAAACTTCCTTAATGCATTCAGCCATAAGCCATCTGAACTGTGGACCTTTTGTTTGGGCACTTTGCATTCTAGTGCCCATGATGTGCCATGCATCCCCTGTTCAACTATAACTTGAAGGCAACTTCAAAGGCTCTGCACATGAGACGGTCAATAAATGTTTGTTAAGCTTCAGTGCAAGCAGTCCATTCTCTTCCTCAGTCCTGACATTGGACATCCTTCTTAGGACCAGCAATTCTTTGTCTTACTCTCATTCCCTACTATTTAACTAAATTTTCTTGCTCAAGAATTAAAGAAGAGTCCTTAGACTCAAGGTAAAAGTCCTCATCCTTGGTCCACTGGTCAATGACATCAAATCAGTCTGATTTTGCATCCTTCTCTCATTGTTTTTCTGTGAATCTAATACCAAATTCTGGTTAGAGTCCCAAGATTTCACTGTGCCAGAGCAGTCTCTCTACATGTAAAACACATTTTCTTAAATTGAAGCATAATCCCTCTTGACTTGGAAGGTTTTTAAATATTCCATGGAATTTAACCCTACGTTTTTTTTGTAACCAAGTTCCAGAAACTTTTGTATATTTATTTTATCATAAAACCCTGAAATCAATCTGTAAATCAAGTATCGCTACTATTTTAGTTTTTTTTATTTTATAAACTCACACAGACTTAGAATGTCTGATCCAAAGACCATGCTCTTTCTATGATGCTAATCAAATTAAAATAGTGACAAGTTTTGTTGATTGATTCACACTTGACCAACAAAACAGCTGAAACTAGCAGTCCACAATGTGACACTATGCGTGAGTGGAAATATTTTTCGGAAGATTTGAAGCAAACCCCAGCTCTTATTCTCTGGATTCATGTGAGAATCCTGCCTCCATCCCTAGCTTAGTATGGATGGCCTTGCTCCACTCTTTCGTCACAGGCCTTAGATATTTCCAAGCTTACATTGGATAGACCATGTCAGATCTAAAGGTTAGCCATCCTATTTCTGTCACCCCACTTTTTTGCTTTGTGGAATTAATCTGTTTAATCTCCCCTCTGGTGACAGGAGCAAGAAAGAACTCCCCTGCTCTCCCAGGAATTATGTATAGGATTTAATGTAAGTTAAAATTAAGGCTGGACTTCCCTGGTGACGCAGATGTTAGAGTCCACCCGTAATGCAGGAGACTCAGGATGGATCCCTGGGTCAGGAAGATCCCCTGGAGAAGGGAATGGCTATCCACTCCAGTATTTTTGCCTGGAGAATTCCATGGACAGAGGAGCCTCACAGGCTAGAGGCCATGGGGTCGCATAGAGTTGAACACAACTGAGCGATGAACACTTTCACTTTCAAAATTAAGGCTAAATGTTTTCAGAGATTTTCCCCTGGCATACTGATTTACATCGACTTCTAGAGGAAGGAGTATCACTTTACATCACAGAACTGAAGTCTGCACACTGCCTGAATCTGAAGCTGCAGAGATACCTTTTCAATGTCTCTGCCACATTGAGATACTTGAAACGAAAGTATACCATAGTATAAACCCCACAATAAGAAAAAATTATGGGCTTGAGATAATGTGAAGCTTATTTCCAATCTATAACAGGAAAATGTGTGGCAGGAGGCAGTGTGGTGAAGTGGAAGGGGATGCAATGAGAAGCAGAAGGCTTACATTCACAGGGAACTCTGCTCAATTTTATGTGGCAGCCTGGATGGGAGGGGAGTTTGGGGGAGAATGGATACATATATATGTATGGCCGAATAGCTCTGCTGTATGCCTGAAACCATCGTTTTAATCAGCTTTACTGAAATAGAAAATAAAAAGTTTAAAAAACAAATAAAACTAAAAAAGGAGGCTTGCATTCAACAGTTGCAGAGTGAGATTTGATAGGTGAAAGTGCTTTCTGCACTACAGAAGCACCACCACCAGGAAGAACCATGACTGATTTTTGATTTTTGATACTTCCCAGGTGCCTCAGTGGTAAAGAAACCACCTGCCAATGCAGGAGGCTCACGAGATGCAGGTAAAATCCCCGGGTGGGGAAGATACCCTGGAGATGGAAATGGCAATCCTCTCCACTATTCTTGCCTGGGAAATCCCATGGACAGAGGAGCCTGGGGTGCTGCAGTCCATGGGGTCACAGAGAGTCAGACACGACTTAGTGACTGAGCACACATACACACCGAAAAGGAACTTGGGGAATCAGATGGTTAGCGATCTCATTTTGGGAAGCTGAGATTCCAAGAGGAGAGTTACCCAAAGGGTCAGTTGCCCATGGCCAAGCCAGGGCTGCAGCCTAGATCATCTGGTCAGGTTTGCCACGATGTATGTCATCTCTAGGTGTTACTTATATGTAGCTCATATTTTCTAGGTAACACCTTTTTCTATTAAACTAAGGCTCCATGTTAAGGTAAAATTTGCAGTGCATTCAGACCCAGGAGAGATATCAATAACCTCAGATATGCATATGACAACACCCTCATGGCAGAAAGTGAAGAGGAACTAAAGAACCTCTTGATGCAGGTGAAAGAGGAGAGTGAAAAAGCTGGCTTAAAACTCAACATTCAAAAAAGGAAGATCATGGCATCCAGTTACATCACTTCATGGCAAATAGATGGGGAAACAGTGGAAACAGTGACAGACTTTATTTTCTTGGGCTCCAAAATCACTGCAGATGGTGACTGCACCATGAATTTAAAAGACGCTTGCTCCTTGGAAGTAAAGCCATGACAAACCTAGACAGTGTAATAAAAAGCAGAGACATTACTTTGCTGGCAAAGCTCCGTCTAGTCAAGGCTATGGTTTTTCCAGTAGTCATGTGTGGATGTGAGAGTTGCACCATAAAGAAGGCTGAGCAATGAAGAATTGATGCTTTTTTTTTCATTTGTTTTTATTAATTGGAGGCTAATTACTTTACAATATTGTGGTAGTTTTTGCCATACATTGACATGAATCAGCCATGGATTTACATGTGTTCCCCATCCTGATCCCCCCTCCCACCTCCCTCCCCATCCCATCCCTCTGGGTCTTCCCAGTACACCAGCCCCGAGCACTTGTCTCATACATCCAACCTGGGCTGGTGATCTGTTTCACCCTAGATAATATACATGTTTCGATGCTGTTCTCTCGAAACATCCCACCCTCGCCTTCTCCCACAGAGTCCAAAAGTCTGTTCTGTATATCTGTGTCTCTTTTTCTGTTTTGCATATAGGGTTATCGTTATCATCTTTCTAAATTCCATATATATGTGTTAGTATACTGTATTGGTCTTTATCTTTCTGGCTTACTTCACTCTGTATAATGGGCTCCAGTTTCATCCATCTCATTAGAACTGATTCAAATGATTTCTTTTTAATGGCTGAGTAATATTCCATGGTGTATATGTACCACAGCTTCCTTATCCATTCGTCTGCTGATGGGCATCTAGGTTGCTTCCATGACCTGGCTATTATAAACAGTGCTGCGATGAACATAGGGGTGCACAATTTGTATGGAAATACAAAGAACCTCGAATAGCCAAAGTAATTTTGAGAAAGAAGAATGGAACTGGAGGAATCAACCTGCCTGACTTCAGACTCTACTACAAAGCCACAGTCATCAAGACAGTATGGTACTGGCACAAAGACAGAAATATAGATCAATGGAACAGAATAGAAAGCCCAGAGATAAATCCACGAACCTATGGACACCTTATCTTCGACAAAGGAGGCAAGGATATACAATGGAAAAAAGACAACCTCTTTAACAAGTGGTGCTGGGAAAACTGGTCAACCACCTGTAAAAGAATGAAACTAGAACACTTTCTAACACCATGCACAAAAATAAACTCAAAATGGATTAAAGATCTAAATGTAAGACCAGAAACTATAAAACTCCTCAAGGAGAACATAAGCAAAACACTCTCCAACATAAATCACTCTCTGACATAAATCCTCTATGACCCACCTCCCAGAATATTGGAAATAAAAGCAAAAATAAACAAATGGAACCTAATTAAACTTAAAAGCTTTTGCACAACAAAGGAAACTATAAGCAAGGTGAAAAGACAGCCCTCAGAATGGGATAAAATAATAGCAAACAAAGCAACAGACAAAGGATTAATTTCAAAAATATACAAGCAACTCCTGCAGCTCAGTTCCAGAAAAATAAATGACCCAATCAAAAAATGGACCAAAGTACTAAACAGACATTTCTCCAAAGAAGACATCGATGCCTAACAAACACATGAAAAAATGCTCAACATCACTCATTATCAGAGAAATGCAAATCAAAACCACAATGAGGTACCATTACATGCCAGTCAGGATGGCTGCTATCTAAAAGTCTACAAGCAATAAATGGTGGAGAGGGTGTGGAGAAAAGGGAACCCTCTTACACTGTTGGTAGGAATGCAAACTAGTACAGCTGCTATGGAGAACAGTGTGGAGATTCCTTAAAAAACTGGAAATAGAATTGCCGTATGGCCCAGCAATCCCACTTCTGGACATACACACCGAGAATTGATGTTGTTTGAACTGTGGTGGGGGAAAAGATTCTTGAGAGTCCCTTGGGTGCAAGGAGATCAAACCAGTCAATCCTAAAGGAAATCAATCCTCAAAATTCACTGGAAGGACTGATGCTGAAGCTGAATCTCCAAAACTTTGGCAACCTGATGTGAAAAGCCGACTCATTAGAAAAGACCCTGATTCTGGGAAAGATTGAAGGCAGGAGGAG
The DNA here is from genome assembly GCF_023699985.2 of Odocoileus virginianus. Classification (NCBI taxonomy): domain Eukaryota; kingdom Metazoa; phylum Chordata; class Mammalia; order Artiodactyla; family Cervidae; genus Odocoileus; species Odocoileus virginianus. The sequence continues at coordinate 20,221,159 of NC_069678.1, read as the reverse complement.
AAGGGGATGACAGAGGACGTGATGGTTAGATGGCATTACTGACCATGAACATGAGTGTGAATGACTTCTGGGAGATGGTGAAGGACAGGGAAGCCTGGCATGCTGCAGTCCATGGGGTGGCAAAGAGTCGGACACGACTGAGGGACTGAACAACAACAGACCCATAAACATATTTGGAATCTAATTCTGAAAACCTGATTTCAGCAAGTTCACTTATGGGCTTTCAGATGAGTCTCTGTCTATCTCCTCTGAGATGAAGGATTACATGGACCCATGTCTTTGCTGGGTATTGTATAATTCTAAAGGTCCTCAAGGGCCTCCTTGTCAGTGCTCTAATAACGCCAACAATTCCAGATCTTTTCATTGCAGCCAGTGCCCTGATTCAGCAGATAATACTTTCAGCCTTAGAACCTACAGGAAGACCAAAAGCAGTTTCTGCCACAGTTATTGCTTCCTCCATAGACGAATTCAAACTAAGCCCATAGGATGTATATTGGCAGACCCCATATGGAGCAAAGGCTAGCTTCCCAGGCAAGCAACCTGTGCTCATGCTCAGTAGGGCTCTGTGATTGCCTTAATGTTCTGCTTTTGCCATCCTAATAGCCTTGATTATTTTTGATCAAGGGGTTCTCTGCATTTTTATTTTGCACTGGGCTCAACAAATTATGTAGATGATCCTCATGGAGCTGACACTTTCAGATATTCTGAAAATGCCATGCATAACCTCTAGCTTTCCCCATACCCTCCTGAAAACAGCTTCACGTGTGTGGGTTGAGGTGGGGGTAGGGTAATTACACAAAATTCTCACACCCCTTTCTTCCATGACTTAGGCACATTCAGATAAATGGGCTTCCATAATGGAAAATATGCAGATAGGACATCAAGTATTCATCATCCTGGACTAACTATGAATTATTCACATTGCATTTTCTAAATAATTCATCACATTCAGTATAACTTATGGATTATAATTCAGACAGAGTGCATGAGTGTTTTCTACTGTCTAGTCTTTTACATACATTTTTATTCATCAGAATTTCTCACTAAAGTTCCAAACACCATCAATCTATTCATTCAACAAATATTTGAACCAGGCATTTTCCCAAGTTTCTGGAGATATAGCAATGAAAAAAATGGGCAAAAATTATTAACAAACATTGTCAAGGGAGTTTGCTAACTATACAAGAATACAAAATGAAAAAGACACACTTCAAGCCTCAAAGCGACACACACTCTGATAGGGAGAAACAGACGAGAATAAAGCAAGATATATGCATCCATATGTACCAGAAGAGAGATGCAAATTATTGATGATGTGGAGGGGCTTGAGAGGAAAGAGAGACTGAAAGGGATTAACCCATTTTTAATGGGTAGAATATTATTCAATCCCTGTGTTCAGGTTTGATACTGAAAATCTACATAACTTATGCAGAAAGGTGCTAATTAAAATAGGAGACTGATCAAAGCTTCCAATATTGAATGTAAAATAAGTGATTTAATCATGAAAACACATCTTACAGAAACCTAAGTTGAAAATGCTTCTGAGCAATTCCGGGAATGGTAATCCTTGTGGTGCTGTTGTGGTTGTTGTTGTTTAGTCGTTAAGTTGTGTCTGACTTTTTGCAAGCCCATAGACTTTAGCCCTCCAGGCTTCTCTGTCCATGGCATTTCACAGGCAAGTGTACTGGAGTGGGCTGCATTTCCTTCTTCAGGGGATTTTCCTGACCCAGGTTGAACCTGTATCTCCTGCATTTGTAGGTGGATTCTCTACCACTGAGCCACCAGGAAAGCCCAATAGCCAATCAGAAAATTTAGGATTAGGGACTTCCTGGCATTACAGCAGTTAAGATTTCACATTTAAAAGGCAGGAGGCACTGGTTTGATCCCTGGTCAGGGAACTGAGATCTCACATGTCTTGCTGCATGGCTTAAAAATATCTTTTTTTTTAGTTTAGGTTTATATTACACTGAGAAAACAACTGATTCACCCACATAAGAAAAAGTGAGAGGTTGGAGATTCAACACGAGAAAGCACATGGAGCTGAGATATAATTTTCAAATTACGTTTGTTATGAGACTACACAAGATTAGATTAGATCATAAGTCCCTTTTGTTCTGAGACCCAATTTCAGACATGTATTTGTTGTGGAGGCATGGAGGAATTTCTGAAACAATCAACAAATAATTCTCTGGACACCAGCAGAGTGTCCTACAGTTCAAGTCTTCAGTTCAATCCTAAAACCATCTATCCAGAGATATCATAAGATTCTACAAGCTAAGGGTTCAGTCCTACTGGACTGCTCCCCTCACTTCAGACTCTAGTGATGAGATTCAGGTCAGGCGACCCAGAATGTTCCACTTTGGCATGTGGATTATTTCAAGCTGAAGACAATCATGGCCCAACAGACTTAAGAAGAGTTTTTTACCATTCTTGTAACTGCCTAAAAAACTTTAAACAGAAGACCTGTACCAGGAAGAGAGTTTATCAACATTTAACTTTTTATAACAGAAAAACTTAGCTGCATGGCAAGGCAAACATTATTTGCCAAACGTTTGTTGCTATCATCTTCCTATAAACTGTCTTTCTTTCTTCTTTGAAGCCCAGAACCCTACTACCTTTTCCATAGATCAGGATGGTATGTGGGCCTCAAATGCCTGACTCTCTGGGAACCTCATATCTTTAGGATTCCTGTATATGTGAAATTGATTTTTTCTCTCCTGTTAATCTCTTTTATTCCAATATAATTATTAATCCAGCTAAAAAACCTAGAAGCAAAGAAGGGGAAAATGTTCCTCCCCTACACTAGTCATAAGTACAGGCTTTTATGTGCATTTCTGACAGACTCTCTAGGTTTAATTAGTTTAATTTGCTGGAGCAGCTCATGGAAGCCAGAGAAACATTTTACTTACTAGATTATCAGCTTATTATGAAAGGATGTAACTCAGAAACAGTCAAATGTAAGAGACTTATAGAGCAAGGTATGGGGAAAGTTTCTATGCCCTCTCTAGGGCATGCCCTCAGTGAATTTCCGTGTGTTCACCAAACCAGAAGCTCTCAGACCCACTCCTTTTATGGAGACTTATTACATAGGCATGACTGATTAAATCATTGGTCATTGGTGACTGATTCAACTTCCAGCCTCTGCTCTCTCTAAAGAGATTTGGGGCTGGAAGTTGAAGCGGTGGTGGTACTGAAAGTCCCAAACATCTAATCATTGGTTGGTTCCCCAAGCAATCAGCTCTCATTCTTGGGCTAGTTTCCCAAGAATTAACACAATCAAAGTCATCTTTACTGTCTTTATCAAAGGAAAAATCAAGGATTTTAGGAGCTTGCTGCCTAGAATGAGGTCAGAGATCTTATGATAAATCATAGTGGGGTAAATCAGATGCAGAACTGGTCATCCAAATCCACAGAACATCATTCATGTGAATGTCCGTGTAAATGGCAGAAACAACGTGAACAATATTCCTGGATAAAAGCACCACAGCACTAGTGACCAGAAGTGAGTAAATCTGAGACGGCCATGCTCACTTCTGAGCAACAAGACTGTGCAAACTGGGACCTTTTGGAAGATGACTGGATTGCTGATTCTGTTCATGATGCCAACTGTCTTGTTGTTCACACTATCCGCACTGTTTGCGGAAGCCAGGGTAGCAAGGCGGGAGAAGGCGGGAAGAAGATTCGAGGAGCTGAAGGAATTGCAGACAAATTTATTCTCTCCTGGCTGGCACGGCAGCCGTAACACACTCTTTCTCCTGGCCGATGCTGCAGCCCTAGTGGCAGCCAGCAACATAACCAAAATACAGCCATAATGGAGCCTTAGCGAAACCTCACAAAACGGAATCATGGTGTTGCTCCAATGTAGCCCCAGTGCGGCGGCAGCCAGGGCTTTGTGGTGAAGCTCATACAGGTGAGCTGCACACGGCAGCCCGCGGCCAGGCGAGTACCTTGTGACGCACATGCGCAGTTCTACAGATGAGCTCAACTGTCACGTGGTCATTATTTACCAAATGTGGGGCAAGAGCACGCGACCATGGCGTGAGAGAGACTGACCTGCCATCTTGGCTAATTCGCTCTCGCTCTGCAATAGTCTCTCCACAAAATGCAGTCTCAAAAACTGCCTGCTACAGTTTTTTAGTCCATCTGTGTGTTGGCTGACTGGCTCACTGGTTTCTATTGATTTTATGTTTTTTTTATTACTTGGGAATGATTATAAAAACAACCTTTGAACTGAGAGTTATCAGAGTCAATTTCCCCTGAACAGGAATTTTAAGCCTACCAACCCCTTTGTATATAGTAGCCCAGAAATGTGCTATTTACTCCCTTTAAGCCCACTCATTCATTTGTGGTATTAAAAGTGCTTTATAAACTGTAAAATTTTATTACCGTTACTATTAATAACATTAACCAGTATCTAATCAAAAGTAGTTTCGAGTGGGGAATTCCCTGGTGACCCAGAGGTTGGGACTCTGCGCTTCCCCTGCAGTGGACAAGGGTTTGATCCCTGGTTGGGGAACTAAGATCCCACATACCTTTAGGCATGGCCAAAAAATAGTTTAGAACATTTTGAGGGCACATTAATAGATGAGAACCACACGCAAATGCACACGCACGCGCACACACACACACGTATACCAGAAAGAAATCAGAAGTTTGAAGCATTTCTCAAAAAGGACAGGAAAAGAGATCCAAGGCTCATTTCCAGAGGGTGAAGTTTATATAAGATGGAGCTGCTACAACAAGATTCTCTGAGGTAATGATGAGAAATGTCAAAAGAAAGGGGCAACACTGTGAAGGAGGTCACAGTGGGGGTCAGAGGAAGATGGCTCATAGTCCAACCTGGGGAAACCTGTTAGAATGCTGCATAGATTCAGAAACAATATCACATCACAAGTGGCACAGACTTTTCACAGAAATTGGTTTAGTGTGAAAGATGAGCTCCATCTGGCAAACCAGAAAGTGCAACACCATGGAAGTTGTTGCTTGCAGTCCTGACAGATATCCTGCATGTCCTAAAATGGAAGAGAAGGCAAGAACACTAAACAGGTGGAAAGGTCATGAAAGGCAGTGATTTGAACCAAAAGAACCTCACCATAAACCCTAAAGTAAGTCTCACTATTTTGAGAAGGTTTCAGTAGAGATGTTAGTATCTTTCTGAACTATGAACTGAGGCAAAGTTTTTGTGTAGATTTACTTTATAATTGTTTGTATACATACATACACAACAGTATCAACCTAGTAAAATGGTACCTGAAGCATGTGCTACTATTTAGAGTTTCTCTTCTTCACTCCTCACACTGAGATATTCTGGTGTGCCCATTGTGACCTAAATGCCTATTAACAATGCTGTTCGGAGGCCATCTACAGGCAGTGCCCTAGAGTCCAACAAGATGAACTAAGAGCTAACAGCTACCTCCCCACCTTCCATTAGGCCTTCAACAACCACCACAAGTACACAAACCCAAAATAATTCTAATGGCTTTGGCAGTCCTTTTGTAACTGTCTTTTGTTGTACCTGGAGCAGGAGCCCTTGCTGGTCCTCCTGGGCTCCATTCCGGCTCATTGCAAATACACAAAGAAGTCTGCTATAGTGAGCCAAGGTGAAGAATTCTGTTTACAAATTTGCTACACTGTGCCCTGCATTTATCCCATCAATACACAGACTGGAGCAAACAGCCTTTTCTTTAGACATAATTTATTTGAGTCATTGTGTGTGCACCAAAGCGACATAAAGGGGATTTGGCCCAAGGAGACCAGAATTTAACTGGCTCTTGCTAAAGGATAAAATTTTGAGTATTCTAAAGCAGCTTTCTTCCTTCTTGTGAGTGAATCAAAGTTATTTCAAAGAGAACTGGCAACGAGCCCCATAACTATTTTGAATTGACACTCTGTTCTTGGTTGCTCTCATTTTCTGCCTAACCCATCTTTGGCAGCCTTATCCTTTAAAGAAGAGTGGCATGGTCTATAAAAAGAACAGGAACTTTATAACCAAATCAATGTAGTTTCCTTCTTTCCATTTGCCTTTAAGCAAGTCATTTAACCTCTTGGCCTGAAGTTCTCATCTGTGAAGTGGGGACAAAAGAAATCTTACAGGATCTTTAGGACGATTCTCAATAACCTAATTAAAGGTACAGACCATTTTTGGTCGTGTATAGCCCACTCTTTGTGACCATATGGACTTTAGCTAGCCAGATTCCTCTGTCCATGGGATTCTCCAGGCAAGAATATTGGAGTAGGTTGCCATGCCCTCCTCCAGGAAATCTTCCCGAACCAGGGATCTAACCCGCACCTCTTATGTCTCCTGTATTGGCAGGCAAATTCTTTACCACTAGCACCACCTGATTGTAGCTTTGTTTTTCTATAACTCTATTTAAAACCCTAACTCAATTTATACATCCTTCACCTGCTGCAAGGGTGAAACTTAAACTCAATCAATTTGGTGACAACAACCCCCACCCCGCCCCCCCCCCCCCCCCAGCATCCTCAGGGTTTGATTTCTAGAGAGAGATTGTCAGCTAAGCATTGACTTTAGGGACAGATTAGTGGAGTCGAGGGGAGAGGAGAGGAGCTGGGCTGTTACCTGTCTTTGCAGGCACATGTCTGCCGGTTTTGCTTCTAAACTGTTTCGGTTCTGTACATGCCACTACTGAATCACTCCTTATTTTCACTCCAAGAGCCTTTTTGACTGACACCCTCCCAGGTAACTCCAGTGTTCCACTCTGTTCATTGTCACACAAGCTATGGAAATCCAGTGAGTCTACCTGTAGCCCTGTACCAAGTTCATGCTTCTCTCTGGATGAGTTTTTGCTCTCACATCATGATTAGTGACAGAAGAATTTTGAGTCTCTCAGACCTATCAGACAAAACATTTCATATATTTCTTTTCTACTCTGGAGTGTTGTTTCTTTGCTGGTCTTCATGAAAGAAAGAATCCTCTCTGCAGCTGGGTTCTCCAAATTCCTTTAGAAACCAGAGTATCTACTTATTTCTAGGTCTCTATGACTTTCATGTTCTTCACTGAGACCCATTGCCTCATCTACTCTAATAAAACTTGGGGAATGAGAAGTAGATCTGACCTGTTTCACATTTTCAGTGATATGTATCTTCTCAAGGCCTAAGCTTTTAAAATTCAAAGCTTTTCTCTCCTTTAGTAAGTATTTATTAATGTTCACTCCAGCTATTCAAATGAAGGAAGAATTATAAAACAACTGGATATCACCTCACACTTGTCAGAATGGCTATCATCAAAGAGACAGTAAGTAACAATGTTGATGAGGTTGTAGAGATAAGGGAATCCTCGTGCACTGTTGGTGGGAATGTAACACAGTCATTGTGGACATGGATTTTTCTCAAAAACTTAAAAGCAGAACTACCATATCCCCCAACAGTTCTTTCCAAAGAAAACAAAAACACTAATTGGAAAAGAAATTGGCAGCCCAGCATTCACTGCAGCATTATTTACAACAGTTATGATATGGAAACAACCTGTGTCCATCAATAGCTGAATGAAAAAAATGTGATATATATATATAATATATATCACATATACATATTATATATAATAGATGAAAGAAGAATATATATTTATATATATGAGTAATAATCAGCTATAAAAAATGAATGAAATCTTGCCATTTAAAACAACATGGATGGGAGAGGGGATCAGGATGGGGAACACATGTAAATCCATGGCTGATTCATGTCAATGTATGGCAAAAAACCACTACAATATTGTAAAGTAATTAGCCTCCAACTAATAAAAAGAAATGGAAAAAATAAATTAAAATAAAATAAAGTATAGCTGATATAGAAAAAACAACATGGATGAACTTAGAGGGTATTGTAACAAGTGAAACAAGTTAGAGAAAAAACAAATATTGTATGATTTCACTTGCATGCAGGATATGAAAAATAAACAAGTGAATAAACACAATGAAACAGAAAAACATAAAGAACAAACATAAGAGAACAGAAACAGACTCATAGGTACAGAGAATAATCTGGTGGTTGCCAGAGGGAAGAGGGTAGGAGAATGTGTGAAATAGAAAAGGTTTAAAGGTACAAACTTCTAGTCATAAAATAAATCACGAGGAGGTAATGTAAAACATATAGAATATAATCAATAATATTTTAATAACTTTGTATGGTAACATAATAGACTGATGGTGATCATTTCATATCACATAAAAATATCAAGTCACTATTTGGTACACAAAACAAAGATAATATTTTAAGTCATTTATACTTTAATAAAAAAGAATTATAAGATAACTAGAAATATTGGGAGGAAAAACACTTCAGAGTGCTATTTCAATATTACTTATTACAACAGTATAACAATAATAATATTCATTTTAATTGTTAAATGTTATTTAATGCTTACCAGAATTTCTAATAAGGAACAAGGTATGGATGACTTCATGCCTTGGCAAGAAGGGAATAAGAAAAATGAGAAAAAAATATATACAACATAAAAACAGGAAATATTTTAGAGATCATTAGTTTAGAATTTGGTTCCTGATCTTTTTTTTTTTTTTTTTTACTTTTTTTTTTTTTATTTTTTATTTTTATTAGTTGGAGGCTAATTACTTTACATCATTACAGTAGTTTTTGTTATACATTGAAATGAATTAGCCATGGATTTACATGTATTCCCCATCCCAGTCCCCCCTCCCACCTCCCTCTCCACCCGATCCCTCTGGGTCTTCCCAGTGCACTAGGCCCGAGCACTTGTCTCATGTACCCAACCTGGGCTGGTGATCTGTTTCACCCTAGATAATATACATGTTTCAATGCTGTTCTCTTGAAACATCCCACCCTCGCCTTCTCCCAGAGTCCACAAGTCTGTTCTATACATCTGAGTCTCTTTTTCTGTTTTGCATATAGGGTTATCGTTACCATCTTTCTAAAGTCCATATATATGTGTTAGTATACTGTAATGGTCTACAAGCAATAAATGCTGGAGAGGGTGTGGAGAAAAGGGAACCCTCTTACACTGTTGGTGGGAATGCAAATTAGTACAGCCACTATGGAAAACAGTGTGGAGATTTCTTAAAAAGCTGGAGATAGAACTGCCATATGACCCAGCAATCCCACTTCTGGGCATACACACCAAGGAAACCAGATCTGAAAGAGACATGTGCACCCCAATGTTCATCGCAGCACTGTTTGTAATAGCCAGGACATGGAAGCAACCCAGATGCCCATTAGCAGACGAATGGATGAGGAAGCTGTGGTACATATACACCATGGAATATTACTCAGCCATTAAAAAGAATTCATTCGAATCAGTTCTAATGAGATGGATGAAACTGGAGCCCATTATACAGAGTGAAGTAAGCCAGAAAGGTTCCTGATCTTTTATTACCAAGAATTCCTCAGAAGTCTTTTCTATCTATGAAGTAGACACTTTGTTCTGAAAAACCTTGTATGTCTGACAATATGTGTTATCGCCTGATTTCTTCATTATTGATTGATCCAGAAATCTACTGCCTATTCGTATTTTAATTAAGTATGAGGTAGCCTTTTAAGGGGAGACCTAGATCACATATGAAAAGGAAAACTGGTCATAGCTAGGAGTCTAAGAGAGACATGCAGAAGCTGCTCTCTTTTTCACTCACCCCTTACATGGCTCCCATTTCCATATTGACCACTCTGCATTTTTGCAGATAGCTACCTGCCCAGTCCCTCTAGCATTAGCGTTAATTACTTTTTGCTCTTTGCTATATAGCCTCCTCTGGCATATGTTGCAGGTCTTCCAGTAGCCATCACGTCAGCAGGAACTCTATGCCCGGCTTTCCTGATCTGCTCTTTGGGGCTGTTTTTAGAAGCAAGACTTCAAATTCTGATCCACACTTCTCTCTGGCTTGGATCCCTGAGGCCCAAAGTCCAGCTATGTTCAGTGTTAATACAGTAAGTTGAGAAAGTTGATACTTTTTTTTTTTTTTGGCTCTCTACTTTATTTAAACATGTGCATCAGAATCACCTGGAGAGTCTGCTGAAGCACAAGATGGTTAGGTCTCACACCCCAGAGATTCTGGGGACCACACATCAAGAACTCTTGATTTTTTTTATTAGGGTATAGTTGGAGGCAGTTCCAAGAGGGAGTGGGTATATGTGTACATAGAGCTGATTCACTTCAATAAAACTAATGCAACATTGTAAAGCCAGTATACACCCATCTTAAATAAGAAAAAAAGAGTTACTACCTTGACCGAACATGGTAAGGGATCCTCAAGCTCAGAGTAATTGGTTCATTTGACATCTCTCCAATAATGCTGTACAGATTTCTCATTCCACAACTTTGCTTATTTTGTTCAATTTTCCCAGAATTCCCTTACCTTTTCTCTCTGTTTGTCAAAATCCTCCTGAAGTCATTTTTGTCACTTATATTTAGAAGAGATTTTGTCTTCCAGTGAACTGTTACATCACATGTGCCACTTAGCTGATGTCTGTCCTTAACTTCTCTGGGAGCTGATATCTGTCCTTAACTTCACTGGGAGAACCTGTGATGTTGTAGAAGGGACAAGGGCTTTAGAGCCAGATGAATCTAGATTCACATCTTAAAGTCACCATATCCTAGTTCTGGGATCACCAACAAGTTACTTAACCTCCATGAATTTATATTTCTTTATCTGAAAAAAAAATTGATAATAGTACTTAATGCACAGAGTTGTGAGGAGAATTTTAAAACCACATCTGCTCTGGGTTCTCTGATGCCTGCTGTCTATACTGGAGACAATTTGACATTTTTCAAAATTCACTTTTCACTGCTGAGGACAGAACAGTGTACAGCCTTACAATGGTTTGACTTACTATTTCTCAACTTTCAGTTCAGTTCAGTTCAGTCTCTCAGTCGTGTCCGACTCTTTGCGATCCCATGAATCGCAGCACGCCAGGCCTCCCTGTCCATCACAAAGTCCCGGAGTTTACTCAAACTCATGCCCATCGAGTCTGTGATGCCATCCAGCCATCTCATCCTCTGTCATCCCCTTCTCCTCCTGCCCCCAATCCCTCCCAGCATCAGGGTCTTTTCCAATGAGTCAACTCTTCTCATCAGGTGGCCAAAATATTGGAGTTTCAGCTTCAGCATCAGTCCTTCCAATAAACACCCAGGACTGATCTCCTTTAGGATGGACTGGTCGGATCTCCTTGCAGTCCAAGGGATTTCTCAACTTTACAATGATGTAAAAGCAGCGTCCACTCAATAGAAACCATACTTTGAATTTTGAATTCTGACCTTTCCTTCAGTTCTCAATGTGCAGTACAATACTCTCTCGTGAGGCTTCACAGGGCAGAGACTCTCAGCTCCCAGTCAGCCCGGTGGTTACAAGGATAAACAAGAAGCACACTTACAACCATTCTGCACCCATACAACCATTCTGTTTTTCATTTTCAGTGAAAATTATTTAATAAATTACATGAGCTATTTATGCTAACAATAACCAAAGGAGAGCCGGAGTGTCTGAATCGATAAAAGCGGGCGGCAGGGGATGAGATGGTTAAATACCATCGCCAACCCAGTGGACATGAGTTTGAGCAAACTCAGGGAGAGACTGAAGGACGGGGAAGCCTGGCAGGTTGCAGTCCACGGGGTCGCAAAGAGTTGGACATGGCTGAGTGACTGAACAACAACAAAATAGACTGTAAGACAAAAATTGTTACTCGAGACAAAGGACCTTTTATATAGACAAAAGGGTCAATTTAGATATGACAATTATAAACGTACATGGGGACTTTACTGAGCGTCCAGTGGTTAAGGACCTGCCTTCCAATGCAGGGGATACAGGTTTGATTCCCATTTGGGGAACTAAATTCCACATGCCATGCCCTGGAGCAGCTAAGCTTGTGCTTGGCAACTACTGAGCCCAAGTGCCCCAGAGCCCATGCACCAGAAAGAAGATCTCATGTGTCATAACTGAGACCTAATGCAACCATAAATAAATAACCAAATATTTTAAAAAACCACAATCCACCTGACAACAAAGCCCAAATTGCATGAAGCAAACACTGACAGGATAAAAAAGAGAAATAGACAATTCAACAATAATTGTCAAAGACTTAAATACTCTTAATGAGTGATAGAAAAGTAGACATAAGACCAACAGGAAATAAAAGACTTGAATAATAAGGTAAGGCTACTAAACCTAATAGATATTTATAGAGCATTGCATTCAGTGACAGGAGAATACATATTCTTCTTACGGATACATGGTACATTATTCAGGATAGACCATAGTTAGGCCATAAAACAAGTCTCGATAAATTTTAAAGTATTGAAATTATACAAAGTTTATTCTCTGATCACAAGAGAATGAAATTATAAATCATATGAGGATTGGAGGTGTGTTTATTCTCAAAGGCTATCTAAAAATCACAGATTATGGAGGGAAGTTGAAAAATGTTGGGGAACATAGCAAGTTCCGCCACGTAGAGTTATTGTAGGGATCAGATACAATAAAATATGAGCAAGACTTTTGTCATTCATAAGCCATTATACAAGGTGAGTCACTGTTGTCACTCATGGTCAGGTTGGTGGAGATGCTAGGCATCTCCGAGGCTAACTCAACCTGAAATGGAGCAAACATTTCTTTAAAAAACAATTTTTTTCTTGAATTCAACATTTACTCTCCAAGACTTCAAACTCAGCAAAGCATAAAAGAGTATTTCTCCACAAAGTTGATTAGAGACTAGCTTTTTGCTGCCAAAAAGTTGCCCTTCAACCCAGGTCCTCTGGTCACTGGCTTCCTGGGATCAGGGAGTCAATTCATAACAGTTAAATTTGTGGGTATTGTCAAGCACTAGGCAATTTGTTCTTTCCTCTGATGACCTTGTTTTTATTGAATACTGTCACGATTTCTGATTCTCCTAAAAGCTTTTAGGTAATTTGACTTTGCATGAAAGAGAGGCAAGGAATTCAGCCAACATGGAACTGAATGAGTATAAGTCCTGAGTACATTGATTTATAAGTACAGACAGAGATCAGAGCACCTGCACACTCTTATCTTGAACCCATGCCACCAGAATTAAGTAAACCAGTCATAAAATATTCCTTTTTTCCCCCCAGATCTGGCATCCCCATAGCTCTGTTCACAAAGGAGTTAAAGAAAACCTCCAACAATATCAGAGTCCAAAATAGTTCCTATATATTGGAGAAATTGGAGAAAATAAAAAATAAATACTCTGATGTGCCCTTCCCAGAATTTCCCACTAAGGCATCCCTACTAAAGTAAATCATCATACATAATATCTCTGACATGCAGCCCAAAATGTTCACCAAAAACTAGCAATTTGGGGGGAACCTGGTGTTTTATTGTAACTCTGTATGTGAATTGTTCATTTTGCCTCATGGTTTTCAAGTTAAAGTATTTTAAAACTCAGTCAGTCAGTTCAGTCACTCAGTCACGTCTGACTCTTTGTGACCACATGATCTGCAGCACGCCAGGCCTCCCTGTCCATCACTAATTTCTGGAGTTCACCCAACTCATGTCCATTGAGTCAGTGATGCCATCCAATGATCTCATCCTCTGTCGTCCCCTTCTCCTCCTGCCCTCAATCTTTCCCAGCATCAGGGTCTTTTCCAATGAGTCAACTCTTCGCATCACATGGCCAAAGTATTGGAGTTTCAGCTTAAACATCAGTCCTTCCAATGAACACCCAAGACAAATCTCCTTTAGGATGGACTGGTTGGACTTCTGTGCAGTCCAAGGGACTCTCAAGAGTCTTCTCCAACACCACAGTTCAAAAGCATCAGTTCTTTGGCACTCAGCTTTCTTAATGTCCAACTCTCATATCCATACATGGCCACTGGAAAAACCATAGCCTTGACTAGATGGACCTTTGTTGACAAAGCGATGTCTCTGCTTTTTATTATGCTATCTAGGTTGGTCATAACTTTCCTTCCAAGGAGTAAGCATCTTTTAATTTCATGGCTGCAATCACCATCTGCAGTAATTTTCGAGCCCACAATTAAAGTCAGTCACTGTTTCCACTGTTTCCCCATCTATTTGCCATGAAGTGATGGGACTGGATGCCATTTTAAAACTATGTACCTTCAAATAATAATAATATTTCAAGGAGAATCACCACATGTGACATGTGGCTGCAGTCCTCTTGCCCCAGACATGGCATTGCTCCCCTTTTTAGAAACCTGGGCATTGGGCAATGCCAGGGCCCATTTAGAGTTCCCTCACACAGACACCAGCCAGGCATGCGCCTGTTCTTATTGCCCCTCTAGCCCTGTTTCTCTTCTGATAAGAGATTCACACTGAAAACGCTGGCAAGTTTTGCCTAAAGATATTAATAGTGTTAGAGGGCATTCCCACAGGGGCTTATGCTGACCCTTTGGGAGATAGCATATCTTATTCACCTGTTTTGTTCATTAACGTATTGTAAGTGCCTAGAATAAGATTGAGCCACATTAGTAGGTGCCATACTAATATTTATTGGATGACTAATATCTTCTAAGGACTTCATTTGTCAGATCTTTTATTCCAACAAGTAAATAATGTCTGACATCACAAAATGAAATATTTAATCAGAGTTATGGTGCCTACTTTGCATATTTCAACTATGCAAAAGATTCTTTTTTCCAGTCCATCTTTCATAGATGAAGAACACTGTTTAGGAAATTAAGTAACTTGATCCATTTCACATAATTAGTGGAATTTTGTCCAAAATGAATTTTTTTCCACTAGGTCTCACTTTCTCTCATTTTCAAAAGATGTCACATTACACAAAGGTACTCTTTTCCCATAAGAGATATGTCAAGGGTTATTCCATGACTTGATCCTAGGAGGTTTTGAAATTTGAGTATCTAACTACTTGGTCTAGTCTACCTGGGGCTCACTCATTAGTTTCACTAAATTGCTTTGTGCTGAGGGAATTCTGCTCAATACTCTGCAATAACCTAAAGTGAAAATGTTAGTCACTCAGTCATGTCTGACTCTTATTGACCCCATGGGCTGTAGCCCACTAGTCTCCTGTGTCCGTGGAATTCTCCAGGCAAGAATCCTGGAGTAGGTAGCCATTCCTTTCTCCAGAGGATCTTCCTGACCCAGTAATTGGAGCCAGGTCTCCCGCATTGCAGGTAGATTCTTTACCATCTGAGCTACCGAACCTGAAGGGAAAAAGAATTTGAAAAAGAATAGGTACATATATATGAATAACTAAATCATTCTGCTCTACACCTGAAACTAACACAAAATTGTTAATCAACTATACTCCAGTATAAAATAAACATATATACATGTGTATATATACACATGTATATACACAAACACACACAAAATTGCCCTGTACTGTCCTGAATTGTAGCCAGCAACCACATGTCTGACTAAAGAGCACCTAAAACATGGCTAGTCCCAACTAAGATGTGCTATAAATGTAAACACACCAGATTTCAAAGATCTAGTGTGAAATTTTCAATAATGTTTATATTCATTACATTATTCCATTATAAATATTATTATAAAAATAACACTTAAAATTAATTTTATTATTTTATCTTATTTCTTATAACTACTAGAAATTTTAGGAACTTTAGATGTAGAGCTTACATTAGAATTAGCTCAAGCTGGAGAGAAAGGGGTGACTATCTTCTTGTTACTAACAGCCACAAAGAAGCACTAGGTGTCTGCCAAACACACCAAGCCACTTCTTTACTCCATGGCTTTGCATGTGCCTAAAATGCTCTTCTTGGGCTTGACCACCTGCCCTGATCTCTAGGGAGCCTAAATCCTCTGTCCTTTTGATCTCCCTTCATTACAGCCCCTGATAAAATATTTGGCTCTTTAAGTTTGCCTGTGCCAAAACAGTGAGATGGTTGAAGACAAGAGTGCATCTTACTGCATTACTAACTCCTGGCCTGGCATATTTGTTAAACTTAATGAAATGAACTGGGAGTTGGTGCAGTCTTTCCAGGACTATGCTGTGATTCTCATTCCTTTTCCTTCCTCTTCCTCTCCCCACAGCTCAGTTCCAGTACCTTCCCTCACACAGGCATCTGTACTTTGAGGAAGCTCCAAAGCACAAGAAATTCTTTGACCTGAAAAGTCCAAAGATGTAAGGCTATCAAGAGTCAATGGCAAGAGCTCTGATGGAAGATGACAGGAAAACTGGGCTCCACTTCCTACCCCGTGCTCACAGGCTGCACTGAACAAGTCACTTCTTTCTCCTCTAAGTCTAGAATTTTTTAATTTAATAGAGAACAGAAATCCATTTCAGATTAATGAGCAAAAAAAAAAAAAAAAAAAAACCAAAACACTACAAAGTGTTTTTGGGAAGAGTCTGAAGCAAAATACTCTCTGTAAATCAAATACATGGAAACACACAAACATTCAATGCAACAAACACACTGGAGAGGAGAGTGGAGAGGAAGAGAAATTATTCTAAAAGGAAATAAACAAAGCACATGGAGGCCTTTGCACAGACCAGTAGTGACAGTCTGCCATAAATTAAGGTGTATTCAACTCTCTGCATGTGAAGTCCAGAGAAAGGTGGCAGTTTAAATTTATGAAAATTGGCTTGGCCAGATTGATTGACGAGAAAGAGAAGTCTGTAAGCAGGAAATTAATTGTGACATGTGGGCAACAGCAGGGAGCAGGATGGATTAGAAAGCTGAAAGGAGCACACAGGTACCCTAGGAAAGTGACAGGATGAGGAATAAGAAGTTCAAAGAAGAGCAAGTCCTGCCCAGATCCACAGTCATTAGATATTCAGTCTAGTTCCTTTTCCCTGAAACTTGCTAAAAGACAGAAAGTCCCATCTAAAGAGCTTTCTCTGATTTAACATAATGAGACATTATGTAAAGAGTGAACTTAATGTAGATGATGGAGTTGACCAGAACAAACAGCAATAAAGCAGAAATGATTAAAAACATGTCAATCACATTTATCTCTCAGAGCGTAAATGTTTACACAATATCCCAATCAACTGTGTTACTTTAGCCACCAGACCCACTAACCTGGCCTCCTAGTGTTGAAAAAAATCCAACAGTAAAGACCTAAGCAACCATTGCATTTCTGAAAGCGCAATAAAAGAGGAACTTTTGTCACCACTACCTGCAGAAAATCTGGTCATTTTGCAGGTAGCAAAATTTTCACCACCACAACAGATTATCCTGAAATTTTTTGCTGAGAAGCCAGCCCTGCTATGGATTGAATTGTGTGTTCCTCCTACACATCCCATGGCTCATATACTGAAGTTCTAGCCCCAGTAGGTCAGAATGTGAACTTCTTTGGAAATACAGATTTCTCAGATGCAATTAGTTAAGATGAGGCTACATTGCAGTTGGAGTGGGGGTTGGGGGGCTATCCCTAAACCAGCATTACTAATGTACAGGCCTTCCTCTACTTAAAATGGGACACATTCAAATAAACTCGTGGTAAATTGAGAATATCACAAGTGAGGAATTTATTTAAGACCTCTAACACTTAAATCTTCCTAGGTGGCACTAAGTGGTTAAGAATCCACCTGCCAATGCAGGAAACGCAAGAGATGCAATTCAATCCCTGGGTCAGGAAGATCCCAGGGAGGAGGAAATGGCAACCCACTCCAGCTTTCTTGCCTGGGAAACCCCATGGACAGGGGAGGCTGGTGGGCTACAGTCCACAGGGTTGCAAAAGGACTGGACACGACTGAGCGACTGAGAAACACAAATGTCATAACTCAGGCTAGCCTGCCTTAAACATGTTCAGAACACCCGTTAGCATCCTGTGTGATGAAAGCATCCAACATAAAGTCTATTTCATAAACAAGGGTGGACTATCTCATGTAATTTATTAAATACCGTACTAAAAGCGAAAAACAAAATGGGTACAGAACAGTCTTACGTGTGTCCACTGTTTACTTTTGTGATCACTGACTGACTGGGAGCTGCTGCTGCCCAGTATAATGACAGAAGCATACCATATATCACCAGCCTGGAAAAAGAGCAAAATTCAAAGCGTGGGACTTCTGGTTCAAGATGATGGAGTAGAAGAATGTGTGCTCATCTTCTCCTTTGAGATTACCAAAATCACAACTATCTATTGAATAACCATCTATAAGAGGATGCCAGAACATACCAAAAAAAGATACCCCATGTCCAAAGACAAAGGTGAAGTTGCAGCAAGATGGTAGGAGGAGCACAATCACGATAAAACCAAATCCCACACCAGCTGGGTAGGTGACCCACAAACTGGAGAACAATAATACCAAAGAAGTTCTCCCACTGTTGCGAAGGTTCTGAACCCCACATCAGGCTTCCAAGCCTGACGATCTGACAAAGGGGCTGAGGATCCCCAGGGAATCTGACCTTGAAGGCCAGTGGGATTCGATTGTAGGAGCGCCATAGGACTGGGGGAAACAAAGACTCCGATCTTAGAGGGCACAAAATTCAACGTGCGGTTTCTACTGAATGCATTTCACTGTCACACCACTGTAAAGTTGAAAAATGTTAAGTTGAACCATCATAAATCTGGGACCTCCTGTACTTACAAAAAATGGGGGAATATGCACACACATGCACACGCACGATGCCACACGAAGATAAAGGCAGAGATGGGGGAGATGCTGGTACAAACCAAGGAGAACCAAAGATTGTCAGAAGACCATAGAAAACTTGAGAAGACAGCCGGAACAGATTCTTCTTCATATCTCCTGGGAGGAACTAGTGCTGAATACACTTTGATACTGGACATCCACCTCCAGCACTGAGACAATCCATTTCTGTCGTTTAAGCTACTTGAGTACTTTGTTACTGAAATCCTAGCAAACTAATACAAGCCCATGGCTCAATGAATACGAAATAATGCCCTAACTGGCTGTAAGGTAACAGGCTCTCTGCCTAAGAATCACATTTCATAAGGACAAAGGCTGGCTCCATCACCTAGAAGTTAAGACACCAGAGAGCACTGCTCGACTTTCAGCACCCCCGGTCCCACTGTGAATCAGATGTAGTAATAGTCCTACTTCACAGGAGGAGATGAGCTTATACTGTTTTGTGTATAATATGTATTCAATAAATATTAACTACTATGATTGCCATCAGTTCAGTTCAGTTCAGTTCAGTAGCTCAGTCGTGTCCGACTCTTTGCGACCCCATGAATCGCAGCACGCCAGGCCTCCCTGTCCATCACCAACTCCAGGAGTTTACTCAAACTCATGTCCTTCGAGTCAGCGATGCCATCCAGCCATCTCATGATTGCCATAGTGCACTGTAAATCACAAAGTAATGTGTAATGAAAAGTGGGGTCCTCCTGCTTGCTGCGCAAAAGTCAATAAAGAGGCAAGGTTTGTGGAAAGGTTACCTTATTTTGGATATTGGCAACCAGGGGAGAGGGAAGACACCTATGCAAAAGCCAACAGCCCTCCCGCCCCCCTCCCCCCCAACTGACAATCAGTGGGCAAAAGTTTTTTTAGGCTGAGGGCAGGGGCACAGTCAGCTCTGACAGTCACCCTGAAATAGGCCATCTGTGGCCTCATCAGTGTCATCCTGATTGTTTTAAACACAGTTAACCTTCAGTTCCAAGGGGCAGTTTGTTCCATGTCCTTGAGGCAGCGTGTGTCACAGCTACAGGCTGGTCATCATGCAGCTAGCTTCTTCCGCATGGTGGAAGCTTCACTGCCTGTAAGTCAGCTCATAGGATATGGCTCAGGATATTATCTATAACCCTTGAAAACGAACTTAAAGTCCTTCACTGTGCTTAATGACTAAACTGTTATTTGGCATCCTGTAACTGTTTTCCTTTTAATCCTGTGTCTTCTCGCTTCTCTGATTAAACTTATTCTTTGGTTAAGGTTTTTTCACAGACAGAAATCAGGCTGAGGCCACGGTAGGCAAAGACCATAGGGTCTTGCTCCATTTCACTTTCACATGTTTTGTTCCATCTTCTCTCAGTTCTGTGGTGGTAGAAATTTTATTCACAACTTACAATTGGAGAAACTAAAGTCCAGATGTTTTAATTAGAAAATGTGAGGTAGTTTTGTGATAAAGGTGGATCTGGGTTAGACTCCCAACTCTACCACATTCTAGTCATTAAAAAATGGTCTCATGGTTTTTTGAATGACTGAATTCTTGCTCTGGGCTATTAAAAAAGTTGAGCAGCATCACCTCATCTCAGAGTTTTTGTTCCTAACCCAAAGGGAAGAAGAGAGAAAGGTGGAAAGGTAATACAAACAGCATTATCAAAGGTGTTCTATATGTCAGTCACTGTATCTATCAGATATTATCTTATCTGATTTTCACACCAACCCTATGAGATGTTACTATCCCCACTTTATAGATGAAAAACTGAAGCTCAGAGAAGTTAGGAAACTTAACATATTTACACATCTAGGAAGTAAATAGCAGAGCCATAATTTAAATGCAGATGTCTGATTACATAGTTCATGCTCAGTTCGCAAATTTCTGATCCTAATATCAGTGAAGCATTGAACTTCTGAAGACTCAAATATCCCATTCTGAGTACATAAAAAGCAAAAGTAATCATGCAGTTATCAGAGGCAGGAACATCCTTTAGTGACCTGAAACACATAAAGTTATTTGCAAATTTGATCATCGTGACGCTTTTGTGCTTGCAGAGTCATAACAAGAGACTCAACGTTTGATTTTTTCCAATGATATCCTATTTATAGCACAGGAAATCAGCGTGCTCTATAAATAGCAGCTAATGAAATCTTATTTTAAAAATTCATAAACTTAAATTTAATTATCTGCTAAATATGCTTGTGTTTCCACCAATAATCAACTATTCAGTTACAAACAAGGCAAGTCTGATCTAACAACCAGAGTCAGACCTACAGAAAAACTATCATGTAGGAGAAGGAAGTCGATGGTGTCCCAGTCTTTGTTCCCCATGTCCATTATCCTTGTAACTGCTCGGTGCACTTCTCTGTTTTCCTTTCCCACCAAAACCAAGTTCTTAAAAAGTCTAGCTTCAAGCATCTACAGTTTATGATAAGTTTTAAACACTGTGTTACTGGATATCTAAATCATTGATCTTTTAGCTACAGGAGGTATAGGAGCAAAGGCGAGAAAAGGATGAAGGAGAGAGAGGAAACTGGGCTTTGTCCTTTATGATGATAGTGATATTATTGCTAATTCAACCACTAATAGTGGGGAAAGCTGAAAAGCAGGAGAGAGAGATGCAAGCTTCTCTTTTCTGTCTACATTGTTCAAAATTTTTGGTTAAAGATAACATGATGAAATGGTGATATTCCCATCTCTTGAAGAATCTTCCAGTTTGTTGTGATCCACACAGTCAAAGGCTTTGGCATAGTCATTAAAACAGATGTAAATGTTTTTCTGATATTCTCTTGTTTTTTTGATGATCCAACAGATGTTGGCAATTTGATCTCTGGTTCCTCTGCCTTTTCTAAAACCAGCTTGAACAACTGGAAATTCACAGTTCACGTATTGTTGAAGTCTGGCTTGGAAAATTTTGAGCATTACTTTGCTAGTATGTGAGATGAATGCAATTGGGTGGCAGTTTGAACATTTTTTGGCATTGCCTGTCTTTGGGATTGGAATGAAAACACCTTTTCCAGTCCTGTGGCCACTGCTGAGTTTTCCAAATTTGCTGGCATATTGAGTGCAGCACTTTCACAGCATCATCTTTCAGGATTTAAACTAGCTCAATTGGAATTCCATCACCTTCACTAGCTTTGTTCATTGCGATGCTTCCTAAGCCCACTTGACTTTGCATTCCAGGATGTCTGGCTCTAGGTGAGTGATCACACCATCATGGTTATCTGTGTCATCAAGATCTTTTTTGCATAGTTATGTGTATTCTTGCCACCTCTTCTTAATAGCTTCTGCTTCTGTTAGGTCTATACCTTTTCTGTCCTCTACTGTGCCCATCTTTGCATGAAATGTTCCCTTGGAATCTCTAATTTTCTTGAAGAGATCTCTAGTCTTCCCCATTCTGTTGTTTTCCTCTATTTCTTTGCGTTGATCACTGAGGAAAGCTGTCTTCTCTGTCCTTGCTATTCTTCGGAATTCTGCATTCAAATGGGTATATCTTTCCTTTTATCCTTTTCTTTCACTTCTCTTCTTTTCCCAGCTATTTGTAAAGCCTCGACAACCATTTTGCCTTTTGCATTTCTTTTTCTTGGGGATGGTCTTGATCACTGCCTCCTGTACAATGTCATGAACCTCCATCCATAGTTCTTCAGGCACCCTATTAGATCTAATCCCTTTGAAGCTATTTGTCACTTCCACTGTATAATCATAATGGATTTGATTTAAGTCATACCTGAATGGTCTAGTGGTTTTCCCTATTTTTTTTTAATTTAACTGAATTTTGCAATAAGGAGTTCATGATCTGAGCCACAGTCAGCTCCCAGTGTTTTTTTTGCTGACTGTATAAGCTTCTCCTGTAGTATAGGGGGAAAGGAAAAAAATAGATAAATGGTCAGAGGTGGTAGGAGATGGTAGTGCAATGTTAGCCTCCCTTTTCTACTTTTCTGATAAATACTTAACCTCTGTATGCCTTAGTTCTCTCTTCTGTAAACTACAAATTCTAATACTATTACCTACTATATAACTGAAGCACACTGGGGTTTCCCAGGTAGGAAGGTGGTGAAGAATCCACCTGCTAATGCAGGAGATAGTAAGTTCAATCCCTGGGTTGGAAATATCCCCTGGAGGAGGAGATGACAACCCATTCCACTATTCTTGCCTGGGAAATTCTGTGGACAGATGAGCCTGGTGGGCTACAGTCCATGGGGCTGCACAGAGTCAGACACAATTGAGCAACTGAGCACTATATAACACTGAAACAATTAAATAATTCAAAGTACCTATGAGTGTTTATCACAGAGTAGCAGGTTTCCCTACTACTAGGCGCTAGTGGTGAAGAATCTGCCTGCCAAAGCAGGAGACACAAGAGATGTGGGTTTGACCCCAGGGTTGGAAAGATCCCCTAGAGAAGGAAATGGCACCTCACTCCAATATTCTTGCCTGGAGAATTCCATGGGCAGAAGAATCTGGTGGACTATAGTCCATGGGGCTGCAAAGAATCAGACAACTTGAGACTGAGCACCATATAGTAAGTATACGCTAATTGTAAAGAATCCCAAATTTCCTTCCTCCTATTACAGCAATTAAAGAATAATGAGACAGCAAAATGGCATCAACATCAGCCAGGCCTCTTGACTGACCTGCAGTATATGCTAAAACTACCTAGGAAAAAATAAACATCTTCCAGGTACTGGTATAAGAAACCCAAACTTTCACTCTTTCCCTGACATGCAGTCATAGCCTGAGTCCCTGTCAGCTCTCAACCACAGCCACCCTAAATCTTTCTGAGCGCTCATTCCTCTGAGCTCCCTCCTCTCTTGGTGGCACCCAGACCTTCCTCTCCTTACACCCCATGTCCCTTCTCCCCTGGCCAGTCGTTCCAATCACAGTTGTGAAAGTACAGGCTGCTGAGGGAAGGGTACATCTTGGCTCCTCTCCCAAAGCAATCAATTAGGGAAGCATTCGCTTCCTTTAGTGGGCAGAGCAACGTTAAGCAGATGGAAACCCAGACCCAGGTCACTCTGCAGAGTCTAAGTTATGCTGGAGCTGCCAGTGTTTG
The DNA here is from genome assembly GCF_023699985.2 of Odocoileus virginianus. Lineage (NCBI taxonomy): Eukaryota > Metazoa > Chordata > Mammalia > Artiodactyla > Cervidae > Odocoileus > Odocoileus virginianus. Next base: position 20,197,598 of record NC_069678.1, on the reverse strand, counting down.
TACGTGACCTATAAATTGAAACTTAATTGGCCATTAATGGATTCATCTAATTAAAAACACTTGTAATTAAGCATGAAGAAGAAAAACAGCCTGAGTTTTGGACATGGAGAAAGCAGAAATACATTTGATGTGGTCGATAAACGCATACTTAACCCATACTTATTATTTCCTGTAATAGTACCATGTAACACTGAAACCACACTAAAAACTCAATATTATGCTCTCCACTCCCTGGTCTCACCATTACAATCCAGAAGCTTTAAGACAATTAATTGACAAGGTGAGCAGTAGTAGCTCTAAGGTGTCCTCCAAAAGGCAAGAAAAGAGCAATAGGGAAAACCTTTAGAAATATTATGGAATTGCAGCAACAGTTTGGAACAGAGCAATTTTGCCCACTCTGGATCTTATAAGTGGACCTGTAAGAGTAAACTTGCTTCTTCCCACTGAATTTCAGAAATGCAATAAAAATAGCATACTGACCTGCAACAAGGAGGCAAACTTAAGGAAACAGATTCTCAGACAGGTCAACTAACCTTCCCACTGCCACACAGCGTACACGACAGAGCCAGGGTTTCATAGTAAACCTGCCTTATCTCTCTCACAGATAATTGGAAGGATAAAGTGATATCAGGTATGTGAAAACCCATGTAAATGACAAATATATAATCAATAGATGCATCTACAATCCATGGGGACACAAAGAGATGGACACAACTTAGCAGCTAAACAAAAATCTATTAATCAAAATTGGCAATTATGCTAGCTAATAAAATAGCTTTAAAAAAAAAGATTCAATTTTACCTTTTTGGGCTGAAACGATGGGATCCCAAATCCATACATCACAGTGCAATTCCTAATGTGTATGTGAAGCATCTAGCCCAGTGCTCAGCAGTCAGAGGGCCCAGCGGGAGAGCAGTAAAGAGTGCAGGCTTTGGAGCCAGAATGCCAGAACCAGAGCCTCACTTCACTGTTTAACAGCTGTGTGGCCTTTGGGAAAGTTTCTTTTCTACAGCTCACGTGGCCCATTGGTAAAACGTGGAGAACAGTAGTCCTATCCCATCGGACTGAAGGAATTCATAAAGTGTTCTCCAAACAGGGTCTGGCATACAATGAGCACTCCTAAGAGTTATGCCAAGATTCACAAGAAGCCCAGTCTCTCCCCAGGGCTCCCTTCCCTAATAGGTTCCCAAATCTCCCTGTGTGCTTCATGGCATGTATTAACAAATATCATTCCTAGCGCCTCTCCCAGCTCTAGCATGAAGTCAACATATTTGTGTAATCCTTGGGAGGGATTGGGGGCAGGAGGAGAAGGGGACGACAGAGGATGAGATGGCTGGATGGCATCACTGACTCGATGGGCATGAGTTTGAGTAAACTCCGGGAGCTGGTGATGGACAGGGAGGCCTGGCGTGCTGCGGCGATTCATGGGGTCGCAGAGAGTCAGACACAGCTGAGCGACTGAACTGAACTGAACTGAACTGAAGTGGGAATGGTGTCAATCACTCAGGCATGTCCGACTCTTTGTGACCCCATGGACTGTAGCCCGCCAGGCTCCACTGTCCCTAGAATTCTCCAGGCAAGAATACTGGAGTGGGTTGCCATTTCCTTTTCCAGGGTAACTTCCCAACCCAGGGCTCGAACCCAGGGCTTGAACCCGGGTCTCCTTCGTTATAGGCAGATTCTTTACGGTCTAAGTCACCAAGGAAGCCAGAGTGGTAATAAGCAACAATAGCTCTCCTGGATGCTAAAACAAGCTTTCTCTGCACGGCCATTGCTCCAAGAACAACTGCCCAAATGTGGAGACACTCTGCCACCCCCTGCTGGTAGCCTCTCTGGACCAGTACTGCCCAGCCCTCAGCCACTCCACCACTCCCACCATCCCAAGCACAGTCTGGCCTCCCTTAACTCACAGCCCATGGTGAGACCTGCTTGAGGGTCTCTGCAGAGTCAGTCTGTCTCTCTCCTTGTCAGCCTAACACACAGTGAGAGCCATCATATACTTCCCAGTCTCCTGGGGTCCAGATCTTACGTGGCTCTGGCCCAGAGCTGGGAGGACACCCAGCCTGGCTATTTCTGTCCCAGGACCAACCCCTGCCAGGGCTGGCTGCACGGGCATGTGATTGGTGTAGGCACACAGGACCGATCCTAAGTGAACTGTCACAGGACAGTGAGTATGTGCTGGTAGTTTGGGACTCTGGCCCAGCTGATAACCGTCTCACCTTCCCACCTCCATAGGACAGATTCCCAGTCATCCGTTTCTCACTCCAACCCTGTTACTCCCACCATCCTCTGCACAGGGTGATCAGGCAAGGGGGAGGCCTCATTACTGCAGCTGAATTTTGCCCCAGAAGGTCCTGAGCATGAACTAAAGATGGGCGGAATGCTTGTCTGGGCTGGGGCAAGGCAGCAGCCATGCATCCACACCTGGACCATTAGCACCAAAGAGCCATGGGGGGCAGCGGCTGGGGGGTGGGTGCGGCGGCAGTTACTGGGAGTGACTGGCAGGAGGTTGGATGTTGGGGATGGAGTTCTGGCCATTGCACAGAGTTTGCAACCCCTCAGCATTTGCCTGTCCACCAGGTCTGGGGAAATGGGCCATGGAAAGGGGATAATGATTTCCCCAGCCCTGGCCAGGGCCCACATTTTCATTTTGCACTGAGTCTGCAGATTATGGAGTGAGCTCCAACCCATTCTCAGGATAACTGGTCATCAATTACCTTTAGGGAAAATTCCATTCTTCCATCACAAGAGTATGTTCAGGTTCCATGATCCCAACATGCCAAGGTCCTTACATTTTATCTGTGCTTACCTTATAACCTGGTGGTTACCTAATAACCTGGTGCTTACCTTATAACCTTGGTGGCTCAGATGATAAGGTGTCGGCCCGCAATGCGGGAGACCCAGGTTCGATCCCTGGGTTGGGAAGATCCCCTGGAGAAGGAAATGGCAACCCACTCCAGTACTCTTGCCTAGAAAATTCCATGGATGGAGGAGCCTGGTGGGCTACAGTCCATGGGGTCACAAAGAGTCAGACACGACTGAGCAACTACACTTCACCTTATAACAAATACTGTGCATGTATGAAATCATGATTACAAGACAGTGTTTTATGTACTACTAAATTCCAAAAACTAGCCCTTCAGGATTCCATTGCTTCAAGGCTCCATGAGAACAATGATAATGGGAACCAGATCAGAGAACCATAGATGGCCTAGTTTTGTTGTGCAGTTGGAAGCTATGAGAGAAAATATTGTTCAGGAAGGCTTTGATGAAAGAGTGGGCTAAGAATACCACAGTAAGATGTATTAAGTCAATAAGCTACATAAAGCCTTGGAAACATTTTGAGCAGGGGAATAGTTTTTCAAACACAAAATGAATTTAATCCAAGTGAACTTTGGGAGGTAATTTCTTTGGCCATACTATCTAGGAGGCGGCCACCTCCTATTCTAAAAAATACAATTGGCTCAAGACAGTATGTCCCCTCATTTGATTCCCCAGGGCTCCCTCATCTGTGTTTAGGCTCTTGTCATGTTTGCTTATACAGGACATCTCCATCTGAAAATGTTTGTGAATAAAGGCAGCCCTCCCTGTAGGATGGGACAGATGGAGAGGTTTCAAAGGAATCTTGTGCTCTCCTAAAAGAATTAACGCTCAAACCAAACCATCTCATTTCCCTTGTTCCCACTCACTCCAAGAAGTAAACATTATTATTGATTATCCAGAGACAAAGAATTCCTCAGCCTGCTTTGTGTGGTCTTTAATGGTACTATCTCAATGTTTATATATTATTCCTTTTATATAATTGTACTGAGGGTTTTTGATGAAGTAAAGAGACCGTGTGCAATGCCTACTTTTTCTGTAGTTTTGGCCACTCTTTCATTTCCTACAGACCAGCCTTGTGACTCAGGTATCAAGTTATCAGTTGAAGGAGTGGAAACACTCCCTAGTACCTGGGAGAAACAGAATAGACATTGGTTATAACAGACCTATATAGTTCCTCTTCCCTTTAGACGTGGCCCCCACTCAAAAAAAAAAAGGTTTCTAAATTCCATTTATAAAGCAAGTAACATCCTAATAGTCCAAAAGAGGTTGTGGTCATACATTTCACCCTGTGAGGGGGTCCACAGTGTGGGACTGTGAACCCTCTCGAGAGTAGAAAATGCATCTTACTCATCTCTTAGTCCCCAGAGCTCCACATAGTGTTGAAATACATTAGGTACAGACTAAATGTTTGTGGAAGGAAAGGATGAATGCACCAGTCATTACAACACAGTAAAATAATATGATAGTTTTTTTCTCCAAATAGAAATCTCCTCTTTTAGTTTCAAATTTTTTTTCTGAAATTTGTTTTCATCACAGAGATAAACATGGTACTAATTGGAGGCTATGAGCCTCTTGAGGTCAAGCATAAAACTGCTGTAATTTCACTGCTGAGTGTGTGGCAGATGCATAGAGGTCAGGGGTCAACATTTGTGAAATGAAAGTGCGCTACTTCCTCTGACTGCACTGAATCAAGTCAGGTCACCAGCCCCTCTTTAGCACAACTGGACCTCGTGGTTTGTCCATGATTTTGATTATTTTTGATGTGAACCATGTTTATTTTAAAGTCTTTGTTGAATTTATTACAATATTGTTTCCGTTTTATGTTTTGGTGCTGGGGCCATGAGGCATGTGGGATCTTAGCTCCTCGACCGGGGATGGAACCTGAACCTCCTGCATTGGAAGAGTCTTAACTGTTGGATGTCAAGGAAGTCTCTTGATTTTGGTTTTGGAAGCAGGAGTAGGACCAAATCTCACAGCCTTCATAAATCTCAGCATGAAATCTGCACCAGTAAGCCCTTTGCCTGCTCTGTCAGGAGCTCGGTAAGGCTCTGCAAATTGGTGAGCCTTGCAGACCCCTACCTTCCTCCTAGCTAGATGAGAGCAACAAGGTTCTGACAAATCAGGCAGGATCAACCTGCTTGGATCAGGGGCCAGAGAGCTCAGCCATCTCCCTTGGCCACTTAGTTCCCCGCTCACTGTTTCCTTGGGGTCTGAAAGATCAGATCTGAGAAGATTGAACACCACAATGATGGGCTTCATAAAGCATGAAGAAGACCCGACAACCCCTCAACTCTGCAAATTCCTAATCAATACTCAATTCATTAGACAGTTAACTTGCCCAAGCTGCCGACTGGTTTCAGAAACTCTTCTGTTTTGGAAAGCAAACTGTCTAGTAGAATTCAGCTCTGGCCTGTTGGAAAAATAACACGAATTTTTGGATTATTTCTTTCTCCAGCAGGCTGTGATTAGAAGATGGATACCATCAATCCAACACAGTCTTTTTATAAGAAATACCAAAATAGAAACACAAAGGTCCAGCTGGCCTGGAATCCTTCCCCCAGCTGTTCAGGCACCAGAAGGTAACTGTTGTGGCTAAACTTCCATTAGAGTCTGATGGGTGTCTCCCTCCACCAGGAAAAGAGGAAAACAGCTCCCACCAAGGGATAGCCCAGCCATAAACCCTCCGGAAAAAGAGCTCAAGATTCCTGAAAACACAGCAAGACATTTAGATTTAGAAAATCGGGGCATTTTCCTCAGCACAAATGCATCATTGTTATCTACAGGGCAATAACCTGGATGTTAGAAGCACCAGTCTCTGATACTGTTGCTTGACAGATCTCTTGCCTCTGGGGGAAAATATACACGAGACAGGAAAGCTGAGCTCTGAGATGTGGAATGTAATTTTTTTTTTCCTTTAGGAGGTTTGTATATTTGTTACTGCATTATAGAGAGAAAACAGGTTAAGAGGTATGACCAGTCATTTTTCTGAAAAAAGATTTAGCGTGGAAAGGGTATAAGGATAAATATCAGTTCATGGCAGGGTTCATTCATCAACTGCTGATAACGTCAAGGTTAGAAATGATGAGCCGTTGCTTTTGATATACAGAGCCAGCCCAATGGTCCTCAAAGTGTGGCCCCCAGATCAGCACCAGTATCATCTGGGAACTCATCAGAAAGGCATTTTCTGAACCTTACCCCAAATCTACTGCATTAGAAGCACTGAGGGTGAGACCCAGCAACCTGTACTTTAACAAGCCCTCTGGGTGTTATGATAAACACTAAAGTAATAATAATAATATGGATGCCTGCCTCCCACCCCCAGGGGTATTCTGATTTAATGGCACTGCGTGTGTGACTGGGATTTCTAGCACCCAGGTAATACTAATGTGCAACAAAGTTTGGGAACCACTGCGCCAAGAGCAAAGACCTAATCCCTCTTTAGGTCTCTGATCATTTCTTGTACCTGGCATTTGTTGCCACTTCAGTTTTGAAGAGTAAACCCTGAAGGAGTCACTCACCTTTCAAAGGTTGATAGCAAAGATGTAGGTAGAATTTTTACCTGCCGCCAGGTATAAGCTGGTGCCACGGCCAGGTGCTCAATGTCTTATTCTCATTTACTGAGTCCGTGGGGGACCCTGTGCTCAAACGCAAAAGACATTTTACCATGAATTTGCCACTCCTTTTTAAAAAATAAAGCACATTTATTGAACAACATAAATATCAACAAATATTTTAAATGTGATATTATCAAAGTGACATTTTAACATTTTAATTTAAAGTGATATTTTGGAGCAAAGTTTAAAAGTTTTAAGTATGATTCAGTGACTTTCTTATTATTATTTAATTCTTCCATCGACTCATCCTATTTCATTGTTTTAGAACCAAAAACTTTCTCAGTCACTTAATTTCAACTTTTAGGTAGCTCAGGATAAAAATGACTCTTGGTTGTTTATTTCTAGGCATATCTTAAAGCTCTGTCAGAGGCAGTCCAGTCCACGGTTTATATCCTCAAGAAAGGGGTACACTATAATGGAAAAGAATCTGAGTAGGAATCTATATAACTGAATAACTTGTCTGCATACTTCAAGCTCTGAATGACACAGACACACACTTGAAGCTAATACAACATTGTAAGTTAACTATATTTCATTCATTCAAAAAAAGAAAGAGATATACTCTGCCTTAGGTAGCAGCAAGATAAAGATTCCAAGAGATACTGGGTCTGGGAGTGTGGCAGGTATAAGCATCATGCAGCGAAGAGTCCTGGGATGAGTGTGGAGACAAAATGCCTGATCTGGAAATGAAAGGCATAAAGGAAACACCAGAGCGAGTAAAATAGCATCAAAGAGTGCAAGAAGCAATGCAGTACCAATCAGAAATAAGACCAGGAGTCTAGATGATACGCAACATTGCAGGAAGCCTAACGATGATAGGAGCACAGGCACTGGCTGACCCAATAACAGGAGCCGAGAACTTAGAGATGGGGCAAATCCAATACTGTATGATAACAAGACGTAGGCCTTTTCAGTTTAAAAACAAAAACAGAAGCAGGTCCGTGATTCAGATTCTGTTTGAAAACTAGACTTGGCTCATACCAGGACAAGGTGACCAGGTTGCAGATCCAGGCTGACCAATGTAGATGGTACTGTATGTAACAAATATTCAATATGGTTTTGTTGAGTGAACAGACATTCAAAATGATTTCTGATTTTAACTGCGTATTTTTCTCTGCCAGTGACCACTGTGTGTCTGCTACAGCAGGCCCTCACTCTGTTACAAATTAATCTATCGCAGCTGCTGGAGGTTAAAATATAAGTGTAGATGCACTTTAGTTTAAAAAAAATTAAAAAACTCTATACTACAGGCTGGTAAATCTGGATTTGGTCTCCAGTTCTGCTTCTAACTAACTTTGTGACTTTGGGCAAGTTCTGTTATTACCTCTGCCTCTCAGGTCCTCATCTAGAAAATGAGGTAAGCAGGACAGAAGTACTAGATGATCTCTAAAGTATGTTCAACTCTAAAAATCGCTGGGTCCACACAGGAGTATGTTCCTGAAAATCAATGTCAAAAATTGGTTTATGATGTCAATTATACGGGTACCTGCCTGTCACTGACTTCTTGTTACTGGTGAGTTCCAAGACATAATCAAGACCTTTGCAGTCAACAGGAGGTAAATCTGATCTTTTAGGTTGTTGGTGGGAACAAAGTACATTTCTGTGGATATACTGACATCAGACTTAGAGCACATTTGCTGCTGACTAAATTTAACTGTAAGTTTCTTAAGTTTTCCCCAAGAAAAGCCCCTGGGCTTTGCCGTCACAGATAGGAAAGCAGAGATCAGAAGCTGAGAAGTTAGATGTCTCGTTTTGGCTTTGGTCTTTGCACACTAGGGTCAGAGGTGGGGGTCCTGGGAGTAGGGCGATGGAAAAAAGTATCCCAGACACATGGAGAGTGTGGCATAAACACTCCCTTAAACCCTGCCCTTTTTCAGATTTCCCAGAGGACCAAGCCCACACCCCCAGTGGCTACGTGCTACACTGCATCCTCAGCCAGAAGCAAGCTGGCCCAGGGGGCAGCCATCTGGACGCTGAAAGCCCATTATAGCCGTGACGGGCGGGTGAATCTGGTTACAGATCACAGCCTCCCCCAGCCTGACTGTCTCAGGCTTGAACACACTTAGGAAGCATCTGCTTGGGGCACGAGAAGCCCCTCCCATGGGATGAAGGGAGGAGAGGAACGTGGAGGCAGGCACACGGGCTTCTTGACAGACGCAGGTCCTGGGCAAGGTGCAGACACTCCTTTCTTTCATCCCCCCCTGCTCCGTGATCATCTCTTGCTGCGCTGTCAGGAGCACGTACGCACACACGAATCCCTGGAATCATTCTCTCAGGATACTGTTAGACTTGTGGTTTGATTTAAAGCAGGAACAGATGAGAGATACCAGAACATCCAGGAGAGAAAAGCCATTTGCACTGGTGGTAATCACATCTCAGATGGCCCAAGCCTTAGACCAGAGGAGGCTGCCCTGAGGTCTCAGGCTGGGGTGGTGGAGCAGACGTTGTTCTCACTTCCACAGCCCTGTTCCTGGGACCCTGGAGAAGGCTGTGCAAGGCAGCACAGGGCCTGACGGCCACTTGGAATGGGATGCTCGGGAGCAAATCCCACCCTCCTGGATTCCAGAAGGTTCAGTGCCCACATGCGCATCCCTGACGCAGGGCGGGTCAGGGATCTGCCCTCAGATTAGGACAACAAATGTCACCCCACTCCTCGCAGGACTGGCTGTGGCCCACCACGCCTAACTGGGCTTTCGTGAAGACCTCATGTGTTTTCTGGCTTCCTGGAGGAAAACAGCCTGTCCCCTCCTTCCCAGAATGACCCCCTGCTCTACCCCACCTCTTAAACCCTGCCAGAAGCAGGAGAGGGGTCCAGGACCCGACCTCTTAGTGCCAGAACTCCTAGACCCAAATTCCACTTTGCCACCCTTAGCCAGGCACTGCCTAACCTCTCTGCTCTCACCTCATTTTCCTTAATGTGAGGAGGAGGATACAGCTGTTGCTTCATACAATCGCTCTAAGTTAGCGTCTGTAAAGGGTTTAGAAACAGGGTCTAGTTGGTACTAAACACAGAAGACCTCTCTGATTTTTCTTGCATCATCTTTCACCATTCTTTCCAACAATTCCTGATTAAAGTGATCACATTGTTTTCAGTTATTAGTTTAGATGCCTGTCTTTTGCCCTGGTTTTTGAGTTTCTCAAGGAAAGAGATCGTGACATTAATTTTCGTTATCTCCAGTACAAAATGTTTAGCATCAAGCAGGCATTTGAAAAAAACGTGTATTGAATTAAATTAGATGAGAAACTAATAATAATACCTTTCATCTAATGGGAGTTAACTGTGGGCTAAACATGTTGCTAAGTAATTTATTCATATTCATAAGCAGTTTCTTTAAATTTCATCTATGTTCTTCTCTTCATCAGTCAAGTTTGGCTTTCAGAAGCATAAAGGAAAATTGCTATTATAAACTAAAATTCAAGGACTTACAATGAAGAAAAAGAAACAAGTGGAGAAGTGAAAATAAAGACAAATACTGATCAATAGAGAGATGTAGAATTATCATCTCGGAGTCTGTGAGCACAAAGGAAGGTGATACTGTGTGGCTAACCGAGCCTTCAGAAAGGCAGGTGTAAGTCTACAAAAGAGAGGTGAACAACTCAGAAATGCATCCACTGGGGAAGTCCTTCACAGAAATGGAATAAGAAGAAAGGGAATCAGAACACAAAAACCAGAGCACAGGACTACATTCTAAATTATATAGATATGATAAATAGATAAAGACATAGAGCGATATAGTTCTCTGTGTGTGCATATATACATATGTATCTATGTATATGCATATATAAGTATTTATATTTCTCTGTGTGTGTATATATATGTACACATAAATGCACAAATAAATGCATACATGTATTAATATATACATATACATGTATATGCATAAATATGTATATAACAGGCTTCCCAGGTGGCTCCATAGTAAAGAATCTGCTTGCCAATGCCGGACATGCAGGAGACATGGGTTCGGTCTCTGCGTCAGGAAGCTCCCCTAGAGAAGGAAATGGCAAACCACTCCAGTATTCCTGCTTAAAAAATGCCATGGACAGAGAAGCGTGGTGGGCTACAGTCCATGGGGTCGCAAAGAGACTTGACTGAGTGACTGAGCGTGCATGCACACATTTACATGTGTAGCAAAAAAATGGAAGAAAAGTGGAAGGAGCTCAGTCTGAATCCAGTATGACTTGGGACTGTGAGGACTGATAACAAAAAGACAAAACCCTAGAGCAAGCCAAGGCAGAAGACAAACACGAAAGAGAACAAATGAGGTTCTTTTTCTCAGAGGGAAGAGGTGACCGTCCAGTGTCCCGATAAACAGAAAAGAAAGGACTACGGCTTAAGAAGGGACATCATCTCGACAGCTGACAGAGATGAAGCTCTTTGCTTCCTTCCTCTTGATTAAGGATAAGCATTGGCAAATCAGGAAGTGGCAAACAAATGCTCTCCACAGGGAACTGATGACGACAGCAAATGAGACGACAGTAAGAAAGCCCTTAACAGGTTAAAAGGACAAGCTAAACCTTTTACCCGGACAAAGTTGATAATACAACCATCACAAGTCACCTTTATTTAGCATTTTATGGTTTTTAAAAACATCCTTTCACGCTATCATTATTTTATGAATTTTAACTTCAAAGTGACTTTGCAATTTTGGAATGAAGCGTTGGCATGAGCCTGAAGCAGTTTTTAAACTGATGCAGAAAATTCATCTTTATTTCATTTTCACATCAAAGAAGAGAGAATTAAATCATGCAGCTTAGTTTTATCCTTTAAAAAATATTTTAAAATGTGTTCTAACTTCTATCATGAAAAAATAGGTTTTGGCAGAAGTCACAATGAAAAATGAAAACCCAGATTTAAACAGGATTTGGGGGACTTTAGGACAAGCAAATGTTAAATGTAAAACAAAGGTGAAAGGAAAAAGAGAGAACCATTTGTTGCCCAAGCGGGGCCTGTTGCTGTGTTCTCACTCACCCGTCAGAGCTCTTGCCCAGGGGCCTGGCTTTCCCATTCCACCCATGCCCAGCTCAGCAAGGCCGCGTGAGTGGTGGCAGAGTGAGTGGTTTAGGCGCGCCACCCTGTGTCGGATTCAGAAACTACACGTGTTCGCTGGAATAGCTTTAACTACTGTCCAGCCAAAGGGTTTCCCGAGTGGCTCGGTGGTAGAAAAATCCCCCTGACGATGCAGGAGATGCAGGTTCGATAACTGAATCGGAAAGATACCCTAGAGGAGGAAATGGCAACCCACTCCAGTATTCTTGCCTGAAGAATCCCATGGACAGAAGAGTCTGCAGGTTACAGCCCATAGGGATGCAAAGAGTTGGTCACAACTGAGCAGGCATAGCATCCAACCGTAACCTAATTTCAAGCTGATGGTTATTTCTGTAGCCCATGCAACATAGATTTAATAGGTCTGTGTTGGATGGTCTGAAACCAAAACAAAGTCATGGAACTGGATATAATCATCATAATCAAGTGATAATAAGTACTCCCTTGATCCCACAAGTGTCCTAAAGATTCAGGTGTTTCTAACTGGAAGCCCTTTTATTCACTGACAGTTCGATGTCCTTAATCTTTGTCTTTGAACCCTCCCTATCCCCATCTTTATGACCTACACCTCAAAGAATAAGAAAGATTCACCCACAAATATTTTCTTTGTCTTGAAGGCTCTGTCCCCTCCAGCATCAGTTGAAACTCCAAGACAATCTTTGGTCCAAATTTTGATGAATTCAATCGTGAAAGGACGAGGTTCTAGGGATGAAGAAAGGGAGTAGAAGATGGTTTAGGGAGTGCCTGGTTGAAAAGTGAAGTGTGGTGAGATGGGGTGGAGAACAGAGAGGGAAGCAGGCACTTCACCTTCTAGACATCTGTGCATCATATTTCCCTCTTAATTCACCTAAAATGTTAAAACAATTTGCTGCCTCATAAATTCATTTTCTTCCAATGACCTTATAGACTAGCCTGCATATTCTTTGCAAAAACAAACAAAAAATGTCTTTACTTGCAAAATAATAACCTCGACATTATTGTGTTAAAATTAAATTTGATTTCTTCTTTCCTTAGTTTTAATTTCAAATGGTCCCCATATTAACTGAGATGCTTCTGCTGATTGCAGTACATATGGTCTAGGTTCCAAGTTATTTCTCTCTGGCCATAATTTTCTTAAACATGTGACTTCTTTTGTTTTTCTTGTTTATAAAATATTTTAATGTGGTAAACAAATTTAATTTTGGAGTCTCTTCATCTTTCTACTTGCTTCCTCTCCCTACTTAAGTTTCACTTCCTTGAGGAAATAATTATTTTTACCTTTCAAAAGGTTTCTCCTGATGGCACAGTGTAATGGTCAATGTGTGTATGTTGAATTAACCCAGAAAGAATAAGGGTTGATGTGGAAGAAAATTATTGACCATGGTGGTGACAAAATTCCAAAATAAATGACTGAGGGTGGGAGCAGAAACCTTAACTGTGTTGCTTCCACCTCCTTTTGGGAGCCTCAAAATTCAGCCATTTGCATATACAAAGTCATCCCCAGGCTTTTCTTTGTGGAGGGAATGCTGAATGAAGCCCTGAAAACAAGAAAATATTTTGTCAATTTCAGGAACTGGATCAGATGGCATCATTAAAAGAGGAGAGTGACATCATCTTTTTCTGCGCAGAGTAGTTGAGTTCAAAGTTGGAATCGTCTCCCTTGAAGCAAGACGTTTGGAGAGGCCCTGGGTCTTGATGGAGAGTGGACATGACCCTCTTCTCTGATGCTATTCCATCCCACTCTTGGAAAATCTCTTCTAGAAGGTTCACAGGTTCTAGTCAGTAACCTCTCTACTTTCTGTCCAGCAGGTGGTGTGATAAGATGGTTTGGAAAATCTTCAAGACCCAAATTCTTCTAAAGCCTGGATTTGGAAGAAGAAGCCTCTGAAAACCAACTCTCAAGTATAAGAAAAAAATTTGTGAAAAATATCTGGCAAGGAATATACATGTATTGGTTGAGTAGAACACAGGCTGAGACAGAAGGGCTGGGGATGTTTCTGGTGGCCTGGATAGAGCAGTCTTTCATCAGAAAGATTTTCTCCTTATAGATAAGACAGAAGTCTTACAAAATGTTAATAGGCTGATAAGATCACAGATTTTTTTTCCACTATTTTCCCTATGCCTTTCAAATTTTCCACACTAAGCAGATCTCTTCATTTAATGTTTGCCAAATATTAAATATTGCTACAAAAATCTTTTGTATCAATATTTATTCAACCCTTTCTAAGTTATGTGTTTGTGTGACCAGTCACATTAATTGTGTCCGGCTTTGTGACCCTATGGACTATAGCCCACCAGGCTCTTCTGTCCATGAAATTCTTCCATGCAAGAATACTGGAGTGAGTTGCCATGCCCTCCTCCAGGAGATCTTCCTGACTCAAGGATCGAACTCAAGTCTACCTGTGTCTCCTGAATTGTAGGTGGATTATTTACCCACTGAGCCAGAACCACCTGGGAAGCCCTTTCTAAGTTATATTGATTCCTATTTTCTACATTTGCACATAAATGGTGACAATATGTAGCTTTTATTTGATTATTGGGCATGTTGGAGATTATTATGTACATTGCTGTAACTAGAATTTTTCATACTGTAAATATAATTGCAAGGGATATGGATCAGGAACCCTTCTACCACCTACACCATAAAGTCTGTTTCCCTGTTGAACTTTTAAATTCTTTCAGGTTAAAGAATTTTTGTTATATTTCTCAAACAAAGGCATGTTATAGAAAAGTTTAACAATGAGGTGGCACGAATATCAGTCTGGTATGTGAGGAGATAGCACAATAGAGACATTAGTTAGGAGTTGATTTTCATGGTTCAGGCATAAGGAGTCAAAAGGACGAGGACAGTGAGTAGTAAGGAAGAGACGCAAGCAAGCGATGCCTTAGAGAGGAGTTGGGTAGATTTAGTCATGACATTCAGGTTACGGAAAAGGAAGAATCTGTGATGTGACAAGTCCAGGGACATGGAAAAATCTGAATATTGCATCAGAACAAGAAGTAAATCAAGCAGTGACAATGGTACATTAAGTTACATGTTACTGGAAGTTTTCCAGTAGACTAGTAGGATATGTTTGATTATTAAAGTACTATAACTCTCAATTGTGAATATAATAAACATTAAGAAAACAATAATTTTTTCTTAAGGAACTAGAGAAGCTCTTGATGAGGGTGAAAGAGGAGAGTGGAAAATGCTGGCTTAAGGCTGAACATTCAGAAAACTAAGATCATGGCACACGGTGCCATCACTTCGTGGCAAATAGATGGAGAAAAAGTGGAAACAGTGACAGATTTTATTTTCTTTGGCTCCAAAATCACTGCAGACAGTGACTGTGGCCACAAAATTAAAAGATGCTTGCTCCTTGAAAGAAAAGCTATGACAAATGTAGACAGCATATTAAAAAGCAGAGACCACTTTGCTGACAAAGGTCTGTAGAGTCAAAGCTATAGTTTTTCCAATAGTCATGTACAGAGGTGAGTTGGACCATAAAGAAGGCTGAATCCCAAAAAATTGATAGTTTTGAACTATGGTGCTAGAGAAGACTCTTAACAGTCTCTTGGACAGCAACGCGATCAAACCAATCAATCCTAACAGAAATATCAACCCTGCATGCTCATTGAAAGGGTTGATGCTGAAGCTGAGGCTCCAGTCCTTTGGACACCTAATGCAAAGAGCCGACTGTTTGGAAAAGGCCCTGAAAGAAAAGTCTGTCTGAAAACCACAAGCCTTCAACATCACTCATTATTAGAGAAATGCAAATCAAAACTATAATGAGGTATCACCTCACAGCAGTCAGAACAGCCATCATCAAAAAGTCTACAAACAATAAATGCTGGAGAGCATGTGGATGAAAGGAAACCCTCCTACACTGTTGGTGGGAATGTAAACTGACACAGCCATTATGGAGAATAGTATGGAGATTCCTTTAAAAACTAGGAATAAATCTACCATATCGCCCAGCAATCCCACTACTGGACATATACCCTGAGAAAGCCACAATTCTAAAAGACACATGAATCCTAATATCATAGCAGTACTATTTACAATAGCCAAGACATGGAAATAACTGAGATGTCCATCAACAGATGAATGGATAAAGATGTGGTACATATATACAATGGAATATTACTCAGCCATCAAAAAGAATGAGTTTAGTTCTAGTGAGGTGGATGAACCTAGAGCCTCTTTTACAGAGTTAAATAAATCAGGAAAATAAAAACAAATGTAGCATATTAACATATATATATATATATATGGAATCTAGAAAAATGATATTGATGAACCTATTTTCAGGGAAGGAATGGAGACACAGATATAGAGAATGGACTTGTGGACACAGTGGGGGAGAGAAAGAGTGGGAAGAATTGACAAAGTATTAACAGATATACACTATCAGATGCAGGAGAGATAGCTGGTGAGAAGTTACTGGGTAGCACAGGAAGCCCATTCTGGTGCCTTTGATGACCCAGAGGGAGGGATAGGGAGAGGGGAGGGAGGGATGGAGGCGGGCATTTATAGTTGTGGCTGATTTGTGTTGTTGTCTAGCAGAAACCAACACAACGTTGTAAAAATTAAAAATCAAGAGTAAACATTTAAAAAAATACCTCAAGCCTTGAGAATTCAAGATGACAGTCTTTGGAGAAATGCAAAGAGCATGGGGAGGCGTGGGAGAGTGCGGGGGATGAGGTGGGGGCCGCACCGTGAAGCTTTATGCAATCATCCCTCTCTGTTCTGCCTGTTTTCAAACTGGCGTTCATAAGTAGAAAGGGAAGAATTTTTCATTTCTCTTCAGAATATATGCATGTATGAGCATGCAAAATGGAATATCAGTAAACAAATGATGCCACAATTATCAGCAATTGCAGCCACCATGGATGGTGAGCTGGTGAGCCCTGAGGGAACCAGAAAGGAAAGAATACCTGCCATCTAGCGCCCATCAAACTGCATTCACTCCTCACAGTGAACCCCGAGGAAACTCAGGGTGTGAAAACACAGGATACCGGTTCCAGATAGCTCAGGTAAATATCAAAGGAATGATTTCAGTGCACCCAGACTCTTGCCTCTTTGCATACATAGAAAATTGCTGATTTCTTAACTTGGAGTATCTGGTTTTCTTTTTTTTTTTTTAATTAAAGGATAATTGCTTTACAGAATCTTGTTGTTTTCTGTCAAACCTCAACATGAATCAGCCATAGGTATACATGTATCCCCTCCCTTTTGAATCTCCCGCCCCATCCCACCCATCTAGGTTGATACAGAGCCCCTGTTTGAGTTTCCTGAGCCACACAGCAAATCCCCGTTGGCTGTCGATTTTACATATGGTAATGAAAGTTTCCATGTTACTCTCTCCATACGTCTCACCCTCACCTCCCCTCTCCCCACGTCCATGTGTCTATTCTCTATTTCTGTTTCTCCATTGCTGCCCTGTAAGTAAATTCTTCAGTACCATTTTTCTAGATACTGTATATAGGTATTAGAATACTATATTTATCTTTCTCTTTCTGACTTACTTCACTCTGTATAATAGATTCTAGATTCATCCACCTCATTAGGACTGACTCAAATGTGTTCCTATTTATGGCTGAGTGATACTCCATTATGTATATGTACCACAACCTGTCTATTCATTCATCTGTCGATGGGCATCTAGGTTGCTTCCATGTTCTAGCTATTGTAAATAATGCTGCAATGAACAGTGGGATACACACGTCTTTTTCAATTTTGGTTTCCTCAGGGTATATGCCTAGGAGTGGGATTGCTGGGTCATATGGTGGTTTTATTCCTAGTGTTTTAAGGAACCTCCATACTGTCTTCCACAGTGACTGTATCAATTTGCATTCCCACCAACAGTGCAGAAGCATTCATTCCCATTTCTCCACACCCTCTCCAGCATTTAGTGTTTGTAGGCCGTTCTGACTGGTGTGAGGTGATATCTCATTGTGGTTTTGATTTGCATTTCTCTAATAATGAGTGATGTTGAGCATCTTTTCATGTGTTTGTTAGCCATCTGCATGTCTTCTTTAGAGAAATGTCTGTTTAGGTCTTTTCCCCACTTTTTGATTGGGTTGTTTGTTTTTCTGGTATTAAGTTGTATGAGCTGCTTGCATATTTTGGAAATTAATCCTTTGTCAGTTGTTTCATTTGCTATTATTTTCTCCCATTCTGAGGGTTGTCTTTTCACCTTGCTTATAGTTTCCTTTGCTGTGACAAAGCTTTTAAGTTTAATCAGGTCCCACTTGTTTCCTTTTGTTTTTATTTCTGTTACTCTAGGAGGTGGATCATAAAAGATCTTGCTTTGATTTATGTCATCAAGTGTTCTGCCTATGTTTTCCTCTAAGAGTTTATATTTTCTGGTCCTACATTTAGGTGTTTAATCCATTTTGAGTTTATCTTTGTGTATGGTGTTAGGAAGTATTCAAATTTCATTCTTTTGCATATAGCTGTCCAGTATTCCCAGCACCATGTACTGAAGAGGCTGTATTTGCCCCATTGTATATTCTTGCCTCCTTTGTCAAAAATAAGGTACCCATAGGTGCATGGGTTTACTTCTGGGCTTCCTATCTTGTTGCATTGATCTGTATTTCTGTTTTTGTGCCAGTACCATGCTGTCTTGATGACTGTAGCTTTGTAGTATAATCTGAAGTCAGGAAGGCTGATTCCTCCTGCTCCATTCTTCTTTCTCAAAACTGCTTTGGCTATTTGGGGTTTTTTTGTGTTTCCATATGAATTGTGAAATTTTTTGTTCTAGTTCTGTAAAAAATGCCAATGGTAATTTGATAGGGATCACATTGAATCTGTAGATTGCATTTGGTAGTATAGTCATTTTCACAATATTGCTTCTTCCAACCCAGGAACATGGAATCTCTCTCCATCTGTTTATGTCATCTTTTATTTCTTTCATTAGTGTCTTATAATTTTCAGTGTACTGTTCTGATTTTCTTTAATTTATAATAATCTTTTGGTGTTCAGACTACCTGACCTTTGTTGTGGAACTTCTGTATCACCTGGCTCCCTCGCTCACCTCGGTTCTCTCAGAGTTACTTGAGATGCTACTTCCCTGGCTTTAAGTCCTCAAATTTCCACCAAATAAAAACATAAATCTCAACTTTTACATTGTGAATATTTGTATAAGTTTATGTGTGTGTGTGTGTTTAGTTTCAAATACAACCTAAAAAACTTCAAATGCTAATATATTCTAATATCTAGATTGCCACCTTGTGAGTGAGTACTGCCACGTGACTTTAAGGCTTCGTTTGGTCATTATAATATTTGCACTGGTTAGTGTTTATTTGATTATAGCCTATAACATACCAGGGGCTTCCCCTGGTAGCTCAGCTGGTAAAGAATCCACCTGCAATGCAGGAGACCCCTATTTGATTCAGGAAGGTATGCTGGAGAACGTATAGGCTACCCACTGCAGTATTCTTGGGCTTCCCTGGTGGTTCAGCTGGTAAAGAATCTGCTTGCACCGTGAGAGACCTGAGTTCAATCCCTGGGTTGGGAAGATCCCCTAGAGAAAAGAACGGCTACTCACTTCAGTATTCTGGCCTGGAGAATTCGATGGGCTATATAGTCCATGGGCTCTCAAAGAGTCAAACACGACTGAACGACTTTCACTTTCACTTTCTGTCACATATTAAAGAACATTCAGTAAGTCTTGCCTATCTGTCCCTGCGTAGAAGTATTTGTGGCAGAGATTACTGGTGTCTCTTACTATAAGTTTCTCCTTCTTTCAAAATAATGAAACTCCAAAGATTTAAATGAACATATAGACAATCAGGGGGGAAAAATGCCACATTGCCCAGTTTCCCTCAGAGCTAGTCATAGTCTTGTGAATAAGTTCAAGTCAGTGAGTTATAGGGTTTCTCTGGTGGCTCAAATGGTAAAGAATCTGCCTGCATTGGGGGAGATCTGGGATGGATCACTGGGTGGGTAAGAACCCCGGAGAAGGCAATGGCTACCCATTCTTGCCTGAGAATTCCATGGACAGAGGAGCCTGTAAGCAGAAGTGTATGGTAGCAGCTTCTGGAAACCTTCCTTAAGAGCAAGATGATTTCCTGTATATGTCCATGAGGTTGCTTTTGCCATTGTGTTTTTCAAATATCCCATGTCCTTACTGATTCTTAATTGATCTTTTTAATTAATGATATAGGTAAATTAACATTTTTTACTATGATTCTGGATGTCTATTTTTTTCTATAGTTATTTCAATATTCACCTTATATATTTCAAGTCCACTATTTGGGGAGCAATTTAAGATATTTGGACTATCTCAGTAACATTTAATCAAGAAATCCCACATGATTCCATATGCATTTTTATTTATAACCATTTTGCTGTCAAGTAGCACTCCTGTTTTAAAAATTCAATCTAGGAAGCTCAGTTCCGTGTTCTGTGGGGACCTGGATGAGTGGGGATGGAGGGAAGGGAGGGAGGCCTGAGAGGGAGGGAACATACGCACACATGTAACTGATTCCTTTCCTCCTACAGCAGAACCTAATACAACATTGTAAAGCAGCTATACCCCAATTATAAATGCTTCAATCTGACAACTCAAAACTTTTAATTAGAGAATTTAGTCATATGTATACATTTATGTACAGCCATTTATATATTGATATATTTGGACTTAAAGTTCTATCTTATTATGTACTTTATGATTCCTCCATATTTCTCACCCCCTTTTTATATTCATTATTTTTTGCCGTTTCAGTACTTATCCTCTGCTAGTTTGTAAATCAGACCTTCTTATTTAATCCTTTTAGTAGTTTCTTCAGAAATTATGACATGAATCAATTTATGGAAGAACAATGTTAATTAATGTCTTTACCCTTCTCTTGGGTGATTAAAAAAACAAAACGAAACCTCAGAACACTTAACTATTCTACTCCTATGAAAACTCTGTGCTTTATTACTGTGCACTAAACATTTTATTTTCCAAATCCAAGTTTTATACCATCAGTATTCATTTAGATGTACCCACTTATTCCTTTGTTACTTCTTGCATCTCAGTCCTACATCTAAGAACATCTCTTTCTGCCTTAAGTACATTCTTTAGAATTTTATTTAGCAGAGAACAAACTGCTTTTTGATTATTTGTCTGAAAATGTCTTTATTTACCTGTGTATAGAAGCTGAGGTTGACATATTTTCTTTCAGAGTATTGAAGATATTCCACTGTTTTCTGGTTTTTATTATTACTGTTTAAAAGTCAGCTAAAAGTGTAATTGTCACACTTTTGAATATAAGTTTTGCCTTCAATATAACTGCCTCCAAATTTTTTTACGTTATTATAGAGAATTTAAAACATATTGAAAATAAGAAAGAATCATCTAACATACCCTTTTGTGTTAAAACCCCAGTTTCAACAATCAACATTTTGCCACTTTTATGTCATCCATTCTGGCATATGCAAACACTTATACATCTACTTTAGTAGTTTATTTTTTGCAAGAGTATTTTAGAACCAATACCAAAAAAAAATGTTATGTCTTTTCATCTGTAAACAGCTCAGCATGTATCTCTAACTGATAAGGACTTTATTAACATAATCAACATGCCACCAACATGACCTGTGAATTTAACAAGAATATCTTGATACTTTCTAATACCTAGTCTCTGCAAATTTTCACTTGTCCAAAAGGTGCTTTACATAGTTGCTTTGTGGGAGTCAATATCTTAAAATCCCACACATTGCTTCGGGTTATTTTTGTTAAGATTGTTTTATTACAGACGGCTCTGCCTTAACCCTCTTTGTCCATTATTTTGATTTATCAAAGAAACCAGATAATTTCTTAGAAAGATCCACTTTCTCCAGAATTGGCAGTCAGACCTAGAAGTTTAATTGGATTCAGATTAAACATTTTAGGCAAGTATAATTTTGAGTGTATTAATGGTGAATAAAATATTTGGTCTTACTCCTTTCAATGACTCCAGGATTGATCAATGAGTTCAGCTGGTGTCAGCTGCCACCTCCATTATGAAATTTTCCTCAACCCTCCACCTAAGGCATTAATAGCACTGAGGACTGTTGTCTAAATTCATGATTGCATTCAGTTCAGTTCAGCTCAGTTGCTCAGTCGTGTCCAGCTCTATGCGACCCCATGGATTGCAGTATGCCAGGTCTCCCTGTCCATCACCAGCTCCCAGAGCTTACTCAAACTCATGTCCATTGAGTTGGTGATGCCATCCAACCATCTCATCCTCGGTCATCCCCTTCTCCTCCTGCCTTCAATCTTTCCCAGCATCAGGGTCTTTTCAAATGAATCAGTTATTTCATCAGTTGGCCAAAGTATTGGAGTTTCAGCTTCAGCATCAGTCCTGCCAATGAATATTCAGGACTGATTTCCTTTAGGATGGATTGGTTGGATCTCCTTGCAGTCCAAGTGACTCTCAAGAGTCTTCTCCAAAATCACAGTTCAAAAGCATCAGTTCTTCAGCACTCAGTTTCCTTTATAGTCCAGCTCTCACATCTATACATGACCACAGGAAAAACCATAGCTTTGACTAAATGGACCTTTGTTGGCAAATTAATGTCTCCGCTTTTTAATATGCTGTCTAGGTTGATCGTAACCTTTCTTCCAGGAGCAAGCATCTTTTAACTTTATGGCAACAGTCACCATCTGCAGTGATTTTGGAGCCCCCAAAAATAAAGTCTGTCACTGTTTCCATTGTTTCCCCATCTATTTGCCATGAGGTGATGGGACCAGTTGCCATGATCTTAGTTTTCTGAATGTTGAGTTTTGAGCCAACTTTTTCACTCTACTCTTTCACTTTCGTCAAGTGGCTCTTTAGTTCTTCTTCACTTTCTGCCACAAGGGTGGTGTCATCTGCATATCTGAAGTTATTGATATTTCTCCCAGCAATCTTGATTCCATATTGTGCTTCCTCCAGCCCAGTGTTTCTCATGATGTATTCTGCATATAAGTTAAATAAGCAGGGTGACAATATACAGCCTTGACATACTCCTTTTCCTATTTGAAGCCAATCTGTTTTTCCATGTCCAGTTCTAACTGTTGCTTCTTGACCTGCATACAGATTTCTCAGGAGGCAGGTCAAGTGGTCTGGTATTCTCCTCTCTTTAAGAATTATCCACAGCTTGTTGTGATCCACACAATCAAAGGCTTTGGCCTAGTCAATAAAGCAGAAGTAGATGTTTTTCTGGAACTCTCTCTCACTTTTTCGATGATCCAATAGATGTTGGCAATTTGACCTCTGGTTCCTCTGCCTTTTCTAAATCCAGCTGAACATCTGGAAGTTCATGGTTTATGTACTGTTGAAGCCTGGCTTAGAGAATTTTGAGCATAACTTTGCTAGCGTGTGAGATGAGTGCAATTGTGCACTAGTTTGAGCATTTTTTGGCATTGCCTTTCTTTGGGATTGGAGTGAAAACTGATCTTTTCCAGTTCTGTGGCCACTGCTGAGTTTTCCAAATTTGCTGGCATATTGCATGCAGCACTTTTACAGCATCATCTTTTAGGATTTGAAATAGCTCAACTGGAATTCCATCACCTCCACTAGCTTTGTTCATAGTGATGCTTCCTAAGGCCCACTTGACTTCAGGATGTCTGGCTCTAGGTAAGTGATCATACCATCGTGATTATCTGGGTCTTGAAGATCTTTTTTGTACAGATCTTCTGTGTATTCTTGCCACCTCTTCTTAATATCTTCTGCTTCTGTTAGGTCTATACCATTTCTGTCCTTTACTGTGCCCATCTTTGCATGAAAATTTCCCTTGGTATCTTTACTTTTCTTGAACAGATCTCTAGTCTTTCCCATTCTATTATTTCCCTCTATTTCTTTGCATTGATTGCCTGAGGAAGCCTTTGTTTTCTCTCCTTGCTATTCTTTGGAGCTCTGCATTCAAATGGGTATATCTTTCCTTTTCTCCTTTGCCTTTCGCTTCTCTTCTTTTCAATGCTGCTTGTAAGGCCTCCTCAGACAACCATTTTGCTTTTTTGCATGTCTTTTCCATGGAGATGGTCTTGACCCCTGCCTCCTGCACAATGTCATGAACCTCCATCCATAGTTCTTCAGGCACTCTGTCTATCAGATCTAGTCCCTTAAATCTATTTCTCACTTCCACTGTATAATCATAGGGATTTGATTTAGGTCATACCTGAATGGCCTAGTGATTTTCCCTACTTTCTTTAATTTAAGTCTGAATTTGGCAATAAGCAGTTCATGATCTGAGCCACAGTCAGCTCCCAGTCTTCTTTTTACTGCCTGTATAGAGATTCTCCATCTTTGCCTGCAAAGAATATAATCAATCTGATTTTGGTGTTGACCATCTTGTGATGTTCATGGGTAGAGTCGTCTCTTGTGTTGTTGGAAGAGGTTGTTTGCTATGACCAGTGCATTCTCTTGGCAAAACTCTATTAGCCTTTGCCCTGCTTCATTCTGTACTCCAAAGCCAAATTTGCCTGTTACTCCAGGTATTTCTTGACTTCCTACTTTGGCATTCCAGTCCCCTAAAATGAAAAAGACATCTTTTTTGGGTATTAGTTCTAGAAGGTCTTATAGGTCTTCCTAGAATGATTCAATGTCAGCTTCTTCAGCATTATTGGTCCGGGCATACACTTGGATTACTGTGATATTGAATGGTTTGCCTTGGAAATGAACAGAGATCATTCTGTCATTTTTGAGATTGCATTCAAGTCTGCATTTCAGACTCTTTTGTGGACTGTGATGGCTACTCCATTTCTTCTAAGGGATTCTTGTCCACAGTAGTAGATATAATGGTCATCTGAGTTAAATTCACCCATTGCAGTCCATTTTAGTTCACTGATTCCTAAAATGTCAACGTTCACTCTTGCCATCTCCTGTTTGACCATATCCAACCTGCCTTGATTCATGGACCAGGTTCCTATGCAATATTGCTCTTTACAGCATCAGACTTTGCTTCTATCACCAGTCACCTCCACAACTGGATGTTATTTTTGCTTTGGCTCTGTCTCTTTATTCTTTCTGGAGTTATTTCTCCACTGATCTCCAGTAGTATATTGGGCACCTATCAACCTGGGGAGTACATCTTTCAGTGTCCTATCTTTCTGCCTTTTCATACTGTTCATGGGGTTCTCGAGGCAAGAATACTGAAGTGGTTTGCCATTCCCTTCTACAGTGGACCACATTTTGTCAGAACTCTCCACCATGACCCGTCTGTCTTGGGTGGCCCTACATGGCATGGCTCATAGTTTTGTTGAGTTAGACAAGGCTGTGGTCTATGTGATCAGATTGGTTAGTTTTCTGTGATTGTGGTTTTCAATCTGTCTGCCCTCTGATGGAGAAGGATAAGAGCCTCATTGAAGCTTCCCAATGGGACAGACTGAAAATGAAAGCGCAAGTTGTGTCTGACTCTTCGCAACCCCACGGGGTTTACAGCCCACGGAATTCTCCAGGCAAGAATACTGGAGTGGGTAGCCTTTCCCTTCTCCAGGGGATTTTCCCAACCCAGGGGTTGAACCCAGGTCTCCCGCACTGCAGGCGGATTCTTTACCAGCTCAGTCACAAGGGAAGCCCAGAATACTGGGATGGGTAGCCTATCCCTTCTCCAGTGGATCTTCCCTACCCAGGGATAGAACCCAGGTCTCCCACACTGCAGGAGATTCTTTACCAACTGAGCTATTAGGGAATCTGGTCTTGTTCTGGTGGGTGGGACCATGCTCAGTAAATCTTTAATCCAGTTTTCTCTTGGAGGGTGGGGCTGTGTTCCCTCCCTGTCATTTGACCTAAGGCCAAACTACAGTGCAGGTAATGAAGATAATGGCGACCTCCTGGGACACTCAGCGCCCCCAACTCTGCAGCAGGCCACAGCCGACCCACGCCTCTGCCAGAGACTCCTGGACACTTACGGGCAAGTCTGGGTCAGTCTCTTGTGGGATCACTGCCCATGGCACGCACAAGGTTCTGTCTGTGCCCTCCCAAAGTCTGTTCCCAGTCCTGTGTAAGTTCTGGCGGCTCTGTGGGGGGGTTAATGGCGACCTCCTCCAAGAGGGCTTATACCACACCCAGGTCTACTGTGCTCAGAGTCCCTGCCCCTGCGGCACCCACTGCTGACCCAGACCTCCTCAGGAGACACCCAAACACAGTCCTGTCTCAGTCTCTCATGGACTCTGGGTCCTGGTGCGCATAAGGTATGTTTGAGCGCTCTGAGCATCTCTGACAGGTATGGGGTTTGATTCTAAACGCGATTTTGCCCCTCCTATCACCTTGCTGGGGCTTCTCCTTCACCCCTGGACGTGGGATATCTCCTCAAAGTCACTCCAGCGCCAAGCCGCAGACGTGGGGTATTTCCTCACAGTCGCTCAGGCACCTCTCAGCCACCATTAGAGGCTGAGAAAGTGATGTTTGCCTTACTTCTATACTTCTGCTTCTATTAACTGCGAGTTCCACAAAAATCTTTCCTTCATCTACTCTTTAATCAGAAAGACAGAATAGATGCTTGATTCTTTTTCTTGGTTAACTTTCAGGATAGTGAGTTGTTGTCTAAGCCACTTCCAAAAATAGTTGGCCTCTGGAGCGTTTCATAATGTTTTTTGTGTCCCTTTTAAAAATCAGTTTTATTGAGGTATAATTTACATTCAATAAAATTCACCCATATTAACTACACAGTTTGAAAGGTTTTGACAAATGAAAGCAGTCATGTAAACATAACCACAATCAAGAAACAGGACATCTACAGGACCCCAGAAAACTTTTCTTCTGTCCTTTAAAGTCTGTGCATTCTCTTCACTCCAGCCCCAAGCATCTGCTATCATTTAAAACTTTTTTCTATAATTTCCTATAAATGAAATAATATGGATTTAGTCTTTTGTACGGGCACCTTTCTCTTAGCATAATGTTTTTGAGATTAATCCATGTTGTTTCAAGTATCAGCAGTTCTTTTCAGTGTGGAGTAGTTTTAGATCATATGAATATATCACATTTTATTCATCGATTCACAATTTTAGTGGGCATTTCATCCCTGAAGTGTGGATCAGTACTAAGCCAAAAGAATTGCTCTGTAGATCTTTAGAGGTTATTCCTCCCCACCCACCCTCTCTGTGTGTATGTGTTTGTGTGTGTGTATTTACCTTCTATTTGGCACTCTCTATTTGGCCACCTCCTCCCGCTAAAACTCCATTCTTCAAATGGCCAACTCAAAGAGAAAGACGGACTCTGTTTTAGTTCCCCCTTCCTGCACCACAGACTGAAAACTGCTTCCAGGTACTAATCTGGGGCAATCATAGAGTTCACCTTTTTTGTTTCTTATCTCAAAGTGATCACAAACCTGCACTATCTATTTTCCAGTGTCTGAAAAGAAGTGTTTTAAAAATATTTATTTTTTAGCTTTCTAGTTTTATAAGAGAGGGCAATTCCCATAGAAGTCAGTCCTTCATAATGGAAGCAGAGTTTCCTGAATCTTTATCACAAGATAAAATTAGGTTTTTTTCCAATCAACTTTCTGAAGTTTAATTTATATACTTTAAAATTCACAGTTTAAGTCTATAGGTGGCTGGTTTTGACAAATGTATGCAACATATAATCACCACCTCTGTCTCCCTGGGGGAGTTTCCTTAATTCTTTTCGCAAACAGGCTTCATTCACACCCCTCAATCTGGGCAACCATGTATCCAATCTCTGTCAACATAGATTGATTGCATCTGTTCTAATATTTCAAGCATATGGAATCAATTTTGTTTTGCGTCTGGCTTCTTTCAGTAGTATAATGTTTATAATGTTCATTTGTACCCTTGCATGTGTCAATGTGTAGTTGTTTTTTGTTGTTGAGTTGTAGTCAGTTGTATGGATGAATCTGTTTGTTTATCAATTCATTTGTTGATGATCATTTGGAGAGTACTCAGTTTGGGACTATTCTGAATAAAGCTGCTATCAACATTCCTATACAAATCTTTTTATGAGTACATGTTTTCACTTCTCTTGATTAAATATCTAGCAGTGGAATTATTCAGTCATATGTAAGTATTGATATATGTTGAATTTTATTTTTTAAAAAAAAGCTTTCAAACTCTTTTCCAAGTGACTGAATCCTTTTACCTTTCTAATGGTAATGTATGAAAATTCCAGTTGCTCCACATTATCACCAACACCAGGAATAGTTTGCCATTCTTTTTAATTTAATTTATGCCAGTCAGTAGAAAGGGATATTTTGTTGCAATTTTAATTTGGGGTTCCTGATGACTACACTGAACATATATTCATTTGCTAATTGCCCATTTGTATTCTTTTGGATTGTCTATTTTAGTGTTCTGCCCTTTTAAAAAAGGTTGTTTGTGTCCTTACTAAGTTATAAAGTCATTTGTACAGTATGGATACAGGTTCTTTGTGAGATATATGTTCTCAATATATTCTCAGAAACTTTTTCTTGGAATCCCACTTCTGGGTATTTATTCAAAAGAATTGAAATCAGAATCCTGAAATGATACTAGCACTCTAGTGTTCATTGCAGTAGTGTTCACAGAGGGTAGTTGTTGGTCAGCCGCTTAGCAGTGTCCCACAGACAGCAGCACACCAGCTTCCCTGTCCTTCCCCATCTCCCAGAGCTTGCTCAAACTCGTGTCCACTGAGTCAGTGATGCCATCCAGCCGTCTCATCCTCTGTCACCCCCTTCTCCTCCTGCCTTCAAACTTTCACAGCAACAGGGCCTTTTCCAATGAGTTGGCTCTTCCCATCAAGTGGCCAAAGGGTTGGAGCTCAGCTTCAGCAGCAGTCCTTCCAATGAATATTCAGGGTTGATTTCCTTTAGGATTTAACTGGTTTGATCTCCTTGCTGTCCAAGGGACCCTTGAGAGTCTTCTCCAGCACCACAGTTCAAAGGCATCAATTCTTTGGCACTCAGCCTTTTTTATTGTCCAGCTCTCACATCCACACATGACTACTGGAAAAACCATAGCTTTGACTATACAGACCTTTGTAGGCAAAGTAATGTCTCTGCTTTTTGGGTAAATCACATATTAAATGTTCTTAACACACCAAAATTAAAATTTAGAACTTTTTAAAAACAGTTTCACTGATTACTGATTCCATTTTCAATCTGGATTCATTTTGTTTCTTTTTAATTTTGTTTTATTGCACTGGCTAGACTTCTGGTGCAATGTCGAATGAAAGTGGTAAGAGCAGACATCCTTGCCTTGCCCCTCATCTTACCAGAAACAATTCAGTCTTTCACCATTAAGCATGATGTTACATTTCAACTTTTCATATATACCCTTTATGAGAATGAGCAAATTCCCTTCTAATCCTGAGTTGCTGAGAAATTTTTCAAAAATGGATTTTGGACTTTGTTATATATCCTTTTATTAATTTTATTGAGCTAATCATGTACTTTTTTTTTTAGTCTGTTACTATGACCCACATTGATTTTTTTCATTGTTAAATTACCCTTGCATTCTTGGGAAGGTCATATTTGTTCATAATGTGAATGAATGAATGAGTTATTTTTTTTATATATGTTTGTATTTGATTGGATAGACTAAAATCTTTACATCTTTGCATTTATGATTATAAAAAAGGTTCTATAGCATTCATTTCTTGTAATGTCGTTTTCTGGTTCTGGTAGCAAGGTAATGCTGACCTCTGTGTAAAAATAATTGGGAAGTATTTTCCTGCTTTTCTATTTTCTGAGAGATTTTCCATAAAATTGGTATTATTTCTTCCTTAAATATGTGGTGGAATAGCCCACTTTTCTTTGTGGGAAGGTTTCTTTCATACATATAAGGACATTTACATGATCTATTTTTTTCTTGAATGAACTTTGGCCTAATATGTTTTTTTCATCTAATATGTCAAATTTATTGGCATAAATTTGTTTATAATATCCTCTTATTAGCTTTTAATATCTGTAGAATCTGTAGTGATGCTCCCTCCCTCATTCCTGAAATTCCTAATATTTGTTTTCTGTCTCTTTTTCCTGATCAGTCTAGATAGAAATTTAAAGCTTTTTAAATTTTTCTTTTATATTAGAGCAAAGTTGATTAGCTTTGTCATGTTAGTGTTAGGTTAGTCTCAGGGGTACAGCAAAGTGCTTCAGTTATGCATATACATCTTCAGTTTTATCTCATTTAGGTTATTTTTCTCATTTAGGTTGAGCAGATTTCCCTGTGCTATACGGTAGTTCTTTGTTGGTTATCTGTCTTAAAAGTAGCAGAGTGTACATGTCAGTCCCAAACTCTGAACCTACCCCTCGCCTTCACTCTTCCACCCTGCTAATCAGAAGTTCATTCTCTAAGTCTGTGAGTCTGTTTCTGTTTTGTAAATAGATTCATTTGTATCATTTTAACAATATGATATGTATCATATAAGCAATATCATCTGATATTTATCTTTCTCTGATATACTTCACTTAGTATGATAGTCTCCAGGTCCATCAATATTGGTGAAAATGTCATTATTTCATTCTTTTAAAAGGCCGAGTAATATTCCATTGTATATATGAAACACATCTTCTTTATCCATTCACCTGTCAATGGGCATTCACCTGTGTTCATGTCTTGCCTATTGTAAATGGCTCTGTAGTGAACATTGTGATGCATGTATCTTTTCAAACCATATATGCCCAGGAGCAAAATTATGCTCAAGATTCTTCAAGTTAGGTTTCAGCAGTATGTGAATCAAGAACTTCTTGATGTACAACTGGATTTAGAAAAGGCAGAGGAACCAGAGATCAAATTTCCATCATCTGTTGGATCACAGAATAAGCCAGGAAATTCCAGAAAAACTTCTGTTTCATTGACTGTGCTAAAGCCTTTGACTACGTGGATACAACAAGCTGCAGAAAATTCTTAAGGAGATTGGAATATCAGATCACCTTACCCATCTTCTAAGAAATCTGTATGCAGGTCAAGAAGCAATAGTTAGAACTGGACATAGAACAACAGATGATTCCAAAGTGGGAAAGGAGTATGTCAAGGCTGTGTATTGTCACCTTGCTTATTTAACTTCTATGCAGAGTATGTCATGCAAAATGTCAGGCTGGATGAATCACCAGTTGGAATCAAGATTTCCAGGAGAAATATCAACAACCTCAGATATGCATATCATACCACCCTAATGGCAGAAAGAGAAGAACTAAAGAGCCTCTTGAAGAAGGTGAAAGAAGAGATCGAAAAAGATGGATTAAGACTCAGCATTCAAAAAACTAAGATCATGGCATCTGGTCCCAACATCTCATGACAAATAGATGGGGAACAAATGGGAACAGTGTCAGATTTTATTTTCTTGGGCTCCAAGATCACCACAGATGGTGACTGCAGCCATGAAATTAAAAGACACTTGCTCCTGGAAGAAAAGCTATGACAAACCTAGACAGTGTATTAAAAAGCAAAGACATCACTTTGCTGACAAAGGCCCATATAGTCAAAGCTCTGGTTTTTTCAGTAGTCATGTACAGAGGTGAGAGCTGGGCAATAAAAAAGGCTGAGCCCCGAAGAATTGATACCTTTGAACCGTGGTGCTGGAGAAGACTCTTGAGAGTTCCTTGGACAACAAGGAGATCAAACCAGTTAATCTTAAAGAAAATCAGTCCTGAATATTTATTGAAAGGACTGATGCTGAAGCTGAAGCTCCAATCCTTTGGCTACCTGATGCAAAGAGCCAACTCACTGGAAAAGACCTTGATGATGGGAAAGATTGAGGACAGGAGGAGAAGGGAGTGACTGAGGGTGAGATGACTGGATGGCATCACCAACTCAATGGACATGAGTTTGGGCAAACTCCAGGAGATAGTGAAGGACAGGGAAGCCTGGAATGTTGCAGTTCTTGGGGCCCAGCAAGACTTAACAACTGAACAACAACAAATACCCAGGAGTGGGATTGCAGGATCACATTACTGTCATCATGTACACTCCCACCAACAGTGTAAGAGGATTCTTTCTTCTCCACACCCTCTCCCACATTTATTGTTTGTAGATTTTTTTGATGATGGCCGTTCTGAACAGTGTGAGATGTTATCTCATTGTAGTATTGAATGGATTTCTCTAATATCAAAGTTTAGCATCTTTTCATGTGCCTCTTGGCTATTTGTATGTCTTCTTTGGAGAAATGTCTATATAGTTTTTCTGTCCAATTTTTGATTGGGTTGTTTGTTTCTTTTTTATATTGAGCCACATGAGCTGTTTGTAAATTTTCAGGACTAATCCACATCAGTCATATAGTTTGCAAATATTTTCTCCCATTCTGTAGGTGGTCTTTTCAGTTTGTCTATGGTTTCCTTTGCTGTGCAAAGGCTTTTTGCTTAATTAAGTCTCATTTGTTTATTTTTGTTTTCATTTCCATTACTCTAGGAGATGGCTTGAAAAAGATATTATATCAAAGAGTGTTCTGCTTATGTTTGCCTCTATGAGTTCTATAGTATCTGGTCAAACATTTAGGTTTTTAATCCATTTGTGTTTATTTTTGTGTATGGTGTTAAAGAAGATTCTAATATATTTTCTTTTACATTTAGCTGCCCATTTTCCCAGTATCATTTATTGGAAAAACTGTCTTTTTCTCATTGTATAATCTTGCTTCCTTTGTCATAGATTAATTGACCATAGATGTGTGGGTTTATTTCTTTCTATCCTGTTCAATTAGTCTATAATTCTGTTTTTGTGCCAGTACCATACTCTTTTGATGACTATAGCTTTGTAGTATAGTCTGACATCAGAGAGCCTGATTTCTACAGCTCCATTTTTCTATTTCAAGATTGCTTTGGCTATTCAGGGTCTTCTGTGTCTCCATTCAAAGGGCCATATATGACAAATTCACATCTAACATCATACTCAATGGTGAAAAGCTGACAGCAATTATTCTAAGATCAAGAAAAACACAAGAATGTCCACTCTCATCACTTTTATTCAACATAGTTTGGAAATCCTAATCATATCAATCAGAGATACAAAAAATAAATATATAAAGAGAAAACAAATTGGAAAAGAAGTAAAACTGTCACTGTTTGCACATGATGTGATACTATACAAGAAATCTTAAAGATACTATTAGAAAACAATTAGAGCTCATCAATGAATTCTCTAAAGTTGCAGGATATGAAATTAATACACAGAAATCTGTTTCTTGTCTGTGCACGACTAATGAAAGATCAGAAAGATAAAGAAGCAATCCCATTTACCACCACATCAAAAAGAATAAAATACCTAGGAATAAACCCACCTGAGGAGACAAAACACTTATATGCCAAAAACTATTAGATAAGATGCTAATGAAAGAAATCAAAGATGGCATAAGCAGATGTAAGATATAGCATGCTCTTGGGTTGGAAGAGTCAATGTTGTCAAAATGACTGCACTATCCAAGGCAATCTACAGATTCAATGCAACCCCTGTCAAATCACCAATGGCATTTTTCATAGAACTAGAACCAAAATTTAAAGTTTTATTGATCTTCTCAAACAATCAGCTTTTGATTTCATTTATTTTTTCTATTGTTTTTCTTTTAATTTTCTTGCTTGATATTCTTTATTATTTCATTACTTCTTCTACTTTGTGCTTGATTTTCTCTTCTTTTTGTAATCCTACAAAGTATTAACTAAGCTAATTGACCTGAGAGCTTTCTTCTTTAGATTATAAGCATTTTTGTGCTATAAATTTCCTCCTAAATACTGCTTTATTTCATCTCATAATTTTCATTTGCTTGTCATAACTCACTCATATCAAAGCAGTCTAATTTCCTGTTTGATTTAATTTTTAATACATGGGTTATTTACTTATTTTACTGGAGTATAGTTGATTTAAAATATTGTGTTAGTTTCAGGCATACAGCAAAATGATCCAGTGAAATTTTTTCATTTTACTTTCCATTGAATATGGTTCCCTGTTCTATACAGGAAATTCTTAGTGCTTGTCTCTTTCAAGTATGAGAAGGTGAGACCAGCAAGGCCCTCAGTGTTCTCCATTCAATTCTCTGGGGGAGACCTTCCAGGGCAGATACCCACTGGAAGAGTGGCACCAGCCAGATTCCCACACACAGATCAGCACCATGGCTGGTCTATGGGTTATTTCAGTTCAGTTTGGTTCAGTCGCTCAGTCGTGTCTGACTCTTTGTGACCCCATGAATCGCAGCACCACAAAAGTATAAATCAAAATAGAACGATATCTTGAAAATTCTGCTAATAAGTATTAGCGGAATTTTCAAGATATCGTTCTATTTTGATTTATAATTGTGTTTCACTGCAGTGAAAGAGTACACTTTGTTATTTCAATACTTTTATTTAAACATTTTATGACCCAGAATATGATCTATCTAGATAAACATTCCTGTGCACTGGAAAAGAATGAGTATTCTGTGGTTTCCAGGTGGAATATTCTATAAATGTCAATTTGGCCAAGTTAGTTAGTAGTGTTGTTTGTTTCTTTTATCCTTACTAATTTTTTATGCCAATTCTACAAATTACTGAGAAAGAGTGTTGAAATCTGACTACAACTGTGGATATATAGACATTCCCACACAGTTCTATCTACTTTGTGTTATGTATTTGGGAGTTCTGCTATTAGAAGCAAAAATATTATGGAATTTTCAATATTTCTTTGATGCATCATTGAGATTCATCATCATTGAGAAATGACTCACTTGATCATTGTTTATATTATTGGTTCTGAAGATCATTTTTTATGTATCAGTGTGTGTGTGTGTGTGTGTGTGTGTGTACTCAGTCACTCAATCTTGTTGGACTCTTTGCAACCCCACGAACTGTAGCCCACCAGGCTCCTTTCTCTGTGGGATTTTCCAGCCAAGAATACAGGAGTAAGTTGCCATTCCTTTCTTCAGGGATCTGACTGATCTAGGGATCAAACCCACATCTCCTGCCTCTCCTATATTGGCAAGTGGATTCTTTACCACCGAGCTACCTGGGAAGCCCATGTATTAGTATAGCTAATCCTGATTTCTTTAAATTAGTGTTAACCTAGTATATCTTTTTCCACTTCTATTCTTCACCTATTTGCATCTTTATACTGAAATTTTGTTTTGTTCTGATGTGTTGTCAGCATTATATATTGTGGCTCTTGTCCTTTAATTTGACCTGATGATTTCTGGTTTTTAATCAAGTGTTTATATTTATTGTGATTCTTAATAAAATTAAGTTTAAATCTGTCATCTTGTTATTTCCTTTTTATCTACAGTCTTCCTTATTTTCTGGTTCTTTTTCTGACTTATTTTAGATCCAATATTTCTTATGATTCCATTTTATCACATTTGTTAATTAATTAGCTATAATTCTTTGATATATTATTTTAGAGGCTGCTTTAGAGTATACAGCTATGGCTTATTACAGTCTGTCTTCAAGAGATTTTATATTGTTTCATACATAGTATAAGAATCTTAGAACAGTATACTTCCATTTCTTCCATGTTGTCATGTGTTCTACTTCCTTACACACTATAAATCTCACAATACATTATTGCATTTTGCTTTGACCCATCAATTATATTTGTTTAATCCTAACCTTCTAATTTATTCCCCCCCTTCCTTACCTTTGGTAATCAAAAGTTTGTTTTCTGTGTTTGTGGCTCTATTTCTGTTTTATAAATAAGTTTACTTGTATTTTTTCTTTTGTGCCTTTTTTTTTCCTTTTCAGTTCAGTTCAGTTCAGTCATTCAGTCGTGTCTGACTCGTTGCAACCCCATGAACCACAGCACGCCAGGCCTCCCTGTCCATCACAAACTCACGGAGTCCACTCAAACACATGTCCATCGAGTCGGTGATGCCATCCAGCCATCTCATCCTCTGTCATCCCCTTCTCCTCCTGCTCCCAATCCCTCCCAGCATCAGGGTCTTTTCCGATGAGTCAACTCTTCGCATGAGGTAGCCAAAGTATTGGAGTTTCAGCTTCAGCATCAGTGCTGCCAATGGACACACAGGACTGATCTCCTTTAGGATGGACTGGTTGGATCTCCTTGCAGTCCTAGGGACTCTCAAGAGTCTTCTCCAACACCACAGTTCAAAAGCATCAGTTCTTCGGTGCTCAGCTTTCTTCACAGTCCAACTCTCACATCCATACATGACCACTGGAAAAACCATAGCCTTGACTAGACGGACCTTTGTTGGCAAAGTAATGTCTCTGCTTTTTAATATGCTATATAGGTTGGTCATAACTTTCCTTCCAAGGAGTAAGAGTCTTTTAATTTCATGACTGCAATCACCATCTGCAGTGATTTTGGAGCCCCCCAAAATAAAGTCAGCCACTGTTTCCCCATCTATTTGCCATGAAGTGATGGAACCAGATGCCATGATCTTAGTTTTCTGAATGTGGAGCTTTAAGTCAATTTTTTCACTCTCCTCTTTCACTTTAATCAAGAGGCTTTTTAGTTCCTCTTCACTTTCTGCCATAAGGGTGGTGTCATTTATAACAACATATATTTGTTTTTCTCTGTCTGGCTTACTTCACTTAGTATAATAATCTCTAGGTCCATCTATGTTATGGAGTGTTACCAAACACAAGTTCAGTTCATTTGCCCAACGTACAGTGAGGCCAAACAAACCAAAATGTCAGGGCTTGGAGCAAAGAAAGGTTTATTGCAGAATCAAGCAGGGAGGACAGGTAGCTCACGCTAAAAAACCCAAACTCCCTGATTGTTTGGGGAGAGGAGACTTTTTTTCTTTTTCAGTTGTGTGGAGTCTTTCCTTACTGTTCTAGTGCAGAGAAGGGGGTTACTCACCAATTGTGGTGCGTGGGTTGATTGTGGTGGCTTCCCTTTTTGCAAACCATAGGCTGGAGGTGCACAGGCTTCAGGAGTTGAGGCACACAGGCTCAGTAGTTGCAGCTTGTGGACTCTGGAGCTCAGGCTGGAGATATGGCATACGGGATTTGTTGCTCTGTGGCAGATGGAATCTTCCTGGACCAGGGATCAAAGGTATGTCCCCTGCATTGACAGGGAGATTCTTATCCACTGCACCACCAGAGAAGTCCTGGGGGTAGTTTTTATAGCAATATTTCGGGTGAGAGCTGCAGGGTATGTAACTGTCTTCTGACTGGTTGGT
The DNA here is from genome assembly GCF_023699985.2 of Odocoileus virginianus. Lineage (NCBI taxonomy): Eukaryota > Metazoa > Chordata > Mammalia > Artiodactyla > Cervidae > Odocoileus > Odocoileus virginianus. Next base: position 20,161,166 of record NC_069678.1, on the reverse strand, counting down.
AGTGAAGGTAACAGGGCCATGTTCCAGGAACCTGTGCTCAGCCTGAACTTACCATTCTCCACCTGTGTGTTAGTCGCTGTCATTTCCGGCTCTGCGACCCCATGGACTGTAGCCCACCAGACTCTCCTGTTCATGGGATTTCCCAGATAAGAATACTGGAGTGGGTTGCCATTTACTCCAGGATTGACTATGCCAAAGCCTTTGACTGTGTGGATCACAATAAATTGTGGAAAATTCTGAAAGAGATAGGAATACCAGACCACCTAACCTGCCTCTTGAGAAACCTATATGCAGGTCAGGAAGCAACAGTTAGAACCAGATATGGGACAACAGACTAGTTCCAAATAGGAAAAGGATTACTTGAAGGCTGTATATTGTCACCCTACTTATTTAACTTCTATGCAGAGTACATCATGAGAAACGCTGGGCTGGAGGAAGCACAAGCTGGAATCAAGATTGCCGGGAGAAATATCAATAACCTCAGATATGCAGATGACACCACCCTTATGGCAGAAAGTGAAGAAGAACTAAAGAGCCTCTTGATGAAAGTGAAAGGGGAGAGTGAAAAAGTTGGCTTAAAGCTCCACATTCAGAAAACTAAGATCATGGCATCCGGTCCCATCACTTCATGGCAAATAGATGGGGAAACAGTGGAAACAGTGGCTGACTTTATTTGGGGGGGCTCCAAAATCACTGCAGATGGTGACTGCAGCCATGAAATTAAAAGACGCTTACTCCTTGGAAGGAAAGTTATGACCAAACTATATAGCATATTAAAAAGCAGAGACATTACTTTGCCAACAAAGGTCTGTCTAGTCAAGGCTATGGTTTTTCCAGTGGTCATGTATGGATGTGAGAGTTGGACTGTGAAGAAAGCTGAGCACTGAAGAATTGTTGCTTTTGAACTGTCGTGTTGGAGAAGACTCTTGAGAGTCCCTTGGACTGCAAGGAGATCCAACCAGTCCATCCTAAAGGAGATCAGTCCTGGGTGTTCATTGGAAGGACTGATGCTGAAGCTGAAACTCCAATAATTTGGCCACCTCATGCGAAGAGTTGACTCATTGGAAAAGACCCTGATGCTGGGAGGGATTGAGGGCAGGAGGAGAAGGGGATGACAGAGGATGAGATGGTTGGATGGCATCACCCACTCAATAGACATGAGTTTGGGTAAACTCCAGGAGTTTGTGATGGACAGGGAGGCCTGGCGTGCTGCAATTCATGGGGTCGCAAAGAGTTGGACACGACTGAGTGACGGAACTGAACTGAAACCATCAACTATATTTTACAGAGACTTAAGTGATAAGAGAAACCATCTTTATATTTACCCATGTAATTTGTCTTTCCTGGACTCTTCATCCCTTCATGCAGATTTGAATTTCCATCTGGTGTAATTCTCTTTCTGCTTCAAGGACTGCTTTAACCTTTCTTGGACTGTACACCTGGTTGATGAAGAATTATTGATGCTTTTGTATGACTGAAAAATTCTTCAATCTGCCATTGATATTAAAGATATTTTGCAGAGTATAGAATTCTAAGGTTCCCCCCCGCCTTCTAAAGAGCTTTAAAAATCTTGTTTCACTATCTTCTGGCTTGAATTGTTTCTGACAGAAAGTCTGCTATAATTCTTAGCTGTGTTCTTATATAATGTGTCTTTTTTCTCTCTGGTTATTTTTAAACATATTTCTTTATTACTTTTTTAGCAATTTGATTTTATATGCCTTGGGGTAGTTTTATTCATGTTTCTTCTGCTTTGAAATCATCGTGCTTCTTTGATCTGGTACTCTGCCCTGCTATTCCTAGCTGCCTTGGCCTTTCTGGACTTCTACCTCTGTCTTCTTAGGAAATCCACTGCTTGGCTGTCCCCTCTCCATAATGTGACCTGGAAATTCTTTCTAGGCAGCAAGCTGGGGCAATAATAAAGGTCCCTTGGTTTGTTTCTACTTTCTCAGGGAGCATCATCCCACTGCCTCACATCCTGTGTTAAAAATAAACCACATTATTTCATAAATTTTGTCTGATTTTTCGAATTGTTTCATGTGGAAGAGTAATCTACTCCCTGTTGCTCCATCTTTGTTAGAAACTGGGACCAGTGTTTATTGAACATATACTATGTACCAAACACTTTGCATTCATTCTTTCATTAAATTCTACCAGAATCCCTATGATGAAGATATTATAACCCTTTTCATAGCTAAGAAGAGTAGGGGATATGGCAGAATTAATGAAAAAAGTCATATAACTTACTAAATGACAGAATGATTATTTGATTTCAGATGTATTTGACTACAAAAGAATGCTGCTTCCATATAATACAGAGACAGATAAGTATATGAATGTGAATAAATAACATCCATTCTGTAAAATTCATGTTAAGGAGCAATTTAAACTTCTTTTCCCTAGTAATGATATCAGGGACATGATATATGAATTAGAGCTTTATATTTCAAATCATTATCTTTTTTATTTGTTCTTGTCCTTTAATGATACCAGAGACAGATCCTACACTTTTCTGGCCATGTTGGTAGTAAAAAAATAATTCCAGTCCACGTTGAAGTTCCAATCTCAAATAAAGGTCCCTTTATTTGATCCTTTAAATCCTTTAAACCCTTTGCTCAGCGGACTTCAAGGGACTTGGAGAAGGGGAACAATATAGTTCTTGTATAACTCATACTTTTGTAGGGCTGAGGTCTTTCCTCAATCAGTCATAATCCATGTGCTCCTGCTGTGCTCTGCTCTTAAGATATGTTGTTTTTGTCAACTTGAAAAATATTCACAACCTAAAAGTTGACAGTTATGTTTTATTCAATGAGAACTTTTAGGACTTCAAACCCAGGAGACAGCATCTCAAGTGAGCCTGAGAGATCTGCTCTGAGGAGGCAAGGGGAAGAACCAGGTTACACAGATGTTTTGTAACAAGGGGCACATGGTCTGAACATCAAAAGATTATTGCTAATTAAAGAAACCCAGATATCCCAAGGTAAGGAATTTAGCACTTTCCTGTGTGGGGGAAGATGGGAGAGTCTGGGCTCACCGAACTCATTCCTTCTCGGCTCCCCTGGGCCAGGATCCTGTGTCCTTTCACGTCCTGAGTTCCCTCGGGCCTCACTGTAGGGATTGGCTGCGGTCTGACGGCTGTGAGATTGCAGCTATTTTTCTCTTTCCCAGAGCCCCAAGGCCCCAAGGCCCACACTGGAGAGCTGCAATCACTGATGACTGTGACATCCTTATTTACTGATATGAGCAAAAAATCACCTTTAATGAGATTCCTGCTGTCACCACTCCCCCTTGCCCTGCTCTGAGTAAAGGACTACTGTATCTGACCTAGAGTTTTCCAAGGGCAATGCCATGGTTTCTGCTCCCTTACATAATCTCTACGCTTCTTCACACCAAGCAGGGAAACTGCTAGAGTCCGCTTTGACACACTCGAAGGGCCAGCAGGTACTAGGATGAGTTTGGCCACCATTCCTTTCCCAGGCTCACACACTGACGTTCGTTCTTGAATTCTTTCTGCATGCCTTCCCTTTTCATCTCTTTCTCCCAAGATGACATGAAGTAACCAAGGTTTTCTAAGAATCTCTCCCTATCAGCTCTGGTGGCAACAGATGTTTGGAGTTGGGGCTGACCTGTGATCCTGCAATTCACCAAGTTTCCAGCTGGGGAAGGAGGTGTCAGTCTCTTCTTGTGTTCAGTTCAGTTCAGTCGCTCAGACATATCCAACTTTTTGCAACCCCATGGACTGCAGCACCTCCAGCCTCCCTGTCCATCACCAACTCCTGGAGTTTACTCAGACTCATGTTCATTGAGTCGATGATACCATCCAACCATTTCATCCTCTGTTGTCCCCTTCTCCTCCTACCTTCAATCTTTCTCAGCATCAGGGTCTTTTCAAATGAGTCAGTTCTTTGCATCAGGTGGCCAAAGTATTGCAGTTTCAGCTTTAGCATCAGTCCTTCCAATGAATATTCAGGATTTATCTCCTTTAGGGTGAACTGGTTGGATCTGCTTACAGTCCAAGAGACTCTCAAGAGTCTTCTCCAATACCATAATTCAAAAGCATCAATTCTTTAGTGCTCAGCTTTCTTTATAGCTCAACTCTCACATCCATACATGACTACTGGAAAAACCATAGCTTTGACTAGACAGACCTTTGTTGGCAAAGTAATGTCTCTGCTTTTTAATAAGCTGTCTAGGTTAGTCATAACTTTTCTTCCAAGGAGCAAGCATCTTTTAACTTCATGGCTGCAGTTACCATCTGCAGTAATTTTGGAGCCCAAAAAAATAAAATCTGTCACTATTTCCACTGTTTCCCATCTATTTGCCATGAAGTATAGGCACAACATTTTCTGAAACCCCGCCCAAAAAAATAAAATCTGTCACTATTTCCACTGTTTCCCATCTATTTGCCATGAAGTATAGGCACAACATTTTCTGAAACCCCATCTCCTGGAACCCCATTCCATTCATTTAAATTCTGGAGGTGAGAGAATTACCTCATGGGAAGAAATGGGAAAGGCATTACCTCCTACAGAGAGAATAATAGATTTCCCTCTCCATTTTGTCAGTAATCTCCTTATAATAGCTTGTTTGTTAGGTGATGACTGTGGGTAATAGGGTCTATTTAGCTGCCTCTCAGTAAGCTCTGGGGGAACTAATAGGTCCTGGTGTTGACAGTTCTCTTTAGACTGTGGCACATTAATGCCTCTCGTTTTCAGGCGAAGCCTTAAGGCAACAGTAAGAATCTTAATATCAACAGTAAAACTTAATACCTTGTTCCACAATCAGTAGTTCAGCTGGCCTTCTATCACAGAGTCCAATATATGATAACAAAAGTTGATTTAAGTTTCACTTTGCTTGTCTGTTGTGACAACTCTCAAAACCTTAAATAAGTACTGAAGTACATACTTGGTTAGAAGCCTAGAGAAAGTCAGTACAGAATGTGATAATACAAAATAAACAAATTACTCTCCTGCACAAAATGTGTACAATCTGACCAAAAAAAAAAGAGTGTCCTCTTTTAGAACCTGATCTGGTTTCCAAGAAGTAGGACTGACACTGTGAGGGAGGTGGGGAATAATACGGCCAGAGAAGAAGGACAGAGTGGAAGGGGGTGGGGAGAACACAGAAAGACACTCCTTGGTTTCGTTCTTGGCTCCCATGGATACTGCCGGGAAGGAGCACTGTGGGCCCGTCAAGGGGAGGGCTGGAGGCTGGCAGGCTCCCTTAACTCGTGGAGCTACTTCAGGCTCTGGGATTGGTGCCCGCATTCATGGACTTAGCATTCCTGATGAGGGAGGTGGCATGGAAGAGTGCTTTCAAGTGTGTTCAACATTCTCCCCACAACCCTCTCCAAAGTTCCCACTCACCTCCCCACCTCCCCAACACCAAGCTCCTACATTTATTGAAGAAAAACAACCTCATTTTCAAAACTCAGCCGGGCATAGCAAAAGAAGCAGGCAGCATTCTCACAGTGAGAACCCTGGATTTGTAGGTAAGTACTACTGATTGTGTTCTTTAATAAAAGTTTAGTCTACATTTTAGACTAAAACCTAGCTGTCTTAGAATTTTCCCTCCTGTGTCCTGACCTTATCCCCCCTGTTAATGCTAAGCTTTTTCCTGTGTTATTATCACCAAAGCTTTATTAAGAGTAATCCATTTGTATCCCGGGCACATATTGTGCATTTAGCTCTGAGACGCACATTGAGAAGGAAGCAAAGAGGAGGAAAGATGTGTCCCTGCCTATTAGCGCAACACAGCCAGAGGAGGAAGATAAGCTCCTTTCAGCTACTTGTTCTGGATGCCCGTACTGTTCTGTAACCAACAGATCCCACTCTCCTCAGCTTTTGAAATGTTGATTGTTCAGATTTGACATGCACCATTTGACTCCAAATGACTCAGTGGTAAAGAATCTGCCTGCCAATGCAGGAGACACAAGAGATGCAGGTTTGATCCCTGGGTCAGGAAGATTCCCTGAAATAAGGAAACGGCAACCCGCCCCAGTATTCTTGCCTGGAGAATCTCATGGACAGAGGAGGCTGGCAGATTGCAGTCCATGGTGTCACAGAGTTGGACATGAGTTAGCGGCTATACAACAACATTAGACTCCAGAGTTGTAAATCTAAAAGTTCTTTGAAAGCAGGAACTGTGTCTCATTCACCACTACCCTCAGCCCTCTGCATAGCACCTGGCACACGGTAGTATTACAGGCCGCATGATGGCTTACATCTGTAAAGTGTTTTTATAATTTTTACCCTCAAATTTATTCATGTGCTTTTCATTTGATCTTTGTAGCAACCTGATTGGGGGTTATATACAAAGCCTATAATCTATCACTTTTTTATTGGCAAGGAGACTAAGGCTCAGAGAAATGACTTTGCCCTAGATACTTCCATGTCACTCTGGAAAATCATGTTACTGTAGGGCTGATAAACGAGATATTATCTGCCATATCAGTAAACAAAGATTGCCACAGTTATCAGAAATTGCAGTCACCGACACTAGTGAGCTGGTTAGCCCTGAGGGAACTCAGGAAGGAAAAAATATCTGCTATCTAGCAGCTATCAGATTGCAGTTACTCCACATAGTGAGCCCTAGGGAAACTCAGAACATGAAAACACAGGATACTAGCCCCAGATAGCTGAGGTGCATAGTAAAGGAAGGATTTCAGTGAGTCCAGAGTCTTGAATCTTCCCATACAAAGAAAAGCGCTAAATTCTCTAACTTGAGGTATCTGGTTTTCTTTTCTTAACAGTCATCTTTTGTTCCCACCACCTGCCCTTTGTTGCAAACCCCTATATACCCTAACTATATATTAGGATATATGTATATGTATATATCACCTTCTCTTCAAAGCAGTTTTCTCAGGGTTACTTGAAATGCTGCCTCCCAGGCTTGAAGTTCTAAAAATTCCCACTGAATAAAACATAGCTCTCAACTTTAAGGCTGTGAATAATTTTTTAGTTGACAGGGAAACGTTTTCTAATAGTGTACCTTAATCTGACTAGGCAGCTATGTATTCAGAAATACTCAAGATTCAAACACTGATCTTCCAGTTAAAAGCCAGGGTCAGGGTTCCCATTATGCTTTATCAGGTCTGACACCGTGCCTGAGAGAATCTTGTTCTATTGCCTCTAGATCATGAAGAGAATGGAGAGGCATATGGTCAGGGGACCACTACATAAGCACTTCGATCTGGAGAGGAAAAGCGCGAAGCAGGCTGAAGCCAGACTCAGCCAAAGCCTGCGGAGACTAGAGGACATCTGCCTGTACCACGTCAAGTCCCTGACCAGGGAGCAGAGACAGCTCCAGAAAGAACTGCGGAGACTGCAGCAAGGTACGGCTTCGGGGACCGACAGGCAGAGCAGGCCAGCGAGCCACCACTTGGCTGAGGCAAGAGTGGTGCCCCCTACTGGATGATGAGGGCCCTTTCACAGCCTGGACACTCACTAAGAGAACTCTTGATCTCAGCTTGCATTTTAGGCTGCCCACCTTTCTCTCCCTCAATGATACAGCTCCCTGGAGCCGTGCACATGCAAACCTTCTTGAGCTAACACTTCTCAGGTCCCAGTCTTTCAAATGAGCTCTCTCTGGCTTAAAGCTTTGGTGTTCTACTTTCTTATATCTGGGTTGATTTGGTTTCACTTCTTTTCTATGCCTGGTCAGCAAACATTCACTGAGTAACTATTAATGTGCAAGTCATCTTATGAAAAGGAAGTAAAAAAAAAAAAATTCCCTGGGATTAGTGACCAGGGAGCAGTGTGTAACAGTGGCTGACCTCTGCTAGGGCTGAGCAAAGAGCACTTGGCTATTTTCAACACACCAGTTTGAGAGTCGGGTTTTCCTTTCTTCTGCAGAAAGTGAATTTCTCAACTTATCCTTCTTCTACTCCAAAGTGTATTGACACTAGAACTTGCAAATTTTGCTTAGGTAAGAAAATTTTGCAAAAGCAATTGCTGTGTATTGGTACTATAATTTCATTGTCTTCTTAAGCCAAAGAGCGAGCATTTCTGTCATTTCCCCAAAGAGGTGTATTTATCCGGAAGCTGCGAGTTCACATTCTTTATAATTCCCTCCCATAAAACCTTCTGTTGCCAGTGAATAATCCTTTCCAAATGTACACATTACTTAGAAGACTATCCAATGAACATAGACTATACAGATTAGTAATTATAATAAGACTAACGCTACTAACCTCAAATGCCAATTTCTAGTTAGTAAGCTATTGATCTTCACAGAAGGAAGGGCTACACAATGGTATCCAGAATCTCAGATCTTCCAAAGCTGTCTACACCATTCAGTAAAAAAAATAAGGAAATAAAACTGCCCGCTCAGTGATTGCATCTTTGTCCATTAAAATGTGGTGGCTGAGAATACAGACTTTGGACCCAGACTGTCAGGGTTGAAATCCTGACTGTATCACTTACCAGCAGTGAGGCCTTGAGCAGCTTACTGGACCTGCCTCTGCCTCAGTTTTCTCCAACATAAAATGTAATTGATGTTTCTTACCTCATGGAGTTGTTTGAGGATTCAGTGAGCATTTGAAACAGTATGCAAATACAAGATAAGTGCCATGTAGCTGTTTGCAGTTATCAGTCAATCAGTAAAAGATTGTTACAGGATTAAAATGCTTCTACAGTTTTGTTGAAAGTTGCCATAGTTATACAATTTATAGAAACTATTTTCATTTTTCCCATAGTAAAATAATCATATTTTAATATACAGCATCGAATGTATCTATCTATCTCAGCTCTTCAAACTATAATTCCTTCTTACTTAAGGCAGGGGCAGGAGCCCTGAAAATGATGTAACATGTTCTACAGAAAAGTCAGTTATCACAATTCAATGTAAAATCATTTAGGTCTCCACAGCTAATATATGGACACAAGGGCCAGGAGTGATATCCAGAGGTCTAGCCTAGGATTCATTTCTAGCCTCCAGCTTTGGGGTTTAAAGAGGAGTGACTGAGCAACTAACTGAACTTCTCTGGTTTCAACTTCCCTGTCTGTAACAAATGGTTAAACCAAACCAGGAAGGAGAGCTTACAACAGGGGAAAGAGTCTTAGAAGCCGTTTGGCTGAATCCCACTGCATTTCTCAAAAGGGATACTGCAGACCAGATACCTATTCTCAAAGTGGAGTTCAAAAGATCATGTTTGAGAGATGGCTGTCTTTGGTGACTAGAGAGATTGCCTAACAGATGAGGGGTATGAAAAGAGTCTAGGCAGAAGGCAGAAAGCTTTGATTCAGGGGTCTCTGTCTCTATGTACTTTAGAAAGTCACATCCTCTCTGTGCCTCAGACTCCTTGACAGTAAGACTAGAGAAGAAGGAAGAAAACAATATGAATTTAGTCTCACTATTTATCAGGCACTGTATTAGGCAATATATTCCCATGATTCATTTAATGACCTTGTTTCAACTATATGCTAGTTTCAACTATATATATATATATAAAACTATATATATATAACTATATATATATATTTCAACTATATATATATGCTAGTTTCAACTATATGCTAGTTGGTGGATTGCTTCAAATACATATTCCCAGTCCTCATCTAGAGAGATTTGCATCAGTAAGTTAGGAATCAGGCTCAAAGTCCACATTTTTAACTGAGTTGACACGAAGGCAGATTACTCGGGACAGGTGATTCATGGGCCAAACTTTAAAAAAACACTTTCACAGCAACTCCAATGGAGGCAAGAATACAAATATGAAAAGCATGGTCTGTGCCCTCAAGATGCTCACATTTGGACTAGAAGGTAACTGTGCTCACAAGAAATTATAACAGAAAATGCTAATTGCTAAATTCATTGTTTACAAAGTAGAACAGAAGCGTGGGAAGGTTCCCATGTCTAGCAAAGGGGCTCAGGCGGGATGTCCCAACAGAGGCAGGGTATGAACAGAATCTTAGAGGAGAAAGAGAATGAAGGTGAGTGGAGGAGGGGTGGTGGGTGGTTTGTCGTGAGAACACATGGAATGTTGCTACGCACGGTAAGAACAGTATGTACAAATGTGCATACATGAGAATGACTTGCTACAAGTTGCTCAGTACTGGAGGGGTGTAAGGGGTGGTAAGAAGGGGCAGGTGTAATATTTAGAGGCAAAGCAGAACAGGCGGGGTCTCCAATCATGAATAGCTTCACAGATCTTGCAAAAGAGTTTAGATTTCACCCTATGGGGTTTGGAAATGGGGAGATTACATCTCCAAATGAGATAAGGATCACTCTGGCAGCAAACTTTAAGGTAGACCAGATAGAAGGATTCCAGAGTTCAGACCAGGGTTTAAAGGCCTAAACTAGGGCATTAGTCAGGTAGGGGAAAAAAATGAGTATATAAAGATATTTGGAAAGTGAGATTGCATCTTAAGGGGGTCGGCATTTTGAGATATTTAGAGTACAGAATTGTACTTTATGATTAATTACATGTCCAGGGGGAATAAAACCAGAGTCAAGAATATACTCCCTGGCACAAAGTAGGCACCCAAACATCCCTGTTAAATTGGATAACTAGATGGGGACACACACAGACACACACACTCAAGACAATAGAAGAGAGACCCTAAAAGGACTATCTCTTGCCTTGACTACCTCACCAAGAAGTTATTAGATGAAAGAATATTAGGAGTTTAATATAAATTAGAGGCCCTTTATCTGGTCATATTTCCTTTGCCTGGTGCCTACCAACCCCAGTGTTGGTTTAGGGAACTCACTTTGCTTAAAGCAAATGAGTGCAAGGCTTTCAACTCCAAGTGACCAGCTCTTGAGATGTCTTGAAAACAAACCAGGTCTTCTACAGCAGCTACGACTACAAGATTCGGAACATTAAGTCAAAGAGAGAAAAACCCACTAGGCCAGAAGGTGCAGCTCTCGGCGCAGGTGGGAAGGAGGTCACACAATCAAGGCGTATATAACAACAGGACCCCGGCTCTGGGTATGGCTCACACCCAGGCATTTTGTTTTGAGAACATCATGCTTGCCAAGTAAAACATTCAGACAAAACCTCCACGGTCCCAGCCAGTTTAAACCTCTGACCTCAGTGTTTCTGAATCCTCTACAACATACTCTAGGTAAACACTGGAGAACTGCCTTAGGTTTTTCTGTTTCCATTCCTCAGGCCAGATCAGCCGAGTGTGTGATGTGATCCAGTGGTATTCACACATGGTTTCTCTGCCCAGAGAACCAGGTTCTGGCATTCTTTTCCTTCTTCTCTTACTGTGTTAGTTTTTAGGGCTACCCTACCAAGTTGCCATTAACTAGCTGGCTTAAACAACACGCATGTCTTCTCAGAGTTCTGGAGGTCTACAGTCCAAAATTAAGGTCCTGGCAGAGTGGTGCCTTTGAAGGTTGGAAAAGAAGGCTCTGTTCCAGGCCTCTCTCTTTGGTTTGTATGAGGCCATCTTCTCCCTGTGTCTCTTCCCTTCACCTTCCCTCAGTCTGTGTCTCTATATCCTAATTTCTCCTTATTATAATGACACCAGTCATAATGGTCAACAGCTCACCTTAATGACCTCATCTTAACTTAATTATCTCTGTAAAGGCCCTGTCTCCAAATAAGGTTTCATTCTGAGGTGCTGGGCATTAGGGCTTCTACACATGACATTTGGGAAGGATGCAGTTCAACTTGTGTATGTGTGTGCTAAGTCGCTTCAGTCATGCCCGACTCTTTGCGACCCCATGGACTGTAGCCCCCCAGGCTCCTCTGACCATGGGGTTCTCCAGGCAGGAATACTGGAGAGGGTTGCCATGCCCTTCTCCAGGGGATCTTCCTGAACCAGGGATCAAATCTGCGTCTCTTATGTCTCCTGCATTGGCAGGCAAGTTCTTTACCACTAGCGCCACCTGGGAAACCCACATTTCAACTCATAGCACCTATTAATTAACTCAAAGCAGATATCATCAAGAAAAAGCTCTGCTCTTACTTTGGGAATGGAAGTCAGAAGAGACCAGAAGATGTTCTCATGCTCTCATCACAGGGAGGACAGAAGCACAGAGTTCCGCAGGCTAACAAAGCTAGGTAAGAAGATGCTTACTAAACTAATGCGTATGCCATTGAGTCCTTTCAACTGACCTCTTTAAATCATCCTCCCCCTGAGAAAGTGCTGTCTTTTCCTTCTTAAGAAAAATGCTGCATTTAAAACAGATAACCAACAAAGACCTCCTGTATAGCACAGGGAACTCTGCCCAGTGTTATGTGGCAGGCTGGAAGGGAGTGGAGTTTGGAGGAGACTGGATACATGTGTATGTATGGCCGAGAGGTTTGCTGCACATCTGAAGCCATCACAACATTGTTAAATGGCTATACTCCAATCTCCAATACAAAAATAAAAAGTTTACAAGAAAAAGAAAAATCATTTCCCCACATTGTTACCATCCATTCTCACCCTTCATCCTCTGTTCACCCACGTTATTACCTCAGTTAATATCACACAAAAAGGAGGCAGGGTCTAGTAATTTGAAAATGATAAATATTAGCTCTTCATCAGTTTTGAGAGAATGTTTTTCTTCTTATCTTCTTTTCCAGCGCACTGACAACAAATACGACTCAAGAAATATCCAAAACCAAGTCCCAGATGCCTCCTTTCCATCACATTGGTCCCAAGGACCCCATGAAAAGTAAAAGGCAGTCACTATCTCAAAATAACAGAACTTCCCACTTCATAGAAGAGAAGCTGCAAGCCCAAGAGAAAGATTCTATAAACCCATCAAAACGAAAAGGCTCCAACGAGAGCATCTCTCTTCTCTGTCAAAATCAAGACGTCTCCACCCACACTGTAGACGGAGGCCCCAGTTCCAGCCCAGCTGATGGTACTGAACCGGCACATGGTGATGAGACCAGATCAAATGATGCCAACGCAAGGCCAGACCACACCACTGCAAAACAAATCCCCCTGGATCCCGTGGGAGGTGGAGGAGACTTCAAAGATAAGCCCCAAACATCAACCTACTTGGAGTTGTTTGAAAAAGCCAGAAAAGCTCATTATCTCCGGCACCGGATCCCCCCTGAGTCTGAGAGATTGCTCAGCATTGGGGAGATCTTTGGGCACAAGGAATCCTCACAGTCCAGAGCAGAAAATGGATGTGAGAACAGGGTGAACATCTAAGTTATTTCATCTTTAATCCTCCACTGTATCCACATAGTAACATGTGTCATAATCATTTTAGCAACTGTAGCAGACAATACAAATACATAGATATAGATTTTGTTTTAAATCTTAGTCTTTTTTCCCTTTTATGGGAGTATAATGTTTCACTAAATGAGCAATGCTAGGATGAAAAATGGAGAGATGAATCTTCTGAAGCCATTTAAAGCAATATACGCATATTGCTAACGTTACCAAAAATATGAGTCTACATTGATGCCTAGACTTTTCCTGAAAGGTAAAATATTAAGGGTCCTGCTTACATTTGCCACCCTTTTCTTATAGGAGGTTCTTACGGTGCCACCTGCTGGCAAAATGGTGTGGCTCTTCTGTTTGTTTTAGTTTCACATGTAAAGGTAAGGATAGGAGCTCAATTGAAAATATGTACATGATACAGTCTATAAATCAAACTTTCTCTCCCACACAGTTCTGTGTTCTTTTTTGAAACACTTTCCTTACTTCTTTTATATGAAAATAGTTCCATTTTGGTTTTCTCATTCCCACTTTCAACCTGCTCTTATCAACCTTTTTGGATCCTAATAAAAAAAATAATTAACAACTTATAAGAAATGTGCCCCCTCTAACATTTTCTTCCAAGTAGCAAAACAATGGGGGAAGGCAGGGCCGGAGCAACAGAACTGACTGATGAATACCTGGTTTATTTACACCGGCCATGACTGGGCTGGCAGGGTTAGGAACACCAGACGTGGCGAACGTCCTGTGCAAACTTCCAAGCCCTTTATTGTGTTCTTTCTCCTTGTCTATCTCCACTACAAGCACCCTCCACAGGGGTGGAGTTCTCAAAATGATTTATCCCGCTTCTGAAAGGCTGTTTTCTCTGTGCTGACCATAACTTCAGGACAGGGCCATCACCAAGGCAGCAAGGACTTAGCCAGAGCCCAGCCCTCTCCTCCACCCCTGTTCCAAGTAAACCTCAGTCTCATGAATTTGAGGAATAAGCATTTTGTATGTTCCTCCTTGTTACCCTGCTTGTATATCTTCATATATCTGATGGACCTAGATCTGCTGGTAGATCTACCTCCAAAATTTTTTGCATTCTATTTCAATTTAGATTTCATGAATTGCAACAAAATTGTGCATTTGCAAATCTGCTCAATTGCTTGGGTCATATCCAACTCTTTGCAACCCCATGGACTGCAGCCCCCTAGGCTCCTCCGTCCATTTCCTGGGATTTCCCAGGAAAGATTACTGGAGTGGGTTGCCTTTTCCTTCTCCAAGGGATTTTCCCGATCCAGGGATCAAACCCGCATCTTCTGTGTCTCCTGTATTGCAGGCAGACTGTTTACCACTAGCACCACCAAATATTCTACATACATTGATTTTATTCTTATCCTTTCACCGGCCTAAATATATTTTCCTTCTTCAGTATGAAGGATACAATGCTTTTATTGATAAAACTCAACACAACCACAGGGAAAGCAGCTGCAGAGGACCTTGTTGTCTAACCCATTAAATTCTATAGAACAGCAAAAATCCTTAGTCTTTTCAAACCACTCTGAGCCCCAGGATGGCTCTCACCCAATCAGCTTAAAGTCATTCATTCATTCTTACCAGAGGTCTCACCTAGTGATAGATGGGCTCCCCAAAGACATCTGAAAATGTCTAGAGATACTTTGGGGGTTGTCACAATCCAAATGAGAGGGCGTTCAAAGACCCCAACCTACATACCGCTGCATTAAATCATTGTAAAACCCTCTCAGGTAGGAAGTCAATGAGATAATTTCTCCCATTTTACAGACAAATAAAACTGAGGCTCACAATAACTAAAGTGACTATCTCTATACCTGAATGTGCATGAGGAACAAAGGCCAGAATACTGCTCTCCTATACTAGCCTTCTCTCTCAAAGAGAAGGGGGCATAAACACAACGCCCAAAGGCTTATGCCCTCATTTTCAGCTGCAAAATACGCTTCAAACCTGTAAATTACAATGTTTAACAATAAAAATTAGAAAGAGATGGTAAAAAGAAAATTCATGCTTCCATTTTAAGGGAACGTGACATTTTTTTTTACATACATTCATTTATTCAGAGATGTATTGAGGAGGGATAATGTCTTCTCCATTTACTCCCCCATGAGGAAGTCTATCTGCTACTGCTAAGTCACTTCAATAGTGTCCGACTCTTTGTGACCCCAAGGACTATATAGCCTGCCAGGGTTTTCTTTCCATGGGATTCTCCAGGCAAGAATACTGGAGTGGGTTGCCATGCCCTCCTCCAGGAGATCTTCCCAGCCCAGGGGTCAAACCTGAGTCTTATGTCTCCTGTGTTGACAGTCAGGCTGTTTGCCACTAGCACCACCTGGGAAGCCCAAGGAAGTCTAAAAATGGTTTATAAAGTGGGCTTTCACATCGTTACCTGAATCCATCCAGTGGAGAGGGAATTCAGTTTTCGCCTGGGAGCTGAGGTATCCAAGAACTCTCAGAGGATGTCTCAGCCTCTCATCCAGGGTCCCAAGGTTCTGAAGGGAGCTGATGGGGAGGAACTCTGAAGGTTCCCACGATCCTCAGTGTGGGAAACAATAGGGTAAGTTGCAGCCAGTGACACTGGAGGGACTAGCTCCTCTGAAGGAGAGACAGCCCTGAAGGCAAAGCCCAGGGAATCATATTTGAGAGCGTTTTGCCTCGGCACCAAAAGCACTAGGGCAATGGAAGCCGAGGTCCAGTCTAAACAGAAGCCAACAACCCCGCCTCACCAACAACAGCCAGCTCAGCAAGGAACCACTGCCCTAAAGAGGGGGCTCCCAGATGTGTGGACTGTTGCCTGAGCCAATGCTTTCCCTCACCCCATCCCCGTGGGGCAGAACTGAGAGAGGGGAGCCTGAGGCAATGCTTTCCCTCACCCCATCCTCGTGGGGCAAAACTGAGACAGGGGAGCCCAAGGCAATGCTTTCCCTCACCCCATCCCCGTGGGGCAGAACTGAGAGAGGGGAGCCTGAGGCAGTGCTTTCCCTCACCCCATCCTCGTGGGGCAGAACTGAGAGAGGGGAGCCTGAGGCAATGCTTTCCCTCACCCCATCCCCATGGGGCAGAACTGAGAGAGGGGAGCCTGAGGCAATGCTTTCCCTCACCCCATCCCCGTGGGGCAGAACTGAGAGAGGGGAGCCCGAGGCAGTGCTTTCCCTCACCCCATCCTCGTGGGGCAGAACTGAGAGAGGGGAGCCTGAGGCAATGCTTTCCCTCACCCCATCCCCGTGGGGCAGAACTGAGAGAGGGGAGCCCGAGGCAGTGCTTTCCCTCACCCCATCCTCGTGGGGCAGAACTGAGAGAGGGGAGCCTGAGGCAATGCTTTCCCTCACCCCATCCCCATGGGGCAGAACTGAGAGAGGGGAGCCTGAGGCAATGCTTTCCCTCACCCCATCCCCGTGGGGCAGAACTGAGAGAGGGGAGCCCGAGGCAGTGCTTTCCCTCACCCCATCCCCGTGGGGCAGAACTGAGAGAGGGGAGCCTGAGGCAATGCTTTCCCTCACCCCATCCCCGTGGGGCAGAACTGAGAGAGGGGAGCCTGAGGCAATGCTTTCCCTCACCCCATCCCCGTGGGGCAGAACTGAGAGAGGGGAGCCTGAGGCAATGCTTTCCCTCACCCCATCCCCGTGGGGCAGAACTGAGAGAGGGGAGCCCGAGGCAATGCTTTCCCTCACCCCATCCCCGTGGGGCAGAACTGAGAGAGGGGAGCCTGAGGCAATGCTTTCCCTCACCCCATCCCCGTGGGGCAGAACTGAGAGAGGGGAGCCCGAGGCAATGCTTTCCCTCACCCCATCCCCGTGGGGCAGAACTGAGAGAGGGGAGCCTGAGGCAATGCTTTCCCTCACCCCATCCCCGTGGGGCAGAACTGAGAGAGGGGAGCCCGAGGCAATGCTTTCCCTCACCCCATCCCCGTGGGGCAGAACTGAGAGAGGGGAGCCTGAGGCAGTGCTTTCCCTCACCCCATCCTCGTGGGGCAGAACTGAGAGAGGGGAGCCTGAGGCAATGCTTTCCCTCACCCCATCCCCATGGGGCAGAACTGAGAGAGGGGAGCCTGAGGCAGTGCTTTCCCTCACCCCATCCCCGTGGGGCAGAACTGAGAGAGGGGAGCCCGAGGCAGTGCTTTCCCTCACCCCATCCCCGTGGGGCAGAACTGAGAGAGGGGAGCCTGAGGCAATGCTTTCCCTCACCCCATCCCTGTGGGGCAGAACTGAGAGAGGAGAGCCCGAGCTAATGCTTTCCCTCACCCCATCCTCGTGGGGCAGAACTGAGAGAGGGGAGCCTGAGGCAATGCTCTCCCTCACCCCATCCCCGTGGGGCAGAACTGAGAGAGGAGAGCCCGAGCTAATGCTTTCCCTCACCCCATCCCCGTGGGGCAGAACTGAGAGAGGGGAGCCTGAGGCAATGCTCTCCCTCACCCCATCCTCGTGGGGCAGAACTGAGAGAGGGGAGCCTGAGGCAATGCTTTCCCTCACCCCATCCCCGTGGGGCAGAACTGAGAGAGGGGAGCCTGAGGCAATGCCTTCCCTCACCCCATCCCCGTGGGGCAGAGCTGAGAGAGGGGAGCCCGAGGCAGTGCTTTCCCTCACCCCATCCTCGTGGGGCAGAACTGAGAGAGGGGAGCCCGAGGCAATGCTTTCCCTCACCCCATCCCCGTGGGGCAGAACTGAGAGAGGGGAGCCTGAGGCAATGCTTTCCCTCACCCCATCCTCGTGGGGCAGAACTGAGAGAGGGGAGCCCGAGGCAATGCTTTCCCGCACCCCATCCCCGTGGGGCAGAACTGAGAGAGGGGAGCCCGAGGCAATGCTTTCCCGCACCCCATCCCCGTGGGGCAGAACTGAGAGAGGGGAGCCCGAGGCAATGCTTTCCCTCACCCCATCCCTGTGGGGCAGAACTGAGAGAGGGGAGCCTGAGGCAATGCTTTCCCTCACCCCATCCTCGTGGGGCAGAACTGAGAGAGGGGAGCCCGAGGCAGTGCTTTCCCTCACCCCATCCCCGTGGGGCAGAACTGAGAGAGGGGAGCCTGAGGCAAGCTGCAATGGAGCAGGAGCTCCACAGGGGTGGAGAAGGAAGGCTTTAAACCAGGCAGAGGTTATAAATAATAATACCTGAATGTGGTGGAAAGTGTATCTACCAGAAATTAAGCTTTTAAAACTGAAAGGACTGGATGTCATTGGAGCAGACTGAGATGGTATTAAACAAAGTTGGTAGCAGTTACTGGGAGAAAAATAGTACCCACCCCATGTTTTATCCCTCACCAGGTTGAGAGTTCTCAGTTTTATCTGCATGGAGAGGCATTGCCCCAGGAAACATTTACAGTAAGCCCTTACGCACAAACTTTGAAGTTGCAAGCTTTCAAAGATATAAGTGTGAATGTGCATCTCATTCCAGCAAGGAACCAGAACCTCTGCCATCAGCGTCAGGCAGGAGTGACATTACGGCTTGCCCTCCATCTCCTATTGCTGACGATCCTTCAGCTCTACCATCTCCCATCTCTTCATCCTCCTCCAGCCAGTAACTCTTCTGGCCTGTTCACTCGATGCCAGCCCCTGTATGCCAGCTATTGTACTGCACAACTGCACTTTTCAGGGTATCGGGATGTAATATTAAAAATGTTTGTTGTGTGTGTGTGTGTGTGTGTGTGTGTGTGTTTAATATATTATTTCTGTGAAAAGCATTATAAGCCTATTACAGGATAGCACTATATAGCTGATGTATTATATGGGTACCTAGGCTAACTCTGTTAGGCTTACGAATAAATTGGACTTAGGAAGGTGCTCTCAGAATGGGACTCATTCACATGTAGGGGACTTACTCTACTAGAGTCCCACCTCAGAGATATTTCAGTTTTGGTTTCAAGCTACCACAATAAATCAAATATCAAAATAAAGTGAGTCACATGAATTTTTTGGTTTCCTAGTACATATAAAAGTTACATTTATACTATTTACAGTCTATTAAGAGAATCCCATGGACGGAGGAGCCTGGTGGGCTACAGTCCACGGGGTCGCAAAGAGTTGGACACAACTGAGCAACTTCACTTTTGCTTTCAAGTGTACAATAGCATTCTGTCTTTAAAAAAGTACATGCCTTAATCTTAAAATATTTTATTGCTAAAAAATGTCAAGACTATTGCAATAGCAATGTCAAAGATCACTGATAACAGACTACCATAACCAGTACAAAAATAATGGAAAAGTTTGAAATATTATGAGAATTAACAACATTTGTCACAGAGAGGAAGTAAGCAAATGACTTGCTCAACGCAGGGTTGACACAAACTTCAGTTTGTAAAAGTGCAATGTCTGTAAAGCGTGGTACAGTGGAGTGCAATAAAATGAGGCTGTATCTGGACAAGTAACACAGGCATTCATCACATGGTCCTCATCTCAAATGTGGCTTGAGATACGGCCCACTTGAGATTTATAGAAGGAAAGATTTTACCTAATTATATGTAATGTGAACTATACCCCAGTTTTCCCAGCTTCCCACCGTTTGTTGTTGTCCATGTGTTGCTACTCTGTGTCCTAATAGTAGGCATTAATCAATTAGAAACTGTAGATGATTATTTGAAGTGTTCAATTAGGGCAATTACTTTGAAGTGTTCAAGCTTAATTCCATTAAAAAGGTACCATGAAACTGGTAATAAAGAAACATATTTGAAAAAAAAAAGAAACATATTTGGTAAAAGAAAACTACATAATAAATATACACAGACTTCAAGCAATTTAATACATGTTGTTTGGAGTCAGAACCAATACTGGCATGAACTTGCTAAACTCAAAGTTATTAGTTGTAAAATATTATTCCAAAAGTTTGTGATAAGGAGAAAATGTGTGCAAACTATATAAGTAAATGTCACTCAGTCATGTCTGAGTCTTTGCAACCCCATGGACTGTAGGCTGTCAGGCTCCTCTGTCCATGGGATTCTCCAGGCAAGAACACTGGAGTGGGTTGCCATTGCCTTCTCTGGGGATCTTCCCGACCCAGGGATCAAACCCAGGTCTCCCACACTGCAGGTGGATTCTTAACCGTCTGAGCCCCCAGGGAAGCCTATTTAATTATGCAATTCATGACTGGGAGATTTTTGAACTTTTGCTCAGGACTATTTGTTCATATCAAGGCACAAGAAATGAGACAAAGGTCATGGACAATGTGTTCAAAAGCAAAGCCCAAAAACTAGAACTGCCAAACTGACTGAAATGTCTTAGGGTGGTGGGGAGAGCAGCAGAAGCGGACAAATATGTGCCTGCAGACCCATCATTGAGTCCTCAGCCTAGTTCCTTCTTAGCTTGAGCTCCAGCAAACGGGATGATTAATGATTCCAATAATTATTTTAATCTTTTTGCATAGATAATTTTTTCTAACTGAAGTATAGTTAATGTATAATGTTGTGCTAGTTTGAAGTGTGCAACAAAGTGATTCATTTATACACACACACACATGTACTTATACATACATATATTCTTTTTCAGATTCTTTGCCATCATAGATTACAAGAGATTCAGTACACTTCTCTGTGTTATAGAGTAGGTCTGTGTTATTTACCTATTTTATTTATAGTAGTAAGTTTATATTAATTCCAAACTCCTATTTTATCCCCCACTTTTCCCTTTGGTAATCATAAATTTGTTTTCTATGTGAATCTATTTCTAGTTTGTATTGGGTTGGCCAAAAAGTTCGTTCGTTTTCTTGTACAATGGTACAGAAAAGCCCAAACAAACTTTTTGGCCAACCCAATAAACAAGTTCCTTTGTATCATTTTATCCTTAGATTCCACAAACAAATGATATCATATGATGTTTGTCTTTCTCTGACTTATTTCACTCAGTATGATCATCTCTAGGCCCATCTGTGTTGCTGCAAGTGGCATTATTTCATTCTTTTCTTTTCTTTAAAATTGTTGAACTGAAGGATAATTGCTTTACAGAATTTTGTGATTTTCTGTCGTACATCAATAAGAATCAGCCATAGGTATACACATGTCCCCTCCCTCCCACCTCCCTCCCCCTGTCATCACCCTTCAGCCTGTCACAGAGCCCCTATTTGTGCCCCCTGAGTAAATTCCCATTGGTTATGTAGTTTACATATGGAAACTACTCAAAAACTGCGTGAGTTTGTACTCTCTAAAGAAAAGGAGGGAAACCCTTTAAGAAAAATATCATTCCTATATGAATGTTTATACATATTTTATAAATGTTTATTGGATCTTTTATTTAATAATACTAAAATAATATGATCCTGCAATTCCACTCCTGGGCATATATCCAGAGAAAATGCTACTTCAAAAAGATACATGTAACATGGATATTTCATTCTTTTTTAATGGCTGAATAGTGGCTCAGCTGGTAAAGAACCCGCCCACAATGCGGGAGACCTGGGTTCGATCCCTGGGTTGGGAAGATCCCCTGGAGAAGGGAAAGGCTACCCACTCCAGTATTCTGGTCTGGAGAATTCCATGGACTATATAGTCCACGGGGTCGCAAAGAGTCGGACACGACTCAGTGACTTTCACGTTCCACTTTCACACAATATCCCATTGTGTATATAGACCACATCTTCTTTATCCATTCATCTGTCACTGAACACTTAGGATGCTTCCATGTCTTGGCTGTTATAAATAGCTGCTGCTATGGGCATTACATGTATCTATCTTTTTGAAGTAGAATTTTCTCTGGATATATGCCCAGGAGTAGAATTGCAGTAGACTTTTGTAAAATATGTATAAGCATTCATATAGGAATATTTTTCTTAAAGGGTTTCCCTCCTTTTCTTTAAAGAGTACAAACTCACACAGTTTTTGAGTAGTTTTCTCAAAAACTAGCTATGAAAGGTGCCCTTATGGTCTCTGATGGTGGCTCACCACCCATGCTCACATCCATAATATAGCAGCTCCCAGGATGTGAGTGGGCGATGATCATGTTTCAGGGAGTTCCATTTTCAGCTTAGATTTGAATGGTTGCTGTAATACATTTTTCAAGTTCCAGCAAATTTGGTACAATTTTTCAGCAGTATATTCATCCAGGTCCATCTGAAAATAAAAGGAAAACAAAATATAATTTGGGTCTCAAAATTAAAAGAATATTAGATTTTTTAAATATGGATAACGAGGCATTTAACATATAGAAGAAGACAAAAAGTTAACAAAGGAAAGAGACTAGCAAGATAGCATCTGACTCTTCGCAACCCCATGGACTACACATGCCAGGCTTCCCTATCCCTCACCATCTTCCAGAATTTGCCCAAGTTAATGTCCATTGAATCAGTGATGCCATCCAACCACCTCATTCTCTGCCACCCTCTTCTCCTTCAGCCTTCAATCTTTCCCAACCTCAGGGTCTTTTCCAATAAGTATGCTCTTCACACCATGTGGCCAAAGGATTGGAGCTTCAGTTGTAGCCTCAGTCCTTCCAATGAGTGTTCAGGGTTGATTTCCTTTAAGATTGACTGGTGTGATCTCCTTGCTGTCCAAGGGACTCAAGAGTCTTCTTCAGCACCACAGTTGGAAAGCATCGGTTCTTCAGTGCACTGCCTTCTGTATGGTCCAGCTGTCACAAATAAGTCCCTGCATTAAAAATAGAACACAGACCTCAATTCTTTTTCTTTGGGGCTGCACTGTGCCACATGTGGGATCTTAGTCCCCTGCCCAGGGATGGAACCTGTGACCCTTTTAATGAAAGTGTGGAGTCTTAACTACTGGGCTGCCAGGGAAGTCCAGGAAACTCATTCTAAAATTAAGACTTGTAATTATTTCAGCAGCAATAAAATGAGTGGCTTTTTTCTCCTATTGTAACAACCAATTCCCTATGGATATTCCTTCATTATAGAAAACAAAGAATGATTATTTATCCATACCTAACCTTATTCATATTCAGGAGTAATTCATATTCAGGAGAATTTCCTCTCTGAAATCTGGTTCAGAGTATTCAGAATCTCTAGGTTGAAGAGTTCTATAGTGCACTCCTTCTTTACCATTTCATCCTAAATATCTCTAAAAAAATTTTTAAAAGCCTGGTTATCTTGTTTATCTTAGTCATCTTGGAGGTTTTCTATAGGATATTGAAGATGTAAAGGCTTTAAGGATTAACCAGTTCAACCTTAGCCAGAGTTCTTCAAAACATGAGAAAATGACTGCACTTAGTCTCAGGGACTTCCCACCATTGATGTTGGTTTAGAGTTGAAAAGCTTGTTCACCCTGCTGTAAACCAATGACCCTCCCTAGTGGCCAAGATAGAAGGTCCTATCAAGTCACCTTGAGAGCAAAGAGATAAGTTATGTGCTTATTTCCCAAAGGGTATTCCAAGAGATGTTGTTAGGTGCTATAGGGGGGAAAAAAAATCTGAGTTCAAAGCAAATTTGGAGAAATTTGGGTTGAAAATGAAAATAAATTTCTCTACTATGGGACCTCTCTATGTCTTGAATATGCTAAGGTTATAAAGAATGTATACAGGGAAATGGTCATGCTGAACTTCCCTAAATGAGATGATCATGAAAACTTTGTCCATAATCATCTTCAGGGAGTATGATGATTCACTAAGCACCTCTCAGAGACAATCTCTTGGAATAAAAATTAGAATAAGATGAACTTTTTATCTCATAAAGTTCAAGTAGTCAGCTAAAATCTTACAAAGTCTAGAAGGCAATATCAGGAATGTCATTTTTCTTAGAGGGCATTTTCTTCACAAGTTGCCAGCGTACTCATATACACACACTCACACATGTGCATACATAAACACACAAATGTGGCTGCAGCCTTACATGGGGTAAAATGACAGACAAAAGAAGTAAGGAAATATTTGTGGTTGTTCAGTTGCTTTATATGTATTATATGTGTTATTAAAGGGTAATATTTGCTTCATTTAACACAGGAGAAATCTGAAGTTTAGAGATCTGAATGCATCTGGATTCTGCATGGAAAAGTACAAAGTGGGAGGCTGAGGCTATTACTATCAAGCTCCAAAGCCCCTGTTTTCCCCACTACATTATAGTACCTTCCTTACTTCCATCCAAAAGTCCAATAACAATGACAGTAATAAAAATTACTAATGCCAAGCACTATTCTAGGAGCTCCAGTACAGTCCCTGGCCTTGAGGAGTTTTTGTCTGGTGGAATTAAATAGACCCAAAGACAAATTCAATTAAAATTGATGTTGCAGTCACAACTGTTGTCTATTCCCTAACACCTATTCTACCAACACAAACCAAACAAAACCAATGAAGGCAATTTTATTCTGCTTGACAATAACTCATTCAGGAAAGGGCATGTGACTCAATGCTTGCCAATTCACATGAAGAGAAGTCAACCATGGCTTCTGGGAAAAGTATTCTTATCCTCAAGAAATCAACACAGAGAAAAGAGTTACTTTCACCCTCTATGCATTGTCATACCTGGATGTGGTTCCTTGAATTGCTTGCCATCATCTTGTTGCACGCAGAGGGAGAGATGAGCAGGAGATGGAGCTGGAGTAGATAGCAATCGGATTTTCATAAAGGGCTTTATAGTTAGGATGACTATATAATTTAACATCCAAATTGGAATACTTTTGAGAGTAAAAAGGGATGCTACTCATAAATAAGCCATAATAACAGGTATAAACAAATTTACTTACATATCATGCTAAGGAGTGTGGATTTTTCTGGGTCTGGCTACTTTGTGAGTTTTAAAGAAAGACTGTAGCCATCTGTATTTTAGATACATCTTTCTGGCCACAATGGAAAGAAGGAATTCATGGGGACAGGACTAGAATCACTGGACAAAAACAGATGGCATGGTCAATTTGAGGGATTAACTAAGGGAAGATAGTGAAGATATGCAGATGACACCACCCTTATGGCAGAAAGTGAAGGACTAAAGAGCCTCTTGTTGAAAGTGAAAGAGGAGAGTGAAAATGTTGGCTTAAAGCTCAATATTCAGAAAACTAAGATCATGGCATCTGGTTCCATCACTTCATGGCAAATAGATGGGGAAACAATGGAAACAGTGGCTGACTTTATTTTGGGGACTCCAAAATCACTGCAGATGGTGACTGCAGCCATGAAATAAAAAGACGCTTACTCCTTGGAAGGAAAGCTATGACCAACCTAGATAGCATATTAAAAAGCAGAGACATTACTTTGCCAGCAAAGGTCCGTCTCGTCAAGGCTATGGTTTCTCCAATAGTCATGTATGGATGTGAGATTTGGTCTATAAAGAAAACTGAGCACCGAAGAATTGATGCTTTTAAACTGTGGTGTTGGAGAAGACTCTTGAGAGTCCCTTGGACTGTAAGGAGATCCAACCAGTCCATCCTAAAGGAGATCAGTCCTGAATATTCATTGGAAGGACTGATGTTGAAGCTGAAACTCCAATATTTGGGCCACCTGATGAGATCCAACCAGTCCATCCTAAAGGAGATCAGTCCTGGGTGTTCACTGGAAGGACTGATACTGAAGCTGAAACTCCAATATTTGGGCCACCTGATGTGAAGAACTGACTCATTGGAAAAGACCCTGATGCTGGGAAACGTTGAGGGTAGGAGGAGAAGGGGACGATAGAGGATGAGATGGTTGGATGGCATCACCGACTCAATGGACATGGGTTTGGGTGGACTCTGGGAGTTGGTGATGGACAGGGAGGCCTGACGTGTGGCAGTTCATGGGGTCACAAAGAGTCGGACACGACTGAGCAACTGAACTGACTGACTGAGGGAGTGAAGATACAGTAAAGGGGTATGTTTGAAAACTGCTGAAGAGGTAAAGAATTTTAAGAGGACCTGGTGACTGACTAGGTCTGAAGGGAGAAGGTAAGATGGGATCAGAGAGGGATTCAGGTTCCTGGGTTGCAAGTCTGTCAGAAAGATGGTGCCATTTCCCAAGACTGGGCTACACAGAAAGCATAGTCTTCACCTCACCCTGGGAACACCGAGGCCACTGAAAATCTATGACTGGGGGAGGCTAGGCTGAGCAGGCTTGTGCATGAGCTGCCGTCTTGATGGGGATCATGGTAAGTTGGAGGTGTGAGAGATTGTTAGCTCTCCTCTCAATCTCTAGCAAAGATTAAGAATAAGAGAAAAATTTGAGGGAGAAGAGTCAGTTAGTGGACACAGGTCCAGTAGAGATTGTCTGTCAACAAGAAGGAAGTGAGGGCCGCATATAATAATGTTTCTGAGCACAGAACCTGTTAAGAGGCAAAACCTCACCCTTGTCAGTGGGAGCCCCTCCATGCCTAGGTTCTAGATCCCAGCCATGCTGTAGCTCTAGTCCAATCATTCCCTTTCTGCCAATCGTTTCTCTCTCTCCCTCATGTTATCACCTTACTAATATTTTATCAGTTTTAATATAATTAAGGGGACTGACTTGTATTAAGCATTCCAGTTACACAGCTAAGATAATATTTGTGATGTGGTGGTTGCAAACCAGGGAATAAAACATCCACTGTCCTATTATTTGCCAATTCATCCATCCATCCAACAAACATCTTAATTGACCACAATTAAGTGACAGGTGTTGTCCTTTTTGTTCCAGAGAACAGAAAGCAAGGCATGGATGGCCAACTTCCTGGGTATTTATTCATGCCTGTGAATTGAATGTAATTAAGGACATCTGATAGTCTAATTTGTCAAGAAAACACAGCCACTCTCTGTACCTTCCCACTTGCCCTCAACGACTTCATCATATACCTCTACAAGAGCTAAAAGAGCAAAAAATGAGAAAGCGTACCTGAAGCAAGCTCCATGACCAAGTTAAAATAACAATACTTTCTGTAGGTTAAAAATGAGTTTTTTTCTTGTTATAAGCATTTTTTGCAGAAGAGCGTCCTCAGTCTTAGATTTTTTTCTGTGCTGCATCCTCAGTGCCTTCAAAACAGTAATATTTATTACACACTTATAGCTTGTAATGATCTAACTGAGTGGCTTTAGGATGAAAAACATTTAATTCTTAAAAAGCAGTTAATCTCTTAAGGGAAAGAGACTTTTGGTTAACACAGAGCTCGCCTTTATTTGGTCATTCATTCAATGCATATTTATTGTGTACTCTATCCAAAGTCCCTGTCCCAGGTGTTGGGAATATGGAAAATGCACATATAAAACCTTCCCTCTTGGAGCATTTACTCTGGCAGGGGATCCCAACAACAAGAAAGTAATTATTCTATTAATTTGTAATCACAGCTATGACGACGTTAGAAAGAAGCAGGGGTGCCTAGAAGAGAGAGCAGGGCCCTGTCTGGAGAGCCGAGGACGGCTCCTGGGAGGACAGACAGGAAGGAGAAAGCGTCCAGGGGAAATGAAGCGAGTGATGTAGAGAGTTTCCAGAAGGAAGATGAGCCTGAGCAAAGGCCCTTTGAAGAGAAGTTGCATGGGGTGATGGAGACCCTAAAGAAGAGCCGTATGGCTGGAGCTTAGAGGGGGAAAGGACAGAGTTGGGAACGAGCCAAAAAGCTTTGTAGAGAAGGAGGGACCTCGCTGCTGAAAGTTTCCAGCTAAGCAACATTAAAATAACGTACTTTGGGAGAGCTGCATAACTATTTCCAAGGCTTTTGATAGCACAGATATTTGGGGAGTGGATCTGGAGACTGAGGCCTTTACTGGAACAGCCATAACTAGAAAGAAAGTGGGAATATGCTGGACTCACACCAACCCAAGCCAAGGGAAGTTCTGGCACTGTTTACCAGCAACTTAACATGGAACAAAACTTACAAATCCTGTGTTCATCTGTTATTTCTTCAGGACTGTACACACCTGGAAAGTAAGCCAGAGGAAGGGACTGGGATAGACTGATGAGCAGTGTCCCTCAAATTATTTAAAGGAAAAGAACTCCATGAAAGCTGTTTCTTTCCCTCAAGCTCAGTGGAGTTTACTGTAACATATCCTGTGTCTACTCAAGTAAGGATCGCTAATCTCCTGGGACATTGAAAATGGAATGGTAACAAACCCCTCAACCATAACTAATTCAACAAGTATTGCAGACATCATTTAGCATAGAATTATTATTATCAGTCTAGTTTTCCACATGGAATTGAAGAACAGACACGTCCAAACCTAGGGTAGACAGACAGTGAAGGGCTAAGTCTTCTGCCTGCTAGAGCAGCTCATCCTATCCAAATTACTAAACAGGACAATGAACCAAGTCTCTGCTACAAACTCAAACACTGATGTGAGTACAGATATACATATGGACAAGCATGCACATTTATATATGTATGAATAGAATAGAACATAAGTATGCATTTCCACGGGACTGCCCAGGCAGCAGAGTGATCAAGAACTCACCTGCCAGTGCAGGAGAGGCAGGTTTGATCCCTGGGTCGGGAATATTTCCTGGAGAAGGAAATGGCAGCCCACTCCAGTATTCTTGCCTGGGAAATCCCATGGAAAGAGGAGCCCACAGTCCATGGGGTTTTAAAGAGTCAGATGCGACTTAGCAACCAAAGAAAAACAACACTTTGTGCTAACTCTAGATTTTTGAAAGTACAAAGCATGCTGCAGGGAAGCTAAAAATTATATCCATGGGCAATACAGTTCATACTTTAGCATATTTCTTTCCAATGTTTTTCCTATGGGCTTCCCCTGGGGGAAAAAAAGTGAGTCACTCAGTTGTATCTGATGATTCTTTGCGACCCCATGGACTCTAGCCCACAGGGTCCTCTGTCCATGGGATTCTCCTGGCAAGAATACTGGAGTGGGTTGCTATTTCCTTCTCCAATGGATATTCCCAATCCAGGGATCAAACCCAGGTCTCCTGCATTGTAACCAGGTTCTTTACCATCTGAACTAACTGGGAAGCCCTTGGTCTTCCACTGAGCATGGTCAAAAAGGAGGAACATTTCAACAACTGTATGATAAAGAGAAACCTTCATCTTCTGGTTTTTGTTAGGGATGCAGAACTGTTCCCAAAGCGTATTCATAGAGCACTTTTACCACAAGATGCTCTCAAAGAGTTGTCCACGTTTAAATAAATTTGGGATACATTGCAGCCTGCATCCCCATCCCAGAGTTGGGTGAGGGGCAGTGGTAACATGGTATTCGTGCAACCAAGCTGGACCCGATTGCACCTTCCCAGGACAGACCCCACACCTCACGTCCTCTGTCTGCCTCTTATCTGTAGAAAGACTTTAGCCTCCGAGGCCTTCCCTGAGCTCCAAAGAATACCTTTAGAGAAGTGAGAAAATGCAGAAACAAAGTAATAATAGGATAGCCACTAAGCAAAGTTGAGGGCTTCTAGTTCCCGCTCAAGAACTATAGATTATATTCTGAGCCACATTTTTTGAACTGTTCTGAAGATTCTGAAACACCCCCCATGTGTAAGAAGTTAACTGTATGCTGACTTACAAGTATGAAGATCTCAGACCAGTTGAAACCAGAAGGTTGATGATGTTGACTTCCGATGACCTCACCACCAAGCAATCAGAAGAATGTCCATGAACTGATCACACACCCCACAACCCTCTCCCTCAGCCTGTTTTTAGCCAGGTCTTTTAAGGACTATCTGCCTGGACTCCTTGCTCAGTTCCTTGTAGTAAATCCTGTGTTTTCCTTTACCACAACCTGGTGTCAGTATTGGCTTCACTGCACTCAGGTGAGCAGACCCAAGTTTGGTTCAGTAACGCTAGAATAGCAAAGATTTTGAGAATTTCCACAGCAAAGAAACATATTCCCACAGAAACTTCTCTTTTTTCTTTCTTTTGTTCCTTCTTTTCTCTCTCTCCCTCTCCTACTTCCTCTCATTCCTTCTTTCCTGCTTACGTGCTTGGGTTACCAACTAACACCTCTCAGCAGCATTACATTTCTGCAGAATATTTTAGGAAACACTTTCTCAGTTGATGTCCCCCAGGTCCCAAATCTGTATGCTTCCCAGGGTCAAGTGACCACGGTGAGGGGAGTGGGCCTACCTCAAGCTAGATGGTAAGTGCTAGGAGGCTCACATTGTACCTGGTAGTACTTGCTGAGATATATCCCCTTGGAAAATACTGTGTGAGCAGAACAAGATTGCCAGATAAAACCCTACCAGGCTAGATCCACTGGAATTGACTGGAAAAAGTTAAAGTAAAAACTCTTAATCTTTGAAAACTCTTAAAGCTTTCAGTTTACATAGAGATCTGCTATCCGCATTTCCCAAACCTAAATTGCTTTTCTATGATCCAAAGTGAATGCAGTCTTATATTTAAGACATATTTCTTATCCACCAATAGTATGATGAGCATCAGCAGCCTCCAGGTTGAAGGAGACAGAATTCCAATTGTCAGTTTGGTCATCATTGCCCCTGGGCACTCCAAAATGGAACTCAGGTCTTAAGGATACAGACAGAGTCATTGTAAGCACCTTAAGTCATCAGATTTGTCCTAAGTTGTTATCATCTGCAAGATAACACCCTAAGCAAATGTTCTTTTTCAAACTGGATATCTGTTTGGTTTAACAACCATATATATGTGTCCATTATATGAAAGGAGCTTGGGGGTATAAAAGAAAGCTTCCATTTCCAGAAACTTCTGGTATAAAACCCTGACAGCTATCCATGCCTTTACCCAAGATATGGATGTGGGTGGGCAGTGGTCCCAGTGGTATAACATTCATCATTTCTAGCTTGATGTAGGAGCTCTCAACACCAGAGAAGCCTCAAAATAAAACACTTAGCCAGGCTTTCCTCACACTACTAAATTCTGCCCCATAATAAAAATCTGAGTCTGTACAGAATTTGAGTTGGCTTTTAGCTATTTCATGCCATATAAAGATACAACTTGATTGTTAGTGATTTATTATCCATAGCAGAATTGCTTCATTATTTCATCTAGTTTAATTTTTGGTGACTAATTTTATTATTGATCATTTATTTTTAAAACATACCTATTATTTGTAATCTTAATTACTTAGATTATCTTAATTTGTTTTAATAATAGTTTTAATAATTATATATCACTGTTATATAATTAATGTGATATAATTCTTATAGTAATATGTTATATAATTATCCTGTATAATAATAAAATAATTGTTTTAATAACAAATTATTTTCATCTTAATTCTTAATCTTATTTTTATTAATTTAAATGAGGAATAGAAAATGCCAATATGAGATGGTCCATGTTTGGCTTTTGTCTCAAATGAAAAACATCTATGCGGGACTTGCCCCCCAATCAGCAGTATCAAAGTCAGCTAGCCCCTAAAGAAGATCTTCTATTGAGTTTCTTATGTGGTTAAGTAAGAAGCTCATAATATCCACCAGAGAAAGTCAGATGAATAGCCTTAGACTCAACATCACAGCATCTGGCAACTTATTATTTATTTATTTTTAATTTATTTTAATAAACACTAATACAGAAGTAGCTACTATAGCCCATATCCTGTTCTAAGCATTTTACATATTGACCCAGAACTTTCCCCACAAAGAGTAATGAGTCCTATCCCAACGAGAGCTGAGAGATCTGTGCTTCTACCTTATTTTTAGAACTAACACTCTGTCCTTAGTTGAGGAACTTTATGAACTAAAACTCAGAGACTCTAACATATGAATTAATTTTAGACGAGAAAAGAGTAGCCAAGAAGTCACAGCCTAGTGGCTTCAAACCCACCATGGGTTTAATTCAAGAAAAAAGGCAGATGATCTTGAGATTATCTGTAACAGGTGTGTGAACTTTTAAAATCTGTGACTTCCTTCTATGAAGCCTGACAACTAGCAATAGCATAATTCTTCAAAAGGAATTATAATATTGTATGTCACTAGAATTCAATTTTTTTAAAAAAGAAATTCTCTAGTTTAGTCCTTTCCCAGGTCCTTCCTCATCAAGAAAGCCAACAGACTCTTCAGAAAGGAATATTCTATCATTAATTTACTCTCACTTGACATGTGGGCCCAGAGGGGGAAGGGAAGATGGGACAAATTCAGAGAGTAGCACTGACATATATAGACTACCCTGTGTAAAAGAGATGGCTTGTGGGGAGCTGCTGGGAAGCCCAGGGAGCTCAGCTCGGCGCTCTGTGATGGCCTGGAGGTGTGGAAGGGAGACTCAACAGCATCGGGATGTATGTATACATAAACCTGTATGCAGGTCAAGAAGCAAAGTTAGAACTGGACATGGAACAACAGACTGGTTCCAAATAGGGAAGGGAGTACGTCAAGGCTGTATATTGTCACCCTGCTTATTTAACTTATATGCAGAGTACATCATGAGAAACACTGGGCTGGATGAAGAATAAGCTGGAATCAAGATTGCCGGAAAAAATATCAGTAACCTTAGATATGCAGATGACACCACCCTTACGGCAGAAAGTGAAGAAGAACTAAAGAGCCTCTTGATGAAAGTGAAAGAGGAGAGTGAAAAAGTTGACTTAAAACTCAACATTCAGAAAACTAAGATCATGGCATCCAGGCCCATCACTTCACGACAAATAGATGGGGAAACAATGGAAGAGTGACAGACTTTATTTTCTGGGCTCCAAAATCACTGCAGATGGTGACAGCAGCCATGAAATTAAAGGATGCTTGCTCCTTGAAAGAAAAGGTATGACCAACCTAGACAGCATACTAAAAAGCAGAGACATTACCTTGCCAGCAAAGGTCCATCTAGTCAAGGCTATAGTTTTTCCAGTAGTCGTATGGATGTGAGATTTAGACTATAAAGAAAGCTGAGCGCTGAAGAATTGATGCTTTTGAACTGTGGTGTTGGAGAAGACTCTTGAGAGTCCCTTGGACTGCAAGGAGATCAAACCAGTCCATCCTAAAGGAGATCAGTCCTGAATATTCATTGGAAGGACTGATGCTGAAGCTGAAACTCCCAATATTTTGGCCACCTGATGAGAAGAACTAACTCATTGGGAAAAAACCTTGATGCTGGGAAAGATTGAAGGCAGGAGAAGAAGGGGACGACAGAGGTTGAGATAGTTGGATGGCATCACCGACTCTATGGACATGAATCTGAATAAACTCCAGGTATTGGTGATGGACAGGGAGGCGTGGCATGCTGCGATTCATGGGGTTGCAAAGCATCAAACTTGACTGAGCGACTGAACTGAACTGAACTGAAAGCTGATTCATATTGTTGTATAGCATAAACTAATACAACATTGTAAAAAAAAAAAGTATTCCCCCTTGCAGATCACTGAATCTCAAACCTCCCTTGGCAACTGTGGCTTGAGTAATAGTCCAGAACCCCTCCAAAACAGAGAATGGATAACATACTCTGATGTTGCCCAGCACCAGCCCAGTTTGTACAGGCTAAGCAAGCATGATTTGTATACTAAAAAACTGACCAAGGAAGAGAGAGAAACAAATGAAAATGACACCACCACCACCCAACCTCCCTTCAAGCTATAGAGAGTCTATTATACATGCTTTTAGGAGAACGAAACCTTAAAGAGTGTGGAGTAGCTGTGCTAGATAATTAGTGATACGTAATATGGAGATAGATCTGAAAGGAAGATAGTCATAAAAAAAATTAAAGCAGCAATAGGCAAATTTTAAGGTGACAATAACTGGAGATGGGGATATTATTATAGTGTATACCTTGAAGGGATATGCCTAGGAAAGCACACGGAGAATGAAATGCAATGAAGAGGAAGCCAACAGATTGGTCCAGTGCTGACGAAATGCTGGAAAGGCCCAGCTCAGAGATATGAGGGTGGAAAGATTAGTCGGAATAGGTAAGTAGCTTGTGGCAGACCCAGTACTCCTGCTTTTATATATCTTACTGGAAGGAACATCATGAGATAAAATCTAGAGAAGCATGTTAGGAAAACAAATATCTGGGCCTGAAAGCAAACATAAAATAGGGCACTAAGATCCTACAAATAGTGTTAATTCTACAAGTGGTGAAGGAAAGGGACAAAACCAATAAATGGGTTAAAATGTTAAAAGCTCAGTAGAGCTGCCTAAGAACAATAAAACCTCAAAGTAAATATAACACTACTATCATAAGTAATTCAAAGCTGATAACATGCAAACAAGGAGAAAGGGTAAAGTTTGGGAAATGTTGGGCAGAACAACTGTTGGTTTTCACTGGGTTCCCTGAAACCAGAATCTGAAAGTACTAAGAGCAGTTTCAGTTCAGGTATATGTCAAGGATGATT
Organism: Odocoileus virginianus; assembly: GCF_023699985.2. Taxonomy (NCBI): domain Eukaryota; kingdom Metazoa; phylum Chordata; class Mammalia; order Artiodactyla; family Cervidae; genus Odocoileus; species Odocoileus virginianus. Next base: position 20,127,008 of record NC_069678.1, on the reverse strand, counting down.
TTCTAGCTGACACAAATCTCTGACAAGGGGAAGACTGTACCTAGGATGACATTTACATGTATGTTGTGTGCTCAGTCATGTCCAACTCTTTGAGACTCCATGCACTGTAGCCCACCAAGTTTCTCTGTCCATGGACTTTTGCAGACAAGAATACTGGAGTGGGTTGCCATTTCCCACTCTCGGGCTCTTCTCAACCCAGGGATCGAACCTGAGTCTTTTGAGTCTCCTGCATTGGCAGATGGATTGTTAACTATTGTGCCACCTGGAACATTTACATAGACCTAAAGAAATTTCTGAGTGAGAGAGAGACAAATTCAAAGGCCAGAGTGGCATCAGGCTAAAAATGTCTTTAGCCTTTTCGAGATGGACAAACCCTAAGAAAGAGCAAGATATCAGGACTTGGAGAAGGCCAGACTATAAGTTGTGTGCTCGGGATACACCTGCCACAAATATGTCAGTAGACAGAGCCAAGTGTGACAATGGGGATGTAAGGTGAGTGCAGAGAAAAAGAAAGTGAGTTGGGCAGTCAGGCAAGAAAAGGGGAATTTATTAGAGGGAAGAGAGAGGGTGACTGGCCCTTAAGGAGAACCAGCGTCCTCCCTTTCTGACGGAGTCCTTCTTATGCCCCACCAGTGAAAAATTCTCTGAAGGGATGGTCACATAGCCAGAGGTCTGGAATCTGGTGGTCTCACAGCTTTGAGAAGAAAGGCATCAATGAGATAACAGGATGCCATCTGGGCAATTTGGTCAGTCTCACAGATCACTGTGATTTTATTCTTCATTTTCGAGGTCAACATAATGAGCCATCTTATCAATGAGACCCCATGTGGACCCTATCAGGGGACACAACACTTAAAGGGAAAAAGAAGTGAAAAGGTCTTACATAAGCACAGAAGGAAAAGAGGAAATTTCAAGCAAAGACCAGCTAGGTGCCGGGCCACTGTCGTAAACTTTTTAATTTGCAAGAAGAAATGCTTCGAATGCTACTCTCTGATAAAATGTTTAGGTGCATTTCCATCCAAAAATGGTCAAATGTCTTTAATGAACTTCATGACAGGCAATTTCTTCTGTAGTTTAAGCTCCAGATAGCTGAAACAAAGCCCAGCATCTGGTGAAGTTGAAAATCAGATTTTCTCTTTACTTTCATTTTTTTACTGTCTATCCTCTTCTCCCCAGTTACCATCAAGTCCTCTGCTACAGTCTTTGGTGGGAAGAGCAATGTGGGTCCTGACGTTGGTTTAGGATGGCTGCTATAGGGGGCAGGGTTTGTTTGTAGTTTCTAAAGGGTTTCAATAGGATGGAAATGATCAACCATGTCGAAACTGCTACTGTTGGGTCAAATAAGAGGAAGATCATTACAAGCAGCCGTGAAGACCATGGTTGTCAGTGACAAGAACTGTTTTGGCAGAGTGTGAAAGTGAACGTCTGACTGGTGTGGATTTAAGAGCGGAAAAGAGGTGAGGTACTGGAGACAGAGACTAAAGGCAGGTCCAAGTTCTGCTATAAAGAAAAGCAAACAAATGGAATAGTAAGTCACTTGGGGAAATGAGGGAACAGATTTTTTTGTCTGATAGATTTTTTTTTTATAAAGAAAGAAGAAACTGAAACATTCATTCATTCCAGGGATTCCTAATTTCCTATTCCAGCCTGAAAAATATTCCAATTTTCATAGTGTCCTTGAGACTTTGAAACCCATTTAAATGACCATGCCTAACAGCATTTCTCATAATAGAAATTGTCTTTTCATGATATTATGACAATACCTATTCCTACTCTTCAACATCCCCACACATTTATCACCACTATTTCATAAATCAAGGACAAAACTATGCTGAAAAATAAAGACTTTCCCTCCAATAAATATGTCTAGAATACAGAAGTCGCTCAGTCGTGTCTGACTCTTTGCAACCCCATGGAGTGTAGCCCACCAGGCTCCTCTGTCCATGGGATTCTCCAGGCAAGAGTACTGGAGTGGGTTGCCATTTCCTTCTCCAGGGGATCTTCCCAACCCAGGGATCACACCCAGGTCTCCCACATTGCAGGCAGATGTTTTAACCTCTGACCATAGGGGAGCCCCTAGAATACAGAAGTTATGCTGAAAAGAGGTCAGAGAAAAATGCTTTCATGTTCATCTGAGGATTAAACATGATTCTGGCATTTAATGCACAGTCTAACCTCTGAAAACTGTAAGTGAAACATAAACACGGTATTGTTAGTTATTGCTAGAAAGTCACACAGGGTTATGACCACAAGAGGTGGGGGAGCAGCATTGCGCATTTTAAAGCAAGATAACCAAGGGAATTGAATACAATCTCATCAGATTGTAGTAGGGAAGAAGCTTTGTATGCTATCACAAGTTAATCACTAAAGGGATGTTGCCTATAAACTTAAATTATACATAATGGCCCATCTCTGGGAACCCTGCCTCCCAGGTGATGATGATTAAGCTAAAATAGTTTTGTTTATCTCACAGGAAGCCTGCTGGCCAGGCCTACCTGTGAAGGGTTGCAGGAAGGACAAAATTAACATATCCCCTCCTGGCAGGAACCAGGACTTCAGCCTCTCCCCTTTGAGTACAAATGAAGCCTGACTTCTAACTTAGGGAAGGTGGTTTTGTGACACTAACATTCTCTCAGGCTGCAGGTTTTCCAAATAAAATCGCTCTTTTTTGCCCCGCTCATCTCTCAGTTTATTAGCCTGTTGAGCAGAGAGCAGTATGATCTTGGACTCGAACAAATTTGGCAAAGCCAGCCAAAGGAATCACAGCTCATGGCTAGCCAGCCCCCATCGGGGAATTTTCAGGTAAGGCCCTAGCAGCTGTCGGGACCACTTTCTTGAGGATCTTTCTTTCAGAGTTCCCTGAAGCAGCCCTGGCTGTGCCAGCTCTTGGAGCTGGAGCAAAGATTTAACATTTGGGAGTCGACCAGCTCCATGTAATAGGGCAAGTCATTCTGGTGTGCAGAGCCAGAAACGTTACTCCTCTCTGTTTGGAGCTTTTGTCTTTAGAATGAGTCGGTTCGTTTTGAATTTGAGTGAGGTACCCTGTTGGAAGAAGAAATAATTGCTGTACTTTTACCTGATTTGTGACCCAACTTGTTACTTTGGGCGCTAGTATTCCTGTGTGCCATTTGTGTTTTGTTTTGTATTTCTGTCTTTGAAAAATGAAAGTTTCAACTACCCCTAAAGAAATCCCGCTGAGGTGCATTTGAGATAAGTGGCCTGATGACCCAGCTATGAACACATGACTGAGAGGAAAATGAACAAAGTGTCTGGATCTCCACAAAGGGTTTAGGCAGGGTTATTCTGGGACCCCATATACCATGTTGCTGTGTTAATTACATTGTGGTCTCCCGAGTTTGGGGTATACGTAAAACTCCAAGACCAAACTTGAGGGTTCATTTACAGTTTTCTGTTTTATCCTTTGGGCATTTCATTTCATTTTATTTTGGTACCATTTCTCCAGTTATAGCCAAATCAGTTTTGTGATTTTTGAAACTTTTATTGATGTCAAATGGGGGAAAGGAACAGGAAAAAAAAAATGTTTTTGTCTGAGAGTGGGACTTTCCCAGGGAGAAAAGTCCCACTTAGTTCCTAAAGGGACCAAAAGCCCAGCCCAGAATTCAGCACAGTTGATGCCAAGGCAGATGATTAATCAGTTTCTGCTGCTGCTGCTGCTGCTGCTGAGTCGCTTCAGTCGTGTCCGACTCTGTGCGACCCCACAGACGGCAGCCCACCAGGCTCCCCTGTCCCTGGGATTCTCCAGGCAAGGATAGTGGAGTGGGTTGCCATTTCCTTCTCCAATGCAGGAAAGTGAAAAGTGAAAGTGAAGTCACTCAGTCGTGTCCAACTCTTAGCGACCCCATGGACTGCAGCCCACCAGGCTCCTCCGTCCATGGGGTTTTCCAGGCAGGAGTACTGGAGTGGGCTGCCACTGCCTTCTCCATAATCAGTTTCTACTTAGGGTTTATAAGAAAGCACTGAGGAATGGTGGATTTTGAATGACTCTATGCAATCCTGCAGTTAGAGCTAGTTTGTGAAAAAAAGAAAAAGAAAGCAGCTAAGACTGATAAAAGTCCACTATGTGGAAGCATTTGTGCTGTTACATCAGGGACTTAAGGAAGGGAACAAGGGCGAAGATACGTTGCTTCAAACATGAACTCCTAATGCTGAGCTGGCTGTTAGGCCAGTATATCCACCCCTTCCACCACCTCAGTTCCTATTCAGCCCCAGTTCCCAACACTGGGGCTCAGGAAGTGGTCAGACTCACCCTCCTTGTAAGAAGCAATGAGACTATCCTGTTAGATCCTGGGGCACAGCTGATCTGTATCACCATGTAAGACCAAACAGGGCACCCCACTGGGGCCAGGAGCCACTCCTGGGGCAGGGCAATCCCCCTGATGCCCTTGTCCTGTAGGGGGCCTAAATGTAAGCGGCCAGCCAGCTGGAGTCTATCAATCCATACTTCTTTCTCCACCTCAGCCTTATTTAGCTGGAAAGATTACAAGGCCTGCCAAGGTCCTCATCTGAGGGCCTACTCTACCATCAGCCCATAAGCATCAGGCCCTGCCACAGGCTCCACCAAGGAAGTAGGTGCTGGATCCTCAGTTTACTGAGATTATTGGGTCAGACTGAGGGAGCCAATTCAAGACTGAATGTAGAAAGCCCAAGGCAGCTCATGCTGCACAGCTGCCGCTGACCAATCTTCCAGCATAAGTCTGATGAGAACTGGTCTCCAACATGGAGAAGCGCAGCCGACTCTGAACCTTGCAAACCTCTTCGATACAGCCACACACAGACCCCACCCCCGCCCCCCGCCCCGAAAATCAGGGCCAGCTGGACACGACGCAGCCACAACCTGCTCTGAGGAATCGTGGGCCCAGGCGAGCTCCCAGCAGACCCAAGGCTCGTGTCCTCAGCACAGTTGCCAGGTGGATGATGTGCTCGCCATCTCCATGCACAACAAACCGCCCATTAGGATTGCCATTTTCCTGGGGGTGGCATTAGATTGCTGGAAGGCGAGTGACATGCAGAGGGAAGCCACTGCTGAGGAGGGAATGATGTACTTACTGTAAGGAGGAAGGGCATTGGAGGAAATAGTCCCCTAGACTTCATAAGAAAGAAAACAAAAGAACGATGGCAGCCTCTCAGATGGTAGAAAAAGAGGAGTGCGCTGATGATAAGTGAAGAAGCCCAGAGGCTCCCTTGGAATTAAGGCACCCAATTCCAAATTCCCCACAGGAGCCCCAGGTAAACTGACAGTGGGAATTGAGCTGATTGACTGATCAACATGGGTGCAGCATACTCCATGTTAAAAACCACAGTGACACAGAAAACATCTCAAATCATCTCCATCATGAGAATCTCTGGAGGAGTATTATACAAAAATGTTTGTTCTGAAAGAGGAGCAAATAGTAGGGTTTCACTCTTTTTTAAAATTTTTAATTGAGATGTAATTCATATATCATAAATTTTTCCTTTTTAAACTGTAAAATTCAAGGGTTTTGAATGTACTCATAAAAGTCACTATTTAAATTTAGAATATTTTTATTACCCCAAAAAGAAAACCTATACCCATTAGCAGTCATTTTCTCTTGCCCCATCCCAACAAGCTCTGGAAACCAGTATTCTACTTTCTTTGCCTATTTTGAACATTCCATGTAAATGGAATCATAAATATGTGGCCTTTTCAAGGCTCATCCATGTTAACAGCATGAATCAGAACTTCGTTCCTTTTTTTATTGAAGTATAGCTGATTTACAATGCTATGTCAGATTCTGGTATATGACAAAGTGATTCAGTTATATACATAAATTTTTCCACTAGAATTTATTACAAGATATTGAATATGGTTCCCTCTGCTATACAGTATATCTTTGTTGTTGTCTATTTTATATATAGTAGTATGTAACTGCTAATCTCAAATTTCTAGTTTGTCCCCACTTTTTCCCTTTGGTAACTATGAGTTGGTTTTCCATGTTTGTCTGTTTCTGTTATGTAAATAAGCTCATTTGTATCCTATTTGAGATTCCACTGTTTAGCCATCTATTTGCCATGAAGTGATGGGACCAGATGCCATGATCTTAGTGTTCTGAATATTGAGCTTTAAGCCAACTTTTTCACTCTCCTCTTTCACTTTCATCAAGAGGCTTTTCAGTTCTTCTTCACTATCTGCCATAAGGGTGGTGTCATCTGCACATCTGAGGTTATTTATATTTCTTCCAGCAATCTTGATTCCAGTTTGTGCTTCATCCAGCCCACTGTTTCTCATGGTGTACTCTGCATATAAGTTAAATAAGCAGGGTGACAATATACAGCCTTGATGTACTCCTTTCAGTCTGTTGTTCCATGTCCGGTTCTAACTGTTGCTTCCTGACCTGCATACAGATTTCTCAAGAGGCAGGTCAGGTGGTCTGGTATGCCTATCTCTTTCAGAATTTTCCACAGTTTATTGTGATCCACACAGTCAAAGGTTTTGGCATAGTCAATAAAGCAGAAATAGATGTTTTTGTGGAACTCTCTTGCTTTTTTGATGATCCAGTGGATGTTGGCAATTTGATCTCTGGTTCCTCTGCCTTTTCTAAATCCAGCTTGAACATCTGGAAGTTCACAGTTCACATATTGCTGAAGCCTGGCTTGGAGAATTTTGAGCATTACTTTACCAGCGTGTGAGATGAGTGCAATTGTGCGGTGGTTTGAGCATTCTTTGGGATTGCCTTTCTGTGGGATTGGAATGAAAACTGACCTTTTCCAGTCCTGTGGTCACTGCTGAGTTTTCCAAATTTGCTGGCATATTGAGTGCAGCACTTTCATGGCATTGTCTTTCAGGATTTGAAATAGCTCAGCTGGAATTCCATCACCTGCATTAGCTTTGTACACAGTGGTGCTTCCTAAGGCCCACTTGACTTCACATTCCAGGATGTCTGGAACAATCACACCATCGTGATTATCTGGGTCATGAAGATACTTTTTGTATAGTTCTTCTGTGTATTCTTGCCACCTCTTAATATCTTCTGCTTCTCTTACCATTTCTGTCCTTTATTGAGCCATCTTTGCATGAAATATTCCCTTGGTATCTCTAATTTTCTTAAAGAGATCTCTAGTCTTTCCCACTCTATTGTTTTCCTCTATTTCTTTGCACTGATCACTGAGGAAGGCTTTCTTATCTCTCCTTGCTATTCTTTGGAACTCGGCATTCAAATGGGTATATCTTTCCTTTTCTCCTTTGCTTTTGGCTTCTCTTCTTTTCACAGACAGTCATTTTGCTTTTTTGCATTTCTTTTTCTTGGGGATGGTCTTGATCCCTGTCACCTGTACAATGTCACAAACCTCCATCCTTACTTCATCAGGCACTCTGTCTGTCAGATCTAGTCCCTTGAATCTATTTCTCACTTGTACTGTATAACTGTAAGGGATTTCATTTAGGTCATACCTGAATGGTCTAGTGGTTTTCCCTACTTTCTTCCATTTCAGTCTGAATTTGGCAATAAGGAGTTCATGATCTGAGCATGTCAGCTCCTGGTCTTGTTTTTGCTGACTGTATAGAGCTTCTCCATCTTTGATTGCAAAGAATATAATCAATCTGATTTTGGTGTTGACCATCTGGTGATGTCCATATGTAGAGTCTTCTCTTGTGTTGTTGGAAGAGGGTGTTTGCTATGACAACAAACAGTGGAAACAGTGGCAGACTTAATTTTCTTGGGCTCCAAAGTCACTGCAGATGGTAACTGCAGCCATGAAATAAAAAGACACTTGCTCCTTGGAAGAAAAGTTATGACCAACCTAGACAGCTGCCAACAAAGGTCCATCTAGTCAAGGCTATGGTTTTTCCAGTAGTCATGTATGGATGTGAGAGTTGGACTATAAAGAAAGCTGACTAGCAAAGAATTGATGCTTTTGAACTCTGGTGTTGGAGAAGACTCTTGAAAGTCTCTTGGACTGCAAGGAGATCCAACCAGTCTATCCTAAAGGAAATCAGTCCTGAATGTTCATTGGAAGGACTGATGTTGAAGCTGAAACTCCAGTAATTTGGCCACCTGATGTGAAGAGCTGACTCATTGGAAAAGACCTGATGCTGGGAAAGATTGAAGGCAGGAGGAGAAGGGGATGACAGAGGATGAGATGGTTGGATGGCATCACCGACTCAATAGACATGAGTTTAAGTAAACTCTGGGAGTTGGTGATGGACAGGGAGGCCTGGCATGCTGCAGTCCATGGGGTCACAAAGAGTTGGACATGACTGAGTGACTAAACTGAACTGAGATTCCACACAGGAATAATATTATATGATGCTTGTCTTTCTGTGTCTGACTTGTTATATCTAGGACTATCCATGTTGCTGCAAATGGCATTATTTCATATTTTATAGCTGAATAAAACTTTGTATATATACCACATCTTTTTTATCCATTCATTTTTGGACATTCAGTTTGCTTCAATGTCTTGGCTATTGTAAATAGTGCTACTATAAAAATGGGGATGCGTGGAACTTTTCAAATTAGTGATTTTCTTCTGGATTTATGTCAGGGAGTGGGTTGCTGGATTGTATGTAACTCTATATTTAGTTTTCTAAGGAACCTCTATACTGTGTTCCATACTGGAGTGGGTTGCCATTCCCTTCTCCAAGGGATCTGTCCGACCAGGGGATAGAACCTGGATCTTTTACATTGCAGGCAGATTCTTTACTATCTCAGCCACCAGGGAAGCCCATTAAGCTCCAGTATTTTGGTTATCTGATGTAAACAGATGACTCATTGGAAAAGTCCCTAATGCTGGGAAGGATTGAGGGTAGAAGAAGAGGGCGTCAGAGGATGGGATGACTGGACAGCGTCAGCAGTGCAATGAACATGAACTTGGGCAAATTCCAGGAGATGGTGAGGGACAGGGAGACTTGGCATGCTACAGTCCAAGGGGTCACAAAGAGTTGGATATGACTGGGCAACTGAACAACAACAAAATACTGTTTTCCATAGTGGTGGCACTGATTTACATTCCCAACAATAATGTGGGCGGTGGGGGTTCCCTTTCCTCCACACCTTCTCCAGCATTTATCTGTAGCGTTTTAATGATTGCTATTCTGATCAGTGTGACGTGATACTTCATTGTAGTTTTAATTTACATTTCTCTAATAACAAATGATGTTGAACATCTTTTCAAGTGTCTATTGGCCATCTATATGGCTTTGGAGAAATATCTGTTGAGCTCTTCTGCCCATTTTTAAAATTAGGTTGGCTTTTTTTGTTGTTACTGAGTTGTATGAACTGTGTGCATATTTTGGAAATTAACCCCTTGCTGGTCACATCATTTGCAAATATTTTCTTCCAATCCATAGGTCAGTTTTACATTTTGTTTATGGTTTCCTTTGCTGTACAAAAGCTTATAAATTTGATTAGGCTCCATTTGTCTATTTTTGCTTTATTTCTATTGCCTTAAGAGACTGACCTAAGAAAACATTACTGTGATTTATGTCACAGAATGTTTTTCCCATGTTGTCTTCTAGGAGTTTATGATGTCATATATATTATATTTAAGTCTTTAAACCATTTTGAGTTCATTTTTGTGTATGGTAAGAAGGAGTATTCTAACTTCATTGATTTACATATGGCTGTCCTGCTCTCCCAACACCGCTTGTTGAAAAACCACCTCTTCTCCATTGTATATCTTGCCTCCTTTGTCAAAGATTAATTGACCATAGGTGTCTGGGATCTATTTCTGAATTCTCTATTCTGTTCCATCTCTGTCACAATTCCATGCTGTTTTGATTACTGTAGCTTTGTAGTATTGTCTGAAATCTGGGAGAGTCATGCCTCCCAGTTTTGTTCTTTGTCCTCAGGATTTCTTTGGCAATTCTGGGTCTTCTATAGTTCCATATAAATGTTAGAATTATTTGTTTTAGTTCTGTGAGAGATGTCATGGGTAGTTTGGTACAGACTACATTAAATCTATAGACTGCTTTGGGTAGTATGGCCATACTACCAGTCCAAGAGCGTGGGCTATCTTTCTATTTTTTTCACATATCTTCAATTTCCTTTATTAATATTTTATTATTCACAGCGTATAAGTCTTTCACTTGCTTATTCAGGTTTATTCCTAAGTATTTTTGATGCAATTTTAAAAGGGATTGTTTTGCTTTCCCTCTCTATTGTTAATATAAAGAAATGCAACTGATTTCTGTATGGTAATCTAGTACCCTGCTGAAAAGTGAAACTGAAAGTCACTCAGTCGTGTCCGATTCTGTGACCCCATGGAATTCTCCAGGAAACAACACTGGAGTGGGTTGCCATGCCCTTCTCCAGAGGATCTTCCCAACCTGGGGATCAAACCCAGGTCTCCTGAGTTACAGGGAGATTCTTTACCAGCTGAGCCACTATCCTGCTACCTTGTTGAATTTGTTTATCAATTCTAGTAAGTTTTGGGTGGCGTCTTTAGGATGTTCTCTACATGGTATGTTGTTTGAATATAATGACAGATTTACCTTTTCCCTATCAATTCAAATACCTTTTATTTCTTTTTATGGTCTGATTTCTGTGGCTAGAACTTCCAATACTATTTTGAAGAGAAGTGGTGAGAGTGGGTATTCTGGTGCTTTAGATTTTAGGGGAAAGGCTATCAACTTTTCACCATCAAGTATTATGCTGGCTGTGGGTTTGTCATAAATAGCTTCTTATATTGAGATATGTTCCTTCTATATCCACTTTGGTAAGAGTTTTTTGTTTTTTGTTTGTGTCATGAATGGATACTGAATTTTATCAAATGCTTGGGGAGAAATGCTCTACATATGTCAATCAACTAGAAACCGTGACTACATGCATCGGGACCACCGACTGAGTGGAGTCAGGGACAGCTAGTTGGTCCTGCCAATCACACTTGGATCCATGCGATGTATCAATAGGATCCAGTTCCAAGAGTCCAGTTTGATTCAGATGCACATTCCCTGAGCTCCCCAGGACTGGACACAGTGAGGGAAGGTGAGTTGACTGTGGTGGGATCTCAACCCTAACAGGTGATGTAACAACTGAACACAGGATCCCCCAACCTCACTGATGCACCCTTCAAGGTCCAGAAGGTGCTCACCTCCTCCCTAACGACCACAAACACCTTCCTCATTGGTGTGGTGGTTGTGAAAACTGAGCACCCAGCAGCAGGCCCACAGACCACGGTTTACTAAATAGTACTTATTTCTTCTCCCTGGCTGATTCGGTGGCCCTACCCACAGCTCAGCCCTTTGTCCTTGTCACACCTGAACCCACAGGGCAGGTAACATGGTCTGCAGGCTGCTCCCCTCCTGCTGCTGGTTGCATCGCTTCATCCTCATGCTTACTGTGCAGCCCCGACCCAGCGGCTGCTCTCGCAGAGACCCCAGCTTGCTGTGTGGCAGGGCAGGGCCCAGGACCTGCCATTTGTCATCCTGGACTCACGTGGTTCCACACAGCTGTCTATCACTTCCACACACATCCTCCACCACAGGCTTGACCTATTTCTAAAGCTTTTCCCTAATACTCAATCATTGTTCCACTTGTTCTTTGAACATAAAGATCAAGCCATTCTGTCATCTGAGTTCACATTCCAGTTCTTCATCTTCTTTCCCTCCATTGCCATTACAGTCCTAGTCACATCGTCTTAGAGAATACTCTTTATTTGTCTTGATTTCATTATTTATAGGCAAAACAGAAAATCTGGATTTTGATAAGGAACTGTATGTACTATCACAATAGTAATTTCAGGCTGTGGAAGAGGTCTTCCACTTCAACTGCCTTAACTTAAAATTGAAACTCCATAAACTATTTCAACTGATTTCTCTTTTTGTCTGCTTCTTGGGGTCATCTGGCCAAATATCCACCATCAGAGGAAGTGACATCTTCAATGTAGAGGTCTGGAGAAAGAACTAAATATAAACAAATCATTTAATATCCTAGAGATTTTTTCTTCTGGAGCAATACATACTGGCAAATAAAATATATAAACTACAAATTCAGTACAAGGGGAATGCATTCAAAATTCTATGTACCACCTTTCTTGCCTAATCTTCCCAGAAGAGTCAGTTACTGTCACAAAACCCAGGTTTCCTCTAGATCGTTCCAGAGATTGTATGTGTGTGAGCAAATGAAAGCAAAATATACATATTTCACAGCATCTGTTTTTATTCACTTTAATAACATCAATCCATAAATACCTACTTATATTCTTTTTACTTCACTCTTTTCAATACTTCTATTACATTAAATACTTACTACATTTTATGAATATAATTATCTAGGATCCTGGCAACTAAATGAAGTTGAGCTGAGTATAATTTTCTTCTTCTCTTTTGCTATTACAGGGAAAGAAACATGCTGCAATGAATGTTTTTGTCTAAAATCCCTCATCTGCAATCCCAAAGCCCAAACAGCTTAAAAAACTGAGTCTTCAAATTACTAGCACATTCATTTGGCACCTAAATTAACATGAGGCTATCTATAGTCTTTATACTACTTAATGTGACTTCATAAATCTTTTTCAAACACATTACTAGGTTTGATTATAGGTAGATATTTCAGCTCCCACTAGAGTTGTTACAAAAACTACTGTACTGTGTTCAGTTCAGTCGCTCAGTCATGTCCGACTCTTTGCAACCCCATGAATCGCAGCACGCCAGGCCTCCCTGTCCATCACCAACTCCCGGAGTTGACTCAAACTCATGCCCATTGAGTTGGTGATGCCATCCAGCCATCTCATCCTCTGTCGTCCCCTTCTCCTCCTGCCCTCAATCTTTCCCAGCATCAGGGTCTTTTCCAGTGAGTCAGCTCTTCGCATCAGGTGGCCAAAGTATTGGAGCTTCAGCTTCAACATCAGTCCTTCCAATGAACACCCAGGACTGATCTCCTTTAGGATGGACTGGTTGGATCTCCTTGCAGTCCAAAGGACTCTCAAGAGTCTTCTCCAACACCACAGTTCAAAAGCATCAATTCTTCAGTGCTCAGCTTTCTTCACAGTCCAACTCTCATATCTATACATGACCCCTGGAAAAACCATAGCCTTGACCAGATGGACCTTTGTTGGCAAAGTAATGTCTCTGCTTTTTAATATGCTATCTAAGTTGGTCATAACTTTCCTTCCAAGGAGTAAGCATCTTTTAATTTCATGGCTGCAGTCACCATCCGCAGTGATTTTGGAGCCCCAAAAAATAAAGTCTGACACTATTTCCACTGTCTCCCCATCTATTTCCCATGAGGTGATGGGACCAGATGCCATGATCTTAGTTTTCTGAATGTTGAGCTTTAAGCCAACATTTTCACTCTCCTCTTTCACTTTCATCAAGAGGCTTTTCAATTCCTCTTCACTCTCTGCCATAAGGGTGGTGTCATCTGCATATCTGAGGTTATTGATATTTCTCCTGGCAATCTTGATTCTGGCTTGTGCTTCCTCCAGCCCACTGTTTCTCATGATGTACTCTGCATATAAGTTAAATAAGCAGGGTGACAGTATACAGCCTTGATGTACTCCTTTCCCTATTTGGAACCAGTCTGTTGCTCCATGTCCAGTTTGAACTGTTGCTTCCTGACCTGCATATAGGTTTCTCAAGAGGCAGGTCAGGTGGTCTGGTATGCCCATCTCTTTCAGAATTTTCCACAGTTTATTGTGATCCACACAGTCAAAGGCTTTGGAATAGTCAATAAAACAGAAATAGATGTTTTTGTGGAACTCTCTTGCTTTTTTGATGATCCAGTGGATGTTGGCAATTTGATCTCTGGTTCCTCTGCCTTTTCTAAAACCAGCTTGAACATCTGGAAGTTCACAGTTCACGCATTGCTGAAGCCTGGCTTGGAGAATTTTAAGTATTACTTTGCTAGCGTGTGAGATGAGTGCAATTGTGTGGTAGTTTGAGCACTCTTTGGCATTGGCTTTCTTTGGGATTGGAATGAAAAATGACCTTTTCCAGTCCTGTGGCCACTGCTGAGTTTTCCAAATTTGCTGGCATATTGAGTGCAGCACTTTCATGGCATTGTCTTTCAGGATTTGAAATAGCTCAACTGGAATTCCATCACCTGCATTAGCTTTGTTCACAGTGATGCTTCCTAAGGCCCACTTGACTTCACATTCCAGGATGTCTGGCTCTAGGTGAGTGATCACACCATCATGATTATCACATTGTGTGCACTTATTTATTTCTGAAATCCAAGCAATTTTACATACTGAAGTACATTCAGCCCTAAGGTTTTAGATAAGTTACAGTGGCCCTGCACAGATAACTCTGTCCATATTTTTGAGTTGTATCTTTAGGATAAATCTTCAAAGGTGCAATTGCTAAAGATATGTGCATTTTTAATTTTGATAGATGTTGTCAATTAGTTCTTCAAAGGAGTACATAATGTATATCACAAATAATATTATATGAAAACACCTGTTCTTTCACATGCTGAAAAAAACCTATTTATGTTTGCTAATATGATCAGTGAAAGATGACAACTCATATTCTTTCAATTAAAGCTCAAGTTCATTTATATGGGTGAGATTAAGCATCTTTAAAATTTACTGTTGATTTACATACTGCATTCTTTAGTAGTTAGGTTAGTTACCCCAGTGGCTCTCCATATGTGTTATAAATACTTTTCCAAATTGTTTGTGCTTTAATTTTATTTATGATAATTGTATAGAAAGTGTTAATTCTTTTGTAATTATGTTCTTCATCATTGATCTATCTGGAATTTGATGTAAGGAATTATTTGTAACAAATTGTCACAAAGATAGCAATATAAAACAATACAAATGCAGTATCTCCCAGTTTCGTAGGTCAGAAGTCCAGCATAGCTCATGTGGATTCTCTGCTCATAGGATCACAGGACTAAAATCGAGACATTAGCTGGATAAATCTTTCTCTGGAGGCTCTGGGTAGAATCCAAATCCAAATTCACTTAGGCCCTTGGCATAATTTAGCTCCTTGCATGGTGGATCCAAAGTCTCGGATTCCTAGTTGTCAGGTACGGGGCCAACCTTGGCTGGTAAAGGCCACCCATCATCTCTTGTCACATGGCCCTTTCTACAACACTATAACTTCCTCCTTCAGAGTCCACAGGAAAGCATCTACTGCAGCTTCATATCTCCATGACTAGATGAAAAACTAAGACCTCCAAGAAGGCCTGAAGGCTTTGGATCAAGGTCAGTTCTCTCTCCCTCCCATCATTCTTCCAACCAAACCAAGTAAGAAATCCCTAGTTGTTAATACTTGCAGAGACTTGGCACCTTTTCACTAGATAAGCTAATTTCAAGCTGCTGCAACCTGTGAACAACTGGCTGAACTGCTGAAAGTGACAGAGAAGTCAGGAGAATAGAAATTGAGATATCTAAAGAAATCATTTATTTTAAGCTGTTAAATTGTTACGTATAGGATGGTTGTTACAATACTACTGTTTTATTCATATCTCTATGCTTTCATTAACTCCAATGTTTTCATCTTGGTTTTTATTTTGTTTATGTAGATATTTTGATTTCTGAACACCCAGAAGAACAATCTGGGCATCATAGTTCTATCCCTATACATACAATCATTGATCCATTCTCCTAATAATAAGCTACCAGCAATCTCTGACTGGTTGTGCTTGCTCACCTGCAATGCAGGAGACACAAGAGACACAGATTCGCTTGCTGGGTCAGGAAGATCCACCGGAGAAGGAAATGACAACCCATTCCAGTATTCTGGTCTGGGAAATCCCATGGACAGAGGAGCCTGGTGGGCTCCAATCCATGGGGTCGCAATAGTTGGACATGACTTAGCAACTAAACCACCACCACCATCTCTGACTGGTCACTTGACATTTTCTCATCCATTTCTACCCTGAACTTTAAAATCTAGCTTTGATGCCCTTCATGTGACTAAACTATGTTGTAGATAGCCAAAAATAAAGTGAGTTAACGTTGTGTTTTGTCACTAAAATGTGTTCGAATCTTTGTGACTCTATGGATTGTAGCTCACCAGGTTCCTCTGTCCATGGGATTTTCCAGGCAAGCATACTGGAGTGAGTTGCCATTTCCTTCTCTATGGGATCTTGTCGACCCAGGGGTCAAACCTTTATCTCCTGTGTAATCAGGTGAATTCTTTACCACTCAGTCACCGGGCAAACCTCAGAGTTACGGTCCACCACTGGAAAGCTCGATGAGGATGGGATTCAAGCTTGCATGTGCAGAGCACGATGGGTTAGCAGTCCGTCACCTCAACCACTTGGCCACCTCGCCAGCCCTTTATAAAAGAGAACTTCCACATCTTGAAATCATATATAAGCCTCTGTGTCCCTGTCTTTTGAAGAAAAAGGCTTTGACTTGAGTTTCACGGGCTCCCTCTGAGTCTCAAAAGGCTGGCTCAAGAGTTAATGAGTAGGAAATGTGAAAAGGTAGAAATAAGGATAGCTGTTAGGCTGGCAAACTGTTAACAATCTAGACTATAAACCAGCCACATAGCAGAATCACTGAACTCCCAGTTCCCTCAAAGACATAAAGTCCTGACATATATTCCTAAGTTGTTTTATGGGAAGTAGACCCCCACCAGATGAAAACTGCTGACTGTAGGCACATAATTGTGACTTTAGACCAGTTGAAATGAGAAAGTTGATGGTCCTTGAAAATTCATCTTTTTACCAACCAATCCAAGGATTATGCACAAGCTGATTATGTGTACACTGCAGCCACCTCCCTCATACTGCTTTTAAGATGCCTTTCCTGAAAGCCTTTGGGGAGTCCGGGTGTTTTCAGCATGAGATGTCCATTCTGCTTGCTTGGTGCCCTGCAATAAATGTTGTACTATCCTTCACCACAACCTAGTGTCAGCAGATTGGCTTTCCTGCACACAGATGGTTGGACCCAAGTTTGGTTCAGTAGTTTTTGGGGATCATGAAGGGACCTCTGTCCCAAGGGAGCACTTCACATGTGACACATCAGCCCCCAGTTGGTGGCAGCTTTCTGATTCTGTCCAGAATTTTTGTCTTAGGAAATGTCCCGAGTGCTGGCCACTGACTAGGCATCATTGGCCCAGGGCTTGTTCAGTTCTGTGGTAAAGGAAATGAGCTCCTGGTCTTGGTCTGATCTGTAAGATATCTCTGGTAAATGTTAAAACCTTGAGTGTACTGATACAAGGGTATACCTTCCTTCTAGCATACCACAATTGGAGGTTTTCCTTTGTGGAGTGCAAGGTGTAGAACGTACTCATTTGGGTTTGAGGAGAAGGCTGTGTTAACTGGATTTCCCACTCTGGACTGAGGACTTCCTCAGCCATCTGGTACACCCTGAGCAGCAACTGGGAAAATCTGTTAAGACTGAGGCTCATCTGGATCCTAGGCTGGTACAGTAGGTAGGATCACTTCCCTGTCACATTAGGGAACCGCAACCCTGAGGCCACTGAACAGTTTATCCAGCCCTGGTTTGTTACTGGTAAATAGTACATTCCTAGAAAGAGAAAGGTTTTTTATTTAATACTGCATGAACACAATGTTCTTTAAACTCCAAATAAAAATGGCAAACCTGGACCTCATTTCCTTCAATACTTTATTGAAGTATAGTTGATTTACAATGCTGTGTTAGTTTCTATACCTTAGAAACTAAGGTATAGCAAAGTGAGTCAGCTAAATATAAATTATATATATGTAACTATATATATTCTCTTTTCTATTCTTTTCCATTATATTACCAGATATTGAATATAGTTCCCCATGCCATATAGTAGGACCTTTTTCTATATCTATTTTATATATAGTAGTTTGTATCTCTGGGTCAGGAAGATCCCCTGGAGAGGGAAATTGCAACCCACTCCAGTATTCTTGCCTGAGAAATTCTATGGACTGAGGAGACTGGCAGGCTACAGTTCATGGGGTTGCAAAGAGTCAGACATGCCTGAATGACTAAACAACAAAGTTTGTATTAGCTAACCCAAATCTCCTAATTTATCCTGTCCTGGCCCTTTCCCTTCAGTAAACAGAAATTTGTTTTCTATGTCTGTGTGGCTGTTTGTTTTATAAATAAATTCATTCGTATCGAAAGAGCTAATGGTTAGAGAGGCCAGGGTCCCCTAAGCAGGAGGAGGAAATAAACTGCAAGTGGCAGACTTTTTTTTCTCTCTTCTCTGCTGCTGCTAAGTCACTTCAGTTGTGTCCGACTCTGTGCGACCCCATAGATGGCAGCCCACCAGGCTCCCTTATCCTTGGGGTTCTCCAGGCAAGAACACTGGAGTGGGTTGCCATTTCCTTCTCCATCTCTCTACACAGGATTAAAGGAGGCTCCTTTGATCCTGTGTTGCCATGACAACAGTTGGGTTCACCTGAAACTATTTATCAAACCTTGAGTTGCTAATGTCTCAGCAAACAATACATCTTACTCAGGGAAATGTTCTTAAGCTATGTTAATGAAACTATGTATTTGCTTGGGAATCTGCCTTTCTTGAAGACTCATGTCAATTGTTTTATGGCCAGAGATGACTCCCCTTCTGCCGATTCCATCTCAGAATGCATGTGGTAGGAGAGGAGCCTGGTGCAACTCTCAGTCTTGAGGGGTTTCTTTTATCTATGATTCAGTTCAGTTCAGTTCAGTCACTCAGTCGTGTCCGACTCTTTGTGACCCCATGAACCTCAGCACGCCAGGCCTCCCTGTCCATCACCAACTCCCGGAGTTTACTCAAACTCATGTCCATCGAGTCGATTAGCAGCTTGCTAACAAGTACATAATGCTTTACTAAAAACTAGCAAGGGGGCACTCTTTCTGTCCCCTTCTGATGTCTATGTCGGATTTCTCCATCCCTTTACACTTTAATAAAACTTTGCTACACAAAAGTTTTATGTGCAGCATACTACTACTCAAGGCTGAGTGATCAAGCCTTGTCTCTGGTCCCAGATCAAAATCCTCTCCTCTGGAGGCCATTCAAAGTTCATGGCAGTAACCTTTCAGTGTCATATTTTATATTGCACATATAAGTGATATATATGATATTTGTCTTTTTCTGACTTATATGATAATCTCTAGGTCCATGTATGTCACTGAAAATGTCATTACTTTATCCTTGTTTTAATGGATAAACAGTATGCCATTGTGTGTGTGTGTGTGTGTGTGTGTGTGTGTATATTTGTGTGTCTACGGTACCTTTATCCATTGATTTAACAATGGACATTTAGGGGGTTTCTGTATCCTGGCTGTTTAAATAGTACTACAGTAAAGATTGGGGTACATGTATCTTTTTAAATGAGATTTTTTGTCTTTTCCAGATACATAGCCAGGCATGGGATTGCTGAATCATATGGTAATTGTATCATTAGTTCTTTAAGGAACCTCCATACTGTTTTCCATAGTGGCTGCACCAATTTATTGATAAAATATAGGAGTATAGGGTTCTTCATACCCGCTCCAGCAATTATAATTTGTAGGCTTTTAATGATGGCCATTCTGACTAGGGCTTCCCTGGTAGCTCAGCTGGTAAAGAATTTGCTTGTAATGCAGGGGACCTGGTTTGATCCCTAGGTTGGGAAGATCCCCTGGAGGAGGGCATGGCAACCCACTCTAGTATTCTTGCCTGGAGAATCCCCATGGATAGAGGAGCCTGGCAGGCTCCAGTCCCTGAGGTCACAAAGAGTCAGACACGACTGAGTGACTAAGCACACATTCTGACTAGCAGGAATTGGTACATCATTGTAGTTTTGATTTTCATTTCTGTAATAATTGCCAATGTTGATCATCTTTTCATGTGCCTATTCATCCCTGGTGGTTCAGTGGTAAAGAATCTGCCTGCCAATGCAAGAGATGCAGGTTTGACCCCTGGGTCTGGAAGATCCCCTGGAGAAGGAAATTGCAACCCACTCCAGTATTCTTGCCTGGAAAATCCCATGGACAGAGGAACCTGGCAGGCTACAGTCCATGGGGTCACAAAGAGTTGGATAGGACTGAGCAACTAAACAATAAATTCATCACCTGTATGTTTTCTTTGGAGAAATATCTACTTAGGTCTTCTCCCCATTTTTTTTTTTAATTAGGCTGTTTGTTTTTTCTTGTAACTGAGTTGTCTGAGCTTTTTATATTTTGGAAATTAAGGCTTTGTCAGATGCATCATTTACTAATATTTTCTCCCAGAGTGTAGGTTATCTTTTCATTTTGTTTATGGTTTCCTTTTCTGTGCAAAAGGTTATGTTTTACTAGGTCCCATGTGTCAATTTTTGCTTTCCACTACTTTGGGAGATGAGCAGAAGAAAATATTGCTACAATTTATGTCAGAAACTGTTTTGTCTATGTTCTCTTCTAGGAGTTTTATGGTGTTATGATATCTTACACACACAGTGCCACAGGGCAGTAAGTGAGTTTCATTCATTAATATGTAGAAATTTCTTTGTCATTTAGTTGCAGATATTTTCTAATTTTCAATATTCCTTGACCAAGCAGTTTAAAAGTAGTAAAAGAGGTTTATTAATTTTTTTTCCTTTGTTTTGGTTACCTTCTTGTAAATGATGTATGGCATGGTTTGAATAATACACATTTTTAATACCTGTTGAGATTTACTTTGAGGTCTAGTTTTCTATAGGTTCATGAATTGTTATATATTAATTTGAATATATATGGTTATCCAACTAGTAAGTTATAGATACATATTCATCAGGTCAAGCTTATTAACTGTTATATCTTCCATATGCTTACTATTTTTTGCATGATTAATAAAACAATAAGTGATGTCTATTAAAATTATCTATTAAACTTTTGGAATTTATCAATTTATCCCTGAAATTTATAATTCTGTAAACTGCTTTTTATATTTTAAGCATTAAATGTACACATGAATTTATATCTATATAAATTCATATATATGAATTTATATATTTATATTTATGTATATAAAACCTCTCAGTGTTTTAAACTTGTCATTTAGCCCTTAAAAATGCTTTTGTATTTTATCTGATATTAATATAACTAAACAAGCTTACTAACTTTTATTAATATTTGCCAAGCATATATTTTCTTATCCTTTTACTTTTGACCTTTACATAAATCATCCTGTTATAGTAGTTGGCTGTGTTAAAAAAAATATTTAACCAGCTCTAGTAATTGCTTAACTAACTAGCTTAAAATAAATAATGCAGCTATGAACATTAGGTATGAATGTATCTCTTTGAATTAGTGTTATGGGTTTGTTTTTTAGATATTTACTCAAGAATAGAAATCCTGCATCATATGATAGTTCTCTTATAGATTTTTGAGAGCATTTGAATACATTTTAAAACTAATTTGGGATCTTCATTCATCTTGTTTTTTCTTAGTACCATAATCAGCTTCTTCCCCTTTCTAATTTATTATATTTTTGGATGGCTTGGGTATTCTTTTTCTTTGTGCCTCTGTTGGTATGGAAATTGCATATTTTATTTCTGTATAGTAACATTACCATTAAAAATGTAGTAAGTATGTCAGATAGTTAACGTCTAAAGGGACTATGATTTGTTTTCCATTTTAGGGAAACTGGATGAAATGACTCAGAAAATATGTAGAACTAACCTACTGACATATCATAAATGACTTGAAGTCAGAATTTAGTTCATGTTTAAAATCTCCTTTTGGGTACTTAATGTGGAACAGAATTAAGTAATAGGTTATATTGACAGCACATGTATTACAATACATTATGATGTGTGCACACATATATTAGGATATAATCTCACAATTTGGCAAGGTAAGCATCAAATATTTAAAATTAAATTGAGGTATAAATTGAAGCAACCTGCCCAAAGTCATGAATTTGACTCAGTGTCTGCCCAGTCCCAGAGCCCATGCTCCTCCCTCCAAACACTCCCACTTGGCCTGATGTTGCTCCAATGTGATGACTCAACAATTCAGAAAACAGAGTAGGAAAAGTGGCCAAGATGGCACAATAGAAAAGCCCCTGACCTCACCTCCTCTCACGAGCACACCAAAGTTACAACTATCAGCAGAACAAACATCAGTGACAAAGACAGGACCCACCAGAAAAGGTCTTCTGCAGCTAAAGACAGAGAAGGAATCACAGTGAGAGAGGTGGGAGAGGCGGATTCACAGTATACTGAAATCACATGTAACATCTGGGTGGCTGACCCACAGTTGGAGGATTATATTGCAGAGGTTCGCCCACAGGAGTAAGCGTTCTGAGACCCATGTCAGGCTCTCCAGCCCAGGCTTCTGGCACTGGGAAGATGAGCTCCCAGAGCATTTGGCTTTGTAGGCCACCAGGGTTTAACTGCAGAAGCCCCATGGGACTGGGGGAAATACACACATCACTTTTAGAGGGCACACACAAAATCCAGTGCACACTGGGGCCTAGGACAAAAGCAGTAACTTAACAGGAGCCTGAGCCAGACCTGCCTGCTGGTCTTGGGGAGCGCTGGTGAGGCGAGGGCAGCTGCAGTTCACCCCAGGAAAAGACGCTGGTGGGAGCCATGCTGAGGACCATGCAGCACATTAACGATCCTGGCATCTTGGACCATTAATGCCAAGACCTGGCCCCCATCCAACAGCCTGTAGGTTCCAGTGCTGGGACACCTCAGGCAAAAGAACTAAATGGGCAGGGACACAGTCCCACCCATTAGGAGACAGGCTGTGTAAAGACTAAAGAGTCCACAGCAAAAATAAGGTGTAAAATATATATCAAAAACAGTAATCATGAGGGAAGGAGAATACAAATGCAAGGTATTTAAAATGCCTTTGAAATTAACATATCAGCAACTTAAACAATCATATATAGAGAGACTGCTAACTAAAAACCTCGTCATAACTATAAACCTAGAATCTATAATATATATACAAATTAAAAAAGGATTCTAAACATAATACAAACACAAGAAAGAGGAAAAAAGATCTACAAAAACAAACCCAAAACAATGAACAAAATGGAAACAAGAACACTGATATTGATAATCACCTTAAATGTAAATAGACTAAATGTTCCAACAGAAAAGACACAAACTGCCTGAATGTATACAAAACCAAGACCCATAGATATGCTGCCTACAAGAGACTCCCTTCAAATCTAGAGATACATACAGACTCAAAGTGATGGAAATATGGAAATATTGATATTTCCATTTCCATGCAAATGGAAATCAAAGGAAAGCTGGAGTGCCAATACTCATATCAGACAAAATAGATTTTAACATGAAGATTGTGATAAGAGACATAGATGGGCATTACATAATCATCAAGGGATCAATCCAAGAAGACATCAGTTCAGCTCAGTTCAGTAGCTCAGTCATGTCCGACTCTTTGCGACCCCATGAATCGCAGCACACCAGGCCTCCCTGTCCATCACCAACTCCCAGAGTTTACTCAAACTCATGCCCATCGAGTCGGTGATGCCATCCAGCCATCTCATCCTCTGTCATCCCCTTCTCCTCCTGCCCCCAATCCCTCCCAGCATCAGGGTCTTTTCCAATGAGTCAAGTCTTCACGTGAGGTGGCCAAAGTATTGGAGTTTCAGCTTCAGCATCAGTCCTTCCAATGAACACCCAGGACTGATCTCCTTTAGGATGGACTGGTTGGATCTCCTTGCAGTCCAAGGGACTCTCAAGAGTCTTCTCCAACACCACAGTTCAAAAGCATCAATTCTTCAGTGCTCAGCTTTCTTCACAGTCCAACTATTACATCCATACATGACCCCTGGAAAAACTATAGCCTTGACCAGATGGACCTTTGTTGGCAAAGGCGTGCCTCTGCTTTTTAATATGCTATCTAGGTTGGTCATAACTTTCCTTCCAAGAAGTAAGCGTCTTCTAATTTCATGGCTTGCAGTCACCATCCACAGTGATTTTGGAGCCCCATGTATTTCCCATGAGGTGATGGGACCAGATGCCATGATCTGAGTTTTCTGAATGTTGAGCTTTAAGCCAACTTTTTCACTCTCCTCTTTCACTTTCATCAAGAGGCTCTTCAGTTCCTCTTCACTCTCTGCTATAAGGGTGGTGTCATCTGCATATCTAGGTTATTGATATTTCTCCCAGCAATCTTGATTCCAGCTTGTGCTTCTTCCAGCCCAGCATTTCTCATGATATACTCTGCATATAAGTTAAATAAGCATGGTGACAATATACAGTTTTGACTTACCCCTTTCCCTATTTGGAACCAGTCTGTTGTTCCATGTCCAGTTCTACCTGTTGCTTCCTGACCTGCATACAAGTTGGGCCTAATTAAACTTAAAAGGTTAAAAGCAAAGGAAACCATCAAGCAAACTATAGAATAGAAAATATTTAAAAATTGTGATTGACAAGGGGCTAATTTCCAATATATACAAATGGCTTATACAGTTCAATATTAAAACAAAATCAAACACCCCAACCAAAAAATGGACAGAAAACCCAAACAGGCATTTCTCCAAAGAAGACATATTGATGGCCAAAATGTATATGAAAAAAAACTCAACATGGCTACTTACTAGAGTAACGCAAATCAAAAGTACAATGAAGTATCACCTCACAGCAGTCAGAGTAGCCATCTTCAAAAATTCTACAAATAGTAAGTGCTGGAGAGGGTGTGAAAAAAATGGAATCCTCCTATGCTATTAGTGGGAATGTAAACTTCTCCACTATGGAGAAGAGTATGCAGGTTACTCAAAAAACTAAAAATAGTAACCCAATGATCCAGCAATCCCAGGCTTCCCTGGTGGCTCAGTGGGTAAAGAATCCACCTGCAATGCAGGAGACACAGGAGACACAGTTTGATTCCTGGGTTGGAAAGATCCCCTGGAGGAGGAAATGGCAACCCACTCCAATATTCTCGCCTGGAGAATCCCAGAGAGGAGTGGGGGTCCAGTCCACAGGGTTGTGAAGAGCTGGACCTGACTCAGAGACTGAACCCAACACCAGCAACCCCACTCCTGGGCATACATCTGGGGGAGGGAAACTAGCTGGGAAAGATGCATGCACCCCTGTGTCACAGCAGCACCGTGAGCCAAGACATCACAGCCTCCTGAACGTCCCCGACAGAGGAGTGGATAAAGGTGTGGTGTATAAAGTGCCCAGCTCACTGCCGCTCAGCCAGGAGAAAGGATGACTAATGCCATCTGCAGCAACAAGGACCTGGAGAGTGTCGTGAGTGAAGCGAGTCAGACAAATATCACAGGATATCACTTACATGCGTAATCTAAAAATCTGATGCGATGAACTGATTTAAAACATACACACAGATTCACAGAGACAGAGAACAAACTTGGGGTTAAGTAAGGGGATGGCGGGGGAGGGGGATTTAAATTAGCAGTTGGAGAATAACAGATACATACTACAAATAAACAACAGGCACAAACTACAAATAAATAAACAAGGAGCTACCATATGGCACAGGGAACTATACTCAGTAACTTGTAACTGTCTATAGTGGAAAAGAATCTGAAAAACTGAATATAGCTGAATCACTTTGCTGTGCACCTAGAAACTGTAAATCAACCATACTTTAATTAAAAAAAAAAATTCCAGAAACAGAGGCCACTTTCAGTCAGAGGGGATGTGGCCACTCAGTGCCTCACACAGTAATATTTCAACCATGCCACACTGGCTTATTAATCTCTAATAAATACTGTGTAGTCATCATTCTGAAAAAATGCTCTTTATTCATTCACATATATTACTGCCTTTAATTCTCACTTCATTTCCATGAACAGAGAACACAGAAAGATAATTATTCCACTTCACAGACAGAAAGCTTGAGATCCACAAAAATGTACTTCTTCCCAATTAACAGTGAGTAAACAGAAGAGTGAAAACCAGCTCTATGCTTCAGCTCTCTAACTTCACCCTTCTTTCTCAAAGAGAATGGAGAGTGGTCAGCTCTCATTTTCATTTATGTTTAAAGTTATTAAAAATATCTTTAGCAACAAACTCAGAGAAAGAATAACCAAAATTCCACACTTTAAAACATATAGACATTATATTTACATGTAATTTTTCATATCAACTCATTCAAAATATTACTCTATATTCCAGATGTTGGCTGAAACACCTAGGAATTTTAGCATTTTGTCTTGACATCATGCAAACTAGTCCTAATCACTTTCGACCACTACTGATACTGAGAGACATTCCACCAGTAATTATTCAATTGAAAAATCTGAGTAAATT
This sequence comes from Odocoileus virginianus, assembly GCF_023699985.2. Lineage (NCBI taxonomy): Eukaryota > Metazoa > Chordata > Mammalia > Artiodactyla > Cervidae > Odocoileus > Odocoileus virginianus. Next base: position 20,100,948 of record NC_069678.1, on the reverse strand, counting down.
CATTGAAACAATTTGAGTAAATTATTTTTGGTGCAGGATTACATTCACTAAAATATGTCATGGAAACAAGTTGGTCAGTAATACATTCGTAAACTGTGGTGAAGGTCAGGCCCACTATTAACATGGACTATCTCAATATCAAAAAAAGATACTTTTAAAATAAAGAGAAAATAATTCAGGTGGCCCAAATACATATACTTTTGTTACTATGATGATTAATAACATGGGCATCTGTATCAGGATTTTTAAATGTGGCACGTGGAGGAAGAAATAAGGTACAAAACCAGGGAAAACTACTTGTGAAGAACAAGGCTAAGATTGCTACTCAGAGAATGAGTAGTACGTCCTCCTTCTGGGGCAGGTGAAAGGAGAATCAGTATGTGTCTGTGTCATAATTATTCAAGTCAACACCTCATCCCATGAAGTAGAGCTTGTGCTCTTGCTGGCTGAACAAACGGATACTCAGTTGGGTGACTCTAGCACGACTTTGATGTGACATCATTCTTAGATATTGATAAAATATCAGATATTCTTTTCTCACATGCACACACACACATAATCACAGAGGTGATTCTGCGATGAAGAGACCATCAGAAATCAGTGTTTACCACAAATGCACATGGTCCAGCTCAGGAGAAACCCAAAAGGCACAGTATGTTTCAGAGAGCATCATTTTCAGTTCTGGTTATTGGTTTTCTGAATGGTGACCCTAATCTGCTTTTCAAGTTTCAGTAACTGTTGGTAAAATTTTTCAGCAGTGTCTTCATCTAGGTCCATCTGGAAAAGAAGCAAGATAGGCATGACTAGAAAGGAAAAATGAACAGTATTTGAATAAAAGGAATCCATTTAAATAACAGGTAAGAGAATCCAAAAAAGGCCTGGTGGGAAAGCTGCGGTGGAAGCCATGTGGGGAATGTTAGGAATCTTAACTTTTTTTTTTAATTACAGCTGATACTTAACCTCCTAGTAACTAACTTCTTTAGTAAAAGAGCTTTGATCTTAGCTGAACTCAGTGCCCTGTAGATGAAAGACTAAGTCTCCAGCCTTCACTGAAGCTAATGGTACCATGGACTAAATTCTGGCCAATGAGATATAAGTGGAAGTGTGTGGTACTGCACAGAACTCTCTTTAAAGGGAATGGGGCACCCCTTTCTTTCCCCCTTCTTCACACTGCTATTCTGAACCACAAGGATGCGGGCCGTACCTCAGGGATGGCAGGGGGACCCTGGATACCTGACAATTTGCAAAGCTGCCAGGCCAGCCCAAAGCTGCCATTCTCCAAACTGCTTTACATGCAAGAAATCTTAGCTTTTATCTTGTTTTATCCACTTTACTTTACATTCTTCTGTTTTATGTATGTAGAAAATTAATTTTAACTGATACAGTGTATGCAAAGCAAACTGCCAGCCCCCAAAGCTAAAAGGTTAAAAATTAAAGAAAACTTTAAAACATTTTGGAAAAACATTTACATTCAATCATGTTAGCATTTTTTTTCATGTTGTAACTGGAAGAGGAATTACAGCTCTCTTTAATTCAACCCAACATTTAAACAGCAGAAAGCTGACTTCCAAAAATTAATCGAAGGTTAACAACATTCTTCAATGCATTTCCAAGAAATGCTAATAGAGTCCTTTGGTTTATGGAATTAAACATTTTATCCCCTTGGGAAATCAGTCATTCCTTTGAGATCAATATATGTAAGTTAAAAAATTCTGAGGACCTAAAAGTAAGCTTATTAGTTTACAGTAGTGTTCCCAAGGTGGCTTCCCAGGTGGTGCTAGTGGGAAAGAACACGTCTGCCCATGCAGAAGACACAAGAGAGGTGGGTTCAATCCCTGGGTCAGGAAGGTCCCCTGGAGAAGGAAATGGCAACCCACTCCAGTATTCCTGCCTGGAGAATCCCATGGACAGAGGAGCCTGTAGGCTACAGTCCCTGGGGTCTCAAAGAGTTGAGTGAAACATGACTGAAGCAACTTAGCACACAGCACAGAGTTCCTAAAGTATTTCTTGGGATGTTGTTATGCATTCTTAAATTTTAAAAGGAAAGGAAAATGTCATACAGTCAAGAACAACTTAGAAACAGGAGGATGAAACATGTCAGGCATATTTCCTAACTCTATCAACTTCTCAAACCTTTGCTGGCATAATGTGCATTGTGCGGGTCTCTGAAAGGGGGGGAATACAAGGTGAAGCATTTCTCAAACTTACTTGGATGACAAATTGCTTTTTGCAAATCTTCTTAAGGAACTAGTATCTCACACAATATAGTATGGAAAACACTGGAGGTTCTTAGGTTCATTTTCAGTAAACATGTACTATGGGAAGTGGAGAGCATGGTTCCCTTTAGACCTCAAGCTACTGACATATAGATAAGGTCACTGTCAAGTATGACTCTGTCTTAGCTAACTTATTTGCTTCAATCTAATTTTCCAGCAAATTTGGAAAACTCAACAGTGCCACAGGACTGGAGAAGGTCAGTTTTCATTCCAATCCCAAAGAAAGGCAAGGTCAAAGAATGTTCAAATTGCCACACAATTGCACTCATTTCAAACACTAGCAAAGTAGCACTCAAAACTCTCCAAGCCAGGCTTCAACAGTTCATGAACAATGAACTTACAGATGTTCAAGATGGATTTAGAAAAGGCAGAGGAACCAGAGATCAAATTGCCAACATCCATTGGATCATCGAAAAAGTAAGAGCTCCAGAAAAACATCTACTTCTGCTTTATTGACTAGGCCAAAGCCTTTGACCATGTGGATCACAGCAAACTGGAAAATTCTGAAAGAGATGGGAATACCAGACCACCTGACCTGCCTCCTGAGAAATCTGTACGCAGGTCAAGCAGCAACAGTTGGAACTGGGCATGGAACAACAGATTGGTTCCAAATCTGGAAAGGAGTACATCATATTGTCAAAGTGCTTATCTAACTTATATGCAGAATACATCATGAGAAATGCTGGACTGGATGAAGCACAAGCTGGAGTCAAAATTGCCAGGAGAAATATCAGTAACCTCAGATATGCAGATGACACCACCCTTATGACAGAAAGCAAAGAACTAAAGAGCTTCTTGATGAAAGTGAAAGAGGAGAGTGAAAAAGTTGGCTCAAAACTCAACATTCAGAAAATTAAGATCATGGCATCTGGTCCCATCACTTCATGGCAAATAGATGGGGAAACAATGGAAACAGCGACAGACTTTATTTTCTTGGGATCCAAAATTATTGCAGATGGTGACTGCAGCCATGAAATTAAGACACTTGCTCCTTGAAAGAAAAGCTATGACCAACCTAGACAGTATATTATCAGAGACATTACTTTGCCAACAAAGGTCCATCTAGTCAAAGCTTTCGTTTTTCCAATAGGCATGTATGGATGTGAGAGTTGGACTATAAAGAAAGCTGAGCGCCAAAGAACTGATGCCTTTGAACTGTGGTATTGGAGAAGACTCTTGAGAGTCCCTTGGACTGCAAAGAGATCAAACCAGTCTATCCTAAAGGAAATCAGTCCTGAATATTCATTGGAAGGACTGATGCTAAAGCTGAAACTCCAATACTTTGACCATCTGATGTGAAGAACTGACTCATTTGAAAAGATCCTGATGCTGGAAATGATCGAAGGCAGGAGGAGAAGGGAACGACAGAGGATAAGATGGTTGGATAGCATCACTGACTCAATGGACATGAGTTTGAGTAAGCTCTGGAAGTTGCTGATGGACAGGGAAGCCTGGCGTACTGCAGTCCATGGGGTTGCAAGGAGTTGGACACGACTGAGTGAACTGAACTGAACTGAATTTTATTTTATGCCATTGCCTCCTCACAATAAGCTAGGCAGTCAAAAATGGGAGGCTGAAATAAACCTTACTCATGACAAAAATATAACAAAATTAATCCTTATGGGGTCAAAATAATTTTTTTCCACCTTCTACTATGTAACTATGTTTAATTTCATTTTAGATAACAAAGAATCTACAAAACACAGCACCCATGTTTCCAAACTCTGTACCCTGCCTCTTCAAATACCAAACTATTAAAACTAATAATTGTCACAAGTGGAACACAAAGGGAAGCTAACTTCACTCAGAAAGATGCTTTATATTTCATTCAACTTGGGTCACATTTCTTGAGCATGTGCCATGTGCAAGGTAACCTGCAAGGAAAGTGGTTGTAATCCCCTCCTTCACAGAGCTCCTTGGAGCAAGGAGCCCACTGCTGAATGAGTTCTACCCAGAACTGGCACAGGAGGTCAAAAAAAATCTAGCGTGGAAGCACCTGACCCAATGTAAAAGGTCAACATAAAAGCTGAGATCTTAAGAATAAATAGTAGTAATGAATCAGAAAAAAGATAGGTAAGAGCAGTTTAGGTGGAGAAAAGGTGTGCCAAGCTAAAAGGCAGGAGAGAGCAGAAAGAAACAAAAATAGACCAGTGTGATGACAGAGAGGGGAGACCCACAGAAGAGAAGCTGGGCAGCTGGTAGGGTGGTCGGGAACCCAGGGACCAGCCACCATCAGCCTCTTCGATGAAACAAAGGAAAGAGAGTCACCTTTTTGGACGTCACATAATTGCTTCCAAAGCCAGTGGTGGCACTCAGATATTTCACCAGGGGATTGAGAGACTCGGGCTTTTGGTGGAAAAGCCAGACCTGGAAAGGAAGAGGGTGTCAGTGACTCTTCTCTTCTGCCCACAGTGAGTGAGGCTGGAGGGGATTTTTAATCAGCACTTCAGAGAGTCCCAGACAAATTCTGACAACCCCCCTGAATAGCATCAGCTGATTGTGATGCTGGCATGCACCACTACTACAATTTGAAGAAAGAAAGAAAGAGCCCACTTAATAGTTTCCTTTGAAAATTTTTAAGCAGACGTTCCCGTATTTAACTGACTCTTCCCTTAATCCTCAAATTAAAGCTTAGGACATGTGAACTGAAGCTCACTCCAAGAGGATACTCAGCTGACACCACAGCAAAGTACAGGTCACTGATGTAATATTTAATTTTATTAATAGATGAGTAGGTACATGTACAACAATCAAAAGATGTACATGGTAGTCAAAACTCTTCCTCCCTTTCAGTTTTCTAGCCACCCAGTTCTCTCTGGAAGCAAGCACTCATGTTAGTATTCTGTATATTCTTCCAAAGAAAATGTATTTGGTTAAAAAAACAAATACATCCATTTCTCTTAGGCAAATGGAAGCAAAATATACACTATTCCACGCTTTACATTTTTTACTTGAACAACAGGCCTTGGAGATACTTTCAAACCAGTACATGAAAATTTCAATCTCTTTCAATAGCATCCTTCTATGGATGTGCCATAATTTACATAAAGTTTCCAACTAATATAGAAGTTTTTGCCAGTTTTTGCTATTACAAACATCACTGTGATGAATGATGACTAAATCATTCAATGTAAGTTTGAGGATATCTTATTTATCTTAAATAAGATAAATACCAAAGATGGCATTGCTAGGTTAAAGGTATGTGTATTTATTATATTGGATGATATCGCCAAACAGTCCTTGACAGAGGCTGTATCAGACTACTCTCTCCAGCAGTGTAGCAGAGTGCTCATTTCCCTAGACCCCTGCCAATACAGTATCAATACATTAAACTTTCTAATCTTTGCTAATCAGAGGTGAAAGTTTTTCATTATAGTTTTAATTTGCATTTCTCGAAGATTAGGCATTTCTTCATATGATTAAAAGTTTCAAAACTCTCTGTTCATGTCCTCTGCCCATTGTTCCAATAAGTTGTTTTCCTTGATTTGTTGACGTTCCTTAACAATTAAGAAAATTTAGTAATTTTAGTAAAATTACCAGTAAATTTAGTAAATTTTAGTAATGTTTAGTAATTAATTTACAATTAATCAAAATTGTAGTTTTGATTTGCATTTCTCTAATAATGGGCGATGTTGAGCACCTTTTCATGTGTTTGTTAGCCATCTGTATATCTTCTTTGGAGAAATGTCTGTTTAGGTCTTTTTCCCACTTTTCGATTGGGTTGTTTGTTTTTCTGGTATTGAGTTGTATGAACTGCTTGTTTTGTAAATTAATCCTTTGTCAGTTGTTTCATTTGCTATTATTTTCTCCCACCCTGAGGGTTGTCTTTTCACCTTGCTTATAGTTTCCTTTGCTGTGCAAAAGCTTTTAAATTTAATCAGGTCCCACTTGTTTCCTTTTGTTTTTATTTCTCTTACTCTAGGAGGTGGGTCATAGAGGATCTTGCTTTGATTTATGTCATCGAGTGTTCTGCCTATGTTTCCCTCTATGAGTTTTACAGTTTCTGGTCTTACATTTAGGTCTTTAATCCATTTTGAGTTTATCTTTGTGTGTGGTGTTAGGAATATTCTAATTTCATTCTTTTACATGTAGTTGTCCAGTCTTCCCAGCACCATGTACTGAAGAGGCTGTCTGCCTGATTGTATATTCTTGCCTACTTTGTCAAAAATAAGGTACCCATAGGTGCATGGGTTTATTTCCAGGCTTCTGTGTTGTTCTGTTGGTCTATATTTCTGTTTTTGTGTCAGTACCACACTGTCTTGATGACTGTAGCTTTGTGTATAATCTGAGGTCAGGAAGGCTGATTCCTCCAGCTCCAGTCTTCTTTCTCAAGACTGCTTTGGCTCCCCAGGGTCTTTTGTGTTTCCATATGAATTGTGAACTTTTTTGTTCTAGTTCTGTGAAAAATGCCATTGGTGATTTGATAGGGATCACATTGAATCTGTAGGTCACATTTGGTAGTATAGTCATTTTCACAATATTGCTTCTTCCTACCCAGGAACATGGAATCTCTCTCCATCTTTGATTTCTTTCCATCAGTACCTTATAATTTTCACCAGCTAGAATGGCCATCATCAAAAAGTCTACAGACAATAAATGCTGGAGAGGGTGTGGAGAAAAGGGAATGCCCTTGCACTGTTGGTGGGAATGTAAGTTGATACAGCCACTATGGAAGACGGTATGGAGGTTCCATAAAAAAACTAAGAATAAAACCACCATATGACCCAGCAATCCCACTCCTAGGCATTTACCCTGAGAAAACCCTGAGGAAACATGTGAAAAAGACACATGTATCCCATTGTTCATTGCAGCACTATTTACAATAGCTAGAACATGGAAGCAACCTAGATGCCCATTGACAGATGAATGGATAAAGAAGTTGTGGTACATATACACAATGGAGTATTACTCAGACATAAAAAGGAACGCATTTGAGTCAGTTCTGATGAGGTAGATGAACCTAGAACCTATTATACACAGTGAAGTTAGTCAGAAAGAGAAAGATAACTATCGTATTCTAATGCACATATACGGAATCTAGGAAAATGGTTCTAAGGGCAGCAATGCAGAAACAGACATAGAGAACAGACTTATGGACATGGGGAGAGGGGAGGAGAGGGCGAGATGGATGAAGAGAGTAACATGGAAACTTCCATTACCATATGTAAGATAGACAGCCAACAGGAATTTGCTGTGTGGCTCAGGAAACAAACAGGAGCTCTGTACCAGCCTAGAGGGCTGGGGTGGGGAGGGAGATGGGACGGGAGATTCAAAAGGGAGGGGGTACGTGTATGCCTACGGCTGATTCATGTTGAGGCTTGACAGAAAACAACACAATTCTGTAAAGCAAATACCCTTCAATAAAAAAATTTTTTAAAAAAGCAAGTGCTTTGTAAGCATAGGTGAAAGAGGGCTACATCTTTTGTTCTTTGCTTACACAAGGCCTCAAAATCTTTTTTTTCTTATTTTATTTTTTATTGAAACATAATGGCTTTACAATAGTGTGTTAGTTTCTGCTGTACAATGAAGTGAGAAGTTAATCAGCTATATGCTTATCAAGTTCTAGTGCTTTAGTTAAACTCCAAAAACTTTTTTGTACTGTTTTGTTTTCAACAGGATTTTATAATGAGAGCCAGGCATTTTATGGGAATGACCAGTGCATAAAATAAAATAAACTGTATAGCCTTTTCTTTGTGATAAAAAAAAAGAAAGAAAGAAAATTTAACCTTTATCTATGTTATGGGTAGCAAGTACTTTTCTTCCATTTTGTGGTAAATCTTTTGAGTATCTATATAGTGAGAATTTTAGTCATGTAATTTTTTTTTACTTTTATTTAATCAATTTTTTCAGTTTTTTAGAGTTCCTGGGAATAGTTAAGCCTCTGCACTCTTAAATTATTTTAAAATGTCCCCATATTTTTTCCAAGTAACTATACATTCTTACATTTATACATAAATCTTTTAGTTTACCTAGAATATTATTTGACTGTAAGGTATGAAGAAAAGATCCTATTTTGTTTTTTGGCACCATTTGTTGAATAAACCATCTTTACCCTTACTGATTTTCTGCATAGGTGATTTTCTGCATCACCTATATGCTTTGGGCCCATCCTAAACTTTCTATTTTATTCCATTGATCTGTCAATTCACATGCCAACACTACATTATTTTCATTAAGATGGTTTTCTTTAAAATCTTAAATGCTGAAATACACAAAGTCCCTTACAATAAGCCTTCTCTCATTTACTCCTGTAATTCCTATTTTACAGCTAATAATAAAAGGCTTAGGCAAGTAAAAAATGTGCCCAAGAGTTCACAGTCAGAAACTGGAGAAATGGAATTTGAACAGAATTACTATAATTCTACAGTCCACATTCTTAACCACTGTATTCTAGGCCACTCAAGCTCAGCCCATTTAAGGAGATAAAGTGTATTCAACCAAAGGTTGAAGAGATTCTTGCTACACATATGGTGTGCTCAAACCCTCATGTGTAGCCCCAGCATATACCATCATCACTAAGTGGTAAAGACATCCTACTCATCCACACTGAAGGAAATTTCAGCAGGTCACAAACTTTTTGAACATGACACTGGGGACCTGCCGCTGATCTTATCAAATTCAACCTATCCTTCAGAGCCCAAGTTAAGCCTGACTCAGTAAGCAGTGCCTGCTCCAACCAGTCCAGCCCCATAGTGATCCTCCGTTCTGATCACTCCTAGAGTACTTGCCACCAGATGACAGAATGTCTGATTTTCTTGTCTATTTTCTCTATTCATTTTTTTTAAACATGACTCTAAGCTCCTTAGCAACTGGAGATTCTGAATTTTAACTATTCCTACTCCTCTGACACAATATATACTTGACCTCTAGATTTGATTTTCAGTGTCGTAAACGTGTGGAAGGAGTAATCCCTAAACAATCATTCATTATTTTAAATGGCTTGACAAATATATTAAGAAATACGTAAAATTAGTTTAAAAGTACTTGCTTCTATTATCAATTTGTCTGTCTACAATAAATGCATTTCTTTCTGCAATGTTTACCATAACAAGAGTGCCAAGTCAATTCCCTTAGTGTTTTCCTTAATTTCAGTTCAGCTATGATTTAAGAATCTGTTAAGTATGAACACTCTAGTGATAGGCTCTCAGGTTTCTAAAATACAGAGCAAAAATCCTGAAGGAGCTAAGTGGAGTGAGGGAAACACACACACAGAACTGACTGTTAATACAGTGGAATTTCAACCAGATGGTATACAGCACAGAGGACAAATACATTTCATCTTGTATGACAATTCTCATGCACTGGTAGGGATGTCTTTGGGGCCTTCAGTTGAAAAATACTCAGAGATTCATTTATGTACAACAGAACAGAGTATCGTGATCCATTAGTAATGTCTGCCACTGATGAGGAAACACGTGCAGCCCATTTGCATGAGTGACTTAAGGAAACAAACCGGTTTTCTAATCAAGTTAATAACTCGGTTCTCTATTATTAATACAGGAAAAGAGAATCTTCAGATTGGGAAATGGAGCTGGACTTTGCTGCCTCTACTCTTGACCCCTGAGACACACCTTCTCCGTGGGAATCTCACACTGACTGCCCAGCCAACATCTGCTTTGCCTGCCCTTACAGCGTGGAAGGGAGAGCTCCGCTCTCCTCTGGCTGCTCATGCCTCTTGCTTCTACAGAAGTGCTGACCCCAGAACCACGGCACTCAGTGCCAGGAAACATACTGAACTTTCAAAGTTCACTCCTAATCATCAACATTTCACCTTATGACTCACCTTAGTCCAATAGGACCTTGCTTATTTATACAGAGCCTGTTCTCATCTTTTCTGTTACGACTGCTTCTAATCCAGTGAATTTACAGTCTACATCTGTGAAGTGAATACAACATATTAAAACTCTAGTAACATACCAGTGCTTCTGTTCCATTGTGAGGTGTCAACGTGAAAGCATTTGCAAAAAAGCGTAACTGAGAAAAAGAAAACAATAGTCATTTTGTGGTGGTTTAGAGTCACAAAAGTATTATCCATTTAAATGTTAAAAAAAAGACAAACTGCATTTCTTATTACAAAGAGCATTTTTTCAGTTTCAGAAAATAAATCTAAAGAAGAAATAATTTCCATCATTTAATCTCCATTACTCCAAGTCAACCACTTTCAACATGAAGGCATATGTCCTTCTCATCTTTTTTCCATGCCTGCCATAAACAGAAGGATATTTCTTCCTGAGCTCTACAAGGGAAGGACACTTCCTGAAAGCAGCATTTTTTAAAGAGTGCTAGAGGGATGCTCAAAATACAAACATAACAAACAAACAAAAACAAGATACTGTGATCATACAATGCACAATCATACCCTCCTTGGGAAACTTTAATGCACTTGACTATATTAAAAGCTCAGAAATCCAGTTTGATATCACTTACCACAGGTTTCTCAAAATTATATAATCATAGAACTCCTGGGCTATATGGTGCGTGATCAAAGAAACATTCCCTTATGAGAAGTGCACACTAAGATGGTGGTGCAGTGGGAGTATCAGGCAGGATGAAGCAGAGATTACATAGTAAGTAACATCAAAACTTTTGAGGGAAATGGACTTCTGCCACCTCCAAGTTCAGTTACTTAAAGCACTTCCCAACCCTTAAGCACATCTTTTTGGCTCCGACTTGAACAGCTTAAGGAAACTAAGAGAAGAAGCATTTACCACTCACCAGCCATATGATTGGCATGATTAACATCCACACAAAGGGAGGAAGGATTCCATATGTCAGACTGGTCAGCATCGTACCTGGGCACACGACACTGGAATACAGACCCTGGGAGCAGAAAGGGGGGCAGCAGTTCATTTCAATTCAATACACGCTGAGCCTACCTCTGTGCCAGTTAATAAAGGAGAAACACAAATGAGCCAGGAAGCCAGGCGTCAAGGCTTTATGCTCCAAGTTGTCCTTGAAGCTGGGTACACCATTTCAGTTTAAGAATCGTGTACTGAAAACGCACTATGAGAGGCACTCAATACGAATAGTAAGATAAAGTCTTTTATTCTCAAGTAACTTAGAGAACAAAGAGTAACCGAGCTTGAAGCTGGATGAGGGAAGTAGGACTGGTTACCCTTGGCTTAACTGAAGATCTGTTGACCAATCAAAACAAGCAGTTAGAGATAAGAAAGCCATGCAAAGAAAGTCTTCGCCTGAAAGAAGTTTCTATTCTAGTAAATAGACAGCTAAACCTCAAGTGTGTTTCTGTTTCCTGCAGGTACACAAGGCCCAGGGCTCTAGCTTGAGGCATCAGAGAGGTGGGTATGATTCCACAAAGACCTGCTCTAACTGAAGATCTTTAAATCAGGTTCTCAGCCCTGGACTCATCATTTTAGAAAGATCTGTTCTATAAAAAGAGTCCCAGTTAGCTCATGGCACATATTAATAATAGAAAGGGTGCTTGATGGTCTTTAGTAATCCTTGGAACACTGGGATTTGTTTTACTAGTTTACTTGGTTTAATTTTCACCACATTTCACCTTATTTTGATACTGACTATTTTAATTCATGGGCTTCCCTGCTGGCTCAGCTGGTTAAGAATCTCCCTGCAATGTGGGAGACCTGGCTTCTATCCCTGGGTTGGGAAGATGCCCTGGAGAAGGGAAAGGCTACCCACTCCAGGATTTCAGCCTGGAGAATTCCATGGAGTGTATAGTCCATGGAGTTGCAAACATGAAGTCAGTTGGACATGACTGACTCACTTTTTTTCACTTTCATTCATATTTTTATTACTTTTAACTTTTTTCTTTTTTCTTTTTCCTTTTAAACAAAAATAGAAAGTGCCAGGATAGCACAGTCAGTTCGGGGGACAGAAAGCACCCTGAGGGTCAGAAGCTAGAAGGCTGGCTTCCTTTATTCACTGCTGCAGGGCCTGGTGGTGCCTGACGTGGATAATTTAGACCTGAAAATCCCCTTGATTTACCAGCAGTCCTCTGAAAACAGTCAGGAACTTCCAGACCAAAAATTCTTTCCAAATATTTTGCCCCAAAGATAGCTAAGAATAATTTCTTATTCTGGGAACTAGCCAGGGACAGTTAGGACCTATTCAGCCCTAAATGAAGACATCTGTGAACTAAAATCCAGGGCTTTCAACACACACGACTTTCTGACATTGAGCAACAAAAGAAACAAGCAAGGAGGCCATCTTATCTAAACTGGAGTTCCTTCACACATTTGATCTGAAGGAATGAGCCTGACGACCCTGAGTATTTCTCAAGGCTGTGTGAGGGGAGGGGACATTCATGGACAGGGATCCAACATTTCTAGTCATACAAGTCTTCCAAGGGAGGCAGTTCTTTCTCAGCTACTTCTTTCTTCATAAAAGCCAAGGTAGAAACATCACGAGCTACAAACCAATCACACAGATTTTAAAGGAGGTGGCAGCATTAGCTAAATCTTTTTTAAAAAAGATGAAATCCCAAAACTTGACAATGGAGACAAGCAAAATTTCAGAGCTTTTTTAATGAAAAAAGAAGCTAAATCCACTCTGACCTTATCCCTAAAAGGGAGTTTCCAGAGGACAAGCGGTTATGACAAGTTTTTAAACATCCCAAGAAATCTCAGGAGGAGACTTACAAGTGGACCAACACGCTGAGCCTGAATAATAATAACAACAGCCAACAAACAAACACACGTAAGCACACGGGTGAACAGCTGCAGACCGCATGACCAGACACTACACCCATGAGCACAGAACCACACAGTCACCTTCACACACATGCACACAGACCCACAAACCCACACATGTGCGTGTGGCTAGGCACACCCACGCATGCATGCACGCACATAAGTACACACACCTCCCACACACGTCAGGTACATACATATACGCACGCACATTCTAACACAAAGCATTGTTGTGAATGCTTCATACCACTCCAATCACTCAATCTTCCCAGCAAATCTATGAGGCAAACAGATTCTCAGATGAGGAAACTGAAAGTACAAAGACATTAAATAATCTGTCCAAGGTGACAGAGCCAGGATTCAAAAGCAGATCTAGAGAATACGCATAGCGTCTACTTTTAAACCATCCTCCTCACTAACAGCCAGTTCTCAGAAGTGAGAATTCCAGCTGATGAAGGTCTCCATTCCAGAATCAACCAGGTCTAGACCATTACATAAGGTTTAGACTGCTGTATCTAACAGATGATCGAAAACAGTCCCTTAAGGGCAAATAGTTTCTGCATGGTCTTTTTATTTCTCCTTTCTCCTCAATTCTAAGCCTGGGTCAGTACCCTAAAAATGGTCAGTTTTTGTAAATATTGTTGGAATTAAATTTCTCCCCAGTTCCACATTCAAAAAACACAGTCAAAGCAAACAAAGGAAAATGCCCACAGGAGAGACTGGAGATTTCCAGTTAAAATTTTGGACCTGGGCAAGAGGAACATACAAAGAAGCCCCAAGTTCCAGACCTCAGAGGCCACAAGAAGCCAGCACGTCTGACGAGGGCTGCTCTCTAAACCCAGTCGTCACAAAGGCAGAGCTCGGCAGCCTCACCAAAGATCCCCGTTCTCCAAGGGCCTTCTAACTACCAACGGTCCTGTAACACTGGACAAAGCAAACGCTGGGTGGCAGCATGGCTTAATGGGAAAAGGCCAGGCGATGAAGTTAGACAGCCTTGAGCTCAGCTCTGAGCTCCAGCCTTTACTAACCGTGTGACTTCTGGGTAAATGACTTTAATAAGAACTCCAAACTTTAGTGTCCTCATACGAAAATGGAAATATTCAGACCCACCTCACTGTGATGGGAAAGGTATTAAATGACACATGGCAAATGCTTGATAGGAGCTATTGATATCATTAGTAGTGTCATTCTGTTATATAAATTATAGCTCCAGAGGAGCTACAGACTGGTAAATGAACCCCCATATACCTATAAGTCCGGAGCTCATTATCTCTGCCCTAAGCTTCCTATACATCAACTATCAGTCTTAGTCATGTCTTACCTTGTCCTCACAGCAATCCTGCTCAAGAAACAATATTTCTTCTTCACACTACAATAGACAGCCAGCCATTTTACTAAGAAATCAGTGGTAGTTCAGAAAACACTGCTGCCATTTCCAGATCACTGAGACAGGCTACCTGCTGGTTGAAGTTCCTGTTCAAAGCCACACTCAGAAGGTCAATGGCATATTTGGAAGAGCTGTAGGGCTCCTGGCCTTTGCTGTGCTGGACATCCTCAAGGCTGAAATTAGATTTCTTTGCATTGCGAGATGATGTCCAAATGAGCTGAGATGGACTCTCACTGTGACACAGGAGAGATTCTAGCTCCTGAATCTGAATGAGGAATAAAACAAACAAACAAAAAAAAGTGTCAAAATATACTAAGGGATTACAAGATAACAATTTTGAAAGCAACATAAATGTACACTAGAATCGAACGTGTGTGTCATTGGTAGAGTGGGACACAGGCAAGAGGAGGAGTATAGACTGATCCACGTGGTAAGGGATTAGTCAGACTCAGTGTGAACTCATGTTTAGCTTAATAAAGATTCAGATGGTTACCTACAAAATATTTATAGATATTTATATATAAATGGGTTAGCATGCACATAGATATTTCCTTGAATTCCAGAAAAACATCCACGTCTGTTCCATCAACTACACTAAAGACTTTGACTGTGTAGATTATAACAAACTGTGGAAAGCTCTTAAAGAGATAGGAATACCAGACCATCTTACCTATCTCCTGAGAAATCTGTATGCGGGTCAAGAAGCAACAGTTAGAACCCTGTGTGGAACAACCGATTAGCTCAAGTTTGAGAAAGGGGTACAACAGGGCTGTCTGCTGCCACCCTGTTTGTTTAACCCATATGCTGAGCACATCATGAGAAATGTCAGGCTGGATGAGTTACAAGCTGGAATCAAGATGGGCGGGAGAAACAACAACTTCAGATATGCGGATGATACCACTCTAATGGAAGAAAGCAAAGCGGAATTAAAGAGACACTTGATGAGGGTGAAGGACAAGAGTGAAAGAGCCGGCTTAAAACTAAACAGTAAAAAAAGTAAGATCATGGCATCCAGGCCCCATTACTTCATGGCACATACAAGGGGAAAAAGTGGAAGCAGTGACAGATATCCTCTTCTTGGGCCCTAAGATCTTTGTGGATGGTGACTGGAGCCCTGAAATCAGAAGACAATTGCTTCTTGGTAGGAAAGCTATGACAAAGCTAGACAGTATGTTGAAAAGCAGAGACATTACTCTGCCAAAAAGGTCTGTATAGTCAAGGTGATGGTCTTCCCAGTAGTCATGTATGGTTGTGAGAACTGCACCGTAAAGAAGGCAGAATGCCAAAGAATTGATGCCTTCAAACTGTGGTGCTGGAGAAGACTCCTGAGAATCCCTTGGACAGAAAGGAGATTATACTAGTCAAATCTTAAGGAAAGTCAACCCTGAATATTCACTGGAGGGACTGATGCTGAAGCTCCAGCAATTCTGTCCTCTGATGCAAACAGCTGACTCACTGGAAAAGTCCCTGAAGCTGGGAAAGATGAAGGGCAGAAAGAGAAGAGGGCATCAGAGGATGAGATGGCTGGATGGCATCACAGATGAAATGGACATGAACTTGGGCAAGCTTGGGGAGATGGTGAGCGACAGGGAGGCCTGCTGTGCTGCAGTTCCATGGGGCCGCAAAGAGTCAGACATGACTGGGAGACTGAATAACAACACAATATGTCCTTGCTCTGCGAGCTGAGAGGGCCTACAAGCAAATGCTATCTCAACAGCAAGCAGCACCTGGTCTGAGTTTCTAATGCCATTCTCCAATAAAAGGAAACAGATCTCCTCAGAGAAATGTCTGATTCTGAGACTGGGATAGGAAATACATAACGTGAGTGTTAAACACCATGTGGTGTCAGGAAGGACATGCACAAAACAAAACCAGAAAGCCACAATGATGAGGCTGTGTCAAAGACACAGAAATTCCACAGGATAGAAAGCACAGAAATAAACCCATGTGCCTAAGGCCAAGCAATCTACAGGGGAGGAAAGCACTCAGTGTGAAAAGAAGGTCCCTGCAGTAACTGGTACAGGGAAAACCGGACAGCCACATGCAAATGACTGAAATGAAAACATTCTCTAACACCACACTCAAAAGTAAACTCAAAATGGATAAAAGATCTAAATGTAAGACCAGACACTATAAAACTCCTGTAGGAAAATGTAGGCAGAACACTCTTTGACATAAATTGCAGCAATATCTTTTTGGATACACCTCCTAGAGTGATGAAAATAAAAACAAAGGTGAACAAATGGGATCTGGTTAAACCTAAAAGCATTGCACAGCAAAGGAAACTATAAATAAAACAATAAATTTTAAAAATAAATATAAAAAAATACAACCTACAGAATGGGAGAAAATACTTACAAACAATGCAACCCATAAGGGATTAATTCCAAAATATACAATATTCCAATATATACAATATATAGCTTATTCAGCTCAATATCAAAAAACAAACAACCCAATCAAAATATGGGTAGATGATCTAAATAGACATTTCTCCAAAGAAGATACACAGATGGCCAAGAGGAACATGAAAAGATTTTTAACATCATTCATTATTAGAGAAATGCTAATCAAAACTATTAATACAATGAGGTATCACCTCACACCAGTCTACAAATAACAAATGCTGGAACAGGTACAGAGAAAAAGGAAACCTCTTAAACTGCTGATGGGAATATAAACTGGTACAGCCACTATGGAGAACAGTATGACAGAGGTCTACTAAAAACAGAGTTTCCAAAACGTACTTCAAAAAGACACATACACCATGATGCACACTGCTGCACTATTTACAATAGCCAAGACATAGAAACCACCTAAATGTCCACTGATAGATGAATGGATAAAGACGTGGTGTGTGTATACACACACACACAGTGGAATATTACTCAGCCATAAAATGAACAAAATAAGGCCATTTGCAGCAACATGGATGAACGTAGAGATGATCATACTAAGTGAGGTCAGAGAAAGACAAATACATGATATCACTTATATGTGGAATCTAGAAAAAAAAAATGACACAAAAGAATTTATTTACAAAATAGAAACAGACTCACAGACATAGAAAACAAATTTGCAGTTACCCAAGGGGAAAGGTGGCGGGGGACACACTACTATATACAAAATAGATAACCAACAAGGACCTACTGCATAGCACAGAGAACTATACTCAATATTGTGTAATAACCTATATAGGAAACAAATCTGAAAAAGAAGATATATGTGTATATAGACATATACATATACATGTATATATAACTTAATCATTTCTCTGTACACTTGAAACTAATACAACATTGTAAATCAACTATACTTCAATAAGAGTTTTCGAAAAAGATATAAAAGTTCCAACTGAAAGAGGTCCAATGGCCCAAGCTAAAATAATTCGAGTAAGAAAATAGTGTTTATAATTCAAAGGAGAAAATACATATCCATGAATCTGCATGGATGTAACAAATGCCTTTATTCAGCTTTACTAAGGAATAATAGGCCAATAAGTGGTTGAATAAAGAATTAAGTGGAGGAGAACAGACATATCTTCCTTGCAGAAAAACTCCAAATAATTCATATAGCTACTCCATGCTTAAGGCCGAGCACAACCACCTGTGGGCTACGCTAAGTGACTCTCCCCCAGACTACTATATATAAAGGGAAACCGAAGTAACCGCACACAGGAAACCCTGACAGACGCCACGTCAGGTCAGCGGAGCACAGAGAACGCCAGCCCTCGTAAGACACACCGACAGGGTGGGACGAGCCCGGCGCGCTCTCTCGGCGGTCCTCCTTTCAAACACACCTTTTCTCAGATCTAATCATGAGGGAAACAGACACATCCCAGTAAGGGACCATATACAAAACACCTGAGCAGCAATCCCCAAACTTCCAGGGCCATCAACAGGAAGGAAAGTGTGAGAAATGATCACGACCAACAAGAGCCTAAGGAGACTGGACTACTAAACGTAATGTGAGATTTCACTACTAAACGGGATGCTAGCACTGAAAAAGAATTATCACACAAAATTGAAGAAATCTGAATAAAGCATGGAGTTTCGTTAATAGTAATATATCAACATTGGTGCACTGACTGTGACCATCTACCAACCTATGTAGGATGTTAATAATAGAGGACACTGGGACTTCCCTGGTGGTCCAGTGGCTAATACTCCAAGCTTCTAATGCAAGGGGGTGCAGGTTCAAGCCCAGGTGGGGGAACTAAGATCTCACACGCAGCAT
The DNA here is from genome assembly GCF_023699985.2 of Odocoileus virginianus. NCBI lineage: Eukaryota > Metazoa > Chordata > Mammalia > Artiodactyla > Cervidae > Odocoileus > Odocoileus virginianus. The sequence continues at coordinate 20,082,382 of NC_069678.1, read as the reverse complement.
CATGCAGCCAAAAGATAATAATAATAGAGGAAACTAGGCCTAGGGTATGCAGATACTCTCTCTGCAATAATTCTGTAAATCTAAAGCTACCCTAAAACTAGAAGTGTATTAAAGAAATATCTAGGAATGCTTCCACATCTTCAATGAATATTTACATCAAATCAAGAGAATCCATGAACATGAGATTAACTCAGTTATCTGGTTCCACAATGTGATACTGCACTGTACCTGGAACTTTACAGAAATTATCTCTAGTCTTTTAACAGCCGTAAAAGTTTGATCATTTATAATCAAACTGGGGATGGACCCACTCATATAATGCATTTACACCTGGACCTAGAATCCAAGTTTCTGTTCCACAAAGTGGTAAGATTCCTAAAACTAATTCAGAGAGAGTAGAAGGCATCATAAGCCTTCCTGTTATTTTATTTGATAAATCAATCCCCAAACCCCTGCTGTTAGGCCTACCTACATAAGGATACACAATGTTAAGTCATGTCACCAGGACATCTGTGAGAATTGTGCCTTTGGTCCCAACTCTCCTCTGCCATTCCAACCTGGATCACCCCAAAATACTATATTTCCTTAACAACTTGATTTTTTAAACAGTAGATTCATCAAAAAGTTGACAGATTATTAATAGTAACATTAACTTACCCTCTATCATTGCCAATTAATTTAATAATTCAAAAAGAGGGCAAAGAATGAGAGGATTATAAAAACATAAGGGATATAGTAGATGAATCTCTGAAGAGTTATAAAACATGACCAAATATGAATTCAATCCTATCCTGACTATATTTTAACTTTTATCATTGAAGAAGCAATACCACATTTTTTTTAAGTGCTAAAGGACCTAGAATGACACATGAATCTCACACTCACTCCTGATATTCTGGTACCCCAGTTCAAAGGGGTTCCCAACTTCATTTGTATCATTCTAGAAATAGATATATATTTGTCTATTTGTTTATACAAATGAGGTCACACTGTACATAATACCACCAGCTGTTTCTTCTCAATAATAAAATACTAATGGCTATCCCATCTAAGTGAAAAAGATCTTTCCTTTTAATGGTTTACAATATTCCAATGTTTATGTACATCTTAAATTATTATATTTATATTTACAGCTAGCCCTCAAAGAGGTCCAATTATGAGGGAAATTACATTTGAGGTGAAAAAAAAAGATCATAAATCTAAAAGTGTCAGAGATACAAATTCCATGCATCAGAAAGAGTTCTTCTAATAATAAAGAATTAAAAGCAACTGGCAACAGAGCTGGGCATTACTTAATCTAGATATTAAAGCTGTCTTATGAGAATAAATGTGAGGCAAGAGCACAGAACAACTTAGGCAATTTGCACATCCCTTGCTTAGCTTTATATGTATGCCTGGAATTATAACACATCAGTCTGGATGCTTAAGAAATCACATCAAGATAGTAAAAGATTAAATCAAGTACTGTCTAACAGTGTCTTGTCTATTACCCCATCCTATCTGATGACAACCCCAGTTGCAAAGACCATTTAGAACAGTACTTGTGCACTTTCTCAGTTCTGTTCAGTGTTTCTAAAAGTGTTTGTGTGTTTATATTTTACTTTCCGCTCTCTGAATTTGATGTCCAAAGGAAAAAATACACCAACAGGCTGCTTTAGGGAAGCAATGTCTTCAAAGAGTAATCACCCCCATTTAAACACTCAAAGATGTAATGCTAGCCATAAACTAATGAGCTTAACAACACAGCATTGGACATATCTGCACACATGTTTAGGATCGCAGCACTAACAGTTGGCTTACTAAGCCTAAAACATTTTTACCAGGATAAAGTGGCCAAAGACATTGGTTTCAAACACCTCCTGGAGCCCATCAGGAGTAAGCTTGTCATTCTGTGTCAGCAGTCCTTCAGCTGTGGAGAACATATGAATCACGTTTCTGAAACAACAGAAAACAACGGTATGACTTTTGAAAGCTTCTTTAACTGAAGATACTAGAGAGATACCCCCTCCTGCCTTCCACAACCCCCCAAATTTTCCTCGCTTCTGTAATAACAGGAACAGAAATACTTATTTCTCAGAGCGGGTTATTTTGAGCACTAAATCAAATGCAAAAATGCCTTCTTGCACCCAGTTCAACTTATATACTTATAGTTCATACAATTAACAGGAACCTGAGCCTCTCAAAACCCTGCTGCAAAAACTCTCTTTCCTTCATTCCAAATCAAGCTATTAGGTTGGTGAAAAAGTGATTGTGGTTTCAGACCATGAATTTTAAATCTTATAACTAGGCTCAAACACACCTTTATTGATCAAAGTAGGAACCATTACAATCAACACATTTTTGCCAATGAGAAGTAAGTTTGTTTATTCCTGTAGCATAAAAATACAAGCTTCAGGATTCCACAAACCCTTGGAAAGCATTTTTCTGCTTCCTGCTGGTTGTGGAAGTGTTTTCCTGCAAAAAGTTGTCTAGATGCTTGAAGAAGTCACAGTCAGTTGGCGAGAGATCAGGTGAATATGGTGGATAAGGCAAAACTTTGTATAGCCCAATTCATTCAACTTTTGAAGCGCTGGATGTGCAACGTGTGGTCATGGAGAAGAACTGGGCCCTCTCTCTTGACCAAGGCAGCTACAGGCATTGCAGTTTTATGTGCATCTCACTGATTGGGTGAACCTACTTCTCAGAGGTAATGCTTTTGCCGGGACTCAGAAAGCTGTGGTGGATCAGAATGGCAGCACACCACCAAACAGGGACCATGACACTTTTTGGGGTGCAGGTTTGGCTTTAGGAGTGCTTTGGGGCTTCTTCTTGGTCCAAACACTGAGCTGGCTGTTGTCAGTTGTCATATACAGTCCACTTTTTACTGCGCATTACAATCTGACTGAGAAGTGGTTTGTTGTTTTTGCATAGAATAAGAGAAGATGACACTTCCAAATGACGATTTTTTTGGTTTGCAGTCAGCTCATGAGGCTCCCACTTATCAAGCTTCTTCACCTTTCTGATCTGCTTCAAATGCCAAACTACCATAGAATGGTCAACACTGAGTTCTTCAGCAACTTCTCATGCAGTTGTAAGAGGATCAGCCTCAATGATTGTTCTCAACTGGTCACTGTCATCTTCTGACCATCGGCCACCAAGTTCCCCATCTTCAAGGATCTCATCTCCTTTGTAAAACTTCTCAAACAACCACTGCACTGTATGTTTGTTAGCAGTTCCTGGGCCAAATGTATTGTTGATGTAAGTTGTCTCCACTGCCTTATGAACAATTCTGAACTCAAATAAGAAAATCACTTGAATTTTCTTTTTGTCTAACATCATTTCCCTAGTCTAAAAAATATATAAGATACACAGCAAGTAATAAGTCATTAGCAAAAAAACAAAGTGAGAAGTGTGCATTAAAATGATGTATAACATAAACACATTTATTTAAGAATGTATTCCAATATCAGATAGCAAATTTCAACCATGCAAAAACCACGATACCCTTGCACCAACCTAATACAAGTCAACTGCCCTGGGGGAATAACAGCCACGCCAAGAAGAAAGAGTCTTCGCCTGCGCACTGATGTCTAACTGCTGAACAAAGGAACAAAGGGAAGCCAGCTTTTTTGTGATAGGGAATTCCTGAGGCACTGAATACACTAAGACAGTGATTTGCCGAGAGATCAATGCTTTTTTTGTGATAGGGAATTCCTGAGGCACTGAATACACTAAGACAGTGATTCGCTGAGAGATCAATGTAATAGGTCAAGGCCAGCACGTGATTTTCTGTGTGGGTGTGTGGGTGTTGAATGGCAGAAAAGTAAAGCAAAAGTAGCAGTTTAAGAAGTAGCATGAAGTAAGAGTAATGTCTATTTATGAGTAAGTATGGATGTGCGCAGTTGCTCAGTTGTGTCTGACTCTTTGCCATCCCATGGACTAGAGTATGCCAGGTTCCTCTCTAGCCACTGAATTTTCCAAGCAAGAATACGGGAATGAGCTAGTTGCCATTTCCTTCTTCAGGGACTCCCTGACCCAGGGATCAAACCCACGTCTCCTGCACTGGAAAGCAAGATTCTTCACCACTGTGCCACCTGGAAAGTCCATGAATAAGTACACTGGGTCACAAAAGAGATTTATTTCTTACTGTAGGTTGTAGTTAAACATTTTTGAGAGCCACTAATGTGTATTGAGAATCTCCCAGGAAGGTATTTAGCCCTGTACATTTCCTCAGCCTACTGGTCAGGGTACCTGACACATGGCTGAGAAATGCTTCTAAAGCTGCCTTCCTGGGTATTAGAGTCTCACTGACAACTCTGACTAGTTCTGAAATGTTTTAATGGATACAGTCAGGCAGACCAACACTGACCTGCCAAAACATGCAACATACTTGGAATATCTGGGGACCAAGAACACAGAATCATGAGTTGCAACATTCCTCACAAAGATGAAGCATGTTTCATGACATGGCTACAACATGTACTTCCTATCTTCATTCTTCCCAACACCCATTCATTCCCTCAATTTAATGGACTGACGGCAAAAGTAGCCAAATAATAAATAAACACCTTCCTTGCAATCAGTTAATCTAGAAGACAGAAATTACCTTGAAAAGAGACCACGAAAAAGTGCTTTGATATTTAGCTGTGGATTAGGCATGATCCCAGCATTTAGATATACATAGTCTAATCTCTGAAACCTGCAAGTAAAATCAAGAAAGAAGATTGTTAGTTATCTTTTAGAGCAATTAGAATAAAGAAGGTCCATGAAGGACAGAAAGCACAAAAAAGATGGCCATAGCAAGCTTAGGCATCAGTACTACTTTCTCAACACTTTTTATTTAGCCATGGTAAATACTTGAGTATTCTTTTTTTGATGGTGGCCTCAAACAGAATTTGGAGAGCTGTAATGGGTTTTGAAGTCAAATCTTCTCTGATCAATACTCCTTCCAGCTTAGTCCTCCCAATAAGGTACCACAGCAACTCTATTAAACCCACTCTCCTTCTGGTCTTAGAAAGGTTTTTGCTTTTTTTAAAAAAAAAATTCACATCTTTCCTCTTTGATAAGTAAAATTTATATAATCTTATCCATCAATGCTAGAATCTGAACACCAAGATATCCATTAGAGCAGAAAACACAGTAATGCAAATGGCTATCAAGCATAAATGAAATACAATATATTATTCTTCAGCCAATTCTTTTACCAAGAAGGCTTTCTTTATATATACTGAAGTTCATTTTACTGTCCATGGAAATAAAGAAGCTCTTGCTTATTACGGGCCTGAATTACAAAAATGCAATTAATAGTTTATTAATTAAACTAATTATTATTCATTCCTCTTAGAAGAAAAAAAAATGCCCCACCTTTCCAGAAAAATGCATTGTGTAGCTGTAGGCAATTTATTGTCCATTTTTTGAGAAGTTATATATCTAAGGACTCTAGCCCTTCATATACTAAACATTTATCAAATGTTTATTGTATGCCAATTACTGTTGGTATGAACAAATTTTTAGTGACTGGCCTGGGGAAATTTCTTCACTTGTCAATACCTACCTTACATACTTAATGGAGTCTTTTTATGTGAAGCAAAGATGCAAAAAATGTATTTAAACATCAAAGGAGTTACACTAACCTAAGACTTTACAACTGACTGCATGTCAAAATATGCTCATAAATTAATCTTCATGGAATGGTCATGATTATGATTAAGAATGAAAATATGGTATACTGAGGCACAATATGTCACTATACAGATTTCCTCAGTGTAACTTCTTTTTGCACTGCACCTATTTCTTTTATAGATTTTCCCATCCGTTCTTATTCTATTAGCTGTTGCATTGCACAATCACATGAGAAAAAAGCCATTAATACGATGCAGACCTTTGCTTGAGCTCCTTGGTGGCCTGGAACACCGACGGCAGGCTGCTGACATCCACCTGCACGATGGAGACCTCAGCAGCGGGGTGGGAGGCCAGCAGAGAGGTGCGGACAGCTTCTGCTTTGCTCATGTTCCTGCACGCCAAGCACAGGTGAAGCGCATCATCTTCTTCCAGCAACCGCCTGCAGAGAGCTAGGCCCACGCCACTGAGAGGACAATTCAGATCCAGAATGTGCATTAAACGAGATGGCGCCAAATAGAGGCAACTTCTCTCTGGCTCAGAAGACTGATTTTGTCAACTTGAGCCCCAGTGAGGAGTCCAGGTGGACAGAAAGCACTCAAAAACTAAGTAAAGAAGTGGGGAACCCTCTAACTCTGAAAGTCACTGGCTCAGGATGTCGTCCAACTTGTGTTTCTTTCATTTTGCAAAAGCTCAATGACCTGAATAACTGCAAATGAGAACTGTCCTTTAGTATTTAAGACAGAGTTTATCCTGTCAGTGGTTTTCATTTTATGCTGATCGTGGCACTCATGAAAATGATTCAGTACATCACCAGCAAGAGCTAAAAAGAGCATCTCAGCAGTTAGCAGTGTGCGTGTTTTACTCTGCTGTCCGGGTTTTTCAAGGGCAAGGGCTTGGGAAAAAAAAAAGGGGGGGGGCAAGGGCCCTTCTATCAGCTGGTATCATGGCCACTACCAGCAGCACCAGAAATTCCTAATTTAAGGAATGGGTAGCTTTTTCAGCGTAAGGTATAAGCAAATGGCAGGAGAGACACGTCCCTTTCAACTACTCAAACTGAATAACCAACAGGAAGATAATTAAGCGGAAGATAGGAAAAGGAAATATAAGCTGGCTACAAGGAAAGAGAAGTAGGGACGAATGCGTGCTGCGTGCTTAGTCACTCAGTCATGTCTGACTCTTGGTGACCCCATGGATTGTTGCCTACGAGGTTCCTCTGTCTATGGAATTTTCCAGGCAAGAATACTGGAGAGGATTGCCATTTTCTCCTCTAGGGGATCTTCCCCACCCAGGGATGAGTACATGTGTCAATGACCTCCTTCAGAAAGAGCATTGTGAAACCACACAGTAGGTGGGGAGAGGGGTCGGATCAGGTTGGTTGATAACAGTGAAACCCTAGGTAAGTGGGCTTTTTCCAAGACTTTAAAGCTGATTCCAGGCAAAGAGCCTTGCACCATGAATAAACCATAGTTATGTCTATTCATCCCCACTTGAGAATAGGCCTTTTCTATAAATATACAATTGCACATATCACAATATTTGTAAAAGGAACAAACACAAAATCAAGCATGGCTTATTTAAGCACATCAACATAGAAAGAACCACACTGGCTGTTACAGTTATTCAGGTGAGGGCATATTAAAATTCTGCCCATCACAGGACACCTGCCAGGTTTGTTTTAGTTAACATGGACATGTCTAGATAACTGAAAGCTGAACTCATTTTAAATGTCGTTTAACATAACCTCAGTCTTAATCCACCACCCTCCACCCCTCAAACGCCTCAATTAGAAAAATGGTTTGGTTAGTTTCATCCTCCACACACTGTTCATTGAATTACAAACGAAAAGTAAAACAGAGGCTGAATCCAAATACCCAGCCCCCAGACTAAATTACTCTTCGGCAGTATGGTTACTTGCACTCCTTCCACGCCTTAACAGAAAAGTTACTTCTCTCTGAGTCTCTGAAGAGTACTTATACTAGGTATCTAGCACTGTCTTACATGAGATATTTCCCCCGCGCCCGTATTCTAACGTTCTTGGACGCTGAAATTTATCTAGGGGCGGAAGTCTAGCACAGAAAAAAAAAAAAAACTGGGAGAGTACAGAAAGTATGGTGATCTGGTCTAATTTACCAGTGATGAGAAAGTCAAAAGTGGAAAGCGGGCGAGGTCTGAATGGGTAGAGTCACTTTCTCTGCATACCGACAGGATCGTCACCGAGACACGTCTCTGAGTGGCGCTCGCCTTTTATTTTCGCTGTCGTGTTTAATTGAAAGCAGGTTACTGAGCCGCTCACGACGCCGACAGGCCTGGTACCTCGCGCATAGCGGAGCCCAGAGAAAAGCCAGACAGGGTCTCCGGCCCGCGACCCCACCGAGGCAGGGTCAGCGACAGGGGCTCCTGGGGTCGGTCGGTGGCGGGTCCACCTGGCTTGGTACTTCCTGCTCCCTCGGACCCCAGCCCCGCCGCCTCCACTATATCGAAGGAGGTCTCACCTGCTCGCCCCGGTGATCAAAACCACTTTCCGCATGGTTGCGCACCCTGTGACCACGCGCCCCAAAGTAGGCACCCAGCAAGGCCTCTCACCTGCACTTAGACCCGTAACCCCGCCTCGGCCACGCCCCCGGGCCGTCAATCAGGGCCCGAGGGGCCCCGCCTCCCTTTCTCGTCACGGATTTCGCGCCGGGCCATCTTCCGTCGCTCGCTGCCTGCCAGCCGCTCACGGCGCAGGAGCCGGGATGGAGTGAGGTAGGCCGAGGGGCGGAGCCGCGTTGTCGCACGAGGCCCGAGCCAATCCGAGCTGTCCCTGCTCCTGGGCCTCAGAAGGTGTCCCGCCCCGGGTCCGCCCCGCTGACGTCCGGCTTTTGTCGCGTTTGGGGCGTTCTCCCAGCGGTGCGCTCCGGGAGGGGATTCGCGGCTCACGCGGGTTGAATACCCTGGCGCCTCTGATTAGCACTTCATGGCAGGAAGACCTCGGATATTTTCACCAGAGCTCGGCATTTTAGAGGAGAGGTTTGAGGCTAGGAAGTGAAGTTTAGAGATGATCATTAGTTAGTTTTCCGTCCAGGCACTGTGCCATTTAACACCCAACCTTCTGGTTCCAAAACTCCTCCTCTTCCTTTAAAAAATGATCTTCGCGGAAATGAACATTGATTTTACTAAGAACTTTACGGAGAATCATGCATGAATTGCCAATTTTCAAAACTTGGAATGTGGTGTAGAGTCAGAGAAGCTCCGAATTCCATAGGACGTAATGGGTCCTGTCCTGTAACCTCCTATTCTTTGTTATAAAGGACCCGCTTTGTTTTTCCATGCCACCCCAGATGGGTACTTCTGGAATAATCAATAAAAATAAATTGCTAGAAAAATTAAATAAAAAGCAAGAAGCATACAAGCCCCAATTTTTTTAAATTAAATTCAACAGATGTAAGTACTCTGTCAAACTGCCATAAAAGTTTCTAATGCTTACTTTAGGTCTCTGGATTTATTGTGGGCTACTGCCGTCTATGGGGTTGCACAGAATCGGACACGACTGAAGCGACTTAGCAGCAGTAGTAGCAGTAACAATGTGATCATCACCAGTCTGGGTCCACTGTAAGGAATTCTGCACGTCGTGTATCAAACTCTGGAAGGTACTTCATAACCACTTTCAAAGTTTCAATTATTTATAAACAGCAATGATCTCTGAAAGATACGATACTGACGTCATTTACATTGGCTTTGAATAACCTGGACATTTTGATTAATTTGGTATCAGTTTAGTATTAGATAAATCTTACTTAAATCTTATTAATAATAATTAATAAATCTTATTAAATAAACAAATAAATCTTATTAAAGATTTAATTCCTGTTTTTTTTTTTTTTTTTTTTTGAGTGATACTCAACTTCTACCCATAACCCACTTACAACTATTATAAAGAAACCATGATTTAACAATATTTTCTGAAAGTTCTGGAGTAAAATTAACTCCGGTGTTGGGCTGCACCCTTACAGTCTTGCAACTTTTGTAGCTGCCCAATTGCTAGACCAAAGAGAGAGTCCAGAGGCAAAAGAGACATCCATGATTTATTACATCGCACATGTAAGAGGCAGCTGTTGTGGAATGAGGCCCCACTGTGTGTGGTCAATAGGAGGCAGGACAAGGCAGCAGTGTTCACTACACAGTGGAGCAGAAGGCTATGGATAACAGGGGACTTGACATCAGAAGGACTCCTTGATTGCCAGGGAGACTGCTGAAACGTCTTCCCACAGTTCTTTGGGTTAGCAACCTGTGCATGGGCCGCTGTTTCTTGTTGGTGATCAAACGTGTTGGAGTCATTCTGGCCCTCTGTCTTAGAATAATTGTTAGCTAGGGTCGGGGCTGATCATACAGGTAGTCACCAATTAAACTTTCAGGTCAGGAGAAGGAGGCCATCATGTGCTTATAGTAAGGATGAGACAGGGCCAGGTAGGCAGCAATGTCTAGAGACCAAGAGAGCAGCCATTTTATAGGGTCTGACAGTACACCCCAATCTTTAGAATCTAGACCCAAAGCCTCCTCTTAAAGCGTGCAGAGCTCAGTTCCCTGGAGGAGGGCCCGGCAACCCATTCCAGTATTGTTGCCTAGATGATCCCATAGACAGAGGGGCCTGGCAGGCTACAGACTATGGGGTTGCAGAGTCGGACATGACTGAAGCAACTTAGCATGAAAGCACATAGAGCTCAGAAATGACTTGTGAAATAAATAGGAGAGAGTTGTATGGCTATCCTATGAAAACCTCTTTCCTGCCAGTAAGTGGAGGGCCCAGACTCAGGATTTAGTATCATCACAATCTGAGAATGACCACCAGTGTAGGACTGTCTGTGACTTAAGTGAAGGCCTGAAGACTTTGGAGCAAGACCAGCAGTCTCTCCTTCCATCGTGATGTCCATCCAAGCCAAGTGAGGGAACCTTGGTCTTCTCCAAATAAAGTTGCTGCTTTCAAGGTTCTGCAGCCTCTGAAAGATAGGCCGAACTGCTGGATGTGCCAGAGAGACCAGGAGAATAAGACTGTTGATGACAGATACTTAATTTTGTATTTTAAAGATATTTCATCACATGTCAGATGCTGCTCAATAATAGTCATATTTTTTTTAATAACTCTTTTAAAAGAAATTTATTCACCTACAGTGGGTCTTAGTTGTGGCATGTGGGATCTAGTTCCCTGACCAAGGATCAAACCCAGGCCACCTTCATTGGGAGTGCAGAGTCTTAGCCATTGGACCTCCAGAGAAGTCCTTATGGTTTTGCTTATAGGTGAGTAAGTGTGACTTTTATCACCTCAAGCTAGTCATCTTGAGTTTATATTGTTCATGGGCTGTTTTCCTAGAGACACCAGAAGAAAACATGCTACCCAATGATGCCGTTTATCCGTAACACACCTCGGCCCCATGATCAGCCTGGTAAATGCAGCCACTACCTTTGGCTGTTTATTCATTCTTCACATAATACATTTGTTTTTACACTATGAAACTGATCTCTGGTTTCTTGTATCATGCCTGAAATTGTCCTTAGGTAGACAAAAATAAATAAAGATATCTGTAGCCTCCATAATAGAGCTTTGTTCTGGGTCCTTACAGTCCTCTCTAGAACTAACTTGCCTATGGTTTGCAACAGGGGCAAAAAACAGCTGCCAATGGGACCTTTTCCTGTAGGTATCTTTCATCTGTCTTTTCTTCAAATCACTTTACATCCAGTCTGGCTGAGAACTACTTTGAGAGTGGCATTTTACCAATGTCATGAGATAGTAAAAGGTCATATGCTGCCCATACATAATAAGTTATTGTTCTGTAGGACTCAAGGACCAGATGTTACGCATGTGCATCTCTTTTTCAAATACAAAATGAATATAAAATTATAAGTGGAGATAAATCCATTTTCTAGTACTGATTTTACTAGTTTTTAACCAGCAGTTAAAAAAATGCAGGACCTTTTAAGTTGTTAGATAAAATATTAAAGAGCAGATATAATCTCTGTCTTTAGTAATATATTTTCAGATATATGCATAATATATGAAAATTAAAGTGTTAATTGCTCAGTCGTGCCCAATCTTTGCGACCCCCTGGACTGTAGCCTGCTAGGCTTCTCTGTTCATTGGATTCTCCAGGCAAGAATACTGGAGTGGGTAGCCATTCCCGACTCTTCTCCAAGCTATCTTCCTGACCCGGGAACCAATCCTGGGTCTCCTGCATTGCAGGCAGATTCTTTACTGTCTGAGCCACATAATATGTATCTATGACTTATCACCTGTGGATCCAAATGTATCACTTATACCTACCTTTTAACTTTGGGAATAGGTGTTGAGAATAGAATTGTACCTCTTTGAGCATCTCTGCTATTCCTGTTTATTTTTTATCTCCTCCACCTCCAACCCTACTGCCATTACATATATACTTGAACTCCTGGCCTTTAATTGTGAAACCAAACCAGAAAGTCTGGGGGGATTAGAGTATGTTTTCATGAGACCTCTGGTTATTCTCTGGGGGATTATATCCTTTCGCTTATATATTGTGGCCATCACTGAAAAAAAATAAGTTAGTATTACTCAGAATTTTAAAAATATGAATGTATTCTTCAGGGACCAGATAAGATATATGTTGTTTTGGGTGGCTCCATCCTACTCTCTGTTATGAAGACTGAGTCTGCGTGCTGGTTAATCATAGTTTTTTGTAGCTCTTTGTATGTGTGGGCAGTCTTGAGATAGACCATATTTGGATTTAGAAGGGATTGCTGTGTATTAAACAAGACAGCTTTGTAGCCACAACAGTAAAGGATACCCAATTCTGGACTGGATTCTCTAGAACTGGACTAATCTAACAACATACACCAGTCTCTAGTAGGTTTGGATATGCCAGGGGCCAAGATGATTTTCTTTCAATAACCAGTCAATTAATATATCAGAAGCCTATGTAAATAACCCTCTGTTGGATTTCCTTCAACAAACAAGGCATCCACACCACATACATCCCTCGGCTCTGTCCTCACATCCCGTCGCGTCTCCAGAAAGGGTGTAAGGGTATAAGGAGTAATGGTAACAAAGCCCAGAACCAGTGCTATTTTCACAGAAAAAAAAAAAAAGGATCCATCAGTAGCATATTTCTTTAATCATTGTTATTTACAATTTATCACCTGACAGACTTACGGAGAATAAATAAAGACAATATACAGTTGGCATCTCATTTTTTTTCTAATACAGAGAATTTTTATACGTTCTATTTTGGAATGACTATGATAGTTCTAAGCAGAAATAAAATCAATTTATTTGCTATTTTTACCCCTTGACAAGACACATCAACCTCCAAAGCTTGAAGAATAAAGCCGAGATGTTTCCTCCTCATAGGAAGAGTGCACCACATCGCTTTAGAAACTCGGTCCTCAGAAAAAGTTACCAGACAATGGGGTGGAAGTCTAGCATATCATGAATAGTAAAGGGCATAAAATGAATAGGCTAGATTACAAACCCTTGGTGCATTTGTAGTAATCTGATTAACTTTCACTTTTCTCCAAGCCTCTTTTCAAGAAACAGTTTTTCACCTAAAGTGATTGCCTTATCCCTTTGTGCTTTCCCTCGAGTCTCTGCAAATTCTTCCTTTACATGCAGTTGTGAACGTGGGTAAGCATGAGCTAGCCTGGGACTCCCATCTTTCACCTTTGGAGGCCCAAGAAGTTGTTGACAAGGTGTTTGCAGGAGAAACTTTAAATCTTGTTCCAAAAGAGCTGGGTTTGGGGCCAGAGTCTGTCCCTGCTCTTGATGGGGTACCATACAGAGAAGAACCTTGCATTTCTGTCTAAATACCTCAAAGAATAAGACTTACATAGATCAATTTCAACATCAGTAAACAAAGAAATGGAGGATGTAACTTACAGGTACAAGTTTTGGCACATTTTCCTCTTTCCTCATTTGAAAATAAACCCTCTACATTACAGCAAAGCAATTCTATCTAAATTCACCCTAGTTATGCCAGTTGACAAGTTTCTGCTTCTACCTTTTATTCGTTCAAAAAAAAAAATCAGCAAATATTTATGGTGTGCTCACTATGTGCTAGGAACTTTATAGGACGTGGGGTATGCAGAGGTGAGCTCACATATAATCTCATGACCCTTAAACAGGGCAGCTTAAAAATGCCATTACAGAACTCAAAACTGTAATCCACAAAACTAAAGCTTCAACTCCTCTATCTTCCTGAACCTCTGGGCCAGGTCGCTGCTGTATTTGTACTTAATTTAGTCCAATGTGTTTGTTATTCCATTTAAGAATAGACATTTAGGTAAATGAAACTTCTCTAATATTCTGAGAGTAGTGTTTTACTACACAATAAGAGTCTCCACCATTGTACTCTATTCCTTCCAAAAGCTCTTCCTAGTGCCAAGAATGAAGTGCCACCTAGTTCTTAATCAAAATACTGATTTATTCTAAAGTCCTCTCCTTGCCACCATATAAGCCCTACTGGAAGGAACTGCAGAAACCACCTACCGAGCTAGTGAGCTATGGGTCTCACTGTCCTTTGCGTTATCTGATTTTTCTAAGCTGTTTTTGGATTGTTTCAGCCAATTGAACAGCCAAACTAGTCAGAAAATATGGATACAATCTAGGCAGGATATTACTTACTAATAAAGGAAAAGATTAATTTGTTATATCCTCTTTAGGATTTTACAGATGTCTTTCCTGATGCAGCCAAGTGAGACCAGGTTACAAATCAGCAAGGGTTAAAAGTATCCAGAAATGAAATGTATAAATGTGAAGAACTGGTGAAATCTGAGTAAGATCTGTAGTTTAGTTAATAGTATACCAATGTCAATTTTCTGGTTTTGAAACTCGACTATGATTACATAAGATGTTATCAATGGGAAATCCTGGTATTAGGTATAGGCCACTCTGAACTATTTTTGCAACTTCTTGTGAGTCTTAAAGTATTTCAATATAACAGTTGGGGAAAAAAAAGATACATCAACTAAACAATTACCCTCCATATGTTTGCTACCAAGTAATACAGTTAACTATAGCAGAGAACTCAAAATGCCAGAAATCTAAAAACCTTTAACCATTTCAGTCTCTTTCTATCTCAATTTAGTATTCTAAGACATTTACCAAGTGGAAAAGACATTCATCTGTTTCTATAAAAATGTTAAATTTTAATTCAGAAGGAAATTCAGCCTACATTTGGGTCTACATCTTTCAGAAACCTATCATAAGCGCTTCCAGATATCAGAGGTCTTACTGAAAAGAGTAAGATGGCAAATTCCAGGTCTACAAACTCAGTTTAGGATCAAAGATTTAATAGCTCTATATTGGGAGTAATCTAAGCCTTAACTGTGATTTTCTCCATTTATTTTTGTAGCTTTGGACAAAACAGATGCTATTCTGTTTTACACTATTTCCTTGGAACATCTTCATCTCTTTCCTTTCTCCTGTTCTCCTTTACTTGAAACAAATGCCTTAGCCCCACATCATGGCTTTCTTGTGGGACGCCTGGATGGGACTAGAAAAATACATGGTTCCAACATGGCACATACGTCTTGGTGCAGATATCGAACAAGATTTCCCTAGTTTAACCTAAGCCTGTTGTTCCAATGTTTCCCTGTGGCCTCTCTGGGCACAACAATGATGAGCATTATCTAAAATGGATTTCAGTGGCAGAAATAAAGAAGGGAAGACAGAGCCTCATGAACTAACATGAATTCCCCATCTCCCCTCTTGGTCTTCATTTCCAAAGCAGCACTTGGAAAGCCAAGTCCAGTTCAGACAGAGTTGATCTCTTGTCACCACATGAATCCCTGGCACTGGAAGTGGTCTAGAACACCCATGTTCAAACGGCCTCCCTCTCCTACAGCCCATGAGATGAAAAAGTCATTCCCTGGTGGTTGCTTATGTGTTTGTATATTCTTGATGGGTTTATCTTTTCTTAAAACTCTGAAAAGTTCCCTTCCATGTCATACTCTGCACCTCACTTTTCATTTTTTAATGACTACTTTTAATAATCTCTTCATCCAGAATTTCCTCTCTCTCCATATACATTTATCTTTTATCTTCAAGACACTTACTTTTTCTGTTCTCTTCAGAGATTGGCTTTCATGCTTCAGAATGGATTCTCAGCAGCACCATCTGTGTCCGTCTTGCTGCCCTTACCTCCCCCATCCTTCTCTCTGTCACCCCTATTATGTAGCCTCCTTTCTAAACCCCACCTGCCTCCCTGTCCAATCACATGCACATTCATTGATTCATTCTCTGCTCTACCTTCATACAGTGCCCTTTGTTATACAGTCTTGTACACTTGCAAGTGATCTTTCCACAGCATTAAAATCGCATTTCCCCTTGGGTGCCTCTTTAGACTCCAGATCTTTTCTTAGCACATATGAGTCTGGACAGCTCATCAAGATTTGGACTTAGCTATCACCACATTCACTAGCGAAAGTATAAACTTAAATCTACATCCCAAACCACAATCTAGACATAAACCATTTCACATATATCATGAAGAGGATGACTTCCTAGAAAGGTTACAAGGCCCCACAGTTCTCATCCCTTTTCCTACCTTCTTTTCTACATAATTCTTAGCTTCATTCTTCTATTCTTTAAAAGTCCACCTATTTTTAAATTCTAGATACCTAGCCTTGATCATTTACCCTGATGGCTCTCTTAGATTTGTGCCGCTGAACGCAACGTGTATGACTAAGGGAGGAGTTAAAACTGTGTCTGGTAGTACAAAAGTCTTAGTGCCAGAAGATGGAACCTTCCTCATCTCAGAAAAAGATAACTGTACCTGACAATACATATTTGCCAGTTGCTTGAAACAGATGACCTCTATGACTCAAGCCCAGGAAAATCTAGACATACTAAGTTAATTTTAAAGGATTTTTCTTATGGTATCATGCAATGCAGTGGCTTGAGGCAGAATTGTAAAAAGAAGTAAGTGGAAAGATACTAGACAAAAGAAGGAGAAATTACATTACATGGTTCCTCTTGCCATATAGGAAGTCATGGCCTGGTCTGAATGTAGGCCTGCCAGATGCTCATGGATCAAGGAGAACAAGTTGCAAGCCCTGATTTCAAGTCCCTTTGATTCTACGGAAATGGAAAGATGAACTTCAATGCATCAACTTGACAGAGACATGTGGCACCCAGATTAAACATTACTTCTGGGTGTTTTTCTATAAGGGTGTTTCCAGATGAGATTAACATTTTCATTGGTGAGCTGAGTAAGGAAGATTGCCTTCTCTAGCAGGGGTTGGCATCATCTACTCCGGTGAAGGCCTCAATAGAAGGAAAAGTAGCCTCTCTGCCTGACTGCTTGAGCTCACACATCAGTCCTCTGCTCTCAACTTAAACCTTTAACCCTCTGGTTCTCAGAAGTACATCACCACCAGCTTTGTGGAACTCCTCAGTCTCCATAATTATGTAACCCTATTCCCCAATTCATTATAATAAATCATATATATATATATATAAGTTCTGTTTCTCTCGGGAACTATGAATAGTACACGAAGTTATTACTGATCTTGAGAAGACAGACTGTGTGGCAGGTCCCAAGTATAAAAGAACATGAGGACATGTCTGGTCCTGCAGATATCAAGTGAGATAAAGTATGGAGAAACACATGATAAACTTTGAAGCACTGAGCCAGTGGCAGGTGTCCTATTACTACTATTATCGTGACTTCTTCACGTGATCTCTTTTGCTGACCACAATTTTCAGAGCAGGAGGCGACTGGACACTGAGCCTGCAGCAATTGTAGATTCAATTATCCAATGAGGTCTGAATATATCAGAGCTGGAAGAGACTTCAAGAGCATCTCATTCCCTTTTCCTGTTTCCTACTGCATCTGAGGATCTGTGGAGTGTGAAAGCTCAGAATCTGTTCTGAGGGGATTTTTATTTAACAGT
Organism: Odocoileus virginianus; assembly: GCF_023699985.2. Taxonomy (NCBI): domain Eukaryota; kingdom Metazoa; phylum Chordata; class Mammalia; order Artiodactyla; family Cervidae; genus Odocoileus; species Odocoileus virginianus. Next base: position 20,064,883 of record NC_069678.1, on the reverse strand, counting down.
GTTATCAGTATCCATGGATTCTGAAGCCAGAGCCTCAAGCTTTCTTTTTCTGCTGGTCATACCATCGCCAAGGCAAGAGTGTAAATCCCAAGCAGTAGCAGCAGATGACTCTTCCACACTCAACCTGCTCCTCTCAAGAACTCCTAGGGTTAAAAGGACATAAAACATCATCTCCCACAACCACTTATTATGTCTGAAACCCTACCTCTTTCTCTCCTAGTCTTCAGCCTGTATCTCAACCTCTTCAGTGACAAAGGGCTCCCCACCTCTCGAGGCAGCCCACTCATCCTTGTATATTCTGCCTCTGGCTATATTTTCCCTAATAGGGAGTTAAAAATCAATCTCCCTGTAATTTCCTTTCACCAATCCTCAGTCAACCCTATGGAAACACTCAGAATATATCTATTCCCTATTTTACATGACCTTCAGATTTATGCCTGAGAAATTTCATCCCCAGCACATAGGTTCCATAGAGTATTCATCCATTAAAAGAGCTGAAAGTTTTGGAGGAGATGAACCAAAGGGCCTAGGATCAAGCTATAGAAACAACAGTTTGTACTGACTCAAAATCAGGCTCTCGCTAAAACACACACCTGAAAATGTCTGAACAAGGTGAGAGGAGGACCCTCTGAGGAAATGAGCAGCACACCTATTACCTGTCGTCCACTGACCCCTTTTCCTGTGTCCATTCTCTATGTAAGAATATTTCCATGCATGAGGCACATTTTTTTTTCCAAATAACAATCCCTGTTCATAGAGCCTTGCAGTAAATATTCTTTCCTATGTACATACGCTGTATTTCCTATGTATATAGATCTCAACCCTCATCCCTGCCCAGGAATGAACAAAACAACCATTCCAGTAAGTTGAGTTTTTTCCAAGCATGTAACATCTATTTTGCAAGGAGAGGAAAATGCAGAGTTTAGGACGTGTCTACAGGCCAAATTAGGAAATCAAACCATTGGTGACTAGTTACTGAATACCATTTCATCAGATTCTCCACACTTACCAAGTGTTTTCCCTACGCCTAGTCTCATGTTTCCTAAGACATTAGCATTCTTCAAGTTTTTTCTTTCTGAAATCACTTTTTAAAAGGCGACAGGGAAAATACATTGTAGAATCTGCACATTCATAAACACGAGCATATTTATCCTTTATAAATTATCTAAATTATCTAGCCTTTGTTATCCAATACTTTAAGTATATCAAGTAAGATGCTTTACTAGATTTCATCTGTCCTAGGCTTTTTTTTTTTTTCTTTTTAGTTCTTTAATGTAAAAAAAAGTATATATGTGTCAGGGGTAGAGAGTGGGGGAGTGGAGTGGAGGGAGACGAGGGACAGAAAGGGAGAAAGACAAACAAGCCTCTGTCTCCCGGGTGCATTCAGTGTCCAGATGGGTGGCTTAAGCGAGGGTGCTGCTGGGGCTGGCGAGGCGGACCTGTTCCGGGCTATGCAGCATCACTCATCCACCTGCTGAAGCAGCAGAAGGTGGATCTCCTGGAAGGAGGGCCGCTGCTTGGTGTCTCTTCTCCAGCAGCTGAGCATCAGCTTATACACGGAGTCAGGGCAAATGGCAGGCTGAGGGAGGTAAGTCTTTGGAAACAAAAAAATGAACGAAAGAGGAGACTATTAGAAGAGTGTGGAGAAAGGGTGGCTGCATCACGGTATGACTTGCCCACTCCCCACTTTCTTGGACTTGATAACTGAAATGCGTGTGGTGTCTCTCCGTCTTCTTCACGGGCATTTTACATCATATCAATCCCCTTTCCATTCTCTTTGTCTTCTCCAGATCTGCGGAGCAGAACTTCCTGATGGGCCATCCTGTGGTCCCTGTGTGTGCGTGCATGCTAAGTTGCTTACCATCATGCAAAAGATGAAACTGAAGCAAGAAGACATCTTTGACTGGAAAGTGATTAGAACACTTAATCCTCCAGTTATAGCCTATCCACAGTGAGCTTTATCTTGGTTGAGCCAATCATGGCAAGGGCGGAAAGTATGTTAGTTGCCTTAGCTCCTGGGCTAAGAATGGAATCTTAGCCGCTGAGACACAGGATGTATCCACGTAGCTCTTAACCATAGCTTTCTCTGTGCTCTCCTTCTCCTGTACTGGCCCCAGGTGGGAAGACTGGATTTCTTCTTTACATTATTCACCAACATTGTACATTTAACCCCTCTACAGCCCTGCCCTGAATTCCAACCTAGAGCTGGATTTGGCTCTATTCTGAAAGCAAGTTACTGTGTCCACCCAGCAAGACTGACTCCAGGTCATCTGCTTGCCTGCAATGTGTTGCTGTCATTTCCTGACCTATGCTTTTTAAAACCTTGTATACTGACATATTCCTGAACCAAACCTAAATGTCTCAAGCTCTTTGAATCACAGGTCCAACATCTGCTGCTGGTTAGTAATTAACCATTTCAATATTGCCTTCTCCCACACTTAGACCAGCTTGTATCATGCATGGCAGGATCAGATGGTAGTTCTATCTTTAATTATTTGGAGAACCTCCATACTGTTTTCCATAGTGGCTGCACCAATGTACATTCCCATCAACAATGCATGGGGCTTCCCTCTTCTCCACGTCCTCACTAACATTTGTTGTTCCTTGTCTTTTTGATTATAGCCATTCTAAAGGTGTGAGGTGATATCTCAGGATGGTTTTGATGTGCACTTCCCTGGCCTGCCAGGCTCCTTCCTCTGTCCATGGGATTCTCCAGGCAAGAATACTGGAGTGGGTTGCATGCCCTCCTCCAGGAGACCTCCCTGAGCCAGAGATTGGACCCACATCCCTTATGTCTCCTGCTTGGCAGGCAGGTTCTTTACCACTAGCGCCACCTGGGAAGCCCAATAACTAGCAACATTGAGCACCTTTCATGTACCTGCTGGCCATCTGTTTGTCTGTCTTCTTTGGGAAAATGTTTAGTCAGATCTGCTCATTTAAAATTGGATGGTTTGGGGGATTTTTGCTCTTGAGTTGCATGAGTTCTTTATGCATTTTGGATATTAACCCATATCAGATATATGAGTTGCAAATTTTTCTCCAGTTTGGTAGCTTGCCTTTTCATTTTGATGGTTTCCTTTATTATAAAGAAGATTTTTAGTTTGATGTAGTCCCACATGTTTATTTGTGCTTTATTGCCTTTGCTTTTGTTGTCAGATCCAGAAAACCATTGCTACGACCAATGCCAAGGAGTTTTCCATCATCAATTCTTAATTAAAAAGTAAGAAGACAAATACCTCTGGCTCCTATTTGAATATGTAATAAGATCTGAAAAACCTTAACTCAGTATGTTAGAAGTGACTATGGCTACAAAATAGCAAGTATTTAAAAGAAATATTACTAATATTATAAAGGATACAGGATAATAGACACTCTCGTATACTATTGTGAAACTTAAAACTGTTAAGCCTTATCTAGGGTGTTCACTAAATAATTTTAGAAAAAAATACATCTGTTTTGAGCCAACAGATATCCATAAAATGAAATGACAAATAAATTATTTGCCCTTTTCAAAGTTGTATAAACTTGGCAAATAAAGTTATATTTGGTAATAATTCTCATTATGTTGATAGTATTTTACTTTTCATAACATCAAAGAAAATAAGCTTTTAAAACTGTATTTAATTTTTAATTATTTAATTTCATTTAGACCATGAGCTTTCAAGAAAAGTGCTTTCTGAGGATTCTTTACAATTTGTAAAAACAAATTGAAAACAAAAAATGTCAAATACGTTTTAAAATTACTGGAATTATTATTATAGACCTCCAAGCATTTTTAATTGACTATGGAAGATTTAAGATTTGTCTAAGCTATGAGCCCTAAGGATAAGATTCTTTCTAGAATTTGTGTTACTGAAAAGTTTTCTCCTGCACGTTATCTGCTATGTTCAACAAGTTGGTGACATTAACAGTGCTGTTTGAATACAAATTAGATCACATGTGTAGAGTCCATAAAATCCATCTAGCAGCTGATAGTGATGAATAACTATTGTGTTTATACTCTAATGTCAAACTTTCAAAATTTGAATACTGAAATTTTAACAAGAAAATTTAAAGTAATTAAAATTTATAAACTGTTATAAAATACAAATTTAGTGAATTATGCTTAGTTCATATGTTGAATTAAATAAACTTTTATCAAAATTTTAAACTTATAGGTGAGAAGCTTACTCAGCATATGATGGTGATATTATGCTTTGGTCTTGGCTTCACTCAAATATGTAATTTTATTATTCAACCATTTAGTAGTTGATCAAAATATATTTGACTCTCTAGCATCATTTAGTAAAAGTGAACATGATGGACCCTTTTAATAAGCAGTTAAAAATAAATAAGAAAAGTTAAATCCCAGAGATTATTAGAATTTAAAACTTCCATTAAATGATAAAACAACATTTTCTTTGAAAATGAATAGCATAACATTTGATTAATTACTATGCAACTTTTTAGTGCTAAGTAAAAAGCTACCTGATATCAAAAATACATATAATGCAAAGCAGACAGTGGACATAAAGTGTGGGGAGGGGAAGCATGCCTCTGTTGGCTGAATGTTTTGTTGGTTCAATTGTGCCTCATACAAATTGTTCTTTGCATGTGAGATTTCAGTCACTGAATAATAAAATCAGGGAAACTGAAAGGTTTAAAATATTCCTCCCTTTGCCTATAATTCCAGGATGTAAGCAAATTAGAATTATTGTTATGATGAATAAAATTACACTTTCTAATAGAACGCACCACCTTTAATTGGCCATGAGACATCTAATAGGTCACCCAGGTGGCCATGACATGCTCCTAGTCCAGAAAAAAAATTTTTTTCTTTGGTCTACGCCTTATCTCAGCACTAAATCAGCCTTTTGCCAAGATGAGAAGGCAATTACCTCATAACCAAAATAGATGATTTCGATTCCCTGCTACCAAAATATCTACAGAGGATCGCAATAAAGCTCTAGGACCCCCTCCTCCTATTTTAAACACTTATTCCACAGTCTCTAGTCATTCCCTTATCTTTTGTTTGCGTTAATCTGGTTAAGCACAGAGGATCCACTTTTAATTTTCTTCAAGAGCCTTTTCCCTCTCCTCAACTGTTATCATTTTCCTGTCTGAGATGCCGCACTCCAAGTCACTCTGGGGGCTCAGCGCTCCAGCCACCAGCAAGCTTTCAATCCCACATCTCACAGGAACTTTGGACACTGAGTTATCTGAAGGAGACTTGGAGTATCTTAACTAGGAACTGGGGCCCCTATCAGCTTAGAAGCTTAGCTTTCCTGAGTCCTGAGAGGCCACAACATCTGAGCCCAGAGGTGCCTTCCAGGAACAACAAAGCCAGGATGCACTTGATGGTCTCTGGGCACGTAAGTTGAGAAATATTTTTAAATAGTCCAAACCAAATTTTTAGCAAATGCTAATAACTCCCTTATTCACTTTTAGCTTATGTTTTTATTCTTATGTTTCTCAACCACAAAGATAAACTGTACAGTCTAGACCAGGACACAGATCAAATATGAGAGACAGGATTTATTTCCTGATATCTTTGACTAGGGCTTCCCTGGAGGCTCAGTCGGTAAAGAATCAACCTGCAGTGCAGGAGACCCAGGTTCAGTCCCTGGGTCAGGAAGGTCCCCTGGAGAACTAAATGGCAACCCACTCCAGTATCCTTGCCTGGAGAATCCCATGGACAGAGGAGCCTGACAGCCTACGGTCCACAGGGTCTCACAGAGTAGGACATAGCTTTGTGACTAAACCCCCACCACCACCGTCTTTGAGTTGTGGAGAAGCCTGATGGGACTCCCTCATGCCCCCCACTGACCACTGGGTTGACCCACAGAAAAAGTAGAGTGTATGGATGCCTAGGGAGGACCTTGGTCTTTCACATCACCTGGATACATAGTGACAAATGACTATCACCCAGGTAGCCCGTCTTCCAGCTCAGGCCTATCCTGTTAAATCAGAACTTTTCTTTCTCTCACCTTCAGAGGCACCCAAGGCCACATCTCTCCACCCCAGCAGCTCTCACCTGCCTCCCTTGGTCTCGGAAGAACTCTCCAGTATTCTCAATGACCTGTTCATCTGACAGCTGGGAATAGGGCTGTTCCTGGCAAAAGGTGAAAGTCTCCCACAGAGTCACCCCGAAGGCCCACACATCACTTGCTGTGGTGAATTTGCCCTGTTTATGTAAGGAAAAGAAGAGAAAGTCAGAATAATCTGTGTACAACAAGAGCAGAGAGATTTTCATAAAATAGAATTTTTAACTACACAGGGCAAGGAGTACTGGAACTGCCAAGATCTGCGCTGGGAATCTGAAAACAACAATAGAAAAGGTTTCAGTGCCACAGCCTCCACAATTCTCTGACCCTCAGGATCTCTGCTGAGGTCTACTTCTCTTGCAGGTGAGATCCAAGGACTGAAAAGGATGTGGCCATAAACTACCTGACTCTCCCGCTGAGAGTTAGAAGGTCAAACTCTAGGATCTAGGGCAGCCTCAGGTAAATGCCCGCGGAAAAGGCAAAATAAGAACAGGAAGAGATACAAATATCTCTGTGTTAGAGATACAGGAATCCAGTGTGAATGCCTCGAGTAGCTCCTGTTCAATGATATCACAGACTTGAAGGACAGACTGACAAGTGATCTCTGAGATTCAGATGCAGTCAACATTCATTAAATACTTGCACATGTTCTATTCAATGACAGTGCTGAAGTAGATAATACTTGTTCCTACTTTTTAGATCAGAAAAGTGAGACAACATAGGTTTACTAAAGTTCCCTGGTTTATCAGACCATGAAAATAGAAAAACTGAGAGTTGGACCAAAACCCTCTGAATCTTGGTCTAATAATGTTTTATAACACCTTGAAATATATTTAAAGGGAGCAAAGCTTAATAATCACATTCAGTTCAGTTCAATTCAGTCGCTCAGTCATGTCTGACTCTTTGTGACCCCATGAATCGCAGCACAACAGGTCTCCCTGTCCATCAGCAACTCCCAGAGTTTACTCAAACTCATGTCCATTGAGTCGGTGATGCCATCCAGGCATCTCATCCTCTGTCATCCCCTTCTCTTCCTGCCCCAATCCCTCCCAGCATCAGGGACTTTTCCAATGAGTCAGCTCTTCGCATCAGGTGGCCGAAGTATTGGAGTTTCAGCTTCAGCATCAGTCCTGCCAGTGAACACCCAGGACTGATCTCCTTTAGGATGGACTGGTTGGATCTCCTTGCAGTCCAAGGGACTCTCAAGAGTCTTCTCCAACACCATAGTTCAAAAGCATCAATTCTTCAACATTCAGCTTTCTTCGCAGACCAACTCTCACATCCATACATGACCACTAGAAAAACCATAGCCTTGACTATATGGACCTTTGTTGGCAAAGTAATGTCTCTGCTTTTAAATATGCTATCTAGGTTGGTCATAACTTTCCTTCCAAGGAGTAAGCGTCTTTTAATTTCATGGCTGCAATCACCATCCGCAGTGATTTTGGAGCCCAAAAAAATAAAGTCTGACACGGTTTCCATCTATTTGCCATGAAGTGATGGGACTGGATGCCATGATCTGAGTATTCTTAATGTTGAGCTTTAAGCCAACTTTTTCACTCTCCTCTTTCACTTTCATCAGGAGGCTTTTTAGTTCCTCTTCACTTTCTGCCATAAGGGTGGTGTCATCTGCATACATATCTGAGGTTATTGATATTTCTCCCAGCAATCTTGATTCCAGCTTGTGCTTCTTCCAGCCCAGTGTTTCTCATGATGTACTCTGCATATAAATTAAATAAGCAGGGTGACAATATACAGCCTTGACGTACTTCTTTTCCTATTTGGAAACAGTCTGTTGTTCCATGTCTAGTTTGAGCTGTTGCTTCCTGACCTGCATATAGGTTTCTCAAGAGGCAGGTCAGGTGGTCTGGTATTCCCATCTCTTTCAGAATTTTCAATAGTTTATTGTGATCCACACAGTCAAAGGCTTTGGCATAGTCAATAAAACAGAAATAGATGTTTTTGTGGAACTCTCTTGCTTTTTTGATGATCCAGTGGATGTTGGCAATTTGATCTCTGGTTCCTCTGCCTTTTCTAAAACCAGCTTGAACATCTGGAAGTTCACAGTTTACATATTGCTGAAGCCTGGCTTGGAGAATTTTGAGCATTACTTTGCTAGCGTGTGAGATGAGTGCAATTGTGCGGTAGTTTGAGCATTCTTTGGGATTGCCTTTCTGTGGGATTGGAATGAAAACTGACCTTTTCCAGTCCTGTGGTCACTGCTGAGTTTTCCAAATTTGCTGGCATATTGAGTGCAGCACTTTCACAGCATCATCTTTCAGGATTTGAAATAGCTCAACTGGAATTCTATCACCTCCCCTAGCTTTGTTCATAGCGGTGCTTTCTAAGGCCCACTTGACTTCACATTCCAGGATGTCTGGCTCTAGGTGAGTGATTACACCATCGTGATTATCTGGGTCATGAAGATCTTTTTTGTACAGCTCTTCTGTGTATTCTTGCCACTTCTTCTTAGTATCTTCTGCTTCTGTTAGGTCCATACCATTTCTGTCCTTTATTGAGCCCATCTTTGCATGAAATGTTCCCTTGGTATCTCTAATTTCCTTGAAGAGATCTCTAGTCTTTCCCATTCTGTTGTTTTCCTCTATTTCTTTGCATTGATCACTGAGGAAGGCTTTCTTATCTCTCCATGCTATTCTTTGGAACTCTGCATTCAGATGGGAATATCTTTCCTTTTCTCCTTTGCTTTTCGCTTCTCTTCTTTTCACAGCTATTTGTAAGGCCTCCTCAGAAAACCATTTTGCCTTTTTGCATTTCTTTTCCATGGGGATGGTCTTGATCCCTGTCTCCTGTACAATGTCACAAACCTCCATCCATAGTTCATCAGGCACTCTGTCTATCAGATCTAGTCCCTTAAATCTATTTCTCACTTCCACTGTATAATCATAAGGGATTGATTTAGGTCATACCTGAATGGTCTAGTGGTTTTCCCTACTTTCTTCAATTTAAGTCTGAATTTGGCAATAAGGAGTTCATGATCTGAGCCACAGTCAGCTCCCGGTCTTATTTTTGCTGATTGTGTAGAGCTTCTTCACCTTTGGCTGCAAAGAATATAATCAATCTGATTTTGGTGTTGACCATCTGGTGATGTCCATGTGTAGAGTCTTCTCTTGTGTTGTTTGAAGAGGGTGTTTGCTATGACCAGTGCGTTCTCTTGGCGGAACTCTATTAGCCTTTGCCCTGCTTCATTCCATGCTCCAAGGCCAAATTTGCCTGTTACTCCAGGTGTTTCTTGACTTCCTACTTTTGCATTCCAGTCCCCTATAATGAAAAGGACATCTTTTTGGGGTGTTAATTCTAAAAGGTTTTGTAGGTCTTCATAGAACCATTCAACTTCAGCTTCTTCAGCATTACTGGTTGGGGCATAGGCTTGGATTACCGTGATACTGAATGGCTTGCCTTTTAAATGAACAGAGATCATTCTGTCATTTTTGAGATTGCTTTCGAGTACTGCATTTCAGACTTTTGTTGAGTATGAGGGCTACTCCATTCCTTCTAAGGGATTCCTGCCCACAGTAGTAGATATAATGGTCATCTGAGTTAAATTCACCCATTCCAGCTCATTTTAGTTTGCTAATTCCTAGAATGTCAACATTCCTAGAATGTCTAATAATCACATTAGAAAGGGGTAAAATATGCGATTCACCTATGGAGATGATAAAAATCTTTATAATGATTTACCTAAAATAGTATATCTTACAGCATCATTCATAATTGAAGGAAACTGGAAAATACCAAGTTATTATGATATTAAATTACAGGATATATCTATAATGGAATATTATACAACCATTAAAATCATGTTTTTGAAGAATATTTACTGGGAATGAGAAAGAATTTTATGTGCATAGTATCATCCCAATATGTAAAACAGTTTTATATACATAATACATATATTCAGAGAAATACAGGTATAGAAAAAAATCCTCAAAGAAAATATACTAGAATATTAATAGTGGTTATTTTGGTGACAGGAAAGGGATAACTATATAATTTTTATTTTAAAATTAACAAATCCTACAAGAATATGAACAAGAAACAAACATTAACAATAAGTGAACAAAACTATATTGCTTTCAGGCTTTTCTCTGGAATACTAAATGACAAAAGACAAAATTACATGTATTCAGCATCATAGGAAGTAAAAGTTTAAAGTCTAATAATTCTATAAATCAGCTAAGTGGCATAAAACCAAATGGCATAAATTGCCTCAAATATGCATGGTAAGAGAAGAGAAGCATTTGGAAAAAAAATATTTATTCACTTGTGGTTCAGAATATCAAGAGCTGAATAAAAGTTATAAAAGCAAAGAATGAGGAACTTAAAAAGTAAATGATGATAATCATTAAAATAGAAACATAAAGTAATTAATTAGAAACATGGTTATGAAATTAATACAAAAAATATTTTGTGTGGATAACAGTTCTTTAAATGACAAAATTTTAATACCCTAAATTAAGATTAATAATATGGGAAGGGTAAAGATTTTAAAAAATCATACTAAATCTCTTATCATTCCAGGTATATTTTTAACCTTTCTCTCCAAATTTTCTATAGTAAGCATTTTACATTTTATCAGCAGAAATAGGCAAGTGTTAAAAAATAATGATTAGTACCATAGTAAATCATCTCAAGTCAGAGAAAACATTGAAGTCTACTCATTGCCTGTCTCCTGCTGTCTCTGGCGCACCTCTAGATGCCGTGTGCCCCTGCCTATGTGCTGGTTGCTAGGGCAGAGCTCAAAAACAGGAAACTCACCAACAAGATGCTCTCCCAGGACATCCAGCGGATCGGGAGCACTGCCCGGCCCTGGATTCGGTAGTAGTCACCACTGTATAGGTTTCTGCTCATTCCAAAGTCAGCTATCTTGATGGTATAGTTCTTACCCACTAAGCAGTTTCGTGTGGCCAGATCTCGATGAACAAAATTAAGTGAGGAAAGGTACTTCATACCAGATGCAATCTGGGTAGCCATAAACTTCAGGTTGGCATAACTGAGAAAATACAAAGGAAGAGAGAAAGTAGCCTCTGGCAACAAGAAGCTGTGAAAGGTACACACTCTCCAGTTGGTGCCAACAAACTGGGGTTCCATCCTCAGCATCCCATCTCTATTCTTCATTTATCTCTGCTTTCCCCCAAAGGGCAGCTGCTCTGTTATCCCCTGTACACTAGCATCCCCTGTCTCATTGGGAAAGACCCTGATGCTGGGAAAGATTGAGGGAAGGAGGAGAAGGGAGCGACAGAGGATGAGATGGCTGGATGGCATCATCGACTCAGTGGCCATAAGTTTGAGTAAACTCTGGGAAGTAGTGAAGAATAGGGAAGCCTGGCGTGCTGCAGTCTATGGGGTTGTAAAGAGTCGGGCACAACTTAGCGACTGAACAATAACATCCCCCACCATCTGAGAACAATAATGAACTTTAAAGCTCACTGCTCCCCATCTTAGTCTCATGAACCCAGGAAAGAGATGGAAGACTCAGCTTTTTTACCTCACAGTGGGTACATTGGCAGAGCAAGAACTGGGTGGCTCGTGGCGGGAAAGAAACTGATTGAGATCTCCATTTTCCATGTACTCAGTGATCATGCAAAGAGGATCCTCAGTGATACACACAGCTAAGAGGCGGATGATGTTTGGGTCCTTGAGCCGGGACATGATCTTTATCTCCTTAAGAAAATCATTCCTTTGAAGGACACAGACACAGATAAACCCAAAGGTTGCCAGAGTTAGAATCAAGAAGTAGGAGAAGACACAGCAAAGTCTAGTCCTGCCCATTATACTAGTCTTCTTTTCTTTTGAATAACCTTTGTGAGAACAGAGAAATTGCTTCCTGGAAACTGTCTCCTTCTACTCATCCTGGAATATGACAAACCCTTATTCAACTGTAATTTTGGAGGCATATGGACCATGACATTCACATTTGCACCGTTAGTATCCAACAAAAGCCCTGCCACATAGAAAGTGATTAATATTTGCTAAATCAAATGTAGGTTGCTAAAAACTAGTCTTAAAAATAAAACTTTCAACTGAAAACTATATCTTAAGTGCAATGGGGTCTTTCCCTTTTTTAAAAGCCAAGGACTCACTCTGTAAATAATGCTAAGGCACTTTTTTATGAAAATGAATAAGCATCCCCTGGTTTATCTGATAATTTTTTATTGTCCCATGCTGGCTTCTTTTAATGCAGAGTGTACCAGCTGACAGTCACAACACACATTTAGTAACCTGTTCAAAGTTGAGCTGTTTAAAGTTCATGGTGGTAATGCAGTCATTTCAAAAGTACTCACTTGGCCAAAACTAGTAGCTGTCAGAGTAGATGGTGATGACCACCCTTGAATCACACAGTGGGCTACCTTCCCAGTAGCAACATTTGGGGGAGTGAAACCACTAGCCCACATTCTCAAAACTATTGGAACAGACATGTTGTACGTCTCCTAGGAGTTTTTTAGCAATCCTGGACTGGGAGTCATACCAGTCAATATAAAATCCTTAAAACCAATATGGTTTCAACACCTCTCCTCTTTCATTCCTCCTTCAACCTCAAAGCAAGGGGGACCATGGTTTGGGAGGGCACACAACCTAAGCCATCCATCGTTGCTTAATTGGAGTGGGCACAGATGGGACACCAAACCTCACCAAAAAACAGTGAGCAAGGAGAGAGGCTCAAGAAGGAGGGGTTATATGTATAGCTATGACTTATTCACGTTGTTGCACGGCACAAACCAATACAACATTGTAAAAAAAATTTTTTTTAACAGATAAAAGGTTTGTTATATCCCATCGCTTTTTTTTCTTTCTTCTTGCCACCTTCTCTAATCATGTGCTAATATTAATATCAGGAATATTCTTTCTTTCAATGGGAACTGAGGATATCACTTTTCATTCATATTAGTATCCTTAAGATTGAAATTCTCACAGTAAAAATTCCAAAACCACCACAGTTCTGTTCCCTTGACTTTCTTTCTTCTTCATGCCACATCCTGCCAATTGCAAGACTTTTAATAAAACCCTCTCACCATTCTTGGAATTTATGATAATTTGAGGTATAGCAATCCAAATTTTTTCTGAATTTGAACATCAGTGAGACAAATCAAGCCAACACAAATGAAGAAATGCATATGTTACCCAGATGTGCAGATTTTTCTGAGACACATTCAATCAGCTTTCAACCAGCATGCCTGTCTGGGTGAGGATTAACTCACCATTACTGTAATGGAAAGGCTGTCAAACAACGGAGTGTGGCTGGAAACAGCAATTTATGTAGTAAAGGATCCAAGAGATTATTAGCCAGTTTGGAAAACTGCTAAAGGACTGTGGATCCTTTTGCTTTGAGGTCCATGGGTACTTTTCCAAGTAGAGGTAGCTTCTCATTTGGGGGGTTGCTGGATATAGACAAAGAGGAGCATAAAAGAGAAAAAAAGGCATGAGAAAGTTAAGTAGAGATTCAGTGTGAAAAAAGGAGAATGGCAGAAGCTTAGCAAGAAAGATGTGTGTGACTGTGAAAAGTTTGCAAGGGTAGGTAATGACATTCAGCAATGTCATATTCAGACTGTTGTGTAGGTTGGGAAGCATAGTGCTGTGCAAAGGAGGTTAGGAAGTAAATATGCAGCAGATCTAACAGAAAATGTACATTTGTTCTAGAAGGAGATGAGAATGAAGATGAGGATTACTGACCCATCAGAAAAATAAAACACAACAATGGATATGTGAGGCAGCTTTCCATCTAGAAAGAAACAAATTGCTCAGAAGTTTCCAAGAGTATCCCTGATCCTGAAGATGAAACAAATAAAGGAAAATTCAAAATGTAGACCACAGACCTGGCATTCTTGTTGGCATCTGCTCGGAGCATTTTCACAGCCACCAGGACAGGCTGGTTGGCACTGACATCTAGGGCAAAATCTTTGTCTTTGAACTTTTCCATTCCCTCCACTTCACAGAGATGAACCTAGACAAAAGTCATCTAGTCTCAGCATCATCATTCTCCTGAAGATGTCTCAGTACTCTTGCTGGGCATTTCCTGGAGATAAACTACCTCTTACAACTCAGGCAAAATAATCAAAAGACCAATAAGAAGATACGTGCATCATATCTTTGACTCAAATAATTGATTTTTTTTAAAATGGTAAGCTAATATGATATGTTACTGCTTTATAAAAAATATACATTGATTGGAATGTTAAATATGTGAATAAATATATAACAGTATTTTATCACAGCTATAATATACAGTATTATTTTATTATACTATAAAATGTCTTCTGGTATAAATGCTTCAACTTTGATTCAAGGAAGTTTGGCTATAAGATTGCACAAAACATAAGGTATTTTATTCTCTAAGGAACACCTACGTGTCAGTAACAGTATAACAAGCCTGCATTTTCAACTCAGGAGACAGAAGGAGTGGACATAACACCACAAATGGATGTCATGGACCCTTCTTCGTCCATCACCAGCAAACCTACACAAGGTTAAAGCATGCCGCCCGTGCTGGAAACCAGTGCCGTCTCAGGAAACCAAGTTACATTTGGAGTTTAGATGGCGGGACTGAAGAGCTTCTGTGGCCACTTAAATCATTGCTTTGCATTCTCAGAAGGCTCATGTGACTGTTGTAAGAGTGAAAAGTCAAATATTACATGCATCACTCTCAGAGCAATTAAGAAGAGTGTTCTCCTTATCTTGGTTAGTGATTTATTCCCTAGTGGCTGATTCTGGGACTAAAAGCAGGGGCGAGGTTGTTTTTGACCATTTTACATGTAACTCCCATTAAAATGGATAAAAACAAAGTGGCTATCCAATAGCAGGATGTTCTTGGACAGTTTATAAAAGATGATCACATCTTATGGTCCCCACCCTCTGTAACCTACAGTAAAATATTTAGAAAATATTGGATGTTTTTTAGGATCTCAAAGTCTAGTGACTTTCCTGCTTTAAAACTCTTGTATAGAAATCAGAATTCCCAGGAATTCCACAGCTATTTGACAAAGATGAGACTGACCCAATACTAGTCTTCTAGAATAGGGGTCCCCAACTTCCAGGAATGTATATATGATCTAAAGGTGGAGCTGATATAACAGTAATAGAAATAAAGTACACGATAAATATAATATACTTGGGATTTGGGGTTGCCAAAGCCACCTCTTCCCCCAGTCCATGGAAAACTATCTTCCATGACACCTGGTGCCAAAACTGTTGGGGACCGCTATAGAGGACAATGCCAGGAGAAACAGCTGGAGGACACATTGCATGTGAATCCACTCTGGATGGGACACTTTGCTCTACATGTCATTTTTATTCAACCACTTCCTCTGAGCTACCAAGGACTGGAGACTCCACTCCAAGAATCAGCTCACCTCCCCAAACTGGCCTTCACCCAACTTCTCCTTGAATGTTAAGAGCTTCCTGGGGAACTCTTCCACAGCCACATCTTTTCCCGAGAGCAGGTCCATGGTAACGGCAGGCACAGAGTAGGTGTTGCCTCCAGTCACCCCCTGGAGGTTCACGATGTCAGCCTCTGCGTAGTGGGGCACGCCCTCAGGCCCACTGGGCTGGACTGGCTTCACAACGCCACTGCAGCCTGGGAAGACAAGGACAATGGGCTTCATCCCGTGGAGCATTTTTGGAGATCTCTCTAAGAAAGAAAATCTGATAGGAAGGCTAAAATATGTGGCCAATTCATGTTAATGTATGGCAAAAACCATCACAATATTGTAAAGTAATTATCTTCCAATTATAATAAAGTTTAAAAAAAAAAAAGCCCCCAGTCTAACCTAGGCTATGACATTATTACTTGGACAATGGCTCCTCTAGAGACTTTCTTGTGGCCTCCAGAATACAGGTCACCATTTTATCTCTTACCCTTCTCCTCATACTACCTGATCATTAACAATCTCCTTGACTAAACTTATGGAATTGCAGTGAAGCTCCAGGAAGGCTGGCTATACTAGTTAGGGTGGGAGTATTAAAGTTTTAGGATTTAACAGAATATTTTCTTAATTTTAAGATATGATTACTGATGTAAATAACCTATTTTGGGATTTAAAACTTTGATTAAATTTATATGATCTAGCTTAAGACATCCTAACTTTAAAACACATTAAAATATGAGGGGGGATGTTTTAGACTTCAGGAAGTAGGTAAGTCACTTTGGTTTAGCCTAAAAAAAGAATTATATCCCTTTTCTTGTTATCTCTGTGAAAGTCCCATAGTTCAATATGCTCCGTCAAAGTTTGCTATCCACTGAGTGGTAAATATAAAGAAAGCTCTCTATAAAGAAAGCTGGACACCAAAGAATTGATGCTTTTGAACTGTGATGTTGGAGAAGACTCTTGAGAGTCCTTTGGACTGCAAGGAGATCCAACCAGTCCATCCTAAAGGAAATCAGTCCTGAATATTCATTGGAAGGACTGATGCTGAAGCTGAAACTCCAATACTTTGGCCACCTGATGTGAAGAACTGACTCATTGAAAAAGATCGTGATGCTGGGAAAGACTGAAGGCAGGAGGAGAAGGGGACGACAGAGGATGAGATAGTTGGATGGCATCACCAACTCGATAGACATGAGTTTGTGCAAGCTTCAGGAGTTGGTGATGGACAGGGAAGCCTAGCATGTTGCAGTCCATGGGGTCACAAAAAGTCAGACACGACTGAGTTACTGAACTGAACTGAACTAAACTGAGTGATAAATACACCTTAGTGTCCTTTCTTCCTTTGGAAAGACTCCCTTGAAAAGCCTCTGCCCTCATGGTTAGCCCTGCTACTTTTCCAATGACCTCTCTCCTGAACACCATCAGTCCTCTCTCATTGACTCAGGTCACTTTTGGTTGCTGATATTATAGAAAGAAAACCTGCTCTCAGTCTCAGCGATGACCCCAGCATCGCTTATGATGTCACTCTGCAGCCCTTTTTAAAAACACTGGGATGGGAATCAATTGGCACCATTTACTAAAGCAGTGCTTTTACTGAGAGAAGGCAAGAGATATTTACTTTTGTAATAAAATCATCTATTAGTCTAACACATCATTCACCAAAGAGAAATGAACAAAAATTAAATAACACAATTATCTGTGCTTAGTCTCTCAGTCGTGTCCAACTCTTAGCAACCCCATGGACTGGAGCCTGCCAGGCTCCTCCGTCCATGGGGATTCTCCAGGCAAGAATACTGGAGTGGGTTGCCATGCCCTTCTCCAGGGGATCTTCCCAACCCAGGGATCAAACCCAGGTCTCTCACATTGCAGGCGGATTCTTTACTGTCTGTACCACCAAGGATGCCCAACACAATTATCTAGGTGATTAAAAACTGGGTATTCTAGGATGTCTTTAGCTTCCAGTTTGATTCTAGTCCTGAATTTACCCCATTGGTGTTTGATGTTGAGTAAGTACCATATCTGAGTCTTCTTACTTTCCTCTTGTGAAAAAAAGAGGACGTTGGACTAGTTGGGCTGTTTAGGTTCTTCCGGTGTTAACACTTCAGTAACACATTTTATCTATTTTCTTTTCCTAACATGTGGGGCCTTCCAAACATCTGCTATTATTAGTAGCAGAGGAGAGATGCTCAGATTTAAGTAGGAGTAGCAGCAGGCCCAATCTAGAAAGTGTGGACTTCCCAGGAGAAGGTGGACTTCTCTAGGCTAAACTAGACTTGGTTGAGTAATTGTCACACCTTCATAAACCTTGTATCTCAATTCTCTGCCCATCACTTCATCCTCACCTGATTCTTCCTCCCCTGGAGCAAATTCTGGAAGTTTTCGTATCAGCCTGGATGGCTCCTGGTAGTCAGGGCGAAGCGGAAAGATGCGATCATAAGTAGAGTTGGACTCCTGCTCACTCGGTGATGAGGAGCGGTTATTATTGAACATGCTGGATTCACTGGGCAGGGAAAGGCTGACTGTCATTTCATCATCCAGCATCCTCCGGGAGGCCTAAAAGAGAAGGAGAGAAAGGCTTGTTGGCACCAAAGAGATCATCACTCCCTCCTTTTCTTAAAGCCAGCTCTTCCACTCAGATGAAAATAACTCTTTAATATTCAAACTCCAGAAGCAATGCAAGTGGCAGGGATGCAGCCTGGTTCCACAAATACCTATACTGTAGAAATTTAGAATAATCTTTCATTTTATCAAGGAAGAATTTGACTTCCAAATATCTACACTGCCAACATTTATTAACTCCCATTGAAGTATGTATAAGCATCATTCACACAACACTGTAGGAACCTATCAATAACCAATCAAAGAATCTCAATCTTAGCATTTTCAAAGTTCTATTAAATAACAGGGTTTTCCTGACACCATTCAACCACTTGATTTTGTGTAGATATAAATTAAAATGCTCATTAACACAACAAATGTGTTGTAACACAATGAATCTGTACTTCCCCTGATCACTCTGGCATTGTATGTTAGAGTAATACTCTCTTTATCCTGCATTTTTACTAACCAAAAATAAAATGACTACAAAATAGGAAAGGAAAGCCCTACATGTCTAGGGATACTGATGTGAATTATACCTGTGTGTGTGTGTGTGTGTGTGTGTGTGTGTGTTAGCAGCTCAGTCATGTCCCACTTTCTGTGACTCCCTGGACTGTAGCCCACCAGGCTCCTGTCCATGAGATTCTCCAGGCAAGAACACTAGAGTGGGTTTCCATTCCCTTCTCCAGGGCATCTTCTCAACCCAGGGATTAAACCCAGGTCTCCTGCATTGAAGGCAGATTCTTTACCATTTGAGCCACCAGGGAAGCCCAAATTATACCTAACACAGGAATAAGAGGAATTAAACAGCTAACTGTTCTTGCATTCCATCTAATATGGCCTACCTGCTCCTTCAAAATGAAATCTCATAATCTAAATATATGGGACTATTTAGATATAAACATGTGAAATGTTCTACTCCAACAAACACACCTTGGGTGCTCAATCGAGAAATTAAGATGTCTGCTCCATAAGCTATGCTGATAGGTCCTTGGTAATAACCATGGAGCCCAGCACATGTAGGTACTCAATAAATACGGGCTGACTCTCTCAAAGAGAGAATTGAGGACACCATTATAAGTATCCTGCAAATAATGCTATAGCATAAGGCTACTTTGAGTAATGTATTGGGAATATAAGTATATGCTTAAGGGTCTTCTACAAAAAAAGGAGAAATTCTGTGCTATTCCAGAGCGTTTTGAGTTTTCTCACTCAGGATGTACAGAGATAGAAGAATTTCTTGAAGGACCAAGTTAAATATTCAAGGGCAAAATGTTTAGTCTCCCTTTTACCTAGAGAGTCTCCAGCCCCAAATTCCTCTCCCAGACCATGAATATATTCCAGTGGGTTTCAGAAGAAAGACTCAGACGTGGTAAATTCTGGTGCAGAGAAAAATAGCTCATAGAATAGAGAATATAGACTCTCCTCCTCAACTACAAAAAATGCAGTCATAACAGACTGTTCAATAAGAACATAGCATCAAGCTTTCCAATGAATCTTCAGACCACCAGCTTCTCCCACCACCACTCTTTGCTAGCCTTCTCCCTGGAATCTAGAGACTCAGCGTGTCTCACCATTCTCAAAGAAAGGTTTTGATGTTGCCTCAGCATGCCAGTGCGTGAGCTCTCTGTGGATCCTGCCTTTCAGCCTTCAGTCACTATTTATGGATTGAAAGCTTTAATTTAGTCAAAGTATTTTCAGACTCATGATAGAAGTCCCTGTGGGAAGCAAAGAGATCCTCTCTTCTGTGAAATATTCCTGCCTAAAAACCTTAAAGTAAACTTCAGTCTTTCAGCGCCTAGGTGTGTAACAGCTCAGAAGGAATTGCAGGCTGCTTGTCGGGGTCATTCCCTTCACTTCCCTGACATTAGCCCCTTCCTCTTGTCCCACCCACCAAGAGTTCAGAAGGTTCCAGGGCATTTACCTCTTCTGGTATGTACTCCACAGAGGCACTGGTCTCCTCTGAGAACCCATCTCCAAACACGGAAGCTATGAACACAATCAGGCATTACTCTCCCTCCCAGTCCCAGCCCTCAATGCGCACTTCAGTCTCACAACCCAGAGCACCTGTGACCTCTCACAGTCCACATCCATTTGAGCTCGCTGACCAGCGACAATGCCCATGGTCAAAGGTAGAAACACTTTATCATCAACAAACCCCAAGAATATCACACACTTAGCAACAGTGCCCCGAGTTGCTATCTGGTCTAAAAAAACAAAAGAAGTCATAGATAATCCATCTATGCATGTGTGCTAAGTCGCTTCAGTCATGTCCAACTCTGTAGCCCTATGGACTGTACCCCGCCAGGCTCCTCTGTCCATGGGATTCTCCAGGCAAGAATACTGCAGTGGGTTGCCATTTCCTTCTTTAGGGGATCTCTCTGACCCAGGGATGGAACCCACATCTGTTTATGTCTCCTGCATTGGCAGGCAGATTCTTTACCACTACTGGCATTGGGAAGCCCCAGTCTACCTGCGGTGGAATGTATATAGTTTAGAAGAAAAGAAGTCAACAAATTTCAAGACTGACAATTGGAACCAGCATAAAAAACAGGATATTAATGGCACTGAGCACTTCATATTTTTTAACCAGACAAACAGTTAAATATAACTACTATGCCCAACTCACCATTATTCAATGAGGTTCAAGTAAAATCATGGAAAAAGTCTTTGTAGACTGCAAAGTGTTAGACAAATGTAGTAGAAATTATACAGATCACTTGGCCTAGACAAAATGAATCTGAGGAGGCATTCAGAGGATGCATAGCCATAACACTCAAGTACAAAAAGAAGTTGGAATAGAATTGCAAGAAACTTGGCTTGGATATTAATGATGTTGGATATTTTTCTACACACACACCAAAAAACAAGCAAGCAGTAAAAACAAAAGGAACAGCATTATCAGAAATTTTAGCTAGGTTATCAGTTATACATCAGAATCGCTTGCTAACTTTTTAAATTAATTATTTTAATTGTAGAATAATTACTTTATATTTTTTAAAAATATAGATGCTGGCACTCCCCCCAAAACCCAGTGAATCAGAATCGTCCAGGAAGATACCTAAGTTGAGATGCCTAAATGTGTTGGGAAGAAAAAAAAAGTTTTTGAGTCCTCTAGGGAGGGTTCAAACTCTGCATCCTAAAAATGAGAGACTGGACTTGGCTTATTCTCTTCTGATCCTTTCAGCCCTAGCTTCTCTATTCCTAGCCTCTTGGCAGCCTTGATTGCCTTTCTAACCATTTACCTGACTTTGTGATTTGCCTCTTACTCCCAGGGTAAGAGCAGCACAAGAAAGGACAGAGTGATTTCCTACCCCATGAGTGTTCTGCACTTCCTCACCTTCTCCAGCATTTTCTGCCAGAACTGCCTCCACAGGATGATGACGATGATGGCCAAGAGAATGAAGATGATGGCCACCAAGCAGCCAATCAGGATTCGGGTGTTGCTGTCATCAACTTTAAGCATTGGATCTGTAACCAGGAAAGGAAAAATGAAGAATATTATGATCTCCCAAGGCACGAAAAGCATGAAGGCTTGGACTAGAGATAAGAAGGCAGAACCTGCTCCTTCAGGATAATTCCACCACATGTCACCTTAACACTTGGTATTGGTACTCTTGTATTACTTTGCTCGTATATCCTACAGTCCACATCCATGGGACAGGAGCCTCCTCTTCTCCATGTATTAGACTGGATAACGGAGAGGCTTTCCATTCTTCCCAAAATTTTGCTCCTTCATACCATGGCTTGGGTCTGCTGGTCTCTACTCTCACCTCATGAGAAGCAGGTGAAGAACCATTTTCACTGTGGTTTCTTTGAGACATGCCAGGGTAGCTGAGAGTCTTCTTTGGACTTTACACTATGATTTTGTATTTCCAAGATTGCTGACTTAAACAGCCAGTGGCTGTCTGAAGCAATGGATACATGTGTCCATATTTCCCTGCAATTGGAGACTAGCTTTTTGTTCCGTAGACTTCCATTCTTTCCTTGAGATCCCTACAGTGGGTCTCACCTAGACATATCCCCCTCCCTGTTTTTGCTCCAAGTGTCCCAAACTTCCAAGAAGCTATTGGGACAACTCAAGACTCAGCCTCAGCTGGAGAACCACATGGACCAGCAGGGAAGGGAGTGAGTTTGGGCCATTAACTTTGGATGTGGACTGTCCTATCTTTCCGGAGCTACTCTTCACCCAAGGACACCCTGTATCAAGCCTCCGACACAGTCAGGCCTCTGCCAATCTCCACTCTTCTTCACCCTCTGGAAGGTCTCCTCAACTTAATTTTTATAATGAAGAATTCCATAACACATACCATAGGTTGTGGGTGCCACAGGCGATGTGGGCAGGGCTCCAGAGTTGTTGTACATTGCAGCATCTGTTATAAAGCAAGGGTGAGTCAGAGCTCGAGGGAAGAAGACAGCTGGGTAGTGGTTTCTCTGAAGGTAGGTTCTAAGCTAGTACTTGTGAAATCAATTTACTGGATTAGAAATGAAATCATATATTATTAATAAATAAATAATATTACCATTCATCTCAATAGCAAGGGCAACTTTTCTTTTGTAAGTATCATGATATAAAAAAATTAAGAAAGAATGATCAGAGGGCTGTGACCACACATTATCATAAAGCATGCATAAGAAATGAGACCCAAGTTCAGTAAAATATAGAGAGAATATAATGAGTTAGAGACACGGAACAGACATGGTGCTAAAGATGATCTTTCCTTCAAGGAAATTAAATTAATTGAACTCTTTTGTTTACTAAAGAGTTTTCATTATGTTTCATTGTCCTAGACTTTTAATTTATAAATTAAGCCTTCATCCTTATAGATAAATTAGAGCAGGGGTCCCCAACCTCCAGGGTCTAATGCCTGATGGTCTGAGGTGGAGTTGAAATAACAACAGTAGAAATAAAGCACACAATAAATGTAATGTGCTTGAATTATCCTGAAACTACCACCCCTCTCCAGCCCATCGGTGGAAAAATCGTCTTCCATGAAACTGGTCCCTGGTGCCAAAAACGTTGGGAATTGCTGAGTTAAATTATCCTTTACTGTGATCCTGAAGCTTCCAAGACTAGATCCCAAAAGTGTATTTGACAGATTGATGTTGGTAACTTATTTTTCCCTCTGATTTGTCTAATAAAGAGGGGAAGAATTAAAATACTCACTTCCCATCCAAAGGAGATTCTCTCCCCAAAACCTGATTTTTCTTATTAGCATTATGACAAGTATCTCGCACCCACCTGTACTTTTCTGAATTGGATTCTCAGGCTTCAGTGAAAACTAATATTATCATGACATTAAAGTTCAAGTTATTTCAGCAGTCAAAAACTATGTAACTATAGTTACATAGCTACAACTATTTTAAGTCTTTTTGGCACACTTCTAAAAGTGTCTTCTTTAATGTTAATGAGAATATACACAGCAGACATAACTAACATGTTGGTCTGATTTGGGTTTACACGGGACATATTTAATCACTTACTGAGAACATTTTTTCAAAGTTGTATTCTTATCAAGAAAATGTAAAAAAGACATGAATACATTTTCTGTGATTTTATGCCACAAACACCACTGTTTCGGAGATCATTTAATATGAAACAATTGCACTAACACATCTTGTTCCATTTTCCTATCAGAAAGACAACTTTAAGATGACTTAAAACTAATCATTCATGTTGTTCTAAAATCCTTTGGTCATTAACTTAGCAAAATATGCCTTATATGAATTCCTGAAGAACACATTTTAAGTCTTCTGCAGAAACTCTGGGGATGGCAGAAACCTGCTGTCTCCTAATTAACACTTAGGATGTTAAGTAACACTGCTTTTGAACATTTAAATTTCTTCCCTCAATAAATACTTTATAAAATAATGAATCCATTTACTCTTAGCTTAAATTTTTATAATAGAATGTACTGAGGCACCAAACCTCTTTTTCTAAACATGTGCTCTATTTCTGCATCAATACATCTTAATTAGCAAAACATCTTAAAATTTTTTTCTTTTAAAAATCAAATTAGGAAGGATGGGGTCTTCTGGTTTATTTTTAGTCTTCCCTCTCCTCTGATGTCATTTTTTAGCCTGTATTCTTCTTCCAGGCCGAGTATAAAGTCTCACTCCTTTGTCCATTACAAATCTACACTTCTAGTGACCTCTCTCCTTATTGTTGGTCACCACTTTGAACATCTTATGAAAAAAATAATTATCTATGTTTTAAATCCTCATCTAAATTGTGATGATATAGACAGTGTCTTAAATGGCTTTTAACTTTTCATGATTTGACACAGTCCATACTGCCAACTTTGTGGTCTCTAAATACCATTCTCCAATAAAAGGAACCAAGATCACTTCAGGAAATGTGATTCCACATCTGGGGCAGTGAATGCTCAAAATAAGCTTGGAACATCTTGTTCTTTCACAAAACAGCTATCAAAAACTTATAGGATCCAATTAAAAGTAGACAGAGCCAACTTAAAGGCATGTGCTCTGGTCAAATGCAAGCAATCTGAGTATTAAAAGAAATATTAATTGCAACAAACACTGAATTTATAAAAACCAATGAATGCATAATGATACTGAGAAACATAACAAGGACAAAAATCAAAACAAAATCTATTAGATACCATTGAAAGTTGCTAAAGGTTGCATTAATTCATTACTCTGAAAATTGATGAAAAAATTAATTATGTAACCTGCCCTTGCAATGTGAACTATATTTCAGGGTTAACAAGCATATGGGAATAGTTCTCATATTCAGAATAAATTCAGCTTGCAAAAGGAACAAAAGAATTAGAAAATCATCAGTCAACAACTCCTAATGAAATAATTTAAGCAGTGGTCACCAATGGAGGGTGAAGTCTAAGGAGAAAGATCGTAGGGAACTTTTCTTTGAAAGAAAAACCACCTGAGCCCAAAGATCAATCTTAGCATCACTAAAAGTGAGGCAGTCTAACATAACATCTCCATGATGAGATTCAACATAAAGTACACAACACTATCTATGAAAAATCCTTAGCAAAAATAAATATTGAATTTGAATCAAATTCACCTGCAGATATAACCTCCGGTCTACAAGATGACAGATGATATAAGTTACAGTAAAATGACACCATGGAAAGCAATCAGTTAATCCAGAATGGAATTTTTTTTAGTTTTAATTTATTCTTTAGATTAAAAGAGACACAGCCTAGCAATGTAATAAAGGAAACACACCAGGAGGGCCTTATTAGTAGGATCCTAATTCATTCAAGCCAACTGTTGTTAAGACATTATTAGACAATCAAGAATACATAAGTGTGGATTGGCTATTATATTACATTAAGGAATTAGTTCTTAATAAATGTTGTTATAATGCATTGTTATGAAGATAATGTTATCTTCTCAGGTGTATTCTAAAATGTTATTATTGAAATCAAATAACATCTCAGATTCGCTTCAAAATTCTATAGCAAAAAGGGAGGAATAAATGAAACAAGCATGACAAAAAAATCAGCTATTAGTAAAGCTAAGTAATGGATGGAGGTTCATTGTTCTCTTTAGTGTATATTTAGACATCTTCATTTAAATACTTTAATAGTGCTTAGGTTTGCTTCCCCTTAACTGGTTTGATTTACATTAAAGTTTTAACACATTGTACTCATTTTCTTTTTTTTTTTTTTAGACAAACATGAGTGAGAGCCAAATAAACATTCCATCCACTTCCACAGTCTCATCTCTGCCCTTCCACAACCAAACTAGGGGCAAAAGATTCTCTCTCTCTACCCATGAGAAGCCACTTGTCTAACCTTTTTCTTCTCAGAGACCCACCAATGAGAAGCTCTGGACACTGCCTTCCTCCTTCACCACCCTGCTCCCACTTCCCTAAGGGCCATCCAAGCTCCCAACCTGATTGGAAGGTGATCTCACTGAACATCATCCAGGTGTCAGCAAAATGGTATTGGCACTTGATGGCACTGGCCATGCGGTGGTGGAGGGGCACAGTGACGAACCGAGCACTGGGGTTGACGTCATCCAGCACCAGCGGGAAGGACACGGCGTTAGGTTCCCATTCATTGGCTTCAGAGCGGAAGTAGCACTGGACCTCCTTAAAAATCTTCACACCCTTAGCAAACATGTTGTTGCAGTGGACCTGGCCGAGAAAGAGGCATGGGGTGACAGCTTGACCCTGCGGGGTGGCACTGGGGACACAGTGCAACCTCACCCAGTAAGACCTTAGACTTGTCACATTTCTCCGAACACCATCCTTGGTGAATAGCTGATGCTCTGTAGTAATGCATTTTTCCCTTCTAGGAACCTCAGAGTGGCAGTGGAACATTGCTCTGACTTTTTAAAACCTAGGCTGCTACTCTAGTCACCTTTATACTGTTGTGCTCCCCCAGTCATCTTGCTGCACACTGCCGGGAGAGGTGTACTCATCTGTTAAATTAGGGCTGGACCAGCCACCTCTCAGTTCCTTCCTTGCCCTTAAGACTCTCTGGTCTATAACTGCACCTCTCACCACTCCAATCCCCTCAACTATGATTGCTATCTACCCAGAATCAAGCTATTCTGGACTACTTTCTCCTAGGAACATTTCCAAAGTTAATCCACTCCTTTCAACGAGTTTAGATGAGAAACCTGAAATAACACACTATCCAATACAATTTCATCTTTCTCTTCAGAAATCTCATTTTGACTAGCATTTGTCAGCCAGAGACACAAGACTTAATTAAATCTCTCTTAATTAAATTCATTTTGGTAAAGCCATTCTGATGAGAGCATTAAATCTTCATCACAGATACTTTCTGAGATGAGAAAAGAAAGTCTTTGGGAAAGTAGCTTGCACCCTCTTGCCTGCTGCCATGACTGTCTCACCAGAGTATTTGTATGGCTTTTAAGGGTCATCAGGAAGAAGGATTCCACAACAGTTCTTCTGTAGCACCTTGCTATGAGCAACATCCCTCAAAAGCAGAATG
Source organism: Odocoileus virginianus (assembly GCF_023699985.2). NCBI lineage: Eukaryota > Metazoa > Chordata > Mammalia > Artiodactyla > Cervidae > Odocoileus > Odocoileus virginianus. The sequence continues at coordinate 20,037,928 of NC_069678.1, read as the reverse complement.
TCCATGTTTGTGACTAAGTCAAGTCTCTGGTGGTAGTTCAGTAACATTACCTCAGGCTCAGTCCTATGTAGAAAATGGAGCTTTGCTGGTCACTCTCCCCTGAATTTAAAGACTTTAGGTTGGAAAAGCATCATTGTAATTTTTGGAATATATTTGTTATTTCAATTTTATGCCTTGCTTAGTTCCTGAATTGTAACCCTTCAATACCATCCTCTGGTTTCTGGGTAGTCAGTATAACCCAAGTGGCTCAAATGGTAAAGAATTTGCCTGCAATGCAGATCTGGGTTTGATCCCTGGGTTGGGAAGATTGCCTGGAGTAGGAAATGGCAACGCATTCCAGTATTCTTGCCTGGAGAATTCCATAGACAGAGGAGCCTGGCAGGTCACAGTCCAAGGGGTCACACAGATTAAGACACAACTGAGCAGCTAGCACTTTCATTTTTTTAATTCAGAATTTATTTTTAGCTGAAGAAGAAGAAGTAATGATATAGGAATTTAATGACTGATGAAACAGACCAGAGATATGTGAAAAGAATAAAATCACGAAATACTAGAGTGACTGCAGAGTTTAAAAATCTTCTAGTAAAAAAAAAAAAAAATTTCTAGTCCAGTTCTCTGTATACTAATGAGGAAACTGGTGCTCCAAGAGGTTTGACCTGTCTGGGGTCAGTCAGCATCAGAACAGGATCTAGAATCGCAGACTGCAGTCCAGCATGCTTTCCACATCCATGCCACATGGAAAGGGGGAAAATCACCTCAACTTTCCCATTTGGATTTTCCTCTAAATGTTAATGATGAAAACATGTGTTAATATCTTCTTTGGGATGAATTAACAGCTCCAGTCTATTGAAAAGTAAGTAGAATAAGGCTAAGAACAAAATCAAAGAAATGCCATCTACAGTTTCAATAGATTTTTCAGATGTTTTGAAATCTGTGGAGTGTTGGATAAGTAGTCTGTGGGGAAGACAATAATCTGTCCTGCAAACGTTTTGGGAATCCTCCTGGAATGCAAATACATAGCACAGGATTTCATTCTCCGATGGACTTAAATATTTATTTAATAAATAGAAAACATTTTGAAATGCATTTATATATATATATTTCAAAATCTCTTTTAATTTATTTGTCTTTTATTTTTTTTTTTTTTCGTTTTACATTTTTCCAAAGAAAAAGCTCTCGGGTTTATGATAATTTATATAGTTTCCAGTTTTAATTAATTGGTTTATACATTAATCTTCGATGTTGGAATTCAGTGTCTAGTTCTTTTTTTTTATATCTTCCTTTTTTAATAATGAAGAAAATATTCAATGCCATGAATTTTATTCAGTGTAGTTTTCTATGTGTCCCATTTGTTTTGATATATGTAGTGTTTTCATTTTCTAAATGCTCTGGGGATTTGCATTTCTTCTAAATGCTGTATTTTAACTACAATCAGGGCAGAGAGGGAAATGGGCAGTACCTTGCCTAGGAAGCAAAACTTCTCTCTAGAAGACATTGATGACCTGAAAGTCATCTTTTACTTTTTGTTCAGAAAAATTTAAACAAGGTAGATACCTGTTCGGCCTTTTAGCCTTAAGAGGACCAACCCTGAGTCAGCTCCTGAGAAGTTTCTGGTACCTTCTCATTGCAGGACATGCTTCTGAATAATTTTGACCTGTGATAAACTACACAGGAGTGGCTGGGGACTCAGGAAGATCAAAGTCAATTAAGTAAATGTTGTAGCTTTATGGGGGTTTTAAAATACATTTTATTATTTGTGGGACTAGAAATTCTCCCAGTGATATACAATGAATTGATATGCTTGTTCATAGGTACACATTGGGTATACATCTTACCCACAACACAAATAAATTTTTTCTTGAGGAATACATAGTTTTGCTACTATGCAAATTTCCCTCCTTCCCCCAAAAATCTTGTGAAGGACAATTTGTTATACACAATTGCACACATGTTTCACAACTGCCAAAGAACCATTCATGAGCAATACACTGGCAGACTAGGTATATTCTTCTGTTCTTTCATATAACTAATAGTTATTAATCCCATTAGGAGATATTATCATCTTAACATGTGAGAGTGATATAATGGACATGCAATTTCTTTTTGACTCCAGTTTCATGCCAAGAATTGACAAATTTTTGTTTACCAGGAAACTTTAATAGTAAAACAGTTTCCCTTCTTCAGGGTTCCCATGTCATTCTACATACCTCCTTCTGTAAATAAATAGTGTCTTCCCCTACTGAACCTCAAACTGTCCCAAGAAAGAGACTATTTCTTATTCATCTGTTTACCCCAGAATCTAGCATTCAGGTTTAGCATCTAATCCGGTCACATTTCACATGGACATTTTCTTCCCTTCTATTCTTTTCCCTCTGAAACATTCATGGGATTGAAAAGGCAAAATGACCACTTGAGCTAAGTACCGGGAAACCACCATGCCAACAGAGATGTCCTCAATGCTTACACCTAGGGTGGGCTCTCCTGAAAGGCCCTACCCCAGAGAAAATGGAAATCAGGCCTTAAGTCCCCTCCCTCAGCTCTTCTCAGGGTCTGACTTAACTCTCCCCAGAGCACACCCCGTCTGTCCTTTTCCCAGATCTTTCAGCTTTCATCCAAGTCCTCAATAAAATTTACCTACTCACTCTTAACTACTCTGCAATAATAAACTGATAAAATCACTTCTGCTATTGCACTTAAGACATTAACTTTTTATTGTTTTACTCTCTCTGAGGTAAAATACTTGCATTTTAATGCAGGCTTTGGGGTGATGGCATTTTAGCAAAAACAAATTAAAAAACCTAATAACTTACATATGAGGGCTTAAAGAAGACTTGGGTTAAAACCATATCACCTCACTCCACCACTTGCCTTGAATCTCATTCATTGGGTAAAACTCCTTTGGCTAGGCAAAGAGTCACAGAGATCTCAGAGATATCTGGGCCTGAGGTCTAAAATCCAGATGTTGGCCCAGCCAGAAATCACAGCAATTTCTCCTGCCTGGCCCCAGTCCTTCTACACATTTCTGTTTATAGTTGAGAAAATACAATTGTATTTTCAGTGTCTTATTTGCTGTTTATCATATCTCCTCCTGCTTCTACCCTAGGTGGCAGAGATATTTATAACTATACATGGTGAAAGTAGGCAATAAAGGATATCATTTTTTTCATTTACAAACGTTTTTTGAGCCTGCATATATTAACCGCCAGGTGCTTGGGTACTGAGATCAGAAAGCAGAGTCACCATCTTGGAGGAGCTTGAGGTCGAATAAGAGAACCAGACATATACACATATAGATGATTGTAGATAAGGAAACAAAGAACTCTGGGAATAGAAGTGTATGGGATCTTCTATCATGGTTTCTCAGTGCTGTGGGCATAGAGAAAATACTCAGAGAGTGGAGAGTGGTTCAAAACATAAAGCCCTTTCTTTTTCCATTGATCATCAGAGCTACAGTGAGTCACTCTTGCTGACAAGAGCATGCCCCCTCCCTGAAGAGTGCTGGGCAGAGCCAAGTAATGATGCCCATGGGCCCTAGTCACTTCTGCCTTTGTGGGCCCTACCTTTCAATAAAAACACATTAAAATTATATTTTACAACCATATTTGTTAAAAAGATGAGAATAACTTTGACCCTAAAGCTCATTTCTTTTATTCTGATAATTAAAGAAGTTAAATCATTTCTGTGGGCTTAAAGTATCATGGGTCCCAGACGGTGCACCCAATTTGCATAATGGATACATCAACTCTGTTGATGAGACAACAGCAACAAAATACATTGAAAAACAGTGACCTAGTCCAACACCCTTATTTACAAATGAAGAAACCAGCCCAGAGAAATGAAGTGACTCATGAAATGCATGCAGCTAGTTAGCAGTAGAATATGTATTTGAATCCTGTTCTGCTGGCATCACCGTCAGGTTCTTCCCAGCATGGCTTTTCCATTGATTGTGATTTTGGCTTCCATGCCTAACTCCACTGACCTTCATAGTAGTAAAATTCCTGATGCGATCAAACTCAAACATGATCTCGATGTAACCATTGGTGGCACTCTCATTTCTCCAGCCCACGTAGTCATAGCCCGGCCATACATGGTACTCATGGGTCTGGGTGAAATCATCCAGGCCAGACACCCCATCAGTCAACTGGCCCAGCCCTTCAGTCATGCTGCTCAAACCAAAAGAGGAGAAGGAAAAAGGAGAGAGGAACTTGGAGTTAATTGCATATTCACAGAAGAGTTTTTATCCAGTTTCTTCACCCCAGGTTTTGTAAGAGTTGATATCTTGGAGGTTGAAGAATTATGAAAAAACAAATATAGTTTATAGTACTGATTTATCCTGCATCAATGGGGAACAAAGAATTCCATATAAATGAATTTCACAAGATATTTGATACTCAACTCTATTATAGCAAACCTTTTGAACACTTTTTAAAATCATTTTATATGAAAAGCTTTCTATGATCTATTGTATTCTTACCTGTTCTTATACTTAATGTAATAAGTCTTTATATAATGATTCAACATTATCAAGTGCATTTGACAAATTCATCCATTAATGAGTAAATAGATGAATGCATAGGATGAATAATATAGTAGATGGTGGCACTTGCTCATCACTAAATAAATGGTTCCAGAGCTGGTTGGAAATTTTTCTGACACCACTTTGACTGTATACTGTTACTGTTTGATGAATCAATTCCAGAGCAGCCAGTCTTGCCTTCTACCTCACATCCCCAACAACTTAATTTGATACCAAACTAAAGGGGGAAAAAGTAACCACTGCCAAATTTAAATACTAATTTAACTCTAAATACATTTGTAGAATACTAGAGTCATGCAGTAAAATGCATGGATCACATAGGTATCTCAGGTATTGGATTTCATTTTTTTTTTTCTAGTTTGGCAGCCTTTCCACTTCTGAGTGTGAGGCTGTTGTGAATGGCTAAGTTTGCCAGAAGCCTGACTGCTTCTGTTTGAAGTTTGAAGAATATAAGGAGACCTCCTTCCTTCTTTTATGGAGGGACAGAATGAGAGCACATCATGTGGAGTTTCTCTCTCCTCAAGCTCTGGAGGCTATGTCGGGAGTCTCTTAAATAAAAAGATTGGGATAGTCACCCTCAAGCAATAATCTGTGTGATCCTTGAGGTTACAGGCAAACCAATGCCATGTAAAATTTGTGAATTACAAAAAAAGTTGTTAAAGTGATTATGCCAAGCTTACAGATATATTTTTAAATATATTTGCTCATTGAAAAATGTTTGGCAAATTATATTTATCTACAGGGTCTAAAGCCTGGCTCTCTCTTCCAAGGTTTTGCCTTCTTTTTCTTCTATCCACAGATCAAAAAGGCTAAGACAACATGAGTTTACTTGACATGAATGTGTTTCCCATTGTCCCCAGAAAAGTAAATCCCCAAGAAAATCTTCAGAAAAGCAATACCAATTAAAAGGAATGCTAATTCAATTTCCCTTTAATCAGAATTTAATCAAGTGGGGAAGAAGTAAGGAAAGAAACTTTGCCTGTTTACTTTCTATACTTTAGGATTGTTAGAATTCCTACAGGAGTATACATTACTTTTAGATTTTTAAAAATTTAAACTAACTTTTGCTACTATGACTGTTTATTTCCTGAGAACTTGAATTAGGTAACTTTGTTATCGTCTCACTCAGCCACACCCCAACTATATATCTCATGACCTCAATTATGAGGTGGAAGCTGATAATGTCTAAATCTCTGTGATCATTTTTTTTTTAATCTTTTCTCTGGGGTCCATCCAGAATCATATTTTCAGTAATCTGCCTTATTTCTCCATCTGAATGTCCTATCAGTTCCTTACATTAATAACCCAAACTGAATCCATCATCATCCATTTCTAAACTAAATCTTTCACCTAGATTTCCCATTTCTGTCAGTTATATTTCTCTTCCATATCCACTGAGAGTTCCTGGCATATAATAAGCATATGTTTGTTGAATGAATAAATGTCATCTTCATTGTTTTGGTTACCTAGACTACCATGTTTCATCTAACTCTTTTTCTCATATCCAGTGGTCCCATTAGTGAGTACCTCATCCTCATTCCCATTCTCACAGTCGCCATTTTGGCCTGGGTCCTTAGTTCCTGTCATCTGACTGAACTTGGGATTAGAATACATCCCCCTCCTGTCCTCTCTATCCATTCAAACGTAGCCTTTGAATAGCTGAATGAATCTACCTAAAGCACAGCTCCCATCATGCTCTTCTCCAGCTTTAAAAAATCTTCAGCAGCTCGTCGTGTTGGTGATGCTGACAAAGAAGAACAACTCCTCCTCCTTGTCTCTTCTTCCTGGCCTTGGTTCCCTTTTCTCCACATCCTCTCTATAATCTATCCTTTGCAGATTTTTAAATCATGGCCATACTGACAGGTGTGAGATGATACTTCATTGTAATTTCGATTGGCATTTCTCTAATAATAACAAAGGTCCGTCTGGTCAAGGCTGTGGTTTTCCCAGTAGTCATGTATGAATGTGAGAGTTGAACCATAAAGAAACCTGAGTGCTGAAGAATTGATGCTTTTGAACTGTGGTGTTGGAGAAGACTCTTGAGAGTCCCTTGGACTGCAAGGAGATCCAACCAGTCCATCCTAAAGGAGATCAGTCCTGGATGTTCATTGGAAGGACTGATGCTGAAGCTGAAACTCCAGTACTTTGGCCAACTGGTGCAAAGAGCTGACTCATTGGAAAAGACCCTGATGCTGGGAGGGATTGGGGGCAGGAGGAGAAGAGGACGACAGAGGATGAGATGGCTGGATGGCATCACCGACTCAATGGGCATGAGTTTGAGTAAACTTTGGGAGTTTGTGATGGACAGGGAAGCCTGGTGTGCTGCGATTCATGGGGTCGCAAAGAGTCGGACACAGCTGAGCGACTGAACTGAACTGAACTGAATAATAAGCGATGTTGAGCACTTTTTCATGTAAGACCAGAAACTATAAAACTCTTGGAGGAAAACACAGGCAGAACATTCTTTGACATAAATCACAGCAAGATCCTCTGTGACCCACCTCTTAGGGTAGTGGAAATAAAAATAAACAGATGGTATCTAATTAAACTTAAAAAGCTTTTGCACAGCAAAAGAAGCCATCAACAAGATGAAGAGATGGAAAAATCTACATTCAAGATCACTGTACTCAACAGGGATCTCATTCAAAACTGATGGAGAAATAAAAAGTTTTACAGACAACCAAAAGTTAAGAGAATTCAGTATCACCAAACCAGCTTTACAACAAATGTTAATGGGACTTGTATAGTCAAGAAATAGAAGAGAAGGAAAAGATCTACAAAATCAACCCCAAACAATTAAGAAAATGGCAATAGGAACATATCTATCAATAATTACTTTAAATGTAAATGGATTAAATGCTCCAACCAAAAGAAACAGACTGGCTGAATGGATACAAAAACAAGACCCATCGATATGTCTACAAGAAACCCACTTCAGACCTAAAGATACATATAGACTGAAAGCGAGAGGATGGAAAAATATATCCCATGCAAATGGTAAGCAACAGAAAGCTAGAGTAACAATCCTCATATCAGACAAAATAGACCTTAAAATAAATAATATTACAAGTGATAAGGAAGGATATTATGTAATGATCAAGGGATCAATCCAAGAGGAAGACATAACAATTGTAAATATCTATGCACCCAACATAGGACCACCTCAATACATAGGACGAACACTAACAGACATAAAAGGAGAAATTGACAGTAATACAATAATAGCAGGAGACTTTAACACCTCACTCACACCAATGGACAGATCACTAAAGCAGAAAATTAATAAGGAAACACAAGTCTTATGATACATTAGATGAGATGGATCTCATTGATATCCTCAGGACATTCCATCCAAATGCAGAAGAATACACCTTCTTCTCAAGTGCACATGGAACATTCTCAGGATAGACCACATCTTGGGTCACACATCAAACCTCAGTAAATTTAAGAAAATTGAAATCATATCAAGCATCTTCTCTGACCACAACACTGAGACTAGATATCAATTTTTAAAAAAACTGTAAAAAACACAAACAAATGGAGATTAAACAATACATTTCTAAATAATCAACAAGGTTACTGAAGAAATCAAAAGGGAAATCAAAAATTTCTAGAAACAAATGACAAGGAAAACACAACAACTCAAAACCTATGGGATGCAGCAAAAGCAGTTCTAAGAGGGAAGTTTATAGCAATACAATCCTCCTCAAGAAACAAGAAAAACATCGCATAAACAACCTAATTTTACACCTAAAACAACTGGAAAAATACGAACCAAAAAAAACTCAAAATTAGAAGAAAAGAAATCATAAAGATCATGCAGAAATAATTGAAAAAGAAACGACAGAAACAACAGTAAAGATTAATCAAACTAAAAGCTGGTTCTTTGAGAAGATAAACAAAATTGACAAACCTTTAGCCAGGCTCATTAAGAAAAAATGAGAGAAGAATCAAATCAACAAAATTGTAAATGAAAAAGGAGAGCTTACAACAGACAATGCAGAGATACAAAGGATTATAAGAGACCATTATGAACAACTATATGGCAATAAAATGGATAACCTGGAAGAAATGGACAGGTTCTTAGAAAGGTTCAATCTTCGAAGACTGAACCATGAAGAAATAGAAATTATGAACAACCCAATTACAAGCACTGAAATTGAAGCTATGATCAAAAATCTCCCTAAAAACAAAAGCCCAGGACCAGATGGCTTCACAGGATAATTCTATCAAGAGCTAATGCCTATCCTTCTAAAACTCTTTCAAAAAATGGCAGAGGAAGGAACACTCACAAACTCAGTCTATGGAGCCACCATCACCCTGATACCAAAACCAGACAAAGACAACACAAAAAAAGAAAACTACAGGCCAATATCACTGATAAACATAGATGTAAAAATCCTCAATGAAATTTTAGCAAACAAAATTCAGCAACACATCAAAAAGCACATACACCATAATCAAGTTGGATTTATTCCAGGAATGCAAGGATTCTTCAATATATGAATATCAATCAAGGTGATAACACCATGTTAACAAATTGAAAGATAAAAATCATATGACAGTATCAATAGATGCAGAAAAAGCCTTTGTCAAAATTCAGCACCCATTTATTATTAAAACTCTTCAAAATATAGGCATAGAGGGAACATACTTTAACACAGTAAAGGCCATATATGGTAATTCTACAGCAAACATTCTCTATGGTGAAAAACTGAAAGCATTCCCCCTAAGATCAGGAATAAGACAAGGGTGTCCACTTTCACCACTATTATTCAACATAGTTCTGAAAATCCTAGCTACAGCAATCAGAGAAGAAAAAGAAATAAAAGCAATCCAGATTGGAAAAGAAGTAAAGCTCTCACTGTTTGCAGATGACATGATACTATACATAGAAAACCCTAAAGACAGTATCAGAAAATAACTAGAGCTAATCAATGAATTTAGCAAAGTTGCAGGATACAAAATCAATACACAGAAATCACTTGCATTTCTATATACTAACATGAAATCATAAAGATAAATTAAGGAATCAATCCCATTCACCTTTGCAGCAAAAAGAATAAAATATCTAGGAATAAGCTTACCTAAGGAGACAAAAGAACTGTACACAGAAAATTATAAGACACTAATGAAAGAAATCAAAGATGACATAAACAGATGGAGAGAGATTCCATGTAGAAGAATCAATATTGTGAAAAATGATTATACTACCAAATGAGACCTACGGATTCAGTGAGATCCCTATCAAATTACCAATTTACCAAATTACCAATACCATTTTTCACAGAACTAGAACAAAAAATTTCACAATTTATATGGAAACACAAAAGACCCCAAATAACCAAAGCAGTCTTGATAAAGAAGAATGGAGCTGGAGAAATCAACCTTCCTGACTTCAGATTATACTACAAAGCTACAGTCATCAAGACAGCATGGTACTGGCACAAAAACAGAAATATAGACTAATGGAACAAGATATAAAGCCCGGAAATAAACCCATGCATCTACGGGTACCTTATTTTTTGACAAAGGAGGCAAGAATATACAGTGGGGCAAAGAGAGCCTCTTCAATAAATAGTGCTGGGAAAACTGGACAGCTACATGTAAAAGAACGAAATTAGAACACCTCCTAACACTATACACAAAGATAAACTCGAAATGGATTAAGAGCTAAATGTAAGACCAGAAACTATAAAACTCTTAGAGGAAAACATAGGCAGAACACTCGATGACATAAATCAAAGCAAGATCCTCTATGATCCACCTCCTAGAGTAACAGAAATAAAAACAAAAGGAAACAAGTGGGACCTGATTAAACTTAAAAGCTTTTGCACAGCAAAGGAAACTATAAGCAAGGTGAAAAGACAACTCTCAGGATGGGAGAAAATAATAGCAAATGAAACAACTGACAAAGGATTGATTTCCAAAATATACAAGCAGCTCATATAACTCAATACCAGAAAAACAAACAACCCAATCAAAAAGTGGGAAAAAGACCTAAACAGACATTTCTCTAAAGAAGACATACAGATGGCTTACAAACATGAGAAGATGCTCAACATCACTCATTATTAAGAGAAACGCAAATCAAAACGACAATGAGCTATCACCTCAGAGTGGTCAGAATGGCCATCATCAAAAAGTCTACAAACAATAAATGCTGCAGAGGGTGTGGAGAAAAGGGAATGCTCCTGCACTGTTGATACAGCCACTGTGGAAGATGGTATGGAGATTCCTTAAAAAGCTAGGAATAAAACCACCATATGACCCAGCAGTCCCACTCCTAGGTATATACCCTGAGGAAACCAAAATTGAAAAAGACACATGTATCCCATTGTTCATTGCAGCACTATTAACAATAGCTAGAATATGGAATCAACCTAGATGTCTATCAGCAGAAGAATGGATAAAGAAAGTGTAGTACACGTCGGAATATTACTCAGCAATAAAAAGGAACACATTTGAGTCAGTCTTAATGAGGTGGATGAACTTAGAACCTATTATACAGAGTGAAGTAAGTCAAAAAGGCAAAGATAAATATCATATTCTAACGCATATATATGGAATATAGAAAAATAGTCCTGAAGAATTTATTTATAGGGCAGCAGTGGAGAAACATACATAGAGAATACACATATGGACATGGAGAGGAGGGAGGAGAGGGTGAGATGTATGGAAAGAGTAACATTACATTACCATATATAAAATAGATAGCCAATGGGAATTAGCTGTGTGGCTCAGGAAACTCAAACAGGGGCTCTGTATCAGCCTAGAGGGGTGGGGTGAGGAGAGAGATGGGAGGGAGTTTCAAAAGGGAGGAAATATATGTATACCTATGGCTGATTCATGTTGAGGTTTGATAGAAAACAGAAAATTCTGTAAAGCAATTATCCTTCAATAAAAAATAAGTTATTTTAAAAAATAAATTAAAATAAATTTTTAAAAAATTAAAAAAATCAAAAGAGAATCCTCAGAATGGGAGAAAATAATTGTAAATGAAGTAACTGACTAAGGATTAATCGCCAAAATATACAAGCATCTCAGACAGCTCAGTATCAGAAAAGCAACCAAATCAAAATAATAGGCAGAACACCTAAACAGATGTTTCTCCAAAGAAGACATACAGATGCCTAATAAACTGTGAACTTCTTAAATGTAGGATCAATGACTTTACTATATTTGAATCCCTACCAAATTCCTTGCATGTACTAACAGTTGATTAGCAAAGACTTACTAAACTAAAATGAATTCAATTGATCTCTGCTTTCCTCTGTGCCTTGATTTTATGGCAGCTGGGTGTGGCTAAGTGAAATGATGTCAAGACCAACTTATGTACAGGGGGAAGAACAGTGACTAAGTAGATGGAAAGGAAGTGATTCACCACAGAAAACCTGATGAGTCACGTCTTCAGATAGGGATTGGGAAGCTGAAGGGCAGTAGTTTATTCTTCACACCTAAGACAATGGAAGTGCTGTAATTCCACAGTCCTCTTCCTGAGACTCACTAATCTCTCTCTCTCTCTCTCAACCACCCACAACCTCAATTATGCAGTGTGGGCTTCACTATGATTGAGACCTCTCTGCCAAGCTCAACCTGTGCAGACAAAGATCAACTTCAGAGAGAAAACTATTGATCTGGGGTAGAAGAATGGCAAGACTTGGAATGAATTGGGATGGGGAGAACATCTCTTACCCAACCCTAAATTCCTCCTGTATCTGAACATACTCCTCCACCATAGCCCTCCCTTGGTTCACTTCAAGTATCCATCAGTCCTTCTGCTGTTCCCAGTTCCAGCTTCTGCTGTAGTCAAGGCGTTCTGGTCCTCATCCCTGATTCCTTTCCTCTGCTCCCTCTGCCTGCCTCCTTTTCACCAACTACCATCTCATGCTAGAGACTTTCCTTGTCTGTTTTTGGTCTTAATAGTGTCCTTCTTTTCACAATTTCTAAAGCATTTACATGCGTGGAATTCATTCTTTCTGAACTTCTTTAGAAGTCCAGTTCATTATACTTGTAGCTTTAGTTCTTCTGGCCCTTTGTCTCCATAAGTAGGCTATTATTTATGTCAGACCTCATATCCCATTTGAGGGTCAAAAACATGACTACCTTATCATACTATAAAATTTAGCCCTTCTTGTATAATTTACTGTTTCCCTCATGATTATTTTGTCTTGTTGAAGATTCTCTGGAGAAGGAAATGGCAATCCACTCCAGTATTCTTGCTGGAAAATCCCATGGACAGAGGAGCTTGGCGGGTCCATGGGGTCACAAAGAGTCGAATGAGTGACTTCACTTTCACTTTCACTTTGTCTTCCCAAACTAGGCTCTCAGTTACTTTCAGATAAAGACTACATCCATAACATATGTTGGATTATCAAAAAAGCAAGAGAGTTCCAGAAAAACATCTACTTCTGCATTATTGATTATGCCAAAGCTTTTGTGTGGATCACAAAAAACTGTGGAAAATTCTTAAAGAGATGGGAACACCAGACCTCCTGACCTGCCTCCTGAGAAATCTGTATGCAGGTCAAGAAGCAACAGTTAGAACATGGAACAACAGACTGGTTCCAAATCAGGAAAGGAGTACATCAAGGTTGTATATTGTCACCCTGCTTATTTAACTTATATGCAGAGTATATCATGAGACATGCTGGGCTGGATGAAGCACAAGCTGGAATCAAGATTGCTGGGAGAAATATCAATAACTTCAGATATGCAGATGACATCACCCTTATGGCAGAAAGCGAAGAAGAACTAAAGAGCCTCTTGATGAAAGTGAAAGAGGAGAGTGAAAAAGCTGGCTTAAAACTCAAAATTCAAAAAATAAAGATCATGGCATTCAGTCCCATCACTTAATGGCAAATAGATGGGGAAATAATGGAAACAGTGACAGACTTTATTTTCTTGGGCTCCAAAATCACTGCAGATGGTCAGTAGCCATGAAATTAAAAGACGCTTGCTCCTTGGAAGAAAAGCTATGATCAACCTAGACAGCATATTAAAAAGCAGAGATAATACTTTACTGACAAAGATCTGTATAGTCAAAGCTATGGTTTTTCCAGTACTCATGTATAGATGTGAGAGTTGGAGTATAAAGAAAACTGAGTGCCAAAGAATTGATGCTTTTGAACTGTGGTGTTGGAGAAGACTCTTGAGAGTCCCTTGGACTGCAAGGAGATCCAACCAGTCCATCCTAAAGGAAATCAGTCCTGAATATTCATTGGAAGGACTAATGCTGAAGCTGAAATTCCAATATTTTGGCCACCTGATACGAAGAACTGACTTATTGGAAAAGACCATGATGCTGGGAAAGATTGAATGAAAGCAGGAGGAAAAGGGGATGACACAGGATGAGATGGTTGGATGGCATCACCGACTCGATGGACATGAATTTGAGCAAGCTTCAGGAGTTGGTGATGGACAGGGAAGCCTGGCATGCTTCAGTCCATGGGGTCACAAAGAGTCAGACATGACTGAGTGGCTGAACTGAACTGAACTGATTTTACTATATCTAAACTTATCTCACGATGCCTGATATAAGTGCTAAATAAACACTGGCTAGCTGATTGATTCATTGAGTGTTGCTCCCAGGCCACGATAAAGTATTATTCTCTTCTGGTGGTCATTTTCCTAGCCTGATGATTAAAGTCTCCAAGGATTTACCTGTACCCAACAGCTCCATCATAGACAGAATCGTTGAGATAAATGATGGAGCCTCCCGGCAGTACAAACTGCTGTCCAGCTGGAGCGCTGTAAGACACCAAGCCATCTGCCAAAGGAAACACGGACACGTCAGTGCCTTTGGGAAGGAGATGCACCTGCTGCCTAGACCAGCTATCCCAGGGAACTGGCTGAGGCTTCACGAGTGCCATTTTGAGCAGTGTGTCCACCTAGGACTCAATCTGGGCACACAAGGAGCCATCCTGGGGAGCACTCCCCTGCAGCAGCAGTCAGCAAAGCAACTTGGTGTGGGCACCACACCCTGGGTGGATGAATAATATTCTTTTCTTTACTCTAACCAGGATGATTAGTGATTCCACTGCAATTCTTAGTGGAAGTAAATCCTCCTTCTGATTTGATTGCCTTTATTGACCAGGGGTTGATGTTTTTAATAAAGTTTATAAGCTCTCTCTCTTTAGACACCTACCCAGCCAGACACATCCGTAAAGCTCCACCCTCATGCACACGTTCATGGAGTGATCGGTTACTGGGATAAAGCGGACAAATCTGGCCACAATTGGTGGCTCCAAATCCTTTAGGAAAATGTCATAGGGGTTACTATTTCCATCCAGCACCTGAGAAGAAGGGAGAGAAAGACTGAGGAGATGCAATGCAGTTATGCTGACTCTTCTTCATTCCCAAGTCATTATCTCTTTGATGGAATCTCTCTTTTTAATTCAAGAAGCAGAATGTATTCATTCACAGCTCTCTCAGAAGCCTTGATATCCCTGTCTGTGCCCCCACCCTCCTCTTCATCTTGGGTCACACATTCACAAGGGCATGGTAGGTCTGCGGACACATAAACACCTGCATAGACAATCTGTGTACTTCCTCTTCTACCCTAAGTCAAAGTACAGTCCCAGACATCCCAGGGTTTGGATGTCTCTTCTTACCTGTTTCCCATGCCGGTTCCGCCAAGAGATCCAGCGAGTGCCATCTCGACTGTAGTTGATCTTGTACATGGGGGCAAACTCAATGCCATGTCCCCCTGCATGGCGTCCCTGGGTCCCCACCAGAGTGATAAAGTGCAGGGTGTGCAAGTCAATCTGCAGAAACTCCTTCAGGTCATCAGGTTCCACTGGAATCTCAGGACACCAGGCTCCATCCCCTTCTTCTGAGTCCAGCCTTGATGGATGAGGGTTAGGGGAAGAGGAAGGAACCATGAAACCACAGCTATTTACCAGTCCCCAGCAAGCAGCTGCCAATCCTGAAGGGAGAGAGCAGGCTGGAAGTCCAGTCCAGACGGACTTTTTGGGCTCTCCCCACCAGTCTGACTGTCACCACCATACCCGCTTGTGGCCAGTTCCC
The DNA here is from genome assembly GCF_023699985.2 of Odocoileus virginianus. Classification (NCBI taxonomy): domain Eukaryota; kingdom Metazoa; phylum Chordata; class Mammalia; order Artiodactyla; family Cervidae; genus Odocoileus; species Odocoileus virginianus. The sequence goes on along the minus strand of NC_069678.1, from coordinate 20,022,363 downwards.
TCTCCCTGGGGCACCATGAAACCCAGAAAGACAGTCACCACCAGGGAGATGGAGACCTTCAGATAATATGTAGCCTTTACTTCCCACCCTTATTTAGAGGTCTCAAGGGAGGTCCCATGCAATGAAACCCTCCCTACCCTCTATTCCTTGTAACAAAGCTAGCCACTCCTTGCCTGGATATCAAGTTATAAGAGTGGGGAGGGAGGAATCATCAGATCTGCAGTGTGGGTTGTGCAATGCAGTGGAATTTCAACCAGCAGGATGAGCGTGGCAGCTCAGCAAAAAGCCATGAAAACCTATGGTGAGAGTGAGGAGTAAGGGCATGTCAGGGAAAAGTAAATCATCTGGTTTCATTTTATGACCTCCAGGATGACCAAGCAAAATTGTGAAATCATTGTAAAGCTTATTTGGGGACCCTCTTCCCCCTTTCCCTCTTCCCAGGAATGTGTCTCCTCTCACAGATGATACCTACTCATTGCCACTCCCTTCCAGCCCCACAAGACATCACTCTAAATCTTTCACACTCCAAGAGAGAAATCATGGAGAAGGTTTATAGGGGTGAAGGCTTAAAATGGATGATTCCATTTTAACAGAGATCAATACTTTACGCCAAAAGAATTAGATTCCAAGAAGGTTATTTCCTAACAAGTTAAATAGCTTTCAACAAGGGTGTTTATTGCTTTAAAGGACCCCTGACATTAGACCACAAGAAACCTACCATGTTTTGTTTATGGATGAGGATGGCCCTTCAGCGTAAGGTATCCTTGAGAGGACGGAAGAATTTGTCGGATGCCTCAATGTCTAATTAAGTCCTTGATGTCTTCTACTGTGAGTGATGTTTCACAGATACTCACCAAAAAGAGGATCAGGTTTCCTAACTTCCAGTGTCCTACCTAATCTGCACTTTCCCATAGGTACCACTGTAGTCCACTTCCTGCAGTAGTTCATGGTGAGAGAGTGGCTAAAGCAAGTGTCCCACATGTCAATAAACCAACCTGCAATGAGTGGTGAGGCTCTAGCGTGAGGCTGCTAGACTAGCACATGTGTCTTCCCCCATTCCTACCAGCTCCCACCAAGTATCATCCTCCTCTGTTAGCCCCTTGAGCCAGTTATTCTGTCCAACCCATGCATGCATGCTCAGTCCCTCAGAACTGTCTGACTCTTTGCAACCCCATGAACTACAGTCTGCCAGGGGGTCCATGGAATTCTCCAGGCAAGAATACTGGAGTGGGGCACCATTTCCTACTCCAGGGGATCTTCCTAATGCAGGGATCGAACCTGCACCTCCTGCATTGACGGGCAGATTCTTTACCATGGGGCCTCCTGGGAAGCCCCAAGGGAGCCATCTGTCCAGCCCAGAACTCAGGTTTTTTTGAGGTGTCCATTCTCACCTTCCATATTTGGCAGCTGTGGACTCTGACCACTGACTGGAAGCTGTGATGTCCTCATCTGGAATGTGGCCTCCTGACATGCCCAGAGGATAGCGGCATATAGCTGAACCAAGAAGAACCAAAGAGAAAAGAGAGGAAATGCTTTTATTTTTATTTTCAGAGACCGCTAGCTAGGATGCAGTTGATTACTGGACAGGAAAGAGGGACTAAGTCCCTCTACAACCCCAGTCTGACCACTCTGGCTCTCTCAGCCTTTTCTTCCTGGACTGGCCTCCAAGCTTATTAGCGTTCAGTTTTCCAATCATTGACCCTCAGCCAACCCTTTCTTTTGGTCCAAATTCTGACAATCCTGTGATGTGCTGATTTATCCTTTCACTTGGTAATAACTCCATGGCCTATCCCCATTTTCTTATTAGCAGACATGCATTTCTAATCAGTTTCCCAACAGTGGTAAGTCCGCATCCCCATAATTACTAGGTACCTTTTATGATCCATAGCATTTTTTTTTCCCTTAGATAGCTGATTTCATAAAACTATGAAGCAGAATCAAAACAAAAACAAAAACTCTCCTATAAAGGTACTGAACACACAGCTTTGGCCCCATCAGCACCATGCTTTTGCCTCTGGCTAAGAAAAATAATCTCTAGAGATGGACTTCCTCCTTCAGCCAAGATAGACTAACAAAGACCAGATTTATTCTCCTGTGTAAAACAACCAAAAAACAGGAATAGTATATGAAAAATTGGGTTTCAACATAATGAATATCAGACAACAAAGGGCAACAATCCCTGAGAGAAAGGAAACAAAGAATATGAGCTCCACAATTGCAAAGCTTACTTCCATGAGAGCATCCAGGCTATAGCAGAGGGAGTGAAAACGCAGGCAGAGGCTGGAGGATTTCCTGAGCTCAGAAGACAAAGGAAAGAGTTTGGAGAGATCAAGGGGACTAGAGGTCTCAAGACATAAATTGCAATAAAATAGAGGATCCTTAGCTAAATTTAAATTTCAGATAAACAATGAATAATTTTTTAGTATACGTAAGTCCCATGCAATTAAAAAAATCGGTCTGTAAGAGAAGCAAAGAAATAGTATCTATAATTTTTTTAAAAAATCAATCAATTGAAACAGATTCATAATTAATACAGAAGTTAGAATGGGAAAAGAAAAACACCAAAATAGTTATAACTGTGTTGCATAGGTTCAAAAATATAAGGAAAGCTATAGAGGTAAAGAAAAGAAGTAAATCAAATTTCCAGAGATAAAATGTGATATGTGAGCTAAAATACATTGTATGGAATTAAAAGCAAATTACATATTGGAAAGAAAATAATACACATAAAGACAACAGTAGAAACTATTTAAAATGAAACAATGAAAGAAAAGAGAATCAAGCAATAATCAAAAAGTAATCACATCAGTAAGATATGGAGCAATTTCAAATATCTAGATATACATATAAATGGATTCTGTGAAGAAGAGGAAGGAGGAAGATTGAAAATTATTTGAATAAAAATGGTGTAAAATTGTTTTAATTTGATGAAAATTATAAACTCAAGAAACTTAATAATCTGAAGTATAAAAAAAATGAAGAAAACTATGCTACAGTATATCATAATCCAATTGCTTAGACCAGGTGATAAAGAGAAAAATTTAAAAACATTTAAAAATTTAAAAAAGGATACTTTATAAACAGAGGACCAAAGATAAAGATGACAGCAAATATCCCATTCAAAATGGCAATTACATCATAAATAAGATGATTTTTAATGTTATTTATATCTCTTTAAGAGGTAATAGGCTATTTAAACAAAAATAATAACATATTGTGTTTATGACATATACAAAATTAAAATGCATGATAATAACAGCATGAAGACTTAAAGAGGAAAAATAGAAGCTATCCTGCTGAAAGGTTTTTTTAATATACTCTATGTGAAGTGATATAACATTATGTGAAGGTAGACATTATTTAGTTAAAGATGTACACTACAAACCCTAAAGCAAGCACTAAAATAATATTTTTTAAAGACTTGGCTAATAAGCCAAGAAAAGATAAAATGAAATCATAAAAATTCAATTAAAGTTGAAAAGAAGACAGAATTAAAGGAAACAAATAGGACAAATAGAAAACAAATAGCAAGAATATAGATTTTATGCTAAGCATATAAATAATCCCATTAAATACAAATAGTCTACATATACCAATTAGAAAGTAGGAATTATCAGAGTGGATTTAAAAAGAAAAATCAAGTTTAAAGTACATATAACCTGTAAGAAACATATTTTAAATATAAAAACACAGATAAATTATAAGAAAATATGGGAAAAATATACCATGAAAAGTAAATCAAAAGAAAGCTGAATATCAGACCCAATATATCAAGACAAGGAATAAAGATGGTATTTCACAGTGATAAAGGAATTCGTTCTTTAAGAACATATGACAGTCCTAAACATTTATTCACCTCATAACAAAGCTTCCCAACAAATGAAGCCAAAAAACAAACTGCCAAAAAGTTATCATATTCATAATTATGGTTGGAGATTTCAACTATTCTTCAACTAACTTCTTTCCAAAGAAGACATACAGATGGTCAACATACGGATAGTATATGAAAAGAAACTTAACATCACTAATCATCAGTGAAATGCAAATCAAAACCGCAATGAGACAGCACCTCACATCTGCTAGAATGGCTATTATCAAAAAGGTAGGAAGTGACAAGTATTGGCGAGGATATGGAGAAAGGAGACTGCTTATGCACTGTTGCTAGAAGTGTCGATTGGTGCAGCAACTATGGGAAAAAATACAAAGGTTCCTCAAAAAATTAAAAATACAATTACCATATAATCTAGCAATTCTACTTCTGGGCATTTATCTGAAGAAAATGAAAACCATACTCAAAACTACATGTTCACCCTTTATTTCAATTGTAGCATTCTTTACAATAGCTAAGTTATGGAACAACATAAGTGTTCTTTGATAGGTGAATGGGTAAAGAAGATGTGGGGTATATGTGTGTGTGTGTGTGTGTGTGTGTACATACATATATATGTATATGAACATACATACATACACAATGTAGTATACACAATAGAATGATAATCAGTCATAAGAAAAAGAATGAAATCTTGCCATTTGTGACCACATGGATGGATCCTGAAAGCATTAAGATAAGTGCAATAAGTCAAGCATAAATACCATATGATTCACTTACATGTGGAATCTAAAAACCAAACAATAAAAAAAAACAAGTTCACAGATACAGAGAACAGATTGATGGTTGCCAGAGGCAGGTGGTGGGGGATGAGAAAACTGGGTGAAAGGGATCAAAAGGTGCAAATTTCTAATTATAAAATAAACATGTCATAGGGATATAAAGCACAGCATGGGACTATAATTAATAATACTGTACTGCATACTTAAAGTTATTGAGAGTGGAACTTTAGAACTTCAAAGTTCTTATCACAAGAAAAAATATGTTTGTAACTATGCATGGTGATAGATGTCAACTTAGACTTGTTGTGGTGATCATTTCTCAATATGTACAATTATAATTTCAATATATTGTATACCTGAAACTAGTATACTGCTATATGTCAATTATAACTCAATGTTGGAATATTGAAATTATTCTAATAATGATTGAATATTTTAGAATACTGAAATTTCCTGATAGAGCAACAAGTCAAGGGTGAAACAATAATAAAAGGCACCCAGATTGGAAAGGAAGAAGTAAAGTTGTCTTTAATTAGAGATAATATGATCACTTATATAAAAAATTAGATAAAGTTTATACTAGTGGTGAACAGTTGCAATTTAAATACCATCAAAAACTACAAAATACTTAGGAATAAACTGATGCTGAAGCTGAAGCTCCAGTATTTTGATCATCTGATGCAAACGACCAACTCATTGGATAAGTCCTTGATACTGGGAAAGATTGGGGGCAGAGGATGAGATGGCTGGATGCAATGGACATGAACTTGGGCAAACTTCGGGAGATGGTGAGGGACAGGGAGGCCTGGCGTGCTACAGTCCATGGGGTCGCAAAGGGTCAGACGTGACCGGGTGACTGAACAATGACAACACACATGACAAAAGATGTGGAAGACCTGTATACTAAAAACTACCCAACACTGCAGAAAGAAATTAACCATCTAAAGAAGTAGAGCTACACACTACAGGGCTCATGGGTCAAAAGAGTCAATTCGTCCATTCTACCCAATCAAAGTCTCAGCAGACACTTTAATATAAATGAACGGATTGATTCTAAAAAGCATATGGAAAGGCAAACATCGCAGAAAAGCTGAAAAACTGAAAAAGAAGATCAAAGAGGAAGTACTAACATCAGACTTTAAGACATTATAAAACTATAGAAATCAAGACTGTGTAATATTGGCATAAAGACAGACACGCATACCAATGAAACAGGAGAAAGTCTACAAGTAGACCCACATATCTATGCTTGGGTGCATGCTCATCGTGTCTAACTCTGTGACTGTAAACCGCCAGGCTTCTCTGTCCATGGGGTTTTCCAAGCAAGAATGCTAGAGTGGGTTGCCATTTCCTCCTCCAGGGGATCTTCCCAACCCAGGAATCAAACCGGAGTCTCCAGCATCGACAGGCTGATTCTTTACCACTGAGCCACCTAGGAAGCCCAGTTCACTCTTAGGTATTTGCCCAAAAGAAATAAAAGTGTTTGTTCATACAAAGACTTAGGAGTGTGCCTAACAGTTTTATTTCCAATATGTAATTAAGATTGGGAAACTATCGCATGTCACCAACAGGTAAAGGGATAAACAAATTACAATATACCCATGCCATGAAATACTACTCAGCAGGACTGGGACTGGAATGAAGCAAGTGAGAAGCCGAGGGTGCGAAATGTCAGGAAGCCCTCACTCCCAGGGTCACGGAAGTGGCGGTGCCTTGCAGAGGGCAAGTGCCTGCTTCCACTCTGCACCCTAGGCCCCTCCTTTGCCTCACCCTAGTCCCATTCTCCACTCCCAGTAGGAACAAAAAAGGATGCTCCATCAATACATATTCAGCACAGAAGACTTTCAAAATATCTGTGCTGAGGGAAAGCACTGAAGAAGCTGGGCAAAAAAGAGTTCATGTGGTATGCTTCCATTTATACATAATTCTAGAAAATGAAAACAAGTCGATCCACAGTGACAGAAAGCTGATCAGTGGTTTCCTAGGGAAGGAAGGAGTGGGCAGGAGGAATTACAAAGGGGCCCAAAGAAACTTCTGGCAGAAATGAATATGGTTATTATCCTGATTATGGTGATGATTTCACAGGTCTATACATATGTCAAAACAGAGCAAATCATGCATTTTTAATGTGTGTAGTCAACTGTATGTCAGTTGTACATCAGTGAAGTTATTTTTCAAAAAGTAACCTCTGGAATGGGATAACACATTAAGATTTTATTTGCATGTTTTCAAACCCCTTTTCAAAGCAGGTAGCCAAGCCTTCCTGTTCCTTCACCCCTTGGAAGATTTATGTTTACAGGGTAGAAATAAGAAAGAAACTTCTTGAAAACTGATGGCTTCCTAGAAAGCCTGTGCTTGTTAAGGGACTGTAGCACAAAGTAGAGATGGCAGGAAGACGGATGAGATTTCCCTAGGCTGGAAGGCGACAGAGGTAGGGAGATCACGAGGCTAGCAGGAGCCAAACTCCTTTTCTAGAAGTTCTCTGGAGTGGCTGCAAACTGTCAAAGAGAAAATGATTCCATGTGAGCATTGTGTCCAAGGTTGGCACAGAAACAGCCAAACTGCTGTCCTTGGGAACATGGTGGGCTTGGAAAATAGTGACATCCACTGTAATAATGGCAAGCTAAAGGCAAGAGGCCCATCTGTGTGTCCTGCATGTAGCACAGCTCCTGGATTCTTGTCTAACCCCAGGGAAAGGATGATTCTGGGCCAGCTGACTCTCCCAGAAGTAGTATAATTAAGTAAAGTCATATATAGGCAGCTTTGGCAAGAAACATGGCCATATACCCACTGAAACTCGTCCATGTTACTGTCCACTTCATTTCCCAAGTCAGATTTGAATCAAGAGATCAACATGGGGATTTAGCTTTGCCTTTTCTTACCAAATGTATAATTTCTCCTTCAGAGGTGATTGGTTCCACAGATAATCATTATTCTAGACCCTTAAATGCAAATCTTAAGTGTAAATCTGGGAGTTTCACGAATGAAGCATCAAATTCTCAAACTCTGAACTCTGTAGAATGAGAAATCGAAGGGAGGAGTAAGAATTAGGAAATTCTAATACAACATGCCAGTGAGCCAAAATTACTAATGCGTGAGGTCAACATACATTTCAAAATCACACACAGGGCATGGTCCTCTCTTCTGCTCGAGTCCATCATTCAGCAAAAGTGGTACCCTGACTCCAGGTCTGCTCCAGCCCCCTGCTTGAAACTTCTCCTACATGTTGTTGGGTGTACTAAATATTTTAATCTTTAGCACCAGTGACTTAAAGGCAAGGAATGGCTCCTGGAGGTCTAGCCCACAATCTGCATGCCCTGGTCCAGTCTCCCAGAGTACTTGCGCGGGCGTCTGGGACACAAGTGCAGCTACTTGTGTAGCTTTGCTTTCCTTTTGCCACTGTCCCTTGTGGGTATATTCCTCTCAGGCACCTCCTGGGGAGGGGACTGAGCTGGCCAAGGCAGGGATTCCTGGCTCCTTTTGCAATCATGCATGTCGCAGTGCCCTCAACTGCCGTCTTGACCCCTAAAATACAATTCTTCACAGTCTGCAAAGTGCTGTCCAAGTGCCTACCTCATTTCACCCCTCCAATAACCCAATATGATAGGCAGGGCACGTACTATTATTTTCAAATTATATATGAGGAAACAAACTGAAGTCCCATGACTGTTAAGCAGCAGGGGTTTGACCTGGATCACATTTCTGAGTCCCAACCCAAAGTTTGTCCCAGCGCACCAGATTGCCGCTCTGCTTTAGTGAAAAGAGTGACTGGAGGCAAGCTGTCTCTCCCGAGACGCAAGATGCTCAGCAGATGCGTAAGAGAGCTGCTCTCTGGCACTCCGCTCTCCCTTCTGAAACCAAAGCTTTGTTCCCAGAGAGTCCTACCCCCAACATCACCCCCAGCGTGAAAATCTATTTGTTGGTGTATTGCTTTCCAAATCTATGAGGTTTTTAATTCTTATTTTTATGAATTCGCTCAATGAATCGGTGGGGGGGAGTTTTGTGGTGTTACAGTAGCAAACAGAACAGACAGAGCATCTTTTGTCACAGAGTTTACATTCTCGGGTGGGAGAGAAGACAGTAAGCAAATAAGTGTCTAATCTGAGAGAAGATGGCAAAGTCTGTGAAGAAAATCAAGTGCAGGAAGGGAATGGGTGCTCTATTGCGTAAGAAGACCAGGAGGACCTCTGAGATAAGGCAACTGAACACAGATCTCAGTGAAGCAAGACAACAGACCAGGTGGCGTCAGAGGGGGACACGCTTCATGCAAAGGGAACAGGGAACGCAAGGAAGGAGCGTTTCTGGCTGGCCGAGTTAGAGCACCTGCAGTGGAACGACTAGGCTAAGTTATTGCCTTTGGCAGTCTAACTGTACTCAACTAAAGCACGCGTTTTGGAGGGCAGATAGTCCCGCTTTCAGAATCTCTCCCCTTCCTCTGACTTCGGACGTTTCCAGCATCTCTCTTCCAGCAGTTGGCACACACTGCTAGGTCACACCTGTGTCCAGTCCTACCTACCTATAGGTGGCAAGATTTCAGAAGGAGAAAATAAAAGGACTGTATCTTGTTCACTTTGCTTTTATTTCTCAGTGCACATCTGGGGAGAGAATATTTGCTTTAAAACATTTATTGAAAACAGAAGGTAAACCTTTGAGATAGATATAGCTCAGGAATAAAAAGAAAGCTGAGTAAAATATTCTCCCTCCAAAACTCATTCCTGGGTCTTTTCCATTTCAGCCAACTCCATCATTCCAATGACTTGAGCCAAAAATCTTGAGGCCCATCTTTGACTCCTTTCACACTTCATATCCAGTCCACCAGCTGATAGGAAATTCTGTTAGCTACTCTAAAAATATTCCCATATCCCATCTACCTTTTGCAAATACTGTGCTACCAGTCTAGGCCAATTTACTGTCCTCTATCACCACGAATCTTCTACCCGGCCTCCCATCATCCACCCTACCCTTCCCCATGTATCTACTAAAATATAAATGAGATCATGTAAATCTTCTGTTCAAAGCTCTCCATTCACTTCCCATCTCACTTGTAATAAAATTAAAAATCTTTACACATAACCCGTCTCCTGACTGTCTCGAGCTTCATCTCCACCCCACCCTTACCATCAGCCACACTGGTCTCCTCGCGGTTCTTCTCACACATTAGGTGCTTCTTTTTCACATATCTGCATTTACTGTTGAAGTATTTAACTTAATAACATAATTATCTTTATAGGGTGGAGGAAAGAGAAGTGGAACACCGTATATCCCATTTTTTTTCCACATGTGAACGTCCCTAAAATCTGAATGCATCTTGCAAACAAATAGTGAGTCATGGTTCATCAGTACTTGTTTTCCTCAGAGGCACAGAAAGTAATGACACATCTTAGAGTCAGCAGTTTCTTAAATTCGATGAAATATGTAATAATAACATTCATTTAGAAGCACTTATCAAGTGTCAGGCAACAAGATAAGCGTTTTCTTACTCATTATTTCAGGTTTCCCACTTAATACCCATTTTACTAGTAAGAATTTAAATAACTGCCCAAGACCTTTCACTGAGTAAATACTCAGATTAGAATCTGGCTCTAGAGTCTGTGACCACACTAAACTATACAACCTCTGAAAACCAAATGATTTCAGATTCATTCCTGGCTCCACCACTTAATCCATATGGGATCTGAGCAAACTCCACACCCTCTTTGGGTCTCAGTTTCCTCCTGTGGACAGCAAGGGAGTCAGAGTAGATGTTCTCTAAGGCAGTGGTTCCCAAAAGCCAGTCCATGGACCAATTGCTTTAGAATTGCTTGGCAAGGTTCTAGAATACACATTTGGGAGCCTCTGCCTGCGAAGCTGAGCCCAGGAATCTGCATACTTCTAAAGTTTTCCAGGTGATTCTGCTGTGCAGCATTCTTCGGAACCACTCTGCTCCAAGATCCCTCCCAGCTTGAACACCAGATGATCTTCTGGGGCCATGCCGGACAGAAAGAGAAATCCATGTTCACGGTCCCACTGGGCTTTCATTCCTGGCTATCATGTATCTCTAGACACTGAGCTGTGAGTGTAATGAGAACTGTTTCCCGGAACATCTAAAGTAAACCAGAAATCGGGAAGGGGGTTCGCCTGGGGTGAATCATGATATTGTTGCAAATAACTTCCCCACCAAGGCATAGCTTATCCTGGGAACAGCAACCAAGAAGTTTCCACAGAGCTGCTGCTGCTGAAGCTGCCTTCATGAAACATTTTGGTTCCATTATATTTCCTAGGCTCAGGGACCCTTTCTATTTTATGGTCGAACTAAACTTATATGGGAATTTACCCTAGTTAACACAGAGAGAGAAAACCTGAGATCCCACCTGGGATCATCTCTTTGGTACAAAGGAATACCAACTCCCTTCCCCAAGGTTCTGGTCTCCTTATCTATCACTGTGTTACAGTTGTGGTCCTCTGAGCATGCTCCCAGGCCCAGCAGCACCAGCATCACCCAGGAACGTGTTCGAAATGCAAATTCTCAGTCCCTACCCCCATCCTACTGGATCTGCAGATGGGGCCCAGCAACGGACGGTCCCTCATCCCTCCTGGTGGCATTGAAGCACAATCAAGTTTGATAATTAGAGGAACTGGGGGAGAAGATGAGGCTCCAGTTCTTCACATAAAAAATGCTAAATGTCTCGGAGCCCCCTCCTCCTCATCCCCTCCAGTCCTTCCATCACAAAAGGGTTTAAGCCCAAACTGTGTGAAGATAGCAGAGTGGCAACAACATTGACAAAAACTAGAAGGGTTCTCCCTGAGTCAGGGGAGAGGGGCTGCGATCTCTGAACCTCTGCCTGGAAACTGATACAAAGCTTTTGGAGAGGAAGAATTCAGGATGAGAGGTGACATGTTATTTCTGCTAAGAGGCAATCAAGAAGTGAGATGTAAACGTGGCCTCTGAGAATCATCTGGTTCATCAGCAAATCCCTCAAATTTATTGGTTAGGCCAAAAAGTTTATTCTGGTTTTTCCATAAGATGGTGTGAGGAAATTAACAAGATAGTGCCGATCAGGCTCTCCCACCCCACGATCTGTAAACAATGACTGTGCATGGTTATGTAATGGCTGAGATCATTTATAGCACTGCACATGTGTATCACGAGGTACCCGCCTAGCCGCGGGCTGCTGTGTGCAGCTCACCTGTATGCGCTTCACCATGAAAGCCCTGGCTGCTGCCGCACTGGGGCTGTGTTGGAGCGACAGCATGATTATGTTATATGAGGTTATGTTATGGTTGTGCTACGGCTGCTGAGTCAGCCAGGAGAGAATAATTGTGTCTGCATTTCCAATGGCCCCTTGAGTCTTTTCCCAGCCTCTTAGCTCACGCCTTGCCTTGGGTTCAGCAAACAGTGCAAACAGTGTGAACAGTGGGACAGATGGTACAGAAAACTCAAATGAACTTTTTTGCCAGCCCAATGAAAGTGACAGTGACAGTCACTCAGTTGTGTCCAACTCTTTGCAACCCCATGGGGTAGTCCATGGGATTCTCCAGGCCAGAATACTGGAGTGGGTAGCCTTTCCCTTCTCCAGGGGATCTTCCCAACCCAGGGATCCAACCCACGTCTCACAGCCCTGCATAGAAGTAGTGGGGAAGGGGAGAAATAGCTGAACTTAAAAAATTTGCCAGTTCAATACTTCCTGCAATTTTTTTAAGTTCAGCTATTCCTCCCCTTCCCCACTACTTCTATGCAGGGCCCAACTTCCGCCACCTCGTGCCTGGAATACTATAATGCCTTCTAGCTCTTTTTCCTGGCTCTCCTATTGACCCTTCTCCATACAGTAGCACAAGTGAGCTTCCTGAAGCCTGGCATTAACTGAGTCCCTTAATAAATATATATAGGGAGAAAAACTAGTAAAAGAAGAATTTTGTATTAGGTTGTTTATTATTGCAGAACTTAAAAACATGTTGATGTAAATCAAGCCATAATTATAAAGCAATCAATTAAGAATAAATAAATACATAAAAATAATAAAATAAAATAAAAATTTTTTAAAGAAAGAAAAAAAAGGCCTAGGAAGTTGAAGAAGGATAACCCCTATTAGTGACATTTAACCTGGCAGCAGATGTCTGAGACTTCCTTAAAAGTCTGGGCCACTATAGGGCTTCCCTGTGGCTCAGACAGTAAAGAATCTGCCTGCAAAGTGTGAGACCTGGGTTTGATCCCTGGGTTGGGAAGATTCCCTGAAGGAAGGCATGGCAACCCACTCCAGTATTCTTGCCTGGAGAATCCCATGGACAGAGGAGCCTGGTGGGCTACAGACCGTGGGGTCACAAAGAGTCAGACATGACTGAGCAACTAACACACACACACACACACACACATCTTTTTGTTCATGAATTTAACAAGTTTGTTGTTCAGTTGCTCAGTCATGCCTGACTCTTTGTGACCCCATGGACTGTAGCCCACCAGGCTCCTCTGTCCATGGGATTTCCCAGGCAAGAATACTGGAGTGCATAGCCATTCCATTCTCCAGAGGATCTCCCTGACCCAGGGATCGAATGTGGGTCTCCTGCATTGCAGGCAGACTCTTTACCATCTAACAGAGAAGCCTGACAAAACTATGGAAAACATTAAAACATGGTATGAAGATAAAAGTGATGGTGGGAAAAATTGGGACACTCGTTTAGGTAGCAACCTTCACCTGAGATTTTCCATTTTACTTGTGCTTATTTACCTCCTCACTGAAATTGTAAGCAATTTTGAAAATACTAATTATATCAGGTTTTTTCTTTTCCCCCTTACCACCTACAAACACAGAGTACCATTAGGTGCTCACCATGCATTTAGCAATTGAAGAAAGAAAGAAAGAAAGAGGTACAGTGATGAGTAGATGGATGGAAGGATGAATTCAAGGATGGGTAAATGAAGAGTGTGATCTTAACAACATGTTGAATTCTTCAGAGCAGGTATTACAACTGATCTGCCCCAGAACCTCTCAAAGTGTCTGGCCATAAAAGGCACTCAGCCCATGTTTGCTGAGAAAATACCCTGATTAGCAGCATTTCCCTGATGAGGGTCAGGGTTGTCACAGGGAGCACCATCTCATTGCCAATTCACAACAATCTCTAGAGGACAGTGCTGCAAGAGTGCTTCGCGGGCATGAGAGGATGGGGAAACAATGGAAACAGTAAGAAACTTACTGTCTTAATAATAAAGAGACTTTATTTTGGGGGCTCCAAAATCACTGAAGATGGTGACTGCAGGCATGAAATTAAAAGACATTTGTTCCTTGGAAGAAAAGCCATGACCAACCTAGACAGCATATTAAAAAACAGAGACATTACTTTGCCAACAAAGGTCCGTCTAATCAAAGCTATGGTTTTTCCAGTAGTCGTGTATGGATGTGAGAGTTGGACTATAAAGAAAGCTGAGCGCCAAAGAGTTGATGCTTTTGAACTGTGGTGTTGGAGAAGACTCTTGAGAGTCCCTTGGACAGCAAGGAGATCAAATCAGTCAATCCTAAAGGAAATCAGTCCTGAATATTCATTGGAAGAACTGATGCAGAAGCTGAAGCTCCAATACTTTGGTCACCTGATGTGAAGAACTGACTCATTTGAAAAGACCCTGATGCTGGGAAAGATTGAAGGCAGGAGACGAAGGGGTTGACAGAGGATGAGATGGTTGGATGGCATCACCAACTCGATAGACATGAGTTTGGGCAGGCTCTGGGAGTTGGTGGTGGACAGGGGGGCCTGGAATGCTGCAGTCCATGGGGGTCTCAAACAGTCAGACACGACTGAGTGACTGAAGTGAACTAACTGCATGAGAGGAAGAGAAGTTCTGACCAGATTATTAGTCAGTAGAAGATCCCCAACTCAAGCCAGAGTAAAACTCTGGGCTACAGGTATTACAAACCTTCTTCAGACAACAGAGCAGAGCTGTAGGTCTAGAAGCTGAGACCAAGGAATATCGCATGAAGAAAGGGAGTTCAGAGATGAAAGCCATCAAAGCAGACTTGATGAACTGGTACTCCCAGGGGCCTCAGAGAAAGGACACAGGAAAGTAGATGAGCTGATCTTGGATGGCCTTCCTCATCCTAGTGGGTCTTTGGAACCAGGATAAACCTTGGCCCTCAGCAACTAACGTGGCACTTCTCAGTGGGACCAGTGTGGTTTTCCCATTGAATGTACCTATTTTTGGCAAACTCCTTCTGTGGAAGGGATCCCAGCCAATAGTGAAGACTCAGAATTGCCAAGTCGGCCCAAGTCCTAAAAGTCAGGTCCCCTTACTTTCCCCCAAGCCCACTTCATTGTTGATCAAAGCCCACCCATCTGTCTCTGAGCTTCGCATTATGAAATATAAAGCAGCATGAAAAGATAGAAAATCACAAAGGGAAGCAAGAGACCCTGAAGCAAAGAGGCATCACCTGATTTTGCCTGCTGAGTTGTCTTGGTGGTTGCCTACGCTTCCGTTACCCGCCAATCTCCCGGACAGAGGAGCCAATTGACTTTTCCAGTTTCCCAGAGTGGAAAGTTACTAGGACAGGCTGCTGCATGCCCAGGCGGCAAGGCGGTTCATCCTGAGCTCTGGTGGGGCCTGGCAGGCAGGCCGAGTAGCAGCAGCTGCCACCAGGCCCCAGCTTCCAAGAATTATTTTCACACTGTGCTGCCAAAGTTGAGAGCCTGAAAGGGCCGCTTGTTTCATGATGTTTACCATCTCACTGTCAACTCCAGACCACAGGCTCTCCCCATCAATGAGTGTCCTATATGCAGCTTCCAGGAAAACACACGCATGGCACCCAGGCCTGAGGCCATGGAGAGCGGACAGCTGGGCCTCTCTGGCATGGGGCAGGTAAGACTGCTGGGGGAGGGGCTCAGCTATTAGGGTCAACCAGGGGACCCAAGGCAGTTGGTGACCTAAAGAAACATCTGCAATCATGAAACTTTAGAGCCAGGCCTTTAAGAAATCAATCCTTCCAATGGCTCCATGTTAAATATCAGAAACTCTGAGGCTCAGAAAAGCAAATTGACTTACTCAAGGATGAACAGCTGATTAAGGTAATCAGGACTGAAAGTCAAATCTGATCCCTGGTTCCTCTTTCTTCAAGCTAAGGCTACCATGACCTAGTTTTTCCAGCTCCAGAGAGGACAAGGTGGTCTAATTAAAGAAGCTGTCATTTGGGCCCCTTCTCTCCAGAAACCCTGCTGAGCAGATTGCTTCAGACTTGTTCACTGTGCAAGTAAATATCTACAAACTGGGATCTTGCTAGGTGCCAAGGAAACTTATTTGGGTTCTTCTAAGTACAACGAGGCTATTTTGCCAAGACCTCTTTTGCTCAAGTCGAAATTTCCCTTAAGAACAGCCCGTTAGAATTGCAGTTTTCCTAAAAGCCTAAAATACTCTCCAGAAACAATTATTTCAGAACTCTAGAAGAGGGGTCCCCAAGTTGTACTGGATTTCTGGGTACTGAGATAAGGATCGGATAAGGTATGTTAGACTTCCTGGTTAACAAAGTCAGTGAAAGCCTCCTGCTAAAATAGTATGTCCTTTCCCTCAACAAGGAGGTAAGTTGAGACAGCTGGGTAGCCATGAGTTAGGAGCTGAGAACAAAGTTGTGGGATAGTTTAGGATCAAAAGAGGCCTATGCTTAAAATTTGATTCTGCCTGTTCCAAATTGTGGGATCTCAAGACAAGTTACTAAGCTTCTCTGAACCTCGACTTCCTAGTCTTAAAAAATCCTGCCAAGCAAGGTTGTTGCAGAGATATAATGTACAAGGAGCTTAACAATTCCTTGAAGGCCATAGGGCTCAATAAATGATATCCAGAAGGAGAAGGGATCATTTATTTTAAATATTACATTCACTCTTTCTTAAGCAATTTAGAGGTTTCATGGCCTTAGGAAGATTAAGCTTTAAGCCTCTCAGTTTTATAGCAATAACAGTACTTGTTTATGAGAAAATATGAGTACATATGTCAAGTATTTGGTAATGTTTACAGCTGAGTAATGCTTAGAACAGTAACATTTAATAAAGGGTAGGTGTTATTGATTTTTTAACTATTTTTACTCTGACTCATTCTAAAAAAAATTGGAACTGGCTTCCAAAACTGTACAATATACTAAGTAAATAAACAGACAAACAAATAAGTGTAGAAATGCAGATATGGGGAAAGAGAATAAGGACATTAAGGTAAGCTGGAGCTAAGTTTAATATCCAAAATATAATCAATATTACATTTGGTTCTATACACTTTGCTGGTGATGGGCCTCAAATTTGTCTCTGAGCTTCCTACTAACTGATTCAAAAAGCAAAGCATAATCAGTTAACGTGAATCACAGCAACAGCAAGGTAAAAGTTAACTTTTTATTTTTGTTCCCAGGTGGGATGGAGTAGCTTATAGTAACCAACACTCCCCCTGAAGATACTGGAAGGACTAGATAAAATCTATAAATGATCTATTTACAGGCATCCGATTGCTGCTGACAGAGTGAGAACAGAGGAACTGAAGATTTGGAGAAGGGAGAGTGAGAAGCAGCATCCTCTCTGCAGTCACTGTAACCAGCTGCCAACTGCAAAGGGCAAAGGCAAGAGGCTGACCCTGGGCTTCACACTGGCAGAGGGTCACTAGAGGATGAAAGCTCAGAGTTTTTGAAGGAGGCCTGGGATCCTTCTAGCAGGTAGCTTTTTTCTTGTTCAGCACATTTGCCAAATCCTGGGGTTGTATACGAGAGGCAGTGTGAAAACCTAAGGAGAAACCCTCTGAAAAGTTGAGCTGAGTTTTTGAATCTGATAAAGATTAGAGTTCAGGACCTACCAGGAAGCGAGGTCACAGAGAAAATATGGGAGTTTTCAAAAAGCACTGAATGACCAAGAATCCAAGTTTAAACCCTACCAGTTGCCCAAAGTGAAGATAGTCTACCCTACTGTGTAAAGGCAGATCCAACTGCTTTCACTGTTAACCAGTCTGGACTTCGGGTTCACATCCTCTTAAGAAAATCAAAGACCCAAACACATTTCTAAAGAGAAGACCACCCAAGCCTCAGAGAACTGGGACAAGCCAGTTTTCTACCTATATATCTTAGTGGTCATAAATGTAGAAAAATGTCTTTAACGTTACCCCAATATTTGTAAATTTCTTACTCTTGGCACTTCAAGAGAGGAATTCAGATTCATCCTCATAAGATCAATTAGGGATTAATTTTACTTATTGAAGAAACAAAAAGAGTAACCAGAGATTTATCACGTCGTTATTGCTATTATCACTAGTAGCAATAGTCACAGCAGTAGAAGTAGCGGTGTTTGTATATTAGGAGGAGAGGCATCCATCACTATTAAGCAAGTTACTCAGTAAGAAGCTATAAAAAGTCCTAAATATTGGTTTAACCTACTTAGAACAAACAAACTAATATTGTAGCTTTCTCAAAGTGGTTTTAGCCTATCCCTGTATCCAGGGATTCTCCTATGCCAAGATGAAGCATTTCTTAAATTAGCAATACTTATGCATACAAGATACTCTTCCTTACCTTATATCTTGACTATAGCTTACAGCACCCGAAAGATTAAGTCTAAATCCTCCCCTTGAAATGTCAAGAGTAATACACACTTGGGTAAATGTAAGCACATTTTTCTTTATTTCTAACCACTAAAATGCTCTGCCCATAGACCAGAGGAGAGGGAGCTTAGGCTTTTAGGAATAAGCACAGAGGCTGCTCTGCCTCTGCAAGGAATAAGGCTCTCAGAGCCCTCGGACAGCAGGGGCTGGACCTCATTACTGCATATTAGTAGGGGCAGTTCAGGGAACTTCATCTGTCATCCTTCTACTTAACACCCCCATCATTTAAAAGAATGATATTCTTATGTCTTCTTCTCAGCTTTTGAACATCGTTGTGAGCTCAGACTTCTCCTGGCATAATTTGATGTGTTTCTGTAGGAAAATGCAGGCAGAAAGGGAGCTTCTTGACGTCCTTTCTTTCCCGCCTTCTTTTCACTCCTCAGACACTAACTGATTGCCTCTACAAGCCAAGCACTATGATAGGTGTCCATCATGAGGACACAGGAGATCAACACCACACACAATGGCCCAAGTCATTAACATCTGTGAAGCAGGGAAAAAAGAAGTTGCATACTTTTTAGCAACTCATCACCTTCCACTTAAGCCCCTCCAAAACCCTCATTGTTTTGAATGTCTTAACTTTGCCTTACTTTACTGTGTATGTGTCCAAACCACTGAAAAATTCTGAGAGGCCTATCTTACCACATCCACGCTCTTCAGAGGCCTGTTGGCTAAGACCAAGAGCTAAGTCAACAATCACACTATTCTCCCCAGAAAATAAAAAAATAAAAAACTACACTGTCATGAATATGCTCAGCCTGGGCACAGGGCCCTGCATCCCTTGGAATTGGGATGGCCAGAGTTCAGGGTTATTAGAACCTCTATTCCCCAAAGGTAATGTGAGTCTCTCTTGGAGACCACAAGGGACCATAATAGTCACTAATGAACTCTTTTTCTCTTTCCTCCTCCATCATCAGCTTGAAAGAAACTGTTGTTTTATAGTTTGCATTATTTTAATTTCCTTCTCTTCCAAAAGTAACAAATCACAACCCTTGATATTTGCATATAACTTTCCAAAGCCCATTGACTCCCATTATCTCATTTGGTCCCCCTATTTTAACTCTATGAAGTGCAGAAAGCAGACTTTATTCTTCCCATTTTATAAGTGAGCAAAGTAAGGTGAAGAAATTTAGCTAAAGTCACAAAGGAGACAGTGCCAGAGCTGAAGCCAGAATCTAGATCTCTCAGTTGCCATCGTCTCTTCATCATCTGTGTTGCCCTCACACTCTTCTGTCAGCACATACTCTCCATACTGTCTGTAGTGTAACATCAGGGTCAGGAAGAACCACCAATTTAGGGAACAATCTGGAAAGAGGGCCCAGAGAAACTTATTGCTTGTTTAAGTTTTAGAATGCCCTGATTCCAGATTTGTTGAAATCTTACAGCAAAAGCAACATGCATCCTGGGAGGAGGGACATAGCATGGCACGTTGCTGTCACTGGGTGAAGGCAAAGCCTTTGATTGGAAAGCACTTGCCGCAGACCTAGGATCCCAAAGTCATGTGGTTCCTGCTTTGGGCACTAGCTTATCTTCATGTTTGCCCTATTACTTCTCGGTGACAACCATCTCCACCTCTTGTTTTTCTATTTGTGGTTATGTGTCTTTACTCCATGTTCTCCCTTTCTCTTTCTACCCAACCTGGCAAATTTCGTTTTCTCTGGATCACCCTTGGCCTCCACTGTCTCTGCCAGCATGACATAGAGACTTGTGATGGGGCGGCACATATTCAGGGAGGCTAACTCTGCAGGAGGCAGCATGGCACAGAGGCCAAGAGCATGCTCCCTGGAGGTGGGTCACGTCCCAGCTCTGCCACTCGGCTAGGTCTATAACCTTGAGTGAGTTACCTAATGTTTCTGGGCCTCAATTTCCCCTCTGTGAAACTGGAAAAACAATGCCACCTAATTCCTAAGGTGCTTCTGAAGACTAAATTTGCTGATAGAATGGTACCAGGAGTATATTAAGTGCTTATTAAATATTAGCTGGTACTCGTCTCTGAAATTCGCGTCTTCTTTTTCTCCAGTTGGCATAACTAGAATGCTTAAGGGGCAAATGAGTTTCTGATATCCCCAGAGAGAGATCTTTTTACTGGCAGGAAGGATACCAGAGGCCACCCTCGGGCTAGATTCGACACACAAACATATTGATACAAGCAAGAAAGAGCCAATCTGGGCAGCATCTAGCATTGCGCACTGAAGAGAAATTCAACCTGGGAGGTCCTTTCCAAGGCCCTTCTCAAGCCACACACACACACACACACACACACACACACACACACAGCCTTAGTGCCTCAGGCCTGGGTTCAGAAACCTGGTATAAGCACCACATTCTCATTAGCAGTTGAGATCCCATAAACCCTCTCAGCACATCTCTGGGGCCATGAACGATGACAACCCAGGCAAGTAAAAATGATTTTCTGGTGTGGAAATGTGTGTAGGTAAAGCAGCTGTACGGGCTTTGGTGGGAGACAGGCAGTTGGGAGAAGGGGACAGTCATGCAGAAGGCAACCAGAGTACTTAGGTTTCTTTGCCAGGGTGAGCTGGTCCCGAGGGCCTTCTAACTCTAGCCTTTCTTGCCGAGTGTGCTAACAAGACCAAGCTTCCAAGAGCTCTGTGGGAACCTGTTGTCTTACCCAGTTCCTTGGATTCAGGCTGTCCCTCAAACCCAAATTATCTCTCATCCCCATAAATGTACATCAGAAGTCACAGAAAGGAAACCATAAAGCTGTCCAGTTATACATGATCACTAGAGAAAGACTGTTTCCTCAAATGGCCTCCAAAGGGGCGGGTAGGTCTGATGGAAGGAACCTGGGCCTGGGAGTCGGGAGCCGGTGGTCCCTGCATTACCATTAGCTGTGTGTGCTGTCATGGGCAAACAACAAAATCACTCATCCTATTTGACACCCAGTTCCTTTTTCTATAAAATTAGAAGAAGGCCTTAAATATCTCTAAGATTCATTGCAGCATGACTAGCCTAGGATTTCAAGTCCCTAGACCTTAAGAACTCACTGGATGTAGGATTGATGCTAGAAAGAATAAAACCACAGAGATGAACTGAAAGTCAATTTGGAACCAGTTGGAAGAGAACACTCTGAATCTCAGATCCTTAATGTCTTTGTTCCTCCAAACACTCTAGATACCAAAGGAGGACTCCACCACCCCAAGACTCTAAACTGCTAGCAAGTTGCCTGCTTCTTATGAGGGCAAAATCCAGGCTGGACATGGGAAGTCCCAGCATGTGCCCTGGCTCTGTACCATGGATCCTAAGTGCCTAAATCGCCGTGGGAGGGAAGGGGTGTTCTCCCTTTTCCAACACAAGTAGTTGTCACAGGCCAAGTCAGGAGAGTGGGGCTAACTGCCTCTGTGCTCTCCACACTCAGCAGTTATTTAGTTGGCTGGGTGAGTCCTCAGGACTAACAGACCCTCAGCGAAGTTTTCAGGATAACCAGGTTGGTTCTACTACTTCCTCCTACCTGAAATTCCACAGGGCAGTGTTCTGGACCCCCAACGGCAAGCAAAACACTGGTTTTATACATTCTGGAGGAGCCTGACCCTGGAAACTGACCAAACAAATTCAGTGGCCAGGAGTATTCATATACTTCATATGGAGTCTAGAGATGCCCCTTTCCCATGGAGGCAGACTAGGTTGGGGCATGAGTTCTAGATGCAACTTCTTACTAAGGAACATTTTAGGGTTTACATCTTTAAGATATTCATCAGCTATCTTCTATGTGCTTAGACTAAGGGACACGATTCCTCTGAAGTTCTGACTTTAGATTCCTGAGCCTGGGAAGTGGCAGGGAGTTGGGGACAAATGGTCTTTCTTGTGAAAAACAGCCATGCGAGTTCAAAGACCCTGTTTCCAAGCCCAAAGCCTATCATTGTCTTCCAAAATGGGCAGTAAAGCTCTTACACCACTAAATTATAGTAAGTTTGGGACAAAAGGTTTCATAGCTTATCTAATCCAACTTTATTTTACTGCTGATGAAAGGATGAAAGAAGTACAAAGAGAAGTATATGACTATTGTCACGTAACTAACTTAAGACCAAGTAGAAGGCAGCCAGACTTCAGCTAGTCTGTGTTGAGAGGAACACAAAGCATGAAATGAAAGGATGGTGTTTGTCAAAGTTCAGATCTGAGATGCACTCACTAAGCTTATTACAAAAAATAACAAGGTACTGAATTTACTGAACCAGTTAATCACTGACATTAAAGTATCTTGATTATGTGTCATATGGAAGAAAAGGGAATATCCCATGGAAATGGAATTTTTGCAAAGATAAGAAGGTGAGTGTTTCACAAATGTACAGTCATACTGGATGAAGAAGAGGAAATGAAAATACCCTCAGGAATTCAAATCTAGCCTGATGCCCCTGGGACTCTCAAACACTGCAGTGGGGTGGGATATCAGTAAAATCACTTTGGAAAACTCTTCAGCAATATGTAGGGAAACAGATCATATGCAACATATAAGCTGTGCTGTGCTGACTCACTCAGTCATGTCTGACTCTTTGTGACCCCGTGGACTGTAGCCTTCCAGGCCCCTCTGTCTATGGGGTTCTCCAGGCAAGAACACTGGAGTGGGTTGCCATGCAAGATCCTCCTCCAGGGGATCTTCCTGACCCAGGGATTGAACACAGGTCTCCTGCATTGCGGGCAGACGCTTTAACCTCCGAGCCACCAGGGAAGCCCAACATATAAGCTACTTCTAGGTATATATCTAAAACTCTTGTGTATTTATCTCTACCAAAAGACCTTTACACGAAGGGTTATATGAGCTTTATTTATAATGAGCTCAAACTGGAAATGATCCAAATTACCATCCAAAGTAGACTGAATAAATAAAATATTTAAACAAAATTATACAACAATGAAAACAGAGTTGCCAACTGCATGCCACGATATGAATATCACGAACAAAATGTTGAGCGAAAGAAGCCAGAAACAAAAGGTGATTCCACTTATGTAAAGTACAAAAACAAGTAGCAGCAATTTGTATTGTTAGAAAAAAACAATAATGACTACCCTTGGGGTGAAGGTGGGGCAAAGTGACTTGAAGAGAGTGTAAGAAGAGCTTCTGAAGTCCTGGTAGAGTTCTGTTGCCTCATCTGGATACTACCTAGATGGATGTGCTCAGTTTACAAAATTCATCAAATTGACACTTACGCTATGTCTGATTTCCCATATTTAAGTTTGTGGCCAAAAGGACAGATGGCCCCAGCCCTTTCCTCTTTGCTGTATTCATACCTCCCCCGTGTAATATTTTGTGCTGTCACACTCTGACTCTGGGCTTGGCCATGTGACTCGCTTTGGACAATGAGATCTCAGCAAACATGACTCAAGCACCAGTTTGAAAAATGCTACACATTTCCCTCTCTGCTTTGCTGCTATGCAATTTCCATTAAAAGGTGTCTACACTAGCAGGGCTAGAGGAGAGCACAGCGAAGCTGCCCCAGTTGTCAGAGACAAGGCCATCCTCGATGAGTCAGTAAATGACCAGCTTACTTCCAGATATGTGCAGAAGGGACATCCAGAAGGGACCAGAAAAATAATCCCATCAAAACCAGACTAAATCCCCAACTTTGCATATGTTGTTAAGTGGCATCACTATGGTAATAGACAATTGATATAACTGTATACTTCAATTTAAAGAATTGGGAAAAGGGGACTAACAAATCTATTTTTGAGCATGGCCACACCCTGTAGGAAAGAGAAGCTGCCTGAGATCCTACAAGACCAGGGTCCCCAAAGCATAACATGACAGCCAAGTAAAATATAGGCCCTAGCCAACCAAGCTTAACTGGGACACCAACTTGCAGAAGTTCTCTAAGGCATCTGAAAATGTTCTCATCTGTTTCGCAGAAGATGCAGAAGCAAAGGGTTGCTTCTTCCACCTCCCGTTTTACTTTGTTTTTATTCCACCCAATTCCATGTAAGAAACACTTTAACACTATTCAGCATGTTACAGAGTATATTAGTTTCTACTTCTGCTATGGCCCTGTTTCACCATTGAGAAAGAAAGGAAGGAGGGGCCTTTGGGCCCCTCAGCAGTGCTTTTCCCAAGATGAAGACTGAAGGGCTTGAGTGTTCAGCTCGTCCTCCAGCACGGGGCTGGGCAGCGGCAGTGTTACCTGGGTTAACCTGAGCTTTTGCAGAGCTCAAGACAGGCAGCAGCAGGAGCAGCACGGAGGGCATCCTGGGAATCAGGATCATCTCAGGAGACGGTGTTGGCACTGGAGCCTTCAGCCCACCAAAAATGCAAGGCAAGAAGAAAGAGGAGAGGAGTGAGTGAAGTGGGAACCATCAGCACGGATGAGCACAACTTACACAATTATCTTTGTGTTTTTACAGTGTTTATTTCTATATTTAGAATTCTAAGTCATGAACTTTGATCGTTGAACGGGACACTGAATTGTCACAAAATATAAAAATTTTCAAACTCTGGGACATTCAATAGTTAGGTGATATAAGAACTTTCAAACCCTATTAGATTAAATTCTCATGGAATTAAAATTAGCAAAACTATAGATGGGTAAAAGTTTTAATAAGATAAATACCCAAACTGTGAACAGTGATAAAGTAAAACTGACTTTTACAATATTTTCATAATTGTAATATTTATTCCACTATTAAACCAAGAAAAACATTCAATGATGTTAATGTGTTTACCTTTCAAAAGATGTAAGGTCAATATTTATTCTGGAATTGTACCTGAAGCTCAAGTTCCCCTGGAATAATCCATGTGGTTATGGATTAGAGTTGAGACATCAGTATGAACTCATATTAAGCTTAATAGAGATATAAATGGTCACATATGGAAATATTTATAGATGTTTACACACAGGTTAGTACATACCCATATATCTATCTTCTTGTTATGAGAGTGCCTAGAAGCAATGACACTCAATAGCAATGAGCAAACCTGATACCCAGATCTTTACTTCTTATACCATTCTCCAATAAAAAGAACCAGGGTTCCTTGCAGAAACTGCTCATTTCAGGGCTGAGGCAGGAAATACGATTATCGTGGAGAATGTTGTAGTGCCCCAAGTTGGGAATATATACACACACAAGAATGATGGGGATATGGCAAAAGGACACAAAGCCAACAGAAAGAGTCCCCATGGCCAAAGCTGGAGCAATTTATGCAACAAAATGGATAAAGTGGTATTGCATTATAACCCAAGACATAAAATAAATATTTACAAGCCCATAAATAAATGATTGAATAAACAAATGGAGGAGAATAAACAAATTTTCTCATGCAAAAGAACTCTAAATAATTTATGTAGATACTCTCTGGTCTGTTGTCTTTCTCCCAAGAACCCATCACTCCAGCCTAATCATGAGAAACACATCAGACAAATCCAACTGAGGGACATTCTATGACATTCCTAATATACAATCCTCAAAACTGTCATGGTCACCCAAGACTAGAAAGTCTGAGAAACTGACACAGCTAAGAGAGATGAAGGAGTCATGATGCCTGGATGTAACACGTGACATCCTGGATGGTATCTTGGAACAGAAAAAGGACATTTGGAGAAAACTGAGGACATTTGGAAAAAGGACATTTGGAGGAAATCTGAGTGAAGTGCAGACTTTAGTTAATAATAATGTGTCAATATTGGTTCATTCACTATGACATATTTACTATACTAATGTAAGATGTTAATAAAAGGGGAAACTGGGTAATGGGTAAATAGAAAATCTATGTACTCTTTGCAGTGATCCCACAAATATAAAACAGTTCAAGAATAAAAACTTTATTTTAAAAAAGAAAGTTTCTTCCAGGTAACACTATTAGTCAACAAACACTGGGCCCACTGTTAGAAAACTGTATAATGTGAAATTATAAAGGGAGACAAAATCCTTTAAGCTGGAGTGATTAGAGGAGGTTTCATAAGGAAATAAGCATCTGATCAGATTCTTAAAGGATGAATATGATTTTAATGGACAATAATGAGAATACAGTAAATAATAGGACGACATAGCTAAGAGGAAATAGGAGCTTTTTTTTTGAGGAAACAGAAGCTTTCTATGATGTTTTCTAGGCAACAGAACTCTGACCCACCCCAAGTGGTTATATAGATATATACACACACACATACATACAGATAGTTCTGACTGAAGAGGATAGAGCCAAAACTGATCAAACACAAAAAAACTAAAGTGGCCTCATGGTAGGGGGCAGGGGAAAGTGATCCATAGACGTGATGACCATGGTTTTACGGCATAGATGTAGATGAGATCAAACATGTCTCAGTGCCTACTCACTGCCAGCAGCCGGAACACTGAGTTTCCATGAAAGAGTCCACAAACAAACATGCCCCGAAGAGAAACACACAGGCAGAGTTTGGAGACACTGGTCTTGGCTATAAGCTAGAACTAACCCATGACCATGATTCAGGATGTCCTGCTACAAATAGCTTGTTGGGAGCACTGCCTTGGCTAACTACCCTCTCTGCAGCTTTTGAAGAACAGTTCTCCAGTTCTCTTTCATGACACCTTCCTTGTGGATTATTGGCTATTACTTTCTCCCCTCCATAACCTTCCCCAGGGTTCCTCCTTCAAGGAATGTCTCGTTTGAATTTGTTTCTATTAGATCCTCCATAACATTGCTATAAAATTACCCATTTAATCACTAGCTGCAAATGGTTTGTTTTTGTATCCTCAAAAGAAAGCATTATATATTGTACAAGTAGATGCTCAAAAATGGTTTTTAACTGAATTAAGCAGAACTTCAGTTCAGTTCAGTCGCTCAGTGGTGTCCGACTCTTTGCAACCCCATGAACTGCAGCACACCAGGCCTCCCTGTCTATCACCAATTCCCAGGGTTCACTCAAACTCATCTCCATCGAGTCGGTGACGCCATCCAACCATCTCATCCTCTGCTGTCCCCTTCTCCTCCTGCCTTCAGTCTTTCCCAGCATCAGGGTCTTTTCAAATGAGTCAGCTCTTCGCATCAGGTGACCAAATATTGGAGTTTCAGCTTCAGCATCAGTCCTTCCAATGAACACCCAGGACTGATCTCCTTTAGAATGGACTGGTTGGATCGCCTTACAGTCCAAGGGACTCTCAAGAGTCTTCTCCAACACCATAGTTCAAAAGCATCAATTTTTCTGTGCTCAGCTTTCTTCACAGTCCGACTCTCACATCCATACATGACCACTGGAAAAACCATAGCCTTGACTAGATGGACCTTTGTTGGCAAAGTAATGCCTCTGCTTTTTAATATGCTGTCTAGGTTGGTCATAACTTTCCTTCTAAATATAAGCATCTTTTAATTTCATGACTGCAGTCACCACCTGCAGTGATTTTGGAACTCCCAAAAATAGTCTAGCACTGTTTCCACTGTCTCCCCATCTATTTGCCATGAAGTGATGGGACCAGATGCCATGATCTTAGTTTTCTGAATGCTGAGCTTTAAGCCAACTTTTTCACTCTCCTCTTTCACTTTCATCAAGAGGCTTTTTAGTTCTTCTTCACTTTCTGCCATAAGGGTGGTGTCATCTGCATATCTGAGGTTATTGATATTTCTCCCGGCAATTTTTATTCCAGCTTGTGCTTCATCCAGCCCAGCGTTTCTCATGATGTACTCTGCATACAAGTTGTTCAAAAAGTATTGACTGAACTTTCTTTTGGAAAGTTTTACTTGGTTCAGGTTGTGAATCCCCAATACCAGTGATTATTTCTGCTTTGTTTGCTTAAATTAGGGTGCCCAGCAGGTAACAAACACAAAAGAACCATTAATAAGCCTAGAAGTACTATCCCATGAATACCTAACATGTGCCAAGGACTATCTCATGTAATATTTACAGTCACTCTACCAGGTTTGTTTTCATGACTAAAGTAACTGAGCAGAAAGAAGTTAAAACTGATCTGGTTACACAATTGATAGGCATCAAAGCTCATGCAGGAAGCCAGGGTTTGCATTACTCCAAAAGCTACTTAGGTTGCTTTGTTGCATTTGTTTTGTTTTTGTCTTTGTTTGTCATCATATTACACTCTCCTTTGATCTGACCTCTGTTACTTCACCAGAGCTACACTCCTGCTCAACCTTTCTACTTAGTTACATTCAGACTTCTTTCATTTCTTTTTTTCACCTTGCCTCCTTAGGACCTCTGTTTAAAAGTTTCAGTCCTCTCTCTGATTCAAATCACCACCAAATGGTTATTTCTTCAGTGAAATATTCTCTTACCCCCTTGATTGCACATGTACTGAAAGCATCGTGTAATTTTTCTACACAGAAAGGATCATAGTTTATAATCATATCTCCATTGCTATGGTTGTCTAATTAGTGCCTGCACCCCATAAGCTCCTTGTTTGTTTCATTCACCATTGCATTCCCGGCACTTATCAGCGTGCTGGATAAATAGTTGCAGAATGAATTAATGATTGTCTTAAGCACATATTCAGTTGTTGTATCTGGCTAGTCTAAATTCCATACCTTAAAAGGAAGTATCCCCAAAACTTACTATAAACAGACATCACCCTTTTCTGCCTCTTTGAATGAATCTTTCTAAAGGTTCAAAATTTAAGCAATGTGACTTGTGAATAAAACCCATAAACATACATGAAAGAATTTCAAGAAGATGGAAGGTCCTTCTCTACTCACTTCTTTGGTTAACAGTGCAAATTCCTTTAACAAGAAATTTATTCAAACTTTAAAAATAAAAAGTTATTGGCCTTCATTCATTCAGCAACTATTTTCTGAAAGGCTATTAGGTGCTGTTCTGGGTTCTAAAAAGGGTCCTGTCATCATGATGCTTATAAAAAGGCTAAAAGGTGCTAAAAAAGACTCTTGTCATCATGATGCTTATAATACACAAACTAGCAAATAAATAAATAAGAAACCTAAAGAGATATTCATGCCATGAAGACAATAAAATCCAGTAATGTGATGGAGAATGAATGAGGTTTGTTTCAGGTAAGATGATCAGGAAAGGCCTCCCTAAATATGAGATTGACAAAGAAATAGATAAATAGGACAATGAAGAGAATAGGCAATACTTATATACATATACACAAGAAAAATATATATATAAGTGGGAACTTTCCATATAAGAAAATGGGCATTTAGAATCAGTGAAAAATTTCGATGATTCAGTAGCCTTTTCAAAAACAAATAAAGGTATATTCATATCTCACACAAAAATAAAGAGCCCAAAACGTAAAAACAGAACTATCCGACTATTTCTAGAAAATATTGAGAATCTGCTGTGAGCAAGAGGAAAACCTACATAAATAAGACATAGAAAGAAAAATCTACAAATAAAAAGAATGATAATGCTTTCATCAAAGTTCAAAACATCTTTGAGATAAAAGGCATCATGAACTTAATAGACAAGCAACAGGCCAAAAGAAATATTTGAAATTCTAGAACAAAACAATGTGTATGTATTTTTCTGGTATAAAGAGTCTCTATAAATCATTTTTTAAAGTGACTAGAAAAATGGGCCAAGTAAATAAAAAGCATTTAAAAGAGGAAACAACATAATACCAGTAAACATCTAAAAGCACTCAACCTCACTAGAATCAGAAAAACAAACAGCAGCAGTTGAATACCAATTTTATCTGTCAGACTGGCAAAAATTTAAAGTGTGAAACTATGAAATTTGGCAATAGTGTGGAGAAATAGAGACCCACACTCTGCCACTGGGTTTATAAATCGGAAGATAATTTAAATCAAAACATGCAAACTATGCAAAACATAGACTCTGATCTATACATTCCATTTATTATTTATCCTAGAGAAGATTTAAATAGGTGCATAATGATGTAGCCACAAAGAAGTGCTTTGCATTTTTTTTAATTTTTATTTTTAATTGAAGGATAATTACTTACTTATAATTACTTAATGTTGTGTTGGTTTCTGTCATACAACAGTGTGAATCAGCTCTAAGTATACATATATCCTCTCCTGTGAGATCCCTCCTAATCCCCCGTTTCACCCCCCTTTTTATTTTATCAAGGTAAGAACAAATATTATAGGACCTACCCTTAACAAATTTTTACATGTATAAATATTATTGTTGGCTACATATTATTGTTGACTATATGTGTAGTATTGTATCAGATCTCCAGAACTTACCTCACCTTGCTTAATTGAAACTGTATGCCTATTGATTAATAACTCTGCATTTACCCCCCCTCCTTGAAAGTGAAAGTCTTAGTCACTCAGTCATGTCCAACTCTGTGACCCCATGGACTGTAGCCTGCCAGGCTCCTCTGTCCATGGGATTCTCCAGGCAAGAATACTGGAGTGGACAGCCATTCCCTTCTCCAGGGAATCGTCCCAACCCAGGGATCGAACTCAGCGCTCCTACATTGCAGGCAGATTCTGCACCATCTGAGCCACCAGAAAAACCCATTCCCCCTCTTAGACTCTGACAGCCACCATCCCACTCTTTCACTCCATGAATTTCACCGTTTGGGATACCTAATTTAGGCGGAATCATGCACTACTTTTTCTGTGACTGATTTTTTTTCCCTTAACAAAATGTCCTCAAAGTTCATTCATGCTGTTGCATATTGCAAAATCTGCTTCTATTTTTAAAGCTAAATATATTTTATTGCATGTGTAAGCCATGTTTTCTTTATCCATTTATCTGTCAGTGGACATGTAGGTTGTCTCCACATCTAGGCTATTGTGAATACAATGAACATGGGGAATGCTAGTATCTTCAAGGTCTTGATTTTAATTATTTTGGATAAATACCCAGAAGAAGAGTTACTGGGTCATGTAGTAGTTCTATATTTAATTTTGAGGAATCTCCATACAGTGTTCCATTAATGCTGTGGCCAACTGATCTTCAAGAAGGATACAAAGAATATATAATGTAGGAAATGAGTCTCTTAAACAAATACTGCTAAGAAAACTAGGTACTCACAAGCAAAAGAATGAAATTGGACCCTTATCTTACACCATACACAAAAATCAACTCAAAGTAGGTTAAAGACTTAAATGTAAGATCTGAAACTTTAAAACTTCTAGAAGAAAACATAGAGGGAAAGCTTCACAATAGTGGTCTTGGCAATGACAACATAGATATGATACCAAAAGCACAAGTAGAAAAAAGCAAAAATAAAGAAGTGAAACTACATTAAACCAAAAAGCACAGCAAAGGAAACAATCAACAGGATGAAAAGGCAAGCTACAGTGTAGGAGAAACTGTTTGTAAACCATATATCCAACAAGCAACTAATATACAAAATACCTAAGTAACTCATACAACTCGATGGCAAAAAAATAAAAATAAAATTCCACTAATAAAATCCCTGAAAATGGGCTAAGGAATTGAATGTCCATGTCTCCAACGAAGACATACAAATGGTCAAGAGATATATGAAAAATGCTCAACCTTGCTAGCCATCAGGAAATACAAATCAAAACCACAGTAAGAAATCAACCCCATATCTGTCAGGATGGCTATTATCAAAAATGAATAAATGAAAGACAACTGTAGACAAGAGTGTAGAGAAACTGAAATCCTTGAACACTGGGTACAATATTTTTTTAAGTAACAAAACTTGGAAATTTTCTACCAATAAAGGAGTGCTAGAAACTATGGCATATTCCTGCTATGAAATAGTAATCAATAGTTTAAAAGTATGAGTTAGAACCATATGTAGTTACATGGTTATATGTCCATGACATGGTTTTAGGTGAATAAGCAGGATTCAAGACATATATAAAGCACACTATATATTTCTACGGATATCAAAACACACTTACAGACATATATACACATATGTACATGAAAGATCTAGAAAGTTAAGCACCATCAATCTAGGGCACACTCTAGTGCTAAAATAGGCTAGTACACGGGTACAGAGCAAGGAATCTTGGAAGGCAAGTGCTGATAATAGTAATTCCCTCAGAGATCGTAGTGTTTGGCATTGGAGATTGGAAATGAAGATCAAAAGGAAACTTTAGTCTTATTTGTGATGTTTTGATTTTAACAAAATATTCCCCCTGTTAATGTCATTCACAGTTGTTTCTCTGACCAAAAAAACAAAAATATTCCTTGGGGCAGTCTATCAGAATCTTGAGGGTGCTAACCAACCAACCATGCATATCCAACAGACTCAAAGTATGGGCTGACCTATCTTATGTTTTGAGAATCACTTGAGGTATTGAGAGATACTAATTATTAGTATTATATCTTGCAGATAGAGTAGAAGAAAAAACAGTTGCGAATTGCTACTTAAACCTTTCTCTCTCTCTCTCTCTCTCTCTCTTTTTTAGAACTTACAAATGAATAATCATCAAGCCTTACAACAAACCTGAAAGGAAAGATTGCCACCCCCCTTCACAAAGTAGGGAAGTAAAAGTCTAAGTCACTCCACTCACAACCTAGGTAGACTTACCCGACCTGGCTGCTGGACCCCATTCATCATGCTGAATTACATGTCTGTCTCTCAAGCCAAATCATGAGTCATTTAAAGTTAGGGATCTTGCTTCCCTATATATCAAAATCCGATTAACTCTTAACTTGCCTGGGTCACAAAACTAGAAAGAGACGGAAGACCCTTCCAGTTCCTCTGACTCCTCGGCCACGGCTACTTCACCCATAGCCCAATAGTTTCCAGGAACATCAAAGACTATACACTTCAGAGAGCATATGTGTGTGTAATGAAAACCCCACTTCCCTCTTGACAGTCAAAATTCCCCACCCTAGCCAAGCTGGATAGTTGGCTGGAACACTCCAAACTGACTCCAAAGGAGCCGTGATTCAGGACCTCCCAGATCCAATGGTAGATGGCTGACTCTCCATCGCAAGACTGCCCACCCCAGGATTGAGACAGACTGTGGGTCCAAGCCATCAGGAAAACTGGGAAGTAAATGGATGGCTAGGCAGATGTGAGTGTGACAGTCATAGCCAGAAATTACCAGGAATTTTTTCTAAAAGAAACTAGAATCAAACTTTTTACAAGTTATTTCTGTACTTGGGTGAGTTTGCAAAGGCCTCTTTCTGAAACAGAGTCAGGACCGCATCACCGTTTGGAGAGAGTCACCAGCACATCCTGCCTGATACCATCCTGTTCTGTGGAGGTTGTATGCAGGGAGGGCTCTCTCCTGGTCAGCTCTGTGTCTCCTACAGCTTCCAGTTAAACACAACTGAGAAAGTGTAACCCCCTTCTTTCACAACTACCGTAGAAAGTTAGACCAGGGGCTTTCCCCGGGGTCCAGCAGTTAAGACTCTGCCTTCTATGACTCCACCTTCCAAGGGAGGGCGTGTGGCTTTGACCCTTTGTTGGGAAACTGAGGTCTCACATGCCACAGGATGCAGCCAAAATTTTTTTTAATGTTGGACCATTTCCTACCTTATGCTATCACTTATGTGTGGAATCTAAAAAAGCCAAACTCAGAGAAACAAAGTTGTAGTTATCACCGGAAGGGGGTGGGTTAGAATGGAGAAATATTCATCAAGAGGTACAAACTTACAGTTATAAGATGAAGAAGTTCTGGGGATCTAATGTACAGCATCGTGGTTGTAGCTAATAATACTATATTTTATACCAAAGTATAGATATTAAATATTCGTACCACAAAAAGGAAATTATATGCCAGGATGAAGATGTTAGTTAATGCTATGATGATGATCATTTTGCCACATACCAATGTATCAGATCAGCAGGCTGTATGCCTTAAACTTACACAACGCTGTATGTTATTTATAGCTCAATAAAGCTGAACCGAGAGTCATACCACATTCCCAGGCACAAGCTCGACTCTGGGGCTCAAATAGGAGAGTGAGCGCAGATCGAGCCCCGAAGATGAGTGCTGAAGCGACCTTTGAGCTGCTGAGAGAGAGAAGCTGTGCAACAAGCTGAGGTCTGTCACACAGCTCACACACCGAGGGGTCTCAGGGTGTGAGGTTCCCAGTGCTGGTGGAGCAACAGGGTTCAGGGCTACGCAAGCCGTACTGCAGGGTCTGTGTCCTGCTATAGGACTGATAGATGGTAGACAGACAGACAGACAGACAAGAGGTGATGAAGAGGTAGATAGACGATATTTATTTAGAAGATGCAGATTTAATATAAAAAGAAACAGTTTCGTAAGTGTTGCTATAATAGTTAACTGCATTTATTTGGCAAAAATAGCACCATAATCTCCCCTTGGTGATAACACAGAAAGTAGGCAAAAAGGCCACCCTTAGGATTTTCCGCCCTAAAAAAAAATGGAAAATTTGAGTACCTCTATTTCTATTTCTCCCAAGTCCCTCTGAAGTGACTATAACTGACAGACAGTAGAGTTCTCATTTCCCGCCCCCCAAATCTGATTGTTAGCAAAAATCACCTTTTTCTCTGAAGCAGAGCTAGAGGTATATCCCATTTTAAGAAATGTCTGAACTTGCCAAGCTCATAAATCATGAAAAGTTTATCCACACTACACAATAATTCTTTGAACAAGCCTTCGGTGCTGAGTACCTTTGAATAACAAGTTTCCACACAGTACATTTAAAATAGCATTCAGTATACAAAAATGTTCCATCTACTTACCAAAGTCATAAATCATGGAGAGAGTCTCCACATTACAAAATACTGCTTCACTTTACAAAAGGATCTGCTGCTAAGTTCCTTTGGTAGAAAATCCTTCCAGTAATTCAGAATATGATTCAGTATACCTAAATCCAGTTTATACTCAACTTTCCAGGAATACAGCTTGTGTACCAAGCAGGCAACATCTGGTTTGGCAGACGGTCATTCTGCCCAGATAATCCATCCTTCCAGGTCCAAAAGCTAGAGATAATCTGAGGTGATTACCAGTTGATGGAAGAATAAAAAGTCTCAGATTTCCCTGAGGGATCTTTACACTGAGCCTGTGAAAGGAGCCAGATAGGAAGTGCCTGCCCTCCTAGAAAATCAGCTATGGCCTGCAGCCAGGGCCCCTCCACCTAAACTCGGGTAGACCGTCCTGTAGGAAGGGGTGGGGGCCCTGGAAAGGCTGGAGTGGGAAGGGAAATGAGATAAAGCGGCTTGGGCCAAACAGGAACCAATCTGAGGTGCGGTGTGTGCACAGTTGGGCATGGTATACTTGTCCTCGTGTGTGTGTTGAAGGGCCTGGAGGGGAGAAGAGAAGCCGCACGCTTTACGGCCACAGATTTTCATTCAGGGGGCCATTCAGGGCATTCAAGGCTTGTTTTCCTCTCTGCTGAGTCATTTTTCATTTCAGATTTAACAAATAAAAGGCGCAATCTTTGGAGTATTTTACACTCAGCAAACAAATATGCAGAAATGAGCGTAGTTTTGGCAGAGGAAGAGCCACACACACATGCACCCCCTCACTGTACCAAACACCCTCCGGTTTTATATTGATTCCCAAGGATTTGTTGATGTCTTCCTCATTCCCAACTTTCCTCTGGGAGTCCCAATCTCTCGCTTCTCAAAATGTAGCTGCTTCAGTGCTGAGCCAAAGACCTGGGTTGGCCCAGTCTGTAAGTGTTTAAGCACACAGGATGTTCCCCAGATGACCCGAGGTGACCCCCGCTGCTCAGAGGGGATGACGCAGCCAGCTGTGCTCCTGCCCTCATTACAAGAGAGTTTGCTTTCCTCACCCTCTCACCTGTAAAATGGAGACAGCTAGAGGTGGCCGAATGAGATCCCTGTTCGAACACACTCCCCCTGCCCCGGGGCAGAGGGACCACAGAACGTCCACGGTGGGACAGCATCTGTCTGCCATCCTTTCGAAGGATATAATCGCTAGAGTGCCTTCATGAGATTAGGAGGAGGGAAGGAGAAGGTTGATACAACGTGAAGGCAGGCTCTGTTAGAAGCTCAGGACCCCCGGCCTGCTGAACCCGCCGCAGAGCCTCCAGTCTCACCGAGTTCTAGCAGCCGCGGCTCCCCACCAGCGTGTTTTACTTCCACCCTGACCTCCAGGATCCCACACTTGAGCACCTTCCCCACCCCGCCTCCCTCACTCTCTTGCCCCATCCCACCCTCTGCCCAGGCTCCTCAGGCCCCTGACCCACGTCCTGGGGAGCAGAGGGCTGCCTGGAGGCAAGCTTGAGCCCAGGAAGGTTAGCAGGAGGGCTGACTGACGGTCTGTCAGAAGGTTTTGGAGGTTATGAAATAAAGATATTAGTCCTCAAAATTACGGACTCACAGCCATAAAAGCTTGAAGGTACCCGAAAACTCAACTGTATCAATCCTCTGCGGTTAAAGGTAAGGTAATCAGCCCGCAAAGCAGAGAGGCCTCTGTGTGGGCAACAGCTGGTCAGAGGCAGGGCCAGGCCTCTGGTCACCCAGGCTAGCATGTGTTCTCAGACGACACTGTCTCCCTCTGCCCGGCCTCCGGCTTTCCTTTCCTCAAACTCAGCACACACACCTGCTTTAGGCCCCATCTGTCTCAGTAACTGATCTCTTTAAACCAGAGTGAAGTTATTTGGAAAATCTCTGTGATGGTTTTCAAACATGTCCACAAATCCGTGACATGCAGTCATGTGTTCATGGAAAGCTGGCATCTCATTTCCCTCCTCTTGAATACAAGCTCAACAGGGTGCCTCGCCTCTAAGAAAATTAAAACAGGAAGAGTGATAGCTGTGAAACTCCAGAGCTGGGCCCCAGAAGGTAACCCACATCCACTGGGCTCCCTCACAGACTTGCCCTGCGGATGCGCTGCCAGGCAATAAAGGAGCCCAGGCCACGTGGAGAAGCCAGGCGCAGGTCTTTGGGCGGATACCATCACCAAGGTCCCTGCTGGCAGCAGCAGAGACTCACACACTTGTGAGTGAGGAAGGCACACACGTGACTCCAGCCTCGGCCATCAACTGTTACAATCCCAGGAGAGACCGTGGGCAAGACAGCTGAGCTGAGCCCAGTCCCCAGAAACAGAAGCGATAACAACAATAACATGATTGCTGTCTGTTAAGTCACTAAGTTGTGAGCTGATTCATCACATGGCAAAAAATAACTGGAACAACCTCCTTGGGTAGGGAAGACACAGCTTCCTGCAGACCTAAGTATTGGGTTTTGAATGCTGCCTCGTTGTTATTCGTCAGCAATTTCTGTCCATTGCCTCAAAGTCTAGGGGTACAATGGAAACAATGGTGAGCAAGACACAGAGCTCATTAAACCCAGAGGTGGGTTGAAAGACTAACCATCCACATATAAAGTGCCTTTCCCTTGAGGGCTTGGTAGTGAATCTGGAAGCAGCATCTTACTCACTATATCACCCCTTCTTATTGCCCCTGGGTCCCTGCACCCCATGCTGGACCACCCCTCTCTCCAACAACTCCTTCCCAGCCACCGGGTCCAAAGCCAGACTTTCCAGGTTTGAATCTTGCACCAGTTATGTGGACCTGACCACACACTTGAACCTAGATTCTGTAGGAGTGTTGTGAGGATGGAATGAGTTATTACATAAAAAGTACTTAGAATAACGTCCAGCTCATAAATTTTCACAGATATTTGAATTTCTACTCTATTTTTACTATGTACATCTCCTTGTCTCAATAAATGTGCAAGTTACAGGCAAAAACCACGCATCACCCTCTGTGCATCAGTTCACACCTACACAGCGGGTGCTCAGGAATACTTGCAGGTCGATGGGCAGGTCATAAAACAGGCAATACCGACAGCACAAACTCCTTGCCTTTGACAAGCACACTAAACCTTGGTGGGAACATCCTATGAGTGATGCTGTCTCTGGAGAAAGTGACTTGACCCTTTATGTACAGTCAGTCATTCACAAGTCACGGAAGACTCAGGCACTTAACTATGAACCAGCACAGCACGAACCAGCCTGGGGCTGAGGAGGGCAGGGCTGTGGCCATGCCTGGCGGGACAGCGACGTGATCATGCTGCTAGATCAAGCGCTGTTCTGTTCCCCTGTGAGAGTGTACACGCCCCAACAACCTTTCAGTCCAGCCACCCAAAGCCACGAAGGCCAAGACCTGGTTCCAGCCATTCCATTTCCACCAGGGCTGCCTTATTCTTGTGGTCCATGGTAGTGCTGGCCTCTTAAGAACACATGTCTCTATCAGGCTGCTTATTAATTTGCATTAACTTCAATCAATGTGAAGTAAATTTGATCTCATCCATCCATAAGAAACCCTCCTGAGCCTCAGAAGAGATTAGGTGTGATGTCAGTGAACCCTGCTTTGGGTGCCTGCAGGAGGCCCACCAGCCAGCATCTCCCCTTTCAGCAAAGGGACCTAGGTGTCTTTCCCTTAACATATTCAGGGACTCCCGAATACAAGGGTTAACACCAGTGCTTTTGCCACAAAAAGAATGGAGATCCCTCACCTTCTCTGAGACCATCAGCTGAAGGAGGAAGCAAGAATTTCACCTCTTAGGGCTTTGCAACCATATTCTATAGTGAAAACTTCAGCCATGATACAGGTCAGGCACTTCAGCCAAGTACTAATTGATCTTTGGGTTGAAGGACACTTTTCTATAGATCTGGAAAGTATGAAATATGGATAAAAGTAGAAAATGGTGTCACAATTAAAGTTAACTGAGATGATGAATGTAAAGGACTTATAGCACCAGTGCCTGGGAGATAGTAAGTTATTAGCATTTAGATAGCATTAGCATTTAGTTGTTAGTAGTAGTACTGTGAAGCTCCAATACTTTTGACTACCTGATGCAAACGGCTGACTCACTGGAAAAGACCCTGATGCTGGGAAAGATTGATAGCAAAAGGAGAAGAATGCAGCAGTGGATGAGATGGCTGGAAAGCATCACCAATTCAATGGACATGAAATTGGGCAAACTCCGGGAAACGGTAAGGGACAGGGAGGCCTGGCATGCTACAGTCCATGGGGTCACAGACACACACAACTTAGCGATTGAATAACAAGTGTTACTATGAATAGAATGGTGCATGGGAAGAAAAAAAGCTCAGCAGTTGAGGTGACACATGTATACTGAAAATCTGTTGTGAGCCCAGTACAGGTTGAGTCACCTGGAGGCAATACAACAAAAAAGCATCGGGAGAGTTACATGGCTGGCACATACAAACATTTGGAAAAACAAAGATAGCAGGCCGGCAAGTTCATGGCAGGTCATAGCTACAGGGATGGTGTGATAGAGGAGGAGATACACAAGTGGGCCTGGATGAATAATGGACTTTAGGAAAGACCAAGAAGGAAAAATAAAAAAAGAATTCTGAAAAACTGCCAAGTTTGAATGGTCTGGCCAATGAAAGAGGTGAAGGCTCACTAAGACGTTCAAGGCTGAGAAAAAGAAAGAGAGGAGTTTAGCGCTGACCAGCTTGTTTGCCATCACGACCAAGCTCAGCACCTCATAGGCCCTTTTGGGGACCTGAAGCTCTTCTACTCAAAAGTCTTAAGAAAAACAAGCAGAGCAGGGACTGGAGCGTAGTGATAAACTTAATCTGCTCACTTTGCTCCGAGTTTAGGGGTGGCCGAGCAAAGCAGAAGATGCGATATTATGCAATCCTTGTCATGGGGACATACAGACACCAAATGTAAAGTGGGCCCCACCACCTTCGACAAATATAGCCCAAGAGGCCCTGCTCAAACCCCAGAGCCCAAAAGTTTCATTCAGCAGTTGGATCAGGACCAAATGTCTGGGACTCCTTTCCTGACTCCTTCCCTTCTCTTCAAGCAAGTCACTCCCTCCCCACCTGCAGCTCCTGCAATCCTTGCCAAAGTAATAATGTCACTGATCATGAGAAGTCTGGCCTCTAACCCTTTGCATTTCATGCTTCCTTCATATTGCTAGCTGGACATTCCCTTCTATGTTACTTTCACTGGAAGCCTCTGAACCAGAAAATATAAGTGTATTTAAGGCTATGAAACATCTGCAGACTTCATCTGACTTCAGGAAGTTTCCCTGTGCGTCACCAATGCCTGGCACCTACTCCTGATGTGTAAAGAGCCTCCTCTCTCCAACCTGCCAGGCCTAATCCTCCCCACTTCCTAGCTCAGCTCCTAACCCCTGCATTGCCAAGGACAAGCGAGAGACCAAAAGCGTGCCTGATCCTGGTCTCAAAGCCTCCCCATTCTCAGTCTCAGAAAGTTCTAATCAACTCCACCTCTCCTGCAGAAAGACGCACACCTTCCAGCTCCTTTGAAGCTGTCCGTTTTCACCAAGTACATCCATGCTTTTGTTCAAACTCACATTCTGTACCCCTATCTGACTTGCCCCATCCCACCTTTGGCCTCAGATGATAGCCTTGGAGATATATATAGATATGAATAGAACATTTGTTAGTAGCAATATTTCTCTGTACGCCCCTCCCCACTAGGCTGTGTGAGCTCTTGCAGGCAGGGACCTTGTCATGCCTTCTTCGAATTTTCAGAGCATAGTCTGGAGACCATCGGTGAGCATGCTAGGCAGATGAGCGGATGTCCAGAGGGCTCCTTAGGATGCAGGAGTGGCTGTCGCCCTGTCCATCTTCTCAGTTGTCAGCAGGGAGCACAGATGTCCACGCTTCTCAGTTAGTCTCTCACCTCCTTTTTGGCACTTTTTCCAGGTCAAAATGGAATCTCCTGTCTTGACTCCTTTGCATCTGTACCCCGTAACAGCAGATACCGTCTCCTGACTGATACAGCTCCTAACTGGGCTAGTATATACGTGGGGAAATCTTGTCTCCTCAGTGCAACTGTGAGTTCCAAAGGGCAAGGATATTTCTTACCCCTCAGCACTTATAAGAGCCACAGTAAATATTTCTGGAGCACATGCTCAGTTTTACATGAATTTTCTCAGCCCTCCTAACAACTCTCTGAAGTTTTTATCATTATTATCCTCACTTTGCAGAAGAGAAGACAGAAACACAGAGAACAGATAATTTGTCCAAGATCACACAAGTGGCAAGTTCAGCAGCATTCGATATATGGTTACCTACCGCAAGGCTGATGAGGTCTGGGCGCCGGACTCTGGCATGCCTTCCCCACCCAGTCCAGTCAAACAGTTCATTGTCACCGGACACAAAGTTATGTTCAGCTCTCCTACACTTGCAAGCTTTCTACCACACCGCCAGCAAGTGAATCTGCCTTCAGGAGGCCATCCCCCTGGCCTCCACCTTTTCTTTAAATTGAAGTAAAGTCAATTTACAATGCTGTGTCAGTTTCTGGTATACAACAAAGTGATTCAGTTATATTCAAAGTGATTTACACACACACACATGTATATATGGTTTTTCATGTTCTTTCTCATTCTGGTTTATCATAAGATATTGAATGTAGTTCCCTCTGCTATATAGGAGGACCTTGTTATTTATTTTATATACAGTAGTGTACACCTGTTAATCCCAAACTCATAATTCATCCCTCCCCTGCCCCCTTTCCCATTGGGAAGCCATAAGCTCGCTCTCTATATCTGTGAGCCTACTTCTGTTTTGTAAATAAGTTCATTTGAATCATATGTTAGATTACACATACAAGACATATCATGGTATTTGTCTTTCACTTTCTGACTTACTTCACCTAGCATGATAGTCTTTGGGTCCATCCCACGCTGCTGCACATGGCATTATTTCACTCACTTTTATGGCTGAGTGACACTCCATTGCGTAAATGTACCACATTTTCGGGATCCACTCACCTGAAGATGAACATTTAAGGTGGCTCCTATGGCTTTGGGGTTTCCCTGGCAGCTTGGATATTGTAAACAATGCTGCTATGAACAGTGGGGTGCCTTTATCTCTTTTAATTTGAATTTTCTCCAGACACATGCCTAGGAGGGACACTATGAGATCGGATGTGCCTGCCTGCAGCTTGTGCTCCTTGATTCCCACTGGCTGACCCGGAGCCTCTCAGGTGCCTGACCTCAGAGCATCACAGCAGTGAGATCTCGGGGCTCCCATCCGCCCCTTCTCCTCACAAACACAGGCAGTCCACTGTAGCAGAAAGGTCTGGGCAGCGACTGGTGGCTCTGTGGCTCTTGAAACTTAGGCAGTTGGAAGGACCCCTTTGCTTAAGAAACATAATACAGAATTACAGATACAAAATGAAGTTCGGGGCCTCGAAAGGATCTTGAATTAATGAGGAGGGCAGAAGCAGAAGCTGTACCTACTATGGCAAATCCATCTCAGGACCCACTTTCTAGTCCCAACCCTTCCACCACCACGCCCCAGTCTGAGCAATTCCTTTCCTTGAGCAGGCCCAGCTCCCTCCCGGTTCAAATGAGGGGGCTGGGAGGAGAAAGAGTGGGGGAGCTCAGCAGCCGCTCTCAGCCCTGGAACTCTGAACTCTGTCAGCTATGGTCCAGACGCTTTCCCAGGCTCCCTGCAGCATCACAGAACTGCCCCTGATCCGGGAGGGACGCTACTCCTCCCTCCAGCCCAAGGCATGTACTGTATTACAGTAATGAGAGCTTAGGTTGCTTTAAATATCACAAAACAAAAACAACAGCAGCCCTGGCTCATCATCGTCCCCTGCCCAGACCACAGAGGAGGGCGCCGCCAGGCCGACACCAGGGCAGAGATGGAGAGCAGAGCCCACACAGCCCCTTTCAGGAATCCACTGGCTCGTGTCTAGGGCGAACATCACTCGTGGCAGAGGTTGTGAAGAGCCAGGCAGAGGGAGAGCCCACGAGGTCGCTCTGGGACACAGAGGCCCTCCGATGGAATGAGGCTGGAGGTCAGGGTCCTGGATCCACCACGGCTGAGCCGGCGCCAAGCCTGAGGCTTCAGGAACTGCGGTCTCACCTCTGGGAGAGTCAGAGAAGTCCAGCCAGAGGTCTCCGCAGAAAGGAGGCTCATCTCCCCCCAGGGCCTGGGAGGCGTCCGCTGAGCAGAAGAGCAAGCACTCATCAGAAAGGAAGGAACCATGGGGACATGGAGGGGACTTTCTCCTTCAGGGCTCCGCAAAGCCCAAAGACAAAGCCTCAGGGGAAGCTGGCAGACTCTACAAGCTTCATTCTTAAAGTGAGAACTAATGAAGCTGCTCAGCTCACCCCCCGAGTTGGCTCACGTTCTGTAAAATGGTCTATGACAGATCAGAGGTCCTGTCAGACAGTTGCCTGACGTTGACGTGTGTCAAACTGCAGAGCAGGACATG
This sequence comes from Odocoileus virginianus, assembly GCF_023699985.2. Classification (NCBI taxonomy): domain Eukaryota; kingdom Metazoa; phylum Chordata; class Mammalia; order Artiodactyla; family Cervidae; genus Odocoileus; species Odocoileus virginianus. The sequence continues at coordinate 19,979,196 of NC_069678.1, read as the reverse complement.
CACACGGCAACCCTCCACAGACAGGGAGGAGGCACACACGCGTCCTCTGCACCCTGGCCCTCCCGGCTCTCAGGCCACGTGGCTCCACGGCTCCAAGGCTGGCCCTGCTGACCAGGGAACACGGCATTTAGAACACATGGGGGCTAGGGCCAGGGAGCTGTCCTTTCTAGACCATGCCGACCCCAGACCCCGAACCCTCTAACACATGGTGCTTCCACCAGAGAAAGACGTGAAGAGGAGAGCTGCCAGTGATCTGTGTGTGACAGCAAACACACGCGGGCACCTCTTTCCTAAGCCTTGGGTCCTTTTCAGGCTGAGGATATTGAGTTATTGAGAAATAACTATGGCAGTCAGACACTTTAAAAGGGAAGTGGAAAGTCTGAAGCCAAACGAAGGACTGCACTCCTTCCCCCGGGATCCCTCTCAGCAGTGACTGCAGGAATGTGCAGTGAGCACCCAATGGCGGGTGGTGTCACCAATCCATGGGGATCCCAGCCTGTCCACGGGGGACAGAACTCGGCTTGAGGGAGACAGAGACTCTGAAGAAGGCTGGTGTGGGGTGGAGCAGAAGAAACTACTGTAAAATTCATTAAACAGGGAAACCAGGATCTGGTACACCCGGTTCCTAGCACATACCCTGGGCTACTCTTGAACTGACACTCCAGTGCAAAGATAGCACTGATCCTTGATCTCTGCTGAATCCCCAACATCTAACACTCTGCCTGATGTGGAGCAGGTGCTCGGGGAATCTGTTGAATTAATGTATAGTAGTCTGCCTGCAATTCAGAAGACCCGGGTTCAATCCCTGGGTTGGGAAGAGCCCCTGGAGAAGGAAATGGCAACTCCAGTATTCTCCCTGGAGAGTCCCATGGACAGAGGAGCCTGGCGTGCTACAGTCCACGGGGTCACAGAGAGTCAGACAGGATGGAGCACAAGCACACACGAGGTGCCCAATAAAGAAGGCTGAGTGCCGAAGAGGACTCTTCAGAGTCCCATGGACAGCAAGGAGATCCAACCACTCCATCCTAAAGGAAATCAGTCCTGGGTGTTCATTGGGAGGACTGATGCTGAAGCTGAAGCTCCAGTACTTTGTTCACCTGATGTGAAGAGCCGACTCATTGGAAAAGACCTTGATGCTGGGAATGATTGAGGGCAGGAGGAGAAGGGGATGACAGAGGATGAGGTGGTTGGATGGCATCACCAACTCAGTGGACATGAGTCTGAGCAAACTCCAGGAGATGGTGACGGACAGGGAAGCCAGGCGTGCTGTAGTTCTGCTGCCGCTGCTGCTAAATCGCTTCAGTCGTGTCCGACTCTGTGTGACCCCAGAGATGGCAGCCCACCAGGCTCCCCTGTCCCTGGGATTCTCCAGGCAAGAACACTGGAGTGGGTTGCCATTTCCTTCTCCAATGCATGAAAGTGAAAAGTGAAAGTGAAGTTGCTCTGTTGTGTCCGACTCTTCACGACCCCATGGACTGCAGCCCACCAGGCTCCTCTGTCCATGGGATTTTCCAGGCAAGAGCACTGGAGTGGGCTGCCATTGCCTTCTCCATACTGTAGTACATGGGGTCACAAATAGTGGGACATGACTTAGCAACTGAACAACAAATGTGCCTAATAAATTCTTGTTCCCTTTTTAACATTCTTAATCTCCTTCATCTCAGGAACTCAAGCTGACTGTGGATTTGTGAACTGTTTGCCACTTGCGGCTGGAACGCAATGAACAGTACTGTTTTGGAGCACACCTGTGTCTCACTTATACTTACGACCCTTCCTCCGAAATGGCAAGCCTTCCATTACCTCCCCTCCTCTGAGCTCCTCATTGGTTACATTCTCCCTTGGATTGGAACTTAATTTTTTTCATATGATGCAGTCTTTCCTCTATTTTTATCCCATTTATACAGTGCCAAGTATATTCATCCCATTATAAACTCATTGAGATTGGACCGAGTTCTACATCCTTTGTAGGCACCGTGACACCCAGCAAGATGCTTTATCTGTCTCTGAACAAACCTCACAGTGTCTTTCTCCCAAGATCTGACCTCCATAGTTATACTGAATTCCTTATTACTCAATATGGTCTTTTCTCTTTAAACATCTTTCCAACTTTCAAAAAGAAAAAAAAAAACTTGAAATATTCATTAACCAGCTTTTATTGAGAACTATACCAGACACAGTGCAAAGTGGTAAAAGAGAAAAAAATGAACACACACATGAGAGATCAGAAATGCCACAGTTTAGGCCTCCTTCTCTCCTAAAGCCAAAATAGTTACCTAGCTAAGTGGTCTGGTGGAAACAGTATCTGACCAGCTGCTCAATTAATGGTGTAACCTTGGATGAACTAAATATTCCCCCTGACATACTATTAATGTGAAAAATAAAGGAAAGGAACGCCAAGGACATGCCCTCTCTCCTTTTTTGTTCCTTCTTGACAATAAGCAGTACCAAAGTTTATGTGGTTATATTCTACCGTAAAGAGTAAAATTTCTGTAGTATTGAGAGAAGAATGCAAGCCATAAGGTTGAAATCATTTGCAGGTAAAATTTAAACTACCATTAGCAGTAACTCTCCTTAAGACCACATCAACAAACTGCATACTCAGAGAGTTTATCGGTGATACACATCCAACAAATCATCTATACTCAGAGTCACACATGTGAGTCTAGTTGGGTTGACAGCATCCAGGCAAAATGAGAGTGATGGACAGGGAAGCCTGGCATGCTGCGGTCCATGGGGTCACAAAGAGTCGGACACGACTGAGCAGCTGAAACGACCTGATAAAGACCTGATGTTGCTCTTGGTCACTTTGCACTCATTGGTTCTATGGGCTACAACTATAATTTGATTTCGAGGCAGGAGGAAAAAGAAAAGGACCTAAAGAGTGTCTCTTTTTTTTTCCAGATGATGGAAGAATTTAAATTTTTTCAAAGGAGAATGGAAGAAATAATCCAAGAACGAAGACAGAGTGACAATAATTGTAAAGGAGTAAAGATAAGGAAAATGGCTCAGTACTTGATGTACAAGGATGCTGGGAAGAAAAGTAAGGTAAAGAGGAGCAAGAAAAGAACTCAAAATTGTACAACTGGAACTTCTAAGAAGAAGGAGACTTTCCTCACAGAAGGCGTATCAGACTCTGTGGAATTCCAAGAAAGAAGAACCTCCAGGATCCACAGGTTCAAGAAGTTTAATAGGAAACAAGTGGGAAGGGAGGAGAGGATATTTCTCTACAAAGCAAACAAGAGCATTCACTGAAAGAGACTTTGGAATATTTCAACTGGAAAAAAGAAGACTCCACTGGGAGATGATGGCCTTCATAGATATGATACACTGTCCTGAAGCAGAAGGATCCAGGCCATGCAACAGACCTGTAAAGTCATAGCTAAGGAAGTTTCAGAGAGGAAGATTTCGACCAAAACTAAAGGGGAACATCCTACAAATTAGAATCATCCAAAATTTGTATGTGTTCCTTTGTGAGGCTATGGGCTCCTCGTTACTGGAAGGGCTTATTCAAGTGCTGCTGCTAAGTCCTTCAGTCGTGTCCAACTCTGTGTGACCCCACGGACAGCAGCCCACAGGCTCCTCCATTCACGGGGTTCTCCAGGCAGGAATACTGGAGTGGGTTGCCATTTCCTTCTCCAGCTTATTCAGGTAGAGGCTGAATAATCACTTTATTTAGGAGACTATAGGAAAGAGTCCTTTTCTATGCAGGTGATTAGGCTAGCAAACTTCTAAAAGTTCCCTTCCAACCTTAAGAGTCTGTATGTCTGTTCATCAGAGTGCAGAAACAAGATAACCTAACACAAGGACTTCCCTGGTGGTCCAGTAGCTAAGACTCCCAGTACAGGGGGCCCAGGTTCAGCTCCTTGTCAGAGAGCTAGATCCCACATGCCTCAACTAAGAGCTCACATGCTGCAGCTAAAAAAATCCCACATGCTGTAACTAAAGATTCCCCATGTCCCCATGAAGGTCAAAGATCCTGCATTCTACAGCTAAGACTCAGAGTAGCCAAATAAACATGTAAATATTAAAGTAAGAAGACAACCTGATACCAGCCTGATACAGAGGACAGAGAGAATTGAAAGAATGACTTGTTTATGCTGATGCAGATTAGAAGACTCGTGTTATGATAATTTCCGGCCCAAGAATCATTCGGCCTGTGGTTGTAGTCATACAGACTGTCTGACGTGTTGACATCACACACATGTACACTCAGAGCTGATCACTGTCCTCTTTCCTTTTATGCACACTCCATATGGCCCAGATTCTGTGGCAAAAGTGGCGTTATCGCGACTCGACTCCACTACAGTCAGATTGTTTACAGTAACTTTGAGCTTCAGTCAGAAGTGGGCAAAATTGACCACTCTTCCAAGAACATACAGTCAACCTATTTAATGCCACTTGGCAGCTGTAAAGAATAATCAGATTTATTGTAGTTGGTCATAAAACCCTAGCCATTTATCATTTTAATCTATCAATATACATTGGTAAATTACCAGTTTCTCAGTTTCTCCTCTCATGTCCTGACCTCCCCAAATCTTGAATTATTTATCTGAATTATTCTATCATTGAAATAGAAGACAATACTGCTCATATCCATAGTGTTAGGAAACTAAAATTGGGTTTTCACCTCCATAAAACTGATGGCATTTGTAGAAATACTGAGTAATTCTTAGAGAAAGGAAATAAAAATAAACTTAAGAGAAGCTGAACACATTGAAGATATTGCACATTTGGCTTTTATTTTCTCATGCTCTGAATGAATCAGATATGAAATAGAGAAAGGCATCCTGTGTCCAGCCACCAGCCTGACAGTTTGTAGGAACAAGATCACACAACCAAATTCAGCTTCCAATTATTCTCCAACAACATTTCATACTCTTGAAGGCCAATGTCCATAAAAATAAACAATCCCAAGTTAGAGCAACTATGACAGTCAGGTTTTCACAGAAATTGAATTTGCAATGCAGGACAGAGCAAACACTATTTTTTAAACAACTAACATTAGGGAAGTGTCTAAAATTAATGCAGAATCAAAATGATGGGATGTTAAGAAAGCAACCAGAACAAACATAGATCTTATTAAAGCAATCATTAAATCACTATGGCCTAGGAAGGCCAGCATTTAGAATTATTAGATGTTTCAATTCACTTCAGCAAACAGCTTTTGAGGTGGCACTGGGAAACCTCCTTGCCCTCGGCTCGTGTCCCAGGCTTCAACAGACACTGATATAAGTTAGCAGTCTTTGCTGGTCCTCTCCTGCATCCCCTGCCAAGGGAGCATACTGTTGCAGATAATTCTGGTTAAAAAAGGATATGGAGAGTCCCAGAAAGTACCCTCACAACACCACCCTACCAAAACCCCAAAGGATTATAGTTTAAAAGCTCCTTGCAAGCCCTGTGAATCAGAGCAATTTCAGGCTTGAGAAAACCAAATAATCTCTCTTCTTTTTCCTCTGAAAGCCCAAGACAGGCCTTTAGGAAGAAAGCACATTTTTAAGAGGCCGTGACTTGTGGGAGAAGCCCTCCAAAGCTGGCAAAGAGGACAATTAGGCAGGAACTCACTGAACAAGCCCCTCAGACTCCCTTGAAGTTCAAGAGGAGAGATGAGCGTTGCAAGGTGCCCGTGAGTCTCCCAGTGGTCAGTTTCTGCTGGTGGGCACATTCCTTCCCACGACCCTTCCAGGCCTGAAAATGCATAATCTGTGCCCACACAGCAGGAGGCAGGGGAGAGTCCAGAGTAGGAAAACCTGACCCCTACCATAGGGCTGGACCTCAACCCAGCTTGAGAGAGGTACTAGTCTTCTTCCTCCCCTGAAGAATAATCACCATGGCACATCCAGAATGAAAGTAAAGGAGATGGAAGGGTAAATTAAAACATCCTCAGGGACTTCGCTGGTAGTCCAGTGGCTAAGATTCCATGCTCCCAATGCAGGGGGCCCAGGTTCGATTGTTGGTCAGGAAGCTATACCCCACATGGCGCCATGAAGCGTTCACGAGCCACAACTAAAGATCTTGCATGCCACAACAAAGCCTGAAGATCCCACATGACACAAGGAAGACCCAGCGCAGTCAAATAAGTAAACATTTTTTAAAAACTAAAACATCCTCATACCAGGTTAGCCTAAAGGGGCAGCGGGATTAGACACCTTCAACGAGTCACAGACAATACCTCCCCTGATTTTTTAAATTTTTAAATTCTAATATAGTTAATTTATAATATTGTGTCAGTTTCAAATGTACAAAGTGCTTCAGTAGCGTATATATTTTTACAGTTTATATTCCTTTATAGGTTATTAAGTGAAATCGCTCAGTTGTGTCCGACTCTTTGTGACCCCATGGACTGCAGCCTACCAGGCTCCTCCGTCCATGGGATTTTCTAGGCAAGAGTACTGGAGTGGGTTGCCGTTTCCTTCTCCAGGAGATCTTCCCATCCCAGGGATTGAACCTGGGTCTCCCGCATTGTAGGCAGACGCTTTTACCGTCTGAGACACCAGGGAAGTTATTAGGAGATATTAAATATAGTTCCCGGTGCTTTGAACAGCCTCAGGTGTGCACACAGCATGGGGCCAATTCCCAGTGGTAAGCAGAGCATGCACCTGGAAGCTTCTTCGACCTGAATCCTTGGATGGCTCTGCCTGGACACAGTACCCCACCGAGCTCTGCCGTTTGTCGGATCTCACTCCCTTCTCAGTTTTCCTCTGTCAGCCATCGCAGTGTTTGGTTTCCTTTAACAAATTCTTCTAAGAAGACAGTTCTAAAGCACATAGACGAGAAGCAAACGACAGACATCAGTCGTCAATAAATTCCTACATTCTGTTCTCAGAGAGGATTTGTTTAATTGGCACTTGCTAACTTTCTGATCAATAAGTCTAGATTCTCAGAGTTAGGCATGGATAACCTTAGACTGTCTAATGGGCTTGCTCAGGGGCTCAGCAGTAAAGAATCCGCCTACAATGCAGGAGACTCGGGAGGCCTGGGCTCAGTCCCTGGGTCGGGAAGATCTCCAGGAGGAGGAAATGGCAGCCCACGCCAGTATTCCTGCTGGGACAATCCCATAGGCTGAGCAGCCTGGTGGGCTCCCGGCCACGGGGTCACAAAGAGTCAGACACGACTGAGCGACCAAGCACTCACTCCCTCAGACCATCCAATGCCGTAACAGCTTTTTCACCAATCATAACAAGCAGAATAGCTCCATGGGTGAGCTGCGAAACCTGCAAGCAGATCTCCTATCTTTAAATCTCAACTCTGATTTCTACGAGCGGTGTGATTTTAAGCAAGTGATGGAATGATTCTGCCTCAGTTTCTTCCTCCAAAACATGGGATACCAATAGCAGAATGGCCTAAAAAGACTGCTGGATTCTAATAGAACAGTGCTCAGCTTCAAATCTTAGCTATTATTATTTTTACAACTGGAGCTGTTTAAATGACTGGAGCTTGTCTCATTTCATAGTAAATATATTATGACTATCCCTAGTACATGGCTAGGGCTCATGCATATAATAATAAATAATCATGACATTACAACCCCTTGGCAGCAAAAGCAAACATAAAAAAGCAAACAAAAGTCTGTCCCTCCTTTGCCATAACAAGAAGCAGTCCTGGTTAGCATGCAAAGTTGTCAGATTCAGTCTTTCCCTGGAACATATTTCTGCAAATGTGTCTAATGCTACATTAGTTATAAAGTTACTGGGATACTTCAGCTTGCAGCAAGCAACTAGGAGAGTCTCTGCAGTTTCAATTTCTTCTTATCAGGAGAGATCTCATCACCTTGGTTCTCCAACCTCCCTAGGAGACCACTTGGGCTCTGATAGCTAAGCTGCTCTGTGCACACCTGGAAGAAGTCCTTGGTTCTTCTTAAAAACAGTCTCTAGTTTCATCGCCTCCAGGAAGCACACTCTAACCAATGATCCTAATCCATGAATTCTATGAAGTTCCCTGAACAAATTAGCAGAGAGAGTTGCTTATCAACGTGTTATCTCTTCTCTTTTGTGCTTTCCCCCGAAGATGACTCTCAGACTCCAGATGCATGAGTCCCCACCAATCTTGCCCCAACCACCCCCACCCCTGCCAGGGGTGATGGGGAATTCAGCAAAAGGAGGAGCGGAGATGAGAGGAGAAGGCTCTGGGTGGGGCTCTTATGGAAACCTCAGCAGGGATGTGGAGAATCTAGGGAGCTAAGGACAGGGATGCAAGGTCCAGAAATCCGGAAGTGAATTCTGGAGCCTGAAGCTGAGGATTAGCCCAGTTAAATAAGTGGGGGCTTTCCATGTCAGAGGAAACGAGTGCTGGGCGGAGGGCAGAGCAGAGAAGAAGGCTGTGAAGCACATGGCCTGCCTCTGATTTCAGCAGGAAGCGCTGGGCAAGCTGCAAGGGTGTGGGTGGGGAGGAGAGGGAAAGGGCCTCTCTTAATAAGGCGGTGGTTTGGGCCCCAACCAGGAGGGTGTAGCTGTCAGTTTCATTCTGGGCGGGGGATGGGTGAGGGCTTGTCCAGCAATCGCCCCCATCAAATGTGCATCCAATCAGTGTCATTTTTCAAACCCTCATCCTGCTTTGGCCAAGGAGGCAGGAATGAAAGCCAGGGGCTCAGGCTGAAACTGGAGGGAGCCTGGAGCTCTCTGGCAGGCTCTGGCCCTGGAGCTCAGGAAATATGACACCTAGGGAGAGAAACTGCAGGAAGAGACTCACAGCCAAACAAACACACCCTCGGCCAGAGCTCCAGCCCTGAGCCCGCAGGCCAGACAGGGGGCCTCTGGCCTTTCAGGGAAAGATGGCCAGCAGTTCTCGTTCTTCCTCTCCAGGATCAATATTTCCTCAAAGAGGAGGGACTCCTTATGCTCACAAAGTGTACTCACCTGCCCCGCCCACAATTTAGAGAACTTCTTTTATGAATCCTTGCTTGGTGAAGCTTTTCCAGGGCTATTTGGTGAAAAAGATGGTGCTTCAGAGTCTTTTGTAGCTTACATGCCCACATTTGCATGGAGTTTGCTATCACTTCCCTCTTGCCCTTTAACCAGTACTGGAGCATAAAGGGTGGACTATGCCACGGATAATCCACAGGGATAGATAACCTAAAGCAAGATGCATTTAGCTGTAGAATAAGTTAGCTGGTTTGCTTTTTGATATGGGAGGCAATAGAGCCTAGTGATTAGGACCCCTGCACATTTGAAGTCAGAGAGAAGGGGTTTATAACTCAGCATGACCACTGATCTGCTGTGTAATCTAGGGCAAACCACTCAACCTCTCTGAGCCTTATGTTCTCATCTAGAAGATGAGGATATAGCTTGATTCCACACAAGTGTTATTAGAATTAAATAAGATTGTCTACCTAAAGAAGTTATACTGCTTGGCATAGAGCAAATGCTCCAGGTGGCACTAGTGGTAAAGAGCTCACCTGCCAAGGCAGGGGACATAAGAGACTCAGTTGAATCCCTGCATTGGGAAGATCCCCTGGAGAAGGAAATGGCAACCCACTCTTGCCTGGAGAGTTCCATGGACAGAGGAGCCTGGCAGGCTACAGTCCATCAGGTCACAGAGAGTTGGATACTGAACTGAGTTGGACTGAAGCGATTTAGCACGCACATGCACACACAATCGGAGAAGGCAATTGCACCCCACTCCAGTACTCTTGCCTGGAAAATCCTGTGGATGGAGGAGCCTGGTAGGCTGCAGTCCATGGGGTCGCTAAGAGTCGGACACGACTGAGCAACTTCACTTTCACTTTTCACTTTCATGCATTGGAGAAGGAAATGGCAACCCACTCCAGTGTTCTTGCCTGGAGAGTCCCAGGGATGGGGGAGCCTGGTGGGCTGCCGTCTACGGGGTCACTGCTTCTTTTTCTTTCTCTTCTCTCTCCTACTCTCTCATGTTAGAAGCTTTCATTTCCACATGTGATAAATTAAAAAGAACGCCCGCCTACCAGGCCCCCAAATTCACAAAACTAATAAAGTTTACCTTGGAAACTTTTTTCTAGAAATTTTCCAATTTAGAAAGAAGTCATAAAAATGATATTGCTCTGTAGCCAGAACAAGACATTTGGTCTCAACATTTGAATTTTTTCACAAATAGATACAAAACTCCCCAAATTGAAGTTTTACATGGTATTGAATGAAATAAGATAATCTTAACATTGAAACATCATATTTATGTGTTTGAGAAATTATGGAACACAAAGCTACCTGGAACAAGAACTTAAATACAAAACTGGTCTGACTTATCTAAGTTAATAAATACTGTTTCGACTGGAAAATATTTCTATCAGTGACTAACAAAAATACTCAACTGTTACCATAGGGACCTAGTTCAACACACATTCATTCATTTAGTATTTATTGTGCAACTTCTAAATGCAGGAACCGTGCTTACAACTGAGACACAAAACAGAAACAGCTACTTCCCACACGTGTCTTAGAGTTTACCGAGAGGTTCAGAAAAATAAAAAGCAAGTACAGAATGGTGTAAAAGAACAATGATGGGGAGACGCAGGGTGCAATGAGAGCCCTTGGGAGGATACCTGGCCAACAGTTATGGGGCAGAAAAAATTTCCCAAAATAAACAACATCAAAGCAAAACCTGCAAGATGTGCAAAGCCTGAAATAAGTAGGTGGGGCAGGGAAAGTGGGCTGCATGCAGTAGCACCCGAGGGTAGAAAGGCCCAGAGGGAAACTGGGGAAGTGGACTCATTTTTGCTGTTGATTCGAGCAGGGGTCAACATGTACTCCACATACTCATACTCCTTGTGAGCAGCAAGAAATGAGACCAGAGAGGAAAGCAGGAGACTTGTAGGGCATTTACTCTGAGCAAAAGGGGCACTCCATCAGAGGACCAAATTTAAAAAATGGGACATGAGAAGGCAGAATTAAGAAACCATTGTCCGAATAGGCAAGGATGGTGAGGATGGAGAAAAAGTGAAAAGGTTAAGAGATATTTCAATATGGACTCAAATGGATTGATGGCTTGGTTTGAATAAGAGGTTAAGAGAGAGAGAGAAGCCAAGAATAAGGCCTGAGTTTCTGGCTTAGGAAGTGGGGGTCCCACCCCAGGGCCTTTGCACTTACTGTTCTCTCTGCCTGGAATTCTCTTTACCATATACCTTCTAGACTCATCTCTCACCTCTTTCAGGTTCCTGCTCAAGTACTACCTTATCAAAGAGTCTACTTCACCCTAGATACACCTAATTTAGTTTAGTGCCCAAATCATCATCCCAGGTCCATTATTCTCTATTCTCTTAACCCCTAATATTACTCCATAGCATTTATTACCACCTGACATTTTATGTATATGCTCAATTGCTCTTTTGTCCCCATGAAAATATGCGCTCCACGAGAGCAGTGTTCCTTATTTATCCACAGTATCTAAAATAGCTCCTGGTTACTCTCAACGTATCTTTTAATGTTTAATAATTAAATTCACAGAGGTAGAAAACACAGAAGTGGTCTAGGAAAACACACATTCACTTCTATGTCTAACACTTGGGTTCAGAAGCTCCTTTGTTTTTCAATCAATGAAAATATAGGACATACAGAAAGATACACAAATCGTACATGTATCACTCAATGGATTATAACAAAATGTTACTAGCCCACAGCACAAGACATAAAACATCATCAGAGCCCCCAGCATGGCCCTCCCAATCACTAACACTCTTGCTCCTCCCCAAATGTAACCAGGAAACTGACTTCTAACCCCATCAATAGTTTTACCTGTTCTTGAACTATTAATAAATATAAATGGAAAAGTGTCATTTGTATTCTTTGTGTCTTGCCCCTTTCACTTAATATTAGATTTGTGAGATTCATCCACGTTGTTACATGAAACAACACTTTCTTCTTTTTTTGTGGCTGAATGGGATTCCAGCTTGTGAATGGTCACAACTTATTTTCTGTCAACAAACATCTGGGTGTCTTGAATTTGGAGCCATCACTACAGATGCTGCTGTGAACATTCCAGTATATACCTTTAGGTGAACACAGGTATTTGAGGGAGTGGGAAGGGTGGGCTACATGTCTAGGGAAATAAGTACTGCGTCATAGAGTATGTATGGGCTTCCCTGGTAGCTCAGCTAATAAAGAATTCACCTGTAATGCAGGAGACCCTGGTTCGATTCCTGTGTGGGGAAGACCCCCTTGAGAAACGATAGGCTGCCCACTGCAGTGTTCTTGGGCTTAGCTGGTGGCTCAGACAGTAAAGAATCTGCCTGCACGGCGGGAGACCTAGGTTCGACCCCTGGGTTGGGAAGATCCCCTGGAGGAAGGCATGCAACCCACTCCAGGATTCTTGCCTAGAGAAGCCCGTGCACAGAGGAGCCTAGTGGGCTGCAGTCCACGGGTTGCACAGAGCTGAACACGACGGAAGCAACTACGCCGCAGCAGCACAGAGCTAGGTACGTGTTCAGTTTTAGTAAGTCCTGCCAAAAAGTGATCAAAATAACTGGGTCAGTTCCAAACCTCACCTGCAATGTACTCCATATGTTATTTTCCACTGCTCTAACTCCGCAACAATAGTTATAGTGTAAGTCTATTTAATTTTCTTGGTGGGTGTTTGTGGGTATTTCACCTTCCCAATGACTAGTGGAGGTAAGCACATATTCATATTTGCTATTTGGAGATCCAGGCTTATGAAGTTCCTGTTCAACTCTCTTCCCCTTTCGCTGTCTTTGTTTTATTGACTTGGGAGGATTACTAGTACATTCTGAATACAAGCTCTTCGTTGGTTTTAAGTGCTGCAAATAGTTTTCCTTATTCTATTATTTGTCTCTCACTTTCTTAACACTGCCTCTTGCTAAACCTAAATTCTTAACTTTGATGTAATTCTCTTTATCAGTCTTTTCCTTTATGGTTCATACTTTCTGTGACTTGGAAGAATTCATAAAGGCGGATATGGGGAAAGCAGAAAAACAGAGACAAAGGGGAAAATGTTTGGAAAAGAAGGATAGTGTCAGCCAATGCAGATATGTGCTCCTAAGACCAGAAGAAAAGGTTAGCCAGGGAAGATAACAATAGACTGAGAGGGACCTTAAAATTGGCCAAGCTGTCTCCTTTTGACCTGAAGACAATGGGGATGCGTTAAGGCCCTATCTCTGCCTGACTGCCTGCCTTCCTTACACATCTTTTCTGCCCCTGCCGCTCAGCGGGTGTGCCCATCACAGAATGTAACCGCTCTCTCCCAGGATACTTTTCTACCTTCTACATGCTTCTATCTCAGCTTTGTCATACTGCATTGCAATTTGTCTGTGTTCCCATCTAAGCTGACAGCTCCTGGAAAGCAGGTACCAGCAACAGAGAACAGGACCAGCTTGTATGGGCTCCTGAGAGCTGACTCAAATGTTTAAGAATTCTGCAAGCCGGTTGACATTATGTCAGTAGCTTGAAATCAACCATGGCATTTTATATTATTTTTTAACCAGTGGTTTTTAAATCAACTGGAGTACTTTTACACTGTGGAAATCAGCAAATGCTACAAATCAGGGCTCCTCCCTCCCCACAGAACCTGTTGTTAATCATTAGCCAGCACACCACTAGACACAGGTCTTATTCGTCTCCATACATTTGTCACTGAATACAGTGCTTGCTCCAACATTTATTGAATTAAATTGCATTTTTTCACAATACCTATCACTCCCTTTAGAATCACAAGTAAATAAATTCTCTTTATAATTGGACATTATGCTAAGTGAAATGTCAAACCCAGAAAGACAAGCACTACGTGACTCCCTTTATACAAAGTATATACAATAGTCATAATCGTTAAATCAAAATGTGGAATGGAGGCTGGAGGAGGTAGGGAAGAGAAATAGAGAGTTATTAATCAACGGGCATAAAGTTTCAGTTCAGAAATAGGATTACACTCCAGAGATCTGCCGTCCAACATGGTACCTACAGTCACCAACAATGTAGTGTATACTTAAAATTTCATAAGAGGGTAGATTTCATGGTCTTGTCAAAATTTTTTTTAAAAATTTAGAGAGTTCTGCTCTCTGCTCCTTCCGTGGATAAATTATGCTTGGTCACTACGCATGGTTGGCACCATCTCTGAGAGTTTATATATGAGTCCCCGAAGTAATTAAGGACAGCATGGGCAAGGCATAAGCAAGTGCCAGGTAAAGTGAGCTTGAGAAGCCCATCTTTCTGAAGCCCAGTTCTCAGGAGGCACTTGTAAGCCAGTTGGTGTTCCTAATGGGTCTGTAAAGCACAGTTTCCCATACAGATCTCAAAGTACAAACAGCCCAGACATTTCTTAGACACAAAAGCTTCATCTAACTCACGAGGCCACTGAATGAGGAGCCTGTGGACCTGTCTTTCCTATACGCAGGCCGTTCTTTGATGATCCCTCCATTAACAGGATGGGAAAATGTCAGATGGCAAGAGAACTCATGACTCATTACCATGTCCTGGTGGGGGAAAAGGGTTTTCAGTAAAAGGCATGAGTAAAGTTTTACGTGCCACAAAAACCCAAGGGCCAAAACTTGGTGAAAGAATGAATACAAATGAGACACAATGCCAGCATTTCAAAGCAACTGAAAATTTAACTGTCGATCCCTTTGTTGTTAGATCCAGACACCGTTCTGATGATTCTTCAAGGAAAGAATGCCGAGGATTGGGGGCTCGGCATGTAAGAATCTCCCTAGGGGTAGGGGTGAGGGCCTGTGTGATTCAAAACAAAAATTACTCAACATTATAATTGCTTTATTTTTAGTCATGGTAATTTAATTACTTGGAAACTTCAGAAACCATTAGGAAAGGCGTAATGTTTATGTTTATAAAAAGAGGCAAGGGTTTTCAAAAGGACGAGGAATGTTTTTTAATATATTTTAATTCTTGACTTTTAAAGATGAGGAAACTGAATTCAACTGTAAACTGTACAAGAGCATAGACCAAGTCTGTCTCCTTCACCAGGATCTGCCCAGCACTAACCATGCCTGGCACACAGTGGGTGTGCTGTAAACAGTGGCTGAATGAATGAATGAAGACTGGAGGAAAGGCGAGGCTTGGCCAGCGTTACACATGTTGACATTTTGTCAGAGCTGGCAAGACTGTCCTAACCCCAGTGATCTTTCCACCCTAAAGTGGTGGTTAATTAAAAACATAGACTATGGAGTCAGACTGCCTGGGTTCCTAGACCAGCCCCATTACCAGCTGGGTGACTGTGAGCAGTTTATATAACATCCCTGAATCTCAATTTCCTCTTCCATGAAATGGGAACAATCCTAATCCACTCCCAGAGACCAGTTGTGAACATAAGGCGAAAAAACACAGGTAAAGGGTTTAGAAAGTGCCCAGCTCACAGGATGTGCTCAATATGCAATGGCCATTATCATTAGCTACAAAAAATAAAGTGGGACTAAATGATCTGAATCCGTAATGGTTCAGTATTGTCTTCTGTGGAAAGACAGAAACCCTTTGGAAAATTTACCTGAGACAAAACCTTGAAGCATTACTTATAAATGACACTTTATATTTCTTCCAGAAGTCTATCAAGTTCACATAAGCACAAAGACTACCGAAAGCCAAATAAATGCGGCCAATGAGACAGGCTTTGACAGGGAAGCCTGTGTTATCTGTCCCTTTAGCCCTATGAAGCATAGCAGAGGGGAGTGGGATGGGCTAGTGGTCAAGAGCACGGAGGCCAGGCCTCAACTGCCTAGGTTTAAATCCTAATTGCTTTATTTGTTTACTGTGTGAGCCAGGCCAAGTTATGTCTCCTCTCTGTGCCTTTGCTTCTTAATTGTAAAATGAGTTTAATAACTGCATCGACAATATGGGACTGTGGTCCGGACAAAGAAGTGGCTGATTCTCGGATGGCACTAACAGCCATCACCACACACAACAGACATTTGCATGAAATCATACGCATTGCCATGACTTCAGCTACATGATGGACAGGGTCACTGTCTTGCCATTGGCTCTCTTTGCAGTGGTTGATCATGTTACAACCAGCACCACAGTCATGGTCCCAATCCATTCATGTAGCCCTGACACCACGCCAAAGAGATGCACTGATGCTGCTGCTGCTGCTAAGTCGCTTCAGTCGTGTCCGACTCTGTGCGACCCCACAGACGGCAGCCCACCGGGCTCCTCTCTGTCCCTGGGATTCTCTAGGCAAGAACACTGGAGTGGGTTGCCATTTCTTTCTCCAAAAGAGATGCACAAAATAATACAAACACCAACACCGATTACTGGAACAAAGTCCAGTCAAACAAACTGAATTAAGGAACCAAGATTCCCTGGCAGAACAATGTGACAATGTTTTCCAAGGGAAACAAGCCCATCAAGGTACCAACGCATTGACAAGACCTAAGGACAGCCATCACCATAGCCAGAACCAGCCGAGACACGATTGGCAGGTGCCCAGGGCCCCTGGGAGCTGGGCATTCCTTTCCACCATTTGCACTTTCCTGAACCAGCTCCAGCCAGTGTTGTAGCAGCCATAACAAATAATTTTGACCCAGGACAGCTTTTGGATTATTTTGTCCACTAACACTCTTCAGGATATCGCTGCTTTGTGAATCACAGTAGAGTCTGCCTTTCAGACATCCACAACTCTCACACAGTTCAGATGTTTAATAGAAACAGCCTATAAATGCTTTGCAACTAACAGAGTTTGAACTCGATAACCTTGAAGATATTATAGAGACAGTACAGCATTGTGGTTAAAAGCCTAGACTCTAGTGCCAAGTGCTGTCTGAGTTCAAACGTTGGCTGAATCATTTCCTTACTGTAGATGAGACACTTAACCTCTCTGGGCCTCAGCTGCTTTATCAGTAAATTATAACAATTACATCTACAGCATATAACTTCTGTGAGACTAAAGGAGGTAACATGTAAAACACTTAGGAAGTATCAGACAGCTGGTAAGCGCTGTAGACAGACTAGCTTTGACAAGCCACAGCCGACACTGGCTGGTGAAGGCATCTGTGCAAAGGAAGAGGACGGAGACACATGACGGCTCACAACGTACAGAACCGGAGACGGTGTTCATCTGTGTGTGCTGGCACTTGATGGGAGAAATGTTCTCACTTGTTTCAGCCTTAACCCATGCTCAAGTGTTCCTGTAGGTTAAGTCATTTAGGACGTATCAGAGCAAAAGTTCTTTCAGTTGCCTCCATCCTTCTGCTTGCATAATACTGGACTCACAGAACCATTCAAATTTTCCAAAACAATCACCTTTGCATTGAGTCAGCATGGAAACTTTTAGTAGATGGGGTTGCAGTTTCTAAATGCTTAGAGTGCAAACACCAGATGCTCACCTACATCATATCTTGCTTGTTGCTCTGGTTATACCAATATATAAATGGGGAGCCTCGAAAATGATCCACTCAATTGCCCTGTTAATGCTTGGTATGTGTACTCTGCGCTCAGTGGCTCAGTCACGTCTGACCCTTTTGTGACCCCACGGACTCTAGCCCTCCAGGCTCCTCTGTCCATGGAATTTTCCAGGCAAGAATACTGGAGTGGGTTTCCATTTCCTTCTCCAGGGGATCTTCCTGACCCAGGGATTGAACTCACATCTCTTGCGTCTCCTGCATTGGCAGCCAGATTCTTTACTACTGCACCACCTGGGAAAAATACTCATTACTCATTATGGGATCAGGTTAGCAACTATATTGGGGTCAGAATTGGTGAGTTCAAGTTCTTAGAATTCACAACTTCTCTATGTCCACACTGACTCAGGAAATAGCATCTCTGGTTCAGATCCTCAAGCATTCCCTACATCCCCACTAGATTTATATCACCATAGTCAACAAGATTGATATACATGTTTACTACGGGTCTATATGAAGCTCCGGGTAATCTTACAGGTCTGTAATGAATAGGACACAGTCCCTTTTTTTTTTTAATCTTATTTTTAAAAATTTTATCAGAGTATAGTTTCTTTACAATGTTGTATTCATTTTTGCTATATAGCAAAGTGAATCAGTTATCCATATACTCATATCCACTTTTTCACATTTCCTTCCCATTTAGTCCACCACAAAGCACTGTGTAGTTCCCATAATAGTACATATGTGTGTGTGTGTGTGTGTGTGTGTGTGTATACATGTCAATCCTAATCTACCAATTCATTCTACCCCTCCTTCTTGCCTTGGTATCCATATGTTTGTTCTCTACATTTATGTCTCTATTTCTGCTTTGCAAATAAGTTCATCTTTACTATTTTTCTAGATAACACATTTAAGTGATATACAATATTTGTTTTTCTCTTTCTGACTTCCTTCACTCTATACAACAGTCTCTAGATCTATCCATGCCTCTACAAGTGGTACTAACTGGTTCCTTTTTATGACTGGGTAATAGTCTATTTTATATATGTACCACATCTTCTTTATCCAATCCTCTGTCAATAGACACTTTGGTTACTTCCATGTCCTGGCTATTGAAAGAGTACTTCAGTGAACTTTGGGGTGCATGATTTTTTAAAATTATGGTCACAGTCCATCTTCTTTCATTATTATTTGCCTAGCACTGCCTGGTGCTGAATAAAATGCCTAGCATGTGTACTCTCCGTCGTTGTTGCTGTTGTTCAGTTGCCAAGTCGTCTGACTCTTTGCCACCCCGTGGACTGCAGCAGACCAGGCTTCTGTGTCCATCACCAACTCCCACAGCTTGCTCAAACTCACCCCCATCGAGTCAATGATTCCATTCAACCATCTCATCCTCTGCTGTCCCCTTCTCCTGCCTTCAATCTTTCCCAGCATCTGGGTCTTTTCCAATGAGTCAATTCTTCACATCAGGTGGCCAAATATTGGAGTTTCAACTTCAGCATCAGTTCTTCCAATGAATGTTCACAACTGATTTCCTTTAGGATTGACTGGTTTGGCCTGCTTGCAATCCAAGGGAGTCTCAAGAGTCTTCTTCAATGCCACAGTTCAAAAGCAATCAATGCTTTCTTTATAGTCCAACTCTCACATCCATACATGACTACTATCAAAAACCATGGCTTTGACTAGACAGACCTTTGTCAGGAAAGTAATGTGTCTGCTTTTTAATATACTGTCTAGGTTGGTCATTGAGTCAGTGAAGCTATCTAACTATCTCACCTTCTGCTGCCCCCTTTTCCTTTTGCCTTCAATTTTTCCGAACATTAGGATCTTTTCCAATGAGTCAGCTCGTCGTCACATCAGGTAGCCAAAGTATTGGAGTTTAGCTTCAGCATCAGTCCTTCCAATGAATATTCAGGGTTGATTTTCTTTAGGATTGACTAGTTTGATCTCCTTTCCATTCAGGGGACACTCAAGACTCTTCAGCATCACAATTTGATCAGCGTGCTCAGTCTTCTTTATGGTCCAACTCTCACATCTCTAAAGGACTACTGGAACAACCATAGCTTTGACCATATAGACCTTTGTCCATAAAGTGACTATCTGCTTTTTAATACCCTGTCTAGGTTTGTCATAGCTTTCCTTCCAAGAAGCAAGCATCTTTCAATTTCATGGCTATAGTCACTGTTAGCAGTGATTTTGGAGCCGAAGAAAATAAAATCTGTCACTACATCCACTTTTTCCCCATCTATTTACCATGAAATGAAGGACTGGATGCCATGATTATATTAATTTATTTTTTTAAATGTTAAGCTTTAAGCCAGCTTTTTCACTCTCCTCTTTCACCTTCATCAAGAGGCTCTTTAGTTCCTCTTTGCTTTCTACCATTATGGTGGTATCATCTACATCTGAGATTGTTATTTCTCTATGTAATCTTGATTCCAGCTTGTGATTCATCCAGCCCAGCATTTTGCATGGTGTACATTGCATAGAAGTTAAATAAGCAGGGTCACAATATACAGCCTTGATCTACTCCTTTCCAAATTTTGAACCAGTCAATTGTTTCATATAAGGTTCTAACTTTTGCTTCTTGACTGTCATACAGGTTTCTCAGTAGACAGGTAAGGTGGCCTGGTATTCCCATCCATTTAAGAATTTTCCATAGTTTATTGTGATCTACACAGTCAAAGGCTTTAGTATAGTCAATGAAGCAGAAGTAGATGTTTTTCTGGAGTTCCCTTGCTTTTTCTATGATCCAACAAATGTTGGCAATTTGATCTCTGGTTCTTCTGCCTTTTCTATACCCAGCTTGTATGTCTTGAAGTTCTTGGTTCAAGTACTGCTGAAGCCTAGCTTGAAGGATTTTCAGCATAACCTAACTAGCATGAAATGAGCATAACTGTATGGTAGTCTGAACATTCTTTGGCATTGCCCTTCTTTGGTACTGGAATGAAAACTGACCTTTTCCAGTCCTATGGCCACTGCTGAGTTTTCCATATTGCTCACTTATGAGTGAAGCAATTTAACAACATCATCTTTTAGGATTTTAGAAAGTTCAGCTGGAATTCTGTCACCTCCACTAGCTTTGTTTGTAGTAATGCTTCCTAAGGGCCACTTGACTTCACCTTGAGCCAGTCTCCAGGATGTCTGGCTCAAGATGAGTGACCACATCATAGTGGTTATCTGCATCTTAAGACCATTTTTGTATAGGTCTTCTGTGTATTCTTGCCACCTATTCTTAATCTCTTCTGCTTCTCTTAGAGCCTTACCATTTCTGTCCTTTATCATGTCTATCCTTGCATGAAATGTTTCCTTGATATCTCCAATTTTCTTGAAGAGATCTCTAGTCTTTCCCATTCTACAGTTTTCCTCTACTTATTTGCACTGTTTAAAAAGGCCTTCTTATCTTTCCTTGCTATTCTCTGAAACTCTGAATTCAGGTGAGTATATCTTTCCCATTCCTGCTTGCTTTTTACTTCTCTTCTTTTCTCAGATATTTGTAAAGCCTCCTCAGACAACCATTTTTCTTCTTGCATTTCTTCTTCTTTGGGATGGTTTTGATCACTGACTCCTGTACAGTGTTATGAACCTCTGTCCATAGTTCTTCAGGTACCCTGTCTGTTAGATCTAATCCATTGAATCTATTAATCACCTCCACTGTATAATCAGAAGGGATTTGATTTAGGTCATACTTGAATGGTGGGAAGATCCCCTGGAGGAGGAAATGGCAACCCACTCCAGTATTATTGCCTGAAAAATCCTATGGACAGAGGAGTCTAGTTTGCTACAGTCCATGGGGTCACAAAGAGTTGGACACAACTGAGCAACTAACACACATTGAATGGCCTAGTGGTTGTCCCTACTTTATTCAATTTAAGCCTGAATTTTGCAATAAGGAGTTCATGATCTGAGCCACCGTCAGCTCCAGGTCTTGCTTTTGCTGACTGTATACAGTTTCTTCATCCTTGGCTGCAAAGAATATAATCAATCTGATTTTGGTATGGACCATTTGGTGATGTCCATGTGTAGAGTCATCTCTTGTGTTGTTGGAAAGAGTGTTTGCTATGACAAGTGTGTTCTCTTGACAAAACTCTGTTCACCTTTGCCCTGCTTTATTTTGTACTCTGAAGTCAAAGTTGTCTGTTACTCCAAATATTGCTTGACTTCCTACTTTGTATTCCAATCTTCTATGATGAAAAGGATATATATATATATTTTGGTGTTAGTTCTAGAAGCTCTTTTGTAAATCTTCACAGAACTAGTCATCTTCAGAGAACCAGTCAACTTCAGCTTCTTAAGCCTTGGTGGTTGGGGCATAGACTTGGATTACTGTGATGTTTATTGGCTTGCCTTGGAAACAAGCTGAAATCATTCTGTCGTTTTTTAGATTGCACCTAAATACCATATTTCAGACTCTTTTGTTGACTATAAGGGATATTCCATTTATTCTAAGGGATTCTTGCCCACGGTAGTACTTATAATGGTCATCTGACTTAAATTCACCCATTCCTGTCTGTTTCAGTTCACTGATTCCTAAAATGTCAATGTTCACTCTTGTCATCCCATTTGACCATGTCCAATTTACCTTGAGTCATGAAGCTAACATTCCAGGTTCCTATGCAATATTGTTCTTTACAGCATCGGACTTCACTGTCACCACCAGACACTTCCACAACTGAGCACTGTTTCCACTTTGGCCCCGCCACCTCATTCTTTCTGGAACTATTAATAATTGCCCTCCATTCTTCCCCAGTAGCACACTGGACACATTTCAACCTGGGAGCTCATCTCACAGTGTCATATCTTTTTACCTTTTCATACTGTTCATGGAATACTGGAGGACTTTGGCATTCCTCCTCCAGTGGACCACTTTTTGTCAGAACTCTTCACTATGACACATCTGAGTGGCCAGGTACAGCATCATGGCTCATAGCCTCAACGAGTTATGTAAGCCCCTTGGCCATGACAAGGCTGTAATCCATGAAGAGAGTACTCTCCATTACCTGGATATAAATCCTTGTTCTGTCACTTATTAGCCACATGACCTCGGGCAAATTATTTAGCCTCTCTCTGCCTCAGTTTCCCTATCTATAAAGCGGGGATAATGAAAAAGCCTTCTTCATAGGATTGCTGCAAGTGTAAACAGGTCAAAGGACTCTGAAAAGGGGTAGCTACAGAAATAGTGCTCAGTGAATAACTACCTATTATTAAGCTTCCATAGGAAAATGGTCTCTTCATCTATGGAACATCCTGTCTCTTTAAATATTAGAGCTGGGAAGGACGTCAGTGGTCACACATTTCAGCTACTTCAGGGTACAGATTAGAATGAGGTTCAAGGACTCCAAAGGACTTCTCCATAATTATAAACCCTCTCAACAGGAGCCCTGAGATTAGATCCAGGGCCCTAAAACAAGTCTTCAAGCTGCCTCCCAGTCTAATGTTGTTTAGTTGCTAACTCACGTCTGACTCTTTTGTGACCCCATGGTCTGGCGCCCATCAGACCCCTCTGTCCATGGAATTGTCCAGCAAAAATCCTGAAGTGGGTTGCCAATTTCTTCTCCAGGGGATCTTCCTGACTCAGGGATTGCACCCTTGTCTTCTGCATTTGCAGGCAGATTCTTTACTACTGAGCCACTAAGGAAGCCCCCAGTCTCATAAACTGGTTTATAAATCACTCTGTTGATCATCCTCAAAAAAAAAAATGTGTTTAGTGACTTAAATAAAGAAATGAATAATGTTGTAGGAGTATTGTGGCAACAATACCATGACAAGATACATGGAGAAATTATCTTAAGGCAGCTGTCCCACTCCATTCATACATTACATGAAGGCACACAATTATTTCTGCTTTAGTATGTTCTAAATGTGTTTCATGCCTAAAAGCTCAGCATAAATTTTCCCTTCAAACCCTCACGGCAATCCTATGAGACAGGTATTATTCCAATTATAGTGAAGAGCAAGCTAGGCACATAGTTAAGCAATGCGCCTAAAAATCATAGCTGCTAAATGGTGAGATTGTGATCTCAACCCAGAAGTCTGCCTCCAGAATTCATACTTTTAACCACTATACTGTACTGCTTCAGTAGCATAAGAGGGTAAAGTTCTCATGGTTCAGCTAAAGTTTGGGTGTTAACAACTATATATTGTTAAGTTTTATCTTCGTTTTAACCAGGAGTATTTATGGTAATAAACACAGAGGTGGCATAGGTGCTAAGGGCACTATTGCTGTGTGTATGTCTATCTGTATATCTGCATTTCACGTATGTGGCTTTCAAAGCTCCCAGTACCCATACAGTATGAATTTACAAATAATCCTCTTTGGGTGGTTGGCTGTTGGTTAAATTATTTCAAGATCTTCCTGCCCACACAAGTAGAAGTATTCTACTGGGAAACAGAGCATCTTTGAACCTCTCCTTAATTGCTATAAATCTCATCTTCACAGACATTCTCAGAAGCTTACATAGCCAAACCCAGAACTTTGAGCCTTGGAGAACTCCAAAAACAGCTCCACAAAAATCAGACACTGTTCCTCATGCTCCTGAAGAAGTCCAAATGAGGAACTGATGGTGTTAGAAAGAAAGAAAGAAACCAAATTGACAAATTACACTAAAGTTCTTGGCACTTGACCTTGGGGGCACAGAGTCAAGTTTTGACAGTATTGAGGTTTATTATGAACTCAATTAATGTAGTCATTCTTTTGGCCTGTAGAATCCTTAATACATAAAAAAGAAAGGGATTTTGCACCTTCTTGCAAACAGAAGGTTGGAAGAGAGAGGACAAAATATCTCCTTTAAATAGAAAAGGAAACAGACCGAAAAAGTTAAGTGATTTACATCCAAAGAATCAGACTTTTAGAACTGGAAAAACTTGTCCAGGCCACACAGCAAGTAGATAGTAGTCCTGGGACCTAAACTTGGGGCTCCTGACTCCAAGTCTAGAGACTTTTTTTTTTAAATAACCATAAGATTTTATGATGTGGATGTACATGATTTGAGTAGTTTCATAGCAGACAGAATTTCTAAGGCCACATGGGAGAAAGAATGAAGCCTTGGTGGAAAAAGTGACATTTGAGAGATTGTAGAATGAGTGGGGAAGTAGATTAACAAGGAAGACAGATATGGAAAGATCCAGAGGATGGATGGTCCTCGTGAGGCTCAGTGGTCAAGAATACTGGGAGTCTAGAGTCTTCTCTGCAAAATGAAGCCACAGAGAAGCATGTTTGTGTGGGTCTATTTTTAGACTGTCTATAGTGTTCTTTTGATTTGTGTGTCTATTC
Source organism: Odocoileus virginianus (assembly GCF_023699985.2). Lineage (NCBI taxonomy): Eukaryota > Metazoa > Chordata > Mammalia > Artiodactyla > Cervidae > Odocoileus > Odocoileus virginianus. The sequence goes on along the minus strand of NC_069678.1, from coordinate 19,954,666 downwards.
TTTCTGCCTGTACCACATAGCCTTGACTCCCATAGCTTCTTAAGTCTTCAAGAAAGGTAGCCTGATCCCTCCCACTTTATTATTCTCTTTCTAAATTGTTCTAGTTCCTTGCCCTCTCCATGTAAATTTTAGAGAAATCTGGTCTGTATTCATTATAAAAAAACATTATTAATATTTTGCTAACAGTTGTGCTAAACCTATATATCAATTTGGGGGAAACTGGCATCTTTACTATATTGAATCTTTCAATACAATAGTATGTTTCTCCATCTATATAGTCCTATTTATGTCTTTCTCAGGTTTTACAATTTTGAGCAAACAAGTTCTTTGCATGTTTTATTAAATGTATATTAAGTATTTTTAGTGATTATAAATGTCATTGTATTTTTAATTGTGGTATTCACATGTTCATTGCTAGTATAATGGAAATACAACTGATTCTTGCATCCAACTTTTGAGCTTGTAGTGTTTGTATCCTGTGACTTTGCTGAACCCCTTTTTTGGTTCCAGGAGGGGGATGTTTTGGTTGATTTCTTGGGATTTTATAAATAGGCAATAATGTCATCTTCATAGTTTTATTTCTTCCTTCTAATCTGCATACCTTTATTTCTTTTTTTGCAATGGCTAGAACTTCCAAGACTATATTGAATAAGAATGTCAAGAGAAGACATACTTGCTGTGATCCTAGTCTTAGGAAGAAAAGCATCCAGTCTTTCATTATTAAGTATACCATTTGTTATAGACTTTTTACAGACATCCTTTATCAAGTGAGGCAATTCCCTTCTACTCCTGTCTTGCTGAGAGTGTTTGTCATGAGTGGGTGTTGGATCTTATGATCTTATTTTTCTATGTCAATTACCGTAATCATGTGAGTTTTCATCTGAACTACCCTTCCTTGTGCAGCTGGAATAAATTCCACTTGGTTGTAGTGTTGTTTCTGTTTAGTCACTCAGTCATGTCCAGCTGTTTTGTGACCCCAGGCACTGTAGCCCTCAGGCAGCTCTGTCCGTGTGATCTCCCAGGTAAGAATACTGGAGTGGGGTGCTGTTTCCTTCTCCAGGGGATCATCTTGACTCGGGGATCACACCTGTGTCTCTTGCACTGGCAGGCTGATTCTTTACCACTGAGCCATTTGTGAAGCCCTGGTTGTAGTTCTCTTAAAAGACTGTACAAACACATTGTTGAATTTTATTTGCTAATATTTTGTTAACGACTTTCACATATGTTATTATAGTTTGTTCCTGCTTTCTTTCGGTTAGTATTTTCATAATATAGCTTTTTTTTCACCCTTTTTTCTCTCACCTTGTCTATATCATTATATTTGAAGCGAGTATCCTAGACAGCATATAGGAGTTATATTTTGACAGCATTCTGCTAATCCTTGTTATGTTTATAGGTTTTCAATGATGAAAATATCAGCAATTACATACGCTTCAATCCAAAGTGTTAGTTCATTTAATCCTCAATACAATATTCTCAAAACCCTTAAAATACACCATTTTACAAAGTAGCAAACTGAGGCGTATTGCCTAAGTTAACACATCCAGGTATAGCAGTGGAGCTGGCATTTGAACCCAGCCCAGCTCCAGCTTGATTGTATCCACTACGCTTCACAACCTGAACTAGGAAGCAAGCAGACTGCCCCGTTCTTGCTCCCGGAGGCATTCAGCACAGGCTATACGGATTCCAACAGGTCCACCTGCCCAGGAACATCAGCCCCACTAGGGAGAGAAGTGAAGTTCTGGTTCACTGGCTAGACCTTTGGCCTGAGAGCACTTGCAGCCATGCATGCTGGTCCTGACTAACTGCTGTTAGGTCCGGGCTGGCAGGGAGACACAGAGCTCTCCTTGGGATGCTCGAGGACCTGAACAGCAGGAGTCAGAGTCACTGGCAGACCAAGCACCTGCGGAGAGTCCTGCAGTTTAAAAAGAGAGGTATACTTCAACCTGACAAAACAGCAGTGTTCAGTTCAAGTGAGGCCCACCAAGATACACACTGGCCCCATCCTCCACCATACTGTGGATAAGACTGGGCAGCACCGTGGGTCTGGCCCAAAGCAGACACACAGACACATCCAGGGGCCTCATGAGGTTACCGCTCAAGGCTATCCTGGATTTGGCAAGAATCCCTTAATGTTCCAGAGGGAACCCAAAATTAACCTTCCTCCCTTGAAATAAAGCAGCTAATAAATGACTCAGGGCAGAGGGAGTGGAGTTCTATACACAACTCATGGCTCCCTGTTAGCTGTGAACATCTCTGCGCTAGAAATATTTCCTCTCCTGCCATCCCATCAATGATGCGCAGTCTCCTGTGGCTTAATAATGAAAACAGAAGGATGAAATGATCTAGCAAATGACCCCTGTCACCAGAGAGGGGAGAAGACCTGGGAAAGTAGTGTAGAAGACAGTAGATAATAAAGGCTCTCCATCAGTCCACAATTATAAATCAATCAAATCATTGTCAAAGACCATACAGATGAAATCGTACCTCGAGTGCCTGGAAACCTTTTGCTTGTGTCAAGACTGAGCACAGAACACGGTGAAGAAGCTGGTGCTCTCACCATGCAGCAGTAACCTGTGTAATAACAGCCAGGAAGCAGATCCAGAAAGGTGAAGACGCTTTTTGAAAGTCATCCAGCAAACAGGGAAGCAGGGATCAGGCTTAGAATATGGTTTCCACCACATCTGTCACACAAAAAGACCCCAATCCTCCCATCTGTAAGGATGCAACATTTGCCTCCCCCCAAAAAAGCCAGATTAACTTTCCTGAGAACAGTCAGCAAGTCCTTGACTAAACCAAGAGCATGAGTTGAATTTTCTTAGAAATGTCTTGCTCTATAATTTTAATTTTAAAAATGTTTTGTTTATAGAAAAATACTGAAATGTATGTGTTCAGCTGATAGGATTATGAGTAAGGTCCTCTTCACCAGAAAAAAGATCCCGTCTAAGTTTGGGTTGTATTATTTTTATACTTTAAAAAAAAAAATAGGAGTCCATTTTCCCCAATGTCAAGGCCAGAGAATTGAGGCCTTTTTCAAGAAAGAAACATGCTAGGAAGCATCATTCTGGTAAGGAACATGCGTCAGCATTGTAGGAACCATCACGACAAAAACATCCCAAGTCCTTGACTTAAAAATAAGATGTTCAACTGTGTCTTTGAGACTTTTGTGTTCTCCATTCCATGTCAGAGACTTCTTTATACACAGGCCTCCAGGACCTATAAACTCCACCAAGTGCCCCTCACCAGGTTCAATACAGGGACCAGTGACTGGGGCAGTTTCTCTAGCTCCCTGGTCTTTCAACACAACCTACTATGTTACTTGAGAGACTCTCGCAGAAACTGTGCCACTGTTTGAGGGGAGATGGCTTTATATGGAGATAGGCGGTCACACCTGGAGGGCTGGTCCATCTGCCCTTCAGGCCAATGACGGGCAGCTTTGTAAGAAGAGATGTGTTCTGAGCAACGGACGGGACACTGTTTTCCATGCCTCTATGACTCAGGCCTGCCCTTCCTCATCAAAACAGAGCCTCTCAGACGCTTCCCAGCCCTAGCTTTTTGCAAGCCTAGGTGTCCTGTGCTGAATCAGAAGGTTTGAGACAGACTGACATACCACGTAGGACAGACGTTATTTAGACAGACCAAATATTAATAGCAGCTCATTTAATGAGTGTTTACTGTGTGTTATGTACTAGTCTGAGCTTACTGTATATATTTCTTTATTTAATCCTTACAACACTATGAGGTAAAAAATGATTATTATCACTAACTTGCATATGAGTAAATAAGGCTCAGAGAACTTTCTTCACCTGCTCAGGGCCAGACAACTGGTAGGTAATAGAGATAATATTTGAACTCAGCCAGTTTTGTTGCAATGCCATGCTCTTAACTGCTATAACTATATGCATCTTAGATAACTACATATAACTACTATATGTTGGAAGATCTGTCTGCAGAACTCAGTCTCTCCCAACTGAATGAACTTTACTGACTTCAGGTCTCGCTAAATTCACCCTTTCCCTTCCCTACATGTTGCCCAAAGTCTTCATGGATCCCCTTCTATAAATAAATAAAAAAGAAAACTCTTGCCCAAACCCCAGAACATAGATGTAAATACTATGAAATGGGAGAGGTGGTGAAAAGTGTGTCTAATGGTGAGATCTGGCTTCCCCAGTGGCTCAGAGGTTAAAGCGTATGCCTCCAATGCGGGAGACCCGGGTTCAATCCCTGGGTCGGGAAGATCCCCTGGAGAAGGAAATGGTAACCCACTCCAGTATTCTTGCCTGGAGAATCCCATGGATGGAGGAGCCTGGTGGGTTACAGTCCACGGGGTCGCAAAGAGTCAGACACAACTGAGCGACTTCACTTCACTTCCCTTCAAGCCTGAAAAGGGCTTCCCAGATGGCGCTAGTGGTAAAGAATCTACCTACCAATGCTGGAGATGCAGGAGACGTGGGTTTGATCCCTGGATAGGGAAGATCACCTGGAGGAGAGCATGGCAACCCACTCCAGTATTCATGCCGGGAGAATCCCATGGACAGAGGAGCCTGGCAGGCTACAAAGGGTTGCAAAGAGTTGTATGCAACTGAAGTGGCTTAGCACACATGCAAGTCTAAAGAGGAAGGAATGAAGCGAATACTCAGCAGATGAGAGAAGTGGTTTTGGAAGTAGGGTACCTTCCTGCAGGCTTGAAATCACTGACTACCCTGAAATTCATAACATCCCATGTTCATTTCTGCCCAGTTCCTAGGGTGGAGGGCTTACCTAGGGTGGCTTACCACCCACCACCGGAGGTGCTATTCAGTCCCAAGATGCTAAATAAAAAGACTAAGTGTATGAGTCATCCAGATTGGAGAGTATAGAAAAGTCAGGCAGAAAGAAAACAAGCTAAAACCCCTCCCCTGGATATCCCCACCTGTCCATGTGAGGGAGCCTTCCCTGTGTTTCCTCTTTCTCCCTGGGTTACACTGACAATGAGAAACCCACTGGGAAAAGAGCTAAGGAACCTGGAAAGACCAGCAGTGATTTATCCACAAATGGAGCCTTGCAAAGACTAACCAGCCAGTTAGGACCCATCAACAAATAAAATATTAACAGAATATCAACCGTGTGCAAGGCAATCTGGAGATAGGGAACTGTAGCCTTTTTGTTTGAAATCACTATAGTAACTAGAGTTGGAAATAGCAAACACTCAATGAAGTTGAAGTTTGCAACCCAGCGGCAGAGCCGATTTGGGAACTGGCTCTCCCAGGAGTAGAAAGCATCCTGCCTGAATCCTAGGAGAAGAGAAAACGGCCAACATTCAAGGGAAGGGAAATCTCAATCCTCAACCCACCAGGAGCTTGAATCTCAATTGAACGATCATCATTCCTCCTGCGCTCCTGGGAACTAGCTCCAACATCCGGAGCTAGAGTTAGCACAAACTGGCCGCATCTCTGAGATAATATTGTTCTTGGTTCCCTCTCTGTAGCTGGTCAAACCTCCTTGAGAACAGAGGAAACACTGTTTCCTTTTGACCAGATTAAAACCCTCTTACTCTCATAGGAAGGGCCGTGACTTTCACCACCGTGCAGGAACACAGTGCAGGGATGGAGCACCACAGGGAATGGCAGGCTGCAGGGAACAGGGGCTATGGAGCCAGGCTTTGCTTCCAGATGTAGGTCTGTACTTTCTAACTGGGTGACTTCATAAGTGAGCTGACCTTTATGAGCTTCCGTCTGTCAACTGTAGAAAGCAGTCAATGATATCCATCTCCTTAGGACTTTTTAAACTCCAAGGACCTCCTGAATGTTGCACATAATGTATCTGGCATCACAGAGTCGGTTCTCTAACATTGGGAACTGTTATTAATGTTATTTCCAAAATACAGGAGACCATACAAGAGTTTCCACTGGAGACTTTAGGTGTTGGCTAAGTAAACTACAAAATTACCCCTTTTCCTTTATTCAGCAAACATTAGAGAACTTGCTATGTGCTGAGTAAGTTAGGCTCCAGGGATAGAAAGATAAATAGATAGAAAAAAAGATAAGTGATACACTTTCCCATCTGTAAGGATTTCACAGGTTAGCAAGGAGAAAATGTTATATAAACTCATAAAAATAGTAGTGTGACAAGTGTGATGGAGGAAAATGCTGCATGAACATCAGGGGGAGCAATTAATTAAGTCGGCTGGAAACAGCTAGTGTGAGTCAGGATGGAATTACTGGGCTGAGCTGTCCTGCCCATTTCTCTTTGTGACTTGGAGCATGTGATTGGGAGTAAGGCATAAGGAGGGTTTCATGAGCCTTTAGGCCAAACAGATAAGTATTAGTAGAAATCATTTTTAAATGTTCACTTGCACTCCTACATGTATACACACACACACACATATTCCAACTTTCTCTCTCTAAAGCACACATTCAACTTAACTGTGCCCACACCTACCAATCAGCCCCCAGAATATGGTATCCCACCCGCCTGTCTCTACCTCTCCGCAATGCTAGGGCAGCCCTAGGACTTCTCTTAATAATACAGCCATCTCTGAAAGCCCTTCTTGTCCATGCTTTCAACTCCCACCTAATGTTATAACCCTTCCTGTCTGTGCTTATAGCTTTAGTCTCATTCTTTCTGATCTATCCTCTGTTCTACAGCCAAAGGGGATTTTTAAAAAATTCAAACCAGTGAGGTCTCTTCCCTGCTTAAAGAAGACTCCACTCCCACCACTAGCCCTAGCATGGCCTTTGAGGCCCTCCCTGGCCTTGCCTCTTCCAACGTCTCTGGCCTCCCACTGCCACTTTTATCCACTCATTCACTGACTATTAACTAAGTGCCTACTCTGTGCAACCCTTTGGCCCAGGCATATTTTCTTTGAAATGCACACTTCAGCAGGTCAACAACGTGTGGTTCCTTGAAAGCCCCAGCCTCTCTCCAGCCTGGTCCCTGGATCATGAGAAGTTGTTAAGAAATGCTTACTGAGTGAAGCAGTGTTTCCTCAGTTTCCAATCATGAGAACTTGGTTTGCACTGTTTATACCTCACTGTTAAAGTAGTTCTAGAACGGAAACTCCATATGGGTTTCCAATATTGAGATTATCTTTAGTAGGAATAATTGCAAGGTAATTAACAAATGGTAAGTTTTGTACAATATTCTCCACCAGAATATGAGTGAGGGGCAGACATAGGATTCAGATTCAGACTTCTGATGGAACTGTGTGTTCAGAAGAACTGGTGAGAACAAAAGTGGAATCATAGAAGCAGAAGGTAGAATGATGGTAGTCAGGGGCTGAGAGGAGGCGAACATGAGGAATTGTTATTTATGGTTATAGAGTTTCAGTTTTATAAGATGAAAGGAGCTTTGTAGATGGGTGGTAATAATGGTTGCACACTATATCTTTAATATCACTGAACTGTACACTTATAAATAGTCAAAATGATAGTTTTATATTATGTATATTTTATCACAATAAAGAAGAATTAGGGAAAGGGGAGACTTCTTGGTAAAGTAGTAAAGCAGAAGGGATGGTCTGCTCTCACCTAAAGTAAATGTCAAACTTAACCCAGTCCATTGATTACCTATGAAAGTACATTAATCCTCCTCTGAATTATTCATTCCTAGGGGACAGAGGGTCTGTTACTCATTCATTTTTTCCTTAATAATATTACTGAGTACGGAGTATGTTTCGAGTTCTGTGTTAAATGGTGGATAACCCCATCAGTAGGAACAGGAATCGCTGTTCTAGTAGAATTTACAAGGTGTGCTGAGTCCTGTGACAGAAACACCTGGCACCTGGGGGCTGAGGATAATAAAGGTAACTGCAAATAGGAAGGCCTTCCCCGAGACGCTGAAAGCTCAGAACTGAAGGACAAAAAGGAATCACCAGGAGAAAGGCAGGAGCAGAGGATGATGCTAGTTATTCTAGGCAAATAAAATAGCTTGCATAAAGGTTCTAAGTAGAAGAGAAATTAGCCTGTTAAAGAAGCCAAAATGAATCCAGAGTGGCTGGACTGGAGATGACCACAGAGAGTGGAAAGTACCCCACCATAAAAAGCTTCACAGCCATGGGCAAAAAACTGACTCATGTATCCCTCGAAACCCATATGTTGAAGCCATAACCCCTCATATGACAATATTTGGAGATAGGACATATAGGGAGGTTGTTAAAGTTGAGAGAGATCATAAGGGTGAGGTTCTGATCTGATAGGATTGGTGCCCTGAAAAGAAGAGAACCAGAAATCTCACTTTCTCTCTCTGCCACGTGTGAGAAGCCTGCTTCTGCAAGCAAGAAAGGAAGCTCCTACCAGAAACCTAACCCTGCTGGGCCTTGATTGTGGGTTTTCCAGCCTGCTGAAGTGTGGGGAAAATAAATTTCGGTTGTTTAAGCCACACAGTTTGTGGCATTCTATTATGGCGGCTCAAAGTGATTAACACACCATGGTTAGAAATTTGAGTTGTATACAAAAGAAATCTATAACATTTTTCAAGCAAGGGAATGACATGAACTAATTTGGGTTTTATAACAGCTTTTGCTGGCATTGGGGGAAAGATGAAGAGGAAGAAGCACCGAAAAGGAGAAAAGAAGAAGCTATTGCAGTCAGCTGGGTGAGTGGTGGTGGCAGCCTGAACTGGGATGCTGACACCAGACAAAGAATGGGGCAGATTTAAGATACCTTCTGGGGTTCCCAGGTGGTGTTAGTGGTAAAGAACCTGCCTGACAATGAAGGAAACATGAGAGACACAGGTTCCATCTCTAGGTCAAGAAGATCTCCTAGAGGAGGGCATGGCAATCCACTCCAGTATTCTTACCTGGAGAATCCTACAGAGAAGTGTGAAGGGCTACAGTCCATAGGGTTGCAAAGAGTTGGACACGACTAAAGCGACTCAGGACACATACAAGAGACATTCTAGAGAAAAAACAAGCGTTGTTGACAGCTCTCGTGCGGAAAGAGAAACCACAGAGGATGACTTTGTGAGTTTGGGCTTGACTAGCTGAGTGGATGGTGTTGTCATTTACCAAGTCTAGGAAGGAAAGAAGAGCAAAGAGTTTGGGAAAGAAATAAACTCAGTTTTGGACACATCAAGCTTAAAATATCTATGAGCAGTCCAGGTGGAGATATCAAGAGCTCTGATTGTTATGTGAATCTGGAGCTCAGAGGAGAGGTTGGGACTAGAGATCTAAATTGAAGAACAAAAGCATATAAACAGCTTTTAAAGTATGAGACCAGGGAGATGAAATATAGAGAACCTACATGTGTAAAAAGAGAAGATACATGTGCAAAAGGACCAGGATCCTTACTAAGACTGTTTCTACTCTACCAAGCTTCCTCTTTTTGCTTACATTTATAAATGGGGGGAACTAGATAAATATGTAGAATATATAGGCTAAAATGAACCTAGTAAGGTCCATAGGGAAAGACTGTCTTTCAGTGCCCGCCTTTTAAAAGCAGAGTGCTATAACTAGAGAAAGAAATGAAGAGAGACCTGAATTACTGAGAGTTCTTATAAAATAAATTATAGTTTAATTAAGGTCTGTGTTTGTTAAAAATGTAAAGCAATTCCTCTCTTTCTCTGATGATAGAGAAGTGATGGAATGATAGAAACACAGATAATCAGCTACTCACACACACACAAAATATAAGCTCCATGAATGTAAAATGTCTTTTCATCATGAAGATGAAATAAGTTACAAGAGAAACAAAAAGCCAGAGTTGCTCTAACATTAGTTCTTTCCTCTCCTGTTAGTGATTCACTGACAATTAATGCCGCCTTTAAATATTTCAGTCAAGAGAAATTGGTTTTATTTACACAAATACAAGGAGTTCTAACTGCCCTAGACCCAGCAAGATCCCTTGGAGATGAAACTGCACAATCTACAGGGAATATAATGAGGGTAATGCTCCCATATCCTTCTTGAGCCAGGGTCCCTCCCATGAAAACACCCACTGGCTCCCAAAAGCTGCCCTCTGAGAGGCTCCTTCTGTACACAAACTTTTTAAAGATGTATTAATTTTCTTTGAAAGTAGAGTTGGGGAAAGAATCGGGAAGTGCATTTGAGCTGACTGTAACATCTACAAAATTAACATCTTTATATTTAATTACAGAATGAAAATAGGCAATTAAAGCCCATAATTAAGATATACATAATGATGAAATTACACTGTCAAGAAAAATCCTAACTACATGCTGTGAACCTGAAATCCCCAACACCACCTCCCACTGTTATTTCCATCACAGAAACAATTTACAAGGGCTTATCTAAGGAAGGTTTCCCATGTTTCTGAGCAGATCCATTTCATAGCAACATATGTATGTGTGTATATATATATATTATGGTTAGTGGGATGGAAAGTTATTTTCTGGACAGTTCTCAAAATTACTCTTTCACCATCACACCATAAGTAAGGATTTGCCCAGGTCTTTTTCTTTCCAAGGGCTTCCCTGGTGGGCAGTGCGAGAGACCTGGATTCAATCCCTGGGTCGGGAAGATCCCCTGGAGAAGGGAAAGGCTCCAGTTCTCTTGCCTGGAGAATTCTTGTCTGGAGAATTCCATGGACAGAGGAACCTGGTGTGCCACAGTCCATGGGATCGCAAAGAGTCGGACACAACTGAGCAAGTAACACTTTCACTTTTTTTCTTTTTGGAGCATCAACAAAACATTGAGTCAATTGAGAAACAAAGAAAAGAATATATGTGAAACTATATATGTATGTGTGCATGTTTGTATAGTTTGGTACATATATACATATGTGTGTATGTGTGTATGTACATATGCATGTATTTACATATTTAGAGGTATATATGTTTGTGTGTTTGTGTATGTGAGAGAGAGTTTCTGGGAAATGTGAAGAAAAACAAGGGTATCATGTCTCATGTAGTATCATGTAGTTCAGGTCCAGCCACTAGTCTGTGGAATAGTTTGCAAACAATTTAGAAATATAATAGACAATGAGAGTTATAAAACCAAAGAGTTAAGGTACAAGAGAAAAAAACATGGAGAAACAAGGGGTCAGAGGACGTACCTGGATGGAAGGCTGATATTACGTCAGGCACTTTAATAAGCACTGCACATGTGCTGACTCATCTAATCTTCATTACAGCCTTCTGAGATGGGCATGACTCTTTTACAGGCAGAACAACCACAGCACAGTGGTTACTAACTTGCCAAGATACTAAGGGTAGGGCTAAGTGGCAGGTGTGACAGAGAGTCAAAGGTGACTAAGTTTTTGACCTAAATGAAAAAAGAATTATGATAAAATTTTCAGAGACCAAAAAGGGAAGAAAAAACAATGGCCTCGTTGAGTTCGTCCACAGATGTTGTGCCTTTGAAATGCCTGAGGGTTCCATGAGGAGGGGTCCATCATGCAGCTGGAAATTCCAGACAAGGACCTGAGCAAAAGGTCAGCCTAGAGGGGCTGATGGGAAAGAGGTCTGAAGAGAGGAGACAAGCCGGGAGGGTGGCTCAAGGAAGCCAAGAGAGAAGACACAGAGAGGAAAAGAGGGTCAGAGAAAGGACGTGAGTCCAAAGTAGTACAAGCGTCGATAATTAATCATCTCCTACTAGCGTCTCCCCTGACCTCAACCTCCACTAACTCCCTGCTTCTTCCATCATAACCCACATGCTTGGGACAAGATAACCCTGAGCGAGTGCTAAGGATAGGATCGTTGTTACTCATTGCAGCTGCAATCCACAGTAAGATCCAGTGAGATCTAAAAGCACAGGGATTGTCGCAGAGCCCAGGGGTGGAACTGGAGCAGAGAGGGAGACTCCAGAGATATATATGTATAATTATGACCATCTCGTTGATGTATGGCAGAGACCATCACAACAGTGTAAAGCAATTATCCTCCAATTAAAAAAAAAAAAGCACAGGGGTAGCATCCGCCTTGTTCACTACTCAGTTCTAAAAGTGCATAGCCTGGCACGAAATCATTATGGCCCGAGTCATGAAGGAATGAGCAGAGGACTGAAGAAAGCTCACAGATGGGAAGTAGTAGGCGTCAGCAAGCAGTGGAAACTCATTCCAGTCCGGTGCCGCTTCTGCCACACTCCACCGCCTCCCCTCCCCTCGCGGAGACCACTGCCCACAGTGTCAGGAGGTCGGCCCCCACGCAGAGTCTTCACGTGTCACAGAACATGTGTGTGCGCCATAGGGTGTGAGGGGCCAAGCCACGGCCACTCTCCCCTAACAGACCACACCCCTCACTCACTGTGAACCTCCTGGCACACGGATACAATATCAAATCCAGCATTTCAACCGCCGTAACAAGCATCAAATGTGTACCCAGGCCAAAGCAAAAAGCACCATCCCACCCTCTGGCCCCATGGAACTTGTACCAGGATCAAATCACTGAAATTAGTGTGCTGGCTCCTCAGCTAACATAACCACTCACTTCTGGCAAATCAGAGAGGAACCACTTTCCCTTCCAGACCAGGCAAGCCTTTGAGCATCAGCAGATGACAGAAGAAGCTCAGGGAAATTTGCACTTTGGGTTAAAGCAACTAAAGTCAGAGTGGGCATTAATGCTGAACTCAGTCAATATCACCAAAAGTATTCCAGTGGATATTAGCTATACTGTTGAAGCCTTGAAAACACCCACAGACTGGATCCTGGCTTTGAAGTGGGATGAAAATGATTCCTCCTTTTCAGTGAAAACCTGGATCAAAGCATCAAGAGGTTCAGGGTTTGGCGAGACCTGGCAGGTGGGGGGACAGCGGAGCCATCCCAGCGTGGCTTTGGTGCCACTCCCAGGGGTGGGCATTCACGAAGGACTCCCTGGGTTGGGGGTGTGGCTATGGGGACACAGCAGTGGCAGAGGTGGCAGCAGCCTCGTTCCCCCGCTGTCTGGCGCTGGACCCTCCAGGAGCCAGAATGGGAGTGGGGAAGGAAGAGAAGCAAAACGGAGCTGTTTCAGGGTAGATGAGATGGCTCCGCTCCTGAGCCACAGGGGAAAATCTGCTAAGCATCCCTGGAGCTGTTGGAGGAGATTTTAATGCCATGAAAAGAGAAACAGCTGGTGGTTCTCTAATTGAGGATGCAGTCAGAAGCTTTATTATTATTATTATTATTATTATTATTATTATTATTATTTGCTGTTTTAGTAGTTCAATGTGTATCCTCACCAGCCTAAAGAAACACAGGTATAGCAAGAGAAGAATGTCGAACGATCACAGTAAACACCAATACTATGGCAAGGACCCTGTAGAAGCCTGAAGCACTCTGCCAAGCCTAAAGGCCCAGTGGCCCTATATTGCTGCTCTAACAGAGTATCACAAACTTAGTGGCTCAGAACAAGATGAATTGATTATCCTGAGGTCAGAGGTCCTAAGGTTGATGTATTGGCAGAGCTGTCTTCCTTCTGGAGGCTCTAGGGGAGAGTCTGTTTTCTTGCCCTTTCCAGCATCCCCAGGCTGTCTGCATTCCTGGGCCTGTGGTCAGCAGCATACCATCCTCTCCTCTCTGGCCCCTGCTTCTGTCTTTACATCTCCTCTCTTTTACTCTGATCTTCCTGAGTCCCTCTTTCAAGGACCCTTGTGACTACATCAGGTCCACCCAGATAATCCAGCAAAACGTCTCCATTTCAAGGTCCTTAACCTTAATTAATCATATCTGCAAAATCCCTTTTATCACATAAGGTAACAAATCCACAGATTCCAGGAATTAGGACATGGACAACTTTGGGGGGGGATCAGTCAGCCTACCACAAGCCTCTTGAAATTTCCCACTAGATTACCTCTGTCCTCAGCCATCCCAGGCCAGCATCCAGGCAGAGCTGCCTCCGGCTCCTTGTGGCTGGTCCACAGTGCTCGGCTTCAGGGTCACACTAGATCGGCACCCAGACGAGCTCTCTGCCAGTAGGACTCCCCTACGCTCCTTGGGTGTCTTAGAGTTTACACAGAAGTCTTCCATTCTCTCTTTTTCTGTGATCAATTGCATGAGGCGAGAGGAGATTCAACTCCTTCACAGACAAGATACAGAAGGGTTCACCACTGAGCTTAAGGCCACACATTCAGAAAGCAGTCAAGTGCAGCTCAGAGGCCTGCCTCTCCGCTCCAAGTCAGCATACATTTTGCTGCCTGCATGATACCCTGGGTGAAGGCGGACTGCAAAGTGGCATCTTCAGTAAGGAATCACACAGTGGAAAACTTTACAGCTATTTCACTTCATTCCTCTTGACCCATGAGCCATCTACAAGGCCACACCCCACCGTCACACACACACACACATTCCTATTACAGCATCACACCCAAGCCCTCATACACTCACAGAATCAAAATTGAGAAGGACAATGGGCTTCCTCCAACCTAGGAGATCCTAACCTTTTTTTGTGCCCTGGATCATTACGCAGTCTGGTGAAGCTTCTGAGTGTTTTCCAGGAATAATGTTTAATGCATAAAATAAAGAGCATAGGATTAGAAACAAAACTAATGGTACTAGTTATAAAATATTTGAAATATGGTTATCAAAATATTTTAAAATGTATAGTAGAATAATAGATCTTATTAATCCATTAAATAATAAGATCTAGTCAATGATCTAATAACACTATAGTTTCAAAGGGGTGATGAGTATTTATAATATTTTGAGATAGCTGATAAAATTATGTGACAGAAAAATACTATTAATTTCTACTAATTGGAAGAAATGTTACATTTTGGTTAGAGTTTAGAAAAATAGAGGATTTTTTTTCCTATCAAGGTTATAGAACACTCCCTTCCAAGATCTACCCAGAGAATTCATGTCTGAACCTCAGATTTCAGAATCTTTATTTCAGCCCCTTCTCCTGCCTCAAGATAATCATGAAATGTCAAGCATTTAAACAAATTTAAATTTTCAACAGGAATGGAAAGTCCACAAACGCCTTTAGTCTCTTCGTTCACATTCTGGGACTTCATTCTTCAGACATTTTCTAAAATTATATATTTATTTAGTTTCTACTCTTCTTAGTTTATAGTGAGGGATAAACTGAATTAAAATAAATTTGATTTTATCTTTATACTATAAAAAATGCTTACAAAGCAAATCAATTACTTCTACAAACAAGATTGCAGGGAGAACTTTAGCCTTTTTGAAAAAAGCCATCTCTTTCCAAGCTCTTAAAAAGTTCTTTAATAGTGTAATGAATGTATCAACAATGCAGATGTTCATGACAACTGGTTTCTATCTGACTTGCTCCTTCACTGGTGCCAGCACAATTTGCTGACCATGCTTCCTGCGTGTTCAGGTCAAATGTACTCATACAGAAAACAGCCTATGTACAGAACTATCTCCAAATGGGCTAGTGGTCCTCAACCAAAAGCAGAAAAAATATGTAGGACATTTCAAACCCAAGTAAACAGAATCTCATTCTTAAGAAAGAATTACTGCATTAGAAGTGAAATAATGCTCTTAAAGGGATCTATCCCTGTGCCTGGTATGTAATAAGCACTCAAACATTAGCTATTATTATTGAACTGTTAATTTATTGGTACATTTAGTGATTATATAATATGGATTAGTGATCCAATAATCAAAATAGCTAATATTATTAAATATTATTGCTATACAACGGATTGTTCCTACACTTTTATGTTTGTTCCTATACTTTATGATTGTTCCTACACTTTATAGGATGTTAGTAACAATGTTCACTAAAGGACTATGCCACATTTATGTTTCAGAACTTGGCTTTGATGTGTCTGAAACATGAGAGAAAACAGACTTGGTTCCCTTGCACATCTATCTCAACTTAAAATTCAAATGATATCCAATGAACCCCATGGTTTCATCCTCTTCTGGCAGGTCTCAGAGGCATAATCATATTTCATGAATAAAAAGTCATAATGCTAGGTCTGACAGAAGATTTTTTTCCCCCTAGTTTATGCATTTATGTGAAGAAACTCTCTAAAAGTTATCACATTCAGTTATACCCATAATAAATTAGAAAATTGCTTTTATGGAGAAAATTTAAAAATCAACAACAGAAAGATAAAATTGAGCAAAAAGATTTTCCAATCATCATCATTTGAATATCTGAAATCAGGACTACCCTTAAAAATCCTGCACCCGTTGGTCACCACATCCACTAGCAGAAGTTAGAGCATATGTACCCCCAAAGAAACCAAACTGTATATCCTTAAATATTTTCTTAGGTATTTAAATCATGGCAGATGTTGGCCCATGCCTTGGCTGCCAGATTCCTACAAACAGAAAATATGCTTCTGCTGCATCTATGTTAAACCAAACCCACCACTGTTAATTAATAGTGTCGTAGGTCAAATTGTGTCACCCCAGGAGGAAGTCCTAACTCCTAGTACCTATAAACACGGCCTTATTTGGAAATAGAATCTTCGCAGATGTTATCAAGTTAAATTGAGGTTATACTAGATGAGGGCGTCATCCAATGACTAGTGTCTTTATAAGAGCACGGAGAGGAGATTCAGACACAGAGGCATAGACACACACTGGGAAGAAGATAATGCAGGAGGCACCAGGAGCTAGAGGAGGCCAGGAGGATGGCTCCCTACAGCCCTTAGATGGGGCATGGCTCTGCTGACACCTTCTTGGCCAGAACTTCTAGCCTCCGGAACGATGCATTATTAATGCATTAACAGTGCATCAAGGATGCAATAATAAATTTCTGTTGCTGTAAGCCAGCCAGTTTCTGGCAATTTGTTAATTCAACCCCAGGAAGCAAATAGAAACAGTTAAATCTACTTATTCTTTTTTTCAGAGGTATTTTTTTCCATAAATCATGGCCTAATGTCTGATATGTCTAACATTCATGTGCTTAACCAAAGCTTTTACATGACAAAGATGAGCTTGGAGCTCCACTGCTGCTGTATTGCAATATCACATTGAAGTATTATTTCTCTTTATCACTGAGGTTTTAGTGCCCTTTTAAAGTTTTAAAGGCCTCCCTGCTTCACCCTGTCTCCAGCCCTGTTTCCCTAAGCCTTTTCCCACTGTATCCATCAGTTTGCATTTTTCCGGGCTGAATTGTTCTCCTTCCTGTCAGCACCACGACAGTGTTGATGCCTGTGAAATAATTCTTGGTCTCCAGTGACTCTAAAAATTGAGTGCATCTGTGAATTTTAATAACATGCTGGATATTTCCAGCAGATAGTGGAGGAAGATGTCAATTAAGGCCAATCCTAACCAGATGCCTACAGGCCCTTTCTAGATACTTCCCTGGGGTAGGGTGGGGTGATGGTGGGATAGTATCATTGTTGAGATTGTTGAGACATCCTTTGTAATTTTTCCACTACATTTCTGCAACCTAAGCTTTCTTCACCATTTCAATGCCATCCTGAGAATATTTCAAAAGAGGTGATGGGAAAGAAATCCAACAAAGAAGGGATATGTGTATATGTATAGCTAATTCACTTTGCTGTGCATAAAGATATGCCTATGCAACTTTGGAAAAGTATCAGGAAGGATGAGCATCAGACCTTAAATGTTACAGAAAGTAGCTATCTCTGGGGAATTAAAAGAAATGGCTGAGAAGGGAAATTTTACTTCTCACTTCGTATCATTCTTAAATGATGGGATTATGGGTTGTGTTTCCTGAATGATTTTGAGGTTTTTTAATTTTAAAATATTTGAGGAAAAACAGTGCTACAAAAGTGCCTGCTATTGAGTTGCAACAATGTGCCACATGTATATACTCTCCTTACAGTACACATTTTCCATCAGTAACCAACACACACACACACACACACACACACACACACACACATCACACCTTTTCAACAGCTGGGGAAACTACCGTCACAGAGAGGAAGGCACTTCCCCAAGGTTACATAACCAGTAAATCAGAGCAAGGACACATTCACCGCTCTGATTATAACCCTGTACTCTTTCCATAGTTCACACTGCTCCTACTACCATCAGATTCTCTGTCCTGCATTTGTTCACTCATGCGTTCCACTAACACATGCCAATGCCTACCTGTGTTTAGCACCACACTTCGTTCCAAAAAAAGCTGCAAAGATGAACAAGGCAGAATGCCTGCCCTTTAACGGTTCACAGTCTCTTCTGCTATTTATAAGAAACAGAAGGAAGAAGAAGGCTCCACAGGCGGAGAGTAAACAGCAGGGAACTGTCCATCTGCCGTGGCTATGCTTGTGAGGTTAAGTCAGAAGAGCACTCTGACCCCCTCCTTCTAAAAGTGCCCTTTTGCACTGGAACAGGGCAAAGATGCTCTTGATATTGGAGCGTATCTTTGGTTATCTCAACCAAACTCTTATTTTTGTCCCATGTGAGCACAGAGGAAGAGGGGAAGAAGGAGGGGAGCAAAGTACCTGTAGAAACTTGAAGAGAGTGAAGGACTCTGGTTGTGGTATAAATTATACATGGACCTGAAGGTTAGACTAACGGTTGATAGAAGGGGGATATACCCTCTGATTGCTGTTGTTGTTCAGGATCCTATGAAGTTCATTTTTATATGCTGGTGAAAAAAAAAAAATTGCTCTGACTCAAAACAAAGAAACACAGACTTACTGTGGGCTCATAGGTAATTTTTCTAAGGATTTTCAGAAATGTTATAGTCTAAATATTGTAAATAACTCTCTCCCCTTATATAAGTGGGGGGTCACATGTTGGGCTCTATTGGACCCTGATGGACATGTAGACACTGCTATATTTAAAATGGGTAACTAACAAGGACCTATTGTATAGCACAGGGAACTCTGCTCAACATTCTGTAACAACCTAATTGAGGAAAGAATTTGAAAAAGAACAGGTAAATGTGCATGTATAACTGGATCACTGTTGTGCAGCTGAAACGGACACAACATTGTCAGTCAGCTATACTCCAATATAAAATAAAAACTTTAAAAAGGATTTAGAGAAGTATGCAACTTCACCTCAAGTTCACTTAATTCGTTTTCTTTCCCTGGAGTTAAAATTTTTTCAAATAATAGTGCATTTTATATCCTTGGCATGTACCATGGTTTGATAAGAGGCAGTAAATATAAGTGGCAAGGGATTGGTATGCAGAGTCACTGTGAATTGGAACTTCTTGGGACATATCATGAAGGACAAGGACCAGTGAACTGGGAAGTGTAGAATCTGCCGGGTGCAGAGGAGGGCCGTGGGCACTTAAGGCAGCTGTCGCTGTGGGAGACGAGGTGCAGATACACGAATGAGCACACCTAGGACCACAAGGGAACAGGGCCTGCCAGGCTCTTGAGATGCAAGTAACCCTGGCAACCATCTGTGACCCTCCCTCCTGTCACAGGTTGCCACCTGAGGTTCAGAGAGGTGCAGTGGTCTGTAAACACCACGCAGCAATCAGCCTGGTCACCTGAACAAGGTCCCTGCTCTGCTTGGCTATTTAATACGTGCTCTGTGAACATGTCCCCATAAGAAGTACAGGTTCAGAAGTGGGAAGGTGGGGACCCGAACAAGAAATAAGGAGTCCGAGAGGGGTTCTGACTTGAGCAGAAAATACACGTAGGAATAAATGAGTCATAGGATGAAATGCACAGCATGGGGAATATAGTTAACAACACTGTAACATCTTTATAGGATAACAGGTGGTAACTAGACTTATCATGATGATCATTTTGCAATGAATAGGAAGATCAAGTCACTGTGTTGTAAATCCAGAAATAACATAACATTGCAGGTCAATTATAATTCAATAATACTAATTAATAATTAATTAAAATACATGTAGGAAGCTGATGAGAAGTTAGAGAGATCAGATGGGGTTTGGGGCTGATAGCCCTTGAATACCATATCAAAGTGTCTCATACCTTTTTTTTCCCAGGAAGGTAACAGAGAATTACCACATATTGGAACAGAGCTCAAATAGCAAATTCACTATTTTTTTATCCCCAGAAACAGACTAACCTGTGAGGAGGAAGGAAAAGATCTTCCTGAGAGTAAAAATAATCTCACAAAAGATCTTCCTGAGGATAAAAATAATCTCAGAATCCCAGGGAAGGAAAGAGGAGGGTACCTAGATTTTTCACACATTCTCTCTGAAAAGAACAAATACTTTCACAGTATCTTCGTTTTAAAAAAATTACATACCTTCTTTTCTTTTTCTGATGTAATGTATACATATTAATTATTTATGAACTTTCAATTGTATGAAGAACCAAAAACAATCCCTATAATCTCCTCATGGTTAGTCTTTTAGTATATTTACTTTAAAGGTTTGATTTTTTGTGCATTTTTACATAACTGATCTCATACTCTTATTTGACTGTATAACTTCTAATTTTTCTTAATATGACATAAATTCCTTTCAATGGTATTCAATAAACACCTACGATTAAAATTCTCAAACCTATCATTTCAAAGGTTTAAAACCTATACACTTACCCATACCCTAATGGCCACTTAGATTATTTCTTTTTTGTACCTAATGCTTCATTTTTGTGTTTATATTTTTTCCCTTTCAGTATGTTTACTGAGAACAGATTCATAAAAATTAAACTCCTACATCAAATAGCACGGACATTTTTAAGGTCATTCATATATCTGACTGAATTGACATAATTCTGGAGTATACACAGAATTATTATTTTTACATATATAGAATTGCTAGAGTTTTTAGTTGGATGAAAGTGGTTTCTCCTTTTTACTGGCTTTTCTCCAATTACAAAAATATTTCATATTTGAAGAAAAGGACACTCTCCATAATGTTAGACTGCTGGGACTGGGGATAGGGCAGGGGATGCTTACATGAAATTTAATGTCTCCCCACCCTTGGGCATTTTTTACAATGCTGCTTTCTCCTGTCTTCTGATCAGGGCTACATGACCCTCCATTTCTTCATCAACTACCCCACCCAGGTCCTCTGCCAGGCTCTCAGATTCTTGGATATGATCCGTCCTATGATTTATCAAGGGAGATTTCATCTTGCATTTCCTGGTAAAGAGGCCAAGTTCACACAAAGAGGCTTCTGCACCCTTGCCCAGGGCTTTGGAAAGTGAAGTTTTGCAACAAAAAGATTTGTGGTGCATTCCTGATCTTCACAGTCTGTGTGTTTCTCATTATCTTCCCTTGGATACAGTCACTGGCTTTCGTTCCAAAGGCACCCAAGGCCGGTCACTGCGCCTCCCAGAACAGGGAGACTTCTTTAGTGCTAATGGTATGGAGAGAGATGAGTCACTAACCTCTCACGTAGTCAGAGCTCCTCCTCTCCATCCCTTCTGGCAGAGGTCTACTTCACTCCCTCACTACCCACCTGCTCTCTTGCTGGGCCTCCCCACCCCCACCGCCTCTCCCTTCCAATATTTCTCATCCACTACAGCAAGGTCAGGTCTTCTTGGAGCAGAAGTCATATTATCTTACAACTCTGCTCCAACATTTGCAGCAGTTCTTTGTTACCTACATGGGAAGCAGGGCCCAGCATTTTGCAATGGGTCAGTAAATGTTTAGCATCTGCTTTTTAATGAGTGAGCTCTGAGCACCATGGGAGCTATACAACGAGCTCTATGTCTGGTTCTGGGAGCTGAAAACAGACATATGAAAAGTTAAATAAGAAGGCTTCAGTTCCCATCGCTTTCCAGTTCCCCAGTCCTGCATATTTGACCGCCAGCTCTCACACTCATCTTGTTTCAAACAGAACTTACTCTCTTCTCCCCCAATCCATGTTCTCTATAGAATAGCCTCACTATCCATGTTCTCAAGACAAGACAGATACAAGCCAGGAATATGGGGACACATGGGGTCCAGAGATTTGGGCTTTGTAGTGCCCATCAACATCAGTTATCTACTTTCTCACTTTCTTAGTAGTGCTTAGAAACATAAAAAGTATAAGCATAAAAAAAATAAACATGGCATCTACCCACTGTTGTGAGCAGATAACCTAGAGGAGGAGACCTAGAGTTTGCAGGAACAAACTGTCCAGCGTCAACTCATACACACAAACTGTGGCTCACAAACCTAAGTCTCCAGGTCCTCCCCCAATCATCCAGCACAGGAAAAATGGACCAAGACATCTCCATGTAGCCTCACAATTCTCTTGGACTTATCTTCTACCAAATCTCAATCAATTCAGACACTAGAACAACCACAATTTGTGGGCACTTTATCCTTATAGAGCACTCTCCCAAACATCCCAAACTCTTCACGCAATATCTTGTTGTGCTTTAACCCTCACAACAAAATCACACGGTGTGTTCTCATCACCTTCATTTTACAGATGAGAAAATCATGTTGAAGGAATTCATATTCTTTTGGTGCAACAGACATATGTTTAAATTCTAACATGTGTCAGAAATTAAGGGTGAACATGTATTCATGAAGATCTTGGCTAATAGTGACTTAACAACCTGAGGAGACAGAAACCTAAGTGAATAATTTCCACATAATATGGTGTAATAATATGGTGTAATTATATGGTATATACATAATTATGGTATTCTGATAACAGAATATGCAGAAGTTACACCAAACGTGGAAAAATAACACCATTCGGCCCAACCCACAGATTCACGGAGATTCCAGGGAAGGGGGGTGAGAAGGGAAGAAACATGTCAACTAAACTAGAACTTGAATGAGTTGTTGGCTCACTGATAGGGAAACCAGAATCTGAATTTGGGTTTGTCGGACTCTCCAATTCATGTTTTTCCCCATGCTGTGACATGGTAGGTTTTCAATGGATATTCATTGAGTGACAGAAGAAATGAAGGAATAAATGAATATATTATGCGTCCCTCTATGGAGAGAATGGCTGAAATATCAGTCCAAACAGTAACTCTGGCTTCCAGACGCCCACCTTCTGACCAGCTGAGCTAACCAGCTAATGCAGCTTAGGGAATTCCAGGAAGGCTCCCTGGTTACAGGTAAGGGGATTCTCAACATTGGACGCCCTAATTCACTGCTACCACCTCTCAGAATTGGTTGGTAGGTCCTAGAGTTGAGGACTCCCCACTTCTTTCTACTCCGCTGCCTCAAAAACCTCTTGTTGTGTCCTGGGCTTTGCAGACAGTGGGAAATAAACTACAATAAGTAAGACCAGAGTCCCAGCTGCCACAGCAAAGATTCCCTCAGAATCCCACACTAAACCCCTTTGGCTCCAGATAACTCTGTGTAAGGAAAACGGATCCTCATTCTCCTACGCCTACCTCCTCTGAAATTCGGTTTCGGAAGGAGGAGAGCCAGGATCTCCAAGACTGGAAGATCAGAGCGGTGCGCCCACATCCTCAAGCCATTCCATGGGGCTGCCTCTCTCCTCCCACGGCCGCCGCTCCACCGGGTGTGCGGAGCAGATGCCTCCGTGCCAGCAGCCCCAGTTCTGTACTTCCTGCTTCGCAGCCCAAACCTCTGCTTCTGTCCTCCTATGCTTGGCGTACACATGCAGTAAGCTTGGAGCCTGTGTGTGCCTCCATTTCACAATTTAAAAACCCCAAATAAGAGACAGGTGGCGGGATTCTCCCAGAGAATTAAAAGAAAGACGTCAAGCCCACGCCGCCGTCTGAATCTGGCTACCAGTGAGCATCCCAGGGGTGGGTGGCTGGGGCTAAGGCTATGATTTCAGTAGTAAAAATGCAGAATCTACCCAAACCATAAAAAGTTGTTTTTATTCCTTGGTCCCAAATATTTCTACTCAGAATTTCCTCTTGGCTCTTCCCAATTCTTGAGACAAGTCAGACTCATTTTGAACAATTAACGGAACCAGTTTGTGGAGACGTGTCATCTCAATAAAATCACAATGGTTTCTTGAAGGAAGGCAATATGAAATGGACCTTACAAAGTCGCAGACTCCTTGGTACCATTATTTGCATCAGTTTGGGGCTCAAGAATCTTCATTGCCTGCTTGGGAATTAAGATTTAATGAATCAACTTCATGGTGGATTAAGATGGGCTTGCAAATTTTGCCACTGGGGCAAAAAATCACTGTTATTTTCCTTTCCTCTAAGGAAGTAGGGTTCATCTCATACCCTGGGGGTCAGCAGACATGTTTCTGAAAAGGCCCAGATAGTAAAAAATTTTAGCTTTTGTGGGCCATAAGAATTCTGCTGCAACTATTCAACTCAGCTGAGGTACCACAAAGGAAGTCACAGGCAATATGTAAATATATGAGCATAGCTAGGTTTCAATAAAACTTTACAAAAGCAGGCCTGTTTGTTCTACCATCATCTAAGTAACCTCTAAAGATATCAGAACCAGCATTAAACATTTTCCAGGTGATCGGTATACAATATATCTGGAAACCAATGTGTCTCAAATCTAATCAGCTTGCAAATTCCGAAGCCTGAAATTCTGTATATTCAAACAAGCTCCCAGGTGATACTGATGCTGTCAGTGGATGTTGCTTTAATTAGCAAAGATCTATTTCGGGATTCTTCACAAAACCCAATAATGGGGTAGAACATAGGAACTGGTGGGTACCAGCAGCCCACCAATCAGTTCAGTTCAGTCGCTCAGTCGTGTCCAACTCTTTGCGACCCCATGGACAGCAGCACACCAGGCTTCCCTATCCGTCACCAACTCCCAGAGTTCACTCAAACTCAAGTCCATCGAGATGGTGATGCCATCCAACCATCTCATCCTCCATTGCCCCCTTCTCCTCCTGTCTTCAATCTTCCCCAGCATCAGGGTCTTTTCCAGTGAGTCAGTTCCTCTCATAAAGTGGCCAAAGTATTGGAGTTTCAGCTTTAGCATCAGTCCTTTCACTGAATATTCAGGAATGATTTCCTTTAGGATGGACTGGTTGAATCTCCTTGCAGTCCAAGGGACTCTCAAGAGTCTTCTCCAACACCACAGTTCAAAAGCATCAATTCTTTGGCACTCAGCTTTCTTTATAGTTAAACTCTCACATCCATACATGACTACTGGAAAACCCATGGCTTTGACTAGACGGACCTTTGTTGGCAAAGTAATGTCTCTGCTTTTTAACATGCTGTCTATGTTGGTCATAGCTTTTCTTCCGAGGAGCAAGTGTCTTAATTTCATGGCTGCAGTCACCATCTGCAGTGGTTTTGGAGCCCAAAAAAATAAGGTCTCTCACTATTTCCATTGTTTCCCCATCTATTTGTCATGAAGTGATGGGACCAGATGCCATGGTCTTAGTTTTCTGAATGTTGAGTTTTAAGCCAACTTTTTTACTCTCTTTCACTTTCATCAAGCCCACCGATATCCACTCAGTTTCTCTATTTTGTTTGTTCTCCAAACAAAATAATACATGGATAATACTATGCTAAATATTATGCCAAAGCCAAAATAACTGACAGATACTCAGACCATGACTAAGAGGGTCTCACAATCTTTTGGAATGGGAGTGGTGGGGGGGCATGCAAGTGGAACCTTATACACATAAAAAAGTAATCAATACAAGAGACAGTGTGAATGTCTTTTGTAAGACAATGAGACATCAGTGAAAAACCCTGACAAATGCTGTGAATGTCTAGCAGGAAGACCCCAATCCTTCTTATCCATCATAAAGTGAAGAATGAGGGGCTCTGTAATCCAGGAAGCAGGAATTTTGAGTAAGCTCGGGATCAAGAGGAAATTCAGTGAACGGTTCCAGCCAGAAACATAATATGATTCCTTCAGCCCACAATAGCAGAATAAAAGAGTTGATGTAATATGAGAAAATTATAGAGTATGGAAACAATGGAAATAAGATTCTGTATAGCAGCCCTTGATCAACTCTTAAATCTACTCTTAAAAGCTACAAAGACTAAAGCCAAAACAATAGGTTGAGATCTTAGAAAACACTAACTCAGAGTGTTTCATGCATATATATTTTGAGGTCCCCCGATATTTCCCCCTGAAGGCTTATTGTTATGACACCTTAAATCTGCTTCACTTCCCTCATAGCTCAGTTGGTAAAGAATCTGCCTGCAATACAGGAGACCCCAGTTCAATTCCTGGGTCAGGAAGATCCGCTGGAGAAGGGATAGGCTACCCACTCCAGTATTCTCTGGCTTCCCTCATGGCTTAGCTGGTAAAGAATCCTCCTGCAATGCGGGAGACCTGGGTTTGATCCCTGGGTTGGGAAGATCCCCTGGAGAAGGGAATGGCTAACCATTCTGGTATTCTAGCCTGGAGAATTCCAAGGAGGACTCGCAAAGAGCTGGACACGACTGAGCAACTATCAAAAAAATAAACGAAAATCTGGTTCAGAAATGCAACCACACTGAGCAAGAGGGGCATCGGAAATGAGCATCTCCCAAAGCAAAGCCATCCATCCTGCCTGGAGCATGTTCCACACAGATGCTGGATCTCAAGGATGGTATCCAGATGTCTCAACCCAGCCAGTGAGCAGGCTGGCACCTCCCTCCTTTGCAACTCTATCTTTCACCACTCCTCCTCCCCAACCCTCTGCTCCTGGGTGATGGCTATTTCCTTCTTCCCCTCCACCTGCATGCTCAGTTCCATCCCTGTTTCCTGGTCATTCTGCATCCTTGTTGTCTAGGTCTGCTCCATCAATAATGAGTGACCCACACCTTTTTCTGTGTATCGAATGTCTGCCTGGCCTCCAAGCTCCACCCCCTCCAGAGTCAAGGCATTTATCCTCTGACCCGCCCAGCCATAATTGCTGCTCTCCTTCCTTCAACCTTTCATCACTCTCTCAACACATCCTCACCTGCTTGCAGTGAATTCTCTTCTGCGTTACTTCTCTCTGTTGTTAGCCATGAGCAGCTTAGGCTGGGTTATTTCTCATTTATACTTGAATCATTCCAAATCTCTTCCAGAGTCGCTTACATATCACAGTGGCTCAGTAAACAGTGTTATTATTTTATCAAGTAAAAATACTATGCAAAGTACTTGGATCCCATGAGGAAAAAAAAAAAAAAAAAAGGAGCATGTTGTCTAGCCCACCAGTTCTTTTTCAGATCACTGCAGTCTGCTCTCAGGTTCTGCTTTTCAGAATGTTTTTGGAGCCTGGTTCATCGGGAAATGTCTGAGTCAACTTGCCCACCTCCGGCGCATCTCACCCCACCCCACCCCCATCTCTGTACAGGGCTAGCCTCCTCCATGTCTATCGGGCTCCCCGCTGTCATGCAGTCACACACCCTCCATAGTTGTGGCTCCCTGATTAGATGCTGACCAAGATCTTGCCTTCTCTAAAATGATCCAGGCACAGTCCGGTTCCCAAATCTCCGACCCTCAGGTTTATTGCAGCAACACAATTAAAGAGTGTCATTTATCCCAACCGTAACCCATTCTGTGACTAAGCAGGCATCTCCAGGGTTTGCTCCTGTCACGGCCCCAACTTCCACCCACCCCACGCCTCCAGCACCCCCCATGCCATCTTCATGCCTCAGCACCCATGTCCCCCAGGACACATGAAACCAGGACTTCCCATCAGAGATGCTCATGAGAAACAGACCACTCTCAATGAGAAAAGGACGGCCTGCAGCTCGTGAAGGAGAGTCAAGCTACAGTTGGAAATACAAGCTTTTCCTTTAAAGGAGAAAGTAACTTTGGCAGCAGTGCTCTTCCAAGCTGCCCTCCAACAGTGTTGAAAGGACCATTTTGGGAGAGAGGGAAAGGGAGAAAGTGCGAGTGACAAATGGAAGCAGAAAATAGCCAAAGAGAGGGAGACAAAGGGAGAGGAGGCAGGACCGCAGGGAGAAGGCACAGGGGAGGAGCGGGGAGGCAGAGCAAGAGGATGGGGGTCAAAACAGGAGAAAAGGAGAAGGGTGCAGGGGCGGTGGTGGAGGGGCGGGGAAGGAGGGGAGGGCAGGCCGGCACCCCTGGGTCTCACAAACAGGGGCCCCCAGGTCTGTGGGAGTCCCGCCTGTCTCCCGCGGGAGCTCTGCCATCCAGAAGAGGACAGGCTCTCCACTAGCCTATTAGAGGCACTCAGCGCTGAGAAGTCTATGCCAGATCCCCTTGGCCCAATACAGACAACTGAACAGAATTCAGGGAATCTATCTCCAAAGGCACTTGTTGATCTTCTGCGCTGAGCCTTCATTAGAGATGCAAGATCTTTGAAGAGTCGGTGAGCAAACACCCAGAGTTTCTATTAATAACGCTCCTTTTCCCTCACAAGTGTTCCGGTTTAGATGCTAAATACTTGTTCTTACTAGGAGACACAGGAAGCTGAAACTTATTGAATCTTTAAACAGGTTGAAATACTTAGTCTCATCATTTTGAGAAAAGGAGGAAGTCTGCACTGGTCACCAGAAGAGACCAGCAGGGTTGAATGAATCCAAAGTCCTTGAGATAATTCTCGGCACAATACTATGATGGGAAGAGTGGGGAAGCACACAGACAAGGTGCTCAAGCCAAAGCTATTTATAGCACATCTTGGATATTGAAATAATAATTTCTAGAAATAGTCATTAAGATTGGGTGGCAGGGGAAGAAAAGACCACAATGATGAGTACTTTTACCCTTCTGAGAGGTAAAATGGAATGAATCACAGATAAATAATGTTTGAGGAGTCAAATGGAACACAGAAACTCTGCAATCACCTCTGGTTAGTGGTTAAATGCAGCTGTGGATTATTCATTCTGAAATGTACACCATGAAGGCTCAAGTTAAAGACCACTTAGCTCTCCAGTATGAAGAATCTATTGGAAGGAGGAAAGGAAGGAATGAAGGATGGAAGGGAATTGGTTTCAGGGCAATCTATGGGAGGAAAGGGACCCAAGTTATTTTGTCACCACAAGTAGGCTAAGGAATAATGGGGGAAGGTGGGCAGTTTCCTAGACAATAAACAGAAAGGAATGTGTAATCCCAGGAGCATTGTTAGTGAGAAGAAATCTCCTGGGGAATGTGAGGAAACAGTACTTTACCCTCCTGACCTTCATCCTTTATCCCAAGGATTCTCCACATTATTTACTCAATAGTGCATTCATTCAACAAGTGTCATAGAAGCTGCGAGTTAGATGTAAGTCTAAGTCAAGGCACTGGGTCCTCAGTGAGCATCTTCCACGTGCCAGAAGCCACACTAGATGCTAGGGATACAGGCATGAAGGAGATGTTCTCTGCCTTTGGTGACCTATGGACTGAGAGGGTCTCAGGTGCATGAAATTACTACACACCTAGTTTAGTTGGTAGGATTTAAGTCTGCTAACAGATGACCTGAGAAGTCTCCTTCAGACCAAAATTCACCTACAGCTGACCACCTGGACCTGTGCTAGTGCTTTTGGTCTCCTCATGACGCTTTGCAGTATATCATGCTTCTTTTTTTACTTTGAGACCAGGAGCTAAGTGGCCCACTTATCTGCAATTAGCATCCCTGGCTAGGTTTTCTTGTACTTTTAAATTTCCCAGACCTTATTGTAGGGCTCTGGTTCTCTTATCCTGGTTTTAATAGTTCTATTAAGTTTTTTTTTTTTTCCCTGAACCACATCAAATTATTGCTGGAAGCAGGAAATTGATTTAATTTTTTTCTAAATGGAATTGTACTATTAGAAGAGACCTAGACTGATCCAGGAAACCCAGAGATTCTGGTGGGTCCTGTAAAAACAGGGGAGACCTAGAGATCCTGGGTCACTCAGAGCTGGGGGTCCAGGATGCCCTAGGATGAACATTTACTCTGGGTTGGCCACAACCGGATCCTTGAAGTGCAAAGAGGAAATGGACATTCAACACCAGGTTCTAGGATACAGGGCTTCCCAGGTGGCTCAGTGGCAAAGAATTCACCTGCCAGTGTAGGAAGTGTGGGTTCAATCCCTGGTCCAAAGATCTCCTGGAGAAGGAAATGGCAACCCACTCCAGTATTCTTGCCTGGAAAACCCCATGAACAGAGGTGTCCAGTGGGCTACAGTCCATGGAGTCACAAAAGAGTCAGACACAACTTAGCAACTGAACAACAAGGACAGAACCCAAGGTTCGCCCGTCTCCATGACACCGACCAGGGTAAGTGAGGGGCTCGGGGGGTGCCACAGTCACCCCCAGTCTCCTGTGGTTACACAGCATCAGTGACCAGCCCTACTTACATCCATGGGTGCAGAGCATTCTCTGAGGGACAGGATCCTCAGGAAGGGCTGGCCTCTGCTTCTCTTCAATTATTGCAGCTTCTTTGCATCAAGTCACAGCCTTGGAACTTTCTAGAGCATTGAACCCCCGACCAGTTGTGGATCTCCTTTTAGGAAGGGGGAGAAAAGGGGAAGCAATGCTTTGTTACAAACTTTTTCTTCATTCACATTTTCTTTCCTGCTTGACATGTCTGTCCACCACTATTAAACAGAAACCTCCCAGCGGCCCCAGGCTCTGAAGGAATTTGACAGATCCTCAGAGATTTTGTTTATAGGGGTTACACAATTGATATTTATCAATTTAGAAATTAAAAACTGTGAATTTTAAATTTATACTTATTTCATTAAAATATAATTGTATGTTAATACATATAATAATTTTTTATAAAAATTTTTCAGAAAAATTTTAGTGAGATTTCAAAAAAATTTCAAAAAAATACTTAGTGAGAAGACTAACACTGTTTAATATTTTTAAAATCTCTTTGATATCTAACTTAATCAAATAGATCCTCTTATCTGCTTCTAGATTCAGTTTGTTACAATAATAACGCAAGTTGTTTAACCTCTGGAAAGCTCCACCATACACCTGTGGGAGAATAAGAGTGAAAAAAAAGCAAATCCTAATGTTATTTTGAGAATAGTTTTGATCTCTGTGGATCCCCTAAAATGGTCTCACAAACTTGCAGGGACCCCCAGAGCTCCCTGGAATAACTGCTCAATATTCCACTTCAGACTATTAGTCCCTTCTTCAGGTACAGCTAGTTATCAGTTGACTGAGTAATTTTCTAGAACCAGCCTACATGTATGTAAAACTATATGGATGTACAGTGTTTTTAATTTAAAAAATCAAGGTTTAGTGTCCTGTACATTTCACTTTGGGCTTTCTGTTTACATGTTGGGGGTAGTTGCATTTTTTTTTCATTTATCTTTATCAGTTGGAGGCCAATTACTTTGCAATATGGTAGTGGGTCCTGTCATACACTGACATGAATCAGCCATGGATTTACATGTATTCCCCATCCCGATCCCCCCTCCCACCTCCCTCTCTACCCAATCCCTCTGAGTCTTCCCAGCGCACCAGGCCAGAGCACTTGTCTCGTGCATCCAACCTGGGCTGGTGATCTGTTTCACTATAGATAATATACATGTTTCAATGCTGTTCTCTCAAAACATCCCACCCTCGCCTTCTCCCACAGAGTCCAAAAGTCTGTTCTGTACATCTGTGTCTCTTTTTCTGTTTTGCATATAGGGTTATCGTTATCATCTTTCTAAATTCCATATATATGTGTTAGTATGCTGTAATGTTCTTTATCTTTCTGGCTTACTTCACTCTATAATAGCTCCAGTTTCATCCATCTCATTAGAACTGATTCAAATGAATTCTTTTTAATGGCTGAGTAATATTCCATGGTGTATATGTACCACAGCTTCCTTATCCATTCGTCTGCTCATGGGCATCTAGGTTGCTTCCGTGTCCTGGCTATTATAAACAGTGCTGCGGTGAACATTGGGGTGCACGTGTCTCTTTCAGATCTGGTTTCCTTACTGTGTATGCCCAGAAGTGGGATTGCTGGGTCATATGGCAGTTCTATTTCCAGTTTTTTAAGGAATCTCCACACTCTTCTCCATAGCGGCAGTACTAGTTTGCATGCCCACCAACAGTGTAAGAGGGTTCCCTTTTCTCCACACCCTCTCCAGCATTTATTGCTTATAGACTTTTGGATAGCAGCCATCCTGACTGGCGTGTAATGGTACCTCATTGTGGTTTTGATTTGCATTTCTCTGATAATGAGTGATGTTGAGCATCTTTTCATGTGTTTGTTAGCCATCTGTATGTCTTCTTTGGAGAAATGTCTGTTTAGTTCTTTGGTCCATTTTTTGATTGGGTCATTTATTTTTCTGGAATTGAGCTGCAGGAGTTGCTTGTATATTTTTGAGATTAGTCCTTTGTTGCTTCATTTGCTATTATTTTCTCCCAATCTGAGGGCTGTCTTTTCACCTTGCTTACAGTTTCCTTTGTTGTGCAAAAGCTTTTAAGTTTAATTAGGTCCCACTTGTTTATTTTTGTTTTTATTTCCAATATTCTGGGAAGTGGGTCATAGAGGATCCTGCTGTGATTTATGTCAGAGAGTGTTTTGCCCATGTTCTCCTCTAGGAGTTTTATAGTTTCTGGTCTTACATTTAGATCTTTAATCCATTTTGAGTTTATTCTTGTGTATGGTGTTAGAAAGTGTTCTAGTTTCATTCTTTTATAAGTGTTGACCAGTTTTCCCAGCACCACTTGTTAAAGAGGTTGTCTTTTTTCCATTGTATATCCTTGCCTCCTTTGTCGAAGATAAGGTGTTCATAGGTTCATGGATTTATCTCTGGGCTTTCTATTCTGTTCCATTGATCTATATTTCTGTCTTTGTGCCAGTACCATACTGTCTTGATGACTGTGGCTTTGTAGTAGAGCCTGAAGTCAGGCAGGTTGATTCCTCCAGTTCCATTCTTCTTTCTCAAGATTACTTTTGCTATTTGAGGTTTTTTGTATTTCCATACAAATTGTGAAATTATTTGTTTTAGTTCTGTGAAAAATACTGTTGGTAGCTTAATAGGGATTGCATTGAATCTATAGATTGCTTTGGGTAGAATAGCCATTTTGACAATATTGATTCTTCCAATCCATGAACACAGCATGTTTCTCCATCTGTTTGTGTCCTCTTTGATATTTTAGCATATGTAGTTATGTCATTCCTTTCTAAAGATTTGTTGTTTTCCACTGAATGGATATAACCATATATAACTACATAAGTGCTGCGGTTTCCAAGTGAGTTGATGAACAGCTACCAGAAGTTGGCAGCTTCTTCACTGAAAGATCTAGAACTTAAAGGGAATAAAGTGGCCACACAGATCAAGAATGCATGTCACATATGTTAGAATAGCTTTCCTGCAGCTTCTAGTTTCCCAGAAAGACATGCAGCTGAAGCCTTCAAAATTTGAGAAAATATTCAAACTCTTGCTCTACTACTGTCCTTTTCTAGTTGGGGTTTGTCTCACTATTTCAGAAGAAACTTGTACTAACATCTCTGCACCTACCTGTACAGGAATGTTTACAAACATCAACCTCTCAAAGCATACTCACTGTCATCACTGTCAGGTCATCATGGGGGAAGCGCCAAGTGTCCCCAGGTATTTTATTTTATTTTATTTGGCCACACCATGCAGCATGTGAGATCTTAGTTTCCTGACCAGGAATCAAACCTAAGCCTCCTGCAGTGGAATCACAGAGTCTCAACCACTGGACCTCCAGGGAAGTCCCCCAAACAATCTTTCTGGAAACTAGTTCCCTGTGGCACTAAAGTGGCAAAGGCTAACCCTGTTAGATCACAATTTTCCTGACACAGAAAATGCATCACCTAAAGGAAGCCCTCACCTCATATGGCTAATTTGGTCTAATTACATTGAAGGATTCAAAGGCTAAAATGTATGCAGACAGGAGTTTACTAACCCAATATTGTAAAAACATAAAATTAAAATTCTTCAGAAGATCACCCCTCAGCTACATGCAAAGGAGAATAGCAGGATACCAAAACCAATATATTATTAGTTTTGGATTATTTACCTTATTTTAAGGTAAAATGCCTTATTATAAGGTAAGATTATTTACCTTATTTTATTAGTATTTGATTAGATCAATACTAAAATTAATTGGTTGTTTCCATTTATAGATTATTGTTTTTTAAATAGATTAATAATTTAATATCATCTTAGCCAATAGTATTTCTAGCTCCTAGTATATAGCAGGGACTTCAAGTGTTATAGATGAAGAAATTGTGTTCCTTGGCCTTGATGAAGAAGATATAGTGGACATTATAAGATCTGATACATATATAACTATATATATATATATTTGTGTTGGTGACATAATAAGATAGAAAAGAACAAGATGCTAAAAGAAGGAGAAATCAAGACAGTGGAGTGTTCAGGGAAGACTTGAAGGAGGAAGGAGTCATCATTTGAACTGACTCGAAATATAACTAGGATTTTGTAAAAAAATAAAAAGTAAAAAGTAAAAAGCCTAAGAAAAAGGAACAATTTGAAAATGCAAGTTATGTGGCTGGAGGACAGGAACAGCACAATAATTGAAGCTAGAGCTGGAAGATGGCTGAGGCTATAGATGCTAACAAGAGGTGAGCATGTGTGACCCAGAAAGAGTTTTGGAAGAGAGGGATGGCAGGGTGAGGGAGGCTCTATCCGGCTTAACCTGGCATGTGGGGTGCTTTATAGGGGATAGCGGAACAGAGTGGCCAATGGGAGCCTGACCTAGAACAATGATATCAGGAAGGGGAAAGAAATAATATGGAGGAATGGTAATAATCACAATAAGAGGACTGAGCATCAGTCAGCAACTAGTTACAGCAGGAAGAAGGAAGGAGTCAAGGACTCCTGCACATGTCCAGTCTGCAGGTGACCAAGAGCACATCACTACATGTAATGAAACCTGGGAAAACTGGAAGAGGACTTGGTTCAAAAGGGATGATTGTGAGTTTCAGTTTGAACATAAAGAATTTTATTTCCTTTCCATAGAAACAGGCAAATACATCAAGCAGAAGAGTCGAAATCTGGGTCCAGCATTTGAGAGTTTGATTCCATCAACAGATGAGTGGATAAAGAACATATGTATATAAGCAGAATGGAATGATGTAGTAGACAGCATCACTGACTCAATAGACATGAATCTGAGCAAACTCCAGGAGATAGTGAAGGACAGAGAAGCCTGGTGTGCTGCACCCATGGGGTGGCAAAGAGTTGAGCAACAACAAGAATGGAATACTAACACTGTGTTCAGTCATTAAAAAAAATTTTTTTGCCATTTGCAGCAACATAGACATACTTGGAGAGCATTAAGTGAATTGTCGGACAGAGAAAGACAAATACTGCAAGGTGTCGCTTGTATGTGGAATCTAAAAAGTGAAACTAGTGAACATAAGAAAAAAGCAGACTCACAGGTATAGAGAACAAACTTGTAATTACTGGTGGGGAGGACATAGGGGCCGGGGATTAAGAGGTACAAATTATTAGGTATAAAATAATCTGGGCCTCCCAGATGGCTTAGTGGTAAAGAATTCACCTGCCAATGCAAGAAACAAGAGATTGATCCCTGCGTCAGGAAGATACACTGGAGAAGGAAATGGCAACCCACTCCAGTACTCTTGCCTGGGAAATCCCATGGATGGAGGAGCCTGGTGGGCTACAGTCCATGGGTTGCAAAAGAATCGGAAATGGCTGAGCAACTAAACAATAACATAAAATAAGCTACAGGGATATACTGTATAACATGGGAAATATTGCCAATATTTTTATAATAACTATAAATGGACCATAATATTTAAAGATTGTGAATTACTATTGTATACCTATAACTTGTACAATATTGTGCATCATCTAGACCTCAGTTTAAATAAACAAATGAGAGAGTTTGATGTTATAGGTTCATATTTGAACATCAAGTACATAAAGGCAATAATGGAAGTCTGAGGCAGATGGAATGGTCTGGGAAGGAGGAAGAGAAGAAAACTGAAGACAGAGCCCTGGGGCTCATCTGCACTGAGATGGAAGAGTGCCTCCCCTACCGCCCTCCAGTAACAGTCAAGGCGACTTGACCAACAGCTCCTCTTCACAAAACATCAGGGCTCCCTGATCTAACCCAGCTCCCCTAGTTCACAGATAAGGAAAACCCAGGCCCAGATGGTTAACTGATGTATCCAAAGCCTCACAGATGCTTGTCAGCAAGACTGAGACAAGATGGACTAAGTGACTGTTAGGAATCAATCTCGCCTTACCACTGGATAGTTGTGTGCACACCACCCAACACGCTTGGATTCAGAGAGCCTGGGAGCAAACCAGAAGCTTCGTCCACCTCTGCCCCCCAGTCCACTCTGCAATGGTGCCCTACCACATAATCAGCGCAGGGCTCAGACCACCTCTGACTCATCTTGTTGTCTCCATCGCACCACTGTCTCTGCCGCCAGCATCATCACAGCATAGAAAAACCAGATTATTTTCCTCCTCTGCATATGCACATGACCACAGACTCTGGAGTTGTAAGAACTAAAGAATTCATCTAGTATTAGCATAACCTCTGTGCAAACAGACCGGAAGTGGTTCAATACCAGAGACCAGTCAGTAGTAGACCCCTGATGAAAATTCCAAACTCTTTTTCTTTCCATTACACTACCAACCTTAAGTGCAAGAGACTTATTTTTTAAATATTCATTTGTTTCTTTGGCTGCACCAGATCCTAGTTGAGGCACATGAACCTTTAGTTGCATCATGTGGGATCTAGCTCCCTGGCCAAGGATCAAACCCAGGCCCCCAGCATTGGGAGCATAGTCTTAGCCACTGGAGCACCAAGGAAGTCTCAAGAGACTTATTTTTAAGACAAATTTCTTGTCTCCAATCTCTTGAAGTGTGTCCTATGTAACCATTTCCCCTCAAGATGCTTCTTTAAAAATAGAAAGAGAGCTCCATGATCCAAAAGTTTGTTAAGTGTTATAAGCCACATCTCTCTCAGAAGGTCAAAATGCTCATTTCCATATTATAGACCTTGGGACATCCTTGCAGTAAACAAACCTGCTTAATTCTCTAAGAATAGTTCCCAAACTTATTACGCCACAGAACTCTGACCCTTGCCCTCCCCTATTGTTTTCTATTTAAAAACCCACAAGTTTCCAAGGATTGTACTTTGGGAAGTACCACATTTGTCCAATTAGCAAGATTTCCTTCGTTAGGTCCCGACAGAAGTGCCCATCCTGAGAGGTTCTCCCTGTGGGAACCCAGCTGGGGAGGGATGAGAGACAGAGAAGGAAAAGGAAGCAACCACATGAGCCCAGCCTCGTCCAGGGCCATCCGCTCTGCCGACATCAAAGGGCATCTGAAAAACGTGGACTCAGGATCCTGGTTAGGAGCTTAAGGCAGTTTTCTCCGGCCTGAAGTTCTTGTGGGAAGATGGGTCTCTAGGTTCTCATACACACCACATCAAGCACATCAGGCGCTTCTACCCCACCACTAGTAGCAGTGGTGTCTCACTGGTGTCCTTCAGGTCACCCACGGCAGCCCCACCTTGTCCTGCCTCCTTCTGCCATCCTTGTCCAAACCTGGTCACTGCACACCTAGAGGACTGAGGAGAGCCTTTGGATGACTCTCCCTGGCTTAACTTCTCCCCTGCGATTTCCCTGACATGCTGCAGTCACATTAATCTTAAACAACACTGCACTTGCTATAAGATAAAAGAAAATGTTCAGAATTCCACAACATCTGAAGCTCCCCTTGATGTAATAAAACACATCTATGCGACGCTCTTTCCTCCATGCTCCCCAGCACAAATTCCCACCATCCCAGGCTCGCGTCCCCACTGTTCCAAGCCAGCTGATCCTAAGCAGTCTGACGGCCAAGCCTCTGCTTTCCCTGTTCTTTGCTTCCTGTCTGTCTAATTCCATCCAATTCTTACTGCACTTCTAGCATCCAGCTCCAGTCCCCTTGCAATACAACCCCTTCCCTGCGTTTCAGTGTTTGCAGACACTGAGCAGCTAGCCGCACATTTCCTTTACTGTTTCCTGAATTTTCTAGCTGATAATAAACTCAGGAAGAGAAAAGACTGTGCCTTATGACATTCAAGTCACTTAGTCAGTACTCAAAAAATTTTTTTTGCTTAATAAAGGAATAAATCCATGTTGATCTCAGAAGCACGAGTTAAGCAGAACTCCTGGAAAATGCCTACAACACTGTAGGAAAATGAGCCCCTTTCTGGGCCTCAAAGGCATTTACACTTTTCTATTGATCTTAGTTTTAGGAAAGGAGAAGAAGATTGATTCTATCTCATCATGGGGCACCTGGCGAGTTTTCATTCTTTTTTTTTTATAGACAGAGCTATGCTTTCTGCCCCTTCTCATAGGCTCCTTGCCATGTTGGCCTCCAGGAGAGAGTCTAGACTGAGTACATTAAGTGATATTTAAACATGTATCTCTAAATTTTCCAAGGGTCTGGCCAAAAGAATGTTCTTTCCAAGAACATATTCTCTATTGACAATTGTTCCTTCTTTCATTCATTCTTTGAATTTAGTGAGTCCTTGAGATACAAGGATGGATAAAAAACAATCATGGGCCATGAAGTACCCACAGTCAAATGCAGTTTTACTCTAAATGGAGGCAAAGGAACGCCTGCAACAGAATCAGTCACCTGAGGGAGGTTGCTAAAAACACAGGTTCCCTGGACACCGTGCAGAAAATGTTTCATCTATCAAGTATGAAGGGCTTCCGCAGTGGCTCAGTGGTAAAGAATCTGCCTGCAATGCAGGAGATGCAGGTTCAATCCCTGGGTCAGGAAGGCATGGCCACCCACTCCAGTATTCTCACCTGGAGAATACCATGGACAGAGGAGTCCAGCGAGCTACATAGTCCATAGAGTCACACAGAGTCAGACACAACTGAAGGGACTTAGCATGCATGTATCTCAAGTTTTGAGTGGAGCCTGGGCTCTGCATTTTTAGGAAGCACTGCAGATGATTCTGATGCATACTGAAGTTTGAGGCTCACTGGCTCAACAGAAAAAACAAGGGTATCAGGAGATAACCATAAAACAGGGATGCCTACTTGCAAAGAAAGTGAGCTCCACAGGTTCAAGAAGAGTAACCAAGTAGTGGTAAAAAGTGAGGCGCATCAGTGAGAAAGACCTTGGTTCCAATTCTTATTCTGCTACTTATTAGTATTTGCTATGTGAGTGAGCCTCTCTGAGTGTCTTGTGTTCTCATATATAACATAGGAAAGATACCCACTTCACACAATTACAAGGTTTCAATGAGATAATGTATATAAAGTGCTTAATATAAATCTTGGTATAAAATAAGCACACTCACTGCTAAGTTGTCATAATGTTTTTGATTATTAGTAAAATTTAAAGAGGACAGATCAGAAAGGCTTTCCTGGAAAAAAAAAAATGTAGCTTGAATTTACTTTTAGAGCAGAGTTTCTCCAAGTGCAAATATATTCTTTCAGACCATGACATTTGTAGAATTTTTTAAATTTTATATCTTCGATTCTATAATTTGGAACTTTTAATGCCACTAGTAACAAAGTGATTTCAGGGCCTGCCTTTTTGTTTGTGTTTATGATTGTCCAAATGCCAAATGAAAAGCAGATTAAGTCAAGAACCAGTCTAGGAACAGAGGAAATGGTGGGAGAATTGAGTCATCGGGTGGCACAGGGCAGTTTAATCTGCTCTGCCATTGCGGTCAGTGCCACGTTCATGTAGTGAGCAGATGCGTGACATGAACTCTGCCTCTGCGTGCCAGTGCCTACACGTTTATAAGCAGAAACCTGAAGCATAAACACAGAAAGTACAACGGCTCTGTCACTGATTCTAGTAATAATTAGATTAGATAGCAATTTCTTTATCATCCCCATGCTAACCCTATCTTCAAGAGAATAGACAATTTAACAAATATCTAATGATACCAAATTAAAATTAACATTTGACCACTGCCTACCGGCAGAGACTTGATTAAGTAAATATGAGATCTGATTTTCCCAAATGCATAAACCCTTGAGGTTATTAATAACAATATGTTTAACACACTTACTCTAATAAGTGTTTTCTGCATAAGCATTAATTACGTTTAAGCAACAGTCCCAAATTAAACATAGACCAGGCCTTGAGGCTACATGTGTCCACTCTATCTTTAAACCCCACACTAGTGGTTAGTTTCAACAAACCACATCATCTCATGCATTAAAATAACATTCTATTATTTTATTGAGTTTATAGCTATATTTGACTTCACTTAAAACTTTGCTTCAGCTTTATAGTTGCAGAAAAACTAAAGAATAAGAGATGTTGTATATTATGATTTATAAGAAACATCCATCTGGTCATTCAGAAGACCAAAACAAATTTCTCATATATATTTGGTCTTCATCCACAGATCCAGGCTCACAGACTCCCCAAACCCTTGGAATTTCCTAAGTGACAAGAGCCATAATGGTGCCTTTGGTTACATTAATTAGCTGATTCTAGGACCTCACCTAAGGATGGGAGCTGGTTGCCAGGGAAACCAAACTTGTGATTAGAGGGGTGGAACTTTCAGTCCCATCTCCACTGATCACTGGGTAGAAGAGAGGCTGGAGTTTGAATCGATCTCCGATAGCCATGATTTAATCAGTCATGCCTGTGGTATGCGGCCTCCATGAAAACCCAAAAGGACAGGGTTCAGACAGATTCCAAGCTGAAGAACACATAGAGATTTGGGGATAGTGACACCTAGTGAGGGCATAAATGCTCCTCCCCTTCCCATACCTCGCCCTATGCATCTCTTCATCTGCCTGTGACTAACATATCCTTTCGTGATAAATGTCATCTAGTAAATAAAGTGTTTCTCTGAGTTTTGTGAGCCACTCTAGCAAGTTAATCAAATCTGAGGAGGGGGTCTTGCAGCCTCTAATTTGTAACCAGTAGGTCAGAAGCACAGGAAACAGCCTGAGCTTACAACTGGCCTCTAAAGTGAGGCATAGTAAGGAGGTGGGGGCAAGACACTGAACCCTTGACCTGTGGCATCTGATGCTATCTCTAAGGAGATAATGTCAGAATTCATTTAAATCGTAGGACATCCAGCTGGTGTCCAGAGAATTGTCTGATGCCCTATGGGAAGCCCTCCCCATCCACACACAACATGTACATGGGAACTGAGTCCAGGAACCTAATTTAAGTGTATACCTAGCTTTATGTCTGTATATGTTTTGCTGTTGTTCAATCGCTAAGTAATGTCCAACTCTTTGCAACCCCATGAAATGCAGCATGCCGGGCTTCCCCGTCCTTCACTATCTCCCAGAGTTTGCTCAAACTCACA
Organism: Odocoileus virginianus; assembly: GCF_023699985.2. Lineage (NCBI taxonomy): Eukaryota > Metazoa > Chordata > Mammalia > Artiodactyla > Cervidae > Odocoileus > Odocoileus virginianus. The sequence continues at coordinate 19,913,930 of NC_069678.1, read as the reverse complement.
GCCATTTCATTGGTGATGCCATCCAACCATCTCATCCTCCATTGCCCCCTTCTCCTCCTGTCTTCAATCTTTCCCAGCATCAGGGTCTTTTCCAATGAGTCAGTTCTTCACATCAGGTGGCCAAAATATTGAGGCTTCAGCTTCAGCATCAGTCCTTCCAATGAATATTCAGGGTTGATTTCCGTTAGGACTGACTGGTTTGATCTCCTTGCAGTCCAAGGGACTCTCAAGAGTCTTCTCCATCACCACATTTTGGAAGCATAAGTTCTTCAGCACTCAACCTTCCTCTTACATCCAAACTTGACTACTGGAAAAACCATAACTTTGGCTATACATATCTTTGTCAGCAAAGTGATATCTCTGCTTTTAATGCACTAAGTTTGTCATAACTTTTCGTGTTTTAATAGTGTTCAAATAATTGATCATCCTAAGAAGCTGAAAAAAAATTCTCTATATAAACAGGTGCATATGTTGTTCAGGTGTTAGTAATTAGATGATCTGAGGGAAATTTTTTAGACTGCTAAGTCTGTTCTGTGGCCCTGCCTTTCCAGCAAGGGAAGCAGCAGAGGATGTGCTCCTTCCCAGCAATCCCACTGCTGGGCATATACACCGAGGAAACCAGAACTGAAAGAGACACATGTACCCCAGTGTTCACTGAAGCACTGTTTTCAGTAGCTAGGACATGGAAGCAACCTAGATGTCCATCAGCAGATGAATGGATAAGGAAGTTGTGGTATGTATACACAACGGACTATTACTCAGCTATGAAAAGGAATGCATTTGAGTCAGTTCTGATGAGGCAGATGAACCTGGAGCCTATTATACAGAGCAAAATAAGTCAGAAAGAGAAAGAAAAATACTGTATATTAACGCATATATATGGAATTTAGAAAGATGGTACTGGCAATCCCACATGCAGGGCAGCAAAGGAGACAGATGTAATGAACAGACTCTTGGACTCAGTGGAGAAGGTGAGAGTGGGATGATGTGAGAGAATAGCTTTGAAATATGTACATTACCATATGTAAAATAGATTACCAGGGTGATGCATGAAGCAGGGTTCCCAAAGTCAGTGCTCTGGGACAACCCAGAGGGATGGGGTGGGGAGGGACGTGGGAGGGGTTTCAGGATGCGGGGACACATGTATACCTGTGATTGATTCATGTTAATGTATGGCAAAACCCATCACAATATTGTAATTATCCTCCAATTAAAATAAATTAATTTTTAAAAAGAGAAAAAACAGAAACCCATGACTAAAAGCATCCCTGCAGGATGGCTGGTTCCTACATCTTCAGCGCTGTCTCATTACCTTCCCAGTGGCCCCTATATCGGCATCAGAAAGCTACTATGGTAGGGGGAAGGAGGGGGGAAATAGTACATCTTTGAATGTGGAACACCATTTACCTTGCGCTTAAGACCATTTACCTGGCCTTAAGAAGTGTGGTTAGTGGTGAGGGTGGGGATTATTAAATTCTAATTAAAGGAAATCACATGGATCTAGATATCCTGTTGCTTTGTCACCACTCTCACCTAATCTTCATTTATTCACTAGAAAGTATATTTAGCACCCCATGATCAGTGAGTGGATTATTTTCCCCCAATACATATTACTGAATCATGCAGTGGTAACTATTGGGTTGGCCAATAGTTAGTTTTGGCTTTTCTGTAACATCTTACAGAAAAATCCTGAATGAACTTTTTGACCAACCCAATATAATAATTTTCTCATTATAAGGATGGATTTGAACATATTTATGAAGAATTGATGCTTCTGAACTATGGTGTTGGAGAAGACTCTTGAGATTCCCTTGGACTGCAAGGAGATCCAACCAGTCCATCCTAAAGGAGATCAGTCCTGGGTGTTCATTGGAAGGACTGATGTTGAAGCTGAAACTGCCAGTACTTTGGCCACCTCATGCGAAGAGTTGACTCACTGGAAAAGACCCTGATGCTGGGAGGGATTGGGGGCAGGAGAAGGGGACGACAGAGGATGAGATGGCTGGATGGCATCACTGACTCGATGGGCATGAGTTTGGGTAAACTCTGGGAGCTGGTGATGGACAGGGAGGCCTGGCGTGCTGCGGTTCATGGGGTCGCAAAGAGTCGGACACGACTGAGAGACTGAACTGAACTGATAAAGAGCATTAGAGTACTTCTCCTAGGAGCTCCGAGGAATGGTAGCCCAATAGATTTGGGAGCAAGCTGTGGCTGACAATAGCTTCTGTTCCTACAAAGGGCTGGATTCAGACACTTAGAGGACCCAAGCACTGAAAATATTATAACACCTTCCCCACTCCCACCTCACCAAGTACTCTGTTATAAAAATAACACTAAATGTAACATGAAGTAATAAGAACATTCAGTAAATTTCTGATTTTTTCATTATGATTGTTTCAATACTTTTTTGGAAACCAAATTTCTATTTATTTCTAAAAGAATTTGGAAGTGCCTCTGCTAGTGCCTTAAACACCTTCATGTAAAGCAGCATTGTAAGTGAATCCAGGGTCCTCAGTTACATCATTTCACTTGAAACTAGGGCTCATTTGTTGCATCTAGTCTGCTGATAACAAAAATGGAATCTTTTTTTGTGCTGAACTCTTTTCTTCCTATGTACTGCCCAAGAACTTCTTCACCAGCCTTCTCTTTGCCCTAACCTACCCAACTCAAATAAAGACTTAGATCTAAAAATCTGAAATTCCTTTCAATATCCATACTACTTAGTAAATTAGGGCTAGAAATTAGAGACCTGCCCTATTTAAAGCAATGTTCCTTTTTTTTCTCTCCCACGTTCTTCTGCCCAAGGCAAGAAGGAACTGGATGTAGGATCACCAGGAAATGCAGAGTCATTGAAGTTTACATATGCATATAGGATAACAGTAGCCATCCTGAGATCTTTGACAAAACATGTTTTGTAAATGTTGGCAACTACTTGTCAGTAGGAAAATGAAAGCAAGGAGGACCTGGGAACCTAGAGGTGGCACTTCCTATAGCTAAGCAAAAGGCACAACACAGCTCCCTTTTCCTAGGGGGCATGAGGCTCCTATGGATCTAGGAGGGGGGAAGAAGTTAGCACCCTAAGTCATGAAAATGAAAGAGGTGAGTAAACATCACAGAGTTGTGAAAGGAAAACAATGGGAAGAGCATCAATCATCTTCTATCCGGCAAAAGCCAAGTTCTGTCACCAGAAACACAGCAAAAGGATGAGAAAGTAACTTTTCACACTCCTCTGAGGTATCCACATAAGTCTAGAATTTACATCTTAGCTTGACATTCAAGCTTGACATCTCTTTGGTAATGAATGGCTGACCAAAATGCTTAGAAAACTCTTCACCTCCAAACATAGTATTAAGTAACAGTTAATTTACTCTTCACATAACACTAATTAATCAAGTGAGAATTTTTAGGGAAAAGTAAAAGGAAAACACTTCTATTATCAGAGGTATGAACACACCAATGAGGAAAGAAGCATGATGAGGAAGACATCAGCTCTGCCCATGGTCAAACCAAGAGAAACCAAATCTGGAGCTGTACCCTGAAACCTAGAATGACAATCATCAGCCTCTGGAAATAACCACTTTCTGTTTATTGCTTAAAGGAAAATAGCCCTGTGTGCATTATATACCCAATACCCACTCCAGTATCCTGGCTTGGAGAATTCCATGGACCATACAGGCCATGGCGTCACAAAGAGTCTGACATGACTGAGCGACTTTCACGTCACACTCACACAAAGTATTCAGATGTCAGCTTACATATTACTCCACGTTCGTGCTCATGAAGACTTTACTGCCTTCAATCATCACAACTAAAAGAAGCAGGATCTGAACCCAGCACTTCTGATAGCAGTCTCAGTGCTTACACGATTTCTCCATGACCTGCTCTCTTGAGGTTCTGATCTTACAGAATAATTCAGTAATAAAAAATTTTTGAGCCCCATTAAATCCACAAAAAGGACAATAAGTGAGGCTTCAATTACTCCCCTCTAAGAATTTTTCCAACAACAAATAAGCACTATGTGAGTCATGTAGTAAGTCTTTAATATGCTATATATTGATAACTCAGTAAATATTTATGGGTTTTTCTCTAAAATGAGTTATTGAGGTCACCAAAGACATGACCCTTGCTAGACTCAGTGATATGACCAAAAGAACTAGGGATTCCAAGAAATAAGATCTGAGTTGGCCAGAGGATCTGAAACTTAAACTAACCTTTAAGGAAAGTGGGTATTTGGCTAACATGAGAAGAAAAAGGAGGCTATTTAGAGCATTTGATAGCGGAGTAAACTGGAGCAGAGACAAATGATTCAAGACTTAACTGTGAAAATGAATATGGGGGTAGGGGTGCAGGTATAGATAGTGATTGGCATACCTGAACTGGAAAATGGAGAAATTTTCTATTTCCCTTCACGTATTAGAAAATTGAAGTGCAAACACACAAAGTCCAACTGCTACTTGGTGGCAAAGTTAAAATTTAAATCTCTCCCTGTAAATTCCTGTCCCATCACTCTTTCCACCACACTGTGATTTTATGTGAGAATGTTTCCATGTTGCATTAGTTAAAACAACTTCAATGAATATTCTTTCAAGTGATGTTATTATAATTTGAGGCTTCTCCTGTGGCTCAGACAGTAAAGAATCTGCCTGCAATGCAGGAGACCAGGTTCCATCCCTAGGTCAGGGAGAGCCCCTGGAGAAGGGAATGGCAATCCACTCCAGTATTCTTGCCTGGAGAATTCCATGGACAGAGGAGCCAAAGAGATTTCCCAAATAATCTGCTATTAGCCGATTGAATTAGTCTTTCTCAATAATTTTAAGAGTTTCTTCTTCCATTAGCTTTTTAAATAAAATAATATTATTAAAGTTGAAGATAAAATGGAAATACTTAACTGAAAACAAAATCAATAATTATTACTCTATTATGTAAGTATATTACAAGGTCTGGGTTCAAATTAGAAAGAAATAGCTAGAATAAAATCAGAGTGTTGGGGATTCTGGATTTGGGACTTTTTTAGAGCAGTTTTCAGTTCACATCAAAACTGAGCAGAAAGTAGAGAGTTCACGTATATTTCTACACATAACACTCACAACCTACCCCACTATCAACATCCCTCACCACAGTAATCCATGTGTTATAACTGATGAACTTACACTGACACACCATTATCACCCAAAGTCCATAGTTTACATTAGGGTTCACTCTTGGTTTTACACATTCTATGCATTTGAAAAAATTTATAACAGGTATCCACCACCAACAGAATAGTTTGATTGCCCTGAAAATCTGCTGTGCTCTGCCGATTCACCTCCACCTCCCCCATAATGTCTTGCAACCACTAACATTTTTACCGTGTCCATAGCACTGCCTTCTCCACAATGTCGTATAGTTGGAAGCACATATATGTAGCCTTTACAGGTTGTCTTCTTTCACTCAGCAATATGCATTTAAGGTTCCTCCTTGCCTCTCCATGACTTGATAGCTAATGCACCACAGTTTATCCATTTACCTGCTGAAGGACATTTTTGCTGCTTTCATGTTTTGAAGTTATAAGTAAAGTTGCCATAATCATCTGTATTTAGGTTTCTGTGTAAACATAAGTTCTCAGTTTGTTTGGGTAAATACCAAGGAGCATGATTTCTGGGTCATGCATATGAATATGTTGATTTCTGTGAAAAACTGCCCAAGTGGTTGTACAATTTTGTATTTCCAGCAGCAATGAATAAAAGTTATCACTGCTCTCTTCAGCACCAGTGCATGGTGTTGTCAGTGCTCTGGATTTTGACCATTCTAACAGGTATTGTAATGATAATTCATTGTTGTCTTAATTTGAAATTTCCTGATGACATATAATGTTGAGCATTGTTTCATGTTTACTGTGGCTCACTCGGTAAAGAATCTGCCTGCAATGCAGGAGACCTGGGTTCGATCCCTGGGTTGGGAAAATCCCTGGAGAAGGGAACGGCTACCCACTCCAGTATTCTTGCCTGGAGAATTCCATGGATTGTATAGCATGGGGTCGCAAAGAGTTGGACTCAGCAACACTACTGAGCAACTTTCACTTTCACTGTGATCTGTGGGCTTCCCTGGTGGCTGAGGTGGTAAAGAATCCGCCCACAATGCTGGAGACCTGGGTTCAGCCCCTGGATGGGAAAGATCCCCTGGAGAAAGGAGTGGCCGCCCTCTCCAGTATTCTTGCCTGGGGAATCCTATAGACAAAAGAGGCTGACAGACTACAGTCCACGGGGTTGCAAAGAGCTGGACGAGACTGAGTGACTAGCACTTTTTGCTATCTGCATATCTTCTTTGGTGAGCTGTCTGTTCATTTCTTTTGCTCATTTTCTTGTTGTTGATTTTGAAGAGTCCCTTACACGTTTTAGGCAACTGTCCTCTATTGGATATGTCTTTTGCAAATATTTTTTCCAATCTATATCTTGTAGTCTCATTGTCTTGATACTAGCTTTCACAGAGCAAGAATTTTTCATTCTAATGAAATCCACTTTATCGATTTTTTCTTTCAAGTATTGTACCTTTGGTGTTGAAACGTCATCACCATACCCAAGGTCACCTAGGTTTTCTCCTATGTTATGTTTTGGAGTTTTCTGGTTTCTCATTTTACATTTAGGTTCTATTCTTAGTTCATTCTTGGTGAAGGACAGAAAGTGTGAGTCTAGATTTGTCTTTGTTTTTATTTTGCATGTTCAATTATTCCAGCATCATTTGGTGAAAAGACTATCCTTCTCCATTGTATTGCCTTTGTTTCTTTGCCAAAGACCAGTTGGCTATGTTTATATGGATTTATTTCTGGGCTCTCCAGTCTGTTCTGTTGATCTACTTAACTATTTTTTCAGCAATACCACACTGTCTTAATTACTGTAACTTTATAGTAAGTCTTAAAATCAGGTAACATCAGTCCTCTGACTTTGTTCTTCTTCGATATAATGTTGGTTACTCTGGATCTTTTGCCTCTCCTTATAAATTTTAGAATCAGTTTTTCGATAGTCACAAAATAACTTACTGGGATTTTTGCTGGGATTAGGATCTATTTATAATTTCCTTTGATATTATTTTAACATTCTATCTCATTTTTAAAAATCTATCTAGTGTACACATTCTAAAAGTAGAACTACATCTGTCTGAGGAACAATTAGCTACTCTTAAGTAACATTTTATTTATTTATTTAATTGAAGGATAATTGCTTTACAATATTGTGTTGGTTTCTGCCATATATCAACATGAGTCAGCCACAGTACTCCTGAGTAACTTTAACTCCCACTGCTGTCTTCTTTAGGTCAACTTGTTCCCCAGACGCTCAAGAGAATACATCCTAAAGAACAAACCCCAGCAGCCTTTGTAAACTTCACCACTCCTCTAAACTTTATATGCCTCTGGGACTGCCAAGACAATCTTGCACACAGTAAATTTTGCTGGATTTGCTACTACGAAAAGTGTTCAAAAGGCATTTGGACCAACCAGCTCCATAGGCATAGTGCTTTCCTGTTTACAAAGTTTCCTACACATTATCTTCTTTATACCCTCTAAAAGAAGGGCATAAAGACACATGAGGAAAATAGATGAGGAAACTGAGGAACACTAAATTTAAAAGCCTTGAGATAATAAAAAAAAAAATCTAGAAAATGATGGTGCTGAGATCAAAACTTACTACATATTTGCCTCACTACCCTTTGCACACAAGGTTCTATTCTTCAGAAGCCCTCCCAGTTATACCCCCACCATGGAGTACACAGCAATATGTTTGAGCTTGAGGTGCCAGAGGTCCCAGGCACTCTCCTCAAACATTTTTGGAAGGTCTCATTAAGCACAAAACACAAGCCACAGACAGTTGAGTGAGTGAACACATTAAAGACAATGCTGATCTCCAGGAGAAGCCAAGTTGAACCTAGGAGCTTCGAAATAAGTCTAAACCCCTTTTAGAACCTCTCTGACTATTCATTGCTCTTCCAGGCCTCAAGGATACTTGGGCTGGCTCAAACCTAACCTTTCTCAGTCCTTAGAGACCAAGATGAGAGTCCAGCTAATAAGTAGTGTGTGCATGCTCAGTCATGTCAGTCGTGTCCGACTCTCTGCGACCGCACCGACTCTAGCCCACCAGCGTCCTCCGTACATGGGATTTTCCAGGCAAGAGTACTGGAGTGGGTTGCCATTTCCTTCTCCATGGGATCTTCCTGACCCAGGGATCGAACCTGGGTCTCCCGCATTGCAGGCAGACTCTTTATCATCTGGGCCACCAGGGAAGCCCCAGTTAATAAGTAGACAATCTGCCAAATTCTGGGACCTCTGTTGCTTGGAAAATTAGAGAACTTGGAAATATCTAGTAGTTCTATGCACAATAGAAAGCAAAAAATAAGAAAACCAAAATAAGAAGAGAATTATTTTCAACCAAATCATATCTGAATAACACAGTATCAACCATAACATGTCCAAATGCTTGCAAATAAAATTAAAAGAGATGGAGAAAGTTTAGAGAGACCATCACTTTAGCCATTAGGTGATTGTTTTCTTAGTGACTATCCCTGGACAGGCATCTGGACATCTTGGTTCCTCTGTTAAGCTATTGTTATTAGAAAATGTTAAGCAGAGTATCTTATACTCAGAAGTAGTCAATAAAAGCTTACTAAATAGAATTAAACCCAGTAAAATACAGTTGAATTGTTGAGGGAATCCAAAGCAATCAAGGAGATAAACAGGTTAGAAACCACTGAGAAATGTAGCCAGATGGGGAAAATGGACAGGACTTGGGCACTAGGAGCAGGAGGGGAAAATGTGGTGAACAGCAGTCAAGGCCAGTCTTCCCTCCGGTGGTCCCTCCAGCTTGGAGCCCTTGGTGGGACAAGTGAGCTATTGGATGACTACTCCAGAAGCACAAACCCTGGACCTCTCCTTTGTTAACTCATCTCCCCCTTTCCTAAATGCATTCAGTTATGATAGCATTTGCAATTGTGACCCATACTGTTCTGTACTGCCCTTTAAATCTTTCCATCATAACAGGATTGTTTGCCCAATATATAATATATTTTATCCCTTCTTCCCTACCTGTCCCAAGGTGCCAACTCTTTTTTCCTTCAGGTGTCGCACAGACCCCAGCCAAGTAATCCACTCTTGTGCTTAATTCCCTGTAAAGATAGCATTATGCACAAGTCTGTTTTGACCATTGAGGGAAAGGTTGGGGAAAAGTGAGGTAAGGGTGCATAAGGGAGTGGGGACAAGGAGATGAACTGACAGTTGTCTTTTCGAATCGAAGAGGACAAGTTTCCAATAGATTACATCCATGCTGCTTCCAGCGGTAAAGAACCTGCCTGCCAATGCAGGAGACATAAGAGATTTGGTTTGATCCCTGGGTCAGAAAGATCTCCTGGAGGAGGACATGGCAACCCACTGCAGTATTCTTGCCTGGAGAATCCATGGACAGAGGAACCTGGTGGGCTACGTGCATGGGTTGCAAAGAATCAGACAGACTGAAATAACTTAGCACACACCCACAGTGAAATGAAAGAGACCTATCCAAGATAACAGTCTCCATGATTCATACATGATAGGCTTTTAGACCACAGAGTATTGAAGATTCCACCAGAAAAAGTAAGAGAAGTGAGCATTCCCTTACTCGGAGCATCAGCTATGTATGAGGCTGTATGCTGGCCTCTTTGCAAATCTAATGGCCCCTATTTTGTATAACAAACCTATGAGACAAGAAAAATGAAACCTGAAGATGTTAAATATCTTGCCCAAGTTTCCATGACTAGCAAGTGGTGGCAAAAGCAGAATTTAAACCCATGTCCTTTCCACTGCCAAAGTTCTTTGAGAAGCATTATCTGTAGAAGGGGATTTTGCTCAGCGGAAGTTGTTGCCTGGAAGAATGTTGTTAGACTGAGGATATGGGAAAATAACTGAGCCGAACAAGCCAAAGCAACAGTGCCAAACTAATAATAAAAACAACCATCATCAGCATCACTTATTAGCTACATGCCGAACGTTATGCTATACACTCACAAGCAGCATCTGCAATACCTGTTAGATGGGAACTACCACCCTTATTTCACCGAACAGGAAACTGAGAGAGTTTAAGCAACTTGCCCAGGGTCACAAGGTCAGTGAGTACAGGGCTGGGAGTGGAAATCAGGTCTGTCTGACTTCACAACAGAAAGAGTTCAAGGCCTAAACAAGGGGTCCACGTAAGGGAAAAAGGCAGATTGTGGACATTTTAAGGTGGTCTTGACCTAGCTCAAAGAAGTCAGCCAGAGGAAGGAGGTATGCCAACCAGAGGAGGGAGGCGCTGACCATTAATTTCTTTACAGGACAACAGGGTGGGGCTGTCCTATAAAGGAGGTCCTTATATCATGTTGAGGAGCGACTGAGGCAACAGACTTGGAGATTTATCAGCAGAGATTCAGGTTAGAATCACATGGGAAACACTTCGAAGTGCTGATTTCCACCTTCAGCTACTCTTACTTAATTGATCCTTAAGGTTCACCCAAAATTCCTAATATAGTGGTAAGCAGCCCACCCTGTGGACGGTTATTGAATTCAGAGAAGTTCTGGGAGGCCTGAGGATGCTGGACGCATATCTGGACTGAGTTGTCATTTTGGGGAGAAAGTCAATTCAAATACTGCACGACTTCAAACAGGGCAAGGAGCATGAAGAATCCAGGGTGTCTGTGCTGTGGGCAGGTCACCATTCATGTCAGCTGGTGCCCCATATCAGAAGGTCTGTGGAGGCCGGTTTTGGGGGGGTTTTAGCTTTCTGGATGCCTGGGAGACGTGCCTGAAAGTGGATCTTATAAGGGAACTTGGGAAGAAGAGTCTGAGCGCTAATGCTAATTTAAAGTGGTGTGACATCCACTCACTTTATTGTCTAAAATAATGCTTTTAGCAAAATCACTGTCAAATTATGACTAGACCCCCAACCTTCTCACCTTTTTGGTTCAGACCCTAATCAGAGTCACCTCCAAAATCTAACAGTGATGATTGTTACAAAATTCACAGTGCATACTTTAGTAATTCATAAAACTTTCTCCCATGTGTATTTGATATACACATAATGGTAACAGAAGCAATAGTAATGACATAAAATCAGTATTTGTTGAGCACTAGATGCTAAGCTTAGAGTATTTCATGTACGTTATTTCAGGAAGTCTTTGTAACAATCCTTTTGGTGGGGGAGAGTGGTGTGGCATCAATATACAGAGGGGTGGGAGGCACTCTAACAGTTTAGTGAGTCTATTAAAATGTAATCATGAGCTTCCTTGGTGGTTCAGTGGTGGAGAGTCCAGCTGCCAGTGCAGAAGACATGGGTTCGATCCCTGGTCCAGGAGGATCCCACTTGCCGTGGGGCATCAAAAAACCATGTGCCACAGCTGTTGAGCCTGTGCTCTAGAGCTCGGGAGCCATAACTACTGAGTCCACACGCAGCAACTCCTGAAGTCCACGTGCCCTGGAGCCTTGCTCCCAAACGAGAGAGGCCACCACAATGAGACGCCTGCAGGTAGAGAGCAGCCTTTGATCACCGCAACTAGAGAAAAGCCGGGGCGGCAACGAAGAGCCGGCACAGCCAAAAATAGCAAATAAATAGTATGGATCTTTAAAAAATGTAATGATATGAAATGATCTGGACTAGATTTGTCACATGTGATAGATAATTCATATGACTTAATGTCTGGAAGTGACTGTATAAGGGAAGAAAGCAGTGAGTTAACAGCAAGGCTAGAGGAGAGAGGAGGGGGAACTCCTTTGGATGACACTCCCACTCTGTGCTCAGACATTGTCTAGGAGAAACTCACTGTTTTCCTCTACTCACACACTCACTTCCTGGAGCTGGTGCAGACCCCCAGGAGAGGGGCCTACACCTACAACTTCTTTCCAACTTGACTACAAATCACAGGTTGCCACAGCCCATCCCCCATCTCCACCACCCCCTTTTAGATTCAATCATTTGCTAAACCAGCTCACAAAAGGCAGGAAAACACTTATGTCTGATGTGAAGTGAAGTGAACTGAAAGTCGCGAAGTCGTGTCCAACTCTTTGTGACCCCATGGGCTGCAACCTGCCAGGCTCCTCCGACCATGGAATTCTCCAGACCAGAATACTGAAGTGGGTATCCATTCCCTCCTCCAAGGGATCTTCCCAACCCAGGGATCGAACCCATGTCTCCTGCACTGCAGGCAGACTCTTTACCATCTCAGCCACCAGGGAAGCCATCCACTTACGGGTACTTGTTTACTATCTATTAGAGGATATGGATTAAATGGGGCTTCCACAGTGGCTCAGCGGTACAGAACCACCTGCAATGCAGAAGACCAGGGTATAATCCCTGGCTTAGGAAAATCCCCTGGAGGAGGGCATAGCAACCCACTCCAGTATTCTTGCCTGGAGAATCCTAAGAACAGATGAGCCTGGTGGGTTATAGTCCAAAGAGCCGGGCATGACTGAAGCGACTGAACAGCAGAGATAAACAGCCAGCCAAAGAGATACCTAGCGCGAGATAGCATAGGAGCTTCTGTCCGTGTGGAGCAGGAGTGCACCACCCTCCAAACACATGGTTGTGTTCACCAGCCCAGAAGCTCCCCAAACGTGGTACTTCGGGGATTTCCATCACGTGGGCATAATTAATCATTAACTCCATCTCCAGCCCTACTCCCCCTCCTGGAAGCTTGGAGGTAGGGCTGAGAATCCCAAGCTTCTAATTATGGCTTAGTCTGCCTGGGCACCAGCCTCCATCCAGGAGCCCACCCAAAGTCACCTCATTAGAAAAAAAGGCAGTCCTACCGCCCAGAAAATCCTGAGGGACTTAAGAGCTCTACCCTAGGAACAGGGGTCAGAAGCCAAATATTAGAACAAAAGATGCTCCTAATACTCTCAATACTTAGGAAACTGCAAGGGTTTCAGAAGCTCTGTCCCAGGAACCAGGGAAAGAGACAAATATACTCTTTCTGCATATGTCACAGACATGGAGACTGTTGGAGTTACAATTTGCAGATTCTAAGTAGGAGAAACTGGGAATTCCTTCCACACTTCCCTTAACTTTAGTGTTTATAAAGCAAACAGCTCTTAGCTAGAAGCAGAGGCAGGGTCTCTCCAGCACCTGCTGGGCCCCCACCCCCCCACCCTCATTCCCAGGAGCAGAGGTATCCCTTCTGACCACAGGTACAGACGAGGGAACACGAGGAAGGCCCAGGGTCAAGGAACAACCCTTAACCAGATATGAAGCTCCTGAAAAGCCATCTCCTTCGAGGGGAAAGCTGTGGACTGATCCTAATAGAACTTCCTTGCTCAGAGATGGTGCAGAGCCAGGCAGAGGAAGTCTGGTGACCTTCAATGTCCACCAAGCTCCCTGGATGAGGTAGTGTAACCAAGTCAGGCACCAGAGGGACGTTTCAGACAGAAAGTCCAGGGATGTGCCCTGCGCAAGGACTGCTTCCATTCAAAAGAGACGGGCACTCAGACGGAAGCCCACAGTTCAGCTGCCCTCCCGCCAGCATCGGCAGCCACTGCCTAACATCTCAGCCCGGTGTCCAGTGTCCATTGTCACAAGAACGGTACGGGGAAGCCCTTCACAGCCTTCAGAAGGCATTCATGTCCAATATCTCTTAAAACAATAATACAGAAAAGTAGTGCTATTATTCCCATACAATACATACAGAGGCCAAGATACAGAAAGGAAGAGCAGCTTTGCAAGTAGTAAAAGGGAGAGCCAGAACTTGAACTTGGGTCTTCAGAACCTAAATCCCAGGCTCTTTGCAGAACAAAGGTAGATATATACCAAACACCCAGATTCAATGCACAGAGCCGCCCACCGGCAACCTCTTTCTGGTATCCAGGCAGATAACCATCCAAGTGCAGAAGTGGCCTCCAAGAGAGGGTCCGCACTGCTCCCCTCGCCTGACATCTTCGCCCCCTAGTCATCAGTCACCACCCAGGGAAATGTGGACTTTGACTTGGAAGTAATCAAATGTGTGTGTGGAGTGGGGGAGGGGAGTGTTATTACAATGAGTCAGAGCAGAGTTTAGAGTCAGACATTCGTGAGTTTCAACCTTATTAGCTGTACTTCCTTTTGCAGCTCACTCCACTTCTCTGAGTTTTAAGGTCCTTATTCATAAAATAGGAATAATGTCTCCGGAACTGTGAGGATTCAGATTATGGATGGAGAGCTCTGAGCATGGAGTCTGGGGTAGAACAAGCACCTCGCTTTTTTTATTTTACACACAGACACATGACCAAAGATGACCACAGATACCATTTGCTGATGAACCACTACTGGGCATCCTCTCTTGAGGATAACTAATGTCCTTGTGGTGACTTGTTCATTAAACTGCCTCAACCTCATGAATGTAGAGGTATGGAGTACAAAGACCACTGGATTAGCAGGAAAGAGAACTTTGATTTCATCTGCAGCTTCACTCCTAATGCTGCTGTATGGCCCTGAATGTGTCAGTCCCCCTTCTGGCACCCCCACCACTTGAGAAATGAAGGGCCATGAGAGATCTCTAAGGCTCTTTTACAGACTCTGACTCTCATTCCTCCAGGGAAAGGATGCAGAAGGCAAGCAGTCAGCAAAATGGTGCTGAACCCCTCCTGGCCTGAGCAGTGCAAACTCCCGCCTCAAATGGCTGGCCTAAGAGCTTCAGCCACTTGGAAAAATTCTCTTTCCCCTTGGATGAGACTCTTGAACCTCAGCCAGGACTCAGAGGTCCCAACTGCAAACAGTCACAAGTCATTTGATAACAAAGGGAAAGACACCCTGGCCAGCAAGCTGGGGAAGATGAGGCTCGTCACCAACTGAAAAATACCCCAGCCAGCCAGCCCCCCACCCAGCCATCCTAAACCTCAGGGTGAAGCCACCGCTTACCCAAAGATGTACTTCTCACAATTAAGTCAGCGACTCCCCTGAAAAACCGGAAGTAAAAAGTTGTCCTCTCCCAAACTCAGGACCCTCCAACACCACTACTAAATGCCGAAAACTTAGCTCCCTGCTCAGGCTTCTCCATCTCTGAAATCAGCTCTGCGATCGGCCTGTCTTGCCTGCCAACAGTTTCAACTCTACGGACGCTGTTTATTGTATCCTGCAGTTGCGATGGAATTCGTTTATTTTGCTTCAGTCTTCTTTGGTTAGTAGTGCTTTATTCTTCTCTCCATAACATAAATCCAGCCTCCCAAAATGTGAAACCTTGGATTTCTCAAGCCTATGGTGCCCCATTCCCTTCCCTTCCTGGCCTGACTTGAAATGAAACTCCCTTCTGCCTCCTTTTTCAAACTTTTCCTGAGACACCAGGAGAAGGATAGTTAGAGCTTTCGTTTTCGGAAAAGTGAAAAAAAAAAAAAAAGGAAGGAAGAAAAAAAATCAAAACACATAACTTACGTTCATCCAGAAGTGCACAGTTTTGGATGGAAGAAAACAGAGCTATAATCCACTGCGTTCCCCCAACCCGAAAAGAAGAATCTGTTGTGAAACGCTTCTTTTTCCACTTTGCCGGTGGAGGAGCCCCGTGGTAGGCATACATCCACAGGCTGATGCAAGATGCCTTTGAGAGAAACCTCACATTCTGAGGATTCCTGGGAAAGCGCCAGGGATCCCAGCATCCAATATATTGCACATTTGGTTTCAATTAGGAAGGGGGTTGGGGAGGGAAGAAGGAAAGTCACCAATCAGAGCTGTTTTCTGTTTAGAGACTATTTCTTTTGACCCAAGGGACCACGGGCAAAGCTATAATTTACAGCAAAACCCATTCATAGAAGAAAAAATATGTATAACCATAGGACAGACTTAAAGACACAGTTCCCTTCCGCCTTATCCCCACCGCATCCATCCCCCGAGCCCTCCCCTTCTTCCATCTAAGATTTGGTCCCCACCCTGTGACCCCCCACCTCATTTTTCTTACTTGAGCTGAAGCTATGAGCACAACTTAAGGTTTGGATTCTCCTCCAACCGAAGCTTCCAGGACAGTTGGGTCACACACATGAAGCTGATTTTTAGTGTTTTATCCATGAAAGTCCAGAGCTGAGCCCTCCCCCACAAAAGATTTTATTTAATCCTCCCCTCCACCCCTACTACCCCCTCCCCCCCCAAAAAAAAGGAACTAGATAGTTTGAGAGTCTCGGACTCCTATTTTTTTTCACTCAGTTCCCAGTTGTTTGCTCCCTCTGAGGGTCTGTTGCTGTCCTGAATCCATGCTGCTAAATGAAAACACAAGTATTTATAAGGACTTTCTAAATTATTTTGAAACTTTTTTCCTCTTTTTTTTTTTTCCTATCCACTGCTGCGAAGAAAGATCATGTGAAAGGAGAGAGTAAGTGACAGGGAGGAACCCTTCCTCTGCTCTTTAGAAGAGTAACTAATAATCCTCTCCATCCATCAAGGCTCCTGGCATTAACCCTTCGGAGCCCGGATCATTCCTTACCACGCACAGGCTTGGTCTTTCCTGGAGGTCTTGAAGCTCTGTGAGTTCAGGAAATGCAAGGTAAGCAGAGACTCAAGGTCAGCAAACCCAGAAAGGAAGGTAGATGGCAAAAGAGGCTGAGAAGACCTAACCCACCTTTGAGCAATGCTTCCTCATAAAAAGACCTTCTCCCTCGTAAGTGATCCCCACCTCTTCCCTGTTGTACTTTGGCAGGTAATCTGGGGCTGCACAGCCCCCAAGATGAGCAAGGAGAGAGGTGGGACAAACAGGAAAAAAAGAGTGGAAAGGGATCATGCAAGGACACTCTCATAGTAAGTTTAAAGAGAGAGATATTTCAGAAGAGGAAGAGGAAGGCAAGAGGACATCCAGTTCGCATGGCCATGAGGAATCAAGCTGCCAGTGTTAAGTCCTGAAAAGGCCTTTAAGCTCAACCAGAAAGTAGTCTTCCAAATCTGTGCTTTCCAGATGGAAGACATGGAGAACCCGGAGAACGATCAGAGGGCAGACACAGAGGTGACTGAAGGTAGAAAACAAAGACCAAGAGGAAACACTAGAACTCAGGGTATTTTACAAAGAGAAAAAACAATGCAGAGATAAATCTATTAGGAAGACTGCAAATAACTTAGACAATCCAAAATTAGCTGAGGGTGACTGATTCAGCTCAACTCAATAAATATATATTCAGCTTTTATTAGGCATTTTACTGGGTGCTTGCTTGAAACAACTACAGATGTCTTGTTACAGAAATAGTCCTAGAATCCTCCCAGATATCTAGGCCTATAATCATTTACCTCTTTGCCATGACCAGGAAGAATGCATTGATAGCCTGACCTATAATTTCACGGATTTAGTGAGACTACAGGGCAAATGTGGAAAACAGTGTAATAATTTCATGAAGCCAGAAGGTAATAAAGGATAAATAAACTATGTGTCCTCAAACACCAGTATTTAAGGTGGTTGAACTCCATCATCAGGGCTGGTTGTCTGTCTGTGTATCTGTGTAACTAAAAGTCCAGCTTGAGCCAGTGATGCTGCCTACAGAACTCAGACACACTGGGGTCTGTCTGAGAAAGAATAGGTAGGGCTGTCAAGAGTCTGCTGCTGGGACTTTCTTGGTAGTCCAGCAGGTAAGAATCTGCCTGCCAATGCAGCAGACACGGGTTCGAACTTCCCTGGCTCCACATGCTGTGGGAAAACTAAGTCCTTGTGCCACAAGTACCAAGCCAGCACCCTGGAGCCTGAGCTCCGCACCAAGAGCCGCCACCAGAATGAGAAGTCTGCGCCCTGCAGAGAATAACAGCTCCGACTCGCTGCAACCAGAAAGCACGCGCACAGCAACGAAAACCCAGTGCAACCGAAAATAAACATTCTTTTAAAAGAATCTATTGGTTCACAGACCAAGGAGACTATAGGGGGAAACTCACTGAGTGAAGAGAGAAACAGGGACAAAAGACAGCCCCAGGTACAACCAAGCTGCGTCAAAGATAGGGAAAAGCTCTAGAAAATGACCAAGTATATCACTCAGGGCGTGTGTGTGTGCTCAGTCACTTCAGCCGTGTCTGACTCTCTGTGACCCTGTAGACTGTAGCCCACCAGGCTTCTCTGTCCATGGGACTCTTCAGGCAAGAATACTGGAGTGGGTTGCCACGCTGTCCTCGAGGGGATCTTCCCGACTCAGGGACTGAACCTGCATCTCCTGCGTCTCCTGCATTACAGGCAGATTCTTTACTGCTGAGCTACAAAGGGAGCCCCATCACTCAGGTTCAGTTCAGTTCAGTTCACTCAGGTTACTCTTAGACCAATCTGAGGGTGTCACCTTGAATTCTAAGAAGAAGATGCTACCAAAAATAGAGCAAAGAAACGCTGAAAGCAGTATTTTACTAAAATATCTGAGGGATACTGAAAGCATTAGGAGGGATCATCAGATTTGAATCTCCACTTTGGAAGACAGCTCTGGTTGGAGGAGAGGGGTATGCTCCTTCAGATTTGACAACAGCCAATGATGGCTCAGTGGGAAAGAATCCACCTGCAAAGCAGGAGACCCGGGTTCAGTCCCTGGGTCAGAAAGATCCTCCAGAGAAGGACATAGCAACCCACTGCAGTATTCTTGCCTGGAGAATTCCATGGACAGAGGAGCCTAGCAGGCATGGGGTTGCAAAGAGTCAGACAGGACTGAGCAGCTAACATACACTCAGGCTGCTACACAAGCTGCAGCTGAAAAGAAAGAAAATGGCAAAGGCCATTTTAAAGCTGAAAGCATAATTCTCAGAATACACAGAAAAATATTTCCTGGAGATTCTCATAACTATTTGACAGAGTTTTGAGTAAGGCTGGAATTCCTAAAATTGTGGGAACAGATGTGGAGAAATATCATTTTGTTACTCTTTTGTGAACAGATTTTGTCTCCTGGAATGCTTTGGGAAACATGAGTCATTGCAACCAGAATTATTTATTTTCCACGGGAGGTAATCCATCCTAGTTATGAGGACTGTTTCACACTAAAAATGAATTACTGACAAACATATAGAATTCCATTACCTGAACTTTACTAAAAATAAGACAGATCTATCTGGAATGGCCAAGATGCAGGATTAATTAAAAGTAAGGAAGTATGCAAGATGATTTTTTTAAGATCTTTTCTAGTCAATATACCCAGCTCCAAGTAAATACAAGTGTTAAAGAGTTGAAATAACTATAGTATTTCTGTCTCCAAATTCTCAAGGGCTGGAGACATGTGTGGTGCCTTAGGAAGTAAAATAAAAGTGGGAAGTAAAAGGAATGTAACTCAGTTTAAAAAATACACGTACATACATCTTAATATCTTAACAGGCTGTGTAGGAGTTCACAGAAACCAAACCCAATTGGTACATTTAAGCCTCTGTGCTGTGCGTAGTTGCTCAGTTGTGTCCAACTCTTTGCAGTGCCACAGACTGCAGCCCGCCAGGCTCCTCTGTCCATGTGGATTCTGCAGGCGAAATACTGGAGTAGGTTACCTTGCCCTCCTCCAGGGGATCTTCCCAACCCAAGGATCGAACCCAGGTCTTCAGCATTGCAGGCGGTTTCTTTACCGTCTGAGCCACCAGGGGAAATCCTGGTACATTTAAGCTTCACAAGGAATTAAAACCAGAAATTAGCCACTATTAATTAATTCCTAATTAACTTTCTTCTCTCTTCTTCTCTTTCTCTTTCTTTTCTTCTCTTTCTCCTTCTTTATTCCCCCTCTCTCTTCTCCCTCCCTCCCCATTTCTCTCTCTCATTTATCCATTCATTTTCCATCTCTCTCTCTCTCCTTGTGTCTTACACATCTTGCTTAAACCTATTCTTTTCCAGCAGACCAGACTTTTCTACTTCTTTTCACACATTATTGAAGATGCTTACCCTAAAATGAGGCCTTAATTCTCAAATATATATTTCTCCTTACTTCAAGCAAATGACAAACAGTGACTAGTTTTCTGAAGCCCAGTTCTGCAATCCTGAGATGAAGAATTTGACTGATCAGGTGTGTTTCAAGTATTCATCCTCTATCTCTAAACTGTGGAGGGCAATGAGTTATGTAATATGAACATCACTCCATCACACTCACTAGTGGGTCAGTTCTCGGAAAAGAAGTGTCATACATTTAAGACAAGCCAAGATATCTGGACAAAGCTAATTCAAAAAGTAATACATGCACCCCCATGCTCATAGCATCCCTATTCACAATAGCCAAGACATGGAAGTAACCAAAATATCCACTGACAGATGAATGGATAAAGATGTGGTGCATATAAACAATGGAGTACAACTCAGCCACAAAATAAAGAATGAAATAATACCATTTGCAGAAACATGGATGCAACAGCAGATTATCATAGCAAGTGAAATAAGTCAGAAAGAGAAAGACAAATAACATATGATATCACTTACATGTGGAATGTGAAACATGGCACAAATGAACCTATCTGTGAAACAGAAACAGACTCACAGACATAGAGGATGGACTGGTGATTGCCAAGGGGGAGGGGGATGGGTGAGGGAAGGACGAGGAGTTTGGGGTGAATAGATGCAAACTGGTATATATAGAATGGATAGAAAACAAGATCCTACCATAGAACAGAAGGAATTATATGCAATATCCTGGGATAAACTATAATGGAGAAGAGTATAAAAAAGAATATATATGTCTATAACTGAGCCACTTTCCTGTACATCAGAAAGTAAGACATTATAAATCAACTATACTTCAAGTAAAAAATAAATTTAAAAAGGACAAGCCAAAAGTGTCTGCTACATCAATAATTAACAAAGCCTGATAATCCCTGGATTTTAAAGAAATTATACCTCACCAAAAAAGAGAACAATGTATAGAATGAAGTCTTACTGTATACACATTTAACTGAAGTACCAGTTTTAGAACCTAATCCTTATAATAAGATGTCTTTTTATTAGTTAATCTGTCCATAATATATACATCCATTGACATATATGTCATAAAGTCTTAATTTTAAAAAAAATCAACAGAGAAAATCTTGTAGGCAGTAGAAATACTCTGGTTTTCTTAAGCAGAGTGGTCCTGGTGTCCAGTGGGCTGCATAAAGACTCTCATTTGGCTTCTTCCTGAGTTAAGCTCATGATGCAAGAACCTTTGTGTGCTTAAGAGTTATCCTATGGAAGTGTGAATACGATCTTTATGAGCAATTTAAAGGTTTCAAATATAATTTTTGAGATTATCACAAAAGTGTGAGTACTATTTTTATGTGAGATTTCAAGGTCTCAAGGATAATCTTGACCCTGAAAGATTTGTTTTCCCTCTATGGGCTGGGTCTTAACACTGCTTGTTACCAGATGCTGCTCTCCTCCGATAGACCTTAGTGGAAAATGATCCAAGCCCAAACCTCTATGAACAGAGTCACCTTGAACAAGTCATTAACGTTCCCATCTATAAAATGAGGAATGATATGAATACACAACTCTGAGTTGTGGGAATAAAATGAGATCAGGAAAGAATAGTTTACCGAGTGCTGACTGTACCCCAGGCACTCTTCTAAGAAATTTATGTTTATTGTTTCATTTCTCAAAAGAACTTTATGGGATTAGGTACTAGCATTTCTCCAACATTCATATGTGAAAATGAATGCACAAAAAATCTAACCTGCCTACAATCATAACTGGTGAGCTAGATTACACATATGTATGTATGTATAAGAAAGTCTTCCTTAGCGATCAATGCAAAGAAATAGAGAAAAACAACAGAATGGGAAAGACTAGAGATCTCTTCAAGAAAATTAGAGATACCATGGGAACATTTCATGCAAAGATGGGTTTGATAAAGGACAGAAATAGTATGGACCTAACAGAAGCAGAAGATATTAAGAAGAGGTGGCAAGAATACACAGAAGAACTGTACAAAAAAGATCTTCACGACCCAGATAATCACGATGGTGTGATCACTCACCTAGAGCCAGACATCCTGGAATGTGAAGTCAAGTGAGCTTTAGAAAGCATCACTACGAACAAAGCTAGTGGAGGTGATGGAATTCCAGTTGAGCTATTTCAAATCCTGAAAGATGATGCTGTGAAAGTGCTGCACTCAATATTCCAGCAAATTTGGAAAACTCAGCAGTGGCCACAGGACTGGAAAAGGTCAGTTTTCATTCCAATCCCAAAGGAAGGCAATCCTAAAGAATGCTTAAACTACTGCACAATTGCACTCATCTCACACACTAGTAAAGTAATGCTCAAAATTCTCCAACCAGGCTTCGGCAGTACATGAACTGTGAAATTCCAGATGTCTATGCTGGTTTTAGAAAAGGCAGAGGAACCAGAGATCAAAGTGCCAACATCCGCTGGATCATCGAAAAAGCAAGAGAGTTCCAGAAAAACATCTATTTCTGCTTTATTGACTATGCCAAAGCCTTTGACTGGATCACAATAAACTGTGGAAAATTCTGAAAGAGTTGGGAATACCAGACCACCTGATCTGCCTCTTGCAAAACCTATATGCAGGTCAGGAAGCAACAGTTAGAACTGGACATGGGACAACAGACTGCTTCCAAATAGGAAAAGGAGTATGTCAAGACTGTATACTGTCACCCTGCTTATTTAACTTATATGC
The DNA here is from genome assembly GCF_023699985.2 of Odocoileus virginianus. NCBI lineage: Eukaryota > Metazoa > Chordata > Mammalia > Artiodactyla > Cervidae > Odocoileus > Odocoileus virginianus. The sequence continues at coordinate 19,891,429 of NC_069678.1, read as the reverse complement.
AGAGTACATCATGAGAAACACCGGGCTGGATGAAGCACAAGCCGGAATCAAGATTGCCGGGAGAAACACCAATAACCCCAGATATGCAGATGACACCACCCTTATGGCAGAAAGTGAAGAGGAACTAAAAAGCTTCTTGATGAAAGTGATAGAGAAGAAAAAAAAAAAAAGAAAGTGAAAGAGGAGAGTGAAAAAGTTGGCTTAAAGCTCAACATTCAGAAAACAAGATCATGGCATCTGGTCCCATCACTTCATGGCAAATAGATGGGGAAACAGTGGAAACAGTGGCTGACTTTATTTTGGGGGGCTCAAAAATCACTGCAGATGGTGATTGCAGCCATGAAATTAAAAGACACTTACTCCTTGGAAGGAAAGTTATGACCAACCTAGATAGCATATTAAAAAGCAGAGACATTACTTTGCCAACAAAGGTCCATCTAGTCAAGGCTATGGTTTTTCCAGTGGTCATGTATGGATGTGAGAGTTGGGCTGTGAAGAAAGCTGAGCACTGAAGAATTGATGCTTTTGAATTTTGGTGTTGGAGAAGACTCTTGAGAGTCCCTTGGACTGCAAGGAGATCCAACCAGTCCACCCTAAAGGAGATCAGTCCTGGGTGTTCATTGGAAGGACTGATGCTGAAGCTGAAACTCCAGTACTTTGGCCACCTCATGTGAAGAGTTGACACATTGGAAAAGAGCCTGATGCTGGGAGGGATTGGGGGCAGGAGGAGAAGGGGACGACAGAGGATGAGATGACTGGATGGCGTCACCGACTCAATGGACATGAGTTTGAGTAAACTGTGGGAGTTGGTGATGGACAGGGAGGCCTGGTGTGCTGCGGTTCACGGGGTCACAAAGAGTCGGACACGACTGAGCGACTGAACTGAACTGACTGATGTATGTATGCATGTATGTGCTTTGCTGACAGTAAAGTGTGTGTGCTTATGGGTAAACAGGAAAGATGTAGAGAGGGTGGGGAAAGAGTCAGTTCTTAGTTACTCAGGGATTGAAGGCTGGTTAGCCATTTGGAGAATCAACTACATATTTTCCTCTCTGTCCCTTCCCCTGTGAAGCCCACCTTTGGGTCGTGGTGTCTCAGCAGTTCCACCAGAAAAAGAAATGAGAACATTTAAAACATTAAAATCATTCTGTCTGTGACTCTTCCATGGACAAGCTGAAAAGTCACATAAAGAGGAAGTTGAGGTTAATGGCCAAAATCGGGTTCTTATTCGCTTGCGTTTTTAACAATGCCACATATAATATTTCACAGCGCAGAGGAGTGCTTTCACAGACATGACTTCATCTGATCCTCAGACAGCCCCAATATGTACTCAGTGCAGATATTAATATCCTCCTCTGACAAATAAGGAAAATGAAGCTCAGGGAAGTAGTAACTTAGTTGAAGTTGTTGCTGGCAAATGGCAGAATCTGAGTTGGAGTCCACTTCTTCCCATTCTCCGTGCTCTTTCTGCCCATTTGCTATCAACAACACACCTGAGAGCCTCTAGCCTCTTGGTTTACCCCCAGTTCGCGTGAACTAGCTTATCTGATTTCCTGATGATTTTCTCTTCTCCCATTTCCTTTTTCACTGTGAAGAAAGAATAACAAATCTTCACTTCGGCAGAAATTCTGAGATGAGAGGGTGAAAAAAATAGGCATTGTGAACTCAGCTTAGATTCCCTAAGGAGAGTGAAGGCTACAAAAGGAGTTTTTTAAACAATGCATTTCATAGTCTCATCCTAGGAATGCAACCCTTCTCTGGGCTTAAGTCTGGAAATCTAAACTGTCCTTGTCAGATAAGAAAGTAACCTACTTTAAAATATCTCCAAGAGAACAGGATCCTTCAACAGCCAGAGGGTTTATCAACACTCGGCGTCAAAAGTTCTGCTTTTTATCTCTCCCGAGTCTCCCCTGCTACCAGTTTACCTCCTCTTTGTCTGCGCTCTGCAAAAACAACCCCCAGCTAATTGAACTGTCTCCCAGCTCCTTATACACATCTTTCAGAGCAGAGTGGAGTTTGAGCAGCCATATCATTTTTCCATGCTCAGGCCCAGTTTGGAGCAATCATTTTATACATAATGATAACCCTCCTTATGAAATCTGAAGACCCTCAGCTGCCTCGCATCCGGACTGGGTTTTTTCCGGTGTCTGGAAGAGAAACACCATAATCCCAACTGACTGTCCTCTTAGGGATCCAAGAAGCTTGGAAAATCAGAGGACCTTTAGTTATTTGAGTCTCGCTTTTAGGGCTTCATCCTCTTTTCCGTGTGTATCTCTGGAGAACATTCAGAAGCCTGAGAGGTTAATATCTCTGAGTTCCTGGCGGGAGAGCCTCTACATAATTATTAAATATAATTTTATCTTCTAAAACATCTCACTTTAGAGCTTTTGTTTGCTGAACGCTCTATCATTCATCTCTCAATGCATAATTCCATCGCATTGCCCTGAGTTACACCATAAACACCAGCTCTCTGTTTCTAATACACAACATATTTCAACGCAGAAAGGAATTTATAGTGCCAATGTTATTTTTCCAAGTACAATTCCAGTTTGGAATGTCCAGCAGCACTCAAATTGCCTTTCAAGATAAAGACCAGATTTTGATTCTATGTAATCCTGTATGCTTCTGGGAAAGCTCAAATGTTAGACTTATGGATGGAATCCACGTTTTCCAGGGCCCTTCGTGTCCCAGAGAGGAACCGTTTATACGAAGCCAGGCTGCATCAGAATTCTCCAGTGGCCTTCGCCAGAGCTCTCACAATGAGCAGACAAGCTTCAGTTGCAAGACCTGTGTGACACAAAGCAAGGGCAAGTTCTTCTATCATGAACTCAGTTCAGGGTAAACTGGGAGGAGCCTCAAATGTCAACCAGCCTAGCCCCCTTGTTCTACAGCTGAGTCCCAGAACAGTTAAGTGATGACTGAGGTCACACAAAACAGGAGAGAAAAGCACATCACAGAACTCACATGTGAGTCCCTATCCATGACTCTTTCCGAAACATCATGCAATTGCACAAAATACTTTTAACGTTTAAAAGGTGTCTCTGCTGCTCAGTCATGTCCGACTCTGCGATGCAGCCCACCAGCCTGCTCTGTACATGGGATTTTCTAGGCAAGAATACTGGAGTGGGTTGCCATTACCTTCTCCAGGTTAAAAGATACAAGGACAACAAAATAAACAGAGAAAAATAGGTAAAGCCTGTGTAGTCCAAGAGAGGGCCAGGGGAGTGGCCAGACGGGAACTGAGTCTGGAGAAGATCCCCTCGTCGGATGTCAACAGTCTCTGTGGACACAGATGAAGCCCTGCAATCTCTTGTTCTCTGCTTTGCCCATGGGGAGCCCCAGTTTCTTCAATAGGATGAAGGTAAGAGGTAGAGTTGTTTTTTGTTTTGTTTTTTTTTTTTCATGAGGACTCTAAATACACTTGAGAGAGATCTGGCAGAGGTGAACGGAGAGATGGAGACTGAGTCTGCCTCCCTTCCGCTTCCTACAGAGGATCCTGGCCTGCAGACAGTCTCACCCCTCTTTCCCTGCACCTTGTTAGAATCACTCTGAGCCTGATGGAGGAGGAATTGTGGAATCATGGCCGGTCTGTCTCTGATTAAGGACCTACATCTGGTCATGGCCCTGATTCCAAGTTTTATCAACATTCCTGAGGCCAGAATAGTAAATATTTGTAGGTCTGCTCAATCCACAGTGACCTCAGTACTGCCCTCTCTCCTACAGGGGTGGGCTACCAAAATCCATGCTTGTATTGAAGAACCTCCACTTCCTTGGCCATAATTGAAGGGATCAGGGATAGACAGCTAATTCAAGCTATTTTTTAATTATGTTTCATAAAATGCAAGAGATCGTTTCATAAATTTGAAAGTGGATCAAGGGATTGCAACTTCAGCCTGGACTGGTTTCTTAGAAAGAGGAAATCTTGCCTCTGAAGCCTTAGGTGGTAATAATCTCTACATTACAGAGAAAAGAATGAATTCAATGTTCAAAAAATGCAAAGGCAATGGAGAGTCCTGATGGTTTTCTAGTTTCCAGTCCCAAGCTCTTCCCAAGGTTAGTAGGTGATTTCTGTTCCTGTATTATACTCTGTATCTTTGTAATACATCCCCATGTGTTGTTCAAACTGTATCCAGTGGGCTTCTGTGCCTTGAAATCACACTCCTTTTAGGTCTCTGCATGGGCATCTCTTCTGGGAAATTAGCATTTCAACAAGAATAGAAGGTAGGTATCCTTATTCCAATTATAACAGACAAGAAAATCCACTCAGAGTCTCACCTAGGGATTCCCAGTAACTTTTTCACCACTTGTTGATCAACTGTTTATTTGCCTGGATTCCTGAGTAATACTTCCCTCTTGAGTTCTGTGCTCCAAGCTCTGCTGCTGTATCAGTCAGCACCCACGTGGGAAAGCAGACACCATACTAGATATTTCAACAGAGGGGATCTTATATGAGGAATTTGCCACCAAGGTGTTGGAGAGCAGACCAATCAGAAATAACAACTGCAAAAATCAGCTGTCACCCTGACGCTGGGAGAATAAAAGAAGGGTTTGGCCTATGAGAACTTAGGAGCTGGAAGGAGGCAGCGCCATTTAACGATAGCTCATATCTCTAAGATTGTTCATAATATAGTTTCTGATGGTACCGTTGATGTGACATGTTGAGGCTGGCTCTGGGAGTGTAGAAAGAAGCTGGAAGCTGGAACAGACTGCCCTGGTGGCATGAAATGCCACTGCTGGAGTTAAGGGCCGCTAGTGGAGTAAAAATACTGATACCAAGAAACAGGAAATGACTCTCTCCTCTCCTCCTCCAGGTTTTCAATCCTAATCTCTGGCCTCTTATTGGGAGAATCAAAAAAGAAGTCTGTTGATAAAAGAATCTCTGACTATAGTTTGCAGATACTCAATTCCAACATCACAAAGCAGAACATAGAAGAATGGATTTAAAGCTGAGAGACAATAGGCAAATTATCATGCCTTGGACACACTCTTCACCCATTATCTGTGTCTCATCTAGATGGCCACCCACGTGTGTCCTCCCTGCTGGGATGCCAGTCTTTGCTGTGCCAGCTGGAGCTCCTTCCAAGGGCCACTCCTCTCCACAGAATGTTTCTAATGGCCTTTCTGTGGCAGTCCCAACTCACTTCAACTATTCCAATATGCCAGCATGCCTCCTTAGGTCAGATACCCAGGCCCAGGACCTTTTTCTTTTACATGGAGTACGCTTTCCCACCTATTCACCTGGATTGCTCCCTATCTTCCCAAAGGACTTTACTCAAATGCCACTTTTCAGCGAAATATGACCACCATTTCTAATGTTTTACTCTCACTAATACTTTCTGCCTTTTCTATTTCTGTTTACTACCATAGCCCCAAATCTCTATAACTGTTCTTGACCTATATTAGGAACACATAAATATTTATTTAATGTTGAGTGAATGAATTCAGTAAGTGTACTTCAATAAGTCCACAATAAGACCGAAGACAGCTAGAAAAGTGTGGGCTCTAAACAAAGAAGACAGAAAGAAAGCAGAGAGATTAGCTCTTGCTAGTGCTGGACCTCACTCTGGGAGTCAGCCGGGGAGAGAGAAATACCAAAGCTCCTAGAGCTCTCAGGGTCATTCTGGAATGAGAACCAAAATGAACAAGGTAGGGAAGGAGGCAGGAGGTCAAGAGTGCCCAGCTCTTGGGCATGTTTCCAAGCTGCAGCCGCTGCTGCTTAGTCACTAAGTCATGTCAGACTCTGCAACCCCATGGACTGGAGCTGGCCAGACTCCTCTGCCAGCGGACTTTCCCAGGGAGAATATCAGGGTGGGTTGCCATTGCCTAAAAAAGAAACATACATCCTTATGTTCATAGCAGCTCTGTTCACAACAGCCAAGACATGGAAATACCTAAAAGTCCATTGAGAGATGAATGGATGAAAAGGACGTAGTACACATATATAATGCAATATTATTCAGCCGAAAAAAAAAAAAAATGAAGCAATGCCATTTGCAGCAACATGAATGCTGTTAGAGATTATTATCCTAAGTGAAGTAAGTCAGAAAAAGAAAGACAAATACAATATCATATCACTTACACATGGAATCTAAAATATGGTACAAATGAACTCATCTACAAAACAGAAACAGACTTATATGCAGAGAGAAGAGACATGTGGTTGCCATGGGGGACGGTTGGACTGGGAGTTTGGGGTTAGTAAATACAAACTATCATGTATAGGATGATTAAACAACAAGGGCCTAGTATACAGCACGGGAAACTATATCAGTATTCTGTGATAAACCATAAGTGAAAAAATATGAAAAATGTATATACATGGATAGCTGAGTCACTGTGCTGCACAGAAGAAATTAACATTGTAAATCAACTATGCTTCAATAAAATGTTTTTTAAAAAATTTAAGTACCCAGCTTTTTCAGCATCTCTTACTCTGATAAGCCAAGTGAGCTAGTGCCATACAAGGTATCTAAACATCATAGTGGAGAAAGACAATTTGTTAAAAAGGAAGATGAAGCAAGGGCACGTTCTTGGCAGTACGGGAGCAGTGGGATATCAGGAGTGGATGGGATGGGAACAGGGGGGCTTGGCAGGCAACAGGGCATCCGTCCCTTCAGAAAGTCCCAGAACAGGCCCAGGCTAGCTATGAGCTTTGTTCCTTTCCTCAAAACAAGTTATGCTTGCGTAAGTGGAGAGAATAGGATTTTCTCAACTCAGGAATGAAGAATTCCAGACACCGTTCACCCTGCTGTGTTCCCATTACTGGAGAATGATTCACAATGACTTGAAGAAAAACATGGTGCTAGCGGGACCTGAAATCCCAGCAGTGGCTTAGAAAAGGTCCTCCTTATGCTGGCAACTGAGACTCATAGTGATGGGGGAACCCAGTGTAGGAGCCAGCTGATCTCAGTACTTACCTAAAGGAGCTCTCCCTGAATCTTGGTTCTCCGTTCTCTGCCTCCCCAAGTTTCTCCTTTCTTCCTTACCTGCCAATGCATTCTAACCAGGGAGGAAATAAAGCTTATGGCTATGTAGCACTGGTCCCCTCACTTCACCAGCAGCAGAAAAAAATCCAAAACAATATAGGGCACAGAGTAGTAAGAAGCAGGGGCTCTAGTGTACAAATTATAGAGCTAATCTTTAACAGATTTATTGAAGTATAATTGACCATGAAAATTATATTTATTCCATGGCTAATTCATTTCAATGTATGACAAAAACCACTGCAATGATGTAAAGTAATTAGCCTCCAACTAATAAAAATAAATGGAAAATAAATAAATAAATAAATAAATAAATACAAAAAAAAATAAATTTCATTGAAGTATAAAAATAAAAAGAAAATTATATTTATTTGACGTTTACATGTGCTGTTTTGATTTACATATATATTGTCAAATGATTACCACAATGTAAATTAATATTTATATCACCTCCTATCCCTTTTATACTTATTTTTTATGTCTACTCTCTCAGGCTTTTCTAATAAATGTCATCCTAACAGGTGTGAGTTGACATTTCATTGTGGTTTTCATCTAAATTTCCCTGGTGATTAGTGATGTTAAGCATTGTTTGATATAATTATTGGCCATTAGTGTATCTTCTTTTGAGAAATATCTGTTCAGATCTGTTCAGACCCTTTGTCCATTTTTTTTTCGATTTATTTTTATTAGTTGGAGGTTAATTACTTCACAACATTGCAGTGGGTTTTGTCATACATTGACATGAATCAGCCATGGAGTTACATGTATTCCTCATCCCAATCCCCCCTCCCACCTCCCTCTCCACCCAATTCCTCTGGGTCTTTCCAGTGCACCAGGCCCGAACACTTGTCTCATGCATCCAACCTGGGCTGGTGATCTGTTTCACCCTAGATAATATACATGCTGTTCTCTCGAAACATCCCACCCTTGCCTTCTCCCACAGAGTCCAAAAGTCTGTTCTATACATCTGTGTCTCTTTTTCTGTTTTGCATATAGGGTTATCATTACCATCTTTCTAAATTCCATATATATGTGTTAGTATACTGTAATGGCCTTTATCTTTCTGGCTTACTTCACTCTGTATAATGGGCTCCAGTTTCATCCATCTCATTAGAACCGATTCAAATGAATTGTTTTTAATGGCTGAGTAATATTCCATGGTGTATATGTACCACAGCTTCCTTATCCATTCGTCTGCTGATGGGCATCTAGGTTGCTTCCATGTCCTGGCTACTATAAACAGTGCTGCGATGAACATTGGGGTGCACGTGTCTCTTTCAGATCTGGTTTCCTCGGTGTGTATGCCCAGAAGTGGGATTGCTGGGTCATATGGCAGTTCTATTTCCAGTTTTTTAAGGAATCTCCACACTGTTCTCCATAGCGGCTGTACTAGTTTGCATTCCCACCAACAGTGTAAGAGGGTTCCCTTTTCTCCACACCCTCTCCAGCATTTATTGCTTGTAGACTTTTGGATAGCAGCCATCCTGACTGGCATGTAATGGTACCTCATTGAGGTTTTGATTTGCATTTCTCTGATAATGAGTGATGGTGAGCATCTTTTCATGTGTTTGTTAGCCATCTGTATGTCTTCTTTGGAGAAATGCCTGTTTAGGTCTTTGTCCCACTTTTTGATTGGGTTGTTTGTTTTTTGGTATTGAGTTGTATGAGCTGCTTGTATATTTTGAAAATTAATCCTTTGTTGCTTCATTTGCTAATATTTTCTCCCAATCTGAGGGCTGTCTTTTCACCTTACTTATAGTTTCTTTTGTTGTGCAAAAGTTTTTAAGTTTCATTAGGTCCCATTTGTTTAATTTTGCTTTTATTTCCAATATTCTGGGAAGCGGGTCATAGAGGATCCCGCTGTGATTTATGTCAGAGAGTGTTTTGCCTATGTTCTCCTCTAGGAATTTTATAGTTTCTGGTCTTACATTTAGATCTTTAATCCATTTTGAGTTTATTTTTGTGTATGGTGTTAGAAAGTGTTCTAGTTTCATTCTTTTACAAGTGGTTGAAGCAATCTATAGATTCAATGCAATCCCTATCAAGCTACCAATGGTATTTTTCACAGAACTAGAACAAATAATTTCACAGTTTGTATGGAAATACAAAAAACCTCGAATAGCCAAAGTAATCTTGAGAAAGAAGAATGGAACTGGAGGAATCAACCTGCCTGACTTCAGGCTCTACTACAAAGTCACAGTCATCAAGACAGTATGGTACTGGCACAAAGACAGAAATATAGATCAATGGAACAGAATAGAAAGCCCAGAGATATATCCACGGACCTATGGACACCTTATCTTCGACAAAGGAGGCAAGGATATACAATGGAAAAAAGACAACCTCTTTAACAAGTGGTGCTGGGAAAACTGGTCAACCACCTTTGTCCATTTTTAAATCAAGTTATTTGGTCTTTGGCTATTGAGGATTTTGAGGATTTCCTAGATAGATAGATAGATAGATAGATAGATAGATAGATAGATATCAATTCCATATCAGATGTATGGTTTGCAAATGTTTTCCCCCATTTCATAGGTTTCTTTTCATTCTATTGTCTCCTTAGCTGTGCCAAAGCTTTATCAGTTCAGTTCAGTCGCTCAGTCATGTCCAACTCTTTGTGACCCCATGCACTGCAGCACGCCAGGCCTCCCTGTCCATCACCAACTTCTGGAGTTTATTCAAACTCATGTCCATCGAGTCGGTGATGCCATCCAGCCATCTCATCCTCTGTCGTCCCCTCCTCCTCCTGCCCCCAATCCCTCCCAGCAGCAGGGTCTTTTCCAATGAGTCAACTCTTCGAATCAGGTGGCCAAAGTATTGGAGTTTCAGCTTCAGCATCAGTCCTTCCAATGAACACCCAGGACTGATCTCCATTAGGATGGACAGGTTGGATCTCCTTGCAGTCCATGGGACTCTCAAGAGTCTTCTCCAACACCACAGTTCAGAAGCATCAATTCTTCTGCACTTAGCTTTCCTTATAGTCCAACTCTCACATCCATACATGACTACTGGAAAAACCATAGCCTTGACTAGATGGACCTTTGTTGGCAAAACAATCTCTCTTACCTGTTTTTCCTTCTGTAACCTGTGATTTGGGATCATATCCAAGAAATCCTCATCCATACCAATGTCAAATAGCTTTTCCTCTATTTTTTCTTCTAATAGTTTTACAGTTCTACAGTTTTACATCAAGTCTTATGTTTAAGTCTTCAGTCTATTTTGAGTTGATTTTTGAGTATGGTGTTAAGATGGGGGTTCAGTTTCAATATTTTGCATATGGCTGTCCAGTTTTCCCTGAAGTATTTACTGAAGGGATTATCTTCCCTCACTGTATATTCTTGGCACCTTTGTCAAAAATCAGTTGACTATATATCCATGGGTTTATTTCTGGGTTGGGCTCGCCATGTGCCCAATGGTAAAGAATCCACTGGGCACAGGAGATACCAAGATGACTCAGCAACTAAAGAACACCAACATTTCTGGGCTCTCTATTTTCTTCCAAACATCTATGTATCTATTCTTATGTCAATATGATACTGTTTTGCTTACTATAGCTTTGTAATATAGCTTAAAATCAGGAAGTGTGATGACTCCAGCTTTGTTCTTGCTCAAGATGTCTTTGGCTATTCAGTCTTTTGTGGTTTCATGTAAATTTTAGAATTGTTTTTTCTACCTCTATGAAAAACGCCATTGGAATTTTGACATGGATTGCATTGAAACTATAGATTGATTTATGTAGTATGAACATTTTAACAATATTAATTTTTCCATTCCATGAGCACAGAATATCTTTCCATTTATTTGTGTCTCTTTTAACTTCTTTCATCAATCTTTGGTAGTTTTCAGTATACAGATCTTTCACTTCCTCAGTTAAATATTAATATATTATTAATATATTTCTAGACTTTCCTGGTGGCTCAGATGGTAAAATCATCTGCCTACAATGTGGGAGACCTGGGTTCAATCCCTGGGTTGGGAGGATCCCCTGGAGAAGGAAATGGCAACCCACTCCAGTACTCTTGCCTGGAAAATCCCATGGACAGAGGAGGAAATATATTTCTAAGTGTTCTATTATTTCTGATGCTGTTTTAAATGGGATTTTTAATTTATTTTTTGGATAATTTATTTTTAGTATATAGAAACACAACTGATTTTTGTACATTGATTATGTATTCAGCAGCTTTCCTGAATTCAATTATTAGTTCTAACAGTTTATTGGTAGAGTCTTTAAGGTTTCTATATACAGGGCTTCTCGGCCAAGTGGGACTACGACAAGAACGAGTGGAAGAAGTAAGGCCCCGCGGTTCCCGAGTCTGCACCTCACCTGTCCAGTCACCTCCATGCAGCTCCGCATGTTCACTGGAAGTGCTGTGTCGCAGCACCAGTGCTAATAAATGTGCAGTTTAAGTGAAAAAAAATAAATAAATAAATAAAGTTTCTATATACAGAATCATATCATCTGCAAACAGACAATTTTTCTTCCTTTCCAATTTGGATGCTTCATTTCTTTTTCTTACTTAATTGCTCTGGCTAAGACGTCTAGTACTATATTTAATAGAAGTGGCAAGTGTGGGCATTCTTATCTTGCTCCTGATTTTACAGATAAAACTTACAGCTTTTCACTGTCGAGTTAGCTGTAGTCTTGTCTCAATGACCTTTATTTTTCCTTCCTGTTTATTCATGGCTACACTGTCTTTGCTGCTGTGCACAGGTTTTCTCTAGTTGCAGCAACTGGGGACTACTCTTCACTGTGGTGTATGGGCTTCTCACTCATTGCAGTGGCATCTCTTGCTACAGAGCACAGGCTCTGGGCATACAGGCTTCAGGAGTCGCAGCAACAAGCTCAGCAGATGCAGTGACAGGCTCTAGAGCACAGGCTCGGTAGCTGTGGCGCATAGGCTTAGCTGCTTCTCCACATGGGGAATCTTCCTGGACCAAGGGGCAAACCCTTGTCCCCTGAATTGGTAGGTGGATTCTTATCCACTGCACCACCAGGGAAGTCCATGACTTTTATTATGCTGAGATACATTCCTTCTATGCCTAAGGTTTGGAGAGTTTCATTTTGTTTTGTTTTTTTAATGAAAGAATGTTGAATTTTGAAAAAGTTTTTCTGCACCTACTGAGATGATCATATGACTTTTAAACTTTATTCTATTAATTTGGTTCATCACGTTTACTGATTTGAAGATGGTGAACCAGCCCTGCATCCCAGGAATAAATCCCACATGATTATGTTAATGTGCTACTGAAAACTTAGTTTGCTAGTATTTTAATGGGTATTTTTCTATCTATGTTCTTCAGGGATATTGTCTTGTAATTTTGTTTTCCTGTAGTGTCTCTGTTTGGCTTGCTTTGGTATAAGGTAATCCCAGCTTCAAAAAATGAATTTGGAAATGTTCTCTCCTTTTCTATTTTTTTTTTTTTTTTGGAAGAGTTTAGAAAAGTTGATGTTGACTCTTCTTTAAATATTTGGTAGAATTCACCAGTCCTGGACTTTTCTATGTTGGGAGGTTTTTGACTACTGATTCAATCTCGTTACTCACTAATGGTCTAAATTTTGCAATAAGGAGTTCATGATCTGAACCATAGTTAGATCCTGGTCTTGTGTTTGCTGACTATATAGAGCTTCTCCATCTTTGGCTGCAAAGAATATAATCAGTCTGATTTCAGTATTGACCATGTGGTGATGTTCAAGTGTAGAGTCTTCTCTTAAGTTATTGGAAGAGGGTATTTGCTATGATCAGTGTGTTCTCTTGGCAAAACTCTGTTAGCCTGTGCCTTACTTCATTTTGTTCTTCAAAACGTACTTCATTTTGAATTCCTTATTGCAAAATTCAGGCTTAAATTGAACAAAGTAAGGAAAACCACTAGACCATTCAGGTATGACATAAATCAAATCCCTTCTGATTATTCAGTGGAAGGGAAAAATAGATTCAAGGGATTAGATCTGACAGAGTGCCTGAAGAACTATGGATGGAGGTTAGTAACATGTACAGGAGGTGGTGATCAAAACCATACTCAAGAAAAAGAAATACAAAAAGGCAAAATGGTTGTCTGAGGAGGCCTTACATATAGCTGAGAAAAGAAGAGAAGCAAAAGGCAAAGGAGAAAAGGAGAGATACACCCATCTAAATGCAGAGTTCCAAAGAATAGCAAAGAGAGATAAGAAAGCCTTCCTAAGTGATCAATGCAAAGAAATAGAGGAAAATGATAGAATGGGAAAGACTAAATATCTCTTCAAGAGAATTAGAGATACCAAGGGAACATTTCATGCAAAGATGGGCACAGTAAAGGACAGAAATGGACCTAAAGAAGAAGAAGATATTAAGAAGAGATGGCAAGAATACACAGAACAACTGTACAAAAATGATCTTAATAAACCAGGTAGCCAGGATGTTGTGATCACTCACCTAGAACCAGGACATCCTGGAATGCAAAGTCAAGTGGGTCTTAGGAAGCATCACTGCGAACAAAGCTAGTGGAAGGTGATGGAATTTCAGCTTAGCTATTTCAAATCCTGAAAGATGATGCTATGAAAGTGCTGCACTCAATATGCCAGCAAATTTGGAAAACTTAGCAGTGGCCACAGGACTGGAAAATGTCAATTTTCATTCCAATCCCAAGGAAAGGCAATGCAAAGAATGTTCAAGCTACTGCACAAAGCTGTATATTGTCACCCTGCTTATTTAACTTATATTCAGAGTACATCAAGTGAAGTGCCGGTCTGAATGAAGCACAAGCTGTAATCAAGATTGCCAGGAGAAATATCAGTAACCTCATATATGCAGACGACATCACCCTTATGTCAGAGAGTGAAGAAGAACTGAAAACTCTCTTGATGACGGTGAAAGAGGAGAGTGAAAAAGCTGGCATGAAAATAAACATTCAAAAAGTGAAGATCATGGTATCTGGTCCCATCACATCATGGCAAATAGATGGGGAAACAATGGAAATAGTGACAGACTTTTGTTTTCTTGGGCTCCAAACTCACTTCAGATGATGACTGCAGCCATGAAATTAAAAGATGCTTGCTCCTTGGAAGAAAAGCTATGACAAACCTAGACAGCATATTAAAATCAGAGACATTACTTTGTTGACCAAGGTCCATTTAGTCATAGCTTTTGTTTTTCCAGTAGTCATATATGGATGTGAGAGTTGGACCATAAAGAAGGCTGAGTGCTAAAGAATTGATACTGTTGAACTGTGGTTTGGAGAAGACTCTTGAGAGTCCCTTGGGCTGCAAGGAGATAAAACCAGTCAATCCTAAAGGAAATCACTCCTGAATATTCATTGGAAGGACTGATACTGAAGCTGAAACTCCAATATTTTGGCCACCTAATTGAAGGACTGACTCATTGGAAAAGACACTGATGCTGGAAAAGATTGAAGGTGGGGGGAGAAGGGGACAACAGAGGATGAGATGGTTGGATGGCATCACTGACTCAATGGACATGAGTTTGAGCAAGCTCCAGGAGTTGGTGATGGACAGAAAGCCTGACATGCTACAGTCCGTGGAGTCGACAAGACTTAGACATGACTGAGTAACTGAACTAAACTGATTAATGGCCTGTTAAAATATTCTTTCTTTTAGATTGTCCAGTTCAATATCCCATGAATAATCCCTCATTTCTGTCTTTTTATTTCTGTATCATCAGTTTTAAGATACCCTCTTTCCTTTACTATTTAGAGTCTTTTCTTAGTCTAAGCTGAAGGATTGTCAACTTTGTTTATCTTTTCAAGAAATCAACCAAAATTCTGCTGAAAAATCTACTGTTAAGTCTTATGGAGTTCCCCCCCCCCCCGCCCTTTTTTTTATTCATTTATTTTTATTAGTTGCAGGCTAATTACTTTACAATATTGTAGTGGTTTTTGTCATACATTGACATGAATCAGCCATGGATATACATGTATTCCCCATCCCGATCCCCCCTCCCACCTCCCTCTCCACCCGATCCCTCTGGGTCTTCCCAGTGCACCAGCCCTGAGCACTTGTCTCATGCATCCAACCTGGGCTGGTGATCTGTTTCACCCTAGATAATACACATGTTGCAATGCTGTTCTCTCGAAACATCCCACCCTCGCCTTCTCCCAAAGAGTGCAAAAGTCTGTTCTATACATCTGTGTCTCTTTTTCTGTTTTGCCTATAGGGTATCATTACCATCTTTCTAAATTCCATATATATGTGTTAGTATACTGTAATGGTCTTTATCTTTCTGGCTTACTTCACTCTGTATAATGGGCTCCAGCTTCATCCATCTCATTAGAACTGATTCAAATGAATTCTTTTTAATGGCTGAGTAATATTCCATGGTGTATATGTACCACAGCTTCCTCATCCATTCGTCTGCTGATGGGCATCTGGGTTGCTTCCATGTCCTGGCTATTATAAACTGTGCTGCAATGAACATTGGGGTGCACATGTCTCTTTCAGATCTGGTTTCCTCGGTGTGTATGCCCAGCAGTGGGATTGCTGGGTCATATGGCAGTTCTATTTCCAGTTTTTTAAGAAATCTCCACACTGTTCTCCATGGCGGCTGTACTAGTTTGCATTCCCAGCAACAGTGTAAGAGGGTTCCCTTTTATGGAGTCCCCTTTTAAGTGATGAGCTGTTTTTCTTTTGCTGCTTTCAAAATTTTCTTTGTCTTTGACTTTTGAGAACTTGGTTATAATATGTCTCAGTCTCAGAATCCCGTCTTTGGGATTCTTTGGTCATCATGAATCTGGATATTCATCTCCTTGTGCAAATACAGAAAGTTTTCTGACATTATTTCTTTAAGGAAGCTTTCTGCCACTTCTTTATTCTCTGTTCCTTCTGGGATTCCTATAATGCATATTATTGGTTTTTTAACTTTCGTCTCATAGGTCACATAGGCTTTCTTCCCTCTTTTTTACTCTTTTTATTCCTCTAGGTGGTCATTTCAATTTACTTATCTTTGAGCTTGCTGATTATTTCTTCTGCATAATCAAAGCTATTGATGAAGCTCCCTACTGAATTTTTGGTTCAGTTATTATTCAGCTCCAGGATTTCTTTTCGCTCTTTATTACAGTCTCTATTTCTTTTCTAAACTTTTCGTTTTGTTCATGTATTGTTTTCCTGGTTTTGTTTAGTTGTTTGTGTTCTCTTTTAGCCCATTGTAGCTCATGAGCTCTTACAGCTCATGATTATTTTCAATACTTTGTTAGCAGCTCATGACTCTCCATTTCTCTAGGGTTGCTTACTGGAGTTTATTGGTATCCTTTGGTGGTGGTGTTTGCCTAATTCTTTACAAACCATGTAGTCTTGCATTGGTGTCTGTTTATCTGAAAAAGCAGACAACTTTTCCAATCTTTACAGATTGGCTTTTGAAGATCCTTTCCTGCTGTGTTCCTGAACTAATGGGACTATCTTCAGAATTATGGTCAAGCAGGGTTGGAGCCAGGTCTCACATATTGCTGGATTTGCAGTCAGGTCCATAGTGGCAGGCCTGTTACCAGGGATGCAACTGGATATGGCTTCTGAGAAGTCCTGAGTATGCTCCCATCAGATGACTGGGCTGGTCCCTGAGAATTACAGCGTTTTAATCCAAGTTCTGCCACTTCCCTCATCTTTATTAAGGTTGTTGCTGTTCAGTCACTATGTCCAAGTCTTTGCAACCCCATGGGACTGCAGCACATCAGGCTCCCCTGTCCTTCACTATCTCCTGGAGTTTGTTCAGACTCATGTCCAGTGAGTCAGTGATGTTATCTAACCATCTCATCCTCTGCCATCCTCTTCTCCTTTCGCCTTCAGTCTTTCCCAGCATCAGGGTCTTTTACATTGAGTTGGCTCTTCGCATCAGGTTGCCAAAGTGTTTGAGCTTCAGCTTCAGCATCAATCCTTCCAATGAATATTCGGGGTTGATTTCCTTCAGGATTGACTGGTTTTATCTCCTTGCAGTCCAAGGGACTCTCAAGAGTCTTCTCCAGCACAACTCAAAGGCATCAATTCCTCAGTACTCAGCCTTCTTTAAGGTCCAACTCTCACATCCATATATGACTACTGGAAAAAACCATAGCTTTGACTATACAGACCTTTGTTGGCAAAGTGATGTCTTTTCTTTTTAATACACTGTCTAGGTTTTTCATCAGGTACAACTGATTTTAAAATATGTATATTTAGGGTATATGATTTGATGTTTTGATATATGCATACATTGTGAAAGAATCACCACAATCAACTAATTACTATATTCATCATTTCACAAAGTTACTCTTTTTGTCTAGTGAGAATACTTAAGATATAACTTTGAGCAAATTTCAAGTATACTATACAGTACTGTCAACTATATTCATATTACTAGATCTCTAGAACTAACTAAAACTTTCCTCCCTTGACTCATCTTCCTTTCTCTGCTCTGTCACTTATTAACCATGAGAATTTGGTCAAGAATTACCAAAATTCTCACAACAAGAAAGGAAAGTTTCCATTCTAGGATTCTGTGCAACTTAAGAGGAAGCCATTCTACCCATGACCTAAATTTTCTGTGCTTCAGTATTCTCATCTATAAAATGGGCATATTAATAGTATCTATTCTGTGGAAATGTTAATAGGTATAACTGAGTTGGTACTTCAAGACTTTAAGAGCCTATAATGGTGGCCACCTCATGTGAAGAGTTGACTCGTTGGAAAAGAGCCTGATGCTGGGAGGGATTGGGGGCAGGAGGAGAAGGGGATGACAGAGGATGAGATGGCTGGATGGCATCACCGACTCGATGGGCATCAGTTTGAGTAAACTCCGGGAGTTGGTGATGGACAGGGAGGCCTGGCGTGCTGCGATTCATGGGGTCACAAAGAGTCGGACACGACTGAGCGACTGAACTGAACTGAACTGACTGAATGGTGCCAGAATTCCTCAGTTAATATTAAACATTTTTACAATTATTATTACACCATTTATGTTACCTTTATAATTATTACTTTTAAATGCAAGCTTGACCAATTCCTTTAATGGTCTCTGATCACTCAAGGTTCCCATTTACCATTTCCTTCAATCCTACCCAGATCTAAGTTCATCACAGTGCCTTAACTTCCTCTCAAGAGTTAAATGCTGCCACCTGGAAACCATAACAGTTATTTTCCTAAATGTTACAATAAGCCTTCAGTGTCTCTGCCAGAAATTTTCCAAGGAAAGAAAAGAAAGGTCCTCTACAAGTTACAAAGCATAATGATTAACTGGGGTCCAATAGTCTCTTCAGGAACCCCTTCCATAGGGTCATATTTGCAGTGGAGCTTCAGTATCAATACCCCTTACTAGCACAGTCCCTCTCCTCCCAAGTAGCTTGAATTCAGCTGCTTGCTATCAGAGTGATTTTAAACAAGTTATTTAGCCTCTCAGAGCCCCATTTCCAGGATACATAGCTTAGATGAGCTAATCAATGTAAAGCAGTTACAACAGTATCTGTCTTCATAATAACCATTCAATAAATGTTAACTAGCTATAACAGAGAAGACAGAAATACACATATACATACACACAAACATGCATATATATAAATATATAGAAAGAAGATGGTTATCAATGAAATTGGGAAAAGTCAAAGACACTGGATAACTAAGGTTTTTATTATATAACTAGAAATATGTCTTTTGAGTCACAGAAAAATATACTTAAGCACATTGAACCCAGTTCTTTCCCTGCCACACACTCTGTCCCATTCTACAGATGAAGAAATCTGAGTCTCAGAAAAAACAAACAAGTGGGCCTCCAGGTCACCCTGGTTAATAACAAGGCGAACTGCGGATCTAAGGATCTTGACCCTCAGTCCCGTGTAGAGCAACCATTTCACAGAAAATGCTGTAAAGATCTGAAGTGATTTACCAGTAGAATAAGAGGGGGACTCAGAGAACTTAAGGTGTGAAGGTTACATGAGGACCAGCTGCACTGAACTGGCCTCTTATCTCTCAGTCTCAATCCTCCAGAATTTTATTTCTATTTTGAAATTAGTTTAAAAGACAGTGGCTCTTAAAACAACCCACAAATATCCAAATCTGAAGCACAATATTATATAATCATATCCCAAAATGCATAATAAGGTCTCAAAGAAAATAAAAAAAAAAAAAGTAGAAAAAGCAACCACACAAAAATCTTGTGGAATGATAAAAATAAAATATTGGTTAAACTTTTAATTTTCTACTTTCAAATTTTATCAAATGATATAATTTTGGTGTATCCTGTTTTGTACTAAAAAGTCTCTGTTGTCTATGGAAAACTAGATGAGAATGTCTTAGTCAGAAATAGAGATATATTATTCTCTAACATATTAAACAAAATTTGGTTACCCAATAGGTCAAATTGTGTTTCTGATTAAACAACTTGCTAGCTAAATATAGGACTTAAACCAGCAACAGTTTACGAGTGGTTTGCTATTGTTTGGTTCTTCACAAAGGAGCAATTATTTGAGAAACCAGGGATGGAGAGAAGAAAGGAAGCCTGTTTTTGGAATAATATAAAGGGACTTAATTTGCAGTTTTCAGAGAAAAGAAGAATCAAACGAAAATAAAATTGGTGTTCTGGGTTTGGGGACCTAAACAGACCCAATATAAAAAAAGAAAAAATAGATTATAGAAATGTGAAACTACCATTGTAATTTCAGTTGCACACTTGAAAAAAAAATGAAAAAAAAATGTCTAAAATAGAACTTTCATTTTGTCTGCCAACTGAAAACTGATATTTTCATTATGCTTTCAGTCAAGGGTTTATTTGTAAATACTAGGTAGAGTTTTGCTTCATGAGTTAAACAGCTTTTTACTACAGAGACTCTTCTCAAGAGTATGGGAAGTAAGAAAAGCAGTGTGTTGGGAGATTTTTTTTTTTCATGACAGCAGAGACAGGGGTCTCATCTCTTGCATTCCTATAATGGTGTAGAAAAGTTCTGGGTCCAACTTTACTACTCATTAAATCTTTTTTGGTTCATTCACCTAAACCAAGTAAGATGAACAAAGCCTCAAAGATTTATGGTTCTTAGCCAACAGTAGGTTATAAATTATTCTGGTGTGAGCCATAAAATTTAATACTTCACTTATAAAAATGAACATTAAGGACAATGTTTGTACATATTTAAGTGAACTGTCAAGGGAAAAAATATTTTTATCTTCTAAAGGGTATCCTTTAAAAATAAAGCATATAGATGCATTGCCCATCCACCAGTTTGTATTCTCTCCAAAAATCAAAGTCACTAGATCAGTAACAAGATGTGTTCTCTTTTAAGTTAAAGCTCCAGGTTTTAAGGTTTAACTCACAAACCTTGAGACATGATTATAAAATAATTTGCCTGTGTGAGATGTGTTAAGGCCAGTATCTTACAGGACGAATAATAGTACAGAGGTTCAATTATTAAAAAATCAATTTAGCCATTTCAAGATAATCCATTTACATGCATTTGCATCTCCTTCCACCTGGGTTTGCATGCAAGTATCAGGAAAAGGAAAAGCACTTTCAGAGTGGTGGAGTAAGCATCTTTAAAAATCTACTCCAATAGAGAAACAAAACACTGAAATAAATGTTCAACACCAACTTTTTCAAAACTGGAAATTAATCAAAGGTTTGCAACAATATGAGGAGCACTTATTGAAGAACAATGGCTGAAACTAGGTAAGAAGAGTGAGCTTTGTAGAGGTTTAACTTGCTATATACTCATCTTTTGCTCAATTTTGTGGTGAACTTTAAAAAACACAGCAGCCTCAAGATCATGGTATGTGTGAAAAACAGTCATAGCCACTGGAAGGGACAGAAGGGTTTAAAGTTCTCCAAAAGGCAAGATCCTCAGGAAACTCACTATTTTATCTGCCTGGTAACTCCTTGGAAAAAGTCCATTCATAGGGCCTGATCTGACTCAGATCTAAATCAGTAATAAAACTCTATCCCTAAGACCTTAGTCAAAAACGATCAGTGGCAATGGTTTAATATTGCAGTGATGTGACACAGAAATACTAGCTAAGGGAGACAAGAGGCTTGCCAAAAACCTTAAAAGAAAAACCTGGGTATCCTATGTCTCTGGTGGACTTTGAAAAGACTCAGCCTTTTCCTGGAAGGCCACACATATGTGTAAATCTGGAAGCATGCAAAGGAAAGATCTGAAGACCCAGCTTCCCACCTCTAACCTACATCAAGGCTCTGCACAAGTAGGAAATGAAGAATAAAGAAGAAATGTAAACTGCTAGTCAATGGACTTAAGGTGTGTCCAAGATACAGTTCCTCAACAAAGAGTGGGAGACTTTTTGTTCAAAATATTTAAGGAAATCTCTGTCTAATCAATAACTGACCTCTAAAAATATAGCAAAGATTCCAGTGGCCACACATGCAGAGAGTACAGAATTAGTCAAGAGAAGCCACTAACCAAACAAATAGTAACAGCAAAAAATGCAACAAGCCCTGCTGAGAGAGAAGGACCTGATTTCTAGGTTGCCACATTATTATATTTGAATTGTTCAGTTAAAAAAAGACATATGCACACAATGAGTAAACTATGGCCCACACAGGAGAAAAAGACAATCAATAAAAACTGTCCTTAAGGAAAACCAAATGTTGAACTCAAAGACCTTAAATCACCTATTATAAATATTTTTCTAAAAATTTAAGGAAGCCATATCAAACAAAAGTATGAGAACAATATTTCACCTAATAGATAGTATAAATAAAGAGATAGAAGTTACAAAAATAACTAAATAGAAATTTTGGAGTTGAAAAGTACAATAACTGAAATCAAAAATTCATTAGAGGAGTTCAATAGAAGATCAACCTGGCTGAAGTGAGAATCAGTAAACTTGAGAAGAGATCAATTGTGGTGACTTAGCCTGATAATTATAAAGAAAAAGGAACAAAACCTCGGAGACCTGTGGGACACTACTAAATACCAAAATATGCATAATGGAAATCCTGGAAGGAAAGGACAAGAAGAATAAATGAACAACCAGCTATACTCCCATAAAAATTTTTAAAAGACTATATGAGCAAATAATACTCAAGAACATATCAAATTTTATGACAAAAATTAATCTATATATCCAAGATCAATAGACTCCAAGGAGAATAAATGTAAAAGTGCTATGCTTGCATTCACCATCACTCAGTTGTGTCCAACTCTGCGATCCTATGGACTCTAGCCTGCCAGACTCCTTTGTCCATGGTATTCTGCAGGCAAGAGTACTGGAGTGGATTGCCATCTCCTCCTCCAGGAGATCTTTTCAATCCAAGGATCAAACCTTTGTCTCCTGCATCTCCTGCCTTGGCAGATGGATTCTTTTACTACTGCACCACCTGGAAAAACTTGTAAAAGATCTATACCTAGATACATTATAGTCAGACTGTTGAACACTCAAGACTAAAACAGAGTCTTGAAAGCATCGAGAGCAAATTGATTCATCATGACAAGAGATCCAAATTAAGATTAAATGCTGACTCCTCATCAGATATTATGAGACACCACAGAGATCAGAAGGCTGTAGGATAACATATTTAAAGTACTGAGACAAAAAGAATGCCAATCAAGAATTTTATGTACTATAAAACTATCATTCAAAAATGAAAAAGAAATTAAGATATTACCAGTTATTTTTAAAACTGAAAGTACTCATTGCTAGCACACATTCTCTGAAAGAAATACTAAAGGGAGTACTTCAGGCTCAAATGAAAGAATTAGAGACAAAATCTCAAAGCTACATGAAGAAATTAAAAGGACTGATAAAAGTAACCACAAAAGTATATGTAAAAACAGTATAAATGTATTTTTGGTTTCAACATTTTTTCTTCTAGTTGATCTAAGATAACTACATAAGCAAGAATTATAAAAATGTGTTGATGGACTTATAATGTATAACAATATAAATTGCATAGATAATCAGAGCAGAAAGGAGTTGGCTAGGAGCAGAGCAATATTGGACACTACTTTTTGTATATTATTAAAATTAAATTGGTGGCTTTTTATTGAGGTGACATTGATTTATAACATTATATAAGTTTTATGTGTACAACATCTGTTTACACTACACCATGCTCACAAGGAAAAGTTTTGTTCCTACTGGTCACCACAGAGTTGAGCCCCTTTATTCATTTCCCTCTCCATCCTCCTTCCCCTCTGGTAACCACTGCTCTATTCTCTGAATCTGTGTGCTTGCTTTCATTTTGTTTTGTTTGTTTGTTTGTTTTCTACATATGAGTAAAGTCATATGATATTTGTCTTTCTCCATCTGACTTATTTCACCTAGCAAATACACTCCAACTCTATCTATATTATCACAAATGGCAAGATTTCATCTTTTCTAAGGCTGAGTAGTATTTTGTTGTGTGTGAATTGATGATTTTGAACTGTGGTGTTGGAGAATACTCTTGAAATTCCCTTGGAGCATGGAGATCCAACCAGTCCATCCTAAAGGAGATCAATCCTGGGTATTCACTGGAAGGACTGATGTTGAAGCTGAAACTCCAATACTTTGACCACCTGATGTGAAGAGCTGACTTATTTGAAAAGATCCTGATGCTGGGAATAGAGGGTAAAAAAGACATAAGGCAAATAGAAAGCAGTAACAAAATGGCAGACTAAATCCTGCATTATTAGTGATTACATTAAATGTAAATGGATTAAATACCCAATCAAAAGCCAAGATTAAACATATATATGCATATTGGTGTTTGTGTATAATACATTACCTACCAGAGATTCACTTTAGACTTGAACACACACATAGATTAAAGTTAAAGGACAGAAAAAGATATACCATGCAAACAATTACAAAAAGAGAGCTGGGGTAACTTTACTGATATCAGACAAAGTAGAACTTGAAACAAAAAAATGTTACTGGAGGTGAAATCCATTTTATAATGATAAAAAGATCAATCCTCTAGGAATACATCATAATTATAAACAATTATAAACAAATACGCACTTAACAACAGAGCCAAAAAAAAACATTAAGTGAAAACTGGCAGAGTTGAAGGGTAAAATAGGTAACTGACCAATAATAGTTGGAGACTTCAATTTTCCACATTCAATAATGGGCAGAACAACTAGGCAGGAAACTGACAAGGAAATAAAAGACTGAACAACAATATAAAGCAACTAGACCTAACAGACATTGATAGAGCACTTTACCTAACAAAAGCAAAATACACATTCTTCTTAAGTGCCCACAGAATATTCTCTACGACAGACTATATGTTGGGCATAAACTGAGCTTTATTAAGTTAAAAAATATTGAAATAATTCAAAGTATGTTCTCTGACCACATTGGAATTCAATTAGAAATCAGTAACAGAAGTAAATTTGGGAACATTCATATAGTGTGAAAATGAAACAAAAGGGTCAAACAAGAAATCCAAAGAAAATAAAAATACTGGGAGATTAATAAAGTGAAAACACAGTACGTCAAAAACTTGGATGATGCAGCTAAGGCATGTATCACAATGGGTAATAATTATCTGAGAATGTTTTTTCTTTTCCAAAGAAATGAAGGTTGAAAAATCCCAACGATATTAGCTCTCCCTGTCATTATTTTATGAAATGCTAGTACTGTACTTAAAAGAAGGTAATACTTCTAAGTAGAATTATCTATCATCATAATGATGTATTTATATTAATTCTTGAGATAAAATTTAAAAATTTTAAGAGAAAAAAATCTATTTAACACACAAAAGAAGGTATTAATAATGGAACAGAGGGGAAAGAAAGATGCAAGGCAAATAGAAAACAATAACAAAATGGCAGATGCAAAACTTATATTATTAGTAATAACATTAAACATAAATGGATTAAGCATCCAATCAAAAGGCCAAAATTAAAATGTATATATGTATATTTGTGTGTATATGAACATAATACCTACAAAAGACCCACTTTAGATTCAAACACATTTGGGGAAGGACAGAAAAAGATTAAAAGGAAATTTTAACTGTAAATGTATATATTTTAGAAAATTGAAATTAAATAACCTGATTTCTAACTTCTTTCTAATTAACAAATTAGAAAAATGAAAGAAAGCCAAGCCCAAAGCAAACAAACAGTAAAGATTAGAGCAGATAGAAATAAAATAGAAATTAGAAAAATAATAGAGAAAATCAAAGAAAAACAAGCATTGATTCTTTGAAAAGATCAACAAAATTGACAAACTTTTTGCTAGACTGACCAAGAGAAAAGAGAGAGAGGACTCAAATTACCAAAATCAGAGATGAAAGAAGGACTTTATTAGTGATCTTACAAAAATAACTTTAAAAGATTATAAGAGAATACTATAAACAATTGTATGCCAACAAACTGGAAATCTAGATGAAACTGTCAATTTCTTAGTAAAACACAAAGTACAAGAACTGACTAAAGAAGTAGAAAGTCTGACTAGATCCAAAATAATAAAGGAAATTAAATTGATAATCAAAAAACTACGCAAAGGGAAAAGCCCAGACCCAGGTGATTTCACTGCTGAATTCTACCAAATATGTGAAGAAGAATTTACATCAGCTCTTCTCAACTTCCTGCAAAATATAGAAGAGATGGGGCCACTTTACACTCATTTGATAAGGCCAGCATTGTTGTTGGCAGTGTTCAGTTGCCAAGTTGTGTTTGACTCTCTGCAACCCCATGGACTGCAGCATGCGAGGTTCCTTGTCTTTCCCTGTCCTTACTGGAGCTTGCTCAAACTCATGTCCATTGAGTCGGTGATGCTATCTAACCATCTCATCCTCTGCTGACCCCTTCTCCTCCTGCCCTCAATCTTTCCTCAGGGACTTTTCCAATGAGTAGGCTCATCACATCAGGTGGCTAAAGTATTGGAGCTTCAGCTTCAGCATCAGTTCTTCCAAAGAATATTCAGGGTTGATTTCCTTTGGGATGGACTGGTTTGATCTCCTTGCAGTCCAAGAACTCTCAAGTCTTCTCTAGCACCACAATTTGAAAGTATCAATTCTTTGGCACTCAGCCTTCTTTATGGTCCAGCTCTCACATCCATACATGATTACTTGGAAAAGCCATAGCTTTGACTAGATGGACCTCTGTCAACAAAGTAGTGTCTCTGCTTTTTAATACACTGTCTAGGTTTGCCATAGCTTTTCTTCCAAGGACCTAGTATCTTTTAACTTCATGGCTGCAGTCACTGTCTGCAGTTTGGAGTTCAAGAGAAGAAAATCTGTCACTGTTTCCACCTTTTCCCCATCTATTTGCCATGAAGTGATGGGACCAGATGCCATAATTTTCTTTTTTTAAATGTTGAGTTTTAAGCCAGTTTTTTCACTCTCCTCTTTCACCTTCATCAAGAGGCTCTTTAGTTCCTCTTCACTTTCTGCCATTGAAGTGGTATCATCTGCATATCTGAGGTTGTTGATACTTCTCCCAGCAACTTTGATTTCAGCTTCTGAGTCATTCAGTCCAGCATTTCGCATGATGTACTCTGAATATAAGTTACATAAGCAGGATGACAATATAAAGCCTTGACATAGTCCTTTCCCAATTTTGAATGAGTCCGTTGTTCCATGGCAGAGCATAGGGCAGCAGAAGGCACAGGTTTGAAAACAGAATGAGCTTGGAGAAGTTGTTTGTACATCCTGAACCATCCAAATTGCCAGCTAAAACCCATCAAGACCCTAGAGTCAAACTTACACGAACATGAGCCTCACTGTGCAAATGGAGTTTCCTATTTCTTTTTAGAACTACTCTTAAATATGAATATATTTATAAATTAAAAAATACATTTATTACTATATATAAATGTTAGAGGAAACTTCCGACATGAATATACTGAAATAAGCCAAAATGAAGGGGATTTGGGAAAAACCATACATAATGTAGAAAAGAGAGGTAATAGAGACAAAATTTTAAAACTTCAAGATAAAGTATATTTTTAGGGAACAAAGTAGAGGAATTACACTACACATAAAATAAGAGCAGGAGGATATACATATATATATATATATTATATATTTAAGAAGCATAACTGACTAAGGAAGATTAGAAATTAAACAAATATGATAGATAACATGAAAATTAAGGAAAAGGGAAGCTAGAGACTAAATATAAGGAAATTCCCCATAAAACAGAACAAAGAGAAAAGAAAATAGATTGGACAATATGAGAAATTAGAGGATAAATCTGCAGGTCTAATATCTCATTGGAGTTCCAGAAAAAGAAAAAGAAGGAGATTGAAGGAGAGGAGATTATCAAAGAAATAAGGCAAAAGATCTTCTAAAAGTGAAAGACAGGAATCTCCAGTCTGAAAGCATTCTCAAGAGGTCAGAAAAATCAGTGACAGGAATTTAGCATGAAATCAGAACAGTAGAGATAAAAGATTCTCAAAGCTTGTAAACAATACACACAGGGATCTATTTTGAGAAGCAGTGTTCCATCAGACTTCTTAGCAGCAGTACTAGAAGCCAAGGTCTTCCCTGGTGGGCCAGTGATTAAGAATGAATACTTTCATTGCAGGGGACACGGGTTTGATTCTCGGTAGGGGAACTAAAATCCCACATGCCATGAAGCATGGCCAATAAATAAACAAATAATAAGTTAGCAGTACTGGAAGCCAGAAGACAATGAGTCAATGCCTCCCAAATCTGAAGGAAAATATTTTTTAATGTAGTAAATAGTACTGAACCAAATTATTCTATCAAGTATGTCAATAAACAAAAATATTTTAAAGTATGCAAGAACTCAAAAAATTTACCTGTCATGCACCATTTCTTGGGAAGTGTTATTGGAGTATGTTCTGTACCACTGCAAGGGAGTAAGCCAGTGAAGAAGACATGAAAACAGAGAGTCCAACATAGAAAAGGTACAAAAGAAAGAGCCTGGACAAAGGCCATGAAACGGGCTTAGAAAACAACCAATTCAGGTGAGGAAGTGGAAGGGAGGTCTCATGTGTTTGAGAATTTTAAAAATACTATTGCTTTGCATTTGACAGGTCTTTTGGAGCATTTGGATAAAATAGCAGTAGGTAAACAGAAAGAAAAGCAAATGGAAAAAAGGAAATTATTGACCCTAGGTTTACAAAAAGTTATGTATAAAAGAAAGCATAATCACAGCACACTACTTAGAACAACTGCAGGACATGTTTATACCATCATGATATGATAAACGCTAATATTGATTTGACCAAATGCTGTGATGTAACATTAGAAGGACGTTAAGAGGATGAAGGAGAGATAGCTAAAAGAAGGTGTTAGAAAACTGATTACTCATCTACCAAAATAAGAGGTTAATAGATAACATCTAAAATTAATAAATTAATCATAGTGTGTATATATATATATATATACACACATACATATGCAGATGGTCCTTGACTTGTAATTCAACTCAAATTTTTCAAAATTAGGAAGATACAAAAGCAATATGCATTCAGTAGAAATCATACGTCGAACCTGGAATTTTGACTTTTTTCCCAGCTAGCAACGTGGGATGTAATACTCTCTTGTGATGCTGGGACAGCAGCCATAGCTCCCAGTCACTCACACAATCAGGAAGGTAAACAACTGAAACACTTACAACCAATCTGTACCCCAACAATCATTCTGTTTCCATTTTCAGTACAGTATTCAATAAATCACATGAGATACTCAACATTTGACTAGAAAACAGGCTTTTGAATTAGAAGACTTTACCCAACTGCAGGCTAATGTAAGTGCTCTGAGCACGTTTAAAGTAGGTAATGTTAAGCTAGGATATTCAGTAGATTAGTTGTATTACATGCACTTAAGACATATTTTCAACTGAGATGGGACATAGCTGCATTGTAAGTTGAGGAGGATCCATACATGGAAATATGGAAGTAAATATCAGAAGAAAAAGCTACAAGAGTTTAAAGTGGTTACTTCTACAGAATAGGACTGAGAGGAAGTTGAATAGAAGTGGGGTAGAGGATTAGTATTGTTTTATTAATCCTTTAACTATTATTTAATTTTCTAAACCCAAGATAAGTAACAAATTTAATCTGTGAGGCAGCATTTTAGTATAAATAAATGTATCAGATACTTTTTGTGAAAGGGCTTTTGTTGGAGTGAAATCTGGAGAAAGCATGCAAAAATTAAAACTTTTCACTAATTTCTTTAATCCATCCTGTTGGTACTATTTGGGTCCAGGGTCCCATTCTACCCTGCCCTTCCCTGTCTTACTCTAATAGTCTCTACCATTTTATCCACATCTAGGCTTCCCTGATAGCTCAGTCGGTAAAGAATCTGCCTGCAATGCAGAGAGCTGGGTTTGATCCCTGGGTTGGGAAGATCCCCTGGAGAAAGGAAAGGTTACCCACTCCAGTAGTCTGGCCTGGAGAATGCCACGGACTGTATAGTCCACGGGGCCACAAAGAGTTGGACACAACTGAGCAACTTTCACTTCGCTTCACGTCAGACCTTTAATTGCTCTCAGTAAACTCATGCCCCCAACTCCTAACTCCAGCACAGACCTAGAATCTAGTCTGGACGTTGTGTGACTTTGAGGGAGTCGCTCCTTTTTGGCCCTCCGTTCTCTGTAAGTGAAGTACTCACACAAGTAATCTCTTGGGTCTCTTGTGATGAAAGGTGTAACGAAAGTGACATGTTTGTGTGGGTCCGGGTGTGGTAGGACTCCTCCTGAAATCTTGATCCAGAGTGGGAAGAGCACTTATGGAACATTGATGCTGGCATTCTGAGATACACAGACATATCCGGGTACTCTCAAACGCCAAGTTCCCACTTTCCTCCTAATGGCTAAGCATTCGAACATGCTGCCCTCTAGTGCACAGAAACAGCCCTACTAGGAAGGCTGAAGAAAGAAAGAGAAGTTTTTCCAGACAAGAATACTGGAGTGGGTTGCCATTTCGTTCTCCAGGGATCGAACCGGATCTCCCACACAGCAGGCAGACTCTTTACCATTTGAGCCACCATGGAAGCCCCCCAGGAAGGCTGGGAGGTTTCCAGTAACCAAAGCTAGCCAGGACAATGCCCCCAGGGCAGCAGCTTAGTCACAGGAACTAGCCTATACTTCAGTTAGAAAGTAAGTGAAAAATCAAGCCATAAAAATTCACTTAAGCAAATACATTCTGCTCTAGGACTTCAGATATGACCTCATCATTACCCTCAAGTTTTGCTTACGCCAGCCCCCCTGACACCAAGGCAGATTAAGGTAGGACAAGCGAAGGGGACCAAGGGCTGCTGCTATATTCTGGAGGACTCCAAAAACAAGTCTCTGAGAGGGTTATTGATGGAGGCCAATTAAATATGCATGCAAGGATAGCGGGAGGCCAAAAAAAAAAAAAAAAAGCTTTATCTTAATATCTGCTAATTGAAAGAATATTGAGCCTTTAATTTGATCACCATTTGGATATTTTCGTCTCTGACCAAGAACAGGCCAATAAGCAAAGCAGTTAGTCTTACAGCTTTATTCTCTGCAGGGGTCCAAGGCACAATTGTAGTTTGTGCTTTTTTCTCCTTACTCCCCAGAAGCAAGTTATTATGATTCGCATTCCATGTCCCAGTGGCTCACTAGATGGGGTTGAATAGAATTTAGTGTCCTGTGACCCTACTCGGACAATCCAGACAGTGCCAAATTCAGCCTGCCAAATGCACTGCCCCTCAGTATGTCTTTTATAAGCAGTGGATAGATGTGTGCTCAGAACATCAGAGAGGGAGGGGAAAAAGTATGAGAAAAACTTTTCCACTGAAACAACTACCCTTATCTAAATATAGCCCAATTCTACTCTCGAATGTTGATTAGTTATTCCCGTAACCGCTCTTTGCTATTCCCTGAAACTACCACACACACACACACACACACACACACACACACACACACACACACACTTTCCTGTAAAGAAGAAACATAGTGTAGGCTCAAGAACATTAATTGGCTCGGGACTGGTGTTGCATAATCTTGTCGTGATTCCCCTTGTTTCACGTTGACTGGAGCATGGCCCTGGCAATAGCCATCTGGTCCTGATCATCATATTGTATCCTGTGCTTGAGATCCTTCCTCCTTTGAAACTGTAATCCAAATCAGTCTCTTACCAAGTTGCCTTTCATTTGAACTACTAATTGTGAACTTCACAGAGAGAAACTGCTCTCCCTTCACTATTATTCTTTTCCACTCCTCCTCAACTCGGGCAGCTTAAGAATTGCAACACACAACTATTACATTCCTTTTCTCTTTCAAAATATAGTTAGTGCATATATTATTTTTAAAACGTTGTTGGGATTAGGAGAAGGCATGGCAGGCAGCAGATAGATTCGTAATGAAAAACAGGGATTTTAGAGTCAGATAGACTTCCCTACTATTTTACTAAGTTATGGAATTTTAGGTAGGTTATTTAAACTTTCTCTTTGATCAATGAATTATTTTTAAATATATTTTAAAACTTCAAAGTGCATAGGGAGAAAGATATTTACTTTTTCTTCTTCAGATATAACTTTGAAGAATAAACTAACGTATTAGTTCTAATGACTTTTACATAGATCCCATAGGGTTTTCTTGGTAGATGGTCACGTCATCTACAAATACAGGTTTGTTTCACCCTTTCCAATCTGGATGCCTTCTATATCTTTTTCTTGCCTTATCATACTGGCTAAAAGTTCCATACAACATTTAGGTGGCAATGACTAACACACTGTCTTGTTCCTGATTTGGAACATATCATCTTTCACCATTGCCATATTAAACTGTCAATTCTACATACATGACATTTATCACACTTATCCCTTCTATCCCTACCTAGTGCCAACACTTTTTATCAGGAAAAGATGTTATATTTTGTGAAACGCATTTTCTTAATCTATGAAAGTGAAAAGTGGTTCAGTCGTGCCAGGCTCTTTGGGATCCCATGGACTGTAGCCCACCAGGCTACACAGAGAATACTGGAGTGGGTAGCTGTTCCCTTCTCCAGGGATGTTCCCTTCCCAGCCCAGGGATGGAACCAAGGTCTCCCACATTGCAGGCTTATTTTTTACTGTCTGAGACACCAGGGAAGCCCAATAAAACTGCAGCGAGTAGCCTATCCCTTCTCCAGAGGATCTTTCTAACCCAGAATTCAAACCGGGGTCTCCTGCATTGCACTTACCAGCTGTGAAGTGAAAGTCCCTCCGTCGTGTCTGACTCTCTGAGACCCCATGGAATTCTCCAGGCCAGAATACTGGAGTGGGTAGCCTTTCCCTTCTCCAGGGGAGTCTTCCCAACCCAGGGATCAAACCGAGGCCTCCTGCTTCACAGGAGGATTCTTTACAGCTGAACCACAAGGGAAGCCCTCCCTGTCAGGGAATTGAACCTCGGCCTCCTGCATGACAGGCAGGGATACTCACCCCTATACTAACAAGGACAGCATTTACCAGCTGAGCCACCATCTATAATTTGTCTTTTTTAGGCCAATATGGTGAATCACATTGATTAATTTTCAAATGTTAAACCAATCATGAACTCCCAAGATAACCTCAGTTATAATACATTATCCATTTTATATATCATTGGATTCAATTTGCTAAAATATTGCTAAGAATTTTATACCTGGGTGTCAGGATGGCCGAGCGGTCTAAGGCGCTGCGTTCAGAATTTTATACCTATGTTCATGGCAGTCAGCCTCTAAGACGGCCCCCAACGATCTCTCCCACCTTGAAACAGCCCCTTCCCATACTGCACAATAAAGGACCAGCACAGTATTCTCTAAATGTTGCTATTTCGTTCCTGAGATTAGCTTTCAGACGCTGTGGCTTCCGTCTTGCTTGCTCTCTCTCGCTTGGATCACTCGTGCTGAGGAAAGCCAGTTTCCGTGTTCTAACCAGCCCTCTGGGAGAGGCCCCAGAGCAGAGGAACTGCCGACTCTTGCCAATGGCCACATGAATGAGTTTAGCCTCAGATTCCCCAGCCTTAGTCAAGACTTCAGATGATTTTGACCTTAGATGATGAACTGATTGCAACCTGTTGAGAGAACCTTAACCAGAACCATCCAGCTAAAGTCTGGGTTCCAAATCCTCAGAAACTCTAAGAAAATATATATGTTTTTGTTAGGCAGCAATAAAAAATAATACAGACATCTTTATATGGAGATAGTCTGATCCATTCCAGTCTTGCATTTTTTTTTAATTTTTATTTTTTTTTCATTTATTTTTATTAGTTGGAGGCTAATTACTTTACAATATTGTAGTGGGTTTTGTCATGAAACTGGAGCCCATTATTCAGTCTTGCTTTTAAACGTTGTTAGGCTACATAAGAATTGTACTTAGTCCAAGCAAGATCTTCCTTAGTACCCTACCCAGTATTCTGGGAATTATAAGGTTTCCCACTGCTTTCTCTCAGGTGGTTCGCTCCCCAGCCTCAGGGAGTCTCTCTGTGTGCACGTGTGCTGACCGTACAGAACTCAACACTCACAGGAGTGCCCTTGCAGACCTTGTTTTCCTTGTGCAGTTCTCTTTTCTCCAGTAGTCTGTCCAAGGAACTCCAGCTGGCTTGGCATTCCCTAACTCCTAGCTTCATCTCCTCAAATTTCCTGGTTCCTCCTTTCTGCAAATTCCCTTCAGGCAACCAGCTGGGACAATCGCTGGATTTACCTAATTTGTCTCCTATCTCCCAGGGATCATTGACCTTCATTGCCTGATGGCCAGTGTTTTCAGTGCCACTGCTTCATTTATTTAATTTGGTTTTTCAGTTGTTTCAGGTAGGAAAGCCCAACCCAATTAGTCTCTCTTAAGCTCCAGAGAAACAGAATCAATAGGATATGTGTATATAAAGGGAGATTTCTTTTAAGGAATTAGCTCATGCAACTGTAGAGATTGGCAAGTCCAAAATCTGTAGGGTAAGCCAGAAGTCTGAAGACTGAGGGAAGAGCCAAGGTTGCAACTCAAGTTCAAAGGCCATCTTCTAGCAGAATTCCTACTTGCCCAGGAGAGATCAGTCTTGTTCTGTCAGGGACTTCAGCTGAGAATCAATTGCCTCTACAACCTGCTTTACTCAAAGTACAACAATGTAAAGGTTAATCTTACCCAGAAACATCTTCACAGAAACATCCAAAATGATGCTTGACCAAATAGCTGGGCACTATGGCCCAAACAAGTTGACATATAAAATTAACCATAAGAGTAATATAATGAAAATAAACAATTACATTGATTATTAGGAACCAAGATTTTCAGCTTAACAGACACAAAGTCTAAAAAGTACCTGGTTTTTAAAATTTGGAATTATGAGCATAATTTTCTTTTTCCTAACAACAACAAAAAATATTTTCTAGCTCAGTGCCCTAAAAAGGTCCAGAACCTCTAGCAATAAATACTACTAGGGCCTATAGTATCTAGAGATCATTTTTTTATTAAAAGGAAAAAGACTTCTTGAAGAAAAGGCTTCCTTTGACAGGTGGGCCCTTTTCCCACTGCTTAGGCACCACGGGGTACCTCTCTCTTTAAAGAGCCTGCAGTCTCATCTGAAGGTGACCTCGGTGAGGTCTGTAGGAATCACACAGATTTAACTTGTATTGGGTGAGTCACAGCTCCTAGGGACATGCAGAGGGAAGTGCAGATGCCACAACTCCTAGGGATCTGACTCCTGGCACATCTCCTGACTCTACTCAGTAGTTACACTCTCATCCCAGAGGGGATTCAGTCTTTCTAGGATGGAATCTCATCCCTTTGGTTCAAGAGCATAGGCTTGATTCCACAGGTAAACTTAGACTTACAAACCTAAACTTTTTGGATTTTTCAGAATTAAATTCAGGAAAACAAATGCATCACAATAAATGAGTTAGTAAACATATTTTATAAAACATCTAAACTGGTATTTTTTTTAAATTTGTCTAGAGTAGGGCTAGAAATAATTTTGTCCTGAGACATCTTGTGATACCAGAAAGCAAAGAAGCTATCAATACAAAAGAATATTATGAGTTATGTCAGAAGAACATAGGAGACAATTCAAAGGGGCCCACTGGCCAAAACTAATAATGAATGTAATGGAAGGAAACACATCAAGTATTTTTTTTAAACCCATGAATTCATAATGATATTCAGAGTTGGAGAGGACTTCATTGATCATCTTGAGAGATTTGCTAAGATATAACTCATCCTGGAAACTAGTAAAGGAAAAAGCTGTTACAACTGCTTTTGTTGTAACTAATCAAATAGTTGATGACAATGTTTCTTTACAAATAATCTTGCTAATAAATACAAAAGAAATACTAATAAAATCACCATTTTTCATCCCTTAATGAGATAATGGCTCTAGGAAACAGTCATCAATATCTGCTAAGACATTAAATAAATGCAGAACCACCTACAAAGTATTTTTCATCAAAAGAAAAGAGGAGAGCTTGAATCTGATCAAACCTCAGATTCAACGACAGTTTTCAGGAAATAAGGAAGACAGAGGAAAATGTTAAAGGATACCGTGAACATGAATTACAAAATCTACAAAGTGACAATGTAAAAATAACTTTTTTTCCAACAAATATATATTTTTTTAAAGGAGGACATGGATAGGTTAAAAACCATTTAAGAGTCTTAACAAAGAATCTGATTCAGCAGTTCTAACAAGGTGGATGAAACTGGAGCCTATTATACAGAGCAAAGTAAGTCAGAAAGAAAAACACCAATACTGTATACTAATGCATATACATGGAATTTAGAAAGATGTAATGATGACCCTATATGCAAGACAGTAAAAGAGACACAGATGTAAAGAACAGACTTTTCAACTCTGTGGGAGAAGGCGAGGGTGGGATGATTTGAGAGAATAGCATTGAAGCATGTATATTATCATACGTGAAACAGATTACCAGTCCAGGTTCGATGCATGAGACATGGTGCTCGGGGCTGGTGCACTGGGATGACCCAGAGGGATGGGATGGGGAGGGAGGTGGGAGGAGGGTTCAGGATGGGGAACACATGTACACCCATGGCTGATTCATGTCAGTGTATGGCAAAACCACTACAATATTATAATTAGCCTCCATTAAAAAAAAAAAAGAACCTGATTCAGATACATCAATATTCAATTCAGTTCAGTCACTCAGTCATGTCTAACTCCTTGTGACCCCATAAGCCACAGCACGCCAGGCCGCCCTGTCCATCGCCAACTCCTGAAGTTTATCCAAACTTATGTCCATTGAATCGATGATGCCATCCAACCATATCATACTCCATTGTCCCCTTCTCCTCTGGCCCTCAATCCTTCCCAACATCAGGGTCTTTTCCAATGAGTCAGCTCTTCACATCAGGTGGCCAAAGTATTGGAGTTTCAGCTTCAGCATCAGTCCTTCCCATGAACACCCAGGACTGATTTCCTTTAGGATGGACTGGTTGGATCTCCTTGCAGTCCAAGGGACTCTCAAGAGTCTTCTCCAACACCACAGTTCAAAAGCATCAATTCTTCTGCACTCAGCTTTCTGTATAGTCCAAGTCTCACATCCATACATGACTACTGGAAAAATCATAGCCTTGACTAGATGGACCTTTGTTGACAAAGTAATGTCTCTGCTTTTTAATATTAGAAAGATGTATATGTGATAGTTGGGGAAATCTGAACTTTGGCTTGATATTAGATAACATCTTAGTCTGTTCAGGCTACTATGACAAAAATACCATAGACTGTATGACTTATAAACAATAGAAATTTATTTTTCACATTTCTGAAAGTTGTGAAGATCAAAGTGCTGGCAGATTTGGTGTCTAGTGAGTTCCCACTTACTGGTGTTCATAGATGAATGGCTATCTTTTTTTCACTGTATCCTCGCAGTATGGAAGGGGCACCTAATCACCTCCTAAAGGCCTCATTTCCTGATATTATCACATTGAGGGTTAGCTTTCAAAATATGAATCCTGAGAGGACATAAACATCCCACCTACAGCAGATGATATTAAATAATTATTTTTAAGGTATGTGATTATATATATATCAATGTGTTAGTCACTCAGTGGTGTCAGACTCTGCGACTCCACAGAATGCAGCTCACCAGGCTCCTCTGTCCATGGAATTCTCCGGGCAAGAATACTGGAGTGGGTAACCATTCCCTTCTCCAGGGGATCTTCCCAATCCAGGAGTTGAACCCGAGTCTCCTGCATTGCAGGCAGATTCTTTGCTGTTGGAGCCCCCAGGGAAACCCACATATAATAGATTGATTACACACACACACACAGACACACACACACACAGACACACACACACAGAGACACACACACCACACACACACACACAAAGACACACACACAGACACACACACACACCTAGTAAATTGAAGAACTGAAGTTTGAATTTGTACCTGTCTGACATGGACAGAGGAACCTGGCAGGCTACAGTACACACACACACACACATATACAGACACACACACACACACACACACACACACACACACACACACGTATATATACATATATATTATAGAAATCTCTCTCTTAGATATAATCTGAAGCATAACATCCAACAAGTAGAATTAATTTTAAAGTAATTCACTGGAGGCTTGGAGGTTGGCATTAAATGAAACAGTATTAGCCAATGTTAGTTGTTAGAAACTCAGAAACAGGCAGTCATTATGCTGTTCTCTACCATTGGGTATGTTTGAAAGTTTTAAGGAAAAATATTAACAAAAAGAGGAGGTCTCTGGATTCAGACTCTGGGTTCACTTTCCAGCTTTGCTTCTTACTACTCATATAATCTTAAATAATTTACTTAACTTCTAAGCCTCAGTTTCCTTAAGGACTGAACAGTAAGGGTTCTCATCTCACAGGAGAGTAATAAGGATACATGAGACAGTGTACTTAGCCTGCTCAACACAATGCCAGGCTCACAGGTAAGCACCATAAGATGCTGGGCAAAGTCATCAGTACTTAATAACTTGTTATGTTTGTGAGATTTAATTTCCTTTCTGTCAAATTTCAGATCTTTTAGAAATATATAAATTAGGAGAAATTTTAAACTTTAAAAGGAAATCTATCAAGTCTCATTACAATCTTACTCATACCACCTATATATATTTTTACCATATAATATATATTCATGAAGAGTTCTACACATCATTTTGTCAATTAAAAAAAAAAAAAAACTTTGTCCACCAGAACAAAATCTGCAAAGGAACATATCTTGAGAAGTAGAATCACTGAGATAGAAATAAGAAACCGATGTGGAAACAATGAATCATGAAGTTATAATGATAGACTTCCCGTTCTTACATTGTCCTCATTTTGTTCAGAACTTTGAAAACACTATGTCTATATAAACATCTTTGGTGTCCCCACTGACTCACTGAGCTTTTGGCTAGCGTACTAGGCCTCTCATCTTTAAGAGGCCATAATAAACGACTCAATTCTTGTATTACATCAGAAGACTCATATTAAGCCTCTTGCAGAAAGGTTTTAACTCCAAGTGTGTTACCCAGAATTCTTACAGCAAATGTGCTTCATACACCCTTCTGAATTAAGACATTATCATTTTTCAGAAAGAAGTTCCAAGTAATGCCCCAGCTCGGTTGCTCAGTTGCTAAGTCGTGTCTCACTCTGTAACCCCATGGACTGCAGCACTTCAGGCTTCCTTACCCTTCACTGTCTCCCAGACTTTGCTCAAGCTCAGGTCCATTTGAGTCAGTGATGCCATCCAACCATCTCATCCTCTGTTGCTCCCTTCTCCTCCTGCCCTCAATCATTCCCAGCATCAGGGTCTTCTCCAGTGAGTCAGTTCTTCACATCAAGTGGCCAGAGTATTGGAGTTTCAGCTTCAGCATCAGTCCTACCAGTGAATATTCAGGACTGATTTCCTTTAGCTCAGGTGGCTAAAGTATTGTTTCAGCTTCAGCATCAGTCCTTTCAATGAATATTCAGGGTTGATTTCCTTTAGGAATGACTGATTTGATCTCCTTGCTGTACAAGGGACTCTCAAGAGTCTTCTCCAGCACCGCAATTTGAAAGTATCAATTCTTCACCCCTCAACCTTCTTTATAGTTCAACTCTCACATCCATACATGACTACTGGAAAAACCAGAGCTTTGAACTACATGGACCTTTGTCCTCAAAGTGATGTCTCTGCTTTTTAAAACACTGTCTAGGTTTGTCATAGCTTTTCTTCCAAGGAGCAAGTGTCTTTTAATCTCCTGGCTGAAGTCACCATCTGCAGTGATTCTGGAGCCAGAGAAAATCTGTTACTGTTTCCACTGTTTCCCCATCTATTAGCCATGAAGTGATGGGACCAGATGCCATGATCTTTGCTTTTTGAATGTTGAGTTTTAGGCCAGCTTTTTCACTTTCATCAAGAGGCTCTTTACTTCCTCTTCACTTTCTGCCATAGGGGTGGTGTCATCTGCGTATCTGAGGTTATTGATATTTCTCCCAGCAAACTTGATTCCAGCTTGTGCTTCATCCAGCCTGGCATTTCACATGATGTACTCTGCATATAAGTTACATAAGCAGGGTGACAATATACAACTTTGATGTACTCCTTTCCCAATTTTGAACCATTCTGTTGTTCCATGTCTGGTTCTAACTGTTGTTTCTTGTCCTGCATACAGGTTTCTCAAGAGACAGGTAGGGTGGTCTAATATTCTCGTCTCTAGGAATTTTCCAATTTATGATCCACACAAAGGCTTTAGCGCAGTCAATGAAGCAGATGTTTTTTGGAATTCCTTGCTTTTTCTATGACCCAATGGATGTTGGCAATTTGACTTGTGGTTTCTGCCTTTTCTAAATCCAACTTATACATCTGAAATTCTTCTTTAACATATTGTTGAAGCCTAGCTTCAAGGATTCTGAGCATTATCTTGCTAGTAGCATTTGAAGACATGTTGTTTTACATGACAATGTTACATTGTTAACATTCTATTATCTGAAAGTATGGTTACATCCCCTCAAGTTTACTACAGCCAATTTTACCTCCAAATTTTCTCACAGCTGCACCTAACTAGTTAATGTGGATCCCCATGGTTTACTTAACTCTTGAGCCTTCATAAAAGGTAAAAATTTTTATCATAAAATTACTAATAATGCATTATCCAAAAATTTATGCAATATAGAAAAAAAAAAAACGCACCCATTATGCCATCACCTTAAGACATTATTTTACTTTTTACTTCTCATTCAGCCTGAAACATAATATTTTTTAACCACATTATGAAATAACTTTCCCTTGTCCCCTACCATTTCTTGTTTTAGGAAATGCTAAGTCAATGAGGGATAAGATTTAGGAAGAGCACCATTTAGGGTTGGTCCTTCCTAGCAGTGTGGATATCTGCAAAATCAAATCACCTCCAGCACACTTGTGTGCGGGCCCCATCTGCCCATCCTCTCTGTGCTGTTCATGTGAAAACTTCCTCACTCTTTGCCACACCCCTTGTCTATTTTTCCAAAGCCAGAACACATTCAAACTTTTCCCGTCTCACCCTTGGTTGTTGATTTCTACACTAAGTATACATCTCCAAGTCAGTGATTCTCACTCCTAGCTGCCCTTTACAATCATCAAATGCTTTTTATAATCAGCTATCCAGGCCTTCCACCAGACAGAATCATAATCTCTAGGACTGGAGTATGTGTGAAGGCTCTCCAAGTAATTCAGAGAATCCACAGGACTTGGAAACCACTATTCTAACAATTATAATTCTCCTGATCAGGTCTTACAAATTCCATCCTCCATTCTTCTACCAGTATCAGTATGTTACCTTGGCATTTTGAAGAATAAAGCTCACAAAAGACAAATCTATTTGGCTTCTGGCTTAACTATTCTAGATCAACTATTCTAGATCCAGAACTCTGACCTCTCTGTTTCTCCCCCTAATTTTTGTTCTTTATGGTACTGTCTGTGAACTTTCGATTAGCCCCTCTGAATTCTCTTACTGTAGTTGTTTAGGTATGCGGCAGAATCACCTGGAGGGCTTGTTAGAACACAAATTTCTGGGCCCCACCCACAAATGTGTACTATGGCAATTCTCAGAATTTGCATTTCAAACAAGTTTCCAGGGGTACTGGAAAGGGATGTACCTGAAGAGAGGGCTACACTGAGAAAATCGCTGTCACAGATTTTCTTATTAACCCTTAACTTGGGCATAACCTGACACCCTAACAAGGCAAGTGACTCCTTCTTCCCATAATAATAATCAATATCCCTTTAATAATCCGTTTCTGAATCATTTGCATTTTAAGGTAATTAAAATTAATAAATCAGAGTTAACTTACTTGAGTGCTTACTAGGAGCAAAACAGGATTCCAATGACTAAAAACTGCACTGATTTTTCACAACACATGTTGAAATGATTGAAGTATATCTTTTTAGAATACAAACCTCTGATCCCAATTTGAGAAGGAAATAGCTCTATTCTCAAAATGATGAGGTTTGTTGGGGAGTTCTGCCATACCAAACTCCAGGTCATAACAATGACCTTTAACTATTACTGGGCTTTTTCATTCCAAGCATTTTAGTACTAGAGTATCTTCCCATTGTGTTAAGGGGGTTAATTTTATTTCTTTGAGTAGCACTCAAGCTTTGTAAGAAGACCCTACGTTACACTTTCTGTCCCTAGTGGTGCCGGACACGTGACGGGTACTCAACCTTCATTGGCTGACTCATTCATCCATCACGTCCCAACATGCTTTTCCTAATCTGGAGCTCGAAAGAGGGCCATGAATTGTAAAAGCATCCATCTCAGTCTGAGCAAAAACAGACTTCCAAGCCAACTGAATGATTTGTGTGTTAGTCACTCTCCTGGGTTATGCATGATTCTTCCTTGCCTCTTTTTACCTGAATAATCGAGATCTTACTCTACCATGATGAATCATCAACAGAAAATGCTGCAGATAATAAGTTAGGATTAGAAATGAAATCACATATTACCAGCAACAGCCCAAACTTCCAGGAATAGAATGGCGAGAAATTGGAAATGGATTCTTTTTGCTCCCCTTCCTATATACTTCACTAGTAATTCCTTTTTAGACACCAAAACAGGATCAATTTTGAGAAGCAAGAGGGAAATGAAGAAAAAAATCAAGCATTCAAATAACACACTCAGTTGGACTTAGATGTTCATTTGTGACTATCAGCAAAGTTATTAACACATAGTAAGGGTGATTTTGACCAAATTCAGTGGTTATTAACTCTCACATAAATTCTACCATGCTGTTGCCAAGTGATTCCAATTCATATTTTAATAAACATTTTACCTGGTTCTGTATTTGCTGAGTTAGAACAATAACTTGACAAGGACTCACGAATATATACAATGCGACTACCTTATGATTTCATGGCTCAGAGGCTCTCAAACTCTTTAGCCTCACATCCCGTATTGCCTAACCATTGCTCCTCTATAGTGAAACCACTACCACAACCCCACACGGCCAGAGCTCCCCTTCCCAGCACTATTGGTATATGATCTTAAGATAGGGAGACAGGAAACAGGAGATGAAGGTTCAGAAAAAGGAAAAGCAAGCATACCATTCAGAGGCTAAAGACTCTGAAGATCTGTCCTCAACAATCCATTTTAGAGCTTGCTCTGATGAAGAACTCAAATCCTACATCCTTTTGAGAAAAGGAATGGACAACAACAGCAAAACTGAGCTGTTATTTTGAAATAAAACAGAAAATACGCTAGACACACTATTTAAGCCTTAGCACAAACACTATTAACAGATATAAATATCATATAGTTTAAAGGAAAAACTACTAGACCATTCAGGTATGACCTAAATCAAATCCCTTACGACTATACAGTGGAAGTGACAAATAGATTAAAGGGATTAGATCTGATAGACAGAGTGTCTGAAAAACTAAGGACGGAGGTGTGTGACATTGTATAGGAGGAAGTGATCAAGACCATCTCCAAGAAAAAGAAACGCAAAAAGTCAAAATGGTTGTTTGAAGGGGCCTTACAAACAGCTATGAAAAGAGAAATGAAAGGCAAAGGAGAAAAGGAAAGATATTCCCATTTGAATGTAGTGTTCTAGAGAATAGCAAGGAGAGATAAGAAAGGCTTCCTCAGTGAAAGATGCAAAGAAATAGAAGAAAACAATAGAATGGGAAAGACTAGAGATCTCTTCAAGAAAATGAGAAATACCAAGGGAACTTTTCATGCAAAGATGGGCTCGATAACGGGCAGAAATGGTATGGACCTAACAGAAGCAGAAGATATTAAGAAGAGGTGGCAAGAATACACAGAAAAACTGTACAAAAAAAGATCTTCATGAGCCAGATAATCACAATGGTGTGATCACTCACCTAGAGCCAGACATCCTGGAATGCAAAGTCAAGTGAGCCTTAGGAAGCAGCCCTATGAATAAAGCTAGCAGAGGTGATGGAATTCCAGTTGAGCTATTTCAAATCCTGAAAGATGATGCTGTGAAAGTGCTGCACTCAGTATGCCAGCAAATTTGGAAAACTCAGCAATGGCCACAGGACTGGAAAAGCTCAGTTTTCATTCCAATCTCAAAGAAAGGCAGTGCCAAAGAATGCACAATCTACTGCACAACTGACTCATCTCACGCACTAGCAAAGTAATGCTCAAAATTCTCCAAGCCAGGCTTTAACCGCACATGAACGGTGAACTTCCAGATGTTTATGCTAGTTTTAGAAAAGGCAGAGGAACCAAAGGTCAAATTGCCAACATCTGCTGGATCACTGAAAAAGTGAGAGTTCCAGAAAAACTTCTATTTCTGCTTTATTGACTATGCCAAAGTCTGTGACTGTGTAGATCACAACAAACTGTGGAAAATTCTTCAAGAGATAGGAATACCAGACCAGTTGACCTGCCTCCTGAGAAATCTGTATGCAGGTCAAGAAGCAACAGTTAGAACTGGACATGGAACAACAGACTGGTTCCCAATAGGAAAAGAAGTACATCGAGGCTGTATATTGTCACCCTGCTTATTTAATGTATATGCAGAAATGCTGGACTGGATGAAGCACAAGCTGGAATCAAGATTGCCGGGAGAAATATCAATAACCTCATATATGCAGATGACACCACCCTTATGGCAGAAAGCCAATTAGAACTAAAAAGCCTCTTGATGAAAGTCAAAGAGGAGAGTGAAAAAGTTGGCTTAAAACTCAACATTCAGAAAACTAAGATTATGGCATCTGGTCCCATCACTTCACGGCAGATAGATACGGAAACAACGGAAACAGTGACAGACTTTATTTTCTTGGGCTCCAAAATCACTGCAGATGGTGACTGCAGCCATGAAATTAAAAGATGCTTACTCCTTGGAGGAAAGTTATGACCAACCTAGACAGCTTATTAAAAAACAGAGACATTACTTTGCCAGCAAATCTATGGTTTTTCCAATAGTCATGTATGGATGTGAGAGTTGGACTAAAAAGAAAGCTCAGCACTGAAGAATTGATGCTTTTGAACTGTGGTGTTGGAGAAGACTATTGAGAGTCCCTTGGACTGCAAGGAGATCCAACCAGTCCATCCTAAAGGAGATCAGTCCTGGGTGTTCATTGGAAGGACTGATGTTGAAGCTGAAACTCCGATACTTTGGCCACCTGATGGGAAGAATTGACTCATTTGAAAAGACCTTGATGCTAGGAAAGATTAAAGGCAGGGAGAGAAGGAGAGAACAAATGATGAGATAGATGGCATCACCGACGTAATGGACATGAGTTTGAGTAGGCTCCGGGAGTTGGTGATGGACAGGGAGGCCTGGTGTGCTGCAGTCCACGGGGTCGCAAAGAGTCAGACATGACTGAGTGACTGAACTGAGCTGAACTAAAGGAAAAAAAGGGATCCTTAAACTTTGTGCCTCTAGAGAACAGAGGATCATCCATGACATTCTATCTTGTGATATCTTATAAGTGGAAAATGAGATTTATTAATCTCT
Organism: Odocoileus virginianus; assembly: GCF_023699985.2. Taxonomy (NCBI): domain Eukaryota; kingdom Metazoa; phylum Chordata; class Mammalia; order Artiodactyla; family Cervidae; genus Odocoileus; species Odocoileus virginianus. The sequence goes on along the minus strand of NC_069678.1, from coordinate 19,846,719 downwards.
TCTCTAGACAAAATTAAAAATTTTTTTCATTTATCCAGATATCAATTTTTATGCTTTTCATCAATACTTAAAGGCTATATAAAATGCTTTTATAAAGCTCAATATTTTTATGCAAACTACATTTTAGACATCAGTTCAGTTCAGTGGTTCAGTCATGTCTGACTCTTTGGGACCCCATGATTCACAGCACGCCAAGCCTCCCTGTTAGTCACCAACTCCCAGAGTTTACTCAAACTCATGTACATCGAGTCGGTGATGCCATCCAGCCATCTCATCTTCTGTCGTCCCCTTCTACTCCTGCCCCCAATCCCTCCCAGCATCAGGGTCTTTTCCAATGAGTCAACTCTTCCCATGAGGTGGCCAAAGTATTGGAGTTTCAGCTTCAGCATCAGTCCTTCCAATGAACACCCAAGACTGATCTCCTTTAGGATGGACTGGTTGGATCTCCTTGCAGTCCAAGGGACTCTCAAGAGTCTTCTCCAACACCACAGTTCAAAAGCATCAATTTTTCGGTGCTCAGCTTTCTTCACAGTCCAACTCTCACATCCGTACATGACCACTGGAAAAACCATAGCCTTGACCAGACGGACCTTTGTTGGCAAAGTAAGGTCTCTGCTTTTTTTTTTTTTAATTACAGCTCTGTTTTATTTAGAAGTTAGCAGGAGAATCCATCCTCGAAGCGTGAGGGCATGCCGACCCAAAGACACAAAGAGAGTGGAGGAGCGTGCCAGCGCATGGGAGAGAAAGAAAAAGAGCGCAGGCACACTGGGGAGTGAGAGAGAGAGAGAGAGAGAGCACACGCATGCACGCATGGAAGAGATAGAGGAGGTCTCTGCTTTTTAACATGCTATCTAGGTCGGTCATAACTCTCCTTCCAAGGAGTAAGCATGTTTTAATTTCATGGCTGCAGTCACCATCTGCAGTGATTTTGGAGCCCAAAAAAATAAAAAATAAAGTCTGACACTGTTTCCACTGTCTCCCCATCTATTTCCCGTGAGGTGATGGAACCAGATGCCACGATCTTAGTTTTCTGAATGTTAAATTTAAGCCAACTTTTTCACTCTCCTCTTTCACTTTCATCAAGAGGCTCTTTAGTTCTAATTGGCTTTCTGCCATAAGGGTGGTGTCATCTGCATATATGAGGTTATTGATATTTCTCCTGGCAATCTTGATTCCAGCTTGTGCTTCATCCAGTCCAGCATTTCTCATGATGTACTCTGCATATAAGTTAAATAAGCAGGGTGACAATATACAGCCTTGACATATTCCTTTTCCAATTGGGAACCAGTCTGTTGTTCCATGTCCAGTTCTAACTGTTGCTTCCTGACCTGCATATAGATTTCTCAAGAGGCAGGTCAGGTGGTCTGGTATTCCCATCTCTTTCAGAACTTTCCACAGTTTATTGTGATCCACACAGTCGAAGGCTTTGGCGTAGTCAATAAAGCAGAAATAGATGTTTTTCTGGAACTCTCATGCTTTTTTGATGATCCAGCGGATATTGGCAATTTGATCTCTGGTTCCTCTGCCTTTTCTAAAACCAGCTTGAACATCTGGAAGTTCTCGGTTCATGTATTGCTGAAGCCTGGCTTGGAGAATTTTGATCATTACTTTACCAGCGTGTGAGATGAGTGCAATTGTGCGGTAGTTTGAGCATTCTTTGAGATTGCCTTTCTTTGGGATTGGAATGAAAACTGACCTTTTCTAGTCCTGTGGCCACTGCTGAGTTTTCCAAATTTGCTGGCATACTGAGTGCAGCACTTTCACAGCATCATCTTTCAGGATTTGAAATAGCTCAACTGGAATTCCATCACCTCCACTAGCTTTGTTTGTAGTGATGCTTTCTAAGGCCCACTTGACTTCACATTCCAGGATGTCTGGCTCTAGGTGAGTGATCACACCATCATGATTATCTGGGTCATGAAGATCTTTTTTGTATAGTTCTTCTGTGTATTCCTGCCACCTCTTTTAATATCTCCTGCTTCTGTTAGGTCCATACCATTTCTGTCCTTTATCGAACCCATCTTTGCCTGACATGTTCCCTTGATATCTCTAATTTTCTTGAAGAGATCTCTAATCTTTCCTATTCTGCTTTCCTCTATTTCTTTGCATTGATTGCTGAGGAAGGCTTTCTTCTCTCTCCTGGCTATTCTTTGGAACTCTGCATTCAAATGGGAATATCTTTCTTTTTCCCCTTTGCTTTTCGCTTCTCTTCTTTTCACAGCTATTTGTAAGGCTTCCTCAGACAACCATTTTGCCTTTTTGCATTTCTTTTCCATGGGGATGGTCTTGATCCCTGTCTCCTGTAAAATGTCATGAACCTCCGTCCATAGTTCATCAGGCACTCTGTCTATCAGATCTAGTCCCTTAAATCTATTGCTCACTTCCACTGTATAGTCATAAGCAATTTGATTTAGGTCATACTTGAATGGTCTAGTGGTTTTTCCCTACTTTCTTCAGTTTAAGTCTGAATTTGGCAATAAGGAGTTCATGATCCAAGCCACAGTCAGCTCCTGGTCTTGTTTTTGCTGACTGTATAGAGCTTCTCCATATTTGGTTGCAAAGAATATAATCAATCTGATTTCGGTGTTGACCATAGAAGACCCTTACTAATATCCAGTGACCTATGGCCTATATTTAAAGAACCACCTTTCTCTTTTTAATCCTCTGTGCTTAGTTGACAGCTCAGTCATATCCAACATTTTGCAACCCCATGGACTGTAGCCCACCAGGCTCCTCTGCACATGGGGATTCTCCAGGCAAGAATACTGGAGTGGGTTGCCATGCCCTCCTCCAGGGGAATCTTCCCAACCCAGGGATCAAGTCCAGGTCTCTTGCATTGCAGGCAGATCCTAAGCCACCATGGAAGCCCTTTAATCCTCTAGCTGAAAGCAAACCAACCAACCAAAAACCTGGATGTTAGTGATTAACTTGCTGAGGAAATGCAAAAATTACAATCTTTTGAAATTCCAAGTGTCACCAAATATTTGAGCAAGAGAATAAAGCAGTGATATGGAACAAGGTTTTTCAACCTTTACAGTTTGAGCCAGATTAATTCTTGTTTATTGGGGTTGTCCTGTGCATCATAAGATAGGTAGGAATATTTCTGATCTCTATTCATTAGATGCCAGTACAACCATTCCACCCTCCCAGTTATGATAACAAAAAAATGTCTCAGGACACTGCCAAATATGTCCTGGAGAAGGGCAAAGCCATCTTTGGCTGAGGGCTACTATTATAAAGTGATGGGAGGATAAAGTCCAAAGTTCGATAATCAATTAAAAAGCTGGAAGAGTGCAGTCACAGCAGTATTAATTTGGTTTTTCTTGTACTATTTCAAAGTTTCTCCAAAGTTTCATATTTTCCCAATGGAATAATTTCTTCATAGTACAAGTGACACTTGAGACAAGAAGAAAAGTTTATTTTACTGTCCAATTATTTTCTTTAAAAAATTTAATTTTTGATAAAATAAAACAAACTTTTAGTACCATAGAAACCTTTTGACATGTACAATGACATATTATTACTATGTACAACTTCAAAACAAATGCTTCCAAGTAAAGTGATGTTGAACACCATGACTATACTTAAGTTGTAAGAAATATCCAAGATGGTCAATGTTTTCCTTAGCTTGGAAAAAAATACAACTAAAAATATAAATAATACCTTCCATCAGCTGTGAATCATAAAAATGCTTTCTGAAGTTCAGTCATCTGGATCTTATGAAATATGTAGGAGTTACAAGAATTGAACAAGCAAAATGAAAGCCTGTGTATATTCAAACATGAGTATTCCAGGAGAGGTCCTGTAGGTTCACAGTCAGTCTATCAAAAATAAAAGCTACTCTTATTGTGGTGGAACTTATTTAGTATCTGGCTCATAAACCATTCTTCACCAGCTCATGGACTCCATTCTCATCAATGATTAAAGGTGCATGGAATTCTTTATCTGCCACATAACATTCCAGTCCCTAAAAGGAGGGTTGAAATAAAAACACAGTTAGAAAACGGATCAACTCGTCATGCAGTGCTGGACTTAGTGGCTATAATAATGACATAAAGCATGAATGCTCAAAGTTGGATTGAGATACAGAAATTTAAAAGTCAATAAAAAACTCTAGTTTACTTTTAAAACTGGGTTTAATGGCCTATTTATGGAAGCATAAAACAAACAACAAAAAGAGGGAAAAGCATTCTGATTATAACATAATATTTAAAGTTAATAAGATGACAGTCATTCTTCCTATAATCATCACCCAACAGTTAACATTCTAAGCAAGGTGGCTATTTCTGATACTAGAACTAACCAAGCTGACAAGGATCTCCAGAAAAATAAAACAAAACAAAAAAAAACCAGTACATACTAGAATAAAAGGACCCCTACATCCTATGGTCTTAAAAGTGAAAGTACTAAGCATATGAACAAAGGAGACCCACTGGAAAAAAAAAAATTATATTGCACTTTTAAAAGCCAGAAGATTTACCTAAAAAAGCAAGGCTTATTTTTAAAAGACCACTGCATTTCGATATACAGGTAAAATGAACTAAACACTAAACATTCTGTTCATGGCAACTAAGGCACTGGTACAAAGCCATACCGGGAATTTCCCGAGAGGCTTCTCACTCTCAGGATGAGCTCCTCAGGGCACGCCCACTGGAAAACGCCGTATCTTCTCCAAGGACAACTCTGTGCTGTGCTTAGTCGTTCAGTCGTGTCCGACTCTTTGGGACCCCAAAGACTGGAGCCCACCAGGCTCCTCTGACCATGGGGTTCTCCAGGCAAGAATACTGGAGTGGGTTGCCATGCCCTCCTCCAGGGGATCTTCCCAACCCAGGTATCAAACCGGGTTTGATTGTAGGTGGATTCTGCCTTGTAGGTGGATTCTTTATCAGCTGAGCTACCATGGAAGCCCAAGGACAACTCTACTTCATCATCAAACAACATCACAATCCTACTTTTAAAAGAATAGGGAAAAGAACAAAGCAGACTTACTTCTCCAGCATAGGAGATAAGAGGAGAGATTTCACACTGGATTGGCACATCATTGGCATCCTTCAAGCTAAGAAAACAATCAGACATGTTAAAGATTCTGTTTCCCATGTTGCTTGCCAGAGTGAAAATACACATTATAACTTCCCTCTGAGAAGCCTGCAGGTAACAAAATTCTCCTAAACAATTAGAGTAGCTCCTACCCTCATGATCACTAAACTTCCTGGGGAGTAAGTTAACACAAACTCATCGTGGTTCAAAGGGCACTACTTGGGATATGTGCTGGTAGTCAGCAGGAGCTCGTCACAGTGCCTCACCAACCCTGATATACTTATCCCTTAATGTACACACTATCTTTTATCATTTCCAAATTTTGATTCCATAAAGAAAGGACTATTTGCTGAGTATACACTGTATTCCAGGCTCACAGCTAGACAATTTGAATCTTTCAAATTTCATTTTAATCCTTGTCACAACCTCACATGTTAGGTGCTAATGTTGACCAGCATTCTAAAGCTACCCTGTCCAATACAATGACCACTAGCCACATATTGTTGTTTAAACTTGGATTAATTAAAATTTTAAAAATTAAGTCAAAATTCAGTCTCTCATTCATAATAACCACATTTCAAGTGCTCAGTAGCCATGAACAGCTAGCAACTACCAAACTGGACAGCACAGATACAGAACATTCCTTCACTGCAGAAAATTCTAATCAGACTAAAAGGTGAGTTAGATTATCTCCCAGTACAGCCCACATCTCCTAGATTAGCTGAGCTGACTTATTCAGTGTTTCAAGGACCAAAGTCCCTTCACTGCACCCCAGTGAAGGCAAAGCTGAAGTCACCACTTGCTTCCTCTAGATCACATTCTAACATTTACATCCACTTGCAATACTGAGTTCCAAATTACATAACACAAAAGTCAATTAAGAGTGCTTTTAATATGCCTGAAGTCACTAACCTTGAGATTTTTCACCATTTTGAGAATTTTACCAGTAAGATACAGGGCACTAGTCTTTGGCAGCCTCAAACCATTAGCTCTCCTTTGTTTCACCAAATATGCAAGTCTGACGCTTTGGTGGGGTCAATAAAATCAGAGACCTTCTGAGGTCAGCCACACCCAATCTTTCTCCCAACAACTATTTAGTGAGCCTTCCAGGCACTCTATACCCTATTCCAACTCACTTGCCTACTACTTCGAAGTCAAACCAGACCAGACACAGGCAGTTTAGATTACTGCAAGTCATTCTCAACTATGGTCCCTTTAACTATTCAAATCATACCCACCCTCCAAGACTTAAACTCAAGCCCCAACTTTCCTTTGGCCACTGCATTTTACAGTGACTGTTCTCATTCATTTATTTATAAAAACAAATAAATAAATTTATTAGACATGTGATAAGTCACATGCCTCCTAGGGTAATTACTATTTATACCACACATTTAACACATAAACAACATCACTGTCTGATGATTTACTTAACTTTAATGTATGTGCATCTTGAATCTCCTAGGAGGCTGTAAGAAATGCCTAATTTCTCTTATGTATGCTATTTCAGTCCCTGGGGTTTCAGTACCTGAAGGTCTGTGTGCAGGCCTGCAAATGCATGTTGGCTGAATGAACAAATGAACTATGAGGGTAGACAGATGGGAGACTAATTCAAGTCAAAGATGAATTAAGAAATGGAGCACTTGTGTCTGCAGCCTGAGATGTAGCTGTGTCAGATTGTATCAAAAGAGCTCAAGAGGTCCAGACCCTCTGGGGACAGCCTGGAGTCACATAAAACCAGATGGGAAAATGATGGCCCATTCCATTGATAAGATGTGTATATAGCCCAGTCCCACCTGAACCCCTAAAGGATTTGGTGTGCCAGTAATTAACTGAAGGTGTTTTTGAACCCAAGGAACACAAACCAACTTGAATATAACTTCCCTTCCGTACCACAGATATCCCCCACAAAACTCAGCAAGTTGGATGGCAGAGAGAAGACAGGAGCTACCATTACCAAATGTAAAATCTCAGGGGATAGGCAAATTAGCTGTCCCCTATTCTTCATATTTGGTAGCTAACACTGCTGAGCAGGTGTTAAGGTGAAAAATAAAAATAATTTCATTTTGTCAAAATTTAGCATCTTGGCTTCCATTCTTTCAGAATACCTCCAAGCTGCTTCTTCCCACTTTTATAAAAAATACTTCCCTTTCATCTCTCATTTTTAAATAATCTTTTTCTATTCTTTGAGGGTATCCTTTAGTGCTAAGAATTTAGAAAGACCTATTTCTAAGTCTATGATCTCATTTTGGGCCAAACTTTGATTTCAGTTTAACTATTCAAGAAATGACTACAAATGAAGTAAATGAGGGTGAGGGAGTGTGAAATAAAAGAACTCAAACAAGAAATAAATAATGTTTAAAACTTTTTGTACCTTAGCTGAGATAGCCGCATGTTGTTTTCAGCTATATACTTAAACAGCTATCTCACTTAACAGATTGAAAGCTGTGTTTCAATGAAAAGGAAATTCAGGATCAAAACTTTATTTTTTCAAATTGTAAAAGCAGCTTGCTTCCACATGTTAAAAATGACGGATGGGATAGAAAGTGACAAAAGGCTCTACGTCCCAGCCGCCATGGCACAAGGGGCAACAGTCGCCTACGGCTGCTCTAAGAACTAGCCAGCTTGGCGTCTACGTCCTTACGTCCAGGGCCACGTCCCGGAAACACCTGACACTCACAGGGACTTGTCTCTGCAGGGTCAGGATGAGTGGCACAGGCAGGAGAAAACACAACAATGACACGGACACCCCTGCTACTCTGTTTCTGAGATAAACGCCATCTCCAGATCCTTGGCTCTGTACACATGTCCCACATTATCCTAAAAATTTTAAATTCAAACTAAACCCAATAACTTTCAAAGTGTAATAAGGATATCAAGCTGTCTCTGTGGCTATAAAGATAATGACTTTTTCAAACTTTGTCAGTACCCAAGTAAGAGAAGGAATATGCTACTCCTAGCTAAAAATTATCAACTATTAAGACAAAAAGGTACTTTCTTTAGGAGCAGGATAATAACTGACTAAAATAAACACAGAGATACCAAAAATGGAGCGGTTACCATGAAACTAAATCAAAAGAACAGTTTTCTCCACATTAAGAGCCATCCAATATGTCAGGAGCAGTTAGCCTTTGTACTGAGAGCAGATATCTAATTCAATAAGAGACGTCCATAGAATATCATTTTTATCCAGCTGATGCTTATGCTAAAAAGGGTACTCGGACCCACATTTGTTCTTCCTGACCTGTAACCTGCTTTAGATTTTACCTTTCACTTGTAAACTTGTCAGTACAGGCTCAAATACCTATGGTGAGAGTCTTTAGAAAAGCATGCTCCCCCTTTCTAGCATGCACTGAGATTCGGGGTTAGTGCCATACAGACAGACCTGCCACCACGGAAGCAGCAGCCCCACCACAGCTTCAGCCCTTCAGCCCAGACCACCGAAGGCAGAGAGCACGGAACTACGCTGCCAGTTAGTACAGAGGGAAGCACAGCCCCACCACCATGCACCGCAGGCAGGCTGGCATATTTACTTGTGATTGACATCAGCTGTGATGGCCTCTGACTTTCCATGTGTAGCACTGCTATGTAGGAATAAATAAGCATTAATGGGAATGGAAACAAACCAAACAATAAAAATGAAGTGGAACTGCAAAATATACTTGACTGAAATGCATGTATTCACGGTAAATTATAAACTTGGCAAAGGAGATCTGAGGGGGCAAAACAAACAAACAAAAAAGCTCACAACAACAACAACAAAAAAAAAACCCTCAGTGGTCAAAGATGAAGCATGAGGACCGTCTGACATGCCGCAGAGCTAGCTTGTTGACAAGACAGAGCCTGAAAGTGGCCTTGGACCGAGACAGTCAACCACTGCTCCTTCTTAATAAAGACAGTGGTTTATAACGCACCCAGGAAGTTCCAATACCCAATGTTCGGACAGTTAACAAGGCATTCTAGCACCTTGTGCATAGTCTTTTTATCCCTTAAGAGTTATATATTATATGGCTGAACGTTTTTGACAAAAGTATAGAAACATCAAATAATTTAGAAAGGGGGAATTCTAAGTATCAAGGGAGGATTTATCATAAAATATAAGACAGCTGAAAAGCACTTTATCTCATATTTGAATAGCTCCAAAGATCTTCTTTTTTTTTTTTTAAACTTCTAAAATCCTAAACATTTCAACAGTTTGAGTATCATAACTAGCATGCACATTCCTTCCTGCCACCTCCCTCTGCAATCTTAAAATGCCACAGGGAGAACTGAAGTATGCGTATGTCTCAGAGGCAGCCTGTGGTGCCAGGTCTTTTGGGGTGGGGGGCTCGTAGATAACACTTGAGGCCACAGATATATGGGCAGCAATAATCAATCCTCTTTCCCTGTGGCACAGTGGCTGCTGATGGTCTTTAACCCTGTGGCATACCAAAAGAACTACCTTCTGACCGTTCTTCAGTAGGAGTCATTTCATGGACATGGTAGAGTGGCACCCCAAAAAACAAAAGCTTTAGAAGGTTCCTCTTTCAGGGGAAGTAATTGCTCTCTCTGTAAGGGGCCAAGCCTTCATTACTTCACATCATGAACTGCCACAACAGTATTGAGCTCTTTTAAAAGTTCTAGGAATACATCAGACATAGAGGAGAAAGAAGCCCAAGAGGACAAGTACAGGAGGCAGCCACACAAAGACGCAAAGATATCAACCCACCGGGGGATTGCTGGGAGGCGAGAGCCATTCTCATCTGTGAAGTGGCCCCCCGCGTTGAGCACCCAGCAGTGATGCAGGGACATCAGAGCATGCCTTGCAGTAGTAGGGTTGTCCTTCCCATTCTGACTGTCTGCATTCTTCAGTGGGGAAAACTCATCCTCCCGCAACACTTCATAGACCACGAACTTCCTAGAGTGGGACCAGACAAACACCGCTGTATTATGAAGTAAAGCTGCAGGCACAGCTCTGACTCTTCTCCACATAGCTAGGCCTTCGGCAGTCAATTACAGCCTCTCTTAATGCAATTTCAAATGAATGCTGAAAGAAAGAATGTTCATCCTTGGATGAAATAAATTTGGAATTATCTTCTTCACACAAAATGAGAAATCCTTCCCCAACAATATACAGATGACACAAATCTCAACTCAAGTTAATGTGATCTTTAATCAATAGAACAGAGAGCAATATAAGTTAAAAACATGCTCACTGAAACATTTACTCATAGGCCAGTAAAGGCCTAACCACAAAATGGGCCAATTCTCTGTATCAATCTTTTTTATCTCTCAGCCAAAATAAGAGACTTTAACAATTTTTCAAGAGAGCCAGATAATACAATAACTGAAAATTTTTAAAAAGCATTCACAGGCAACTCAAACCATATTCGTGCCTTGGTGGTTTCATACCAGAGAATGATAATGAATCTAAACTATATACTCACAGTGAAAATGCCATGCCTGACATACCTGCTGTCAGCTGTTTTCTGAAAACAGTGTCCTGCCTAGAAGAGCAAAAAGCAACACCTCAAGACATACTTAATCTTACTGATGATGCTATTCAAAACGTACTTTGCAAACTGGAAGATATCAAAGACAAATTTTTCCATCTTTATTCCATTTGGTTTGTCTGGCTTAATTAACTGCCCCTGGGAATCCACAAATGGAATCTTCTTTTGAGCGACATGGTGCTGCAACTGAGGTTCATAAATACTATGGAGGGAAAAAAGAAAAAAAAGACAATCACTTTCCAAATTTAAAATGCCAAAGAATCTAATAATCACGCTCAGGAGCTAATGCATCAACAAATACTAAGACTTTCAAAGGGAAGGGCATTCATTAAATTTCAGTTCATATTTAAATATTAAATAAACAGATTTCCCTATTCATTTCTTTAAAAAATCAAATGATGATCTCTACAATAAAAAAAATAAACACACACACAGCTCATAACAACGTCTCTTCCAGAATTTCCATGTCTTATATAAAAATGTTCCACTCTCAGCCCCAATTTTCCCAACTGGGATCCTGTCAAGTGTTAGATGGAAAGATGAGATTTATAGTTACTATGGGTGATTTAGTAACACAGCCACAAAAAGCACAGCTGGAAATATTTTGGAACTGGAGCTGAAATTGTAAGGTAAAGCTTAGTAACTTTTTAAACAGTAGGCAGTCATCTTGAAAGTCCGAAAAGCAATCGAGTGAAGAATCAGATATTGAGAAGGTCCTTCATTTAAAAATCTGGTGGCATACTTCTGGGCATACACACTGAGGAAACTAGATCTGAAAGAGACACGTGCACCCCAATGTTCATCGCAGCACTGTTTATCATAGCCAGGACATGGAAGCAACCTAGATGCCCATCAGCAGACGAATGGATAAGGAAGCTCTGGTAAATATACACCATGGAATATTACTCAGCCATTAAAAAGAATTCATTTGAATCAGTTCTAATGAGATGGATGAAACTGGAGCCTATTATACAGAGTGAAGTAAGCCAGAAAGATAAAGAACATTACAGCATACTAACACATATATACGGAATTTAGAAAGATGGTAATGATAACCCTATATGCAAAACAGAAAAAGAGACTCAGATGTACAGAACAGACTTTTGCACTCTGTGGGAGAAGGCAAGGGTGGGATGTTTCGAGAGAACAGCATGTATATTATCTATAGTGAAACAGATCACAGCCCAGGTGGGATGCATGAGATAAGTGCTCGGACCTGGTGCACTGGGAAGACCCAGAGGAATCGGGTGGAGAGGGAGGTGGGAAGGGGGATCGGGATGGCGAATACATGTAACTCCATGGCTGATTCATGTCAATGTATGACAAAACCCACTGAAATGTTGTGAAGTAATTAGCCTCCAACTAATAAAAATAAATGAAAAAAGAATCTGGTGGAATAAAACAACCCTTTATTGTAATTAGCTGACACCACTATGCTGATTTCCATGCTTGGTCTCAAGCTCTTTTTTCTTTACTTTCCAATCTACTAGTTCCTAAATGCTAGTCAGAGAACCAGTTAAATTAAATTGTGTGGGCAGCATTTTAAAAAACACGAATGTCTACATCGACCTTCAGAAATTCTGATTCAGTAGATGTACGGCAGATATGTGTATCTTTTGAAGTTTCCAGTTGTAGAGAGAGAGGGTATTGCCTTTCTTACTCGTTACTTCACCAGAATTGAGCACAGTTAGAGGGAAGGAGAAGAAAAGGGAGAAGTGCTTTGGACTCCAGTTAATGCAGAAGGAGAATGGGCTACTACAAATTTGCACTTGGTGATACAGCTTACTAAAAACAACCAGAGTGTCAAGTAAACTTCTATCTGATAAAGGAGATCCTCAGGAAGGAGGATGAATTGTGGATTTGAAGTTTCTTCCTAATTCTCAGGTGACTTAGCTTCTGATTAACAGTAAATAAAGTTTTTAAAAGCCCCCAGCTTGCCCATACTTGACAACATCTCTCAGAAATGGTACAGTGAAGAAATGGTTGGCAATGTTCCCGGCGTTGAACAGCAGTCGTCCATCTGAGCTTCGTTTCTGAGCTGTTGCCAGAGAAATCTCACTATACTCCACCACCTGGTATACTCCATCCACTCTGCAAACCACTCCAACTGGTTCTGTAGGGTTTGTTTTCTCCACCACCTACCCACCAAAGGAAGAAAACAGTAGAGAAAGAAATCTGATCAGGTGCTATGCTGGAGATCTGTCATTTTCCAAGATCATGTTTACAATTCTGCTTACTTGATCTTTAAGGTATAAAATCAAGAGGAATCTTTAGAAATTCATCTATCTTTATATTTGATAGACTACTTTTCAACTAGAAAGAGGTAAATTATTTCCCTCCTATTTATCAACTAACTGCAGAGTAGAAATTCCATCACACACATAGGGCCCAGAAGAAATCACACCGGACTGCGAATAACTACATCCCCCCATCTAATATATTTTCACTATTGAATTGATCCTCAGTCACACTCAACTACTTTGAGAATAAATGAAACAAAATCTCTCTGAGATTCACAAGACAAAAGAAGGCATTTTGCCTCTCATTTTATATTGCACAAGTCATTATTTCATTTGAAAACAGTGTTGCTTTCATTTTCATTCATGAATATAGTAAATTCCTTATTTTTCAGGCACTTGGCTAGATGGTAGCAGGGTTAGAGCACGCAGGTCACAGGGTTCCCACTCCAACTTGAATCAGAAAAGTCCACTCACATTTATGTCTTGCAGGCTTGGTTTTATTTGAAGTAAGAGATTCTATGCTTCTTTAAAGTCTGAAAACCAGTGATTTGATAATCTAGCAAAGGCTCTAGGATGGTGAGGGAGCTGAGAGAAAAGTGTTTAGTCAAAATTAGAGGGAAAACATAGGAGTATATAATTTTTTAAAAAAACCTCACAGGTGATTCTGATACCCCACCACCCTATTTATGTATCACTGACCTAAATTAAGTGTTTAGAATAAAATTATAAAGGAACCCTAAGTAATGCACTAATAGAAAACTCAAGCCTCATTTGAGATGAATATTCAGCAGAAGAATCAAACAATCAAAAGGTTTGAAAATATTCGTTTTGCCTTGTTCTATTAACAATTCAACATACTCCAGAGTATTTTGAAAAAACTGTCCCTAACTTGAAAAGTCTCTCCAAAGTATACATGAAATTATACCAACGAAATTAAAGTTTTTCTTCAGCAACTGATTTTGTAAAATAAATACAGCCAGTCAGTCCCTTCCAGACAACTAAAGTCACTCCTGAGCCCTTTGTTTACACTGCAATTAGAGATATAGGCGCTCAGTGTAGCGCAGTGAGGCTGGGCTACTGGACACACTGGCCTGCTGTGTAGTTTCACTGTTTGCCACCCTGAAAGGGGTACAGTATCCAATGAAAAGAACCCTTCTCCCACAGAAGTGGATAAAACTGAGAGAACACATAGCAAAATGATTCAAACCAATCATGAGCCTATTTCCAATTCCAGTCTATCAAGCCATCACCACCTCTCACTTCACATTCTATACAGTGGGTATCTCAGTAGACAGGGCATCTGGAATAGATTCCTCCCATCCACATTAAAACACACACACACACACACACACACACACACACACATACATACATACATGAGGTTAGTTTTCCAATCACTTCTATATAACCCTACTCCTGACCAGCCATGGAAAATAAAAATAAGCATATCCATAACTTTCCAAGTGTTAATCTGCCAGTGAAAGGTTTGCTTTTATAACAACTATGAACCTCCAAATACTGTAAAAGTCTAGATTATAAAAGAAAGTATTTGTAAAGTACATGAAGTTGGAAGTCAGTTTATATTCTACAGAAAAGATATGCAGCATAGAATTAAGAGGTCTCTTGATTTCCTACAAGTTAAGTCCTGAAAAGCTGAGCTCAAAATAATAACTTTAACCTCAAAGTTACTATAAGTGTTCTACAAAATTATCTTTAGTTAATAATCATTCCTACTCTCTCAGCTACGGACTTCTGTAAAGTACTCCACTAAGTCTTTTCTCAAGGCTCTCACTTCATTAAAGATGCTTCATTCCCCAAGGCAGGAGACTATTAAATAAGAACTAAAATGAATTCTCTGCAAAGAAGTCTACTACCCTCTATGAATCACTCCCTAATTTAGGTGTTTTTTAAAGTATATTTTAACATCTATGATTTTTTAAATTAAAAGAGTGGGAGGACAGATTAAATAAATGGTTTCTAACATCTCTAAAATTTGTTAACATATACCAGTCTCTTAATATTTCAGTTCCATCTGAATATTTATTTATTCATTCATTGAGAGACCACTACATTTTATGCTAGACACAGAACAAGCAGGAAGACTGAGAACGGATTTGTCCTAGAGGACCCACGGGGTGTAAAGAGAGAATGGTTATATTTACATCCCTGTATGATTAGAATACTGAAAAAAGTCAGCAGAACAATTCAAAGTTTTTTGAGCTGCCGACAAAAACAAAACTAACGAATTGACTTATTAAAGTGATATAATACTAAAACTAAGAGTTGGGAAACATTTCTAATTCTGCCTCTGCTAATGCAATGATGGACCTAGAGCCTGGAATGCATTTAGTACTGGAACTCAAAGTGTTCATTTCTAGATCAAAGGGGCTGACCAGATGATCTCTGAGGTCCCTCCCAGGTTCAGCACTCTCTGATCATTTAGAATTTAAATTGATTCTGAAGCTGAGCTGGAGAAGGAAATGGCAACTCACTCCAGTACTCTTGCCCAGAAAACTCCATGGACAGAGGAGACTGGCAGGCTACAGACCACGGGTCACAAGGAGTCAGACACGACTGAGCACGCACATGCTGAAGCTCAGAGCAGTAAAACTTTAAGCTTCTGTCTTAGAAGGAACAGTGACACCACGTGGAACAAAGTCAGAAATACAGTTTTGTTTTCTTTTTCAAAGCTCAGTAGCTTTAAAAAGTTAACCTACTATTCCCTGTTAGAGGAGGGGAGAGCGGTTCTGAAGCAGGAATTGTGGGCTGCTATTGGTCACCAGAGGGAGCCCCTGGCAGGGCACAGGTGAGTACAGTTTCTGATCTTCCCCCTTCTCCTCTCCAAAGTGGAGAGCACCCTGAAAGCACTCAGAGCTGAGTCCCACCCCAGAACAGGCAGGAGGACTGAACGCCAAACCTAGAACCTTCGAGGTGGAGCAAACCTCAGCGAGTACAATCCAACGCACTATTATAGTTCAACAGCTATTCACAGTGGGGCACAGACACTCATAGAGTACTGGAAGGGACAGAGATCTTCAATCAGTGAGCCAAACCCTTAATTTTCAGAGTTAGGAGGAGCCTTACTAGGTCTATCAGCTCAATCTCTCAAAACTTATACTGGAAAGTTTAAGACTTCAGCTTCTATGACTTTGCATTAGATTTGTAGATTAATTTTGAAATGGCATCGTTATAACAGAAAATCTCCAAACAAAGATACATCTCTTATGGTAGCACTTCTTTTTTTCTTTTATTTATTTTTTTTATTGAAGGATAATTGCTTTACAGAATTTTGTTGTTTTCTGTCAAACCTCAACATGAATCAGCCATAGGTATACATGTATCCGCTCCCTTTTGAACCTCCCTCACATCTTCCTCCCATCCCACCCCTCTAGGTTGGTACAGAGTCCCTGTCTGACTTTCCTGAGCCACACAGCAAATTCCCGTTGGCTGTCTATCTTACATATGGTAATGGAAGTTTCCACCTTACTCTCTCCATCCATCTCGCCCTCTCCTCCCCTCTCCCCATGTCCATAAGTCTGTTCTCTATGTCTGTTTCTCCACTGCTGCCCTGTAAGTAAATTCTTCAGAACCATTTTTCTAGATTCTGTATATATGCGTTAGAATACGATATTTATCTTTCTCTTTCTGACCTATTTCACTCTGCATAATAGGTTCTAGGTTCATCCATCTCACTAGAACTAACTCAAAAGTGTTCCTTTTTATCCATTGTGTGTAAGTACCACAATTTCTTCATCCATTCGTCGATGGACATCTAGTTTCCTTCCATGTTCTGGCTATTGTAAATAGTGCTGCAACGAACAGTGGGATACATGTGTCTTTTTCAATTTTGGTTTCCTAAGGGCATATGCCTAGGAATGGGATCTCTCGGTCATATGGTGGTTTTATTCCTAGTTTTTTAAGGAATCTCCATACCGTCTTCCAAAGTGGCTGTATCAATATACATTCCCAACAGTGCAGCACTTCTTTTTAAATTCATATATTTAAAATTTATATTCAGCTTAATTTGCTTTTGTCAGAAACTTAATGTGGCTTTTGCTTTTGGCAGAAAGGGCCCCCTTCATGTCGATTTTAAAATTATTCCAACAATACTATAAATCAACTAACTGCAGTAAATAAATAAATAAAATTATTTTAAACTTTCTTCTAACATCTTTATGGTTTTTCACTTTGTAATCCATTTGAAATTGATTTTGATATGAGCTCTGAGGGAGACATCTTAGTTTATTTTAAGCCAGTTTCCCATTAATTTTCCTGCAACGATTTGAAATGCCATCTTTGTATACAGTACATTCTTATATATATATGTGAATTTGTTTCTGATTATCTGTTCCATTATTCTGTCATTCTATTCTGATTTCAGCACTACACTCCTAGTTACTTTTTATTTACAACCCATTTTAATAGCTGATAGATTGTTAAAACTCTTCCTTCCTAATTATCATTTTTTCAACATTTTCCTGGTCATCTTTACATGTTTTTTCTAAACTTTACAATAATTTTTTCAAAAGTCCCCAATATAGTCTCATTGGGACTTTGATCAGGATTATGTTATACTTTAATTCAGTGAGACCTGATACCTTTACAGATTTCCAGGAAAGTAATATTTACATTAGCATTTTAAAATCTTCCAAAAGTATTATTAAGGTCTTTCATGTCACAAAGTCAAGTCTCTTATATTATCATCTGTGCAACTAAGAAAAAAATGCTAAAAATTACTATGGCAAGGACAGTTTTGTTATACAGCATTACAAACCTCCCTCTGTTTCAGTATCCGTATGTTTGTGATCACTCAAGCAGTTATTTAATCTCCTTAACTTGCCTTCCACCCAATCTGCATATTTCCATCTTAATGCACAAGACTATCATGAGTTACCTTGTCAAATGCCTTGCTGAAGTCTTCATGTGCTATTTCTACCATATTTCTTTTACTTACTACTCCAGTATCTTTGCCATAGGAAGAAACTTGATATCAATGAATCCAACAACTTGATATTATTAAGTCCATCCAAGATCCAGTGATGACCATTCACTTTCCCAGGTACTTACAAATCATCCTCACATATTATAAACTCTTACCTGTGATGAACTAAGCATACACTATTATTTACAGAATCAAATGCTGCAAAATTAAAGAAAAAGTAGGTATGGGACAATTTAGCTACTTTAGTAGATGAATGGGTTTAAAATATCCAACTAACCCTAAAAAGTCTAGCTTGACTCCTGGAATATATACCGACAAGAGAAAGGGCACATAAAGCCTCATTATAGTTGAGAAAGGCATTACCTTTGCTCCACAGTCTGCTCCTTTCTGAATGCAAAATCCAATAAACCGTGGGTCTGCCACTTTCACTAATATGTTGTCAACACAATAGACATGAATGCTCCAAATGCCTCTTTGCTCCATATCCTCCACAATATTCTGGGCTGCAAGAGCCCGATAAAGACCACCATTCCCATCTGGTAAAAAAAAACAAAACTGCCTGTTAGTAGCAAACCAAAATTCATTATGAAAGTAACTCAAAGATAGTTCAATGTTTCTAAACAGGGCAGAAGATCTCTGAAAACCAGTTTTACATGACAGGGCCAAGAAAAACTGAATATCCATAAGTAAGGATTCAGAGATCAAAAAGTTATACTATGTGATATTGAAGATAATTTACCATAAGTATACAGAGAATAACATTATTAACATAAGACTAGGCAATCCCGAAGAACATACTTTTAACTCAGTCCTTTTAACAATCTGGCCCATAATACACAGTGAAACATAAAATTCTTTATCAGGCAATGATTATTTTATAACATTTCAAGTTTTACTTGCATGATTCAAATTAGCTCTGTATTTATAGCCCCAACACTGCCAATTCATACACCTCAATAATAAACATATATGACCATCTATACCAAACAATTTGTTAAGAAAGCAGATTAATATGAAGGTCTATGGTGATTTAAATTAAATACAGGTCAAAGCCTCTTCTTTCTCCATCTATTTTTAGTGCTGCTTTAATATACTTCTTCCGTAACAACCTCAGTTACAGCCTAAATGATGACCAAAAAAATTAGACAACTTCACAAAACTAAGCTAAAAATAGTAAACTCTTCCATTAATTAAAAAGAATTAAGCTGGGGTTAAAAAAAAAAGAGTTGAGATGAAATGAAAGTCTGCATCTGCAGAGCACCACTGTAATACTATTTTTTATTTCCTTTCACCCTTTTCTCCAAGAAGTGAGTCACACAGATGAGAATCTGTGAGTTCTGTATTTCCCATTCTCTTGCTTAACTTACTGAAACTATTTCACTGTCATTTGGTATCTACAAATGATTATTTTAATACTGTTTAAGAATGAATGCTACAGATAAACTATAATCTAGCCTCATTTTTTAAATAGCAGATGGTTTCCAATTTTTCACTATGATAAATAATGAGGCTATGAACAAATAGTGAGGCTATGAACAATACTGTATATAAAATACTGAGTAAAGAGAATAAATACTCTGAATGATGCTCAAATTGCTGTCAAGAGCACAGGAAGTATAAAAGCATATTCATTTCACCCATGGGCATTTCCATTTTTTAAAATCACTGACAAATTTAATTATATTAAGCAAAATATTAATTTTTTACATCAAAATCACCATAATGAAAAAATCAAAACTTAATGACCTACACTATGTAAATCAACCATACTTCAAAAAAAATAAAAGTTAATGCATTGTGTTAAGTCCATTTCTATTCACCATTAATAGCACAGTTACAAACCTGGAGCCATAGAAACCTTATTCTTCTCTTCCAAAATAATTTTCCCATCAAAACTCATAGCAGGCAGCATTCCCTGCTGAAAAAAGATTACATTCTCTTTCTTTAAACCAAAGTACTTGTGCTTTGTGAAGAATTCCTTTGTAGATTCCATTGTTCTGCCACTGGTCATTATATACCTTGCAAGAGAAAAGCAGATATTCTAAGCAATAATGCTATGTGAATTAGGGCAAAATAAAGTTAATTTCCTAAGACAAAGAAAATTTTTGAGAGCACTGCTTATTGTTTTCACTTCCTTCATCCTTTTCCTGAATAAGGCAGCATTAGTTGCTACCCAATGGGAATTTCTTCTAGTAACTTCATTAATCCTTATGTATAAAATAAATCTGTGACCTCCTCTTGGGGGCTGGCCTGCTCCCATGTCTCTGAAGTATACTATCTGCTACCTGTTTTAATAAAGTTCTGCTGCTTGAGCTGTAAAATAACTCTGCAACACAATATTAAAACACACCTCCTGTAACAGAGAACCTACAACAGAGATGCTCAAGAAAACATTTCAGAACTCTGTGAAAAGTATATTCTAAATCAAAATCTCTCCTATTCTAATAAAAGGGATAAAGGCATAAATGCAATACATTCTAATTACCTCTTATGGTTCTTTTTACTAAAATTTTGAAATGACATCTGGGCTCTGCTCACCCTTTATTTACAATCATAAAAGTATAAATATACACTCTGTTGTCACAAAAATCCAACCCATGCCAATGTAGTAAAAGAGAAAAAAATTCTGTCTAAAATTGTAATTAGTGACTACAACAGCTTTTGCCCTTACTTACTGAAACGTAAACTATGTGTGAGTATGGATTTTTATCTGTTCTGGTTACTGATACATTCCCAGCACCTAGAGGCAGGTACTCACTTAAAACCTGTTAAATGCAAAAATGAAGAAAACTGTAAAATTTCCCAGGACAGTCAGTATCTGCCTGATTGACAAATTATCCTGGATATTTGAACTCTGGGCACAAAACCTTTTGCCATCATGATTCAAATGAAAAGGGACTAAACTGTTCCATGTAAGAAAAATAAATTTTGAGTTATGAGGAGAAAGAAAGAGAAGAAAATCCAACATGAAAGTGGGAGAGTAAGGCTTGTAAGTAGAATTTTGGCCACTTAAAACACAGATGTCCCTCAAAAGTCCCCCAGGGAACCAAGACAAAAAAAAAAAAAAACCAAAAAACAGTTCACAGCTGGCCAATACCCTTCTTAAGAACTAGAAAAGCTGAGATAATTATAAAAAGCCTATTTTTAAAGGCATCAGAGAGCTACAAAAGCAACATGGATTAGAACTTAAAATTTAAGACAGTGAGAATCTTTCAAAGGAGACCTTCGGATACACAGCTGCCTTTCCCTGGGGGTATTTGCTGATCTGGGGCAAAGGCCAGTGGTAAGGAATCTGAGCTTGGACCAGGCTGGACAGAGAAACCAGCAGAGCTTTTGTTAGTCACCTGGGGCTAAAATAACAAGATGAGTGACTTCAGGGATTTCAGACACACAGCTGGCTTCCCCCTCAAAACATGACAATTTCCAAAGCTGCTCTGAGAAACAGATTCAAGAGCTAAATCAAAACCTTTTAAAAGCAGAGCAGAATTTCCCATAATCTCTTGGTGTTCAGAAGATGAACAATGGCTGAGATAGGCCCTGGGGAGCTGGCATACAAGCAGAGACAGCAGCCAAGTTTGGCCCACAGCGGAGAAATCAGTGAGGCTTTCAGGCTTTGGTTTGTTTGTTTTTTTTTTTTTGGGGGGGGGGGGGCATTTCAGGAGGACAAGATAACCCAACACTTAAGGACATGAGTTTCTAGAGTGACAGAACCCACTGAGTGCCCACAGCAGTGACTGGAGACAGATCCACACGTCATCATGAAATTCCAGTTACTAAAGATAAGAAGAGACTCCAAATGCTTTCAGAGGAAAATGGGAGAAAAAAAGACTGAGAATCAGAATAGCAACAGATCTCTCAAAAGCAATGCTGGAACAATAGACCAATGCCTCCAAATTTCAGAGGGAAGCTGATTTTCAATATTCTGTACATAGACAAACTACCAAAAGTATGACGTTTACAGACTGAGAGAACCCTCTGAGGATCCAAAAACTCAGGTAGGGGTTAAAGTTGGAAAGAAGTATATATTGCTCATTAAGGCTATAGTGATTATCTACCTAGCTATAATACAGATTGATTTTAACATATAAAGTACAGCTCCCAAGAAAATCTGTAGTAACAGGAAATACCTCTGCTTATGAATAAAGTATATACGCATTTTGAATATGATAAGCCAATATATGTTCAGACACTCTCCCATAATGAACGAGATATATCTTACCATGGAATGATACATTTGTTGCCATGATATTTTTCAGCTAACTGCTGAAGCTTCAGGATACGCTCTGCTTGAATCTGAAAAAGTGTCTTATGGGATGGCAAACCAACATCATACATCCCCTTGGGATATGCAACACCAAGTCTTGTCCCCTGCCCACCAGCCAGAAGAAGAACTGCCACTTTGTTCTGAGAAATCTGGAAAAGTCCTAAAAGAGAAAACACTTGTATCACTCTATAATTCAACACTTTAGGTCACACATACAGAGGTGGCTGCAAAGCCTCACCCTAACTGCTAAGGCATAAGGAACAAGGAATTCACAAGTAATCATGGATGACCGCACTGTTAATAAAAACACTTTTATTATTAAGAAATGAAGTTTACATAACCCAACCAAACACCAGACAATTAATCATATGCTGTGATGAACCAATCATTGTTATTCTGATAAGATTGGAAGGCAAAGACCAAGAGACGCTGCAAATGTTTTACAAGCACCTGACAACTTATTAGATGTGGCAGGTCAAGAAAAAGGATAGAAGAATATCCCCAGACTTCAAGATGAATGATGATGCTATTAAATTATCTCCAGCCTACAAATTAATCAATAATAACTGATTAATCAATTAGCATGTAAAAATACTAGACAAACTACCATCCAGTAAATGGAAAGACAAGAAATCCTGAGTTGGGGAAGCAGTGTAGAACAATGGTTAAGAAGCCAGGCTCTGAAGTGAGGACACCTGGGTATGAAACCAAACCCAACTGAATGAGCTTAGGGAATGTGCCTGCAAAAGGGCATTAGGACACTTTGTGGGATGATGGAAATGTTCTATATTTTGATTGGGGTGGTAGTTTCATGGATGTATAAATTTTTAAAAACTCATAAAACTAGTGCATTTTATTACATGTAATTATACTTTAATAAAATTGTTTAAAATGCCTTTTTGGGGGGGGGGCATCTACTGCAGCTCAGAAGGATGTGAAACAGAGTTCTTTTGAAACTGCAAGTGAAACAATAAAACTAAAAATGTTATTAAAAGACAGAGACTCTCAGTTCGGATTTGAAAAAAGCAAAATAAAAATAAAATCTTGCCATATACCACTTCTAGGAACTACCTCATCCCTCTAAGGTGGACAGTTTCAACACCAGAAAGGAGAAAAACCTGTGGGAAGAGGTAACATATAGAGTGGATCTCTGAGAAGCTAGAAAAGCTGTAAAAGGTCAAATGTGATAAAGCAATGATTGGTAGGTTTTGTTCTATTTTCTGAATTTCATACTTTCATTAAACTTCTCAGAAATTCTATGAATGAGGCAGATCCCTACCCATAATTGCAGGTCAAGCCAGAGGGGGCAGTAGTGGCTAGGATCGATTCGTCTGTCTAAATTACCAACTTTATGCTTTGTGTGTTTGTGTGTGTTGGTCTTACATGTTTCTGACACATTATGTGTGTGTGTGTGTGTTTGTCATACATGTTTTTGACATATCGTGTGTCTGTGTCGGTCACTCAGTCATGTCTGACACTTTGCGACCCCATAGACTCCAGCCCACCAGGCTTCTCAGTCCATGGAATCTTCCAGGCGAGAATGCTGGAGCGGGTAGCCATTCCCTTCTTCCAGGGGATCTTCCCAACAGAGGGCTCAAATCCAGGTCTCCTACACTGCAGACAGATTCTTTACCATCCTGAGTCACCAGGGAAACCCTAGGCTTTTCCTACAGCTAATATACTAGTACATTGTGAACTCAGAGACATATTCTTAATAAACCTAATATAAAATCAAAACTATCCTGATTCTACAATCTGTCTTCACTAGTAACTAAGCATAGCCAAGCATATTATGCAGGAACTTTCTGGCAATTTTTTCAATCAATACATTTAAAAGCACATTAGATACTTCCACAATTTTCACCTTTGATATGGAAGCAGAAAGCTTAGCTTCCTGAGAGCTAATTTTCTCTTTCTTCCTTGCTTATGATGAGACTGTCCTTGTTTTCTCCATACCATTTCACTGTACCTTATTAGAGTCTGAAAATAAAATATCAAGAGTAATGCTAGACTCCAGTAATTATTACAGTAACTATAATCTAAGAGGTAAGTATAATTTTCCCCTTTTTAGACATAATAGGCTCAGATGAGTTAAGGATCTTGCCCAGGGTCACACAGCTAAACAGTGTGAATTAGGATTAGAACCTGACTCCGCGGCCTATTCACCAGCACTGCACTGCCTCCAGCAGTCTCTTGTCATATCCAAACATTTAACAGATATATTATACAGCACCATAACTTTTAGGTGCTGTATAACTGTCATTCCAATTGCCTTCTTGCCACTCCTTCTCTTTTCCATTGAATTCACAAGTTGTGCTGCCTTTTCTTAAATCTCTTACCCATCACCCTACATGGAAAAGCTGCTGAGGTGGCCAAGAGCCCACATTCTCCAAAATTTGTCAAAGACGGAATTTCTAACAGCATTCCGGCTCTATGCTGCCCTTAAACAGGCCCTACAACCACCATGTAACAAAGACTGGCTGAGATGAAGCAATTTGAAGGCAACAGGGAACCATATAAAGCAGTTCTGAAAACCATTTTCCATTTGGTTATTTCTTCAGTTACCAAAGAAACCATGGTTTCAAGGAAATAAATTTAACTCTGCCGTCGCTGACCCAAAAAGCATTATCTAAAATTATAGGTTCACAAACCCTTACCTAAACTAGATTATTTCAGAAGCTTACTTCAGAATGCAGAACTCTTCAAAATTCAGAAAACAGATATAATACATATACAATATGTTCATATTTTAACCCAGCAGATCTGAGACAGCTCCTTCTAATCAAATTGAGACAAAAAAAGTTTTTCAATTTTATCTCCGGCTTCCCTGGTGGCTCAGAAGGTAAAGAATCAGCCTGCGATGCAGGAGACCCGGGTTCCATCCCAGGGTCGGGAAGATCCCCTGGAGACAAACGGCTACCCACTCCAGTATTCTCACCTGGAAAATCCTGTGGACAGAGGAGCCTGGCAAGCTACAGTCCATGGGGCCGCAAAGAGTCAGACATAACTGAGTCACTAACACTTACTGCTACCACTGTCTCAACCCTCATATACCACCAAAGGTGCTGGAATTAAAAATATTCCTAGATGTGTTCCCCAAAAGGCCCAGATAAATCTTCTGGACACAAAGGTCTTTGTTCTTTTGGCACTATTCATTTTCTTTGTAGAGCACATGTGTTTTAAGTTGTTGTACTATTAGTGTGGCTTCCCTGGTGGCTCAGTGGTAAAGAACCTGCCTGCCAATGTAGGAGACACAGGTTTGGTCCCAGGGTCAGGAAGAGCCCCTGGAGAAGGAAATGGTAACCCACTCCAGTACTCTTGCCTGGAGAATCCTACAGACAGAGGAGCCTGCAGAGCCACAGTCCATGGTGTCACAAAAGAAATGGACGTGACTTAGCGACTAAACAACAAACTGTCCACGCGGTTCCAGTCATCCTTCCCGACTTTTCACTTCCACCTTCAGTCCACAGTCACAGTATTTCTCTCAGCCCCTTGCCTCTAAGAGGTGAGAGCCACACTCCCGGAGTCACTTCCACGTCTCAGCTCTCGCTCGCCTGATGGCCGCCCAACATCAATCGTCACTTTCCCCAGGTTCTAACGAGCTATCGAAATTGTCACTGTATCACCTTTTCCCTCCCTGGGTCAGTTCCCTAAACCACTGCTTCATTCAAGATTTCCAAATGGTTCTGTTTCAAAGCTTTGCAAACCAACAGCTGGTAGTGGCCTCTTCCTTCAGTCAAATGAGTGGCATGTGTTTGTTTCCTAAGCCCTCCAATGCCACACTTTCTCCAATTCTTTTTTTTTTTTTCTAATTTTTTCATCTATTTCTTTTAATTAATTTATTTTTTATTGAACGATAATTGCTTTACATCTCCAGTTCTTTCCCCATACTTTCTCCAATTCTTCTTTCCACCTGTGGACCTGACAACCCATATAATCACTATGTCTTAAAAATAGCATTGAGACCATGCTTGCCAAGAGTACATTTATAGGCAGATCTACATTTACAACTCATCTCCAGCTAGCCACAACTATCATAATGAATAGAACACAATTCATAAATATTTGTGATAAAAAAGGTGTCTGCATTAACTTCTCCCTGCTTATACATCTGACTCATGAGCAGATAGAAAAACAAGAGGAAAGAAAGCAGTCCCTAGAGTATCAAAGCCAGCTGCAATTCAAGAACTAAATGGAGCTACAGCTGTTGTTAACAATATCAAATCCTGCCGAGCTGAAGTATTCATCTACTTGATCCATGTTACTGCAATAAAACTACACTGTTTATCAAAAATGTGTAATAAATTAGTATCGGCTTTATGACAGACCAAATACTTCTTGAAATTAAGTGGGCCAATAAAATTCTATAAGCCTCATAGTTACGTAGCAATATACATGATTTCAAACTGTATGCGTCATCACATTAATTCTATACAGGCAGCACTGCACCTACTTGAAAAATGTTGACTGTTTTTATAAACAGTCTTAAAACGTACTTAACCCATGTGACAATCAGGAAATTATGAACTTTTATTTCAAAACTTCCACAAAAATATGGGAAAAAAACTTGAAAAGTGCATTACTATATCATCCTTCCCATCTTTTCATTATACGACACGAGAGTTCATTACCTTCCCACCGAGGTCAGGACCTAACACACATCAAATCACAGGTTTAAAAAGCAAAGAGGAAAGAAATCAAGCCAGAGTGAGCAATTTCCAGGACACGGGTAGAGCTCTCTCCTCAGAGAGTCTGGCATGTGGGCCCAACAGAGTCTGAACTGTTTTCCTAGTAACACTTCCAGCAAACAGAAAGGAGTCTACAGCAGCCTCTCCCAGGTCAACTGCTTCCTGGATAACTTCCTGCTTGAACTCGTTCCTCTCAAACATACTCTTTGATTTGGGCATGTGCCTAAAACAAAGAGGCTAGCGCAGGTGCTTCTGAAATAGAGCACCGTCAGAATTTTCTGTCTAAACTGCCAGCACTGCTGGACAAGGGGTGGGGTAAACAGGCTAATCAACCGGTGGGGACAAAGGGAGGCTGCACAAGAAAGAGGAGGTATTCTAAGTGTTTAATTTGCAATCATGTTTCTCAGGTTAAACAATTACTTTATAGACTAACTATTTGCCCAAAATATTAAGAACGAAAAGTAGACTAATAAGGGAAATCTCTACTTGAACTGGTTTTAGAAACTGGGGGATGATTATAAATTTCGTTAGGTATAATGATGGCATTGTAATTAAGGGAAGAAAATGTCCTTATACTTAAGAGATGCATACTAAACTTTATGAGGATAAAAATAACATAATGTTTGCAATTTGCCTTAAAATACTATAGAAGAGAAAAATAAGAGGGATATATGAAGCAAAATTTTGAAAATTATTTAATTAAGGTGATATGTATGTGGAATTTCATTATACTATTTTTTGTCCCCAAATATCTGTTTCCAAATATGCTTGAAATTTCTTCATAATAACAAATTCTTAGGCAGGCTACATGACTATACATAAACTATGAACCTAATGTATGTGTGTGTATATAAGAAAATACTATAAAATATTACTAGTGAGTATCTCTGGATTGTGAAACAGCAGAGATTTATCTTTTTTCTCTTGTAATTCTTAGTATTTTCCAACCTCTCCAAAATATGTGTGACTTTTAAAATAAAACAAATCTATTAGATATATCAGAGCACTAGATTTCAGAAAACATAGAGGAAATAATGTTATTAATACATTTTTTTTCTAAACAATCCATTTACTTTTCTATCACAATGCTATATAAATTAGTTTTTTAATGTCTCATAGGCAAAAAAAAAGCTAACACTGACTACTAATACATAAAGTTAGAAGATGGCTTTGTGTTCAGTTTAAGCATGGGTTGCTTTTAATAAAGAGTGGAATTTTTTAAGCAAATATATTTTTCCAGAGTAACTATCCTTTCTAAAATAACATTCTCATCGAAGCTTCTAAATTCTCGTAAGATCTGAGTTTTATAAGATAGACATTTTTCAGACTCCTCTACATTTCATTTTCTGTGCTTCAAGATTAAATTAAAACAAGAACTCTCTTCAGTAAGGACCA
Source organism: Odocoileus virginianus (assembly GCF_023699985.2). NCBI lineage: Eukaryota > Metazoa > Chordata > Mammalia > Artiodactyla > Cervidae > Odocoileus > Odocoileus virginianus. The sequence continues at coordinate 19,818,661 of NC_069678.1, read as the reverse complement.
GAGTGGTCACTTACGTATTCATCCTTCAGCAAGAATTTTCCACCCTAGGTGTTAAAATGTCTGATGTCAGTAGTCACCAGACACTTTGAAATTACTGTAGAATGCTTTTCCTTTCCCTGTCCTGGGGCCCTGGGATGGGACAGGGGCAGCAAGGGTGCGGGGTTGGGGTCTGGGTGTCTTTGATACAATTATCAGTAATCTCCTACTGTCTGAAATAAAGCATCCTAATCTTTGCAATGGAACTCTCTTTCCTTAGATAACTTACTGAAGAAGCTTCATTTTGTTACAAATTTTCACACATAAAATGTGAAAATTTCTAAGGGAAAAGGATGTAGTTTCTAAGGGAAAAGGATGTAACATCTGTTCCAAAGTCTCCTCCACCCCTACTGCTGAAGCCACAATTAACTATTGCTCCCTTGACAGTAAGCCAAAAGGAAGTTTGCTCTGTACTTTCTTATACTAGACTTGCTTGTAACCATTCCGGATTTTAATTTAAATGAAAGGTCACTGGGCTTGTTCCATAGATTCCAACAAAAAGACCACAGTGAAGACACAAAGTATAAGTCTTCATTGCTGCTCATGGTCCCCATTATACAAGGTCAAAGTTTTATCTTTCCGAAGAGTTAATTCTAAGACTTTACCCCCATAAACCCACAAGGAGAAATATAGGCAGCTGGCATACCAGAGGGTAAGAAAAGGCCTTGTGTGGCTTTTGGTCTGAAGTAGAAGCCTTTTTGAAACCCAGGGAGGGAGAGAAGGATTAATGAATCCCAAGCCAGTGAGGGTCAGTGTCACCCCAGTCCTCCATTCAGAAGGATCCGTCTGCGAGTCACTCTCACATCTTAGTGGCCGAGCCTGTTCTAAGTGAGAAGTTACATCAGACACTAACAAACATTTTAAAATCGGAAAGGGCCCTCCCTGAAGATCATCCAATTATCTCAATATTTTTAATTTCCAAGCCCTTTTAAATAAAATCTCAGGTGTTGAGCTTTATTTATGTATCAAAATAAGTCAAAGCAGAACTGCTCTTGGAGTGGAGACATGAAGGGGTTGGAGACCTATCTGTTTAGCAACTGTTCCTGCCCTTCCCACATCAAACAGTCTCACCAGCAGTCAAAACCCTAGAGGTCTTTGGAATACAGTTTGAAGAAGAGTAAATCTGTAAGCCCAGAGAAAGACATGAAGATAATGGTAGAGAAGAAGGTTGATAATGGTAGTTATGTTTCTTTTCTGGGAAGATGCAGAGAGTGCCAAAGAGCAAAAGACAAAATAAAAATAGCCACAGTGTAGTGTGAATACAGGCTATAAGTCATATCTATAAAAGTAAATATGTATATCACCAACTACTAGGTGGCAATGTGGGCAAATAACATAAATATGTTGAGGTTATCAGCGACTTCTCTATAGTTATTGCTGTTACTTTGATATTATTAATATTTTTGCCATAAAGTAATGTTTTTTAAAAAGGAAAGAAAAGTATTAGTCCAGACTGTTCTTTCTACAGCTGAGGAAATAAGGTGCAGATGTGCCAAGAAGCATGGACAAATACTCAACGGCCTGGGCTGCAATATTCAGTCACTTGTACTTACGGAGTAGTAGATTATAAAAACCACAGTTCTTAACCCCACTGAAGGAAAAACTAAATTTTAGTTATTTTACCATTTTCAAAAGCATTCATTAGTACTCGTTATGGGGACAGATTTTATGATATGCTTTAGAGGAAAAAAGCACTGAGCACTGGAGTAATTCGGGAAACATGTATCAACCAACTTATAACTGCAAAATGCTGTTCTAAATACTGTGGATATACATAGACAACTAGGACACGGGCTGCTCTTTAAAAGTTTACGTTGTGCCAATGAAGACAGACATAGACAACCCTTATTATAAGAAAGAATGAAAGAAAAGCGTGGACAAATAACTCCAGCCTGGGACACTGAAAAAGGGGTGATGGACCAAACGGTACGTGTGATGAACCATGGAGAATGAACCAGCGCACTACATAGCTCCAGGGGACGGGTAGCCTCACAAGGAGACCCAGTCACACAGAGAAGGTGCAAAGGCCAGACGCAGCTAAGGACAAGCACCAGCAAAGGCAGGAAGGGCCTAACAGAGGGTTCAGAGAAAGACGAATTATGGGTTCCAGCTGAAATGTGTGGGGCAGTACACTCAGAGAGAAACATAAAAGACAAGACTAGATATACAAGCTAGGGCTGGGTGAGGGAAGGTTTTTGGAATAAACCGGCATAAACTGAAACATGTAGCTTGTGCTCCAGGAAGGGAAGTCTAATAGTAGTACAGACAGTGAGAAAGGAAAGAGACAGGAGTTAATTCTGGACCTGAATGAGAAAAGCCACGAACTAGGCACATGCGTTTGGGTGGGCTCCGGGAGTTGGTGATGGACAGGGAGGCCTGACGTGCTGCGGTTCATGGGGTCGCAAAGAGTCAGGCATGACTGAGGCTGAACTGAGGCACCAGAAATGAAAAGAGAAGGGAGGGACTGGCGACAGGAGCCACCACAGTGTCCTGGCCACACAATCTGTCACTTCCAGATCAGTCACCTGTTTTAAGGTCTTAAGGAAGTCAAAATATTAATGATGCGACTCAAGTTACTTTAGCGGATTTAAATCCATTAAATGGTGTATCTCTTAAAAAACCTTACAGCAAATCTTTCCAGGCTAGTACCTTCACTTTCCCAGGCCTGCAGCTGATCTTGATCCCTGGTAGCACTGCCCAACACCTCTCGAGGTACAGGTTCCATCCGTGCATCTACTTTCTCTGGCTGGGAGGAATGGTTAAATCCTTCAATCGCCTTTTGGAAAAACAAGTTCAGCTCCTGGAAGTTCATGGCCTGGAGCTCCGCATAAAGTTCTACCTGTTGGGCCTCCTCCAACTCATCCCAGAAGTCCAGCAGGTGTTCCTGCCCAGCTTTGGACAACCTGAGTTTGAGGTCATTGACATTCATAATGCTCAAGTGGCCAAGTTTTGTGATAACAGAGGTGTAACTTCTGCACCTGTAAAACTGAAAGAGAAAAGGAGTCAACAGCAGGTCAAAGTCCAACACTGAAACCCAAAAACATTCTTCCTGCTAAAAACAAGTACATTAAAAAAAACCTGGAGAGTTCCCTGGTGGTTAAGACTCAGTGCTTTCATTGCTAGGGCAAGCAAGATCCCACAATCAGCACAACACGGCCAAAAAAAAATTTTTTAGTAAAATAAAAAATAATAATAATTAAACACTTATGTTAAGGAAATTTTGCTTTTCCATCATGATCATACTAATAAGAGACCAACCTTGTAAGACAATGCTAATTATTCTTATACACCAGGCACTGCACCAAGTACTTTGCTTACGTGGTCTCATTTTATTTTCAACAAGTCTATTCCTAGGTGCTGCAGTACTAAAGGATCCACCTGGTGATACAGGAGACTCAAGAGACAGAGGTTCGATCCCTGTGTCAGGAACATCCCCTGCAGAGGAAAATGGCAACCCACTCCAGGATTCTCGCCTGGAAAATCCCAGGGACAGAGGAGCCTGGCGGGCTACAGTCCACAGGGTCGCCAAGAGTCAGACACGACTGAGCGACTAAGCACAGCACAGCACACATGGCCCTTGATCTTTGCCTGTTACACAGTGATTTATTTTTGGCTATCCCAGGGCCCTGGCCAACTTGAAACCTAACATAAATATTTACTGATGTAGAAAACAAGAAATAAACCAAAGAAAGACATAACTTAAATTTTATGCTAACCTAATGAAGTGTTTTACCCTGTTTACTGGAATAGGAAATGTCAACACATTCCAGTATTCTTGCCTGGAGAACATCATGGACAGAGGAGCCTGGCAGGCTAAAGTCCATGGGGTCGCAAAAGAGTCGAACACGGCTGAGCAACTGAACACACACACATGACACAAATACTACTATTATCATTACTTTCAAGGTGAGAAGACCAAGGCACAGAGAAGCAAAGCAACCCAGCTGACTCGTGGAGCTGGGGTGTGAATATAGGCAGTCTGATTCTAAGGCTCTAGTTGCCTCTTTACACTCCTCTGACCACTAAACTACTACTGAAGGAATACCTAACTGTTTAATATTTTCAACCTTTCTCCTTTTATCTCTAAGAACAGAAACAGAGAATTCAGAATACAACAATATCAAGGAGACAGAAACATCTACAGTCATAAAAAATACAATTTTATCTCAAAGCAACTTCTGCAAAGAAGGAATAAGTCCACCATCTTTACTAAGAATTGAACCCTAAAGGACAAGCAATATACACAAAACAATCAAAAGAGATAAGACAATGCTTTTTAAGAGTATTCCATGATAATCCAGCAAAATGTTAAATTGCATACAATAAAAAGAGAATGAGGAAATATTTAGTCTACTCACCTAATACAGATAAATGCAAGAGAAGACAGGCATTGTCCAGAAAGGGTTCACAAAGGAAGCAGGATGCCTCAAGGGTTGACCAGATTATATAGATAAGATTAGGAAATAAGCGGGCCAAGTGGCTCAGTGGTAACAATCCATCTGCCAAGCATGAGACGTGGGTTCAAATCCTAGGCTGAGAAGATTCCCTAGAGAAGGAAATGGCAACCCACTGCAGTATTCTGCGTAGGAAAGCCCAGGGATAGAGCAGCCTGGCGAGCTATGGCACCCAGGGTCCAAAAAAGCTGGGCATGACTTAGCGACTAAAAACAGCAACAACAAGGAAATAAGCAGAGCCTGGTGTCCACGATGAGTAAACACGAACAGGACAGAGAGAGGCAAGAAAGTTAAAGTTTTATGTAGAATGATGGGAAATGATTTAAGGTAGGGCTAACGTGCGAAGAGCCCTGAAAACTAAGCAAAAGAATTTAGATCTAACCGAGTAAGTAAGAGGAAGACAACACAGATTATTAACACGGCCGGGCCACCATGCTTTAGAGAAATGAGAGAAAAGAGCGCGGCACAAGAGAGACGGTCAGGAGAGGCAACCAGAAGCAGGAAAACAAGTTAAAAGTCATCCGCAGGCATGAGAAACCACAGAGGAACCAGATTTGTTGCCGAGGAAATAAAGGGAGAAGGATAATTTGAGACATACGGTAAAGAATCATCATTGCATTATAATTACTTAACTTAGATATAAAGGACAGAGGAAAAGTAGTTACCAAAGAAAAAGCCAACTATCTTCTCCTCTAAGAACAGTAAAATGTAGTTGAGAGCAAAATTCTGCAGTTCAGTTAAATCGCTTATTTTCCCTGTTCCCTTTTGCCAGTAAAGTGGGATTAATAATCCTCCCTACCTGATAAAGACTATTAAACATCAAACACCATTTACGAACTCAGGTTGAGAAAACCTACATCTGGGTGTCCCCTGAAGGGGCAATAACAACAAACACTAAGATATACAGAAACACAGTTCTAACTGCTTTATAGACAGCTGTTCACTTAATCCTCAAAACAACCCTTAGGTACTGTTATTGCGATTACTTTACAGAGGAAGAAGCTGAGCCACAGAGCTAACTTGCCGACAGTCCAAAACCAGGAGAGTGATAGAGTTAGGGCTCAGATCCTGACAGCCTGACTCCTAACTGCATGCTCTTAACCATCATGCTGTATTGCCTCTCAGGAGAAAAAGACTTTGTTATCTTCATGCACGTGTGTGTGTGTGTGTGTGTGTGTGTGTAAAACAGAGAGATGGCAAGAAAAAGAAGTAATCTGGACTTTCTTCATTCAGAAAAAGACACATTTGATGTTCTCGTATCTGACTCACTGTGCTAAAGTGAGTTCATACGCCATCACGGAAAAGGAAGGACACGTGCAGGACAGCAGGAGAGGAACTTCACAGGATGGGCCAGACAGAACCGCCTCATGCCACAAAAAGTGCAGCACCGCCTCCATTAATCCTGACAAGAGGTGTGTGCCGGTGTGTAATGGTAAGCAGCAGTGAATACGAGACTAGATTAGGATTTTTATTTTGACAACCAAATCTGAAAAGGTTGAAGATCTACAAATTATGACAAAATCTCCTATATGCCCATACCAATGCATCAGTAACAATGACATATTTGTGGTAGTCCACCATTATCAAATATACCTTTGGTGGTGGTGGTTTGGTGGTGGTTTAGTCACCAAGTCGTGTCTGACTCTTGCAACCCCATGGACTGCAGCCCATCAGGCTCCTCTGTCCATGGGATTCTCCAGGCAAGAATACTGGAGTCGGTTGCCATTTCCTTCTCCAGGGGATCTTCCCGACCCAGGAATTGAACCTGGGTCTCCTGCAGGGCAGGCACATGATTTACCAACTGAGCTATGAGGGAAGCAAATATACCTTTATTGGAATTTAAACTCTAGCATAAAACATACCTGGCCTTCGCAGGTGGCTCAGGGGTGAAAAATCTGCCTGCCAATGTAGGAGGCACAGGTTCAATCCCTGGGTTGGGAAGAATCCCTGCAGTAGGAAATGGCAACCCACTCCAGTATTCTTGCCTAGAAAATTCCATGGACAGAGGAGCCTGGTGGGCTACAGTCCATGGGGGTCCCAAAGAGTCTGACCGACTAAACACATGCAGGCAGGAATAAAAGATATCTAGTACTTCATGCTCCTTTTCTGCTTTCCTTTCTACTCCTATTTCTGCTGCTATATTATGCCTCCCAAATTGGTAAGTAAACCTCTCAAACCTTTAGAAAAACAGGAGGGGCCATAACCATCGAATCCTATAAATACTTCAGAGCATAGCGTATTAAATCTTTTTTAGCCTTAGCTAAGCGAGACAGTTCTGCAACAGTGAAGGAATAGAAACTGCCTTTATTTTCCTAATTTCACCAGAAAGACCTTAAACTAAAGGCACTACGTAACAACATATACATAGTATCATAATCACTATTACCTGGTTTCAGATATCATAAGCCACGTACAAATAAATACAGCATAGGGTCAGGCCAAACTTAATAAAATCTTCAGGAAACCATATGTTCAGCACATGTGTGCTCTAAACCCTCCAATCCCATCTTTCTGCTTGGCCAAGCCAGGGATAAGCCAGAAATTTCAACCCTCTCCCATTACCAGTATTAAAACAAAAGTGGCAAGTAGGTTTTGTCCATCTCACGTCCTCCACAGGTATCTCGAATCCTTAGTGTACTGTCAACGCTTTCAGAGTCTTTTTCTCACATATTCAAGACACCCCAACTCGCTCTCACGGGACAGTTCCAACGACTTCTCCCCACTGTAGGATCCCACCCCAAGCTTGGCCTAAGTCCCTTGCTGAGAACCTCAAGGCCCCCGTCCCAGGTCCAGGTGAGGCTCCACGCCCAACGGCACGACAAGCCCCCGATTCCAGACCCTGCCCATGGGGGCCCCTCACGCCAGCGCTCCCGGCCAGGTAGCCGAGGCTGAGAAGCGCCGCGGGGCACAGGAGGCGGTGTGGGTGTGAGGCGGGCTCTTCCGTGTGTGCCCGGACGCCGGCTCTGTGCACGTACGTGCACCGCGTGTCCACGTCGCGCGCGAGGGCTTGGAAGCGTGTGCGTGGCGGCACCAGGCCCCCGACCGCCCCAGGTCCCGAATCCCGCCGTCTACCGCAGATGGCGGGAGAAGGAGACAGCGACTCGGCTGGGCGCCCCTCACCTTTCTCGGCGCCACCGCAGCTCCGCCCGGCTCCGGCTCCTTCGGCGCGGCCACTCATCTGCGTCCAGCGCCAGCTCCTAATATATACCTTCATCCGGGGGGCCGGGGCGGCGGGGCGGGCCGGGAGCTGGGGCCAGGGGGAGCGCCGGCCCCGGCCACCCCGCCCCTCCGTCTCGGAGACGAGTGGCTGCCGCGCGGGGAGGAGCCGCAACCACCCACCCCGACACGTCAGCTCCCTGAGCGCTGGCGACACGGCGGGCGCGGGGAGGAGCGCCAGGGAGGCGGGGCGGGGCCTCCGCGTCACTCATCCTCCGGGCCAATGGGAACAGCGCGGGGGTCCTGTCAGCAAGCGGCCCCGCCCCCCAGGGCCCAGGCCAGGAGCGGTGTCCTTTGCGTCCGATTGAGGGCCGAGACCCGAGGCCAGTGAAGCTCTAGCCGCCAGGTTCTAAGCGCCCTGGCTTCACCGCATTGTCCTTCGAGGGCCGCTCCCGTGGCTCCTAGTCACCCCAGTGACCCCGCGGCTCGGGGCGTTCCCCCCCTTTCCCGAAATGGACCGCAGAGTTAGTCCGGGAGCTGTGTCATCGGGTGGCGGATTTCCGACCGCCCACACGGAGGATTGCGAAAGCGCGTCGGCCAACGTCTCAGCGCGGAACACCAGGGGCGGGCTTGGCGGGCCCTCTGACCTGGGGCTGCTGTTTCATCTCGAGCTGGCCAGATAGGCAGGGCCCTGACCATCTTTTCTGTTTAATCGTGGTTTACGTCCCAAGCACCTGAAGCAAGCCCATTTACTTTTGCATAAATAAGCACACACAAATAGGAAATGCAAGCAAATGTATTAAGTAGCCCGAGGAAATGAAAAGCGCGCCATTGAGACAGCCCCCACATCAGCTTTGTGTGACTGTGGTCTTAACCTCCCTGGGCCTCCGTATACGACAGGAAAATGGTCTTTGGGCTGGCTGACCTCCAAGGCAGTGCAACTGTTTATAATTGGGTGTGTACCATATATCTTTGTGTGGATGTCCCCTGCAGATTACATGCTTGGCATATAAAAGCTGTGTTTACGTGTGGCACAGCCTTTGCAAGAAGTCCAATATGTTGAAATACCAAAACATCTAGATTTAACAAAACACCTGACAGAAATTCAGCTACTTAGGTGCCTTTCTTCTGCCTCCTTGAGTGAAAATATCTTTTAATTTTATCAATTTCAACATTTCCACTGCATTAAGTAACAGAAAAATTTACACCAGATAAGTACCGCTGGTAGTAATACATTCAGGAGGTTGAATATTCTATCTTTCATCATCCCAGAATGTCATCCATTTGTTTGATTTATAGTATAAATGGTTATGAACATGACATCTACAGACAGAATTCCAACTTCTTTATTGCTTGCAATCTTCGGCAAGTTGATTAACTCTTACTCATCAGTTTTCTTATCTATAAAATATAGACAATAATAAAAATGCCCCTTTGGGTTGTTGTGAGAACTAAATCAGTCAATACAATAACACAATGTAGAACAGAGTAAATACTAAATAAATTGTAATTTTTATATGAGTGCGCATGCTGTCAGGTCCTGGAAACCTTGATATACTTATCATTTGGAAAACCTTTCATTGTTTGGATCCCTGATACTATAAAGAACATTTCTCTTAAACCTTTCAAAACTAAGAACAAAATTGCTCCCCTTTAATGTTTATAATAGTTCATTTGAAACACTTGTGTTGGGACTAGTTCTACCTTTTTTTAAAAAAATAAATGAACTCTTTAATGATGATTTTTCTCTTCATTCAGTCATCTAAAATTAATAGACTGCCTATAATACTCCAGACACTACTATAGAGTCTTGTTTAAAGATATTTTTCTTTTGAAAAATATTTATTTTTATTTATTTATTTGTTTGGCTGCCCTCAGTTCTGGTTGGACATGCAGAATCTTTCATTGCAGCACACGGCATCTTTTTTAAAAACTGTGGCATTGCTGGGTCTCGCTGTGGTGGAGGGCTCTTCGTTGGTCCGTGCCGGCTTCTCTTGTTGCCGAGCAGAGGCTCTAGAGCTTGAGGGCTCACTACTTGAGGCATGCAGGTTTCGATCTAGTTGTCCCGCAGCACGCAGGATCTTAGTTCCCCAACCAGGTATCGAACCCACATCCCATGCATCGGAAGGTGGAGCCTTAACCACTGGATCACCAAAGAAGCCCTATAAAGTCTTTAGTTTTTACCACACTCGTGTGAGCTAATTACAAATATGGAAAGGGAGTGAGACTAGAATAACCTCTTAAGTGAAGACTAGAACTGAACTTAGCATGAACTCATGATTATTCATCCCAATACAGAAATTGGCATAGATGCATGTGCATATGTGGGAGAACTGTGTATTTGGGGCAGGGGCTGAGCTATCAGTTAGTGAATTTGGGTAACAAGTATATGAAACTTGATACTGCTCAACAATTTCTCCATAAGGCTGAAATCACATACAAATTTTAAAGTTCAAAAAATTAGAATACAACTAATGGTGGGTCGTCATTGTCAGCCCAAAAGAAAATCTTTATCCTGTGGAGCACTCAACCCTGCAAGAAGGATCAAGGATGAGAGACTCTGTCACAAGCTCCTCCACCAGGTGGGAAAACCACATCACTTGGGAAGCTGTAGATACCACACAGTGCTGTTCCGGGTGGCAGCTGTGCTCCCCTGGGACAGGAATAATGCTAGGAAAGTGTTTTTCTCTAATCCTCAACCTTCCAGTTGAAAACAGTAGGCTTAGATGAGGGGTGTGGGAACATGTGCAGAGTGGGGAATGGCCTGGAACCCCTGGATATTTATATGCCTGTCCCTGGGGTTGAACTATTCTCTTAAGAACAAACTGACATTAGAAAGATGGTAATGATAACCCTATATGCAAAACAGAAAAAGAGACACAGATGTACAGAACAGACTTTTAGACTCTGGGAGAAGGCGAGGGTGGGATGTTTCGAGAGAACAGCATTGAAACATGTATATTATCTGTGGTGAAACAGATCACCAGCCCAGGTTGGGTACATGAGACAAGTGCTCGGGCCTGGTGCACTGGGAAGACCCAGAGGGATCAGGTAGAGAGGGAGGTGGGAGGGGGGATCGGGATGGGGAATACATGTAAATCCATGGCTGATTCATGTCAATGTATGACAAAAACCACTACAATATTGTAAAGTAATTAGCCTCCAACTAATAAAAATAAATGAAAAAAAAAAGAACTGACACATTTTTTTCAGCATTCAATCAAGAACAGGTGCTTCTTGAGAATATGTTTATTAGGTAGTTCTGTGTGGGTCCTTGTGATGGAAACCATGGGGAATCAAAAGCTAGGGTGTCTGGGTCTCCAGGGAATATACAGTGCAAAAGTGAGCATGGGGAGAGGTTCCTTTTCCAAGCCAGGGGGCCATAAGTGCCATGGTGAACGCACACATGGAGGATTTCAGAGCTCAGAGAGAGAATAAAGAAATGAAGACATTTCTTTAAAGGACATGCATTCAATAGAGTTTCAGAGAGAGCTAGGAGGTGAGAAGCCTCACTCTCTACAAAGCCTACCCCTAGGTTTTCAGCCTAGGCTGAAGATGAGATGGTTATTTGTGTTCATACTGGCAACACTTGATGCCTACTCAGCAGAAGAAACCAAGGGATTTGTACTCAGAGAACTTAGCAGGCAAGAGATCTACGTAGAAGATGGTACTAAATAAACTGTGAAATCAGAAGAGAGGTGTTTTAAATGGGCTATTATCACACACATTCAAAAATTCAGAAGTCAAAAGAAGGTCTTATGTTTTGTCTTCTAGGGACAATGGGATTTTGGTGACTATGGGGTGCTTTTTTCCTCAATTTACTAAAGTGAAAATTGTTTGACACTTAAGAGAATATATATTTTTAATTTTAGAAAAGCAGATGTGTTACTTTGTAACTATAGAGACTATTTGCTTGCTTGTTTTTCCCTGCAGTCATGTCAGATATGTGCCAGCCTGTCCATACTTCCTATTGTTGAACAGTGAGTGAGGACCCACGTAGGCTTTTCAGACAGTGGGCTGGTATTAGCGAGCATTCACCAGAGTCCTCCCTTCACTGTCCTGAACATGATGGCCTCAGCAAGGCCATTGAACAACTAAAAGGACCAAGGTTATCTCCCAGCAGTTTATCAGATCACTAGGAGCCTCTGGCTTAACTCAAGGCTCAGTTTGAAGCCAAGCCTGAGCATATCATTAGGTCACTGTTTCTAAGAGACAAACAAATGAGCAGTTGAGTTAGGGCTCTAACTTTCCTGTTGACAGTTTCCTAGGACTTGAACACTTCATTCTCACTTGGAATCATCCTGACTTAGCTCATCACTCCTCCCACTCTCTAAATTTTCTGTAGTTCAGGGTGTGTTCTGAAATATTGTGAAATAACGAATACACCCTGTTAAATGTTTTGTTTTTTTAACTCAAAGTACAGTCCCTCTAAACTGACTATAATCTAGGAAGTAAATAAATAACAGAAAGAAATGAACCTGGAGAGAGTAGATGAGTGCTGGTGTGTGATACTTACAGAGGTGCACAGGCTCAGGACTCCAAATTGAGTAGGCTGTTACGGTGTGGGAGAATGGAGTTTAAATTCCCTTCCAGTGCTGTTAGCCAGAGATTGTCTGGTCCATCTCCCTTAATTCATAGAAAAGGAAACAATGAGACCTCCCTGGCAGTCCAGTGGAAGACTCCACGCTTCCACTACAAGGGGCATGTGTTCGATCCCTGATCAGGGAACTAAGATCCTGCTTGCCGTGCAGCACAGCCAATAAATGAATGAATGAATGAATAAACAAATAAATAATTCCCCCCTAGAGTTAAGAAGTGGAACCGGTATTGGAAGCCTATTGCTGTATAACAGGGTTTTTCTGAATCTACTGAATGGAAAAATAATCCAGTCACTAAAAACATCAATAGCCATAATAAATGTCTGGAGTATCTCTTCAAGCCAAATGGCTCTCTACCATTCTGAGTGGTCAACTTAATGCCCACTCTTGGAAGGCCACTTGACTGATATTTCTAATGCACAGTGGGGCTATCCCCAGGGGAAATTCCACAGAAACTTAGCCTAGAATGGCATCTGGCCAGCACCAAAACCAGAACTGTAACATGTTTTGTTCTAAACCTGTCTCACCATCTGGTCATTGTCTTCTTATGCCTCTCAATTCAATGTAAATGACAAACACAAGGGACAGTGTTATTCTTGTTGGAGGTATCTCCTAGTCACCTGTTCTTTCCTTATGAACTACTATAGCAGAAATTTACTTTATATCTTCCAGGTAATATCTTTAGGAAAAGATAAAAATGGCATGTCACCTCCAGGAAACCTCAGGCACAGTAGAAGTTCCTCACATTTTTTTGTTCCAGTCTTCACATCTCCACCTGTGTTACTTAATATTAATAGAAAAAAAGACCTAAAATCATAAAACTCTCTGATAGTATCATCTGGCATGGCATCAAAATTGAACTACAAAATGCAGCTTCAAAACTTATTTGGTTCTCAGAGCTGCTGGGTAACTATTTCTTGTATCTCTCAATAGCATTCATTTATTCATTCACATTGTTTTTGGTCACTTAGCATAATAGGTAAGAATATGGACTCGGAAGCCAATGAGCAGGAGTTTGAGTCCCATTTAGTTACTTAATTAAATGATCTTGAACTGAGTTAGTTGATGTCTCTGTCCCTTACCCCCCAATCTGTAAAATGGGGATAATGTTAACACCTACCTACTAGGGTTGCTGTGGGGATTAATATTTTTAAATTGCTTACAGCAGTTTCTGACTCAGAATAAGAGCTCGGTAAGTTTTGTTTAAAAAATAATATTTACTCAGTGTGGCGTACAGCGTACCACATATTGGGACTAGAATGCCGCCGCAGGCAGACTCTAAAGTGACTCTGTGATCCCTACCTCCGGGATTGTGTAATCCCTTCCCCTACAGTGTGGGCAGAACCTGTGACTCACTTCTAACAGAATATGGAAAAGGTGATGAGATAATCATTCCCATGAATACACTATGCTATATGACAAAAGTGTTGGAATGTCACACCAATTATTAGGCTGTATCATTTAACGTGTTTTGCTAGCAGACATACTTCCACTTTCCTACTGGCCTTGAAGAAACAAACTATGTTGACAGCTGCCTAGAGAGAGAGCCACATGGGAGGAAGCTTCACACATGTTCCTGGAGCTGGGAACGGCCTCCAGCCAGCAAAGATACAAACAAACAAAAATCCAGAAATGTGCAGTCCTGCGGCCACAAGGAAATAAATTCTGCTAAAAGTTGACAGCTTGGAAGTGGACTCTACTCCAATTGAGCATCCAGAACGCAGCCCATCTGACACCTTGATTGCAGTCCAGTGAGACCTTGAAGCAGAAAGATAACCCTTGGCCAACATCTTGACCATAGCCTTTTGAGAGACGTTGAACCAGATGCCCCAAGGAGCTGAACAAGTTGGAGAAAAACACACAACCATTCTGACTGGAGTCACTTTAAATTCATAGTCGAAGTCACTCAGTAATGTCCGACTCTCTGCGACCCCATAGACTATAGATGCTAGGCTCCTCTGTCCATGGAATTCTCCAGGCAAGAATACTGGAGTTGGTGGCCATTTCCTAATCCAGGGGATATTCGTGACCCAGGGATCAAACCTACGCGTCCTATACTGCAGCAGATTTTTTACCCCTAAGCCATCGGGGAAGCCCAATTATGCAAACACCATACACGAAACTTCTTTAGTCTTTGCAATTCTTCCAGATAACTGTTTCACCTTGCTGTTCTTCTTGATAACCACTAATTCCAAAGAAGCTGAAGTTGAATGGTTCTATGAAGACCTACAAGAACTTCTAGAACTAACACCAAAAAAAGAATGTCCTTTTCATCATAGGGACTGAATGCAAAAGTAGAAAGTCAAGAGATACCTGGAGTAACAGGCAAATTTGGTCTTGGAGTACAAAATGAAGCAGGGTAAAGTCTAACAGGGTTTTGCCAAGAGAACGCACTGGTCATAGCAAACACCCTCTTCCAACACAAGAGACAGCTCTACACATGGACATCACCAGATGGTCATTGATTTGCTGCTGATTTGCAGATTGATTACATTCTTTGCAGCCAAAGATGGAGAAGCTCTCTACAGTCATCAAAAACAAGACTGGGAGCCGACTATGGCTCAGATCATGTTGCAAAATTCAGACATAAATTGAAGAATGTAGGGAAAATCACTAGGCCATTCAGGTATGACCTAAATCAAACCCCTTATGACTATACAGTGGAAGTGAGAAATAGATTCAAGGGATTAGATCTGATAGACAGAGTGCCTGAAGAACTATGGACAGAGGTTCATGACATTGTGCAGGAGGCACCAACCAAGACCATCGGCAAGAAAAAGAAATGCAAAAAAGCAAAATGGTTGTCTGAGGAGGCCTTACAAATAGCTGAGAAAAGAAGAGAAGCTAAAGGCAAAGAAGAAAAGGAAAGATATACCCATCTGAATGCAGAGTTCCATAGAATATCAAGGAGAGATAAGAAAGCCTTCCTCAGTGATCAATGCAAAGATATAGAGAAAAATAACAGAATGGGAAAGACTAGAGATCTCTTCAAGAAAATTAGAGATACTAAGGGAATATATCATGCAAAGATGGGCACAATAAAGGACAGAAATGGTATGGACCTAAGAGAAGCAGATGAAATAAAGAAGTGAGTGAAAGTTACTCAGTCATGTCCGACTCTTTGCAACACCATGGATTGTAGCCCACCAGGCTCCTCTGTCTATGGCATTTTCCAGGCAAGAATACTAGAGTCCTGAGGGCACTGGGAAGACCCTGGCATGTGTTGTAAGCCATCTTTCTATCTTCTCTTCCTATAACATAGGGCAAATGATAGACATTAATATCACAGGCTGCATTATTATGAAGTTGTTGTAATGGGCCTTACTGCTCCCAGCAAGGAAATAAAGGATCCTGTTGCGGGGCTTGAGATTCATTTTTTATTTTCCTTTTTGTCCAAAAGAAAGATTAAAAGCAGAAAATTTAAAGACTGAAACTTTCAGTGCTTTTAAAAGTTTTTTTCTTAATTCTTTTGTATTATACAAGTATCATAAATATTAAAATTTGGAACGTACAAAAGAGGTAGGAAAGGAAGGAGAAAGGAAGCAGGAGAGAGGGAAGGAGAAGGAGAAAAGGGGGAGAAAGAAAAAGTGATAGAAAGGAAGAAAAGCAAGGAAGGGAGGGAGGGAGGAAGGGAAAGAAAAGGCAGTGATAGGAAGAGAAAAGGGAAAGAAAAATCATCCCAAGAACCTGCCACACAGAACAAGTCGTATTAGCAATTATGTTAAAGTATTTTTTAAACCACCACCCCAGTTATTCTCCCCAGGGAATTGAGAGGAACAGTGCCTTCTCCTCTAAAGTCCTGACTTCATTTAGGATGTCACACCCTGCCCTAGTTGAGCTCACTTCTCATGCACAAGTTTTGGAAAAGACTTCCTGGGGTTTAAGAGTCCATGACCTTTTTATCTTTCAGTTTGTTAATGTGGTGTATCACACTGATTGATTTGTGAACATTGAAGAATCCTTGCATCCCTGGGATAAAGCCCACTTTGTCATGATGTATGATCTTTTTCATATGTTGTTGGATTCTGTTTGCTAGAATTTTGTTGAGGATTTTTGCATCTATGTTCATCAGTGATACTGGCCTGTAGTTTTCTTTTTTTGTGGCATCATTGTCTGGTTTTGGTATTAGGGTGATGGTAGCCTCATAGAATAAGTTTGGGAGTTTACCTTCCTGTGCAATTTTCTGGAAGAGTTTGAGTAGGATAGGTGTTAGTTCTTCTCTAAATTTGTGGTAGAATTCACCTGTGAAGCCATCTGGTCCTGGGCTTTTGTTTGTTTGAAGATTTTTTTTTTTTAAATTACACTTTCGATTTCCATGCTTATGATGGGTCTGTTAAGATTTTCTGTTTCTTCCTGTTTCAGTTTTTGAGGATTACAGTTTTCTAAGAATTCATCCATTTCTTCCAAGTTGTCCATTTTATTGGCATATATTTGCTGATTGTAGTCTCTTATGATCCTTTGTATTTATGTGTTGTCTGTTGTGATTTCTCCATTTTCATTTCTAATTTTGTTGATTTGCTTCTTTTCGCTTTTTTTTCTTGATGAGTCTGGCAAATTGTCTATTTTATTTATCTTCTCAAAGAACCAGCTTTTAGTTTTGTTCATTTTTCCTAGAGTCTCCTTTTTTTCTTTTTCATTTATTTCTGCTCTAATTTTTATGATTTCTTTCCTTTTACTAACCTGGGGGTTCTTCCGTTGTTCTTTTTCTAGTTGATTTAGGTGTAAAGTTAGGTTATTTATTTGATTTTTCTCTTGTTTCTTGAGGTAAGTTTGTATTGCTATGAAGTTTCTCCTTAGCACTGCTTTTACTGAATCCCGTAGGTTTTGTGTTGTTGTGTTTTCATTTGTTTCTATGCATATTTTGATTTCCTTTTTTATTTCTTCTGTGATTTGTTGGTTATTCAGAAACGTGTTGTTTAGCCTCCATATGTTTGTATTTTTAATAGTTTTTTTTTTCCTGTAGTTGATATCTAATCTTAGTGCATTGTGATCAGAAAAGATGTAGACATCAGTTAGGTCTAACTGGTCCATTGTATCATTTAAAGCTTGTGCTTCCTTGCTAATAATTTTCTATTTGGTTGGTCTATCCATAGGTATGAGTGGGGTATTAAAGTCTCCCACTATTATTGTGTTACTGTTAATTTCCCCTTTCATACTTGTTAGCATTTACTGCATGTATTGAGGTGTTCCTATGTTGGGTGCATATATATCTATAATTGTTATATCTTCTTCTTGGATTGATCCTTTCATTATTATGCAATGTCCTTCTTTGTCTCTTTTCACAGTCTTTATTTCAAAGTCTATTTTATCTGATATGATTATTTCAATAGATGCAGAGAGAGCTTTTGACAAAATTCAACACCCATTTATGATAAAAACTCTCTAGAAAGCAGGCATAGAAGGAACATACCTCAACACAATAAAAGCCATATATGATAAACCCACATCAAACATTATCCTCAAAGGTGAAAAATTGAAAGCATTTCCTCTAAAGTCAGGAACAAGACAAGGGTGCCCACTCTCACCACTACAATTCAACATAGTTTTGGAAGTTTTAGCCATAGCAATCAGAGAAGAAAAAGAAATAAAAGGAATCCGGATTGGAAAAGAAGTAAAACTCTCACTATTTGCAGATGGTATGATCCTCTACCTAGAAAACCTTAAAGACACCACCAGAAAATTACTAGAGCTAATCAAAAAGTAAAGCTGCAGGATATAAAATTAACACAGAGAAATCCCTTGCATTCCTATACACTAACAATGATAAAACAGAGAAATTAAAGAAACAATCCCATTCACCATTGTGACAAAAACAACAAAATACTTAAGAATAAATTACCTAAAGAAACAAAAGACCTGTATATAGAAAACTACAAAACACTGGTGAAAGAAATCAAAGAAGACACAAACAGATGGAGAAATATACCGTGTTCATGGATTGGAAGAATCATTATAGTGAAAATGAGTATACTACCCAAAGCAATCTATAGATTCTATGCAATCCCTATCAATCTACCAACGGTATTTTTCAGAGAACTAGAACAAATAATTTCACAATTTGTATGGAAATACAAAAAGACTCAAATAGTCAAAGCAAATAGCCATAGTAATCTTGAGAAAGAAGAATGGAACTGGAGGAATCAACCTGCCTGACTTCAGGCTCTACTACAAAGCTACAGTCATCAAGACAGTATGGCACTAACACAAAGACAGAATTATAGATCAAGGGAACAAAACAGAACGCCCAGAGATAAATCTATGCACCTATAGACACCTTATCTTTGACCAAGGAGGCAAGAATATACAATGGAGAAAAGACAATCTCTTTAACAAGTGGTGCTGGGAAAACTGGTCAACCGCCTGTAAAAGAATGAAACTAGAACACTTTCTAACACCATACACAAAAATAAACTCAAAATGGATTAAAGGTCTAAATGTAAGTCCAGAAACTATAAAACTCCTAGAGGAAATCAGGCAGAACACTCTCTGACATAAATATCAGCAAGATCCTCTATGACCAACCTCCCAGAGTAATGGAAATAAAAGCAAAAATAAACAACTGGGACCTAATTAAACTTAAAAGCAATTGCATAATGAAGGAAACTATAAGCAGGGTGAAAAGACAGCCTTCAGAATGGGAGAAAATAACAGCAAATGAAGCAACTGACAAAGAATCTCAAAAATATAAAAGCAGCTCATGCAGCTCAATATCAGAAAAATAAGCAACCCAATCGAAAAATGGGCTAAAGAACTAAACAGACATCTTTCCAAAGACGACATAGAGATGGCGAACAAACACATGAAAAGATGTTCAACATCACTTATTATTAGAGAAATGCAAATCAAAAGCACAATGAAGTACCATCTCACGCCAGTCAGAATGGCTGCTATCAAAAAGTCTACAAACAATAAATGCTGGAGAGGGTGTGGAGAAAAGAGAACCCTATTACACTGTTGGTAGGAATGCAAACTAGTACAGCCACTATGGAGAACAGTGTGGAGATTCCTTAAAAAACTGGAAATAGAACTTCCATACAACACAGCAATCCCACTTCTGGGCATACACACCGAGGAAGCCAGAACTGAAAGAGACATGTTTACCCCAATGTTTATCACAGCACTGTTTACAAAAGCTAGGACATGGAAGCAACCTAGATGTCCATCGGCAGACGAATGGATAAGAAAGCTGTGGTACATATACACAGTGGAATATTCCTCAGCTATTGAAAAGAACACATCTGAATCAGTTCTAATAATGTGGATGAAACTGAAGTCTATTATCCAGAGTGAAGTAAGTCAGAAAAAAAAAAAAAAAAAACACTAGTACAGCATATTATGGTGTCACAGCAAACACCCTCTTCCAACACACAAGAGAAGACTCTACACATGAACATCACCAGATGGTCAACAATGAAATCAGACTGATTATATTCTTTGCAGCCAAAGAAGGAGAAGCCCTATACAGTCAGCAAAAACAAGACTGGGAGCTGACTGTGGCTCAGACCATGAACTCCTTATTGCCAAATTCAGACTCAAATTGAAGAAAGTAGGGAAAACCACTAGACCACTCAGGTATGACCTAAATGAAACCCCTTATGACTATACAGTGGACGTGAGAAATAGATTTAAGTGACTAGATCTGACAGACAGAGTGCCTGATGGATGAACTATGGATGGAGGTTTGTGACATTGTACAGGAGACACAGATCAAGACCGTCCCCAAGGAAAAGAAATACAAAAAGGCAAAATGGTTGTCTAAGGAGGTCTTACAAATAGCTGTGAAAAGAAGAGAAGCAAAAAGCAAAGGATAAAAGGAAAGATATTCCCATTTGAATGCAGAGTTCAAAGAATAGCAAGGAGAGATAAGAAGGTCTTCCTCAGTGATCAGTGCAAAGAAACAGAGGAAAACAATAGAATGGGAAAGACTAGAGATCTCTTCAAGAAAATTAGAGATATCAAGGGACCATTTCATGCAAAGATGGGTTTGATAAAGGATAGAAATGGTATGGACCTAACAGAAGCAGAAGATATTAAGAAGAAGTGGCAAGAATACACAGAAGAACTGTACAAAAAAGATCTTCATGACCCAGGTAATCACGATGGTGTGATCACTCACCTAGAGCCAGACATCCTGGAATGTGAAGTCAAGTGGGCCTTAGAAAGCATCACTACGAACAAAGCTAGTG
The DNA here is from genome assembly GCF_023699985.2 of Odocoileus virginianus. Taxonomy (NCBI): domain Eukaryota; kingdom Metazoa; phylum Chordata; class Mammalia; order Artiodactyla; family Cervidae; genus Odocoileus; species Odocoileus virginianus. The sequence continues at coordinate 19,798,231 of NC_069678.1, read as the reverse complement.
GAGGTGATGGAATTCCAGTTGAACTATTTCAAATCCTGAAAGATGATGCTGTGAAAGTGCTGCACTCAATATGCCAGCAAATTTGGAAAACTCAGCAGCGGCCACAGGACTGGAAAAGGTCAGTGTTCATTCCAATCCCAAAGAAAGGCAATGCCAAAGAATGCTCAAATTACCGCACAATTGCACTCATCTCACACACTAGTAATGATCAAAATTCTCCAAGCCAGACTTCAGCAATACGTGAACCATGAACTTCCAGATGTTTATGCTGGTTTTAGAAAAGGCAGAGAAACCAGAGATCAATTTGCCAATATCTGTTGGATCATTGAAAAAGCAAGAGAGTTCCAGAAAAACATCTATTTCTGCTTTATTGATTATGCCAAAGCCTTTGATTGTGTAGATCACAATAAACTGTGGACAATTCTGAAAGAGATGGGTATACCAGACCAATCGGCCTGCCTCTTGAGAAACCTGTATGCAGGTCAGGAAGCAACAGTTAGAACTGGACATGGAACAGACTGGTTCCCAATAGGAAAAGGAGTATGTCAAGGCTGCATATTGTCACCCTACTTATTTAACTCATATGCAGAGTACATCATGAGAAACGCTGGGCTGGAAGAAGCACAAGCTGGAATCAAGATTGCTTGGAGAAATATCAATAACCTCAGATAGGCAGATGACACCACCCTTATGGCAGAAAGTGAAGAGGAACTAAAGAGTCTCTTGATGAAAGTGAAAGAGGAGTGAAAAAGTTGGCTTAAAGCTCAACATTTAGGAAACTACGATCATGGCATCTGGTCCCATCACTTCATGGCACATAGATGGGGAAATAGTGGTTGACTTTATTTTGGGGGGCTACAAAATCACTTCAGATGGTGACTACAGCCATGAAATTAAAATACACTTACCCCTTGGAAGGCAAGTTATGACCAACCTAGATAGCATATTAAAAGCAGAGACATTACTTTGCCAATAAAGGTCTGTCTAGTCAAGACTATGGTTTTTCCGGTGGTCATGTATGGATGTGAGAGTTGGAGTATAAAGAAAGCTGAGTGCCGAAGAACTGATGCTTTTGAACTGTGGTGTTGGAGAAGAATCTTGAGAGTCCCTTGGACTGCAAGGAGATCCAACCAGTCCATCCTAAAGGAGATCAGTCCTGGGTGTCCATTGGAAGGACTGATGCTGAAGCTGAAACTCCAGTACTTTGGCCACCTGGTGCAAAGAGCTGACTCATTGGAAAAGACCCTGATGCTGGGAAGGATTGGGGGCAGGAGGAGACAGGGAAGACAGAGGATGAGATGGCTGGATGGCATCACCGACTCGATGGACATGAGTTTGAGTGAACTCCGGGAGTTGGTGATGGACAGGGAGGCCTGGCGTGCTGCAATTCATGGGGTCGCAAAGAGTCAAACATGACTGAGCGACTGAACTGAACTGAACTGACAGTATATTAATGCATATATATGGAATTTAGAAAGATGCTAAAGACGACCCTATACACAAGACAGCAAGAGAGACATAAAGAACAGACTTCTGGACTCTGTGGAAGAAGGCAAGGGTAGGATGTTTTGAGAGAATAGCACTGAAACATGTATATGTGAAACAGATGATCAGTCCAAGTTCAATGCAAAGAAACAGAGACAACCCAGAGGGATGGGATGGGGAGGGAGGTGGGAGAGAGGTTCAGGATGGGGACACATGTACACCCATGGCTGATTCATGTCAATGTATGGCAAAACCACCACAATATTGTAAAGTAATTAGCCTCCAATTAAAATAAATTAATTAATAAAGAAAAAAAAGAGTCCATGTCCTTTCTGACATTGTACTCAAGTAACTTCTGACTAGGTCTTGTCTTGGTCATAAGGCTGACTTTAAAAAAGATTCTGGGTTTTTTCTCTTGACAGAAAAAGGGTAAATTTAGTTGTACTATATTTTCAGCAGTTATAATGAATGAGTGATTAAAATATAAATGGGCCACCCAAGAACATAATACCCTGATTGAAATGAACATACAAACTTTCATCTTTTCACCAAAATATTACTAAATTACATCAGGGTAGAATTCTACTGATCTGTGTTTTTTGAAAGTTGACTTTTCCTTTTATTTATTTGTCACTGTACTATCCTATATGGGCTATACTATCCTATATGTACTATACTATCCTATGGACTTTCCAGGTGGTGCTCATGTTAAAGAAGCTGCCTACAAATACAGGAGACGTAAGAGTCAAGAGTTCAATCCATGGGTCAGGAAGATCCCCTGGAGGACATGGCAAACCACTCCAGTATTCTTGCCTGGAAAACCCCATGGACAGAGGGGCCTGGCAGGGCCCATAGGGTCTCAAAGAGTCAGAGACAACTGACTGACTTTTAATTTTTCATATTACCCTACTAGTATTAGGTTTTATTAGGTTCTATTGTAACTATGAAAAAAAAAACTTGTAATAATTTGTTTGAAGATCATTTTTGTTTAAATAACTATTTAAAGATTGATATTTATTGTTAGCCATAAAAGATGCAGCTTTAGGTCACAATTTAGTATACAGAAATAGTAATTTTATAAAAAGTAATTTAGAAGTTGAAAAATGTAAATGAAACTTTCCAAATGGCAGTTGGTGACTCATTGATTATGGCATCTGATTATAGTCAGCTTGGATTATTTTTAGAATAAGGAAAGTGCACACTCAATTAACAAACAACATGAAATCTTTCCAAATATGTACAAAAATTTAAGAACATTTTCTAATAATTATTTTGGTCATTTTTTCATTGCCTATTCTCTTCACGATTGATCCAGTAAAAGTATCCATGAACTATGCAGAGTCAGACATGATTAAGCAACTTTCACTTTCACTAGAAATATTAAGTGGCTTTTGCAAGGTTTCATACCAGTTGAAGATTTTTAATTTGAACACATATTTGTCTGACTAAAAATTTCATGTTCTTAATCACTATTTCAATAAATCCATATATCTCCAACCTTTTAATTTCCAAAATAGTAAATAATATTCTCACCATTCACCATCCATTTAGATAAATATTCCGGTCCTTTAATGGACCGGAACCTGCTGGTTCCGAGAGTAAGAGAGAGAAAGAGGCTGATACCCCCTGGTTTACGCGGAAAGCCAATAGGGCCCTGTTCTTAGGGCGGCGCGGCTGCACGTAGGCACCAGGCGCCTTCTCGAGAGGGGCTTAGAAGCCCGGGCAAGAAAGTGAGCTCAGCAGGCCTCCGCGCTCCAAGGAGTTAGCCAGAAACAGAGAGAGAGAAAGACAGAAAGAATAGAAAGAAAGACACGGGGACCAAGGCTCTGATGGAGCAAAGGTGTTTTAATCAGCATGGCGTGGGCACATATACTGTCTTACAAGGTGGTTATTCTCAGCAAAGACAAAGATCAAAATTCCAGACTTACAAAACGTAAGATGACCCCTATCAAAGAGACAGTTGCAAAGGATAACCTTTTACCATTTGGCTCATAAAAAGGAAGAGGGTACTTATCACTGTAATGAGAAATGCCTGGATTCCTCAGCCCCGGGAAAGGCGCGCCTCTCCTCTTAATTCCTGAATATTCAGGAATCAATAAGGACCAGAGGGTTCCGGACAGATCCAAAACAGCACACAGGAAGCCTCTCGTTAAATGCTTCCTGACAGTGAAGTGAAAGCTGTTCAGTCGTGTCCAACTCTTTGTGATCCCATCGTCTATACAGTCCATGGAATTCTCCAGGCCAGAATACTGGAGTGGGTAGCCTTTCCCTTCTCTGGGAATCTTCCCAACCCAGGGATGGAACTCAGGTCTCCAGCATTGCTGGTGGATTCTGTACCAGCTGAGCCACCCGGGAAGCCCAAATATTGCACGGTGATGTCTAAAAAAGACAATGGTAACTAATTAAGTATCTGTATACTTCTAATCAGTAGGACAATGATACCTTATGGTTTTAATTTGCATTTCTCTGATGACATATAATGGGGAACATTTTTTCATGTCTATTCACCAACCATCTATATATCTTCTTTGGTGAGGTGATAAGGTCTTTGGCCCATTTTTAAAGAACTGAGTTGGTATATTATTTTTTTATCTTTTTATTTTCAATCAGCTGTATCATTAATTCTGAAATTTATCTCTCATAGACAACGTATAATTGTATCTTGACCTTTGTCCAGTTTGACAACCTCTGCCACTTAATCAGTGTTTAGCCCATTTACATTTAAAGGAATTATTAATATGATTGGATTTATACTTGGCATTTTGCTATTTGTTTTCTTTAGATCTCATGTCTTTTTTGACTTCGGCTCTTCCCTTCTTGCTCTCCCTATGTTAAATATTTTTTGTGCAGCATTTTTAATTTCTCTGCTGGTTTGACTATAATTGTTTGCTGCTATTTTCCTATGGGTACTTTAAGAAATACAGTATGCTTTCTAAGTTTTCACAATCTACTTTTGGTTAATAGTAACAATCCTGGCAAGCTGAACAACTTTGCTCCAATATAGCCTCATTTTCTCATATATATTTCATATTGATATAAATCCAAAAGTGTTAAAATTATTCTTTTGTATAGGAGGTGGTGACAAAAACCATCTCAAGAAAAAGAAATGCAACAAAGCAAAATGGTTGTCTGAGGAGGCCTTACAAATAGCTGAGAAAAGAAGTAAAAGGCAAGGAAGAAAACGAAAGATATATCCATCTGAATGCAGAGTTCCAAGGAATAGCAAGGAGAGATAAGAAAGCCTACTTAAGTGAACAATGCAAAGAAATAGAGGAAAACAATAGAATGGGAAAGACTAAATATCTCTTCAAGAAAATCAGAGATACCAAGGGAATATTTCATGCAAAGATGGGCACAATAAAGGACAAAAATGGTATGGACCTAACATAACCAGAAGATATTAAGAAGAGATGGCAAGAATAGAGAGAAGAACTGTACAAAAGAGGTCTTAATGACAGGGATAACCACAATGGTGTGATTACTCACCTAGAACCAGGTATCCTGGACTGTGAAGTCAAGTGAACCTTAAGAAACGTTACTATGAATAAAGTTAGTGGAGGTAATGGAATTCCAGCTGAGATATTTCAAATTTTAAAAGATAATGCTGTTAAAGTGCTGCACTCAATGTATAGAAAATGTAGAAAACTCAGCAGTGGCCACAGGACTGGAAAAGGTCAGTTTTCATTCCAATCCCAAAGAAGGGCAATGCCAAAAATAGTTCAAACTACCACACAATCATTTTACATGCTAGCAAGGTAATGCTCATAATCTTTTAAGCTAGACTGCAACAGTACGTGAACCAAGAACTTTCAGATGTAAAGGCTGGATTTAGAAAAGGCAGAGAAACCAGAGATCAAATTGGCAACATCTGCTGGATGATAGGAAAAGCAAGAGAGTTCCAAAAATCATCTACTTCTGTTTCATTGACTATGCTAAACCCTTTGACTATGTGAATCACAACAAACTGTGGAAAAATCTTAAAGAGATGGGAATACCAGAATGCCTTACCTGTCTCCTGAAAAACCTGTATACAGATCAAGAAGCAGTAAATAGAATTGGACATGGAGCGACAGACTGGTTCAAATTTGGGGAAGGAGTACGTCAAGGCTGTATATTGTCACCCTGCTTATTTAACTTCTATGCAGAGTACATCATGTGATGGATGGATCCGTGAAAATGATCCATCCATCCATCAGTGACAATGATCCATCCATCCAGTGACAGTGGAAACAGTGGCAGACTTTATTTTCTTGGGCTCCAAAACCACTGCAGATGGTGACTGCTGCCATGAAATTAAAAGATGCTTGGTCCTTGGAAGAAAAGTTATGACAAACCTAGACCGCGTATTAAAAAGCAGAGACATTACTTTGCCAACAAAGGTTCATCTAGTCAAAGCTATGGTTTTTCCAGTAGTCATGTACGGATGTGAGAGTTGGAGTATAAAGAAAGCTGAGTGCCAAAGAATTGATGCTTTTGAACTGTGGTGTTGGAGAAGGCTCTTAAGAGTCCCTTGGACTGCAAGGAAATCCAACCAGGCAATCCTAAAGGAAATCAGTCCTGAATATTCATGGAAGGACTGATTCTAAAGCTGAAGCTCCAATACTTTGGCTCCCTGATGTGAAGAACTGACTCATTTGAAAAGACCCTGAAGTTGGGAAAGATTGAAGGTGGGAGGAGAAGGGGACAACAGAGGATGAGATGGTTGGATGGCATCACCAACTCGATGCACATGAGTCTGAGCACACTCCGGGAGTTGGTGATGGACAGGGAGGCATAGAGTGCTGTAGTCCATGGGGTCACAAAGAGTTGGACACAACTGAGTGACAGAACTGAACTGAACTGAACTGATCATGCAAAATGCCATCCGGATGAAGCACAAGCTAAAATCAAAATTGCCGGAAGAAATATCAATAACTTCAGATATGCAGATGATATCACTTTAATGACAAAGTGAACAAAAGAGCTTCTTGATGAAGGTGAGAGAGGAGAGTGAAAAAGCTCTTAAAACTCAACATTCATAAAACTAAGATTGTGGCATCTGGTCCCATCACTCCATGTCAAATAGATGGGGGGAAAATGGAAACAGTGATGACACTTTATTTTCTTGGGCTCCAATATCACTGCAGATGGTGACTGCAGACTTGAAATTACAAGATGTTTGGTCCTTAGAAGAAAAGCTATGCTATACCTAGAGAGTGTATTAAAAAGTAGAGACACCACTTTGCCGACAAAGGTCTGTCTAGTCAAAGCTCTGGTTTTTCCAGCAGTCATGGATGGATGTAAGTTGGACTATAAAGAAAGCTTAGCACCAAAGATTTGATGCTTTTGAACTGTGGTATTGGAGAAGACTCGAGAGTCCCTTAGACTGCAAGGAGATCAAACCAGTCCATTCGAAAGGGAGGAAATCAGTCCTGAATATTCATTGGAAGGACTGATGTGAAGCTGAAGCTCCAATACTTTGGCCATCTGATGCGAAGAACTGACTCACTTGAAAAGACCCTGATGCTGGGAAAGATTGAGGGCAGGAGAAGGGGACGACAGAGGATGAGATGGTTGGATGGCATCACCAACTCAATGGACAAGAGTTTGAGCAAACTCCAGGAGATGGTGATGGGCAGGGAAGACTGGTGTGCTGCAGCCCATGAAGTCATAAAGAGTTGGACACAACTGAGTGCATGAACAACAAAGACAATCTTAGATCTTTTTTTAAAAAGTTAAGAGAAGAAATATTAAAGTCTGTTTTAAAGTCATATTTACACACATATTTACCATTTCTGATACTCTTCATTTCTTTGTGTGATTTCAAATTGCCATCTGGCATCACAATACCCTTTCAGCCTGCAGTATATCCTTTAGCATTTCCTGGAGGCAAGCCTACTAGGAATAAATTTCCTAACATTTTTTAACATATGGGAATATTTGTAATTTTCCTTCATTTTCCTTTGCTCTCATTTTGAAGGACAGTTTTCTAGAACATGAAATCCACTCGTTTGTTTCTCATAAAATTTGCCATTTTTACTGACAATGCCAGTGAATATGGATTTCTCACTTTCCATCCACATCAACCCAGCCCCTTCTAGCAGTGAAGCCGCTGGTTTTTACAGCCAGCCCCACCTTGGTAGTACGATCAAGCTTGGGCTTGGGGAAGAGGAAACATTCCCAGGCAAGAATAGCACAGACTCCCACTGCTTGTTCAGAAGTTCAGCAGTTTCTCACAAGTAAATACTTCCTACTTTGTTGTCTTTGGTCTTTTCCCAGGCTCCTGAAATGATTGTTTTTTGAAAATTTTGTCTAGTTTTACACTTGTTTCTGAAGAACATTTTCTGCTAGAAATACTGCTCTCTGGTTTTATACAGATTAGATATTCTCATAGAATTAACCCACAGAACAGCCACGGACTTAAGAACACTTTATAATTTTGGCTGCTCAGGGCAGTAGAAGTGATTTTCCGTACTATCATAGAAACGTGTTGCTTCAGAATATCATATTGTAACTGCTTTCTGCTGGAAGTACAGTTAATTCCTTTTCATCAGAGATTAGAGGAGACTTTCATTCACTGAGCATATATACCAGGCCACCGGAGTGATACATTCTCTACTGCTCTATTTCTTTTCAAAAGAATGATTGTGGGCTTTTTGTAATTGTAAATGCAACATACACTTGTTTTTGAAAAGTTGAACAATACAGAAAAGAGTTCTCTCTCCAGAAATATTTTATAATGGTACCACTTAGAGAAAGACATATACAGTGTCATAATCTACTTCCCCTCTCCCCTTCTCTCCTTTCAATCTGTGTGTGTGTGTTTGTGTCTGTATTAACATTAGCTTCAGGAGGTGCACATAGATCTCCTATTGCTCTGAAGATCATAGCCCTCTTCCAAGGTTCTAAGATTTGTAAAAAATCTTTCTCATACCAACTACTGGGGTAGAAGAGAAAGTTATAGCCCTCTGAACTTGAAGAGTACCTAAGACGTACATTTTGGTTATATAAAGATCAACAAAGATTTTGTTCTTTAAGGAAAAACCAGATGTTTAGCTCCAAAAAAAAAACTATGTTGCTCTTGATATGCAAAACTTTTCTTCCTTGTGAGTACATATTTCATCCTTTAAGAATCTTTAAAATATAACATGGACTGAGACCGATTTGCTCTTAAAAACTATCATTGACAGTAGGATGGACTACCATCAGGAGAAAACTTGGACTAAGAAAGAAAAGAATCTTGAGTCAGCACCACCCTCCCTTTTTATAGGAAACAAGAAGTATTTATAGCCAGGCCTAGGAAAAAGCAAATCTTCAATTACTAAGGGGATGTTGGTTAAAAGGAGCAGCCAAATTAATAGTCATCTTTAATGTTTTATCATGTTTCTTAAAGGGAAAAAATAAATGCACTTGGTTAGTTTGAGTTTTATTCATTCTTTAGGTGAAGTCAATAGGAAATCTCTGGTTACTGTCATTGATGGGGAAACAATTGGAACTGGAGCATTCTCTTCATGCTCAGTCCAGAAAGAACAGCAGGTTCCCCTTATCCCAGGAGCTGACACGGTCTGGAAAGGAGTCATCTTCATCATTTAACCAAAGCTGGGAGCATTTCCCTGAAATGCTGAGGAAGAGTGAGAGAAGAAAAAGTTCCTTCTTCAGTAGGTGGGGCTAGAATTTCCCAAGAGAATAGTAGCTGTGGGGCGATTCGATTGAGGGCTTTTGATGGCAGAGGCTGTGAGAGAACAGAGAACTGAGGGAAGAGGGGGTGTGGAAGAGGCTGAGGGCCCAGTCAGCGGCATTCTGAAAACCCATTTGGTAGCCATGATGAGGACCTGCTCTTGACTCAGTTCTAGGGAAGCTGTTAGTCTAAGATGTATGTTGTCACTGCACCAGAGTTCCAAACTATTTCAGTGGACCCAATGTGTACGGCACCTGTACTGTAGATTTTTAGCTTCCTGAGAGCAACGTATTTTTGATATCCAAACAAAATAATCCCAATTTCTTGTGTTTGGATTCCCCACTGGCAGAAAATCAGGTGACCACTCAACTTTCTCTGTACCCAAGGAGCACAGTCCTGGCTATACAAAGCAGTTTGGCTCCTTATTTCCAAATGCTAGTCTATGAGCACTACCTTTACCCAGCCCAAATGCCCATTAAATTGCTCCCCCAAAGAAAAGCTGAATTCTCGCTGGAGCTATGAATTTGCAACTTGTAAAATCATAATATTTTTGCAATCTGTGATGGTCACCTCAAAACTCTGTTAAAATGATCAGGGATTCCCTGGTTTCTTGTTCAGATCTTATATATAGTATCTTAATTATTCCATCTAATTTTTTTTAACATGGTACCTGTTTTATTACAAATAATATCTTTAGGAGGGCGAAATGCAACTTCATCTATCACAGAAGGGTTATGTTATCCTGCAGGCATGGCTGCTAACTCAGCATGGCCAGGCAAACCTGCCCTCTTCTGTAGATGGGCTATGGGCATTTGCTGGGCAGTTCTAACAGAGATCAGTTATGGTACTTACCTTGATTAAGAACTTTGTTTTTCCATAAACAAAGTTTCAAGTCTCTATGTTGCTGAGGAACTTTAGAAGGGCTGAACGGTAGTGTGGTGCAAGAATAACGAAAGGCCTGTGAAGTCAGGCAACCAGAAGGCTGAGACATGTCATGGTCAAAGTCCATTCACATCCTCTGAGGTCACTCATTACTAGTGTGTGTGCCTTTTGTTTTCTCTGAAAAACTAGAAAATTAGTGTCCCAGATCATGTTTCTGGAACTCAAAGAAATATCATAAGCAATGAATGAAGTGTGGATTTTATCCAAGCACTACAGTCTGCCTACACAGAGCATAGTCATGTGGAGCATTATCTATAAAACTGTTCAGCAATGTTGAAGCCAACTGTGAAAAGCATAACTAAGGAGGGACTTAAGGCTGGAAATTCTGGCCACACTGGGGATAGACTGAATTAGGTCACAAAACTTTACTCTTGACATATTAAACCAACAGCTTAAGAAAAAAATTAGCTCATGCAGGGTCACACCTACATTAACAGAAAAATATCTTTTGTAAATTAATTATCAGGCAAACTACTAAGTTTTTCATCCTGAAATAATAATCCTCTTTCAGCTAATCACACAGCTATAAGCAATATGCAAAGTGAAATGCTCAAAATCTTTGGAGAGAAAAGGGAATACTAAAACCCAAAACAAAAATCTTGCTCCAATCTTCATTTAGACCTGCCTGATAGCAAAACTGTATTAATGAGCTTAACTTCATAATAATTTTATATGAAATAAAAATTTGATGGTTGCAGTATTTATTTTTTGCCCACAACATCAAAGGGTAAAGAATATATAGTTTATACTTACTTATTCCCAAGGAAGGCTTAAGAACTTACAATAATAACAGTAATAACAGGGAAGAATGAAAAAGCCTTAATAATTATACTCTGAATCCACCATAGTTGACACATTTTCCAACAATTCCAAGGAGAAATGACTTTTCCAACTGCAAACTTGTTAGAAATAAAAAAGGACGCACTTGCAAAATAAAAAAAAAACCTTCTATTTGGGATGTTTCTTACATCAAACGTGGTCAGGATTAACTGTGTACTAAACCAAAGGGTCGGAAAAATGGAGATAATACTGAAAGGAGAAAGCTGTGAAAAGTTCAACATTTCGCCTGATACGATTAGAGGATGATGCTGAAAACAACGCAAAAGGAAAGAAGAAACTCTTAATGGGGCACTTCATGTGAATTAGCTCACTTAGTCATCATAACAATTTTATGATGTAATTACAACCATTATCTCTGTTACAATGAGTTAACCAAGGCTTGGAGAGTTTAAGAAGCTGCTTGCGTGCATGTCTGACTCGTTGGGACCCTACGGACCGTAGCCTGCCAGGCTCCTCTGTCATGGGTTTTTCCAGGCAAGAACACTGGAGTGGGCTGCCATCCCTTTTCCAGGGGACCTTCCTGACCCAGGGATCCAACTTGGGTCTTCTGCATTGCAGGCAGATTCTTTACCGTCTGAGCTACCAGGGAAGTCCTAGGCAGCTGCTTAAGTCATGGTATTAATGATGGGTCTCTCCAAGTCTAAAACTGAGATGGCGAATCATACAATCCCTTATCACTCAAACTTACCAGTCTGTCTGCATTTCCAAGTCACTTCCTCTGCCTGGTCTTTAAATGTGTAATTCCATCTCTGTGTCTTTCTCTTTGTCTCTCTCATACACTCACATGTATGGCATCGGATTATCTCTTATTGTAGTAATTTGGTCTTTGTAAGCAGACAAGTAGCCCTGATGTTCTGTCCAAAAAGATACTGGGGGAAATACAGCATTGAAAAGAGCAGATACTAAAAAGAAAAAGAACCTTCTGTTCCTTTAACCCTGGCCATTATGTCCAATTGGTTATGCCAATCGGTGTTGCTCCATCAATAGGCCTTGCCAGATAGATTGTCCCTATTCCTAAAGGTTAGCCAGTTAGCTGATTTTCCTTCGAATGGGAAGAAGAAAATGATCATGTGCATAGACAGGTATATAAATAAGTTTATGGAAGCCATTTTGAGTGGCAGAATTCCAATCTGCCCAAACCTTGAAAATGACACCAAGTCACTACTCTGAAGCAGCCTAGGTCAGAGGCTACATACAGCTCCGTGTGACCTATCATCAGAGCACCAACCTCCAAGTTCTCTTGGCTACCATCTAAAAGTCAGATGCTGAGGTCCCTGATGACTATGCAGCAATGACAAGAAGAGATGATGAGTTGGGAACCATCTCTGAATCAAAGTGCTGGTTGAACACTTAGTCCCCACTTCTGCGGTTCCATGTAGAGAGAACACATTTAGAGTTTCACTCTCGCCATCAGTCCATGTTCTGACCTACTCATGTCTAGAGGACCGTGAGTGAATCAAAGGGTAAATTTGGGAATAGGAAGTGGGGCATTCATAACTCATCTTTTCTTTGGCTCGGCACAAAGCATAGGTTTTCTGCAAATGTCAGCCACTTGGTAAGCTTAAGTAGCAAATCCTCTGCACTTTCTGGGAGAGGCTGTCACTGGATGCTAAGTCTAATTCTATGGTATGGTATTAGAAAGCTTGTTGTAGTCATGCACCTGAACTGCATAAAGGTCAAGGAATAAATTTTAAATGGTATTTAAGGTGTAGGATGGGCAGGACTTAACTGACTGCATATTGACAATGAGGGAGAAACTGGGTGGTTCCTGTTCCCAACATAGGTAACTGGGTGGATAGGCTATTACCAGGAAAGAGGACAATCAAGGCAGGTTTTTTTTTTTTTTTGCCACACAGCATGTAGGATCTTAGTTCCCTGACCAGGGATCAGACCCACGCCCCCTGCATGGAGTCTCAACCACTGGACACCAGGGAAGTAAATACTTGATTTTTTTCCAAGGTAAGTTTTGAGATATCTCCTCAGCTAATGAGCAACTGTCCCTTTTACAAGGGCTGCTCCTTGCCAAAGGGAGAGTCACAACAGTCTGCACAGTGGAGGCCAGCATCTGGTCGTATCTTACTGATCTAGAATGGACACTTAAAAATACTGTGCCAAATCGTTAATCTTTTCTGATAGCTTGAGATCAGATCTATAGAAGGACAAAGTTTTTAAATCGTGGCTGGAATTTTAACTGTTTGTGCTGTGAGCAACCATATCGAGAGAGGAAACAGCAGCAGTAGTAGCCGTAGCAGGAGCAGGAAGAGGAGGGAGAGGAGAGACACGACTAGAGCAGGCACACCCCCAAACAGCAGAGAGCAGGAAGGTAACCTGAGAGAGTACTGGCAGCTTCCCAGTTTTGGCCCTTACGTCTGGGCAACACCTGGCTACATTGCTACCCATGTATTTCATAACCTCGGCCTTATGATATTTTTTGTCTCTTTTCTATTAATTCAGCTCTATTTTATGCATCATGTAGGGATAAAGATCACATACTGGCTTTTGGACATATCAAAATTTGAAGTATCCAAACGCAAGTATCTGTAGGATATTTGATATATTAGTCTGGTGTGCAACAAAGGGAGGAAACGGCTGGGATGAAATACATATTCGATAAATACATGTTTGGCATACAGGTTGAGGCTGCGTGAGAATGGCTATGGTCACTTAGATCATAGGAAAGGAGCTAAATATAATCATCTTAAAAGAGGATTAAAGTGCTAGGGCTGCACTCAATATGACAGCAAATTTGGAAAACTCAGCAGTGGCCACAAGACTGGAAAACATCAGTTTTTATTCCAAAGAAAGGCGATGCCAAATATTCAAACTACCAGACAATTGTGCTCATTTAACACACTAGCAAGGTAATGCTCAAAATCCTTCAAGCTAGGCTGTAACAGTACATGAATCAAGAACTTTCAGATGTATAAACTGGATTTTAAAAACGCAGAGGAATCAGACACCAAATTGCCAACATCCACCGGATCACAGAAAAAGCATGGGAATTCCAAAGAAACATCTAGTTCTGCTTCATTGACTATGCCAAAGCCTTTGACTGTGTAGATCACAACGAACTGTGGAAAATTCTTAAAAGAGATGGGAACACCAGACTACCTTACCTGTCTCCTGAGAAACCTGGATGCAGGTCAAGAAGCAACAGTTAGAACTAGACAGGGAACAGACTGGTTCAAAAATGGGAAAGGAGTATGTCAAGGCTGTATACTGTCACGCTTCTTATAACTAATCATGCAAAATTCTGGGTGGGAAGATTCACAAGCTGGAATGAAGGTTGCCGGAAGAAATATCAACCTCAGGTATGCAGATGATACCACTCTAATGGCAGAAAGTGAAGGGGAACTAAAGAGCCTCTTGATGAAAGAGGAGAATGAAAAAGTTGGCTTAAAATTCAACATTCAAAAAACGAAGATCATGGCATCCATTATCTTCAAAAAGCGAGATCATGGCATCCAGTCCCATCACTTCATCATGGTAAACAGATGGGGGAAAAGTGGAAATAGTGACGGATTTTATTTTCTGTGGATGTTGACTACAGTCAGAAAATTAAAAACTCTTGCTCTCTGGAAGAAAAGCTATGACATACCTAGACAGTATACTGAAAAGTAGAGATATCACTTTGCTGACAAAGTTCTGTATAGTCAAAGCTATGGTTTTTCCAGTAGTCATGTATGGATGTAAGAGTTGGACCATAAAGAAGGCTGAGTACCGAAGAATTGATGCTTTTGAACTGTGGTGCTGGAGAAGACTCTTTAGAGTCTCTTGGACAGCAAGGAGATCAAATCAGTCAATCCCAAAGGAAATAAACCCTGAATATTCACTGGAAAGACTGTTACTGAAGCTGAAGCTCCAATACTTTGGCCACCTGATGCGAAGACCCAACTCATTGGAAAAGACCCTGATGCTGGAAAAGATTGAGGGCAAGAGGTGAAGGTGGCAACAGAGGATGAGACGGTGGATGATATCACTAACTCAATGGACATGAGTGAGCAAACTCTGGTAGACAAGTGAAGGACAGGGAAGCCTGGCATGCTGCAGTCCACTGGGTCGCAAAGAGTTGGGCATGACTGAGCAAATGAACAACAAGAACCACAACACAAGACACTGATTCTGGAGGAAAGTCCAGAATAGCAGGAAAGCCTGCTATTTCTGAGGGCGTGAAAAAGATCCTTTGGTTTCTGTGGTTAAAAACAGAATTTTCCCTAACTTTTCAAGTTATTAAGTATGACTAGAAACATAATTAATCTAATAATACTATAAGTGATGAGTTAATGGCAGACTGTATTAGAAAGAAACTTCTACATGCAAAATTGACATAGTAGCATTTATTCCAGACAAGCAAGAGTGTTCATGCTATTTTCCATCTTCTTTCAGGAAAATCCAGCTACTAGTGGACAACTTTGATACCCTGTCACCTAATTCACAGAATACACAAAGCCAGGATACAGTACAACTGATTTCACTAAAGAGTTTGGGAAGGAGTTCTCCAGTTAGCTACAAATGATGACCAGAATGCCTCATGGAGTCAAAAAACTTTACCACACCTAGTAAATTAGCAGGGCCCCTGGGATGTTATGTGGTATGATTCCCAAACATGTGTTAAGCATTATTTGTCATGGAACTTTGTGCAATAAAAGTTTATCTTTTTTTTAAAGATCACAAAGACATCTGTCAATTAAGATGGTTCCTTGGATCTTACTTGTTCCTTCCTTTTCTTTTTGAAGTCACATATTCCATTAAATTATTTTTTTTAAGTTTAGGCCTTGAAGCATATGCCATTTTCAGCATGCCAATTCTTCCGCCCTAAATCCACATTTAGTGACAAAGAAAAAGGACAGGAAAGAAACATATTTTAATTCTTCCAAGTTTTCTTTGACCATAGAATTTATGTCATTGGAAATAGAATTTTTTTAAAAAAATCTACTTGCTTGTACATTAAATTTAAGAGGCATAGGGCTTCCCTTGTGGCTCAGTGGTAAAGAATCTGCCTGCCAATGCAGGAGACACAGATTTGATCCCTGTTCTGGTAAGATCCCGGAATTCCCTAGTAGCTCAGCTGGTAAAGAATCCACCTGCAGTGCAGGAAACCCCTGTTTGATTCCTGGGTCAGGAAGATCTACTAGAGAAGGGATAAGCTACCCACTCAAGTATTCTTGGGCTTCCCAAGTAGCTCAGCTGGTAACGGATCTGCCCACAATGCAGGAGACGTGGGTTCTATCCCTGGGTTGGGAAGATCCCCTGGAGAAGGGAATGTTTACCCACTCCAGTATTCTGGCCTGGAGAATTCCATGGACTATATAGTCTACAGGCTCACGAAGAGTCAGACAGGACTGAGCAAGTTTCACTTTCTGAGAAGATCCCACAGGCCGCAGAGCAACTAAGCCCATGTGCCACAACTACTGAGCCTGTGCTCTAGGGCCAGGGAGCTGCAATTACAGAATCTGTGCCACCGCCACTGAAGCCTGCGCGCCCTACTGCCTGCGCCCCACAACGGGAAGCCACTGCAGTGCGAAGCCTGCACACCGCAGCTGGGCGGCAGCCCTTGCTCGCTGCAACCAGAGACAAGTCCGCAGAGCAATGCAACCCCAGCACAGCCGAAAACAAATGAAGACAAGTTTTCAAACACTCAAAGGCATGGTCTTGAAAATAGTTACTTTTCTGTAGGATATTTACTATTTTGTCAGACATAGTCTTTAACTAACTATAGTTCTACTTCCCCTGTGGACTGAGAAATGCACAAGATAAAATATACAGTTCAGGGAATATTGTTTCCCCTAAAAACACACATTTTATTTTTAAATTTTTTAATGTTTTGGCTGTGCCACATACCTTATAGGATCCCGATTTCCTGACTAGGGACTGAACCCATATCATGGCAGTGAAAGCACTGAGTCCTAACCACCGGACCACCAAGGAATTGCTGGAAAACACATTTTAAATGAAGCATTAGCATTTATTACAAGAAAAGGGACAGATTTAAATATAAATCTAAGCTAAATGTTTTGCGAACTATTCTGCAGGACACTAATATCCCACAAATTCCCAATAGGCATTTTTAAACACAAAAGAGTTTTGATTGGGTCTTAGGGAGGAGAAAAAAAAAAGGTTATAAAAGATATTGAGACAGTGAGACAAACTGAATATAGACTGTGTATTGAATATTTCTGTGTCAATGCTAAATTCCAAGTGTGTGATAAAGCTTTCATGGATGTAAAAAGGTTGGGCAGACTTAGCTTCCACTGCAGGTCCAGCCAGATGCATGACAACAGTGGTCCCTGTGCCTGACCTTAGCAGTTCTCCACCAATAGATCCGCACTAGTGTTTTTGTACGCACGGTACCTGTCCTCAAATATAGGAAAAAGCATGGAATGTGTAAAAAGATGGGTAGTTTAGTATAGACATACATTATAAACAGAGAGAGGGAGGAAACGCAGCAGGATTTGTAGAAGCCAGATTGTGAAAAATCTTATGTGCCAATCTGAGGGAATTATATTATTTTGAAGGCAAATAGGCAGGAAAAGAGATAGGAAATAATGTGAAGAATTTTTGAAGTGCAGAGTAGCATGGTCAGGTTTGCTTTTGAGAATTAAAACTGTCAACATTGCAAAGTAGAGGCTGGAGGGCATGAGACTAAAGATGAGGATCTTGTTAGAAGATAAAGTAAGGAGATCAAGGACTAAAATAAGTAGTATCAGAGGAAATGGAAGATGGCCCATAATTGTTGAGCTAGCTGGAAGGCAATCCAGCATAGTGGTGTTAAAAGAGCATTATTTTAGAGCCAGGCACTCATTTACCTACTATGTAACCATCGGCAGTAAAATCATCTAAATGAGCATTTCCCCCCAGCAATGAAGTGAATACCAGTATCTTCTTCACAGGCTTGTGATTAAGGATTAAATGTGGGGTAAAAAATGATAATGTACAAAAAAGCATTTAGCACAGGACCTGGTACAAAAGAAGTGCTTAATTAGTTACTTATTACTGCAATCATTAGGGAGCAAGAAGGGATTGAAAATGACTCCCAATAAGCTAGAATCTGGTCTGGCTTTTCAATCCTACAGCCCACACCTTTTGTTGAGACCAGTGCTTCTCAAAGGATGGTCTCCAGAGCACCAGCAGCAGCATAACCCAACAACTGGGTAAAAATGCAAATTCTCAAACCCAGCAAAAACTACAGCCATAAACTCTAGAGGTGAGGTCCAGCAATCTACATTTTAGCAAGCCCTCCCAGGTGATTCTGTTATACACGGAGTGTGAGAATTACTAATTTAAATACTCATTTTCCCTAGTCTGAGCTCTTAAAACAGTCTCTTAGGGTATCCTTCTCGGCAGTCTCTTTCCCTTGAATTCATCATACAGAACAGCCACTGGTTTCCTAAAAAACATGCCACACCTAGAGAGACCACAATATGATTACCATCTCTAAGTCACAGTAAATGTTGGGCAAGTTTATTTATCCTATTAGGGCTTTAGTTTTCATAAACGTAAAAGGGAACATTAAACATGACATAATCTAAAATAGTACCATCATCTAGGAGATGCTCCACAACTGATGGTTGAACCTACGATCTCATACTGTTGTCAGAAATTAAGTCACTTGATTAAAGTCATCCAACTTGACAAAAGATCCAAGATTAGAACACAAGTTTCTCAATTATGAATTCTGGTTCTTTTCATGAGATAAGGTTGTTTCTACATAATCAAAAACATTTATTCCAAAATAAAAAATTACATTTTGGTATTGTCAGTGTATGCACTATTTTCAAAAGTGAAAAATTATACTCTTTAGAAATGAATGAAGCTACATGAAAAGTTTTCAATGGTAGCTCTCAGTAAAAATTAAATCATAAATAAGTATACTTACCTATTATCTAAACTTGAATGTTTATACTAAACACAGAAACAGTTGAAATATAAAAAGCAATTCATTTGTTTTTAAGCTTTATTTTATCACCCTTATCAAACACACATCAAAAAGCATATCAACAGTGCATCTTATGGTAAGTCAGTTTACAACAAAACTGAACAAGGCAATTGTGTTTACAGATAGAGTTTTCAGCAAAAAAACTATATGCAATTCAGTTAATTGAAATGCTGTGTGCATACATTTTTAGCATATAGGAAAGTGGAAAATAAAAGTTCTTTGCTACTCAGCAAGAAAAAACATGTTTAAAAGACTTGAATAGAAATCAGAAATATAGAGATTTGAGAAAAGAATTTCTTGGTACTGATACACATCTACATTTATAGTCCCACTCAGTTACTTAAAAAAAAAAAAAAATCACAAAAAAATAAGACATCACCAAGAACAGAGAGCCATTGTGCCAAGAAATGCCAAGACCAATAAATTATTGAAACAACTGGTAGAAATGTTATAGACAGCTATTGTGTACTGTAATATTCTTGTAGTTCTGAGGTGAAGGTAAACCAACAGGAGAGAATACTCCTTATAACTGGCTTTGGTTTAAGTGATCATTCACATTTTTCTAACCATACCTTCTAAGCAAAAACACAGCTATTACATGTTATTGAGGGAAAACAGTAGTAGGTTTTAATATTCACAACCAACCACTCCAGTGCCGATACAGGAAGCCATAAATTATCAAAATCTGTTGATCATAACTGGATTTCAAAGAGTGAACAAAAGAACAAAGATGGAGTCCTTTCGGGGGGGAAAATCTGTTCTACCCCAGATTTGACAGTTAGGAGAATATAAAGGAATGTTAAATTATTTACGATTTTTTTTCAAAAAAAAAAGAATGAAGGAGTTAAATTCTGCTGGAAAGAGATATGACAGCTTTACACTCTGCAAAGTAAATATTCCACAGAGATGCATCTTAACTTTTCTTTATTGTACTTAACACTACTTACTTTCATAAGATGCTACAACACTGCAGCTAGTACATACTAACGCCACCCACTGCACCCAATGTGCAAAGGCAAACACAGAGATGGCGAATCCCGTTTCTTTCTGACCCTTAATTTGCATAAGTGTTGATGTATGCCAAATACACAAAAGATAGAGTCTCATTTAAATATTTTTTTTAAAAAATTTAACCAAACTTAATATGGATATTTAATCTGGTCTCATACACTCTTAAAATAATTTTCCAGGGAAACAATGATGAGGAATGTATAGAAAAGGCAATGTTTCTATGTCACAGGTACCAAACTTGGATTTTTAAAAATAAATATCATTTTTAGGTCATAAACTATATGAACAATTAATAACACCTGAAAAAGGAAGCCGTTTTCTTTCCCCCATCTCTTTGTTTATATTACTTTTCTCTTCTTTACTCTTAAATCTGGTAGATTTCTGACAACCCATGCTAATAAAATAATGTAGCTATAGATAATTCAAATAACTGAAAAGATTTTGAGTCCATAAATGCATGATTTTGGATGTGTGATACAGAACACCTCACTACATTTTCTTTTACACACTCACTATCCTGACACCATGAATACTATTAAGGAGAGAGTTTAGAAAGGGAAGGGAATTCCAACTGGGACAGAACTGACTACACACAATTCTCTTGCTGACAATCAAGAGTTTATGATAAGAAATAGGACCTAAGAGTTTTGCAAATAGGAATAAAAATTTTGACAATTCCAGTTTGGGGTTTTTTCTTCAGAATGTGATTTATTTTCGTTATACAAAGTAGTATAACAAAATAAGCTCTTTTACTTCACAACGAGGATCAATAGTCACATGGATCAATGGTCACATAAGGCAAAACAAAACAGAATGCTCTGTTCTCTCTGACCACAAAGCTAATCATAAACCATACATGACTTTCAAAAAAGCCCTCAGTTTCCTCTAGGATGCTGTGACAGTTACTCTTTAATGGGAAATAGCTTGCAATCATTTGATAAATTTCCCATGAATTTTGGCATTGATAGTGCCACAAATGTAACTGCCATGATTATGACAACTCTCTGAAAAGCACAAATAAAGCAAATAAAACATTAATCCTTCTAAATAGTGTAACAGACAACAAAAGTGCTGAGTTGTAGGAAAATGAATACAAACTTCACATCAGGAGAACAAAGGTTATGTAAACTGTGTATCTCATATCCTGAAGATCACCTTCATGACCACCCATAGACAATTTCCTAAATGCTCTCTGGTTTACAGGTATTTCTTTTACAGCCCATTTCTCCTATAAAATTCCAGTATTGCAGCAGTTAAAACTATTCACCTTCTTAAATGTCCACAAGTACTTGTGTAAATCTACTGGGCAATCACTGTGCGAATTTAAAAAGCAGTGAAAAACACTGGATAACAAACATGATATATCCTGTGGTGTCAGAGAAGATGCTAACCTAAAACAGAACAAACTCTCTAACATTTGGGGTACTTCAAAAACAAAAACAATCATACTCCTCTAACACTAAGAAAATGTAACTTACCCAAATATACCACAAGAGGCTCAGATGAATTCCATTTCACAGAGATTCAACATTCTTTTATTCACTGAGAAAGCTAGGAAGTGATACTAACCTGAAAAGGCTAACATCTCAAAAGTAAAGGTGATTTATTGAGCACCTTAAGAAATGGAAATTCTTTTGAGCTGTGACCAAAGTGTGGTCTGTATTGTGACCACAATTAACAAGAAATAAATTTTATCAGAGAGCTAGAGTAGTAAGATTTGAAGAAGGAACGTAATATTAAAAATGGAACTACATCCAAGGAAGAATTATATTCTGCTAGACGACTCTGGCTTTCCATTATATGTAATACTGGGGAAAAAACAAAACAAATATGAACAGTTTCACACATACCAAAAAAAAAAGACAAACCACGGAAATGTTGGGAGTTTTATACTACATGACTCAAACCAGTAACTACTATCATCTGGGAAGGTTTCACCCAAATTAGTATTTTCCAGGAAACACAAGGCACTTGCTTAAATCTTTGACTGTCTACACACCCACCAGACTAAAAGTCCTGATGCGCTTCCATCTGCACCCTAATCTGAATAAAGCCACCTGGCACGTACCCTCGCCTGAAAGTCCAGGTAAAACACGTGGTCACTGAGTGTCTCCCCCAGCCCCTCACCCAGTAACTATGTCAGTATAATTACCGTCAGTTACTACGGTGCTGATTTTCATTAAATTATAAAAAATAAAATGTCACACTGCCAAATATAACTAGTAGCAGAAATTATGTAAGCTAGGCCTAATTTTATAAGGTTAGGACAAAAGCCTAAGAAAATGATGCCAAAATGCCAGTTACCTGCATTTGAGAAATAACTCAAACGAGTCCTAAAACAGCATCTGAGTAATGTAATTCTGACTACAATTTATTCCAGAAAGGTAACTGATTCCCTTAGCAGGGTGAAAGCCCAGTGTACTAAGACAGAAACCAACGTTATGCCCATAGTTTCTCTTCAACTTCCTTTACATGGCAGCACTCTTTCTGGCAGCATCCCTTATAATAAATTTGCTCAAAGGTTAAGATATAAGTACAAGTAACATGATTCTAGAAGAGAAGTTAAATAATAATTCAGATTTTTTTTTAAAACGGCTAATTTAACATAGCTCAGCACTCTTTTTATTTAGCAGCCAGAGTACCTTTAAAAAGAAGGCAATACCTGTCTCAATGAAAACAGGGAGAAGGATGAGAAAAACTGTATTTGTGGTTTTGTTCTAAAAGCAGCCATAGTAGTGGCCCAAGGCATAGCAGAGAATTTTTTTCCTAAAGATGTGCTATACTGATGGCCACAAGACAGGGAAGACATCCAGTAATAATAAATGCAATCAATCTCTTATTGCAAGAGGCTCATTTTGTTATTATGCCTTTAAAATGCAGCAAATAGTTTCTTTTAGCTAGTGCTATCTTTTACTGAGGCATCCAACCCCATTTCTTCTTCTCTAAATACAGCATTAAAGTTTTGAAAGTGGCCAACTAGCCACCTCCTCCAAATATGTTTCCAAAGAACCAAAGATTTC
Organism: Odocoileus virginianus; assembly: GCF_023699985.2. Lineage (NCBI taxonomy): Eukaryota > Metazoa > Chordata > Mammalia > Artiodactyla > Cervidae > Odocoileus > Odocoileus virginianus. The sequence continues at coordinate 19,775,340 of NC_069678.1, read as the reverse complement.
CTACAGAATAATCAATTTACATGCCTTTTCTGGGACAAAAATGTACCAGGACCACATCATGGGACAATAAGGAAGAAACCTGAAGGCAAGAGGGAAGGAAGCACAGATATTAATTCAGGGAAAGAAAAATTACCTGAGATAAAATTTTCCCAAACTGGTAGGGGTTACGTGAACATGAACCTTCGTATGTTTACCCTACCTCTCCAAAAGAAAATTTGTTTTTAAAACTTCAAGGAATCAAAATCTCTGTGTATATATTTCATCCTAAAGGATGATGAAAACTGCATCTTTTAATATTTGGTTCAGGTTTAAAAAAGTTAACAAGATTAAACTTCTCATAATATTAGAAGAGGGAGAAAAATCTGCAAATGTCATCTTTGGTAGTAATGGGCTAAGAGCTATAAAATAACAATTTAAATCAAAGGAGGCATCTTTTTTCAATTTTGTGGCTTAAATATAAAACATTTAATTCAATGCATGATTACTTAGGCTCATCAGTTATTCCCTCAGCACACTTAAAATCTAGTTAGCATCTGCTGTAATAAAATTCTACAGTGTTAAACACTACATATACTCATGATGTATACTCATCAACAATAAGACGATCAAAGAATGCTGTGAAATTCAGCATGAAGATGTTAGCAGCACACTGCAGCACTACGCTTAGAAGCCCACCTGCAGTTTACTTGTAAGGACTTTTCTTTTTGGTGGTGGTGGGGAAGGGAAATGAGAAAGGTGTATGTGCTAACCTAAAATACTTGCCCTTAAAAAGAACTCATTTGCACTGTGTTCATCAGTATGTATGGAAGGACATGGTGTTTTTAATCACCATAGAAGCTGCTACCCATACAAATATTTATGTTTTAGGAAAGCTTAGGTCTCCACAATACTCTCTTGAATTTTTACCTGAAACCAAACCAGCTAATAAACCTCTGAAAGGGCCAAAATGAAAAAGAATAGCTCTTCCTTCTAAGGGGACATATTAGAAGTTACTTATAAAAATTTCCCTTGGGCACCAGGCCACAAGGTCTTTTGGCAATTCATTATTTATCCTCCTTATACCAAATTTGGCTTCATAATAAATATTAAAGAGAGTTTTGAAGAATTAGGTAACTATGATTAACTAAAATATCAAATAGTAACTGTGTGAACAGGGTAAAATAATTCATCCTCTAAGACGTAAATTCTTAATTGGGCTCTCAATAACCTGCATGGCACCCACAGGGAAAAACTCTATGAGAAGCCTTCCAGCAGGGAAAGATATAAAAGTGTTTTCCTTAGGAAAATAAATAAATAAATAAATTTTTCCTTTAGTTAAGAAAACAAAAACTCACAACCTGTATATAACTTTTTTTGTATAATCAGTGCTTTATAAAGATTTCCTAAGATTTAAACCTCTGAAGACAATCTACTGTAATGTGAGAGGAATCCATTGATTATCATTCCTAAAACCACATAATCAATCTGTGCCCATGAACTTAGGAATACTAGTAGCCTCTATTTGGGGTCACGTTAGATTGCTATGAATCTTTTTAAGAATTCTTCATGAGTTTTTCTTTCTTTCTACTTCCACCTTATTATAGCTACACCTTTCTTAACTTCCTTGCAGTCAAAAGTCAGACCACCTGACCAACTAGGATGCTTTCCTCTAACTTCTCTTCAGCTTAGGATAGAGGTAAAGAATGAGGGAAGAGGAAAAGAAGGTGTGGGAGGGAGATGAGAGAAAAAGGAAGAAATAAAGAATCCTTGATTATGCACCCTTCACCTTTTTCTTTTCCTTTCACTGAACAATTAATTCTTTTTAACCAACATAAATTTTCCATCATAGTAGACAGAACTCTATCTTGAGAAATCTTACAATGATCCTAGAAGAGTCAGTATAAAACAGATGAGCTAATGCAGGGTCTAAAGCAGACCCTGAAAGATGGGCAATCTATGTGTACCCAAACTCTTACAAGAGTTTTCTCACTTTAAGAGTGTTTCAATGTAATCCGGTCTAGACTTGTGTGTTCTGGGCCTCTCAGGAATGGACTATTTTCTCATTTCATTCTTTCAGACACACCGACTCCCAAAAAACCTGTATCCTAAATCTTATAGACATTAAACAGGTAGGGAAGAGATGGGCATAGACTGTATCAACCCACAAGATTCACACTATAAAGAATGCTACTCAAATATTCTCTAACCTTTCATACCTGCACACTCACTCAAGCATACATACTAGACATAAAAATTGTGCAAGATCAAGCATCAGCTTTCTATTTTAAAAGCCTTAATTAAAAAAAAATATAGAGAGAGAGGCTCACCGCAGGTTCTTTAAAGGAATATTCAGTACTACATACTCCTTTAAAAAAATCATAACTCAGTGTTAAGAACACAGTAGGGAACTGCTGCTTGACAATTACTTACAATCACTGACAGCATCCAGTGCCAACTACGGATATCAGCAAGGAAGAACCATCTAACAACATAAAGGAATAATCTGTAAGTGATGTCACCAACGCTAACAAATTCGTTAATATACCTGTGACAAGACAGTATTCGCCCCTGCTTCATGATCACATGAAACAGTCAGTATCTTTTAAAGATACATACTGAAGAGCAGCACTGGCCCTACTGCACAAAAAAAGATGCCCCACGGATGCTCTAAAACCCTCAAGGTACAGCTAAGAGGTCCTGTCCTACTCAGTGCCAAACGTCTGCGAGGCAGTCACTGCTCGAGCATGGCTGCACATCAGTAGGGTTGAATAAATATACAAAGTATTCCCTTAAAATGATAAGGGCGGTACTCCTGCATTCAGATGTAGAATAACCCAGGAAATGGAAGAGGAGAAACAGGAAATAGTCCTCAGGTTACTGATTAAAGCAAAGTTTGATACAGATATCCCCTCTTGTAGGCACTCAGTGGGTAAAATGTAGCCACAACAAACTTTCCATCAAACATCCTTCCAGTCAGTAATTTCTGAGCAGCTTTGGAATCACCAGCATTGGCATACTCAACAAAGACCTGTAAGAGAACAGAGAAAAAAAGTAACTTCATTTTCATGAAAACTGTTTCAGAACAGTGCTTCTCCAACTTTGCACGTGTGTGTGTGCATGCGCGTGTGTGCACGTGTGTGTGTGTGTATATCACTTAGTGACCTTGTTACAATGCAGATTTTGCTTCGGTAGATCTAAGGTGGGGCCTGAGTCTCTTCATTTCTAAACCAGATTTCAGGATACGCTAATGCTGCTGGTCCACGGACCGGCAAAGTTTAGAATACTTAGAACTCAGTTCAATTCTGAAAAAAGTTCCATCAAAACATACATCCTTTTGCCAAGTTCATAAAAGTATGTGGAACAGTGCTAAACACTTGCTGAAGACAGGGTCGAACAGCCCAGAGAACAACGACATTTCAACAGTGCCTCAAAGATTTGTAGAAGCCATAACTATAGTAAGGGAGAAATTTAAAACTAGGTACTTCCTTTCCTAGGTAGATGAAATAGCTTAATTTATTAGTCTAATTTATTATGACAATCTAAAGCAAAAGTTACAAGCGAGTGAACTGACTGATCCTCAGTTACTGTGTAAGTGTGTGAACCAGGGAAAGAACTGCCTCTCCCACCTCAGTCGGATGCCCCCTTTGTTCCATCAATATTCTTCACACTGAGGTGTCAGCACTCTAGGACACTCAAGAGACTTTCAAGGTGGATGCGAGGGTAGACAGACATCAATCTCCAGATTCTTAACTGTCATTTGTACCTTTGCCTAAAAGTGGATCTACCTATAAGTTCAGGCAGGTTATCCCTTTTCACTTTCCCTCTCTTAGGAACCCTTTTCTTAGCTGAAAAATCAAAGTATTTCCAAAGGGCATAAAAACTTCCAGGACATAAAAAGAAACAACTTCAAATCCAATACTTTTTCTTTTTTTAATGGACTCTGCCTGCATTGGTCATGCAAATATTTCTGTTAAGGATAAAGTGTGACAATTAGACCTAAGATATTTTGGCCTGTGATGGCATGTTCTGAATTCATTAATATTGTAAAATGGACATGTAGAACTGATTCTGCCTCTTCCATTCTATGACATTTTAAGCTATGCATTACTCTTAAAAGAAAAAGTTTGAGACCATCCAATGCTAAAAATTGATGCCCATTTTACTCATCTTAGATATAGTTGATATTTTATATCTCTTTTTCTCCCCAAAACCAATGTGTTTAGCTGTAGTTTCTAGCAATAAATACTTTTTCATTAAATATAAAAGGAAGATTAAATGATGTCCAATGAGAATATGAAGTTCTTTTTGATTTTTTAAATTGATTATTACTCCAAAATCTATTAACCATGTTCAATAAATGAGTAGACATGCACTTATACAAGAAATACAATGCTTCCTATCTTACTTCTTGCTTCATGGATAACCTACAGTTTTACACATTATATCACTGTAAACTAAATAGAGGAAACACATTTTATAACTTATTATGTAATTAATTAGAGTTCTATCATTTTAATCTTGACTACTGTTTATAATTGTAAGAAGCATCCCATAATCTATATTCCAGTATTTTTTTAATATTCCTTAAAAAATTAACATGCTATTTTGAACTGAAAAATTCATGCTGACTTTACCAACTAGGCAACATCTTCAATGATTGAAAGAAGTTAAACCTGTGATTTCAGGAATTTATCAAAAGTTGCATTCACTCTCCACTTAGAAGCTTATTTCTTTTGTTGATAAAGAAACTTACTCTTTCTCTCAGTCATGTCAGTTCAGTTCAGTTGCTCAGTCGTGTCCGACTCTGTGACCCCATGGACTGCAGCATGCCAGGCTTCCCTGTCCATCACCAACTCCCAGAGCTTACTCAAACCCATGTCCATCAAGTCAATGATGCCATCCAACCATCTCATCCTCTGTCATCCCCTTCTCCTCCTGCCTTCAATCTTTCCCAGCATCAGGGTCTTTTCAAACGAGTCAGTTCTTCACACCAGGTGGCCAAAATATTGGGAGTTTCACCTTCAGCACCACTCCTTCCAATGAACACCCAGGACTGATCTCCTTTAGGATGGACTGGTTGGATCTCCTTGAGGTCCAAGGGACTCTCAAGAGTCTTCTCCACCACCACAGTTCAAAAGCATCAATTCTTCGGCACTGATAAACCCAATGTCTTTTTGCTCATGAAAGTGAAAGTCACTCAGCCATGCTGGACTCTGCAACCCCATGGAATGTGTAGGGGTGAATCCTCCAGGCCAGAATGCTGGCGTGGGTAGTCATTCCCTTCTCCAGGGGATCTTACCCACTGAGGGACAGAACCCAGGTCTCCTGCACTGCAGGTGCGCCACCAGGGGAGCCCCAGACTGCACTGAGAGCAGAGGGGGGTTCTGCTCCATCCCTCTCTGGTCACAGGCCCAGCACACTTCAGCGGCACCACGCTGCTGTTCCTCTTTTTGGTCATACTTATTTTTTCCCTATCATCTTAAAAGATGGATACTTCTCCCCTGAAAAGACTTTCCAGTTTCTCTATCTTGCCACTCAGATTCAGTCAGATCATGTTAATCCTTAATTCAAAAATCTTCCAACATCCTTCCTTCCCATTCCTTGATCTGTCCTATACTCCCATACTTCCCTGATCTAATCTCCCATTATTCTCCATTCTTCTCACTTTGCATAGTCACACTGCCCTCCTCAAACCTAACAGGCATACTCAGGGGCTTGAAATTTGCTGTTCTCTTTGCTAGAATTCTCTTCCTTACCTCCTTCAAATTTTGACTCAAGTGTAATCCATTATGCTCTTCCTCACCTACTTTTTTAAAACTGCACTCCACCCCTCCATAGGACTCTCTATATCTCTTCTACCATCTCTTTTCCTCCACAGCACTTATCACTATACATTGTTCTGTCTGCTTCATTCACAGTTGTATCCCACCTGTTACGCTCAACAAATATGGTTGCAAGGATGCAGTTATTAGTATGCTCCTGACACTGAATGAGGTAAATGCTGTTATTACTAGACTGGCAATAATAACTGTTCACTAAGAGGAGAGTGAAATTTCTTTCACTTTTTTTTCAGTTGCCAAGATTTTTCCTAATGTTTAACCATGAAAGACAAAATCCACAACCAGAGGTGATTTCACCAGGAGACATGTGGCACTGTCTATAGAGACATTCCTGGTGTCACAACTGAGGAGGAGGGTGGAAAGAGACCAATCCAGTGAGCAGAAGCCAAGGATGATGTTACACATCCTATAATGTACATGACAGCTCCCCAAACAAAGAATTATCCAGCTCAAATGTCAGTGGTGTTAAGATTAAGAAACAGAATAAAAGTATATTCTATTTTCTGGAAAAAAAAAAAACAAAAAACAAAACCTACAGATACAAGAACGACTTAATTTAGGATCACAGAGTTTTCTTCAGAAACTGTGATCATACTCTTGGCTTATACATTCTATAGATGAAAAAACTAAGGTTCCTCACAAAACAAGCCAAGCTGAAACTTGAACTCAGCTTTCAGGATATTTCAGTCCAGTACATTTTCCTTGTTTAAATTATCACTGATAATTCTATTACAATCAGAACCTAACCTAAATGGTTTTCCAACTGTACTTAATTAGAAAAAACTGGGCCAAATATTTCTGTAGCTGACCCTGACCTAAATTAGCATATGATTCAGCTGGCTGTGTATAATGGCTTAAAAGTAGATTTAACACTTAAGAAAAATTTTCTTAACTGATAAAAAGTACATGCATATTATAGAACTTTTGGAAAAAGAAGTACAAAAAAAGTAAAAACCGTGATAATACAAATTCTTAATTCCTAGCAACATTTTGTGTGTATCTTTCTATAAAATTGAAACATTTTGTACAGGATTTTAAAAACCACTGAATCATTTTCAAATTATGAAAAATATTCACTTACTTGTCCTCTGCCCGGATTTTCTTTTGGAACAAGCAGAGATACCACTGGTCCATATTTTTGACATTCCTCTTTTACATCTTCTACAACATCTGATTATTAATAAATACAGCAGTAATCACTTTGATGTAATTTGCAAGCATTCATTATTTTCAGATTTTAAATTCAAGAATTCAAGAATCCATATCTAGGTAATGAAGTCATTTTCTGCTTAAGTTAAGAATAATATAAATTTAATGCATTTAATAATTTTGTTTTTATATTTTAAATCTGTTTTGGTTAATACAGTCAAATAATTTGAAATCCAAAAGAAAAGCTTTCTTGCAACTTTCCAAAATGTCATCCTGTTCCCCTCTCTGAAGACAATAAGCATTATTAGTTTCTTTCTGTAACCTTCCAAAAACTTTATAAGCTTACACAAGCAAACATAATCATATATGCTTTAAATAAAAAGTTCCACTCTTTTTTAAAACTACATTTTTAGACCTTTCAATATCATTACACAAAATTTTCTCATTTATTTTTATGGTGATTTAATATTTCACTCTATAAAAGATTGATAAATTCTCTAATGTGTCCTACTGATGAATAATTAAACTATTCGCAAATTGCTTGCCATTATAAACAATACTGTAATAGATAAACGTGTATATACATCTCATTTCACTTATGTACTTACAAATTAACTTTCTGGAAATGGAACTGCTAGGTCAAAATTAATATGAACGTGTAATTGCTAGAGTTACCAATTTGCTTTTCATATAGGTTCATCAACCTAAACTCTCTCCAGTGACATATGAGAATATGCTTTCCTATACCTCACCCACATCTTCACTGTCGATGTGACAAGTGACAAAGATATCAGAGTATAGTATTAATATTACAAGTGAGAATGAAATGTGTGTGAGATACGTTGCACATCCTTTCATATAAATTGTTTGTGTCCTTTACCCACTATCTCTTGGCTTGCTTTATAAGGGTTCTTTCTGTGGTAAGAACTGTAAATATTTTGTCTATGGTGGTTACGTCAAGGTAAAATTTGTTGAATTATAATTTTGAATTCTGGGCACACTAGTGCACACTACACCTTCTCCACTCCAGGAATATATATATATTTTTTAATCTCCTATGATTTTTTAGCTACATTTTTTTTTCTTTACCTGCTCCTGCCTGCCTGCCCTTTTTCCTTCCCTCCTTACCCTCTCCCTTCTTCCTTGTTTTAATACTCTAACATATACAAAACTTGCAATTTATTTTGGTCTCACTAGAAGGTTTGAATCTAACTTCTTCCCCACTACCATCAAGATTACAAGACAGCTGTCCTAACATATATGATTTCCAGCAAGGCAAACTTACCTAAAACTATTGTAATTTGAAGATGACCTTGCTAATCAGAACTAACAAAGGTATTTAATGGTACTAAAAAGTCTGCTGCACTTTAGTTCATGTAAGACTCTTAAATAGTAAGATTTAATAGCATTTAAATATTTAAATACCATTAAATGTTTAAATTAACATTTAAGCATTTAAATGCTTAATGTATTTAGAAGGAGGAAAAAAGGTGTTACACAGCAACATACACAGAAAAGAACAGATACACTCTATCCTGAGGTTTACTCAAGAAAGTCCATGCTTGAATTTTATAGCAATCAAAATTATTAGGAGGAGACAGAATTAAATACAGTAGGTAGACACTTAAAAGGCTTAATAATTTGAAATAGATGTCAAGAGATTATTTAGAACTACTGTTCCATAATGACCTAATTAAAACAATGCTGTTGTTGTTTAATTGCTAAGCGGTATCCAGCTCTTTTGCAACTCTATGGACTGCAGCCCGCCAGGCTCCTCTGTCCATGGGACTTCCCAGGCAAGAATACTGGAGTGGGTTGCCATTTCCTTTTCTAGGGGGTCTTCCCAGCATAGGAACTGAACCCACATTTCCAGAATTGCGCATGGGTGGTTCAGTGGTAGAATTCTCGCCTGCCGCAAGGGAGGCCCAGGTTCACCTCTTGGCCCATGCAGCCATAGCGTCCCTTTCCAGGCTTCCCTTGTGGCTCAGCTGGTAAAGAATCTGCCTGCAATGCGGGAGACCTGGGTTTGATCCCTGGGGTGGGAAGATCCCCTGGAGAAGAGAAAGGCTACCCACTCCAGTATCTTGCCTGGAAAATCCCATGGATGGAGGAGCCTGGTAGGCTACAGTCCATGGGGTCACAAAGAGTCGGACACGACTGAGGGACTTCACTTCATTTCACCCACTCTAGTATTCTGAGCTGGAGAATTCCATGGATTGTATAGTCCATGGGGTCGCAACGAGTCAGACACGCAAGAGTCAGTTCACTTCACTCCTGCATTGCAGGCGGATTCTTCACAACTGAGCCACCTGGGAATTCCAAAATAATGATGAGGGTAAGACTATTCTTCCAGATAAAAAGGCATCCTAAAAAGTATAGATTGGAGATTCCTACTACTGTCACAGATTCAAAGAAATCAGGTTTGTTTCATCTGTTAGGTAACTATATAAAGCTGAGGGACATAAAATGATTTACCCTTACAAGAAACAGTGTGGTAAAATTAGCTCCATCAGTAATGGTTTAATTTTCCACAAAGAAAATGTTCAGCACTAAGCAACTGATATTTCTGGACTTCCCAAGTGGGGGAAGTGGTAAAGAACGCACCTGCCAATGCAGGAGACACAGAAGACCCAGGAGACCCGGGTTCAATCCCTGGGTCGGGAAGATCCCCTGGAAGAGGAAATGGCAACCCACTCCAGTATTCCTGCCTGGAGAACCCCATGAACAGAGGAGCCTGGAGGGCTGAAGTCCACAGAGTTGCAAAGAGTCAGACACGACTGAAGCGACTTAGCATGCGCACAATTGATCTTTTTAAGTTTGGTCCTGCTTTTTAGTCTATTCACCACTCTGCTTCCAGAATGCTCTTATTAAACCCAAGTTTGACTATAACACTCTCCTAGTTTAAATTTTAACGGCTCTTTATTGCATTTTACAATGGACAAATGTTTATTGAATAGTTATAAGAAGCCAGGAACTATTCTACCCCTGATACAAAGTTCCTTTGTGTAATTTATATTCCAGTGTTACTATCTCTGAGATTAAAGTCCAAATTCTTAAACATATCAAACAAGTCTATTAGATACCTGTATTCTGGCTATCTTTTTAGCTTTAACTGACTGTTCCCCAATATCCTAAGATACAGCCATCCCAAACAATTTGCTGTTCTCTGAATATGCCACACTTTCTCTCATTTCTGTGTCTCTGAGCTACTTTTAGCTCAACCCCTCAACTTTTAGTCAAGCAACTTCAATTACTAACAGAACTCAGATACTATATGTCTGGAGAGATGCCCATTCATGCATCACTCCGACAGAGTTAAATAGCCCTCCTCTCTGCCTCAGTACTTTATTGTAACCTTCAAATTTATATAACTAATTATTTATATACTTGTAATTGTTTATATAACTGTCTCCCCTATTACACTAAAGACAGGAAATAAATCCACGGTGGTAAGTGCATACTCAGTAAATATGTTTTGAGTGAATGAACTGTTAAAAGTAAAATAAATAAATAAAAGCTAAAAAGAAGTGAAAGCATAGGGCAGGAATAGCACAGACAGAAAGAAAGAAGTTGCTGGGAAAGATAATCTTTATGTATTTAGTAAAGGTTTATCAGATGTAAAAGAGTTGAAAGGATCTGAGGAATTGTTCCAGTCTGCCTGGACTGCTCTAACAAAATGCCACACACTAAGTGGCTTAAACAACAATCACTTGTTTCTCATAGTTCTGAAGGCTGGAATTCAAACATCAAGGTGCAGACAAATTTGATGCCTGGGTGTAGACAGCTGCCTTCCTGCTGTATACTCACACAGGCAGAGAAAGTGAACAAAGAGAAAGACTGCTCTGTCTATTCTGTTTTAAAGGCCACTAGTTCCATCAGAAGGGCCTCAGCTTCATGACCTAATCTAACCCTATTACCTCCTAAAGCTCCAACATTGGGGCTTAGAGCTTTCTCATAGGAAAATGGTGGGGGACACATTAAATCTGCTGCAGGCATCAAAAGTAAGTGTACTTCAGAGATCATACAGCTCAATATCCTCACTATATAAACTAGCAAAACATGAGAAAGCTATGAAATGGTATGTCTATTCTACACAGGAAAGACACATTAAAATAAAATGTAGGAAGCACTGACCTTCATATTCTTCTTCATTCTCAAGATAATCATCGTCCAGCACATTCAGCAGTCTTAGCACTGGCGTAGGAAGCATCACCAAATCTTCAATATGAGGGGCTGTTAAATTCATTACAACACGGTGAAATGCTAACTCCTCCAAATAAACTGATGAATATTAGGCAACGGAGCTTGGGAATATAAATTAGTTGATATCTTACTTGATTATAAAATAACCAAGAAAAAAAAAAGATGTATACAACTTACCAAAAGGAATGCTAAAGAATGGGCTGCACAATGCCATTTCAGCAGGAATTCTTCTGCTTGGATCATCATGAAGCATGCTAAAACACAAAAATAGGTATCTGTACATCAAATCTTTTGAAAATATAACCAATAAAGAAAATAAAAATGTCTAAATATCCAGCACAACATTAATATTAGCATGACTTTCTGAATCATTCAACTACAAAAAATATAAATGCCATTTATGAGTAAACAGTTGAATAAATTATTATATATACCTAAGACATAAGGCAGAAGAACCACAGATCAAATTGCCAACATCCACTGGATCATCGAAAAAGCAAGAGAGTTCTAGAAAAACATCTATTTCTGCTTTACTGACTATGCCAAAGCCTTTGACTGTGTGGATCACAATAAACTGTGGACAATTCTGAAAGAGATGGGAATACCAGACCACCTGACCTGCCTCTGGAGAAACCTACATGCAGGTCAGGAAGCAACAGTTAGAACTGGACATGGAACAAGACTGGTTCCAAATAGGAAAAGTAGTACGTCAAGGCTGTATATTGTCACCCTGCTTATTTAACTTATATGCAGAGTACATCATGAGAAATGCTGGGCTGGAAGAAACAAGCTGGAATCAAGATTGTCAGAAGAAATATCAATAATCTCGGATATGCAGATGACACCACCCTTATGTCAGAAAGTGAAGAGGAACTAAAAAGCCTCTTGATGAAAGTGAAAGAGGAGAGTGAAAAAGTTGGCTTAAAGCTCAACATTTAGGAAACTAAGATCATGGCATCTGGTCCCATCACTTCATGGCACATAGATGGGGAAACAGTGGAAACAGTGTCAGACTTTATTTTTTCGGGCTCCAAAATCACTGCAGATTGGTGACTGCAGCCATGAAATTAAAAGACGCTTACTCTTTGGAAGGAAAGTTATGACCAACCTAGATATCATGTTAAAAAGCAGAGACATTACTTTGCCAACAAAGGTCTGTCTAGTCAAGGCTATGGTTTTTCCAATGGTCATGTATGGATGTGAGAGTTGGAATATAAAGAATACTGAATGCCAAAGAACTGATGCTTTTGAACTGTGGTGTTGGAGAAGACTCTTGAGAGTCCCTTGGACTGCAAGGAGATCCAACCAGTCCATCCTAAAGGAGATCAGTCCTGGGTGTTCATTGGAAGGACTGACGCTGAAGCTGAAACTCCAATACTTTGGCCACCTCATGCGAAGAGTTGACTCGTTGGAAAAGACCCTGATGCTGGGAGGGATTGGGGGCAGAAGGAGAAGGGGACGACAGAGGATGAGATGGCTGGATGGCATCACCGACTTGATAGACATGAGTTTGAGTAAACTCCGGGAGTTGGTGATGGACAGGGAGGCCTGGAGTGCTGCAGTTCATGGGGTCACAAATAGTCGGACACAACTAAGCGACTGAACTAAACTGAAGACATAATACTATATTTTAATTTAAAATGTTTTTGATTAATAAACACAACATGAGAAAATGATCCACATCCTGTAACACTAACTGAAAAAAAGCTAGACACAGATTTACAGTAACTGAATTTAAAAAAAAAAAAAAAAAAAAAGAGGTGAGATGACTTTTGTCTTGTTAAAGCCTCCTAATAATAAAGCAACTTGATAGCAAAATTAAAAAATTTATGGATAACATCTCTAACAAAAGTAAGTAACCTCACTAGACAACAAAATCCAAGTAGCTAGGGACAAACCATCGATAGCAATAAGACTTGCACCAGATGGGCTTCTATGTAGAAGGAAGCAGAGAGAAACAACAGTTAATCTGATGACCCAGAGAAAAAAATAATCCCCCCAAACAGGTATTCACTGGAAAGCACAAAAAAACCAACTTGAGAAAAGCACTTTAAGCTAATCAAGGGGTTATAGATTCCAAATGAATGCAAGGGGTCCTCTGTAAGATTTGAGGGGGCTGAAGTAATCTAGACACTAGAACCTCTCAAAACCAATCAGCTGAAGCTGCCTTCTAGGGCAGAGTCCCGCAGAGAAAAGAAGTCTCGGGAAGAGAACCCACACTGATGGGGTAAATAAAAACTGAGAGAGAAAGAGACAAAGACATCAGGAAAAAGTAGGGAATGGGAAGAGCCCACAGGATCTCAAGAAAAAAAAAGAGACACACACAAAACAACAGGAGGAGGAGCTGTGTACAGTTAGAAAAGCTACACCTTTCTAAGTTTAGGAAAACGAATTTCACATAAAAATGAGCCACACACAAAGTATTACAGCAAAGTTCCTAGACAAGGAAAGTAGACTGCAAAATAACCTGCCCTCAGACAGCAAATGCATGCAAGAAAGACATAACCACAACACAGAGGAACACTGTTAACCAACCATCTGAAAATGAGCCCAAAGTATTTTTTACAAAGATACAAGATACTAAAGAGTAACAGTAATCAAAATTAGAAAATACCAAAAATCAGGTAACAAAACTCAGGAAAGAATTAGGAATAAAAGGAAAAAATCATTTTATAAACTAAGCTTAAGCTAGAAGTAACATAAGGATGAATAAAAACAAAAGATGATGTCCTAAAGATAAACAGAAGGCAGAAAGGAGAAAAAATTGTTAAATCAAAAAGAAATAATAAAATAAATAAAAAAACTATTCAAGAGAGTGATAATACTGAATAGTCAGAGAAAATCTATTAATAATGCATATAGAATGGGAGTGCTTCAAAGAAAAAAAAGCAAAGTAATGGAACAAACACTAAGAACTGTAACTTAAGAATACTTTCATACAACAAACAAAAAGATCTAAAACTACCTATTTCCTGAGAATTCAGACCCAGAGCAATCAAAATGTATTATTCTGGTAAAATCACTAGACTTTTAACAAAAACATGAAATTCTCATGGCATTTAGAACAAAAGACCAAATTACTTAAAACAAAGTGTCATTGGCACTGTGCTTTCAACAGCAACACTATTTGCTAAAAGAGAATGGACTACAGTTGACCCCTGAACAACTTCAGGTTAGGAGCACACCCTCTCCCCAGCTGAAAATCCACTTAACTTACAGCTGGCCCTCCATATCCACAGCTTCTCTGTATCCACAGTTCTGCAGCACGGATTCAACCAACTGCACATCAAGTAGTAACAAAATCTGTGTATAAACGGACTCACATAATTCAAACCCATGCTGTTCAACGATCAACTGTAATATGTTTAAAATGCTCAAGAAAAATGTCTGCCAAGGATTTTTATACTCAGATAAACAAGACTTTCAAGTGTAGTAACACAGTTTAACTATTGTTAATAAGCAAGAGCTCAGAGAATATTAATCCTACGATCAAAAGAACATGCTTCAGTAGACTAAAATGATTAGAATACAAGGACCAGTGATGAATATTAAATATCCAGTTAGACACAGAACTAAGACTAAATGAGAGCGTTTGAAAAATAAAAGAGTGCATAGCACGTAATAGCCATATAATCTGACAACACGGTTATAACTTTTTTCAAAGGGGAGAATAGGAAGAGCATATGCAAAAGCAACTGTTTTCAGTAATCTTACTATAGCACTATTATTGAGACTGTTTTAGTGTAATGTGGAATAAAGCAAATGAGTAATAATGGAATATTCTAATCTGGCATTCTCTTTGTCCTTAAGAACCATAATTCTTGACATAAAAGAAAAGAGACATAAAACAGAAGAAGTAAAAACACTGTGGTACTGAATTTAAGTCAGAAGTATCAGTATGAACTCCACCCACTTAACAGGCCTGGAAACAATGATCTCCCCAATAGCAATGAGTACTCTTAATACCCAGACTGTGGTTCTGAGAGCTTGTCTGGGCTTCCCTGGTGGCTCAGCTGGTAAAGAATCCACCTGCAATGCAGGAGACCTGAGTTCGATCCCTGGGCTGGGACGATCCCCTGGAGAAGGGAACGGCTACCCAGTATTCCGGCCTGGAGAATTCCACGGACTGTAAAGTCCATGGGGGTCGCAAAGAGTCGAACGTGACTGAATGCCTTTTACTTGGAGGTTCTAGCAAAGAGCACAGCTACTCGAACACCCTTGACCAAAGACCGGTTCTCCTCTATCGGGAATGGTCATCCCCTTCGCCCGAGCGCACAGCTCCGGGAGGGCCGCACATGGAGCTGGGAGGGAGGGAGGAGACAGCTGCCCAGTCAGCCAGTTTAGCTGAACGGGGTGACAGATGTCACAACCAGATCGCCTCACATCCCAGACTCTGGTTTTAAAACACTACCTCCTACTAAAAGAAACCAGGCTTCTTGGAGAAATGGCTACTTCCAGGTCTGGAGCAGGAAATGCATACTTTGAACTGGAAACATCTTATCATACCAGATAGTGATGAAGCTATTAAAGGTAATAAGGTATGCCAAAGCTAACCTGCAGAGCCTCAAGTTTATCAAAGATGAGATAATTTCAGCTTCAATTAGTATAAGAACTGGAACAGACTGAAATACACCAAATATATTTAGACTCATTAGTTAATAATGATATTTTGACCTTTCAAAAAGGAAATGATCCACTTTGAAAGATAAGCAATCAATTCATTATGAAAACAAGCCAATTAAGAGAACCAAGCATTTATTTCATCTTTAGTTAAAGAGGAGACTAAAAACATCACTGTTCTACAACTCCTAACAAAGTAATGGATCTGAGCATTGAGTATTAATAGCTGTTAACACATCAAATGAAGACAGCCACGTTATGTACTAACCTAAAAACACACAGTACCATATATACAACTACCAATTTACAGAAAATAGGGCAATATGTTAAACTATACTACAATAACACCATCTGTAAAATTCAGACTGTGGACAACTATACTGAGTCAGCAATCCAGGTTGTTCAACAAATAAACAAGGGAAAAGGCGGGTAGGAGATGGAAAGGGACCTTTTAGAGTAAATGAAACTTAAAAGGGATTCTTAATAGAACAGCAATATTAAACTATAGTGTTAATTAGCCTCCAACTAATAAAAATAAATAAAAAAAGAAAAAAGAAAAGAAAATCCAAAAAACTAAATAAACTATAGTGTTTAGGGATGCATACTTACGTTAACAGAACTATAATAAAAACAAGGAAGTAATAACAATGACACCAGGGCAGAGGTTCTTTTAGGGACAAAGAAGGGGCTTGCAATTGGGATGGAATACACAGAGGACTTCTAGAGTAGCTGGTAAAGTTCTATTTCTCAACCTAAATGGTAAATACAATAATATTCCTAAGTATTCACCAGGCTATGCATTTTTTTTCAGTATTTATGTTTTATTCTAAAAAAAAAGATTTGAATAATTTGCATGCATACACAACAAAATACGAAGGAAAATACTGAAAATACAGCAAAGTGCTAACACTAGAAAATGAGCTTATAATTTTTTTCTCATCACGATTTTTTATAGCTTCCAAATCTAGTATTAGTTGCAGAAAGAAAAAGAATAAAGCTATCATTAAAAACAAAAAAACTCTCAAGCTAAATAACAAAGTCAATGCTAGAACTTGGACTTCTGAGTCTGTCTTAGAATCCATTATATAATTTGACTTCTATCCTAGAATCCATTATATAATTTTACACTGCCTCTTTTCAATATAAAATGCTACATGCAATACCTAGTATCAATCAGCTACTAGCAGCTACTTAAAACTACTGTAATTTGTAAAACACACACACACACACACACACAAATATGTGCAAGTAAAACTGATGAGATCTGAGTTCCATGGACTCTAATATCAATTTCCTAGTCTTGATATTGTACTCAGATTTTTAAGATGTTACCACTAAGGGAAGTGGGTGAAAGCAAAACACTCTATCTGTCCCCAGAGTTTTCAATGGTAATTATTTAAAGTATAATGTATAATTACTTTACATGAAACATTATTTTGGCATTCCAAAGTAAACTTGGTCTTTAGTTAGTAAAGACTCTTTAAACACCTATTCTCCATCATTTACAGAACTGCCAGAGTTACAGAAGGCCCAACATACAGTGACTCGTCACCTATCTTCCACTGAACAGCGCAAAGTAAGAGCCTAATACCTGGTACTTGCCAAGAACACTCTTTTGAAAATAAATTTACTAAAATGACTTGACTACTTTGTTTCTTATTAGAAACCAGTCTGTATAGAATATCTAAAGATTTTTAATTCTAAGGAGGCAAAACCTCTACATGATTAAGCAAACCAGAAAATAATATAAATTCATTCAGGAAAAAAAGCAAGTTTAAAGTACATGTAATGTACCTTTTGATAAGGTCTCTTAGGTGATAGGCTGGAATTGCGGCATTCACCACTGCTTTACTGGCAAATATGTGATCAATAATAGCAGAACTATTTGCCTAAAAAGACAAAAAAGTCCTTCTTTGGTTATTCAATTCAGTCCTTATTTGTTGAGTACTAGGCACACAGCACTTAACAGTTTGGTAAGAATACAACAGAAAACACTCTCTTCTGAAAGTTTATAATCTTAATGAAGGAGATTACATACATTATTATAAAACTTCTAGAGACGAGGAACATTTTTTCTCTATTCTCAGTATCTAACACTGTGTGAACATTTACTAGGTGAATGAATAAAGAAACAAATACCAAGGCAAACACACAGAAATGTAATTTAATGCAAACTGAGAAAATAGATGTGTGCTAGGTGACCCAGAGTGTCCTCATGATGAGTCCTCAACTGGTTTTCAGATGGAAATAAACTATCAAGGAGAAACCAGGGCAGAATTTAAAAATTGCATCTGTCACATTATTCATACCTTAAATCCTTGGGGAACAAAACATTAGATATCATTTCAACACTCTTATCATCATTTTACTGAAAGTAAACTACAGTTTAGTAAACCTAAATAACTAACTTAGAGGTGAAGAGAAGATATAAACCCTAAAGATTTAACTTCAGAGCCTAAGCTCATATTTGGTAACTGTACCTCCAAGGAAAGTGATAAAATATAGAATGATACTTTTACCTAGGGGCAAATAGGGGGGACTGCTTTAATACACATCAGCCTCTAAATTTCACCAAAAAAAGAAAAAAAAATTAAATGCCTAATTTAATAATTAACTAGATCACTGAATGTGATCTAATTCTACCTGGCCCTGTCCTAAGCAGAAAAAGTCTGAAGAATTCAAAGTTAGTCAAACCTAGTGCAGGAAATTGATGTGTTTATCTGTATAAGCACTAGAGAAAGTAGCCCCAAAGTACACTGGACTGTTTGCAGGTACTAATGACAAAGAGTGATACTGGTTTTACTCCCATGGCAGCGTTGTTTTTTTTTTTTTTTTGCCAAAAGTAAGGTACAACTACTAGGCTATTAAAGTATTCCTTCCAAGAACTGTTTCACCAGATATAGATGACTAGGGGTTTAAGAGAAATAAAATTCTGTATAATAGCCACACACACTATGTATTATATGCTCAAAAAAATACTTGCTTCATATCAAAATCAGTAATCCCTAAACACCGTATTGCTTTTCAAACACCTAGCCAAAAAGGGACTGATACTATCACAACATTCAAGCCCCAATATGTTTGAAAAGATACTGCAGTTAATTCTTAACTCACAAATATGCAAAAAGTAAATTCCTATGTTAGCTGGAACTTAGAACCCATGTTCCCAAGCAAACAATGTTATAAGCAGCAGTCACTTTCTCAGGATAGTTCACAAACAGAGCACAAATAGGTAGCAGTGTGGAACTGTGGACAGAACACTGAACTTCTGACTACTAGGGACAGAATTTGGTCCAGAACATCCAGTTGTATGACCTTGAGCTAGTGGTTTTACATATTCGTGCCTCCAGGTTTTGACACATAAAAGAATAACCAAAATCCATTCTAACAATCCTCACAGAATACTACTGTATTAGTAATGTTTTAGAATGTAATACAATTACTTTACTAAACAAACCACTTTTGCTTCCTCAGGAAAAGGCATTCATTCAAACACTTTATTAAGCACTTATAACATGCCAGACCTCAGCTAAAAACAGTGAGCATGCAACGCTCCCTAGCGCATCTGTAGCGATGGGACTGATGAATGGCATTAAAGGTAACAGTAAGGGGAATACGGAGGAGATAAAGCAATCAGAGTCCTCAACGAAAATCATTATAAACTGAGTACTCTTACACTGGGATTAAGGACCTGAAAGCGAAACACTGGTTCAGTTTACCTTCCATTCCTGAGATCTGACTGTATGTTTCAATTTCATTCCTGAGAACATTTCCAGTAAAATGATTCCTAGGCTCCACAGATCAACAGCTGAGGTACATTCTGTATCACTCTGCAGGCCAGCCTGGGCCAAGCAATTCTGCAGTTCTGCTTCAGGAGCCCGATACCCGTCTGTCTGAATATACTTTACATCCTAAAGAAAATGAGTAAGTATTATAACCAATCAAAAACTGCCCACCTTCCATCCATCTCTACAGTGTATTTACCTCTCAGAATGTGTGATAAGCCAATGTCAAACTGAATGCCAGAATTTTTAGTCCTTGGGGATCATAATTCTTTGGTTCATTAACTAGATAGTTCTCGAAGGCAAGCTGTACATTTTCCATACAACTGCTCATTTCTTTAGATACTCTCTTGCCTGTGAGGCACTGCTGATAAATAAGGACACTCGGCAAAGAGCAGATAAACTATGGAGAATGGACCATTTGCCAGAACTGTCACATGAGTTCTTCCATCACTGAAGACATCAGTAATTCAGCAATTAACCAAACGGTCAAAGAAAAATAAAGTGTTCTATGTAAAGTACTTTTAATAATTTCAGAGCCCTCTTGTACTAGCTCTCTCCTACCTGACTCAAACGTGTGTTAGACACTCAGTCGTGTCCGCCTCTTTGAGACCCCATGAACTGTAGCCTGCCAGCCTCCTCTGTGCATGGAATTCTCCAGACAAGAATGCTGAAGTGGGTAGCCATTCCTTTCTCCAGGGGATCTTCCTGACCCAGGAATCAAACTTGGGTCATCTGCGTTGCAGGCAGATGTTTTATCATCTGAGCCATCAGGGAAGCCCCAAATATCTCTTAAGTCTCTACTAAATCACCTCTGTTATTTAAAAATATTTGTTTTAAACCACTGAGGGGCTGGAGAGAGAAAGTATGTCTTACCTGATTGCCTTCTTTGAAGCTAAGTCCAAAGTCAATGAGTTTAAAACATTCATTCTCGGCACTCCACAATATGTTACGTGGCTTGAGGTCTGCATGGACATAACCCTCATGATGAAGAAAAGCAAGGGCCTCTAGAACATCTCTGGCACAATGCTGTATCATCCACATGGAACAACCCTGGTGACTGGAATATAAAAGCAATTCCGAAACACTGACGTCCAGGAGTTCAAGCAACAGACAGCGTGATGGCACATTTGGAGAGAAGTGGATTGTGAAGACTCCATACAAAGTCACTAGAAAAAGAAATTAATTACAACACTTTAAAAACCAGACTCAGAATAAGTGACTAGTAAGTAGATAAAAATCTGGGGTAGTCTAGATAAGGATAGCTTTAATGAGCAAGCCACTGTAATTTATTTTTCCCATGAGTAAGATTTTTGGGCAACTCGGTTATTTTATCTTAACAAAATGAGATGAGATGACCTTCAGCAGCAGATTACTACTAAAAGATATTAAATATGACACAATAATTCAAACTGTGTTTCCCAAGCACTCAGTGATGGGTGAATATGCACTTAGGGTGCCAAGCAAAACTGATCAGAAGAAAAATCCAAATACTAAGTACTCTTAACGTAAATGTCACAACGTGCAAAATCAAAACTGAAGATCCTTTCCTGATCCAGAATAGCACTCTATAATCTAAATATTAAAAGGAGAGATTAAGACATTCAAGATGACGTTTTAACAATCTTGTAGATTCATCAAGTACTTAGGCCAAAAAAATTCCCTCCTAAATAGCCAGGTTATATACACCATTTAGCAACCCTTGAAAAAGAAAAGGAAAAAAAAAAAAAAGCAACACTAATATTAAGAAATTCTTCTTTAAATGGTAGTATTAAAGAGGTCACTCTTCAAATTAAATATGGATCATGTTTGCCAGGAAGACATTTATTAGCCAAAGCCGTAACTAATTATAAGCTCTCTGTTGGTATAATAAGAATGAAAACTGTTTTCGCAGATCAATCACCAGTAATCATTATATATCTTACATTCTAAATATCTGAATGATGAAACATGGTTTTACCTGGCTAAAAGTATAAAGTGCACATGTATAATTTTCACACTTCCATACGAACACCTATGTAAAATTTAGGAGTCATTTCTCCCAAATCCATACCAAATATGTATCAAGAACAACCTATACGAGTTATTAGTATTGACGTCACAAGTACGAGAAATATTTCCCATTTTTCACTGGTGTGCAAAGATTCAAAAATTTCCGTACAAGAGATGACAATCTACTAAAGATACACCTCCTTTCACTTGAGAAGACAATTCTCTATGCAACATTCTCTAATGAGAATTGAAGCAAAACAGCATTTACTGAGCATCTACTACGAGCAAAGCAGACAATCTTCCCCGTACTGCAGAGTGAAAGGGGGATGGGAAACGGCCTTGTACCCGGTGATGAGTACAGGGCGAGACCCACTTCTCCAGCCTAAAAGACGAAAGACGGAACGCCAGGCTGAGAGAGACAGCACGCTAAAACTGGGATCTGGGCAAGACAAGAAGGGAGACAGCGGCAATTACCGATGTTTCTGTGCCCCTGTAACTGCTCCAGCGCCGCCCTCTCTTTGCGGAAACCATACTCGGCGGCCGAGGCCGCAGCCCCGGTGGTTCCTGGCGGTAGGAACTGCTTCAGCGCTCCTGGGGGCGAGCCGGGTGTGCCGCAGCAACGCACCCGATACACCGAGGCCGAGGAGCCGCTACCCAGGCGGCTCTGTACCTGCCACAGCCGCCCGAAGGCTTCCAGAAACCGCGGCGGCTCCGCGCCCCACGCGCAGCCGGATCCCGCCATCGGTGCGGACTGAGGGGGCTGACACGGAGCTGACTCGACGCCCGGGGCAGGCCGGCAGGGACTGCGGTCACATCCCCGCCAGCCGGACCAGCGGCTCCGCAGGGACGGGCCTGCAGCCGCCTCACCGACTGCCGGGACCTCAAGCCGCCATGACACCGGAAGCCGTCTCCTGGGGCGGGGTGGGGAGGGAGGTCCCAGAAGCCGGAAATAGGGGAAGAGCCAATCCTTCCGGCTGAAGGAGGCGGGCCTAGAGGGGGCAGGGCCTAGGGGTGACGAGATCGAAATTGGCTTGGGGGAGACGCCGGAGGTTGAGAGGTGGTCAAGTTTGGAGTCCTCACTGTTCCAGGCCCTACATAAACTGGTCTCACACATGTTGTGCGTGCCTGCATGCTCAGTCGCCTCGGACTCTTTGCGACCCCATGAACTGTAGCCCGTCAAGCTCCTCTGTCCATGGAATTTCCCAAACAAGAACACTGGAGTCTGTTGCTGTTTCCTCCTGCAGACGATCTTCCTCACCTAGGGATCGAACCCCTGTCTCTTGCATTACCAGGCTGGTTCTTTTACTGCGCCACCTGGGAAACCCCTCACCCACGGTTACCTGACACTAAAGTTGCTCTTTTTTCCTGTTGAGGCACCTCACCACTGGAAACCTAGGAAAATAAAGCCCTGCCTGTATTTCTCGTAGCCAGTGTCTCAGAGGGAACACCCCACTTATTAAAACTAAAGGCATGAGTTTACTACCACCTCCACACCCATGGTCACTTGTGGCTATAATTCTGGATGTCCAGGCCTCTGTGCCTCATAGTCTACTTGGCTTGTGGCTGTCTCATCAAAAAGCATGCAATCCCAGGCAGATCTTCAAATGACTGCACCTCTGGTTGAAAGCTTGACTGCAAACCCTTGAGAGACCCCCTAAGCTAGAACCACCTATCTAAGATAGTTTTGAATTTATTCCTGCAGAAATTATGGCAACAAATATGTATTATTATATGTTCCTAACTTTTGGAGTAATTTATTATGTAGTTAAAAAAAACACTAGAAATTAGAAGGGAATAAATATATGGTTAATATCTGCAAAATTTATGATTGTCACAAACCTGTTTTGTAGACTAGTTGTATACATCTATGTTCTCTCTAATCAGCAGTCAAAGAAGGCATGACTTACTATAAACATATCAATATAAATCATTGTGATTAAAATTTTTTCTTTTTAATTTTATAAATAATAAATGATGTTTGATATGGTTTTTATTTTTGTTATTATTAGTAGTGTACACCTTTTTCATATTTTAATCAGCCATTTTAATTTCCTCTTCTGTATGTTTTCTTGCAGAATCACCTTGTAGGTTTCCTTTTCCCCTGTACTTTCCTATTCCAATGTTCTTTCTGATTAGATCCTTTTTTTTTTTTTTATTAGATCCTCATCTTTCCACATGGCTGGTACCCACCAGGAAATACTAGCCACCCACTTGGAATTTCAGTCTCTTAACTGAAAGGAATTTACTGCCCCTGTCTTTCTTGTTCTTTCTGCTCTCCTGAACAATATCTCTTTGCAATGTGCTATGGATTGAACTTCTCGGTGACCCTAATTCATATTTTAAAACCCTGATCATCAATGTGATAGTATTTGGAGATGAGGACTTTGTGAGGTAGTTAGGTCATGAGGGTTCCACCTTAATGGTAGGATTAGTGCCCTTATAAGAAGAAATGCAGGAAAGCTTGCTTTTGATAGGGACAGAGTAAAGGGACAAAGTAGGTGATTAAATAGTGAATCTCACTAGGGGGTTGTAAGTAGAAAAAATATGGGAGACCCTTGTAAATTAAAGATTATCCAAGAAAACAGGTTTGCTCAGCCACAAAACCAAGCAGGCTTGCTTAGTCACAAAACCATGCTACAGAAGCATGAGACATGCCCCCAAGCAATAAAACAATGGTGGCATGGGACCCACATGCTGCCCAATGAGCTCAGTAAGTTAATGATCTGTAGGAGATGCTCTCTGCACACACAAAAAACACTAATTTGTGGACCTAGCTTGACCATGTCAGTCAGTTCAGTTCAGTCGCTCAGTTGTGTCCAACTCTTTTCGACCCCCTGAACCACAGCACGCCAGGCCTCCCTGTCCATTGCCAACTCCCGGAGTACACCCAAACCCATGTCCATCAAGTCGGTGATGCCATCCAACCATCTCATCCTCTGTCGTCCCCTTCTCCTCCTGCCCTCAATCTTTCCCAGCATCAGGGTCTTTTCAAATGAGTCAGCTCTCCGCATGAGGTGGCCAAAGTATTGGAGTTTCAGCTTCAGCATCAGTCCTTCCAATGAGGACTGATCTCCTTTAGGATGGACTGGTTGGATCTCCTTGCTGTCCAAGGGACTCTCAAGAGTCTTCTCCAACACCACAGTTCAAAAGCATCAATTCTTCGGCGCTCAGCTTTCTTTATAGTCAACTCTCACATCCGTACATGACCACTGGAAAAACCATAGCCTTGACCAGACGGACCAGAAAATTCCCCTGCCAAACCTGGAGGAGAAACTGTTGATAAAAGCATGACATCTACTCAAGAATGAACAAGAAGTTCTCCCTCACCCTGATTTTCCTTTCATTATAAAACTGTAGTGCAGTAAGTTCTTGGGACGAAGCATTTCTTGCCTGTCTGCCTGTAAGCCTCACAAGCATCCTGTTCTAATAAATCACTTCTTCAGTATCACTTTGCCTCTCACTGAATTCTTGCTGCATTGAGGCACAAATGGCTGTGTTATCAGAGCTCTTTGGAGCCCTGGAAATGACACCAAGTGGTTTCACCTTCTCCTTCTGCTGTCTGTTGTGTGAGGCCACAACAAGAAGTTGGCAGATTCTAAGCCAAGAAGAGAGTTTCATTAAGAACCGGACTATGCTGGTACCCTGATCTCAGACTTCCAGCCCCCAGAATCATGAGAATATAAATTGTTATTTAAGCCACCCAGTCTCTGGTAATTTGTTATAGCAGCTTGAGCTAAGCACAATGATTATCATAAACTTTGGGCCACCCGAGTAGTCCTGTAATAGAACCCATTTCTTTCGGTATTTCAAAAGACTTTGTTCTCATTGCCTGTTCTACACCTGAGGTAGGTGGACCATTTTGGTGGTCTGTCATGACATTTACCATCTTTTCAATATCCACATCCTCTTTAATGTCAGAAGTAGCTCTAGAAGGAGGCTGAGCCAGGGCCTTTGACTGGTGCTTTTCCTGTGGGTCTGGAGACCACACCCTGGCTTCAGAGTCAGACTTAATTTCAATCTACCATTTAACTGTCTATGTAACTCTAAGTAAACTAACCAAACTCTCTTAGGCACAAATTCTTTGGCTAATTTGAAGACAGGATGAAATATCTGCCTTGCTTTACCATCTGAGCCACCAGGGAAGTCTATTTGCCTTGCTATAATTAAATAAAATAACAAATGTAGATGATCTCATGGAGTACTTGACACACAGTAGGTGGGATCTCAGTAAGATTTGCTTATTTCTATAATTCTACACTTGGACTTAGAGTGACCACTAGAACCTTTCTCATCATGACTCCTCCTCGGGGGACTGCAAAGTTCCTACAGATGACTAATTGTGTTTCTTGGCACTACCTCTAAATATTTCCTCCAGGTATTCTGTCCCCTTGTGGTATGTAAAGGACTGAATCACACTTCTTTTCCCGTCAAGGTTACTGCCCTTCAGATGGAGGAGGATAATGTGGTGCAGGATTCATTCTGCAGACACTTTTTGGAAACTCGGTGTGAGCCAGCTATGACAGGGAATTCCGTCACCTCCAAAAGTTTGAAATCTTAGTGTCCTGGAGGCTACTGGTGACTCACGTGGTCTGGGAGAAAGTTAAACTTAGAGGGTGCATTGGTTCCCTCTATTGTTACAATGGAGAAATTGCAGCCTCTGAGGCCCTAGAGCTATGTCACAAAAATTGCAAAAATAGTCTCCCAAACTCAGAGTAAAACAGAGATACAGAGTTTTGGCTTTTGTTTTTTATTTCCGCCCCTCCCCCCCCAGGTTGTAAAACAGGCAGGCTGAGAGGGACAACTGATTCACCCACTGGCTCTGATCCCAGGAGCACTGTCCTTGGCCAAATGGCACAAGAGAGCTAGGCAGAGTCTCTGATGCAGGAACTGCAGCCCAAGGAGGGATGGAGTGACTTGGGGGGAAAACTAATCTGTGATCAAAAAGGAGAGATTGTTTTGAGAAAATATGGAAACTAAACTTTATAGAGGACTTATTGTGAGCTGTTATATCATGAGGGCTCTTTGATAAACAGTAGCTCTTCAAAAACTGTACAAAATTACTGCTTCCTATCTACAACACTATATCACCCTTTGCAGTTATCTTCTCAAAGGAAGCATGGCAAAACTTAACAGAGATGGTTTTTCCTTCAAGCGACTTTGGGATCAAAAACCCAAAAGAATAAATTGAAGGGATATAAAAGGAGAGAGAGAGTAACTCAGCTATGCCTATGGTTAGGTATGCCTTTTCCAACTCTCATTCTTGTCAGGATAAAACAAAGTACTATGCTTGAAAAGAGTTTTCAAAGCTATAAAACATGGTATTATCATTATTTTCCTTTAGAGATGAAGGCAGCAAAAGTGGAGAAGTCACAAATAGATCATGTAAGTCTCCAACCCACTTTTTTATGAAAAGTGGGTGCTTAATAATACAGGTGGGTCTAAATAACAGAAACACTTATTACTCAAGCATTAATGAAAATCAGTCTAGTCTTGGCCTTAAGACCAAGATAGAATATTCTAGAGAGAGGACTGTGAGCCCAAATCCAGAAAGGCAGAAAAGCCAGGTAGCTTGAAACAATTTATTCATTTTTTTCCTGACTTCAATAAATATTTATAAAGAACTACTACAATTTCTGGGCAAAGAACTCAGAGTCTGGTGAAGGAAACAGATAAGATTTAAGAAAAATAAATACGAATGATGAACTATGCTTAGAACATAAGAAAAAGCTCATTATTTAAGACTGGAGAAAGTTGAGATAATACTTGTGGGAAAGTGATCTAGTAAACTGAAAAACAAAGATGACCCCAAACTTTCCCATTAAGGTGGTGTGATATCATCATCCCAAGAGGGAAGGGGAAAGAGGTGGACATTGAAAGAGAAAATAACTTCAGTGAAATGTATTGAGAAGGAGGGTGGCACTAAGCTTCTCTAGATTCAAAAGTAGGTTTAAATGGAATGGTACGTAGTTGTCCTGCAGTGATCAGAGCAGGGCAGAAGTTCCAGGACCCCAGTAGAATCCAAATTCATGGATGCACAAGTGCCTTATATAAAATTCTATAGCCCAGAGGACCTTCCATATTGCAGATTCCCCATTCTTAGATTCAACCAAACCCAGAGAAGACTGAAAATCCTGAATATGAAACTGAATGTGGAGGGTAGAGTGTATTTTGAAATTAGATTTGAGACTGGATTTTTGATAATATTTAGGAGGCAGTTCTGCATTATATACACTGTTGAGGAAAAGACCAAAGTAAGAGGTGGGGGTATGCCTCAATGTCACTCTTGTCAACCGGCCCCAGCAACTAATTGTCTCGAAAAAAAATTTTGACCTGGGAATGCCAAGTCAATGCTTTACTAATATCTCAAGCTTAATATATTTAAAACTGTACCCCTGATCTTTCTTCCCAGTCAGCTTCCAAACCCTGGAGTTATCCTTTGATTTTTATCTTTCTCCCATCTTCAAAATACCCACGGAATTCTCCAGGCCAGAATCCTGGAGTGGGTAGCCATTTCCTTCCCCAGGGGATCCTCCCAACCCAGGGATCAAACCCAGGTCTCCCACTTTGCAGGTGGATTCTTTACCAACTGAGCTATCAAGGAGTTCCCTTCAAAATATACTCAACCACTTTTTTTTAAAGCCAACTTCTAATTACCAGCCTGCTCTAAGCTTCCATCACTTCTTGCCTAGATGATTGAAATAACCTCCTAACTGGTCTTTCTGCTTCCACTCTTGTCCTCCTACAGTCTCCTCTCAACACTCTCAGGCCATTCATGTTCCTATCTTCCTTTCTTCCCTTTCTCTCCCAGCTCCAACTCTTACAACAGCCGTCTTTGCAGACAGTGACATTTATATGATGCAGACTTCTTGTGGGAGTGTTGAACAGTGAAAAGAGAATCAGCTAAACCAAGGAAAATCAAAGGCCTTGATGATCCCGAAATTTCATGAACAGTTATATATAATTAAGAATTGTCTCTAGATTCAAAAGTACTGTGTTTATATTCTTGATCCTGAAGTAATAAAAATCATAACAGAGAGATATAAATCATCACTTGTCACTGTTTTACTTAGTATCACAAATTGCCTTAATTACTAATTTGCACTGAGCTGCATTATTATTGCTTCAAGTGCTAACAGTTTTTCCTCTAAAATCTTAAGACTTTACTTATGAATTATTATCCTGATTGTTACAGTTTGAGCAAATTTCATTAAACTTTTTGTTTCATGGGTTCATATCTGATATTAAGCCGCTGATCCTTGCTAAATTACCATGTCTATATATGGGTACTATATATTTTAATGTTATATCTTTTAATACAATTTTATATCATATTTATTCTTTTGGAAAGAAATGGATGCAGAGTGAAAGCAGTTTGAAGTTTCTTTCTTTCTTTTTTCCCCCCTTGGTTAATCTTGAACTGTATTATAACATGAAACACATTGATGAGATATTGGCAAAGAAACCTAATTGGTGTCTACTGGAAAAAGATAGATTCTATTCTATTAATATCTACACCCATCTCTTCCCTGATAGCTCAGTTGGTAAAGAATCCACCTGCAATGTAGGAGACCCCGGTTGGATTCCTGGGCCGGGAAGACCCGTTGGAGAAGGGATAGGCTACCAACTCATATTCTTGGGCTTGCCTTGTGGCTCAGCTGGTAAAGAATCCACCTGTAATGCAGGAGACCTGGGTTCAATCTTTGGGACCCCTGGGTTGGGACACGACTGAGCAACTTTCACTTCACGGCACACCTACCTCAATCCTAACAAGGAACAGCAACAATTCTTTGATGTGGTAAGGATGGGTGAAGAACAGGAGAACATTTTCCTTTTCCCCGAAGTGGATCTTGCGCCTTTCTTACTAAAGTGTTCAACCTCTCTCCACACAGTAGCCGGGCATGACGTTCAGCCCATTACATAGTGCATTAACAGAGCCTACCTTAGAAAGTCAGAAAGGAAAAAAACACTAAACTTTTCTAGTTGGAGGATGTGGGGTTGGAGGAAGGGTAGATTTAGCAAATTCTTAAAAATAAAAATCCATAAATTAGCAAATGAAATTTCCCAAGAAGATAGTGTGTCTAATATGTTTAGTATTCATCATCTAAAGTCTCTGTCCTGCAAGTATGTAGCAAACCTCAGCAGAATTCCCAGTTGGGTAATACCATTTATTTGTAGATGATGTATTAAGACATCCAGGGTGATGGTTGAAAGCATAAGCTTTGGAGTGGAATTGTCTTGCTCCTAACCCTGGATTCACTTCTTTGCCATCATGTGTGTGATCTCAGTCAAGTGACTTCTCCTGACTAAACTTTCCATTCTTCAACTGTAAAACATCATTTGGTTACTATGGAGACTAAAAGAAATACTGTGTTTAAAGTGGTTGCCAAAGAATAAGTACTCAATAGATGTTAGCTATTCTTCTCTGGATTTTGACCTATTTACCATGTGACCCCTCAGACTGCCTCGGAGAATCAGATTGAAGAACTCAAACTGTCTTACTGGTTGGGGACCTACAGATGGTGCTATGACCTCATCTGCTCTATTTTCTAGGGTAGTGGTAAGCATTGGTCAGGAACCCCTCAGCAAGATCCAGTGAGTAAGGATGCCAGCTGGAACAGCAGATGAAGTAGAAGGCAAGAAACTGAACTGACGCAGTGGAAAAATTCTTCTCTTTTATCTTTGAGCCCCATCTTGGACTGTTTTCTCTGAAATTTAGCCAATGTGTTTTATTGAATGAGTAGACTTGATACCTCCAAACCCCTCCCCTCCCCAAGTGATCATGAACCCAAGACATTACCCTTAAAACTATCTTCTTTTTAATGCTAGTGGTAAATAATCGGCCTATCAATGCAGAAGATGCAGGTTCAATCCCTGGGTCAGGAAGATCCCCTGGAGAAGGAAATGGCAACCCACTCCAGTATTCTTGCCTGGGAAATTCTATGGACAGAGGAGCCTACAAACTACAGTCCATGGGATTGCAAAGAGTTGGACACGACTGAGTGCACACACACACACACACACACACACACACACATACTATAATTTTAATTTGATACACTGGCCCTGTCAGAAAAGTATGTTCTCCAAAAAATTTTTCAAGACATGAAATCTTCATTAGTTGCCGCATGCGTGCATGCCAAGTCACTTCAATCATGCCCAACTCTTGGCAACCCTATGGACAGTAGCCTGCCAGGTCTCTCTGGCCATGAGATTCTCCAGGCAGGAATACTACTTGGTTGCCATAGCCACTTTTCACACCTTTTACCAAAAGCAAGAATTATTTTTAGTCTTCTGGTTGTTGTTACTACCCAGACTAGACAAAATTCAATGGCAGGGGCTTGCCTGGTGGCTCAGTGGTAAAGAATCTGCCTGCCAATACAGGAGATGCATGTTCCATCCCTGGTCAGGAAGATCCTTTTAAAAATTGGTAAAACTGATGATTCTGAAACAAACACTATTCAGTTAGGCAACTTTCTATAAGTTTTTACCTTTATATCAAAACAACTTAAACTTTTAGATATAGGGTTTTTGCACCTAAGATTTTCTGTATTAGTCTTCTGTATAAAGAGAAAACCTAAGGGAAGATATTTTCTGTGTGTGCATTAACTTTGCACATGTAGTATTGGAGACTAATGATACAATACACCTATACATAAATTAGGCAAAAGATCATGAATATCAAAAAGGGTATGAGAGAAATATGCTAGTGAATCAGCTATAATAAGAAGAAAATATAAAATGGGAGAGTCATGTGAGTTACAAGCTAGTCAGTTCAGGCTTCACAAGAAACCCCTTGGTGAAACTTTTGAACAGTAGTGCATTATAGAGCACTAATGTTCAATGTAGACTAGAATGATTCTTTTGGAACTCAGTGCTCCCTAGATTTTTTATTTCACACACAAAAAAATCTCAAGCCATCAGGTACTAAAA
Source organism: Odocoileus virginianus (assembly GCF_023699985.2). NCBI lineage: Eukaryota > Metazoa > Chordata > Mammalia > Artiodactyla > Cervidae > Odocoileus > Odocoileus virginianus. Next base: position 19,743,845 of record NC_069678.1, on the reverse strand, counting down.
ATATCATCTTATTACTTGAAAGATGACAGTGAAAATTTTAAGCTATTGTAGCTGTATCATTTACAACATCATATGGCTTTAAAAGCTTGAAAATGACATTCCCATAAAGCCATCAACTTAAACTGTTGATGAAAAGTACAATCTACTTAATATGGTTTTCACTGATCAGAATAGAAATATATTAAGAGGATGGGAAATGTATTCTGTTGAGGAACAATTACACTCAATATGTTCAGTTAGAAAGTTTATAAAGATATAATTATGTGATGATATATGCTTGGAAATATTCCCCATTCTCTGTTAACAGAAATAGAACGTCCTAAGTAGAACACTTGGGAGATGTCTTGGTTAGCAGGAAGATGCAATGTGCCAGTTATCAATTTATTGCCTTTGATACAAATCCATCTTTCTTTGGCCTGCTTTGGGACACTATGAACATTTCTGCATTGCCAGCTGTCTTTATTAAGAATATTGAGGGCACTTGGAGGGACTCTACCAGAGGAGGGGGCTTCTCTCCCTGCTTCTGGAGTCCTTTGTTTTCCACCTCCAGTGTGGCTGCAAGTGACACGAGAGAGGCCTGACAGAAGCACCTTACAGTGCTTTTTCCCTGTAGACTAAGCTGCAGGGATACTGACCAGGTTCTTGGCCTTCCCCAGTTCAGGTCAGTCACTCAGACATGTCCAACTCTTTGAGACCATGGACAGCAGCACATCAGGCTTCCCTGTCCATCACCAACTCCTGGAGCTTGCTCAAACTCATGTCCATCAAATCCGTTATGCCATCCAACCACCTTATGCTCTGTCGTCCCCTTCTCCTCCCACCTCCCTTCTTTCCTAGTATCAGGATCTTTTTCAATGAGTCAGTTCTTTGCACCAGGTGGCCAAAGTATTGGAGCTTCAACTTCAGTAGCAGTCCTTCCAATGAATATTCAGGACTGATCTCCTTTAGGATGGACTGGTTGAATCTCCTTGCAGTCCAAAGGACTCTCAAGAGTCTTCTCCAACACCACAGTTCAAAAGCATCAATTCTTCAGTGCTCAGCTTTCTTTATGGTCCAACTCTCACATCCATACAGGACTACTGGAAAAACAATAGCTTTGACTAGATGGACCTTTGTTGGCAAAATAATGTCTCTGCTTTTTAATATGCTGTCTAGGTTGGTCATAGCTTTTCTTCCAAGGAGCAAGCATCTTTTAATTTCATGGCTGCAGTTACCATCTGCAGCCCAAGAAAATAGTCTATCACTGTTTCCATTGTTTCCCCATCTATTTGCCATGAAGTGATGGGACCAGATGCCATGATCTTCGTTTTTTGAAAGTTGAGTTTCAAGCCAGTTTTTTTCACTTTCCTCTTTCACATTCAACAAGAGGCTCTTTAGTTCTTCTTCATTTTCTGCCCTAAGGGTGGTGTCATCTGCATATTTGAGGTTATTGATATTTCTCCCGGCAATCTTGATTCCAGCTTGTGCTTCATCCAGCCCAGCATTTTGAATGATGTACTCTGCATACAAGTTAAATAAGCAGGGTGACAATATACAGCCTTGATGTACTCCTTTCCCAATTTGGAACCAGTCCATTGTTCCATGTCAATAGAAATTGACTAGAGGCCAGACAAGAAATCCAGGCAAGGCTTTACTGGGATTCCTGCTGCAACAGAAGGAGAGTGAAACAGACAACATTTTCCCTTGCTTGCTCACTCCCCAGGGGGTGGCGGGGGCCAGCTTGTTCTTTATATGGGGTGAGGGTAAGGGTTTGTCCAGATGTGGACCCTGCTTTTACTCCCAGCCCCATAGTTTTGCTCTGGACTCTTCATAAGTGGATTTTCCAGTCTGTTTGCATCTTTTGCTCAGAATTTGTCCCAACTGTGCATGCACAGTTATCTTTAGTGCCATATGGTTTCTTTGTGTTTTGTGGCTGGAGGAGAACACTTCAGCACAGCACCGAAGGGTCCCAGCCCCCAGCCTGTCCCATGGCCACACTCTCTCCCCCAGGATCTGAACCTCAGCCTAGTGTGGTGGGCACGCTCTGCCAAGGTCTTTGCTTCCTCTTTGGACGTTCTTTCTCTCAGCCCTGGAGGTGGAAGCTGCTTCTTCTATTTCCTCTTCTTGTTCTCATTAGTGTCCTCTCTTAGCCCTTTCAGCTAACTGCCTTTTACCACAGAAATTCTTATGTTAAATTTTGCCTGCTCAAATTACTAGTGTGGTGTCTGACCCCTAGCTGGATCCGGATTAATAAATGAGATAAGAAGAGGAGGCCAATTGACTGCTGAGGCCAGCCTTTCTCAATCTACTTACCCTGGAAAAAAACCCGGAAATAATTTTCAGGTCCCAAGGAAGCCTTACTTAGAAATTATTAAATCTCTCGTTTATATTATCAGGAAGGTGTAGATAATAATGGTCAATGCTCTGTTTAGAAGAAAATGATGATTTTCTGCAGATTTACTTATTTTGACCCACCTACTACTGTATTTTCTTGTGTGGTTCTCCCTCCCTACAAAGGATCACAACTCTACCACAAATTGTTAGTGTAGATAGAGAAAACTTTCCTAATTTTCCAAAGTTTTCCCTCTGTTACCTTGACTTTTTTACCTTATCCAACGAGGCCTAAAAGTCTTCTAACAAATTCCTACTCTGTGAGATGCTAATGAGGTATACTACGTGTACTATTTCCTAGTTTTCTCCTATTTAAAAATTACTTTTTAGCTAGACTTTCTTGAAAAATTTTGGAATTAAGTTTAGCTTATCTTTTTTGAAATCAATCTTTCTTTTCACAATTTTTTAAAATTCATAAGGAAACAATGAATTTTTGTTGGATAACTGACTTAAACTGAATAAGACTTAATTTTTCCTAAGGTAGGCTTAGGTAATTTAGATTAAATAACAGCTATATATTTATTTTAATTAATGCTATCTACATGACATTTTATTAATACTTATTGAATAGTTAATTTATTTAAATCATAAGCCAAACAAGCTGAAAAAAAATCTAGTTAAGATACAAATTTATACAAGAATTAAAAAACATTTTCTTGATGTTTGCTGTGATCTGGCTCAAATATAAAAGCAGCAGTAACAAAATTAATATATATATGACTTTTTTTATTAAAGCATTATTTTTGAAACTACAAGTGCAGAAAAACTTTCTTTAAAAAAATTTTTTAAGTTGAAGTATAGTTGATTTAAAATGTTGTGTTAGTTTCAAGCATAAAATTTATTTCTGTAATGTGTAATCTGTGCTAGATTTTCTTTTTGCTACACAAATATTTAATTTTCAGTTGAACTTGGAGTGAATTTCATTTTCATTTCATTAAAATCCATTTAAATGGATTTCATTTAAATTTCATTTTAAAATGAAATAAGATCATTTTTTGATCTGTGGTGACCTAGATGGAAAGGAAATCTAAAAATGAGTGGATATATGTATACAAAAAAATGATTCAATTTGCTATGCAGCAGAAACTAACACAACACTGTAAAGCAACAATACTTCAATAAAAATTTATGTAAAGAATTAAATGAAATAAGATCATTTTTGTCTATCCTCTTGATGCTTGGTATACCAGAAAAAACATTCTTACCCATGTAAATAGTTGAATACTGCAGCAAAATGTTTATTGTTTTTCTTTCTTTTTTTTTAATCTGGCTGTGCCAGGTCTTAGTTGCGGCATGTGGAATCTTTAGTTGCAGCATGTGAACACTTAGTTGTGGCATGTGACATCTAGTTCCCTGACCAGGGATCAAAGCCAGGCCCCCTGCATCATGAGCTTGAAGTCTCAGCCACTGGACCACCAGGGAATTCCATTATTGTTTTTCTGTGAATGGCAAAATCCAAAACTTGTCTAGGGGCAAGACAGTACATCTCATCTTTGGTGTGTGATCAAATCGTAGATCATGAATTTCTCTCTTCTATCAAAGCCAAGCACAGAACATCCAGGAAAAAAAGTTTCCTCAGCCAGTCATCCATTTGGATTGGAAGTAGGAAAAAAAAAAAACTGTTCAGTTTTATTCTCTGTTATTTCCAGGCCATTTTCAGTGAAACTCAAAACTTGCTGGTTTCTTCTAATCCCAAGCAGCAGTGAAAAGTGAAATTTTGCTTTACAATGTGATTTTTTTCAAAGACTCAGTTTCCTTTTAAATAGAAGATCTTGTGTTTACAAATTTATATTTACAAATACAAATCTTGTCACTTAAGTTCAGATATTTTCTTCAGGGCCTTACAGAGACTTATTCAGCTTGTTCATGGGATAAAAAATGTCTGCTAAGAACACTGGTTTCTGTAGTTATTCTTCATCTTCAAAGTACCCAGCAAAAGCTGGCTTCCTATTTTCTTGAAAGCAGTCCTGCAATTCACCTTTCAGTTCAAACCCCCTGTTAAGAAGTCTTCCTTTGCCAGCCACCAGATATATGTGGGTAGCAGGACACTTGTGTTCTTTGTCCAGTTTTTTTTTCATAGACTTTTAAACATTTTTTAATGAATAGGTCTCTGTTTAATAAAGTTAAGCATTTTTTGTAGCATCACCATAAGTTTTTTAAAACATTTCCCAGGGTTTTCCAATAGCACCTCTCTTTGAAGAAGTCAGTCTGCTGTGATAATATCAGGATTTTTTTTTTTTTAAATAACTAAAGGTGAAACCTCTCATGGAACCAGCCATTAATGGGACACCATTAGTTGTACTTGCCTCCAGGATAACCATCTTTTCTAGAAACTAAGACACTCAACATTTCCTGGGTTTTTCTTGCTTTGCTCTACACTTTGCCACAGAAAAGGTTTCCTTAAATATTATCATCATTTAAAAATCTTGCAAATACTACAGAATATTTATTTCTGAGGTCTGTTAACTCATCAACCTGGGTAAAGAAATTCTGCTTCTTCAGTTTCTTATACAAAGCCTCTTCAGTATCATGTGACTTGTCATTGCTGTTGATTTGCTGTACTTTTGAGAGTGGAACATTCTCAGTGTCTCATATTACATGCAGTAAACTAAATAATGGCCCCCAAAGATATCCCTAGAAACTGTAAATGTTAACTCTGCTCTGGCTTCACATCACCTTCTTCTCTATGTCAGCTACCCTTCTCATCTCCCTCTTATAAGAACGTGTGACTGCATCACCATACAATATGAGATAATATCCTTACCTTAAAACCATCCGCCACATCTGCAAAGACCATTTTTCCAAATAAAGTAACATTCACAGGTTCTGGGGATCAGAAGTGGACTTGTCTATAGCAGTCAACATGAGCCCACCAAAATGGACTAGGAGAACTTCAAATACCAGTCCATGTGAAAGCCATTGATAATCGCCCTTTACTGTAAAAATGAACTTCTTTTATGTCTTTTATTTTACCAGTGCAGTGAAGTTATTCAGATGACTGTCATTTTCATCATTAACCTCAAGAGAACTTTCCACAAGCCTAGGTCTAAACTGTTTCTCTTTCATCTTATGACTCATCTTTGAAAATCATCACAAGTGATCATTGGTCATGTAAAACATAATTATTAATATAAAATGGAAAGGTATAAAAACACAACCAAATGAAAAGATTGCAAGGAATGTGAGGACTTTACAATACAATTTAAAGTTTACATACAACAAATAATCCATGTTCTGCAATGTTTACAATAATAGCAAAGCTACATGAACAGCTGTGTGTGACACACCAAACTTCCTTCTTTAGAATAAAAATTTCCCTGTGATTTTCCATTATACTAGGTAAGTTTACTCACCACTTTTAAGGCAGCTGGTGGCTTGGTGGCTTACAAGAGGAGGTTTGGGAAGGCAAATGGAAAAGAGAGGCTGATGTCATCAGCGTATAATCACCCCATCCATGCAGTACAGTCCTCAGCAGTTATCACATTGCAAACTGAGAATGAGCTAACTTAACGAGCATGGTCCTACTGTGTGTCACACAGTGAGGCTAAAAGGCCTCTGAATGAAATTGCTAGCAGGGCTGTTGGGTCACCATCCCTCACTGTAAGCTATAGCACTGAGCAGCACACAACATATAAAAACAGTAAGTTTTCATTCACAATTTCTTGCTGAACTCACATGTGAGATTTCCATGGAACCTGACTGTAAACTCTGATTTAGACTTTTGGTGACTACAAGAGTGAAGTAAGCCAAGAACATACGCTTTTTATTTTTCTTTCTTTAAAATACTTATGGGGGTGGTCTTAAGATGGTGGAGGAATAGGACGGGGAGACCACTTTCTCCCCCACAAATTCATCAAAAGAACATTTGAATGCTGAGCGAATTCCATGAAACAACTTCTGAACGCTGGCAGAGGACATCAGAAAGGCAGCCCATTGTCTTCGAAAGGAGGTAGGACAAAATATAAAAGATAAAAAGAGATAAAAGAGTTAGAGACAGAGACCCATCCCGGGAATGGGAGGAGAAGTTTCCAAACACCAAGAGACCCTCTCACTGGTGGGTCTGTGGGGAATTTTGGAATAACAGAGGGCAACATAACTGGGAGGGAAAATAGATAAGTAAAACCTACAGATTACGTGCCTAACCAGAGGAGAAGTAGCCCAGAGGCTTGCATCCACCACCAACAAGCGGGGACTGAGCAGGGAGGTGTGGGCTGCATTGCTTAGGGTAAGGACCAGGCCTGAATGCCCTGAGGGCAATCTGAGATAGCAACCGGAACTGTGGGATAGCCAGAGAGAGAAAAAAGAGAGAGAGAGAAAGAGAACTATCCCACAAAAAGCCCTAACCTAAGGCTTTTCTTAAACCTAACTGCCTGGCCCACTCACAGAACAAAGGACTGAGCGAATACCAGAGGAGAGCTAGCGGCTGCGGACCAGCCCATCCCCCGCTGGAGGCAGGGAGGCAGGCGGGCGGCAGGCAGAGCCAGAAGGCAAGGGACAACCTCGGCCCCAGAGACGGCATCCCCTACCAAACTGCGAGCAGGCTCCCAGTTGCTAACCAAGACTTCCTGGGATTCTGGATGGTTGACATCCGCCAGGAGGGTCGCAGCCAGAGATCAGCTCCCCGAAGAGACACACAGCACGCCTGGGACGTGGACAGCGGCTGGGACAGGGGAGGGGATAAGACGCGCCGCACCCTGGGGAGACTGCGCTGGCCAAGCACCTGGTCGCCTGAGCTGCTCGGACCTGGGAAGGGCACAAACCACAGGCCCAACCGAGTCTGTGCCCCTGTGGAGTACCCAAGAACCTGAACCGGAGCGGCTTAGACCTGGCAAGTGCACACAACCCAGGGCCTGCTTTAGACAGTTCCCGGCAGAGCAACCTGGAGCCTGAGCAGTGTAGACCGGGGAAGCACACACGCCGTGAGCGGGGGCAAACCCAGTGCGGCCCAGGCACTGCGAGCGCTCCCCACACATGACAGTGGTGTTTGCTCGCAGTGAGCCTCCCTCCCGGCAGCACGACTGAACAAGTGAGCCTAGATAAGTGACCACCTTCGCCCCCTTGTGTCAGGGCGGAAGTTAGACACTGAAGAGACCTGCAAACAGAAGCCAAAATAAACAGAGGAGACGGAACTGCCTTGGAAGTGACGGGTACAACAGATTAAAACCCTGTAGTTAGCACTGACTTCAATGGAAGGGGCTTATAGATTTGAGAAGTATAAGCTGAAACAAGGAACTATCTGAAACTGAACTGACCCCACACTGCCCGCAACAGCTCCAGAGAAATTCCTACATATATTTTTACTATTATTTTTTAAACTTAAAAAAATTTTTTTTATTTTTAAGTTCTCTATTACTCCTTTAATTTTCATTCTTATAACCTACTATTACCTTGCAAAAAAAAAAAGGCCCCTATTTAAAATAAACTTATTTGTTTTGATATTTAAAACAAACTTCATATATATTTTTTAAAATTTTTGTGTTTTTTTTTTAAATATTGTATTTTTGAGAGTCTAACCTCTATTCTAGATTTTTAATTTTTGCTTTTTGGTATTTGTTATCAAATTTGTACCTTTAAGAATCCAATCTTCAGTACCCATTTTTACTTAGGAGTGTGATTACTGGCTTGATTGCTCTCTCCCCTTTTGACTCTCCTTTTTGTCCCCCAGGCAACCTCTATCTCCTCCCTCCCCCTTCTCTTCTCTACCCAGCTCTCTGAATCTCTTTGTGTGTTCCGGGCATGGAGAACATGTAGGGAACTGATCACTGGCTAGATCTGTCTCTCTTCTTTTGATTCCCCCTCTTCTCCTCCTGGTCACCTCTAGCTCCTTCCTCCCTCTTCTCTTCTCCACATAACTCTGTGAACCTCTCTGGGTGTCCCTCACTGTGGAGAATCTTTTCACCATTAACCTAGATGTTTTATCATTGGTACTATATGGATGGAGAAGTCTTGAGGCTACCATAAAAATAAGACTGAAAACCAGAGGCAGGAGGCTTAAGTCCAAAACCTGAGAACATCAGAGAACTCCCGACTCCAGGGAACATTAATCAATACGAGCTCATCCAAAAGCCTCCATGCTGCTGCTGCTGCTAAGTCACTTCATTCATGTCGAACTCTGTGCAACCCCATAGATGGCAGCCCACCAGGCTCTGCTGTCCCTGGGATTCTCTAGGCAAGAACACTGGAGTGGGCTGCCATTTCCTTCTCCAATGCATGAAAGTGAAAAGTGAAAGTGAAGTCGCTCAGTTGTGTCCAACTCTTAGTGACCCCATGGACTGCAGCCTACCACGCTCCTCCGTCCATGGGATTTTCCAAGCAAGAGTACTGGAATGGTGTGCCATTGCCTTCTCCGTACCTACGCTGAAATCAAGCACCACCCAAGAGCCAATAAGTTCCAGAGCAAGACATACCATGCAAATTCTCCAGCAATGCAGGAACATAGCCCTGAGCTTCAATATACAGGCTGCCCAAAGTCACATCAAACCCATAGACATCTCAAAACTCACTACTGGACATTCATTACACTCCAGAGAGAAGAAATCCAGCTTCACCCACCAGAACCCTGATGCAAGCTTCCCCAACCAGGAAAACTTGACAAGCCACTTGTCCAACCCCACCCACAGGGAGGAACCTCCAAAATAAAGAGGAACCACAAACTGCCAGAATACAGAAAGGCCACCCCAAACACAGCAATCTAAACAAGATGAAAAGACAGAGAAATACTCTGCAGATAAAGGAACATGATAAATGCCCACCAAACCAAACCAAAGAGGAGGAGATAGGGAGTCTACCTGAAAAAGGATTTAGAGTAATGATAGTAAAAATGATTCAAAATCTTGAAAACAAAATGGAGTCACAGATAAATAGTCTTGAGACAAGGATTGAGAAGATGCAAGAAATGTTTAACAAGGACCTAGAGGAAACAAAAGAGTCAATCAATAATGAATAGTGCAATAAATGAGATAAAAAACACTCTGGAGGGAACTAACAGTAGAATAATGGAGGCAGAAGATAGGATAAGTGAGGGAGAAGATAGAATGGTAGGAATAAATGAAGCAGAGAGGAAAAAAGAATTAAAAGAAATGAGGACAACCTCAGAGACCTCTGGGACAATGTTAAACACCCCAACATTCGAATCATATGAGTCCCAGAAGAAGACAAAAAGAAAGGCCATGAGAAAATACTTGAGGAGATAATAGTTGAAAACTTCTCTAAAATGGGGAAGGAAATAGTCACCCAAGTACAAGAAACCCAGAGAGTTCCAAACAGAATAAACCCAAGGCGAAACACCCCAAGACACATATTAATCAAATTAACAAAGGTCGAACACAAAGAACAATATTAAAAACAGCAGGGGAGAAACAACAAATAACACACAAGGGGATTCCCATAAGGATAACAGCTGATCTTTCAATAGAAACTCTTCAGGCCAGAAGGGAATGGCAGGACATACTTAAAGTGATGAAAGAGAAAAAGCTACAACCCAGATTACTGTACCCAGCAAAGATCTCATTTAAATATGAAGGAGAAATCAAAAGCTTTACAGACAAACAAAAGCTGAGAGAATTCAGCACCACCAAACCAGCTCTTCAACAAATGCTAAAGGATCTTCTCTAGACAGAAAACACATAAACTCAAACCCAAAACAACAAAGTAAATGGCAATGGGATCATACTTATCAATAATTACCTTAAATGTAAATGGGTTGAATGCCCCAACCAAAAGACAAAGACTGCCTGAATGGATACAAAAACAAGACCCCTATATATGCTGTCTACAAGAGACCCACCTCAAAACAAGAGACACATACAGACTGAAAGTGAAGGGCTGAAAAAAAGATATTTTATGCAAATGGAGACCAAAAGAAAGCAGGAGTAGCAATACTCATATCAGATAAAATAGACTTTGAAACAAAGGCCTTGAAAAGAGACAAAGAAGGACACTGCATAATGATCAAAGGATCAATCCAAGAAGAACATATAACAATTATAAATATATACACCCAACATAGGAGCACCGCAATATGTAAGGCTAATGCTAACAAGTATGAAAGGGGGAATTAACAATAACACAATAATAGTGGGAGACTTTAATACCCCACTCACACCTATGGATAGATCAACTAAACAGAAAATTAACAAGGAAACACAAACTTTAAATGATACAATGGACCAGTTAGACTTAATTGATATCTATAGGACATTTTACCCAAAACAATGAATTTCACCTTTTTCTCAAGTGCACACGGAACCTTCTCCAGGATAGATCACATCCTGGACCACAAATCTAGCCTTGGTAAATTAAAAAAAAAAACTGAAATCATTCCAAGCATCTTTTTTGACCACAATGCAGTAAGATTAGATGTCAAATACAGGAGAAAAACTATTAAAAATTCCAACATATGGAGGCTAAACAACACGTTTCTGAATAACCAACAAATCACAGAAGATATCAAAAAAGAAATCAAAATATGCATAGAAATGAATGAAAATGAAAACACAACAACCCAAAACCTGTGGGACACTGTAAAAGCAGTGCTAAGGGGGAGGTTCATAGCAATACAGGCTTACCTCAAGAAACAAGAAAAAAGTCAAATAAATAACCTAACTCTACACCTAAAGCAACTAGAGAAGGAAGAAATGAAGAACCCTAGGGTGAGTGGAAGGAAAGAAATCTTAAAAATTAGGGCAGAAATAAATGCAAAAGAAACAAAAGAGGCCATAGCAAAAATCAACAAAGCTAAAAGCTGGTTCTTGGAGAAGATAAATAAAATTGACAAACCATTAGCCAGACTCATCAAGAAACAAAGAGAGAAGAACCAAATCAACAAAATTAAAAATGAAAATGGAGATATCACAGAAATGACAACACAGACAAACAGACAACACAGAAATACAAAAGATCGTAAGAGACTACTATCAGCAACTATATGCCAATAAAATGGACAACTTGGAAGAAATGAGCAAATTCTTAGAAAAGTACAAATTTCCAAAACTGAACCAGGAAGAAATAGAAGATCTTAACAGACCCATCACAGGCACGGAAATTGAAACTGTAACCAGAAATCTTCCAGCAAACAAAAGCCCAGGACCAGACAGCTTCACAGCTGAATTCTACCAAAAATTTAGAGAAGAGCTAACACCTATCCTACTCAAACTCTTCCAGAAAATTGCAGAGGAAGGTAAACTTCCAAACTCATTCTATGAGGTCACCATCACCCTAATACCAAAACCAGACAAAGATGACAAAAAAAAAGAAAACTACAGGCCAATATCACTGATGAACATAGATGCAAAAATCCTTAACAAAATTCTAGCAAACAGAATGCAACAACATATTAAAAAGATCATACATCATGACCAAGTGGGCTTTATCCCAGGGATGCAAGGATTCTTCAATGTTCACAAATCAATCAATGTAATACACCACATTAACAAATTGAAAGATGAAAACAATATGATTATCTCAATAGATGCAGAGAAAGCCTTTGACAAAATTCAACATCCATTTATGATAAAAAGCCCTCCAGAAAGCAGAAATAGAAGGAGCATACCTCAACATAATAAAAGCTATATATGACAAACCCACAGCAAACATTATCCTCAATGGTGAAAAATTGAAAGCATTTCCCCTAAAGTCAGGAACAAGACAAGGGTGCCCACTCTCACCACTACTATTCAACATAGTTTTGGAAGTTTTAGCCACAGCAATCAAAGAAGAAAAAGAAGTAAAAGGAATTCAGATTGGAAAAGAAGAAGTAAAATTCTCACTGTTTGCAGATGACATGATCCTCTACATGGGAAACCTTAAAGACTCCACCAGAAAATTACTAGAGCTAATCAATGAATGTAGTAAAGTTTCAGGATATAAAATTAATACACAGAAATCCCTTGCATTTCTGTACACTGAGAAAACAGAGAAATTAAGGAAACAATTCCATTCACCATTGCAATGAAAAGAATAAAATACTTAGGAATTAACCTACCTAAAGAAACAAAAGACCTATATATAGAAAGCTATAAAACATTGATGAAAGGAATCAAGAGGGCACAAATAAATGGAGAAATAGACTATGTCCATGGATTGGAAGAATCAGTATAGTGAAAATGAGTATACTACCCAAAACAATCTATAGAGTCAATGCAATCCCTATCAAGCTACTAACGGTATTCTTCACAGAACTAGAACAAATAATTTCACAATTTGTATGGAAATACAAAAAACCTCAAATTTGAGAAAGAAGATCAGAAATGGAGGAATCAACCTGCCTGACTTCAGGCTCTACTACAAAGCTACAGTATGGTACCAGTGCAAAGACAGAAACATAATCAATGGAATGAAATAGAAAGCCCAGCGATAAATCCACTCACCTATGGACACCTTATCTTTGACCAAGGAGGCAAGAATATACAGTGGAGAAAAGACAGTCTCTTTAACAAGTGGTGCTGGGAAAACTGGTCAACCACTTGTAAAAGAATGAAACTAGAACACATTCTAACACCATACACAAAAATAAACTCAAAATGGATTAAAGATCTAAATGTAAGACCAGAAGCTATAAAACTTCTAGAGGAGAACATAGGCAAAACACTCTCCAACATAAATCACAGCAGGATCCTCTATGACCCACCTCCCAGAGTAATGGAAATAAAAGCAAAAATAAACAAATGGGACCTAATTAAACTTAAAATCTTTTGCAAGAAAACTATAATCTAGGTGAAAAGACAGCCTCAGAAGGGAGAAAATAATAGTAAACGAAGGAACTGACAAAGAATTAATCCCAAAAAATATACAAGCAACACCTGGAGCCCAATTCCAGAAAAATAAACGACCCAATCAAAAAATGGGCCAAAGAACTAAACAGACATTTCTCCAAACAAACACATGATAAGATGCTCAACATCTCTCATTATCAGAGAAATGCAAATCAAAAGCACAATTAGGTACCATCTCATGCCAGTCAGAATGGCTGCTGTCCAAAAGTCTACAAACAATAAATGCTGGAGAGGGTGTGAAGAAAAGGGAACACTCTTACATTGTTGGTGGGAATGCAAACTAGTACAGCCACTATGGAGAACAGTGTGGAGATTCCTTAAAAAACTGGAAATAGAACTGCTACACGACCCAGCAATCACATTGCTGGGCATACACACCAAGGAAACCAGAATTGAAAGAGACACATGTACACAAAATGTTCATCACAGCACTGTTATAATAGCCAGGACATGGAAGTGACCTAGATGCCCATCAGCAGACGAATGGATAAGAAAGCTATGGTACATATACACAATGGAATATTACTCAGCCTTTAAAAAGAATATATTTGAATCAGTTCCAAAGAGGTGGATGAAACTGGAGCCTATCATTCAGAGTGAAGTAAGTCAGAAACATATATATGGAATTTAGAAAGATGATGATGATAACTCTATATGCGAGATAGCAAAAGAGACACAGATGTACAGAACAGTCTTTTGGATTCTGTGGAAGACAGTGAGTGTGGGATGATTTGAAAGAAGAGCATTGAAACATGCAAATTATCATATGTGAAACAGATCACCAGTCCAGGTTCGATGCATGAGACAGGGTGCCCAGGGCTGGTATGCTGGGATGACCCAGAGGGATGGGACAGGGAGGGAGTTGGGAGGGGGGTTCAGCATGGGGAGCACATGTACACCCATGGCTAATTCATGTCACTGTATGGCAAAAACCACTACACATTTGTAAAGTAATTAACCTCCAATTAAAATAAATTAATTAAAATAAATTAATTAAAATAAATAAATAAAATACATGTGTCAGGCATTGCTCTACACACCTTACATACATTAATTAGTTTAATCTTCAGATCCACCCTTGAGGTGCATACACTATTACTGTCTTAATTTTACAGATGAGGAAACTGAGGTCATTAAGAATCTAAGTAATTTGTCCAAGGTAATACAGCTAGCTGTGCTTCTACTAGGTCGCTACCACTTCTGTCCTTTATTGTGCCCATCTTTGGATGAAATGTTCCCTTGATATTTCCAATTTTCCTGAAGAGATCTCTATTCTTTCCCCTTCTATTGTTTTCCTTTTTTTTATGCATTGTTCACTGAAGAAGACCCTCTTGTCTCTCCTTGCTCTTCTTTAGAACTCTGCATTTAGTTGGGTATAACTTTCCCTTTCTCCCTTGCTTTTCACTCATCCCAAATCCCAAGAAGGGCAGTACTAAAGAGTGTTCTAACCATTGGACAGTTGCTCTCATCTCCCATACTGGTAAGGTCATGCTTAAAATCTTGCATGCTAGGCTTCAGTATCATGTGAACCAAGAACTTCCAGATGTCCAAGCTGGGTTGAGAAAAGGCGGAAGAACCAGAGATCAAATTGCAAACATTTGCTGGATCATAGAGAAAGCAAGGGAATCCCAGAAAAAAAATATCTACCTCTGTTTCACTGACTACGCTAACGCCTTTGACTTTGTGGATCATGACAAATTGTGGAACGCTCTTAAAGAGATGGGAATACCAGACCATCTTACCTGTCTCTTGAGAAACCTGTATGCAGGTCAAAAAGCAACAGTTAGAACCCTATATGGAACAACTGATTGGTTTAGGATTGAGAAAGGAAAATGACAGGATTGTCTATTGTGACCCTGTTTATTTAACTTATACGCTGAGCACATCATGAGAAATGCCAGGCTGGGTCAGTCACAGGTTGGAATCAAGATAGGCGGTAGAAAGATCGACAGCCTCAGACATGAGGACGATACCACTCTATTGGCAGAAAGTGAAGAGGAACTAAAGAATCTCTTGATGAGGGTGAAGGAGGAGAGAGAAAAAGCTGGCTTAAAACTCAACATTCAAAAAACTAAGATCAAGGCATATGGGCCCAATTACTTCATGGTAATTAGGAGGGGAAAAGGTGGAAGGAGTGACAGATTTCCTCTTCTTGAACTCTAAAATCAATGAGGATGGTGACTACAGCCATGAAATCAGAGGATGTTTGCTTCTGGGCCAAAAAGCTATGACAAATCTAGACAGTGTGTTGAAAAGCAGAGATATTGCTCTGCCAACAAAGGTCCGTATAGTCAAGGCTTTGGTCTTCTTCATGGTCATGTACAGCTGTGAGAGCTGGACCACAAGGAAGGTAGAGTGTCAAGGAATTGATGCCTTTGAACTGTGGTTCTGGAGAAGACTCCCAAGTCCCTTGGGCAGCAAGCAGCTCAAACCAGTCAATCTTAAAGAAAATCAACCCTGAATACTCATTGGAAAGACTGATCCTGAAGCTGAAGCTCCAGTATTTTGGTCAACTGATGTGAAGAGCCGACTCATTGGAAAAGTCCCTGATGCTGGGAAAGATCAAGGGTAGAAGGAAAAGAGGGCATCAGAGGATGAGATGGCTGGATGACATCATCATTGCAATGGACACAAACTTGAGCAAACTCTGGGAGAAGGTAAGGGACAGGAAGGCCTGGTGTGCTGCAGTCCATGTAGTTGCAAAGAGTCAGACATGACTGGGAAATTGAACAACAATACCGCTAGCTTACACTGGGCACTGGTAACCCTAATGATAAACCAATTTATCCCAATTTATGAATGACCAACCCTCTTAAGTCTTCCAGAGATGTTAAGATGATATTTTGGTATTTAAATTAAATGAAGAAACATTTTCAAGTGAAATTATAGATTAAAATATAGCATACATAGCAATGCATCCAAGTTGTGGGTATACGGCTAAATTTCACGAAGTGAAAACACCCAGGTAAGCAGCACTCAGATGAAGCAAATTTGACAGTCTGCTGATTTAACAGGCATTTATCTTCTTTTATTCCTTACACTTGGGACAGACTCTAGTTCACTCCAGTTTTTCAGCCTACGGGTCAGGGAGCCAAGGTAGAAGCCACTGGTCTTTATAGTAATGAAACCTACCCCATAGGTCTGTGGATGAAAGCACTTTGTAATCTGTGTGATCTTCAGAACCCTCTGTGTACCACAAAAGTTTAAGCACTTTCTAAAGTCTCAGCTCCAGGTTCTTCTCCACCGCAAAAGTTGCCGTCTTTGATGATGCCATCCTGCCAAGTTCTCCTCTCTTTAATCGTTTATAGGACTCGTGCTGATATTATTCCACTGATAGTCATTCTGTGTTTCTTTTTATATCTCTGCTCACATGAATTGTCAGGGAAGAAAATATTTCTTACAGCTGACAATAATAGATACTCAAGAAATTTTTGTGGGCTTGTCCGCTAAATATTCACCACTCACTTTGCTTTGGTATACTGAGAGTGAATGAGTGTTCAGATGGACTGAATGTTTGTGTCCTATCCCCAGATTCATATGTTGAAACTCTAATCCCCGGTATGATGGCATTATGAGGCAGACATTTTAAAGTAATTAAGATTAAATCCTGTCATAAGGATGGAGCCCTCACTGAGATTAGTGCCTTTACAAGAGTCACAAGAGCTAGCTTCCTATGTTCTGCTCTCCATCATGTGATGATACACCTAGAAGCTGCAGTTACAACCCAGAAGAGGACTCTCACCACATCCTGACTATGCTGCGCACTGATCTCAGACTTCCAGCCTCCACAACTGGCAGGAATAAATGTTTATTTTTATAAGCCATTCAGTTTATGGTATTTCATTACAGAAGTCTGAACTGACTAAGACAGATGTCAGGAAGGGCTGGGACACCAGATAGATGTTTGCATGAGTTTTATGGAATAAGATTATTAACTGGAATATTAACAATACCATTAACTGGAGTTATTAACAAGATTATTGAATGGAATAAAATTTCAGAATCCACTTGTGACTTCTGCCTGACATTTTCTATGTGCAGTGATTTATACTCTCAGAAGTTACCAAGCAGTAATGGGACTGAATGGGAGGTTGTTATTTTTAGGTATAATTGACATATTACATTAGTTTCAGATGTACAATGCAATGATTCAATGTTTGTGTATCATTGAGAAATGATCACCACCAATGTCTAGTTAACATTGTCAACACATGTAGTTACAAAAAAATGTTTTCACTCTCATATGAAGAAGAAGTAAAGAGTCTCTTGATGAAAGTGAAAGAGGAGAGTGAAAAAGTTGGCTTAAAGCTTAACATTCAGAAAACTAAGATCATGGCATCCAGTCCTATGACTTCTTGGCAAATAGATAGGGAAACAGTGTCAGACTTTATTTTTTAGGGCCCCCAAATCACTGCAGATGGTGACTGCAGCCATGAAATTAAAAGACGCTTACTCTTTGGAAGGAAAGTTATGACCAACCTAGATGGCATATTAAAAAACAGAGACCTTACTTTGTCAACAAAGGTGCGTCTGGTCAAGGCTATAGTTTTTTCAGTAGTCATGTATGGATGTGAGAGTTGGGCTGTGAAGAAAGTTGAGCACCGAAGAACTGATGCTCTTGAACTGTGGTGTTGGAGAAGACTCTTGAGAGTCCGTTGGACTGCAAGGAGATCCAACCAGTCCATCCTAAAGGAGATCAGTCCTGGGTATTCATTGGAAGGACTGATGTTGAAGCTGAAACTCCAATACTTTGGCCACCTCATGCAGAGAGCTGACTCATTTGGAAAAGACCCTGATGCTGGGAGGGATTGAAGGCAGGAGGAGAAGGGGATGACAGGGATGAGATGGTTGGATGGCATCACTGACTCAATGGACATGAGTTTGGGTGAACTCTGGGAGTTGGTGATGGACAGGGAAGCCTGATGTGCTGCAGTTCATGGGGTCACAAAGAGTCAGACATGACTGAGTGACTGAACTGAACTGAACTGATGAGGGAGATATATTTAATCTGAATATGTCTGTTTTGCCCTTGTTAAAATGTTAATACATTTAAAGGTGTCAACAATGAATATTATGTGGCAACTAGTCGTGTAAGCTGAAATACATAATAAAAATGGTTTATTATAATTTTATTATAATTAACAAGTTTGCCATTGGTATCTAGTCAAAACAAACTTTCCAGTGTTCAATCTAATGGTACTGCCATTCTTAACTGAACAGCCTTAGAGTTTGGCAAAGACTATGAACTTGCTAGATCAAAACAACTATGAAATTATTAATGGCTCCATTTATTCATGTATTTTTTCATACTCACTATGTGTAAGTCATTGTAATAGCTGTTGGGCAAAAGAAATAGACCAACATGTGGCGAGAACAAATAATCTTTCTAAAACCAGAAGAGTTCAAGAAAAGAATGTCTCACTTGCGAACATAAATGCAAATAAGATATTAGCAAAATTATACTGAATGAAAAAAAGCCTTAGAAAATTGTGTACTTATCTTATGATTCCATTCGTAGGAAATTGTTGAGCAGTCAAAACTAATCTATAGTGAAAAAGATCAGAATAGTGATTGTCTGGCAGGCATGGAAGCCAGGAATTAACTGAGATGCGGCATAAGTAAACTCACAGAGATGATGGTGAAGTTCTATACTTTGATACAAGTTTGGGTTTCAGAGGCATATGTGTATAGAATTGGGGTCAGTCAAAGATGCTGAAGCCATGCACTTCAAATATGCTGTAAAAACGTTAATGTGGTATAATGCAGAAAATGCGGGCTTCTTGGTGGCTCAGACGGTAAAAAATCTGCCTGCAAGGCAGAGACTTGAGTTCGATCCCTGGGTTAGGAAGAGCCCTTGGAGAAGGTAATGGTTACCAACTCCAGTATTCTTGCTTGGAAACCCCATGGGCAGGGGAATCCACAGGGTCACAAAGAGTCGGACATGACTGAGAAAGTAAGCCCACGCACACACAATGCCGGAAACGTCCTGGGAGCGGGTGAGAGTCCATTCATGCATTCAGCGAGCTTTTATTGACTAACTGCTCGGTACAATATGCTGCTAAGGATTTTTAAAAAGTAGTCCAGTGGAGTTCTTACCTTTGAGAAGTTGTTCTTAAACTAGAGGTTCTCAGCAGATGCCTTCAGGAGCTAAAAAAATATCATAGAACCAGGTTGAATATAAATACAGCAAAAATACAGTTATTTAAAATGGTTATTACAAAAGCAGAAGTTGGATTGCAACGTGTTAAATAGAGCTGAAGAAATGGAGGCAGTGGGTGTAGAATATATATGAACTGTTTGATGAAACATACTTTCTCAATCCAGAGAATTTTATAGATGACACGAACAGTTGCAAAATGTTTATTTTTAGCACTGCTCAAATGATACATTGTGTAAGTTTCTACTGAGTTTGGGTAATATGTGGTTTATTTTTGAGCTGTTTTCTGGGAACATAACTCCTTATAGTGAGTATCAAAAGTGCATTCTACCACTGCTTTCTGCAAACCCATGTCCTAGATGCTCTCAGGAAGACAACTGTAGAAAAGATGTCTGAAAAAAAGAGGTGTCTGGATAATCCTTTAGTTCATTCTTTATTCATTCCACATACATTTATGACATGCGCATGGAACAGACACTCTTCTAGGCACTCTGGAAATATCAGTGAACAAAATAAAGATCCCTGACTTTTTGTTCAGCTTACATTTTTACCGTACTCAGACAAAAACAGTAAACATAATAAATAAATTAGTAAACTACATTGTACACATGAAAGGTATAAGCGCAATGGTAAAAACAAAAAAGAAAAAGCAGAACAGGGAGAACCAAGAGTTCATAGAGGTGGTGTGCAGGAAGCTGCAGTTTTACAAAGAGCATAACAGGGTTGAGAAGACGCCATATGAACAATAACTTAGAGGAGGTGAGGGAATTATTCAGGTGAATGAGGAAGAAGTCCAGCAAAGAGAATAGCCAGTACAAAGGCTTTGGTTCAGAGGCACGCCTGGCACATTCAGGAGCGATTAGGAGGCCAGTGTGGCTGGAGCAGAGTGAGCAAGAGGCAGAGTGAGCAAGGAGACCCGAGTGGAGAGGTGCAGGAGAACACGTCACGCAGGACTCTGTGGCCCTGCAGGGTCCGTGATGTTTACTGTGAGTGAAAGGAAAGACCATTTGCCAAATGTTGAGCAACAGGAAGACAGGAATCTGACGAATCTTTTAAAAGAGCACTGCATATATGACCCAGCAATCCCACTGCTGGGCATACACACTGAGGAAACCAGATCTGAAAGAGACACGTGCACCCCAATGTTCATCGCAGCACTGTTTATAATAGCCAGGACATGGAAGCAACCTAGATGCCCATCCGCAGACGAATGGATGAGGAAGCTGTGGTACATATACACCATGGAATATTACTCAGCCATTAAAAAGAATTCATTTGAATCAGTTCTAATGAGATGGATGAAACTGGAGCCCATTATACAGAGTGAAGTAAGCCAGAAAGAAAAACACCATTACAGCATACTAACACATATACATGGAATTTAGAAAGATGGTAATGATAACCCTGTATGCAAAACAGACAAAGAGACACAGATGTACAGAACAGACTTTTGGACTCTGTGGGAGAAGGCGAGGGTGGGATGTTTTGAAAGAACAGCATGTATATTATCTATAGTGAAACAGATCACCAGCCCAGGCTGGATGCATGAGACAAGTGCTCGGGCCTGGTGCACTGGAAAGACCCAGAGGAATCGGGTAGAGAGGGAGGTGGGAGGGGGGATCAGGATGGGGAATACATGTAACTCCATGGCTGATTCATGTCAATGTATGACAAAACCCACTGAAATGTTGTGAAGTAATTAGCCTCCAACTAATAAAAATAAATGAAAAAAAAAAAAAAAAGAGCACTGCAATGAGTATATTGAGAACAGACTGAAAGGGGGCTAAACCAGAAGCAGAGAGATGGTAGGAGGCTATCCCAGTAATTCAATGATGTACCCAAATCCATCCTCCAGCCCTATACCAATGCCCATTAGAGACACTCAAAGGGTGGGTAAAGAAGCAGAGATATCATCACTGAAGGACCTGGTGAAAGAAATAAGCACAAATCTGTGGTGGGTCTTTACCACTAGCTCATATAAGTGGATTAGTTTACCTGGTGAGTAACCCCACTAAAGAAATAACTGCTCCTTGAAGTGATACACAGTACAGGTCTTATGCTTAAATGTGAAAATTCAAGATCTCAGGACCAGCAAGGCAGCATTGGGTAGCCTGGCTAGGACTAAGAAAGCTAAGCAAGAGGAGCCTATAAAGTGAGGGGAAACAGTGATACTGAGAGCAAGCTTCATTCATCCACAAGGTATTTATGAGTATCTCGTATGTCCTAGGAATTTGACTAGGCAGTAGAGAGAGAGAAACAGAGAAGACATAGACACTGCCTTCAAGAAGTTCACAGTCATGTTGAGGAGATGAAAAAGAAAACGAATAATTGCAAACCAATGAGCAATATTTACAGGATGAACTAGGTACAGTTACAGCCACAGAGGAGTCATTGGTCAAACTTGTCCAAAGAAATCAAGGAAGGCTCATATGGGAGAAGGTATTTAAGTTTGATTTGGAAGGCTATATTTGCCAGTTAATCAAAGGAGACTGGTATCCCAGGAACTGGAAAATGTAAGACATAAATATAGACATAGATGTAAATAAAAGTATATAAAAACAGGGTCATTTGAAAGACCCTGTTCTCTTGGGGATATGCAAGTAATTCCATATGACTGGATCTTATGTATGCAAAGAAAAGCGGAAGGAAAATAGTCCTGAGAGAAAAGCAGAGGCCAAAACTCAAAGGGTTTTGGCTATTCTAAGGAATTTGCATTATATCCATGTATTTGCTCTCTTGATTCTCTACTAAATATCAATTTTGTACCACCTTCTTCATGCACAATCCAAGTGACATGACTCCTGGCTCTAGGAGCATGTCATGATTACTCTGGGCTCCCCTGGTAGCCTGACAGTGCAGGATACACAGGAGCCGGGGGTTCAATCCCTGGGTCAGGAAGATCCCCAGGAGAAGGAAATGACAACCCATTCCAATATTCTTGCCTGGAAAATCCCAGGAACAGAGAAGCCTGGTAGGCTACAGTCCATGGTGTCTCAAAAGTGTCGAGCACAACTTTGCAACTAAAAACAACAACACGAACACTCTAAGCTATTTTTAATAACCCCATAGACCTTGACAGTAGTCGGTTCAGGATCTCTAAACCAATCTGTGGATGAACTCCCTTAACCAGAGAGACAGGTTCAGGAGTTGTACACATGATGACAATGATCTAATGAAATTTGAAAAGTTTGCTAGAAGCTTCTGGGTAAAGTTTTCTCCCTCCTAAGAAAGGAAGGAAGAAAGAGGCAGTTTATTCCTCTCTCCAGCATTGTAATAATGAGTACCAAAACTGCTGCGGTCCCCCTGAAACCTACCTGAAGAACAAAACTCACAGTGGGAAAGGCACACATCAGAGAACTACAGGGGAATAGTACCAGAGCCACCAGAATAAGTCAGCACTTAGGCCTGCTTTCCCTCCCAGCTTTGTGTTACATCAGCTAAGATTCCCTACTGAATTTCCTTATTGAATTAATTTGAGATAAGTTTTCTGTTATATGCAACATAAACCATCCTAACTCATACATCCCAGTAGGGAAATGAATATATATTTTTTTATTTCAGAAAGGTCAAGTTGGGGATTTGGAAGGGGTAAAACTAGAGGTAGGGTTTAGCAGAGAGATAACTGAGCCATTCAGAAAAGATGATGAGACTGTAAACTTAAGTTACATATATGGATGGGAAGAAATGGATACAAGACTATTCAGGTGGAAAGAACATGATTAATCACTGGATGCAGGGATAAATGAGGAGGAATTTTTAATAATCTCCAGCTTTGAGTAGACAAGCTGGAGAGTAGTAACATTTAGAAAGAGAATAAAATTTGTTGTTGCTGTTGTTCAGCCACTCAGTTGTGTCCGACTCTTTGCAAGCCCATAACTGCAGCATGCCAGGCTTCCCTGTCCTGCACTATCTTCTGGAACTTGCTCAGACTCAAATTCATTGAGCTGGTGATGCCATCCAACCATCTCATCCTCTGTCATCCCCCTTTCCTCCCGTCTTCAATCTTTCCCAGCATCAGGGTCTTTTCCAAAGAGTCAGCTCTTCGCATCAGATGGCCAAAGTATTGGAGCTTCAGTTTCAGCATCAGTCCCTTCAATGAATATTCAGGGTTGATTTCCTTTAGAGTTGACTGGTTTGATCTCCTTGCAGTCCAAGGGCATCTTAAGAGTTTTCCCCAACACCATACTTCAAAAGCACAAATCCTTCAGTGCTCAGCCTTCTTCATGGCCCAGCTCTCACATCCATACATACACATGACTACTGGAAAAACAGTAGCTTTGACTAGACAGACTTCTGTTGGCAAAGTAATGTCTCTGATTTTTAATACACTGTCTAGTTTGGTCACAGCTTTTCTTCCAAGGAGCAAGTGTCTTAATTTCATGGCTACAGTCACCATGCAGTGATTTTTGGAGTCCAAGAAAATAAAGTCTGTCACTGTTTCCATTGTATCCTCATCTATTTGCTATGAAGTGGTGGGACCAAATGCCATGACCTTTCTTTTCGGAATGGTGAGTTTTACTTCAGCTTTTTCACTCTCCTCTTTCACTTTCATCAAGAGGCTCTTTAGTTCCTCTTCAATTCCTGCCATAAGGGTGGTGTCATCTGCATATCTGAAGTTATTGATATTTTTCCTGGCAATCTTGATTCTCAATTTTCCCCTCTCTTTCCCCCACTATATCTGCAAATCCATTCTCTACATCTGTGCCTCTTTTCCTGCCCTGCAAATATGTTCATCAGTACCATTTTCCCTAGATTCCTAACATATGTGTTGTAATATTCATTAGAAGGACTGATGCTGAACCTGAAGCTGCAATATTTTGGCCACATGTTGGGAAGAGCTGACTCACTAGAAAAGACCCAGATGCTGGGAAAGATAAAGGGCAAAAGGAGAAGGGGGCAACAGAGGATAAGATGGTTGGATGGCATCACTGACTCAATGGATATAAGTTTGAGCAAACTCCAGGATATGGTGAAGGACAGATAAGCCTGACATGCTGCAGCCCATGGGGTCTCAAAAAGTTGGACATGACTTAGTGACTGAACAACAAAATAATAATAGTATCATCAGAATTGTTAATAACAGCAATAAACATTGAATGAGTTTAAGATTTCTTTGCAAGTCGTACATCCTGTAACAGCTGGACCCTTTGAGGCCTTCCCAGAATAGACTGCAACCCATTAGGGTCCTCTGTCTGCCTTTTTAAAAGGGTTAAAAAACTGTATAAAAACTTTAGTCAAAGATAAATTTAATCAGAGAGTTGAGGAAACACAGAAAGAAAGGAACACAGTCAAGCAAGATAATGTAATAATACTTTAGCCCTTAAATAAAGTCAAGGAGTTTTAGTTCTTCCTCAAGGACTGTAGAAAGTATTGAGTCATGTCCTTTGAGGTGTTTTGTAGACACTGAAATCCCCGCCAGGTGAAAGAAGTTAACTTTATGCTGCCCATGAGCACATAGACCCCGGACCAGCTGGAATCAGAAGGTTGATGATGCTGACTCCCTATCACCTCACCATCAACCAAAAGAATAGCTATGAGCTGATCATACCCTACTCGTTGAATACTAGAAGACTCCTCACTACTCTCTCCAGGGTGGTCACACAGTCTTGAGGGCATTAGTCTGCTGTGGCCCCAAAGCAATGAAGCTGTTCTTTTCTATGTCACCCCAAACCCCACGTCTCCACATGTCTATTTGGCACCAGTGAACAGAGGCAGCATTTCGGCACCAGTCCTTAGATATCTTACACACAATATACAATGAATATATGGGGCTGCTTTTCTGCAATCAAACCAGCCTTAGGTACAAGAGTACTTCTCATGGATCTGCCTTATTACCATGACCCTCTGTCCGAGGGAGACTGTGAGACCTTGCTTTTGGTGGATGGCAACTGTCTGTTAAATGGTGAGCCCTGTGCATCTGTGTCTCATGAGAAGTAGCATCATCTTCCACATATTTGGAACCTTATGTTAAACATAGGACTGATAACAAGTAGAAAAGAAATTGTGCTTCACTGTTCTTTACACGCATTCTACCACCTCTGCTTACACTATTTAAAATAGTAATATTATCTTAAATACTATTAGTATTACACATTTTTATTTAGCTTTTATTTAGATTTAATATTTATTTGTCTCTGTCTCTCTCTGGGTCTACTAAGGTAAGTATAAATAATCACTATTATTTAGATAAATAAGCAAGCCCAAAATTTCTCAGATGACTTGCTCTCAGTAAAATCCATCTGATATCAGGTCAAAATGCCAGAACTATCCTACCAAAGTGATTGCTTAAAGGCTAATGTAGAAAGCAATGCTGACTTAATGATAGTCTCCCAATAGACTATGGACCACTGAAACTTTTTCACCTTTTACCTACAATAGAAGTTAAAATCAAATGAGTCAATCATAAGAAGAAGATATGTTTCTCTGGGGATACAGAGATGAGACAGGTAGCCCTAAGGTGTTCTGGGCCTATTGGAGGAAAGTGAGTTGAACAAATACTGTAGACTTAAAATTTCCAACTCTTGCCCATCTTCCTGTGCCAACAATGAAACTTCTGGCCTTCTTGGACCAGTTCTTACCTGGGTCACCACATGGATACCAGATCATGCAATGAACTACCACCTTCACTGAGTCTCTACTTCTGCTGCTCCTGGGGTCCCAACTTGGCTCTGCATTGAAGCAATTTTATTATTTGAGACTTCCTTTCTAGTCTTTGTTTTTCTTCTGTAACCCAGTTCTTTCTCCTTTTTCTTACATATATTTCTACAGAAACTTCTGGGTCCCTTATTTCATAGTCCACAAATTTCCATATCTCTTTCATTTAATTGCAGGATGTTCACTTTATTAGTTATCCATTATTAGAATCAGGCTGGCTATCAACATTACTCTCATCCGCTTCTGGGGCATCCCATAACATATGGAGTGATTAAAGATCCTTCGGAAGTCTTATGAGGACCTGCCATAGTCTGATTTGTCTCTTCAGCCTCATTGCTATTCTTCTCTGCCTTGAAGTTAACACCCCAACAACCTTAAAATGCTGTGGTCTCTCATTTATATTCCTGGCTCCAGCTATGCTGTCTGGAATGCTCTTTCTCCCACCCCTATTTCTTCTTCTTCTACACAGGGTAACTCTTAATCATTCTTTAAGAATTAGCTAAAAATAGGACGGTAGTCTAGAGGCTAAGATTCAGTATTCCCAATGCAGGGGGACCCCAGTTTTATCCCTGGTCAGGGAACTAGATCCTACATGCTACAACTAAAGATCTTGCACGCAGAAACTAAGACTCAGCCCAGGGACTTCCCTGGTGGTTCAGTGACTAAAACTCCACGCTCCCAATGCAGAGGGCCTGGGTTTGAATCCTGTCTGGGGAGTTAAGGTCCCATGTGCCACCAGTAAGACCCGGCACAGCCAAAGATTTTTTAAAAAGACCCAGCTCAGCCAAATAAATACATAAATATTTTTTAAAAGAAAAGTTTATCAATTTTACCTTTAAAAGCCATTTTTAATAAAAAATGGAAGAATTTGCTAAAGATAATTAAAACAGCAGTTAACATTTATTAAGGGCTTGCTAAGTGCCTAAAATATGGATGTTTTCCTTTAAGCCTTTCAGCACTCAAATGTGGTAGGTTTTATTATTTTTATCATTTTCTAAATGAGACAAATAAGACTTTGAGAGCACCTGAACTGCTTTCTCCAGGAGGACCCCACCCACAAACAGGGATAAATGTTCCCAAATTATTATCCTATGCATATTCTTATCAATGCACTTAGCACATAGTATTACAAGGTTATTTGTACATGTTTTATTTGTTTTCACTGGGCCAATGAATTCCTTGAGAACAGAGATTGTTTCCTACTTATCTGAATTTGCAAACCTAGCAAGATGGCTGAATTGTTGAATATTTGCTGCATGAATATCTCACTTTATGAATGAATGAATGGGTGCCATCAAATGGCCTGTTCAACTATTATAAAAACATAGAGAAGGTAACACAAACTGCCTAGGAGCAGTGAAAAAAAAAAAGGACTCATGGAGGAGGTGTCCTCTCAAATGAACTTGAATGAAGAGTAGGAGATGTCAGACAAACAAGGGAATGAGAGAATAGCAATAGCTTCAGTTCACGCCTTGCACAAGACCTCAGATTTAAGGTGTCCCAATATGTCTGTGCAAGGCTGAGAAGTAGAATATGTATATTTAGAAACAGAAGATGACAATATAAAGGGAAAGGCCAGATTATAAAGGGCTTTGCATAAAGTACCTTGAATGATTATAAGCAGGGAAGAACCTGATTAAATTATTTCAATCATCTATTTAGACAGTGCTTGGAAAATGGTTTAAAAGGAATATGAAGCAACCTGTGAGAAGTTAATTGAAACCAATCAGGAAAAAGAAAAGGACATGAGCAAGGGCGATAGCAATGAAGAAAGTGAAGAAGGTGGAATGGATATAATTTATAGGCTGTATAGATATGAATATATGGATATGATGGGATGGATATGAATAATATAGGCTGAAGTGATTGAACTTAGTTACAGGCTAATTGTGGGAGGTGTGAGAGAAGTTTCAAATGACTCCAGTTTTTTACTTCAGAAATCAGAAATGAGAAAATAGCGGTGCTATAAGCCAGTAGTGGAGGAGGAGGAGGAGGAGGCGGGGGGGAGGAGAAGAAGGGCAGATTTTGGTGAGAGGAGGCACAGACAGAGAGGAGAGATAAAGAATTCTGTTTGGGATATATCAATTCTGTGATACTTATGTGATGTCCAGGTAGGTTACATGCATTATCTCATTTATTATTTGCAAAACCCATCTTCGGGAGGTAATATATCCCTATTTTGTGGGAAAAGGAATGGAACTTCTTATTAACTAATGTGTTCCCTCTCTTATCAATGTCCCTAATTCCAGTACTCACGGTGGTCCCCTTGGAACTGTGCTGTAACACCCCAGGCAGGGAACTTGCCCAAGCTGGGAAACTGAGGGCTTAGCAGCAGATCCTGATATGTGGAATCTTGCATTCTGCTTCCTACAGATGAGCTACCTTTTCTTCTTTGCAGGCTTCCTTAGTGGCTCAGTCGGTAAAGAATCTGCCTACAATACAGGAGACCCAGGTTTGATGCCTGGGTCAGGAAGATTCCCCTGGGGACAGGAATGGCAACCCACTCTAGTATTCTTCCTGGAAAATCCCAGGGACAGAGGAGCCTGGCAGTCTACAGTCCATGGGGTCTCAAAGAGTTGGAACACGATTGCGTGACTAACACCTTCAATTTCCTCTTTATGGGCTAGAATAGCAATATGCCAACTTCCAAGCTTTCACAGATCTAAATGAAGACATTATGGAGAAGGTCAGAAGTAATGGAAGGAAGTCACAGGAGAGAGTTGGCCTTTAGCATATAGCACCAACCAGAAAGTTATGTGGTAAGCATGGACAGGATATGTTTCCTGATCTCACAGCCTGATACAGCGTGCAGAAAACACCAATGTGCAAAACATGGTCTGTGCAGGTGATACTGTGAGGTTAGAAGTTGGAACTGGGTCTGGCTTTATAATCTGTAGAGTCACAACAGAATAGATATTTGGAGATGCATGGAATTCATCAGCTGGTATGAAGGGAAAGGAGGAAAGTAGCTTTCTGTAGGAAGGTTGCAGGTGAGAAGAACATAAACCATGCTCAGGACCTGCTCACTGAGGAAGATGGCAATTAAAGAAATCAGTTAAAAAAAAAAAGAAAAGGCCTTTAGAAAGTCTCTACAGTCTAAAAAGTCACAGTCTTTATATATTTTATAGCAGTTCATAGTAGAAAAATCAAGCAAAATACAAAGGCATAAAGAAGAAAGAAGAAACCTTACCATATACTAATGATCCTTATTAATATTTTGGCAAAATTCTTTCTAGACTTCTCTCTGTCACAAACATATGCAGATACACGTACACATAAGCACACACACACACATACAAAGCCACACACATATGTGCTTAGGTGGAATCTTCTGATTTTTCTGATCTACTACATTTTACAACTCAAAAGATATACCATGGACACATTTATACATCCATGAAAGCATGTATTTGTAATAATTTTATAATCACCCAGTGTTCCATTGAGTGTATGTATCAGTTCAATTCAGTTCAGTCACGCAGTTGTGTCCAATCTTTGTGACCCCATGGACTGCAGCACGCCAGGCTTCCCTGTCCATCACCAACTCCCAGAGCTTGCTCAAACTCATGTCCATTGAGTCAGTGATGCCATCCAACCATCTCATCCTCTGTCATCCCCTTTTCCTCCTTTCTTCAATGTTTCCCAGCATCAGGATTTTTTCAAATGAGTCACTTCTTCACCTCAGGTGGCCAAATTATTGGAGCTTCAGCATCAGCATCAGTCCTTCTAATGTATAATCAGGACTGATTTCCTATAGAATTGACTGGTTGGATCTCCTTGCAGTCCAAGGGACTCTTAAGAGTCTTCTCTAACACCACAGTTTAAAGGTATCAATTCTTCAGCACTCAGTTTTCTTTATAGTCCAACTCTCACATCCATACATGACTACTGGAAAAACCATAGTTTTGACTAGATGGAACTTTGTCAGCAAAGTAATGTCTCTGATTTTTAATATGTTGTCTAGGTTGGTCATAGTTTTTCTTGCAAAGAGCAAGAAAAGCTTCTTTAATTTCATGGCTGCAGTCACCATCTGCAGTGATTTTGGAGTCCAAGAAAATAAAGTCTGTCACTGTTTCCATTGATTCCCCATCTATTTGCCATGATGTGATGGGACTGGATGCCATGATCTTCATTTTTTGAATGTTGAGTTTTAAGCCAACTTTTTCACTCTCTTTTTCTTTCATTAAGAGGCTCTTTAGTTCTTCTTTGCTTTCTGCCATAAGGGTGGTGTCATCTGCATATCTGAGGTTATTGATATTTCTCTGGCAATCTTGATTCCAGCTTGTGATACATCCAGCCCATCATTTCACATGATGTACTCTGCATACAAGTTAAATAAGCAGGGTGACAACATTCAGCCTTGACGTACTCCTTTTCCTATTTGGAACCAGTCTGTTGTTCCATGTCAGGTTCTAAATGTTGCTTCTTGACCCGCATACAGATTTCTTAGGAAGCAGGTAAAGTGGTCTGATATTCCCATCTCTTTTAGAATTTTCCACAGTTTGTTGTGATCCATACAGCTAAAGGCAAAGGAGAAAAGCTATAAGCAAAGGAGGAAAGGAAAGATGTACCCATCTGAATGCAGAGTTCCAAAGAATAGCAAGGAGAAATAAGAAAGCCTTCATCAGTGATCAATGCAAAGAAATAGAGGAAAACAATAGAATGGGAAACACTAGAGATCTCTTCAAGAAAATTAGAAATACCAAGGAAAATTTCATGCAAAAATGGGCAAATAAAGGACAGAAACAGTTATGTACCTAACAAAAGCAGAGGAGATTAACAAGAGGTGGCAAGAATACACAGAAGAACTGTACAAAAAAGATCTTCATGACCCAGATAACCACAATGGTGTGATCACTAACCCAAAGCCAGACACCCTGGAGTGCAAAGTCAAGTGGGCCTTAGGAACCATCACTATGAACAAATCTAGTGGAAGTGATGGAATTCCCGTTGAGCTATTTCAAATCCTAAATGATGAAGCTGTGAAAGTGCTGCACTCAATATGCCAGCAAATTTGGAAAACTCAGCAGTGGCCACAGGGCTGTAAAAGGTCAGTTTTCATTCCAATCCCAAAGAAAGGCAATGCCAAAAAATGCTCAAACTATTGCACAATTGTACTCATCTCACACACTAGTGAAATAATGCTCAAAATTCTCCAAGCCAGGCTTCAACAGTATGTGAGTGTATGTGTATTGATTTACATAAAACTATAAATTTTTTCCAGCAATGTAACAATAAAAGTTTTCATACTTAACTTTTTTAAATCAATTAATTTATTTTAAGCTTTCTCTTGCAGTAAATTTATAGAAATAGTACTGTTTGGTCAAGCACTTGTACATCTAAAATTTTGATAGGCATTTACAAAATAATCCTGCTGCCCAAATATTGTACCAATTTACAACATGGAAAATTCTTCAAGTATTCTGTGTGACTTGGATTCCCCTGCTTGTGTCGTGTCATGGAAAAATGAAGGTGACACAAATAACATCACACCCTCACACACATTCAATTTTATTTCCTCCAGATGACCTTTAAAGTTTGTTTAAAACAAAAATTAAAACTCCACCGTGGAGGTTCAAGAAGGAGGGGATACATGTATAAAGGAAATTAACACAACATTGTAAAGGAATTACACACTAATTAAAAATAAATTTAAAAAAGAATATACGTGGAAAAAAACCCAAAAACCTCAAGCACGAATATCAGAACAGAATGTGAGCAGGTTTCTCCTGAGATGCTGGTCATCTGCAGCTGTCGCACAGGCACATCTCCTTCATTTACTCTATAGAAACAGGATGCTCTTCCACCACAAGTGTGGTTCAAATGTCAGGCCGACGGTGCCACCCACATACCAAAAGGATCTGAAAGGTTTATTACTCCTATGATGAGACTTTCCGGCTAGAGCAGGCAGTCTCCTAGAGCTGGTCTGAAAATGAATGGAGAAAGCAATGAAAAGTGTTAAAGTCAACCACAAAGAGAGATCAGACTTGAAAATTTTCTGGGCGAGCAAAACCAGTTTAGCTATGCAAGCAAAGCTTCACCTGGCTTATTTTGCAAGACAAATGAGGTTAACTTGACTTGGGTCATTTCCACTTATGCCTCCTGAGAATCACAAATGAAACTTAAACCAATCCCCAAAACTGATGTCAGATAACCACTAACCAATTCCCGTTCATTAAGTAATTCTAATTTTGTAACAAATCACTGTAAAGAATAAACACTCCCTGCTTTCACATTACATAAGCTACTTTATAGCAATATATTTTTGAGCCTCATTTCATGTTTTGGTTTGTAAATTGTCTTTTTGTGTGTGCACAACAAACCTTTACTAATTACCACTTAAGTGATTCGCTGGTTTTATTTATGTTTTTAATGAACTTTTGACAAAGGAGACTGGCTTAGGGCTTTCACGGGTACATTGGAGTGGGGCTGGTATGAGTGTGGGGCTCATGTGTTTTGAACTTCTTGTTTATGGCAAAGGAGGGAATACCCAACCTTTCTTAACAGCTTGATCAACTTACGGAGTTGTGGGGCAGAAGGGAAAAGGATGCGATGAGGCTTAAAAACCATCAGCAGTCAAACATCAAAATTGAAATGTGAGTTTCTTATTGCAATTACAAGGCCAAAACCCTATCCACAAGAGTTTAGCAGTTTCATGAAGAGCAGAAACGGAAGTCTATAGTCTTCTTTAAACCTCAACTGAAAATACCAAGCTGAAGATTGACAAATGGACTGTGTAAGATCTAAAGAAGTTGAAGCTCCAACACTTTGGACACTTGATTCGAAGAACTGTCTCACTAGAAAAGACCCTGATGCTGGGAAAGATTGAAGGCAGGAGGATAAGGGGACCACCTTCTCCGACAGGTGACATCACATGCTACCTGTTGGATGGCATCACCGACTTGATGGACATGAGTTTGAGCAAGGTTCGG
Organism: Odocoileus virginianus; assembly: GCF_023699985.2. Taxonomy (NCBI): domain Eukaryota; kingdom Metazoa; phylum Chordata; class Mammalia; order Artiodactyla; family Cervidae; genus Odocoileus; species Odocoileus virginianus. The sequence continues at coordinate 19,710,960 of NC_069678.1, read as the reverse complement.
CAGTTGATAATGGACAGGGAAGCCTGGCATGCTGCAGTTCATGGGGTTGCAAAGAGTCAGACACGATTGAGAGACTGAACTGAACTGAACTGAACTGAAGATCTAAAGAGTTCTCATTTCTGAAATGAGAATAAAATTCCCACTGGAGAATTTCAAAAGCCTAAGGTGTGCAAATATTAGAGAGGATTTCATCCGTCTTCTTATTCCTAGAACTGTCATCCACTGAGGTCCAGCCAACATGTATGCATTGAAGACCTATATCAAATAGAGGAAATCCTTTTCTATGGAGAGCCAAATACCTACCAAGAAAACATCAAGATCCACATTTATCAAGTCAACTCAATTTGTTTTACATTACAATAAGAAATTTAAAATGTTTCATTCATAGTTTTAATATTAAGCACAAGATATATAAATTTATAACTATTTTTAAACAAGAATACTACTAATAATATATAATGGATATAGGGGATGAATTGGCTAAAGACAATGTGGTATAGATCTTCCTTGACTTATGATATAATTATATCCTGATAAACTCATCATGAGTTGAAAATATTGTAAGTCAAAAACGCATTTAACACACCTAATCCATTGAGTGGGCTTCTCAGGTTGTGCTAGTGGTAAAGAATCCTTCTGCCAATGCAGGAGGTGTGGGTTTGATTCCTGGGTTGGGAAAATCCCCTGGAGTAGGAAATAGCAGTATTCTTGCCTGGAGAATCCCATGGACAGAGGAGCCTGGCAGGCTACAGTCCATGGAGTCACAAAGAGCCAGACACAACTGAAGCAACTTAGCACAGCCAGTATTCTTGCCTGGAAAATTCCATGGACAGAGGAGCCTAGCAGGCTACAGTTCATGGGGTGCCAAAGAGTCAAATATGGCTGAGCAATTGAGCACACACACGTGATCCACTGAACATCACAGTTTAGCTGAACCCACCTCAGATGTGCTCAGAACACTCACATTAGCCTACAGTTGGGCAAAAATAATTGAACACAAAGGCTGTTTTTAATAAAGTATTGAATATATCATGTAATGTACTGAATTCCATACTGAAAGTGTGAAACAGAATCATTGTATGGGTACAGGATGGTTGTAAGTGTATTGGCTGTTTCACTGTATCAGTGTGATTGTGGACCGACTGGGACCTGTGGCTGCCGCCACTGCCCAACATCAAGTGAGAGTATAGATGGCATATCGCTAGCTTAGGAAAAGATAAAAATTTGAAGTATGTTTTTTACTGAGTGTGTATTACTTTTGCACCACTGTAAAGTCAAAAAATCATTAATGAAACCATTGTACCCCAGGGACCATTCATTGCTATTGTTCAGTTGCTTAATCATGTCTGACTCTTTGTGACCCCACGGGTACCAGCATGCCAGCCTCCTTTGTCCTCTAGCACCTCGCAGAGTTTGCTCAAATTCATGTCCGCTGAGTCAGTGATGATTTCTAATCTTGTCATCCTCTGCCACCCCCTTCTCCTCCTGCCCTCAATATTTCCCAACAGGAGGGTCTTTTCCAGTATGTCACCTCTTCACATCAGGTGGCCAGAATACTGAAACTTCAGCTTCAGCAACAGCCCTTCTGTTTTATTTCCTTTAGGACTTCATATGAAGAGTTTCACCATTCATACCTGGAGAAAGAAATGGCAATCTATTCCAGTATTCTTGCTGGGGAAATCACAGCTCAGAGGAGCCTGGTAGGCTACAGTCTGTGGGGTTGCAAAGAGCTGGAGATGACTTAGCAAGTAAACAACAACAATATATATACATATTACTCAGCCACAGAAAAGAATGAAATCTTGCCATTTTTGACAACATAGATGAATTGAGGGTATTATGTTAAGTGAAATAACAGAGACAAAAACAAATATTGTACCGTTTCACTTACACGTGGAATCTTTCTTAAAAATTCAAGCTCATAGATAAAAAGAGCAAGTTGGTGGTTGCCAGAGGTGGGGAGTGAAGGGGGTGGAAGAAAAGACGGAAGGAAGACAAAAGGCTCAAACTTCCAATTGTAAAATAAAAGTCATAGAAATACAATGCACAGCTTGGTGACTATAATTAATAATATATATCATAATATCTGAAAATTGCTGAGAGAATAAATCTTGAAAGTTTACATTACAAGAAAAAATGTAACTCTGTATGGTGACAAATGTTAATGAGACATATTGTGGTGATAATTCCACAATATATACGAATATTGAACCATTATGTTGTACACCTAAAGCTAATATAATTGTATATGACAATCATACCTCAATTAAAATTTTTTCAAAAGGTAGAGCCTTCCAATGAAGTCTTTTGGGTTTGAAGTTTTCTTAGTGGGAATCACTTTCCTAGTTACATGTTTATTGAACTATAACATACAGAAAAGTATTCATATGATAAATTAAGAGATCAATAAACTATCAGAAAGTAAACCCATTAGTGTCACCACTACTAACATCAGGAATTAAAAATTACTTGCAGCTCTCAAGCACCATCTCTTGCCCTCTCCCAGGAGTGTACCAACATGCAGTCTCTCCAGAAAGGTACCAGATATTCTGACTTCTATCACCATAGGTTAGTTTTGCCTATATCAGAACTTTACACAAATGGGGTCATATAGCATATGTCTTTTTCCATCTGACTTGTTTTGGTGAACATTATATTTGCAGGAGTCATTCATGTTTTAGAGGCTAGCTGAAGTTCACGCAGTCATGAAATCAAAAGACATTTCTTCCTTGGAAGAAAAGTTGTGACAAATCTAGACAGCATATTAAAAAGCAGAGACATTACTTTGCTAACAAAAGTCCATCTAGTCAAAGCTATGGTTTTCCAGTAGTCAAGTATGAATGTCAGAGTTGGACCTTAAAGAAAGCCGAGCACCAAAGAATTGATGCTTTTGAACTGTGGTGTTGGAGAAGACTCTTGAGAGTCCCTTGGACTGCAAGGGGATCAAACCAGTCAATCCTAAAGGAAATCAGCCCTGACTATTCATTGGAAGGCCTGATGCTGAAGCTGAAGCTCCAATGCTTTGGCCACCCATTGGAAAGAACTGACTCATTAGAAAAGACCCTTATGCTGGGGAAGATTGAGGGCAGAAGGAAAAGGGGGTGACAGAGGATGAGATGGTTGGATGGCATCACTGACTTGATGGGCATGAGTTTGAGCAAGCTCCAGGAGCTGGTGATGGACGGGGACTCCTGGAGTGCTGCAGTCCATGGGGTTGCAAAGAGTCAGACACGACAGAGTGACTGAACTGAACTGAAGTTCCCTCATCTTCATTGCTATATGGTATCCTCTGTATGTGTACATAACACTTTATTAATATATTCTACTAGTTGTGAGCATTTGCTTTTTCAGCTTGGCTCTATTGTAAATAATACTTCTATCAATACCATGTACATTTATCCATCTATCTACCTACCTACCTATCTTTTTATTTATTTATTTGCACTTACATGGTCTCATTTATTTAAGGTATATACCTAGGAATAGAATATTACTGCTTCATAGAGTATATCTATATTTAAACTTTGTGTATGTGTGCTAAGTTACTTCAGTCATGTCCAACTCTTTGTGATCTGATGGACTGTAACCCACCAGGCTCCTCTGTCCATGGGATACTCCAGGCAAGAAAACTGGAGTGGGTTGCTATGCCCTTCTCCAGAGAATCTTCCCAACCCAGGGATCGAACCTGTGTCTCCTGCAGCTCCTGCATTGCAGGCATATTCTTAACCACCAAGAACTTTGATAGATAATAAAATACCATGTTCCAAAGAAGTTGCACCAATTTACCCTTCCATTTATAGTATATGTGTGTTCCCACTGTTCCACATCTCATTGGGCCACTGATGATGCCTAGTGTCATTAGCCTTTTTATTTGAACTGTTCCTCCTGGGTGTATCTTGGTACCTTAATTTAGTTTTAATTTTTATTTGCCTGATTCCTAGTGAAATTGAAACATTTACAAACTTTTAGTAGTTTGTTAGATATTTTTCAACTCTTTTGCTCATTTCTGTATTGAGTTATCTGTCATTTCTTTTTCATTTGTATAAATTCTTCATCTATCCTGGATAAGACCATTTTGTTATATGTTTTGCAAATATCCTCACCTATTCTGTGCTTTCTTTACTCTTTTAATGGTGTTTTGATGAGTGGAATTTCTAAATTTTAACTTAGTACATCTTATCATTTCTTTTAGGGTTATTTCTTTTAGGTTTGGTTTAAAACTTCTTTCCCTACCGCAAAGTTGTATAGAATACAGATATTCTTCTACAAATACAGTATCTTTTAGATTTGTTATTTTACATTTCACATGAGGGTCTACAATACACTTGGAATTTTGTGTGGTGTAGGTAGGGTACACACTTCATTATTTCCCATATAGGTGGATAGTCAACTGATCTAGCACTACTTGTGAAAAACTGGTATTTCTCTACAGCTCTGCAATACTTTGCCATATGTAAGTGTCTAAATACATCCAGTTGTGTTTCTGGAGCTTTTATTCTGTTCCATTATTCTGTTCGGCCTTTCCCCTGTTTCTGAATTGAAGTAGCTTTATAGATTTTGATATCTGGTAGAAATGGTTCTGACCCCTTTCCTCATCTTCAAGGGTGTCTTGAAAATCCCTTGGACTGCAAGGAGATCAAACCAGTCAATCCTAAAAAAATCAACCCTAAATATTCATTGGAAGGACTGATGCTGAAGCTGAAGCTCTAATACTTTGGCCACCTGATGCAATGAGCCAACTCATTAGAAAAGACTGTGATGCTGCGAAAGATTGAGGGTAGGAGAAGAAGGGGACGGCAGAGGATGAAAGGGTTATAGCATCACTGATTCAGTGGACATGAATTTGAGGAAACTCTGGGAAATGGTGGAAGACAGAAGAGCTTGGCATGCTGGTGTCCATGGAGTCACAAAGTTGGACATGACTTAGCAACTCAACAGCAACAGAGTGTCTTGGTGTAGCAATCCCTTTCATTTTTATATAAATTTCAGAAACATTTGTCATTTTCCACACTAAAAAAACATGCTGTGATAGTGTTTGGAATTGTGTGTATATACATTAATCTGGAATCACTTACATCTTTGCAACATTTCTTCTTCCACATTGTATACATATTCATTCATTCATTTGCATCTTCCCTTATATCTCCAAATTATGTTTTATGATTTGATTCTGGAAATCTAACACATCTTTTCCTAGATTTACTCCTAGGTCCTTGAAGTGTTTTGATATCATAAATGGCATCATGAATATTTTCACATTTACTTTTCTAAATGGTATTGTTATATTCAAACACAATTTTTTCATAGACTTTGCATATTGCACCTTTCTATGCTCACTGATTTTTAACAAATTATCTGTATATTCTTTGGACTTTATTGTCTAAACAATATTGTTTGTGAAAAAGGATGATGCTAATTTTTCCTTTTTTATTTTTCCCCTTTTTCCAATTATTATTTCTTCCATACATAGATTATTTACAATTCTATTTCTTGTTTCAAAATACTATAAGATTTTTTTAAATCTTCTGATAATTATTCATAGTCTACATACATTATCATAAGAGAATATTATGGAGCGAATATGTCAAAATATTTTGCCTTGTGGGTTTGTCTATTTCTCCTTATTGGTCTATCAATTTTATATTCTATAGCTTAAGTTATCTTACTAGGTGCATGCAAATTTTGCATGTGTGTGCTTGCTCAGTCATGTCTGACTCTTTGCAACCCCACGAACTGTGGCTGGCCTGCTAGGCTTCTCTTTCATAGAATTTTTCAGGTAAGAATACTGGACTGGGTTGCCATTTCCTCCTCCAGGGGATCTTCCTGATCCAGGGATCAAACATGCATCTCTTGTGTCTCCTACATTACAGGCAGATTCTTTACCACCTGCCCCATGTGGGAAGCCTGCTCGCAAATTTTAAATTGTTACGTTGTTGTTCAGTCGCTAAGTCATGTCTAACTCTTTGCGAACCCATGAAATACAGTACGCCAGGCTGCCCTGTCCTTCACTCTTCCAGAGTTTGCTCAGACTCATGCTCGTTGAGCTGATGATACCACCCAACCATCTCCCCCTCCGTTGCCCTCTTATGCTTTTGCTTTCAATCTTTCCCAGCATCTGAGTCTTCTTCCAATGAATCGGCTTTTCACATCAGGTGGCCAAAGTATTGGAACTTCAGCTTCAGCACTCATTGAATATTCCAATGAATATTCAGGGCTGATTTCCTTTAGGATGGACTGGTTGGATCTCCTTGCAGTTCAAGGGACTCTCAAGAGTCTTCTCCAGCACCACAGTTCAAAAGCATCAATTCTTCAGCGCTCAGCCTTCTTTATGGTCCAACTCTCACATTCATACATGACTACTGGAAAAATCATAGCTCTGACTACATAGACCTTTGTCAGCAAAGTGATGTCTCTGCTTTTTAGTATGCTGTCTAGGTTTGTCATAGCTTTTCTTCCAAGGAGCAAGCATCTTTTAATTTTATGGCTGCAGTCACTGTATGCAGTGACTTTGGAGCCCAAGAAAATAAAATCTGCTCTGTTTCTACTTTTTCCCTATTTGGGGAAATTGTTAAATATATAGCTATATTTTAAGATTATATTACTAGGTGCATGAAAGTTTTTTTTTTCCATTTATTTTTATTAGTTGGAGGCTAATTACTTTACAATATTGTAGTGGTTTTTGTCATACATTGACATGAATCAGCCATGGATTTACAAGTATTCCCCATCCCGATCCCCCCTCCCACTTCCCTCTCCACCTGTTTCCTCTGGGTCTTCCCAGTGCACCAGGCCCGAGTACTTGTCTCATGCATCCAGCCTGGGCTGGTGATCTGTTTCACCCTAGATAATATACATGTTTCGATGCTGTTCTCTCAAAACATCCCACCCTCGCCTTCTCCCACAGAGTCCAAAGTTCTGTTTTGTACATCTGTGACTCTTTTCCTGTTTTGCATATAGGGTTATCATTACTATCTTTCTAAATTCCATATATATGCATTAGTATATTGGTCTTTAGCTTTCTGGCTTACTTCGTTCTGTATAATGGGCTCCAGTTTCATCCTTCTCATTAGAACTGATTCAAATGAATTCTTTTTAGGTGCATGAAAGTTTTTAAATGTTATGTATTACTCATAATTATGTAATGTATTACAAATTATTATATAATGAACCCATTTCATTACAAGCTGAAACTCTTCATGAATACTTTTGTCATAAATTCTGTCTGTCTGACATTAATATTACTCCAATTTTCTTCTGGTTCATATTTACATACTATAATCTTTCTCTATGCTTTTATATTCAGAATTTTTCTGTTCATGTGTTTTATTTTTTGAAGGACTAAATGTATGTTTTATTTTCCTTTCAATTTTATTTTAAATTGGAGTGTAATTGCTTTATAGTACAGGAAGCTCAGCTTTGTTATCTGTGATGACTTGGGGGGAGGGAGATACGGAGAGGGAAGCTCAAGAGGGAGGGAACATAGGTATACATATAGCTGGTTCCTGAAATTTGTATGTTTTGTATGTTCCTTTAGTAAATATTAAGAAGTTAGGCTTTGTTTATTTTAATCCTATCCATCAATGTTTGTGTTTTACCTGGAGCACTTAGCTCATTTACATTATATATAATTACTGATATATTTGAGTTTATGTTTCACGTTATTCACCAACTTTGTAATTATTCTGCTCTTAATGAATTTTTTTTCTGATTTAGGGGGATTTGAAGAATATTTAGTAATTCATGTCACATCTTTTGATTTGCACTGTTCAAAATTATATTGTGCTGTTCTTAGTCACTCAGTCATGTCCAACTCTTTGAGACCTCATGGACTATAGCCTGCCAGTCTCCTCTGTCCATGGGGATTCTCCAAGCAAGAATACTGGAGTGGGTTGCCATGCTCTCCTGGAAGATCTCCAGGAGATCTTCCCAACCCATGGATCAAACCCAGGTCTCCCACATTACAGGCAGATTCTTTACCAGCTGAGCTACCAGGGAAGCTACCAGGGACACCTTTTGATTTGCACTGTTCAAAATCATATTAAATATAACCTATCACTACATTTGATATGCAACTCAACAATGTACTCTTTTATGAGGTTTTCTTGTCTCTTTTTATGTTGTGTTTTTGTTTGCTTGTTCATTTAATTTGCCTATACACAGGGAAGTATGACAAGACTCTGTTTGTGGGAAAGGCATAAGGGTGTCAAAGAGAGTTCTTGGGATGTTGGTTGATTGAAAAGTCACCCTGGAGAGTCAGAATGTCTAAACATATTTCTAAATTGCTCGTTGCGGGATGTGCAAGGTGAACCTCTCCTCCTCTACCTCTACTGCTGCGAATCTTCAGTAAATTCTACTTTGCTCACCAACCCTTTTATAAACATTTTTAAAATTACTTTTTATTTGGGGGCTTCCCTGGTGACTTGGTAAAGAATCCGCCTGCCAGAGCAGGAGACACAGATCTGGGGGGATCCTCTCCGCCGCAGGGCAGCTAAGCTGGCGCGCCGCAACTGTTGAGCCCGTGTGCTACAGCGGGGGGATCACAGCCGTGAGCCCATGCACCACAGCTGCTGAAGCCTGTGTGTCCCGGAGCCTGTGCTCCACAACAGAAGCCACCACAGTGAGAAGCCTGCACACAGCAACTAGCAAGTGGCCCGGCTCGCCGTCACTAGAGAAAAGCCCACACAGCTTCTGATGGCACAGGGAGCAGAGTGCTCCCTTCATAACTAGAGAAAGGCAGGAAGAGTCAGCCCAGCCAAAAATAAACAAATAATTAAAAATCAATTTTTCTTGGCGTACAGTTGCTTTACAATGTTGTGTTAGTTTCTATGTGCAGTAAAATGAGTCAGCCACACATGTACACATATCCACCCCCCCTTCTGAACTTCCTCACTGTTCAAGTCTCCATGGTGCATTAAGCAGAGCTCTCTGCTATCCAGTATGTTAACAGTCCTTCCTTACGAGTGCATGTTAATTTTGACAGGGAAAGGCATTAGAAAAAGTGGTGCAGTACTGCCCTCTGCTCCGGGAGTTGCTGATGGACAGGGAAATCTGGCTTGCTGCAGTCTATGAAATCGAAAAGAGTTGGACGACTGAGTGACTGAACTGAACTGAACTGACTGCTCTCTATGTCTACATGGCAGTGTTAGGAGAGGCATGAGGCACAGGAACTTGGAGGCAGAGGAGATCATGAAAAAGTGTGTCTCTAGGAATTTACGGGCTTCATGGCATCAAATCCCATCCCTTAATGGCAAATAGATGGGGAAAAAGTAGAAACAGTGACAGACTTTATTTAACAAAATAAGTAAATTGATTTGGGCTCCAAAATCACTGTGGACAGTGACTGCAGCCATGAAATTATGAGACACTTGCTCCAAGGAAGAAAAGCTATGACAAACCTAGACAGCATATTAAAAAGCAGAGACATCACTTTGTCAACAAAGGTCCATGTAGTCAGAGCTGTGGTTTTACCAGTAGTCATGTATGGATGTGAGAGTTGGACCATAAAGTAGGTTGAGCATCGAAGAATTGATGCTTTTGAATTGTGGTGCTGGAGAAGACTCTTAAGAGTCCCTTGGACAGCAGGGAGATCAAACCAGTCAACCCTAAAGGAAAGCACCCTGAATATTCATTGGAAGGGCTGATGCTGAAGTTGAAGCTCCAAAACTTGGGCCATCTCATGCGAAGACTCATTGGAAAAAACTCTTATGCTGGGAAAGATTGGGTCAGGAGGGGAAGGGGGGGAGGATGAGATGGTTGGATGACATCATTGACTCAATGGACATGAATTTGAGCAAACTCTGGGAGTTGGTGAGGGACAGGGAAGCCTGGCATGCTGCAGTCCATGGGGCTGCCAAGAGTGGGACACAACTGAGCGACTGAACAATAACAGGGATTTACAGAAACACTGAAGGAGTTTTCCCAGGGCATGGACCTGGGGAATTCAGGTAATTCTACCTAAATTTCAAGTGGTGGGGAGGGTTCACTGCAAGCTGTGTTATGTACCTCTGGAGTTCTCCCTACATTAGCCAATCAGTCAGCTGCATTGTCTCTGAAGTCCCCAAGAAAAACACTTTATATTTGGGAGAAACACCTTAGACCTCTGACATTAGTACGTTTGGGTGGACATTAATTAATTAAATTTATCAAGCCAGTGATTGTGTGAGCAGAAAATCTCTGAAGACTAACCATCCTGACCACTCACCACCTGAGATTAGTCAAATTGGTTTGCTGAGCCTCTGTAGAGAGACTGCCCTGCCCAGGGCTAGCCAATTCCTAGAACTACTAAACAGCTCAACCCACTTCACAAATGCAAAGAATAGCTAGTCCAGAGCCTATCCTCCTGGTGGTTTAGTTACTAAGCCGTGTCCGACTCTTGTGATCCCGTGGAATGTAGCCTGCCAGGCTCCTTTATCCATGAGATTCTCCAGGCAAAAATACTGGAATGGGTTGCCATTTCCTTCTCCAGGGAACCTTCCCGACCCAGGAATAGAATCCAGCCTCCTGCATTGCAGGCAGATGATTTACCAACTGAGCTATGAGGGAAGCCCAACCTCCTGACCAGCCTCCATTATCTCATACTCCCAGCCACCAGCTTGAATCACACAGGGCCAGATACCAGAAAACTAGGAACAGGCTCTATGTTCCAGAGCCCACTGAAATGGTTCAAACCAGCCAATTCTAGGCCTGCTGACCCTGCTTCGCCTATTCCTTCCCAGGGAAACTGCAATAGAGGTTACAGCTTCAGACCCCTTCCCTGGCCCCCCCTCCCCTACATGCTCTTGCAGCTGTGATCTGTGCCTTTCCATGAGCCCCCTTCTCTTGGGAACTGTGAGAAATAAGGTGGTGGTTTTTTTCCTGGCAATAGTCTCCTGATCCTCAAGCTTGCTATGAATTCACTTTATTTTAAAACAGCACCATACCTAGATGGCGCTTCCTGGTAGTTCAGCTGGTAAAGAATCCGCCTGCAATACAGGGGACCTGGGTTCGATTCTGGCATCAGAAGTTCCCCTGGAGAAGGGATGGGCTACCCACTCCAGTATTCTTGGGCTTTCCTGGTGGCTCAGATGGTGAAGAATCCACCTGCCATGCAGGAGACCTGGGTTTGATCCCTGGGTTGGGAATATCCTCTAGAGGAGGGCATGGCAATCCATTCCGGTATTCTGGCCTAGAGAATCCCCATGAACAGGGTAGCCTGGTGGGTCAGGCATGGCTGAATGACTAAGCACATGTTTGGATGTGCCAAATTCCTAAGATGTCCAGGATTATAAGGGGTGGGAGCACTTTTCACAGGAGAATGCACATTACTGGGAAATAAGTACCTGTGATACTGAATGGTTTGCCTTGGAAATAAACAGAGATCATTCTGTCATTTTTTAAATTGCACCCAAGCACTGCATTGTGGATGCTTTTGTTGACTAAGAGGGCTATTCCATTTCTTCTAAGGGATTTTTTATTGTTGATAGATTATATTCTATGCAGCTAAAGATGGAGAAGCTCTATACAGAGCGCAAAAACCAGACTGGGAGCTGACTGTGGCTCAGATAATGAACTTCTTATTGTAAAATTCAGGTTTAAATTGAAAAAAGTAGGGAAACCAGTAGTACATTCAGGTATGACTTAAATCAAATCCCTTATGATTATACAGTGGAAGTGACAAATAGATTGAAGGCATTAGATCTGATAGAGTACCTGAAGAACCATGGACAGAAGTTCGTAACATTGTACAGGAGGCAGTGATCAAAACCATCCCCAAGAAAAAGAAATGCAAAAGAGCAAAATGGTTGTCTGAGGAGGCCTTACAGATAGCTGAGAAATGAAGAGAAGCTAAAGGCAGAGGAGAAAAGGAAAGATAAGCCCTTTTCAATGCAGAGTTCCAAAGAATGGCAAGGAGATAGACTTCCTCAGTGATCAATGGAAAGAAATAGAGGGAAATAATAAAGTGGGAAATACTAGAGATCTCTTCAAGAAAATGAGAGATACCAAAGGAGAATTTCACACAAAGATGGGCACAATAAAGGATAGAAATGGTACAGACCTAACAGAAGCAGAAGATATTAAGAAGAGGTGGCAAGAATACACAGAAGAGCTATGCAAAAAAGATCTTAATGACCCAGATAATCACAATGGTGTGATCAGTCACCTACAGCCAGATATCCTGGAGTACAAAGTCAAGTGGGGCTTAGGAAGCATCTCTAGGAACAAAGTAGTGGAAGTGATGAAATTCCAGCTGAGCTATTTAAAATCCTAAAAGATGATGCTGTGAAAGTGCTGCACTCAATATGCCAGCAAATTTGGAAAACTCAGCAGTGGCCACAGGACTGGAAAAGTTCAGTTTTCATTCCAATCTCAAAGAAGGACAATGTTTTGAACAAAGAATGTTCAAACTACTACACAGTTGCACTCATCTCACATGATAGCAAAGTAATGCTAAAAATTCCCCAAGCAAGGCTTCAACAGTACAGGAACCAAGGACTTCCAGATGTTCAAGCTAGATTTAGAAAAGGCAGAGGAACTAAAGATCAAATTGCCACCATCCATTAGATTATCAAAAAAGCAAGAGAGCTCCAAAAAAAAAAAAAAAAAATCTACTTCTGCTTTATTGATTATGCCAAAGCCTTTGACTGTGTGAATCACAACAAATTGTGGAAAATTCTTCAAGAGATGGAAATACCAGACCACCTTACCTGCCTCCTGAGAAATCTGTATGTAGGTCAAGAAGCAACAGTTAGAACTGGACATGGAACAATATACTGGTTCCAAATTGGGAAAGGAGTATATCAAGGCTGTATATTGTCACTCTGCTTATTTAACTTATATGCAGAGTACATCATGCAAAATTGCCAGGCTGGAGGAAGCACAAGCCAAAACCAAGATTACTGGGAGAAATGTCAATAACCTCAGATATGCAGATGACACCACCCTTAAGGCAGAAAGCAGAGAGGAACTGAAGAGACTCTTGATGAAAGTGAAAGAGGAGAGTAAAAAAAGCTGGCTTAAAACAACATTCAGAAAACAAAGATCATGGCATTCTATCCTATCACTTCATGGCAAATAGATGGGGAAACAGTGACAGACTTGTTTTCTTGGGCTCCAAATTCACCACAGATGGTGATTGAAGCCATGAAATTAAAAGACATTTACTCCTTGGAAGAAAAGCTATGACCAACCTAGACAGTGTTTTAAAAAGCAGAGACATCACTTTACCAACAAAGGTCCATCTAGTCAAAGCTATGGTTTTTCCAGTAGTCATGTATGGATGTGAGAGTTGGACTATAAAGAAAGCTGAGCGCTGAAAAGTTGATGATTTTGAACTGTGGTGTTGGAGAAGACTCTTGAGAGTTCCTTGGACTGCAAGGAGATCCAACCAGTCAATCCTAAAGGAAATCAGTCCTGAATATTCATTGGAAGGACTGATGCTAAAGCTGAAGCTCCAATACTTTGGCTGCCCAATGAGAAGTATTGACTCATTAGAAAAGACCTTGATGCTGGGAAAGATTGAGGCAGGGGGAGAAGGAGATGATAGAGGACAAGATGGTTGGATGGCATGATCAACTCAATGGACATGAGTTTGAGCAAGCTCTAGGAATTGGTGACCGACAGGGAAGCCTGGCATGCTGCAATCCATGGGGTTGCAAAAAATTGGATATGACTGAGCAACTGAACTGAACTGAGGCAGTCATATACTAAATGAAGGATTGACAAACTGGAGCCGGAGTCCCAAATCTTTCTATTGCCTCTTTTTGGAAATAATACTACGTAGGATGGCTTAGTTCCTCAAAAAGCCTTGGAGAAAATGAGGAGATATTGGTCAAAGAGTAGAAACTTCCAGTTATATGATTAATACATTTTGGGAATCTGAAGTACAGTATGGTGATTACAAGGAATAATACTAACTACATGAAAGTTGCCACAAGAGTAGATCTTAAATGTTCTCACAACAATAAAGAAATAGTAAGCATGTGACAAGATGCCCATGTTAGCTAATGCTATGGTAGTAATCACTTGCAAATAAGAAATTAAATGATTATACCTCAAATTTATACAATGTTACATGTCAATTGTATGTCAACAAAGCTAGGAAAAGGAGTCTTAGAAATTATAGTTAGGATGAATTCTGATCCTCAGATAACAGAAACAGTCTTTTCCAAGAATATCAGTTGATCTAAGTAGGAAAGGCTCAGCAGAAAAGATTTTTCTTGTCAACACCAGGGTAGCTAAGTGTCCTGGGTTGGATAGACCTTTTTTGGTTTTTCTTTATAAGTAACATTACTGATGCCCCAAAGGATGGAAACCTCAAAGGACCTGAGGTTTTTCAAATCGAAGCCTAATATGTTCTTTTCTTCCAGTTGGAGAAACATCCCTACACTCACTGTGCATATCCAGATCTCCCTCCCGTGTGCACCGGCCCCTTCCCCAAGAGGCTCGATGCTAGAAGATGTTAAAAATAGCCTTTGTTCACCAGTGGCTAGGCGCCTTAGCCAGGCGATAGTCCCCCCAGACCACCCTCCCCCACAGTGCCCAGGGCTTCCTATTCCCATCACTGTCTTACATTTCTCATGTCATTTGATCCATGGATGTCCTACCTTCTCGATTGTTCCACTACCTCTGGATATACTTGGATTCATTCAGCATCTGTACACTCCTTTGAGCACCTGTTCTGAGCTGAGCACATCATACTCAAAGGTGGCTTCAACAGGAGATGGGATTCCCTTTCAGCCAAAAGCATCCCTGGAAGGGAAGCCATGAGCCAGAGAAGCTGAAAACTGGTGACTTAGGGTGAACTACAAGGATGGCTGCAACCAGTTCTTAGGCGCTTGTGTTCAGCATTGAGCTTGAGCCACAAACATTGTTGATTCCACTGTGTATTTCAGACATAGTTTAACCCACTTCCGTGAGTCATACTTGGGCCACTTATAGGCTGAAAAGTCTTGGTCACTTCATCACCCCACCTCTCTCATTTCCTGAATCTTGTGAAACTATCTGAGTCCCACAGAGTAACTTTATTTCACTCCTACAAGCCAGAGCAGGAAGAGGTATTTCCACACGTCCCATTTAGGCCAGCTGCCTCCAATTCTCTCCTCAGATTCGTCCCTTGACTTGGGGTACTGGAGGGCTCCCCATGGATCTGCCTTATTACCATGGCCCTCTGTCCAAGCGAGACTGTGAGACCCTGCTGCTCAAGGAAGGAGTGGATGGCAACTATCTCTTAAGAGACAGCGAGTCTGTGCCTGGAGTCCTGTGCCTCTGTGTCTCGTGAGTAGCCTGACCTTCCACGCATATGTTAAGTGTAGGACTGATATCCAGGTGGGAAAGAAACTGTGCCTCACTGACTTCGCAGCCCAAATGAGCAGAATGAGAAATAGCTAGACACTGCTACGAGGGAATGGAAGGAACAAGTCTGTCTAAGCTCCTCCACCTTTCCTTCTCTCCATGAGCAGATCTGTGGAGCAGCAGAAGTGGGGCTGGTGGTGAGGATAAGGCTTCAGGAAGCATAGGAAGGGAGCAGAGAGACAGAGAAGGCAGCCATGTGAGAAAGCTCCTCTCCTACAGAGGCTGATTTATTTAGTACGGGAAACACGACACTTTAACCTGAGAGGCCAAGTTTTTACATGGCTGGCTCTGCTTGTGATTTTTCAGATACTAATAACATTTCAAACTTTATTACATTTGTAAAAGGCTTCAATGGACATTATCTCCTTTCATCCTGCTTGTAGTCTGTCAAGGCTACCATTTTGTAGATGCAGAAACAGACCCTGGGATGTCTAAAACAACTTGATTGTGTTGTAACACATCGGGTGTTTCCAAAGAAGCTGAGTTCCATATGAAAGTTTACGCCAGAGCATCAGAGCTACACTACTGAAGGAAGCTGCTTAGCCCAGTTTAGAAACCAACCTTAAACAGATATCAGGGGAAATCTACTATCTTTAAAGGACTCTTCTGTTTGTGGAGAACACTGAACTTTTTCTTTACCTGTTACAAGAATCAAAACCCAAGTGTCTCCAAGGATAAGCTTCATGCTTCTTAGAACTGGGAGCTACAAGGCCAAAAAAGAGTGTCATTACTGACAGAATAGACAGGGATGTCCTTCTTTCTTTATGTGACACCAGGAAGGCAGCCTTCAGGTGTTAGCAGTTTGAATTCAAGTTACAAGTGATGTTGAGAGTGCTTTCATACATTTTTTAGCCATCACTAATTCTTCTTTTGAGAACTGCATAATGTCCTTTACCCATATCCTTTACCCATTTTTAGCTTGAGTTGTTGTCTTCTAATGATTTTTTTCAATTTCTGTATATGAAGGTAAAACCTCCCCCCCCCCAAAAAAAAGACAAACACAAGAAAACTACAGACCAGTTTAAATTTCATTTACTACTAATTTTCAATAAATTATTCACAAAACAGAAGCCAGCAAGACATTAAAGCAGGAAATACACTGTGGTCCAACCTAAGAAACCAAGGATGGCTCCATGTCAGGAAAAGTATCAGTTTAATTGTGTGTTAATAGGTCAGAGGTTGCAAACTGTATAACTCATTCAAATTTGCTTAAAAGGTACTAAATAAAATTCAGCATCTACCGCTCAATTAAACACATACTCATGTGTGCACATACATGCACTCACTTACACACTCCTAACCATATATAGCTAGATAGATGCTTCCTTAACACCAGATGAAGTGCTAGAAGTATTACCCCTAAAATCATGAATGAGCCAAAGTGATTATAAGCACTATGTTACTATGTAACATTTTCTAGGAGATATCAGCAAGTGTAACTAATCAAAAGAAATAAATGTAAAAATTGAAAAGGAAGATGCAAAATTATTATTTACAGTTGACTTTATACCTTTGAAATCTAGATTTAACTGAAAAAAAGAAAAACTACTAAAATCTTTAAGAAAATTGAGTAGTGATATCAGCTTTTATAATTGAAATCTAAAAATCAACAGCTTCCATACTGAAATAATAACTAGTAAGAAAATATAATAAAACACCTCATTTACATCAGCAAAAATTAATAGTACCTAGGAATAAATATAATATGAAATGTGCAAACTTAAATATCTACTGGGGAGCTCACTAGAAGACTTAAATGGAAGGAAGAATTCAATTTGGAAGCTTACCAGTTCACAATAATTAATCTATAAATTCAGCATTTTTCTAGCAAAAAAAAAATCAACAGAATCGTAAATTTTCTCTTCAAAGATAGTAAAATTTATCCAGATGGGAAATAAAACACAGGGAACCTGCCAGAGAGCCAGAAAAGTTTTTATTAAAAGAAGGGGGACTAGCTCTACCAAATGCTAAAATACATTACTACAGTAATTACTACAATAATTAAAAGAGTTTGGTACTGAGAGATCAATTAAATATTTGGAATATAGAGTCTGGTAGAAATAAAGCCAAGTACATAAGGAATTTACTTTATATTTAAAAGATCATCTCAAATCAGTGAGGAAAATATGAATGATAATTAACTGTGTTGGGACACTTGGCTGGTCACTTAGAAAAAATAACCTGAATCCCTTTCTTAATTCTTAAAGTTAATTCAAAGTGGTTCTAATACAGAACTTATTTTTTCTAAATGAAACCATGTGTAGTAAAAGAAAATAGGAACTATTAAAAAATATTCCTGGAATTGAGAAAGTCTTTCTAACAAGACATAAAACCAGAAGACAAAAAAGAAAAGATGGTTAAATATGACCATTATAATGAGAACAATGACAAAAAACTGTTATTAATGACAAACCAACAGAAGAAAATAAAAACTTCATTAACATGGAAGAGCTCTTTAAAAACAATAGAAAACTAGACAAAATGCAAGAGGAGGAGATTCTCTGAAATGGAATACGAAAAAGAAAGAATAAGAAAATATTAGATAGCTAAATAAACACAAAAGAATAATGTGATGTCATTTTTACCATTTCAGTGGTCCAGAATTAAAACTGAAAATACCCAGAGAAAATTCAATTTTGGGAAAGTAAAAGTGCTTACACTTGCTGAATGCAACTTCTTTGAATGGTGAATAACAATTCAGTCACTGGGCTTCTCTGGTGGCTCAGACAGTAAAAGCGGCTGCCTACAATGCCGGAGACCAGCGTTCAATCCCTGGGTCAGGAAGATCCCCTGGAGAAGGAAATGGCAACCCACTCTAGTACTCTTGCCTGGAAAATTCCATGGTAGGAGGAGCCTGGTGGGCTACAGTCAATGGGGTCACAAAGAGTCGAATATGACTGAGCGACTTCATTTTGTTTCACTTCCTATTCAGTCAATAAGTCGTGTCCAACTCTTTGAGACTTTGTGGACTGTAGGCCGCTGGGATCCTCTGTCCCTTGGATTCTCCAGGCAAGAACACTGGAGTGGGTAGCCATTCCCTTCTCCAGGCGGTCTTCATTACTGGGGGATTGAACCCATAGCTCCTGCAGCTCCCGCACTACAGGCAGATTCTCTACCGCTGAGCCATTGGGAAAGCCTAACATTTGACCGCAAATCTCATTAATAAAAATGCATCTTATCGTTATTATTGCATAAGTATGTACAAATTGGCATTAACAAGATTGAGTAAATCCATATTTAATATGGAAAAAATTCCAAGATCTATTGTGAAAAAGGCAAGATATTAAGTATGATCCCATTTGTATAAAAAAAAAAAGAAAAAAAGGATGCCTATATCCCTGTATATCCATAAACACTTTTTGAAATGTATATTAGAAATTCACAATATTGGTTACAGCTGGGAAATTTAGGAGGAATAAATGAGGAAGAAAAGTTTGTGGATTCATTCTTCTTACTGGATAACTTTTTCTCACTGTTTAAATAGTTTATATGTGCAGATATTACTTTGGTGATTTTTAAAAATGTTTATAAATATGTAGTGAGTCCCTACTATCTAGGCAAACACTGTGCTAAGGCTCTGGGGGATTCTAAGGTGATTCCAATAGACAACTTACAATTTTTTCAACATGTAAATAAATAAAATAAGGGTAAAGTATAAATTTCAGAAGAGACAGTTTTATACAAATTTAAAATGAGAGGAGATGATCAGTAAAGTCTTCTTAGAGGAGGTGGTATTTGAGTTGGGACTTAAAAGAGTAGATAAGATTTAGTTACACAGAAATGAGATGGAAGGCATTGTAGGTTGGGGGAAAGGCAGGAACATAAGTCCAGAAAACGGATATTTTAAAGCATATAGGAATCACACAGGGTTCTAGAAAGGTAGTTTGGAAACAAATCAAAGTCAGTTTGGAGTAATATTATGGGTCTTAAAAGAATGACTCTGTAGTTGATGGGGAAACATGGATGGTTTCTGAGAAAGGAAATGACAAGACTGGTACTGAGTTTTGGAAACTTCAATCTAATAAGGATAATATACTGAAGTTGGCAGATAATGATGGCAATAGAGACTGCTGTGTCTCTAGATGGGAGATGGTGAGGCACTTGCTATGGTGGGGCAAGCAGTGGGAATGGAAATTAGAAGAAGGTGCAAGGGGGACTTCCTTGCTGACACAGTGGAGAAGAATCTGCCTACTATTGTAGGAGACATGGGTTCGATCCCTGGTCCAGGAAGATTCCACGGGTCGTGGAGCAACTAAAGCATGCACCACAGCTGCTGAGCCCATGCGCCTTGAGCCTGTGTTCTGCAACAAGGGAAAGCAGCTCAGTGAGGAGGCTGAGCACCGCATGAAAGAATAGCCCCCGCTCAGTACAACTTGAAAAGGCCCATGGGAAAGCAATGAAGACTCAGCATAGCCAAAATAAAAGAATAATAAATTTTAAAAATTAAAAAAAAAAAGGAGGTGCCAAGTATGTGAAATAGATAGGAGGGACCTCGGTCAAGATTTCAGCATAGGTAATCTAACCTATACTGGGATTCTCTATAATAATTGACATTTATGCACAACTGCTCTATGATACATCATGCTAACTTAAATATTCATCCAAAGCAAAAATCCCTAAAAAATTGAATACAAATAATAACAAGAAATCAAATGGAGAGGCAGGAATAAATATCCATTAGACACCTGCAGTTGATCAAGGTTCACCCTCTTCCCTGCCCATGTCACTAAAAGACAAACAAAATTTCAGGCACCCTCAGCCTTAAGGCTCAGATCAAATAGTCCCCTCAAAACCCGTTTGGCCCCTTTCATAGTTCTTGTGAAATTTTATCACATCAGTATAGACCATTCAATTGTAATTTTTCAACAATTTTTTAAAGGCTCCCATGTCAAGGATTTCCCTGGTGGCTCAGATGGTAAAGCGTCTGCCTACAATGTGGGAGACCTGGGTTCAATCCCTGGGTCAGGAAGATCCTCTGGAGAAGGAAATGGCAACCCACTCCAATACTCTTGCCTGGGAAATCCCATGGACAGAGGAGCCTGGTGGGCTACAGCCCATGGGGTCACAAAAAGTTGGACATGACTGAGTGACTAAGCTTTCGCTTTCATGTCAAGCACTATAGTAGATACTCAGTTAATGCCTTCAATACACCTCAGAGTCTAGAGCAAAAAATAGAGAAGTAAATGGGCCCTGTGAGGTGTGTGATAACTGATGACTTACGTTAGGGCATGATAGGAACTGAGAGAAAGGAATGATTCATTCATCAAGAAGTCAAGAGCCTTCATGGAAGATAGGACTTGGAGGGTGACTAAAACCATCATTCGTTCATTCAACAGCACACACTGAGTGCCTACTATGTTCTAGGTATGGTCCTATGCATTGGTGAAATAGTAATAAATGGTACAGACACTAGTCCTGCCCTCATGAAATGACATTCCAGTGAGAGGAGTCAATAAAGTGAAAACAAATCAGAGGCACATTTCAGCAAGGGCAGAGTCTACCTTAGGTTGGCTTTAGGAAAGGCTCCTCTGAGAAGGTCACATAAAGCAGTTCATATTCCAGTACACACCCTGTGTGAGCAAAGTCAAAATTATCTACAACACAAGTGTTAGCCTGTTTTTCTACATCAGTGCAACCAGAGCCACTATGAAGGTGCTTTCCATGAGCCAAAAATTGTGCTAAGCATGTTACATCAATTATTTATGCTTTGGAAAGCCATCCTTGGTGGGTGATATATCCCTATTTTGTGGGAAATGGAATGGAGCTTCTTATTAACTAAGAGGTCCATGATCGAACTGTCATAATAGGTTGTTATCTTGCCTTTCTTACCAATGTCCCTAGTTCTAATGCTCAAGGTGATCCTTTTGGAACTCTTTAAAGTGCCCAAGCAGGAGCCTTCCATGCGTTGGGCTTGGCAGTAGATCCTGGCATGTGGAATCTTGCATTTTGCTTCTTAGAAAACTACTGTTTCTTCTTTGTTGTGCTAGAATAGCAGTATACCAACTTCCATGCTTTCACAGATCTAAATGAGGGTTTTAGGGAGAAGGTTAGAAATAAAGGAAGTCACAGAGGAAAGTTGGTCTAGCAGCATATTATCACCGACCAGACAGTTATGTGGGTGGTAAGCATGGACAGGAAATGTTATCTGATCTCACAGTCTGATACAGTGTGCAGAAAACACCAATGTGAGAAACACTATGTAGGTGACTTGACAGAAGTTGGAGCTGGGTCTAGCTTTATAATCAGCAGAGTCAAAATGGAATAGATATTTGGAGATATAAGGGATTCAGCTGCTGGTATGAAGGGAAAGGAGGGACTTTTTGTAGTCATAGGAAGGTTACAGGTAAGAAGAACTCAAACCATGACTTATGGCAACAATAGAAACAGTGAGTGAGAGAGATCCCAAAAGTCATTTCCAGCTTTCATATTCTGAGATCTTTGGAAAGACTTGAGTTCAGAAAGTAAGAAAAAATTAAGCTTTTTTGTTTTAGAAAAATCAAATGTTGAGAAAGGTATAAAAAAGAGAGCAGAAATTATCTCAGTCTCACCACTCAGAAATCACCTTTCTTGATATTTCAACACACATCTCTCCAGACTGTTCTCTATTCATATGCATGTATAAGTGAATATTATATATGTACATAAATTACTCATTATATATATGATGATTTGTGACTTTCTAAAATTTTTAATTGGAGGATAATTGCTTTACAATATTGTGTTAGTCTCTGCCACACATCAACTGAATCAGTCATAGGTACAACTTCTTTTTCAATGTATCATAGGTACATTTCCAGATCAAAGAAAGCCAATAAACATCATAATTTTATGATTGCTTACTATTTATTGATTGCATATGTCATAATTTATACATAACTATTCATTTGGGCTTCCCTGATGTCTCAGACAGTAAAGAATCTGCCTGCAATGACGGAGACCCAGGTTCAATCCCTGGGTCAGGAAGATCCCCTGGAGAAGGGAATGGCTACCCACTCCAGTATTCTTGCCTGGAGAATTACATGGACAGAGGAGCCTGGTGGGCTACAGTCCATAGGGTAGCAAAGAGTTGGACATGACTGAGCAACTAACACTTTCACATATTTAGGTTATTTCCACTTTGGTCCAATGGACCCAATATAATTTGATACAACTAATATTTTTGTGCTTACATCTTTGAGAGTTTGCCCAACTCTCTCCTCAGGATAATACCCTAAACATTTTAACATTTTTACACACATTGACAAATTAGTACAATCAAAGTTTGCATGGATGTACACTCCAATCAAGAGCAGTGAGAAAGCCAAAAGTCAAGTCTTAAAACATTCTTTATTGACTTGTAACTTGTTTTATCATCCTCTTAGAAGTATATTTCAAAGAATAGAAGTTCTTGATTTTAATGAAGTTAAATTTATCTTTTAAGAGAAAAAGATGGGTTGTGATTTCAGTAATATGTCAATATATAATAAACCCTTGGCTAATGTAATTCATAAAGGTTCTCTTCTATGTTTTCTTCTAGAGTTGGAAAGTTTTAACTTTCACAATTAATGTAGCCCATCCTGATTTTTGCATTTGGATAAGGTTGGGGTTGGTGTTTTACGAAATATGGCCACATAATTGTTCTAGCTCAATTGTTGAACAGATTATTCTTTCTCCCAATAAATTGCTTTGGTGCCTTTGTAAAACAAAAACTATTAACTATACAAGTCTGGCTCTATTTCTGAGCTCTCAGCCTTGATTTTTTTTCTTTATGCAAATTCTATATTATGTTGGTTAGCATCAGTTTATAATAAGTCTTGAAATAAGATGGTGTAAATCACTCAACTTTTTCAAGGTTATTTTGACTATCTTAGATCCTTTGTATTTCCATACATATTTCAGATTCAACTTTTCAACTAAGATACACACACACAAATACTGATGATAGACTGAGATTGCATGAATCTATAGGTCAATTTGGGGAGAACCAACATGATAATATTAATTCTTCTGATCCATGAATATAGTTTAACCTCTTCTTTCATTTGTATCTTTTATAGTTTCTCTCAAAAATGTTTTGTAACAGATCTTGTACATCTTTTGTCAAATTTATCCCTAAAATTTCAAATGCTTGATGTTATTCTACATAATAACAGGTTTTAATGATTTAAATATTTAAATTATTTTAATTTCACTTTCCACTTATTCAATTGAAGTGAGTGGATACACAATTAATTTTTATGTATTGAACTTATATCCTGCAACCTTGCTAAATTCACTTATTGGTCTAGTGGCTTTTTTGGTAGAATTTCTGTATGATTTTCTATATGCCATCTGCAATTAAGATAACTGTACTTCTCCCATTTCAATGTTTCTGTTCCTTTTTTTTTTCTTGCCTTATTGCACTACCTAAGACTTTTAGAACAATGTGGAAGTGATGAGTACAAAAATCCTCATCATTTTCTGATCTTGCAGAAAAGTATTCAGTCTTTTCCTGTTAGCTATGTTTTTAGCCCTTCTATTTCTAGTAGGGCTGAGTTTTTTGTGCATCAACTTAGATGGTAGTGTGAATTTTTGTTCCTTGTCTCTTAATCAACAGGTTTTTTTTTCTTTTAAGATTCTATGTATAAGTGATGCAATTTATCTCTGACAGCATTTACCTCTGTTAGCATGATTGAATAATGTTCTACTGTTTATACATTCCACATCTTCTTTATCCATTCATCAGTTAATGAACTTGTAGGTTGTTTCTTTATCTTGGATATTGTGAATAATTCTGCAAAGAATAAGGGCGTACAGATATCTCTTAGATATCTTGTTTTCATTCCCTTTGGCCATATACTCAGAAGTGGGATTAATGAATAACATGGTAGTTCTATTTTTACTTTTTTGAGGAACCTCTATACTATTTTTCATAGTGGCTGTATCAACTTGCATTCCCACCAAGAGTGCACAAGGGTTCCCTTCTCTCCACATCTTTACCTGCACTTGCTATCTCTTGTCTCTTTGATGATAGCTGTTCCAACAGATGGGCTTCCCTAATGGCTGGCTCAGTGCTAAAGCACCTGCCTGCCAGTGCAGGAGATGCGGGTCAATCCTGGGGTTGGGAAGATCCCCTGGAGAAGGAAATGACAACTCATTCCAGCATTCTTGCCTGGGAAATCCCATGGACAGAGGAGCATGGAGGGCTGCAGTCCATGGAGTCACAAAAGAGTCAGACACAACTTAGCAACTACACAACAAAAATTCTAACTGGTATGAGGTAATACCTTACTGTTATTTTGATTTCAGTTTCCCTCATGATTAGTAATCATCAGGTTGAGCACCTTTTCATGTATCTCTTGTATCTGTATATCTTCTTTGGAAAAACATCTATCCTTTATGCATTTTGTAAAAAATACTTACATACATAAACATTTAGGGTTGTTATATCCTCTTGATTAATTGACACCTTTATGTCTTTGAAAATCCCCTTATTTATTCCTGGTTAGAGTCCCTGCTTTGAAGCCTACTTTAGCTGACATTGCTAGCTTTACTTTTATTAGTGTTAATAGGATATATTTTTCCCATCAATTAACTTTTAATTTAATTGTGTTTTTATTTTTTTCAGTTAATTATTAGACTTTATTCTGAGAATTTCAACAGGATTGCTGTTCCCCAGTGGACAGTGGGATCACACTTTTCTGTCTTTATTTTTATATCAGGTGTCTTGTAGGAAACATAAACTTGAGTCTTGCTTTCTTATCCAGTCTAAACAATAACTTCCCTTTACTCAAGGCTTCTCTTGTCCCACCTAAAAAAGATTTTAAGTAAGACTCAAAAATATTTAACTTTTTCCAAGTATATTGCACCCTTAGAAATGTGTTCAATAATATTTACAAGAATACAAAAATATCCATCACCAAATGAGGTAAAATGTCAGAATGTTATATCTGATATTCAATCATATTGATGATCATATTAAATGTAAATGGTCTAAACATTCCTATTAAAGGGAAGGAGAAATGTTAATCAATAGGAACAAATTCAGAAATGAACCAACATCATTTTTTAAAGACATTAAGATAATCAATGTCCTTCTGGGTTATATTACACCAGAAGAAGAATTGACAAATCTTTGTGGTATGACCATGACTGTGTATTGCTATTCTTCTCAAATGGAGGCAAATTGGTTCTGACTACTTTGCTATTAGGAATTTCAGATAGACAGATGGTTTGCTTTTGCTTGGCCTACAGCAAATCTTTTCACAGACCTAGGTGCCAGATTTGTAATTATTTTATCCCCAAAATGTGCACATCTAGAACAGCAGTTGAAAATACAATAACCTTTGATTGATGTTGCAATAATTCATAGTCATTCTCCAAGATATATCTAGTGATTGCACTGGCCAAATGGATGAGCTAAATGAGAATGTGGTAGGAGTCAACACACCACACAATTCATGATTTGATGGTGCTCTTAGTATAGAAATTTCTTCTAGGGATGTGAATTGCTTCAGTTTACTGTCTTGGAAGATGAAACCAGCTATAGGGGCTCATGCTTGGTGCTTCCCACTACTATAGTACTCATTTTATGATTCAAAGAACCAACAAGATTTTGCCAGTTTCCAAGTGTGTAAGTGTTAGAGACTCTTTGGGACTCCAAGGACTGTAGCCTGCCAGGCTCCTCGATCCATGGGATTCTCCAGGCAAGAATACTGGAGTGGGTTGCCATTCCCTTCTCCAGGGATCTTCCCAACCCAGGGCTCAAACCCAGTTCTCCTGCATTGCAGACAAATTCCTTACTGTCTGAGCCACCATAAACACCTCAAGATGGTTGGATGACATCACGGGCTCAATGGACATGAGTCTGAGCAAACTCCAGGAGATAGTGAAGGACAGGGAAGCCTGGCATGCTGCAGTCCATGGGATCGCAAAGAGTCAGACATGACCTAGTGACTGAACAACAATGAAGTATTTAAGTACATTCTGGAACTGGAGGAATAACCATAGGATGGTCCTGTGGTCCCACTGAACCCACTCAAAATGGACTCAGGTCAAAATTTATTATATCACCTGACCTCAGGAGTTCTCATTCTGAATTGCCGGATCAGGGGAACATTTGGGTCTCTGAGGATTAGTGTCAGTTCAGAGTCACTATCAAATAACCCTCAAAAACATGAGCACTTTTCCTTTTTCCAGTACACAGTCCCCCTGTAGGTTTTTCTGGGAAAGGCTTGAAGTGTTGTCACATTCCTTCTTAAAGGAGCCCAGAAACCCAACGTTCCTTTCAATGAAAGGGATCTGAGACTGTGGACTGGATTAAATCTATAAATTGAAGAAGTCACCCAAGAATCCCTATTCTGTGACTCAAGTCAGGGTTCTTCCACCAGCCCTAGAAGTTCTCTGTTTACTTTATATCCAACAGAACTTTTGACTGTCTATTATCATTCTCTGCTTTGCAATCCAGTGAATCAATTAAATATCACCACAAATGTCCAGTAAGTTGTTTCTTATACTGTTACATCTCTGTGGTTTTTGATAACTGGCTCTCTTTGTCTCTCATGGAACACCAATACCTAACCTCATTGTTTCAGTGCACCCCGTTATTTCCAGTGAAATCAGGGAACCCAGTTCCATTGCAGAATTCCTCAATGTCAACCCTAGCTTACAGCACAAAGCCAGAGTTTTTCCAAAGATGCTGGTACTCTCCTCGCAATTATTTTTTAGGGCATCATTAAGTCCCCTAAGGGGCTTACCTGGTGACTCAGAGCATAAAGAACCCACCTGCAATGCGGGAGACCTGGGCTGGGAAGATCCCCTGGAGGAGGGCATGGCAACCCACTCCAGTATTCTTGCCCAAGGACAGAGGAGCCTGGCAGGTGACAGTCCATGGGGTGGCAAAGAGTCGGACATGACAGTGACTAAGCATAGTTAAGTCACATAAATGGGGGAAAGGAATAACTAAATAGCTTGCATAAATACATTTATCATGACATTCTCATCTTTCTGAGTTTTTAGATTCCTTTCTCTGTAGAATGCCAAGGAAATTTTAGCATTTTAATCTCTATGGAATGTGAGCCATTATTAAATCTATGCTTTAATTTACCAGTCTAGCAAAATGTTTATGTCACTCCCAGGTACATGAGCTAATATACTAATTTCAAATCCTGGGTGAGTGTGCCTTTATTGATGAATTCAGCCTACAAACGTTCTATTTTCTCCTTTTTGGTTTAACATCTTTTTATCTATTTCCACATGTACTCTTCGTACACATGTCTCCCACTGACTAAACCAATCAGAAGTCTGAGAGTAAGGGAGCCCATAGAGGTCAGAGCACAGAGCAGAGTGGGGAAAATTAGAAAGAGGATCTGGAGATATGGAAAATATCCAGCACGCACA
Organism: Odocoileus virginianus; assembly: GCF_023699985.2. Taxonomy (NCBI): domain Eukaryota; kingdom Metazoa; phylum Chordata; class Mammalia; order Artiodactyla; family Cervidae; genus Odocoileus; species Odocoileus virginianus. The sequence continues at coordinate 19,683,273 of NC_069678.1, read as the reverse complement.
CATATATATACTGGTACTGGATGTATTAAATTTGAAGTGCCTAACAGACATCCAAGAGAAGATGTTAAATAGTTGGAAAAAATTGAATCTGGAGTTCAGGGGCAGGTTGAAGCTAGGACTACAGATTAAAATATAATTTGGTAAGTGTTTATATTTTTACAATAGTATTTCAGTTCAAAAACATTCCACCTCCTTTTGTTCTGTGAAGTATTTTATTGGTTAGATTTTCCATATGTGTTTGGCACATTTCTTATTAAGATAATTCAATGCAACCCAACAAATAGTGAGAATATGCTATGAGACAGGTAATGCACTAGAATGAACAAAGCAGACACTATTCTGATCTGAGTGTGAATTAAAGATGTTGTTGAGATACTAAGTCATGTCTGACTCTTTGGGACCCCATGGATTGTAGCCTGCCAGGCTCCTCTGTCCACGGGTTTCTCCAGCAAGTATACTGGAGCGGTTGCCCTTTGCTTCTCCAGAGGACCTTCCTGACCAAGGAATCAGACCTGCACTGTAGGTGAATTCTTTACCACAACCACCAGGGAAGCCCCAAATTACAGAAGAGGAAGTGGATAATTAAAATTCAGTGTGTGATAAATGTGTATTTTCAAAAGTTCCCCTTTCCTACTGATGAACCCCAGGATACCTGACCTGAAGCACTAGGTGCCCAGACAGCGCAGCTGCCTTGCTCCGCCAGGTCTTTGAACAGTGCCTGGATGGCAGAGGTGTCCTGTGGCTGGTTATAGTGGTCTTTTAGATGTGACAGTATTGTGATATTGATTATCACAGTTTTATAAGATTTGAGACCTGGTAAGACAGGAATATACACACACCAGGTAAACCCCATCTACCCATCACTCCTCTCCCCAAGAGAATCAGCCTGAAGTCACCCTATCCTCTTAAAGGAACAGGGGGAAAGTCAAGGACACATATGTTAAGACTGTATTCACTTTAGATCTGTTTTTTGAAAAGTCTTTTTCATAAATATTGAAAAAAGTAAATCCTCCTTAAAAGAAAATTACTAGAGAATTAAAACATAGCCTTTACCACAAAATAGTGGACTTCAAAAGGGATAAAAGGAGTGAGGTTGCCGGCAAAAATAATACATATTCAGTGGTGGGAACTTTTTATCTCTTTGTTTTGCTTTGTGTTTGGACAAAGGCTGTTTCAGAGCAGTGGTAATTTTCTGGAATCTAGAAAGCTAACTGCTGAGATTACTAAAGGCTTAAATAACAAACTCTGTAGCTTGGTTTCCGTAAAGAGATATTAACTACTACAAAGAGTCAAATGTTCATAAAAGATTTTTTCCAAGTTGCAGAACAAGAGATGTTTGTTTGAAGATGAACAAACCATCAGAGAAGATTTTCCTAGCTTATTCTTACATCTTTAGCATCCCTCAACTAGTGTAAACAGAGTTCTGACAGATGGAAAAACTTGCACCAAAACCCCTCAGAATTCAAGGATGACACCACTGATACCCCTTCTTTCTACATTCCTTCTTCTTCCTCCCTTCATCCCTTCATTTTTTCCCTTTAATCTCAAAATTGCACTAAAAAGCTATTTTTATTTTAAATTTTTATTGTTAATTATAATTTTAAAGTTTTATGGAGTGTTATTTTTTGATTACTGTATTTTGATTAATTTAATCTGATAATAGTTTATATTAGAAAATATACATTTTCACTAATTTATACTTTTATTTGTACTTTGTAATATACTTATGACTTTTAAAGTATACTTAAATATAACAAATACATAGTTTCACTGATCTTTGCTTTATAAGTAATAAAATACTGGCATTGTCAATTTCAACAGTGCCAATGTGAATGAGTAGACACTTGGGCTCATGGTCTGTACACAGTTCAACTTTACTAAGTTTTGCCAAATTGTTCTCTAAGGCTTTGGTATCTAATTACACCCCCATTAGTAGTATATAAAACTTTGTATAGCTCCATATAACAGCCAATATTTTGAATTAGTAACTCTTACATCTTTGCCAGTTTGGTATGAGATGATATCTAATGTGGCTGCTGCTGCTGCTAAGTCGCTTCAGTCGTGTTCGACTCTGTGCGACCCCATAGACGGCAGCCCACCAGGCTCCTCCATCCCCAGGATTCTCCAGGCAAGAACACTGGAGTGGGTTGCCATTTCCTTCTCCAATCTAATGTGGCTTGATTTCTATTTCCCTGATTATTAGTGAAGCAAATTTTCATTTGCTTATTGATCATTGTACTTATCATTTTCTTATTGTACATTAATGTTTTCGTTTTACATTAGGGTTGCCATTATCTTCTCCCAAATTGTGGACTTTATCACAAAAGTATATAGTGTACTTATAGTATATTTTGATAAATAGAAGTTTTAATTTTAATATAGTGAGTTTTATTGATCTTATCTTTTGACTGGTACTTTTCGTGATTTAAGAACTCCTTCCTTAACTCAAGGTCATTAAGTTGGTCACATTTATTTCTCCTAAGTTTAGTGCTTTGTTTCTTTATAATTGGGTCTTCAATTAGAACGTGAAGCAAGAATCCAATTTTATTTGTTTCCACATGAAAACATTACCATTACCATTTAACAATCCTTCCCCTCCTCACTGATTTGTTATGCCAGCTCAGTCATATGTCAAGTTTTTACATATTTATGGGTCTGTTTCTGGGCTGTTTTATTCCATTAATGTTTTTTCCACTACAGAGCTAGTTCCTCACTGTTTTAATTATAGCTTTATAAGGAGACTTAAGACAGAAGCATCCCACTACACACACACACACCACACCAGTTTTATTTTTCAAAAGTGACTAGACCATATTTTTACGCAGAGGAACGACATGATCTGACTCATATTTTTAAAAAGGACTACCCTGACTGTTGTGCAAAGAATAATAATGACATCAGAGAGAGGGGAAAAAATTGCTAGAACTATGTCCTTGAATAGATGAAAGTGGATGACAACCAGTGGAAATAGGAAGGATTAGCTTTGTAGATCAGCATGCAAAGTCCATCCATGGTGATAAAGGCAGAATCTATGCCTGCAGATGTGTGGTGATGGGAATTTGGAAATTCTCTCCCGATTGCTTTAATCTTCTCAGTGAAGTCATCAGTTATGAGTGAAATGTTGAAGGTTTAAGAAGAAAGCAAATGGTATAGAATCACTGTTTGAGGGGAATAGGAAAATAAATGACTGCCTGGAGGAATTACGGGTCCAGCTGAGATTTGTGGTCATTGATTTAAGTGAGAACGATGAACATGGCTGTGTGTCTACCAGCCACATACAGTGGTAGTGAGTTGGACTCAGTCAGGATTCTGGGTTTGCTAATTAAGGAAATAAAACGAAAGATGGTAAAGGAGTTGAAAAGAGTGATTATAATGGTGGGCAAGCCGTCTAATCCAGGTAAAGAAGGGAGTGAAGACAAGTGAGTGAAAACCCTGAAAAGTGATAGGATTGATGGACTGGAAGGTCTGTGGGGTCAAAGGAATGTTGGGGTCTGTATACTAGGGAAAGAGAAGATGGAAAGCAGACGAAGAGAGTGGGATGCATGAAACTCATGTTATGAGAAGGTTTCCATTATTGGCAATTATACGGTCAAAGCTACAAGTGAGGCTGGCTTTATGGCATGCAACCTTATGCAGCCACACAGGGCCTGACTCAGAGAGCCTTGTACTTGGTTATCAACCAAGTACTTGTACTGCTGTTACCATCCCCAAATTCTTAATAACTTTTAAACAGGGACCCTAAATTTTCCTTTTTCTCTGGGCCCCACAAATTATGAGCCAATCCTAGTGATGAGCATGGGAATGAGTGGGCAATGTAGGGGAAGACAGGATTATTGGAGGAGGTGGGTTCAAGGAATGGAGAAATTGGGGTGTTAAAGAATAGTCATCTTGTGAATTGAAATTGCCAACAATTTAGATAGGCATAGTACTGAAGGCAGTGACAGTGAGCGAGGAGCTAGAACCTAGAGAAATGAAAGACAATAACCCAGAGTTCAGGAGTGGTCATCAATAGAGACCTTTCGATTGGGCAGTAGGTGATATAATCTACACGAAACTCAAAGCTAGAGTTTGGAGACAGGAAACGACACTGAGATGCTACAGAAGCAAGACCTCTGGCCTCTCATCCAGGCCTGCAAGGAGAGGTTATGCAGGTAACAGCAGCATCCCTTTAGTGGAGTCCCAGAGAAGCAGGGTCCTTGGGACAGAGACTTTGCCAAAAAATGTCCGTCTAGCCAAGGCTATGGTTTTTCCAGTAGTTATGTATAGATGTGAGAGTGGGACTATAAAGAAAGCTGAGCACCAAAGAATTGATGCTTTTGAACTGTGGTGTTGGAGAAGACTCTTGAGAGTCCCTTGGACTGCAAGGAGATCCAACCAGTCCATCGTTAAGGAGATCAGTCCTGCGTGTTCATTGGAAGGACTGATGTTGAAGCTGAAGCTCCAATACTTTGGCCACCTGATGCGAAGAGGTGACTCACTTGAAAAGACCCTGATGCTGGGAAAGATTGAAGGCAGGAGGAGAAGGGGATGACAGAGGATGAGATGGTTGGATGGCATCACTGACTCAATGGACATGAGTTTGGGTGAACTCTGGGAGTTGGTGATGGACAGGGAGGCCTGGAGTTCTGTGGTCCATGGGGTTGCAAAGAGTCAGACATGACTGAGCAACTGAACTGAACTGGCTGGGACAGAGACAGTGTGTCCAGGTGTCCTTGGAGCAAGAGGGTGACAGGGATGGTCAGAGAAGAGGTTGAAGATAGAGGAGAATTTGATGATGGCAGACCCTGAGCACTAGAGAACACAGGAAGGATTTCATGGCTGGGAAGAAGGGGAAACAATAAGGCTGCACAAAGCCTTGCAGGATTAGGACACAGGGGGATAGACAACATGCGAGACTGGGATTCCTGCAATGACTAACAACAGGGATAGAGGACATGATGAGATGAGCTGAATGGATTCCAGGTGAGGGTGGAGGGAAGCCTGTGAGTGCTGGAGGATAAAGATGACTCCCTTGTCACCATGGTGAGGGGGGCAGAAGGCACCAGGGTCTTTTTACCTGTCTTAAGTGTAGATGCACGCTGAAAAATCATGTATCTTTTTTTAAAGTTTTATAAATGTCATCTATAAAGTAATAATTAGAATAGGCATTAAAACAAGTTTTTATGTTGACCCAATAATATTGTGGGCTTTCTAGATGGCTCAGATGGTAAAGAATCTGCCTGCAATGTGCAGGAGACCTGGGTTTGATCCCTGAGTTGGGAAGATCCCCTGGATAAAGGAATGGCAACATCCAGTATTCTTTCCTGGAGAATCCCAAGGACAGAGGAGCCTGGTGGGCTACAGTCCATGGGGTTGCAAAGAGTTGGACATGACTGAGCAACTAACACTAATAATATTGCAGCCATATGAAGTAGATACTAACCTCAATGCTCTGTAATCTCTTACAGTGCTTTTTTTGGATAAACATTTCAAAATAAATGCATATTGGTATTACAAGGTCAATAAATCAATTTCTTCTAAAGTTTTGCTGCAATTTGGTTTATTATTTCATTAAAAGTGCTTTGCAAAGAGTAAGACTATATCTGAGCAATGTCTGTCTTTCTAACTTGATAGTTAATATATGGCTTTTGGACTAATTAACACAGAACCTCCTTTTGTTTTATTCTTTCAAACTCCTCTAGTAAATATTTTCTTAGACTGATAATACAACAATTAACTAAAAATACAGTCATCTATTTAAGAATTTAATTTAGGCCATATGATAAATGAGTTTCAAGAAATCATGTGATCAACCAAAAGCAGTGTATGAACCTTGTTTGAATCCTGATTTGAACAAGATATCTGTGAAAAGATATTTGTGGGACCTCTTCCCAAGCAGTGGAATACTTTAATATGTCACATATAGACAAGGTTTCATGTAAAAGGTTTTGTTGCTTATGTCATTCGGAGACACCCACTAGCTTATTCTGGCCTCAGGAAACACCACAAAAAGGATTGGGATTTGAAGTCAGTTAAAGCTTCCAGACAATTGGCAATGAACTGTAAGCAACTATCTGCCTTCCCAATTCAGTTGAAAGATGAGTCATCTGATTCCTTGGCGTGGGTGCAAGTGAAGGGGTGAGGAGCGATGAATCAGATCATTTGAATCTCATGTTAATGTTTTTGATCCTCATTTTTTACATTTTAATATTTCTTGGGAATCAGAACATAGGTAACAACTGAGAGAGGCATTTAAGGGATGCATTTTTTTCTCTTCAAAAGCTGTTATTAAATTGATATGGTATCCTACAATTGATGGCATCTGGGAATTGAAGAAATATTGTAATGTATGCTATTTCTCGCTCTGGAAATTGTTCAGTTGGGTCTGTTATCTAAATTCTAGATAGATTACTCATCTAGTGGCTCCTGGTCCAATGAAGAATAAGAGCCCAACACACCACTTCCTTGCACATAATTCCTAACCTTCTCTATTTTAGTTACATTAACTGTCTGTAATGAGATAAATGACATTTCAATTAATAAACAACACAGGAATGGCTCAATGGTATTTTGCATAGTGTTTCAAGTAAGTGCTAAGTGAAAAAATTAGAGAGAAATACCAAGACAATGAAAATTCTAAATTTTCTCTCCTTATTCCCTTTGCTACAGCCCAGATTTCCATCAGAATAAAAAACCTCTCTTTCAAATTCCCACAGATGAGAAAGCCTGAAATGATCAGTTTCTTTTTGGGATTCTAGAATGACAAAGGCATTGCACACAAAATACAGTGATAGATGTTACCTGGATTTGCATATAAGAACATTGTGATTCACAGAGTCATCTTTCCACAGGTTCAAAAATTTTGTCTACACATACCGAATCTTCAAAGAGAAACATGGGTATTACAACATACAGGTAAGGACATATAAGAACTCCTGTAACAAAAACAACAAAAGCTGGGGGAGAAGAACCTGAAAACATCTCTGAGATGTGGCCATGTGGAGGCATTCTGCATTGGGAAGCACTGTGTAGAGCTGGAGTCAGATCAGCAGTTAACCTGGTCTTCCTTTAAGAGAAATAGGGACACACTAGAGTTGGGTTCAATTTTTTTTTGTAAAAAAACAAACAAGGCTGTTTTCAAAAATGTGAGGCACAGAGTTCCTCCAGGGTCAAATACACCAACCTGAACCCTATGTGAGCCTGCTGTCAAATCAGAAGACTAAACGGTAGGCCGGGTGCAAAGGGAAAGCGGGGAGAGCTCCGAATGTTAGGGAGTCGGGGGATGTGCCATACCTGGATGAAAATACAAAAGGAAGCGTCGGTTATCTGGCAATTTTGGGGATTTTGTTAATGTGTCTGGTTTACTGAGCGCTGAGCAGAAAAAACCTTTTTTCTTTCGAAGTTACTTCTCTGGCAGCAAGTAGAGTATAATGAATGTCATTGAATCTTTAATTGTTACCATAAGTAGTACATAATCTGAAATAATCTTTCTGAAATACTTGCAAAATGGTTAAGCAGATTTTTTACTTCAAGAATTCTCAGAATCTTTGATATGCTAATGTGCCCTGTGACTATCTGAGATTTGAATATACAATGATCCCCAGATACACACACACACACACATATAATTTATTCTTTGAAACAAAGGACATTGTTGAGGCAATTGACAAACTTTTGAATAAGATCTATAGATTAGTAAACAGTATCATATCAAGATTAACTTCCTCATTTTAGTCTGGTTATGTAATATTCTTGCTTTTTAGGAAGTAGGAAGTATTTAGGTTAAAGGGATGTCATGTCAGTAACTTTCATATATTTTTTTTTTAAAAAGGATAAATATATGTACATTTGTATATTTAGGAAGTGAGAGGATGAAAGGCAAATACAATAAAATGCTAACCTTTGGGGTGCAGCTGAAGGATATACATGGAAATTTAAAGAACATTTTTGAAACTTTTAAAGCAACTCATTTTAAAACATTTCTTTCTTTGTTGTGCATATTTTGGGAAATTCTGGATAATTCCTTAACACCCCATTTTGTCTCTTGTCTGGACAAAACAGAGAGGCATCCGCATCTGTTGTAACAGACACAGGGGTGTTTCATGAGAAGCAGCTCTAAATTAGGGCCAGTGCTAGATGCTGCCTTGGGCTGACCCAACAGCCTTTCGTGAAGCTGACTTCCATCTCAGCCTGAGGTTGACACACTGCAGGTCCCAGAGCTTTCCCATCACCACCCCTCTCTGCAGACCAACACCTTGGCCCTCTGAGAACCACAGTGATCATCAAGAGACACAACTACATAAGAACTGAGGAAGCTTTTGTGTTTTTAAATTATTTCTGTAAGATTATAGTAGAGGGGCTTCCCAGGAGGTCAGGTGGTTAAGACATTGCCTTCCAACGCAGGCAGTGCATGTGTGACCCCTGGTTGAGGGACTAAAATCCCGTATGCTTCATGGCCAAACGCCAAAACATAAAACAGATGCAATATTGTAACAAATCCAATAAAAACTTTACAAATGGTCCACATCAAAAAAAAAAGTGAAAGCATTATTTTTTTTAAAAAAATGACTAGGAAGTTGTACTTTGCTTATAGCTGGCAAACAGAAAACAACTGTTCATAATTTTACCTGAATCATGCTGACATTTCCATTTTCAATTTAAATCCAGACATTTTGGTCTTATTTTCCTCTCACGGAGGTTCTGAATTCTAGTATGTAGGCTTTTGTGGGGTTGTTTTTTTTTTTTTTTTTTTTTTTTGGCTATGTGGCTTGGGAGATCTTAATTCCTTGATCAGGGATTGAACCCAGGACCAGGCAGGGACAGCACCAATTCCTAACCCTGAACCACAATCAAGTATAGAAATTGCATATTTTGCATTTCCCATTGAAGTCCGCAGGCATTAGTCGCTTACACACTCACATAAGCTCTTAGAGGGGTTAGCCTCCACAGGGTACCTCCAACAGCTGCCCCCAAATTGCCATGGATGGGAACTCACTCAATACTGCAGACTCACTCAATACCCAGACCCTTGATTGTTAATCGTCTTAACTCGCAGTAGCTCAAGCCAGAGCTCTGTTTTTAAAGGGAAGGTTTCTGTGTTTTGTGTGTGGTGTGCGCTCCCACACATGAGATGCCAGCCACATGTTTTCAGTTCGCGGCTCAGAGGCAGCCCTGAAAACCACTGTTGTGAGAAGTGTCACCTCTCACACATAGTTACATGGTGATGAGTGCTCTCCTTCTTGCATTTTTGCAGACCGTGGAAGGTGTTAAACGAGAGATCTTTCCAAATCTAAAGGAACTGATCTCCAAGTTTGAAAAGCCAAATCAAGGACTGGTGTTTCACCTTGTAAAGCCAATAAAGAGAACCAGATCCTCCCTGAGATGGAGAAGATCGAAGATAGAGTTGGATGGTATTTATGGTAAAAACTTTCCTAGGGGGGCCAGACAAGAGCCTTAGTCCCACTTCTACTACTGCCCTACTGGGTAGAATCCATACAGATAACTGCTCCTTTCTATGATGTTAGCTCTAAAAAACTTCATCCTGCGAGCAGCATTTTCTATCTTGGGGAGCAGAGCCTTCATGCTTCTGGTGGTGGCAAATGCACAGAGCGCTCTGTGCTCGGGCAGCCCAGGGGGAAGAGGGTTCCTGGGAATTCCGTGAGCCGACTTCAAACTCACCCTGTGACCTTGTGTCAATCACATATTTGGGAAGAGATGGCCAAAAAGCAGAATTTTCAACTGAGAAAATTGCTTCAACTTCCTTCTCCAAGCCTCATCCTGTTACATTTTGTTCAATATTTGCTAAGCATTCATTTATGTAATGTTAGTGGACAAATGGGGCTTCCCCGGTGGTGCTAGTGGTAAAGAACCTGCCTGCCATTGCAGGAGACGTAAGAGATGTGGGTTTGATCCCCAGATCTGTAAGATTCCATGGAGGAAGGCATGATGACCCACTCCAGTGTTCTTGCCTGGAGAATCCCGGGAACAGAGGAGCCTGGCAGGCAACAGTCCATGGGGTGGCACAGAGTCAGACACGACTGGAGTGCCTTAGCAGGGAGCAGGGGCTAATTATTTCAGATACACCCCAAGAGTTATTAAGCCATGGTGGGAAATGAGATTGCAGAGGATCAGTAAATCTGAGTGCACAGGATCCAGGTCCTATCCCAAGCAACTACTCTTGTGTACACCCCTTGAAATCTGTTCGCAGAAAAGAATCTTGTATCAGTCACAACATAGTTGGAACTTAGCTCAGACTTCCTGAGACATTTACAGTTTAACCCTGTTTTCTCAAGGTGGGATGCATGGTCAGAGCCCCATTCAAAGGACTTCAGTCCTCAGTGGGCAGGTGACTCATTGGGAGCAACGTGCTAGCTAGGGAGCACGGTGGGGAACAGAGGGTTCCGAGAAGTCTGCAGTCACCCCACACCCACTGTACTCTGCCTACAGGCATGCTGACCTTTAGACTGCCCGAGCAAGCTTCTTGCCTCCCCAAGACTAGGCACATTTTTTTTAATTATAAGAAAACAGCCCTCCTCTCCCATTGTTTCTCTGTTCCCCTGCCCCAGGCAGAGGCGTGTGTACCCTGTCACAGAGTTGCTTGCTATAGTTGCTGCTGATGTGGTCCCATGGCCATTTTCTACCATAACTTACAGAAAAAAATAAAAATACAAAGAACAAAAGGGGGGCAGAGGAGAAAACTAGGAACGTACCTGTGCTACAGTCCTTAGCAAACCCTGATGAACTGCTCGGGTGCTTGAGGGCGGCGGTGGTATTTGTCTCAGGGATAGTAAAATAACCACAAATCCCAAGAGGAGAACCCTTTGGAGTTCATTCCAAGAATTGAGCGAGAGTCTCGCCACACCAGTTGTCCAAGCTCAGGCAGCCTTGGCAGGACGAGCTCCCAAGTCCTCAGCCATCGAGGGGGAAGGAACTTCCTCTGACCTGCTCATCTTCTGCCCCATCCCCGTGGCCACCTCAGAACAAGCCTCTGGTGTTCCCACGCTCAGAGGGCACAGGTTCTCTGCTGCTGAGTGGAGGCGTCTGGTGCTGGAAACTGATACTTGACTTATAAACAGGCCCCCTATTTTGCCAGGAGAGCTCCCTGTGGTACCCCAGCCCTTGAAGATGCTGATGTGGCATCAAGACCGCCCTGTGCCTGGGCAGTGGGCTTCTTTCCTGCGAGAGGTATTGGTCAGGGTGACTCCTGGGTGGGGAGCCTCACGGCTGATCTCCTTGTCTCCCCAGAGAACGATGCCAGTGACTATGTGGATGTCCTGCCTTGAAGGTATGGAGACTGGATGAAGCACTTATAGAAGAGATGGGTGACAGCTCTCGCCAGTGATCCTGCTTCTCCTGCAGGTGGGGGTCTGGAAGACCAAACTCTACGGGACAATTTAGACTCTCCTGGTCTGAGTGACTGAAGATGTTTTGTTCATCAGCCTCAGAGAAATCAGTCCCCTTGCCCTGCCTCCCCATGCATACAACACGAGGGGCTTCAAAACCCCATTCCCCCTCCCACTGTTCTTTCTTGGAATACGACTGCCTGAACCTATTCTCTGACTTGTTAAAGGTGCTACCAGCACAACACAGTTGACGTCTGGTCATCTTTCGACCAGGTGACCAGAGGGGAGAGAAGACAGCGCTGGTGTCTACTTTGGAGCCTGAGTTCCAGTCATGACAATGTGGCTGCAGACAAACCTCTTCCTCTTTCTAGGTCTCTGTTCCTTCATCTAAAAAACAATTGGCTGGGCAGAGGGCAGACAACAGCCCGGCCTCCCTGCTGAGGCTGGTTGAGGCAAGTGGCGTTGGGGGGCTCCTGAGTTATGGACCTGTATACCGGACCTCAGACTCCCAAAACAGCCCACACAGGCTCTGCACCTGCCCATGCTGGTCTTGGTGATGGGGGGGAGCCCAGACTCACTCATGCACCCTTCTCCCCCGAGCCTGGGCGACCCGCCTCCTTTCTGATCTCGATCCCTGCCAAACGTTGCCCTGGAGACACTTCCTCTTTGATTCTGCCTCATTTCATTTATGCACTAACCACTTCAACAGCGGCAATGCGGTTCTGCATTGTGACATACGTGGGGATTTTGAAGGTGTGTTTCCTGATTCTGACTAGGCTTTAAAGTGTGGTTGAGTCTCCCCATGAATCCTCCACAGCGCACAGAAATGCATGATGCACAAAACTGTGACCCATTGAGAGACATTACTGACTAGGAGCCCATTCCCGAAGGGTTTGTCACCTTGGTTCTAAGGCCCTTTGTATTTTTCTGCTAGTTCTAAATTTTAAATTAAAGACCTGCTTAGTGTGGAATGTACCACATGCTATGCCCATTCTCTGATCCATCTTCAAACCTTAGTGATTCATTTCACCCCACTGACATTACCTTTTAAAGTTATTAAAAAGAGGAACTTGGAATTCTGGGAAACAAGAATAGACATTTTGGTTGGAACCCCAAAAGCATGAGCCATTCTGACTTCCTGGGTCACAGCAAACCATAGTAGAGAAGAAGGGAACTGCAGGAGTCACGTCAGCATCCTTCTGGTTGGTTCAGTAAAGGACACCAGAAGCAAACCTGCTCTCCAGGGTTCGGGCCTGGGTCTTTGATTCATTCTGCATGGTACAAAGAAGCAGGTTCCAGTTATCTGGGACTGCAGCAATCCTTGGCACAGAAAACATGGTCAGTGGCAATTTCCTGAATAAATCAATATATATGAAATGTGATCACTCATTCTGGATAGCAAAGATTTGTTTGAACTCTATACATCTCAAAATCAAGTAGAACATGATTATTACTTCAAAATCTTTCCATTATAACTCTCATAGAAGTGATTTCCTTTTTTCCTGAGCATCTATGCATAGCACCTTACGAGAAGCTTGATCCCTGGTGGAATTTCAGCCATATTTCTCAAACGAGCAAGCCACATTTAATAGTGGTTATGGATGTCATTGCATATTTCCCTGAAACTTAGAAGACCCTGAACAGGTCATATGAAGAACAGCTGAAAGATCTGAGTATGTGGGACTGGAAGGGGGAAGACAATAAACTACAGCAGCTGTTTCAATGTTGGCAGTGCCATTCTATGAAAGAGGGTGAACAGAAGATTCACTGGGTATGATGCCAGACAGAAGAACTCAGACCAGTGGCTGGGTGTTTACAGGAGGGCAGTGTTAGCCAAACGTAGGAAGAACTCAATGTCGGAAGAACTCGGAGCTGACTGGAGCTATCCTACATTCAAACAGTCCCCCGCCTTCTGGGGTCCAAATGATTTAGTTACGGAGAGTTGAATTAATCACGTTATTTAACTCTTAACTCATTATCACTGTCCATCCATATAAGACACATTCATTTTTCTTCCCTTCATCCCTCATTCCCGTTCCGATGGAACCAGCTCCGTACCATGCCCTTGTATCTATAGGCATCCCTGGGGGCTCAGATGGTAAAGAATCTGCCTGCAATGGCAGGAGACCCAGGTTCAATCCCTGGATCAGGAAGACTCCCTGGAGAAGGAAATGGCTACCCACTCCAGTATTCTCGCCTGGAGAATTCCATGGATATAGGAGCCTGGCGGGTTACAGTCCATGGGGTCACAAAGAGTCAGACACGGCTAAGCAACTAACACTTTTTTTCACTTTACTTAACATGTATGCACTCTCGTAGAATGTACAGATTTGGTTGAGACTGTATATCTCTTATATTTACATACATGATATAGTGCTATTGCTCCAATTGTTATTACTTTTTTTTCACTCGATATTATGATTAGTTCTATTCCTTACTATTGAGTGTACATCTAACCCAGTGCCTCTAACTAATGCATGGCATTCCACAGCATGCATCCATCACATTTTGTTTTCTCATCTCTCTAGAGGCAGACATCTAACTTGGTTCCAACTCCCTGCTACTACGACAACACTGTAATGAACAGCCTCTCTTTATGGACATGTAAGAGGCTTCCTCTGGACTATATGGGTGGGTCACAAAGTGTATTCAGATTTAATTACGGTATAATCAAGCCCATTAAGTGCTTTTTTGCTTGCTTTGTGATTTTTGATCCCTGTTTTACGAGCTCTTCCCTACTCCAAGCGTCTACTGGCCTTATACTTTTACCTTCTACGCTAAGGGTTTTAACGACGGCAGGGACTTTTGCCTTTTTCAGTGGCATATATCCAGTGTTAGAAAAGTCCTTCACTCCTAGTAGATGCTCAATAAATATTTATTGAGTAAAGGATGAATCTGGGGTTCACCTTTGTCCATGGTGACAGGTAAGAATCCAACTTTGTATTTTTCCATATATATTGAAGTAGTCTTCTGATTTCTTCCTGCTTAGTAATCCATTTTCCCTCCTCCAGTTTATGGTTTATGGTTTCTTCTTTATAGCACAACTGATCTAATACTCTGGCTTTGTAGTTGTCTGTTAGGATAAGCACTCACTTTTAAAAATCATTTTAGCTATTTGTGGACCTTGATTCCTCCACAGACATTTTAGAATAAATAAGTTTCTCAAAACATCTTGCTGGAATTTTGAGTAAACTTGCAGTTGGGGGAGAACTGAAATTCTTGTGATGTTTTCCCATGTATAAAATGCTACTCTATTTATTCATGCCAGCTTTTTTGCTCTTTAATGAAATCATAAATTTTCAATGTGGAAGTATTGTAAATTCTGTTAGGTTAATTCCTATTTTTAGTTGTTATAACTTTAAGTCATATATTTTATTACATTTCTAATAGACTATGACAGTAGCAAACTATTTATGCTCTTGTTAGATGTCCTGGTTTATCTGTTGATTCTACTGTAAATTAAACTATAAATTCTATATAAATGATTTTGTCAACTACAAATGATAGCATTTTGTTCTCCTTCCTTTCAACACTTAATGTATTTTATATGTTTACTTGATTGGCTAGGACCTCTAGTATACATTAAATACCAATCAGAATGTGAGCATTCTTGTGTTGTTCCCATATTGTAAGAAATACTTAGTCATCTTCTCCATTTATGCACAATGTTTGTTGTAGCCTTTAAGAAGGCTACTTTAGTTTTATCAGAAATGTTTTGAAATTTAAGTGATTTGCTTCTGTATCTACAGAGATATCTACCACATTCCTTTAATCCTCATTCCATCATAAAGGTAAATTACATTAAATTCTTAACATTATATCCTGCTTGTATTGCTTAACTTGATTATTTTACATTATTTTTAATAAATTGTTGGATTTGGTAAGTTATTTCATTTAAGATTTTTGTATTAAAACTTGTAAACCAAACAGAACCATAGTTTGTTGAATCGTGGTTATGCTAACCATGCAGAGTGGGTGAAGCAGTCTTTATCTTTTTCTATTTTTTTACAACAGCTTTTTAAGGAAAAGTCTATGTGTAGTTTGAAAGCTCATTAATACACTTACAAGAGTGAGTTTGAAGCTCTGAAGGATACGGCATCTTTTACATCTTTAAATACTGGGTTACAGAAAAGTTCATCAGGGTTTTTAGGAAAACACCCGAACAAACACTTTGGTCAAAACAGTATCTTTAATGTTCAATGGTTTATTCAATTATCTTGCCAAATTTGGCATTCTTTGTTTTTCCAGAAATTTTATAAATTTTGTCTAAGTTTTCTAAATTGTTGGCATATAGTTAATATTATTATTATTCTTTAAAACACATTGTGACCGTCATTATATCTTCTTCTTCACTATGTATTTTATTTGCATCTTACTCTTTTTACCAATCAGTTTTATGCATCTTAATTGTCTTTTTAAAGTCAGCTTTTAGTTTTAATTTTGTTACTGTTTTTTAGATTGGTATTCTATATTTCACTGATTTTTATCACCATTTTTCAGCTTATCTGGCTTATCTTCAATATTTATTGTTTTGTAATAAATGCATCTAAAAGCTATGAATTTATCTCATAGTACTACTTGACCTGTACCCCACAAATTTTAGCATGGTTTTTATTGCTGTTCAGGTCAAAGTATTTTTAATCGAAGAGAATAGTAGTTTGTAATTTTTTCAAACATGTACTTTAGCTTTCACTTGAGTATAGATTGCAAACTATATAGTATTAAATTTAACATAATTTGACTTGATTTCTGAGGCTTCATTGATGACCTGGTATATGTGAACATTTCGTTAGGAAAGAGTTGTTTTTTCCATCCATTTGAAAGCTATCTTCACCAATGCCACCAATGTATTCAAGATTATAGACCATATAAGACAAATATTTTTAAATTTTTATAGATGTTCTTATTTTTCATCTATTTGATCTATCAAAGAGAAAAGTCTCTCATTTTAACCCAATATATAATAGTTTAGTTTTCTAATTATAATAATTGACATATATTATATTGACATCTTCATAGTTCAGCTATTTTGAGGTTATATTTTTAGGTGTATATATTTTTAATAACTATTTTATCTTAATTTTTTTTTAAGTGTTTCTGTTTTTCTCAAAATTTTTGCTTTTAATTATATTTTATTATACTTAAATTGCTATCTTGACTTTCTCTTCATTCATACTTTTCAATATATAATTTTCCATCTCTTTGCTTTTAAGTTTTTTCATATCTTTTGTGTTAACCCTGTCTTCTATAGACAAATATTACTGGATGTAAATTTTTCCAATTTAAGTTTTTGTCCTTTTGTTTGGTAGGTTTGATACCCTTATATTTATTATAAACTGTTCTATTTGAGTTTATTTCTGCCACTGTCATGGGCTGAATGTTTTTGGCCTCCCGATGCCACGTGTTGAAGCTCTGACCCACAGTTTGATGGTATTTGGAGGTGGGGCCTTCAGGAAGTAACTGGGTTTAGGTAAGGTGGTGGCCTCATGGGAGGTTCAGGGCCCTTGTAAGAAGAGGAAGACCAGGCACCAGAGCGCTCTCTCTACCTGCAAGCCCCAAGGAAAGGCCTTGTGAGGACATGGCAGGAAGGTGGCTGTAGGCACCGCAGGAAGCCATCCTCACCAGACACAGAATCTGCTGGCACCTTGACCCCGGACTTCCTACCCTGCAAGAAAGTCTAGTAAAATGTGCATTGTTTAACCCACTCAACCTATGGTATTGAATATTTTCTTACAGAAACCTGAGCTAAGAGAAAAATCTTACTCTATTCTTTCCATTTTCTATATATTTGTTTTCTTTTTTTTCTCCTTTAACCCTACTGATTCGAAAGCTCTATTAAAATTTTCTTTGGTGATGGTTATCCACAGCCTACTAAGAACCAGTATTTTTGCTTTTCTCTATAATTTTGTCACCTTTGTTAATCCCATCTCATTTCCTGATCTAAAATCTGAATTATTATTATCTACTCCTTTTGAGTCCCTCACCATTTATGTAACAGTAAAATTAACTGAATCAATTATTCATCCTTACTTCCTATGTACTTACAAACACATGGAACTCTTCTGAGTTCACGTCTTTTCTTACTGGAGTATTTCCTCCAAGAATATTTTCAAAGATTTATTTGAGAAATAAATCTTTGCAGTCTTATATGCTTCATAATGGGCTTCCCATGTGACCCAGCAGTAAAGAATCCACCTGCAAATGGGTCGAGAAGATCCCTTGGAGTTGGAAATGGAAACCCACTCCAGTTTTCTGGCCTGGAAGATTTCCATGGACAGAGGAGCCTGGTGAGCTACAGTCCAGGGAGTCGTAAAGAGTTGGACATGACTGAGCGGGTGAGCACACACATACTTCATAATAGTGTTTATACTCATTCACATGATAGTTGAACTGAATACACAGGCTTAGTGTCCTTTTCTTCCAACAATATCAAACATTAAGCCATTATTTTTTGTATCTAGGATTCTTATTGAGATGTCTGATGTCAACCTGATTCTCCTTTACAGCTCATCTTTTTTTTTCTGGAAATGGTAAAGGTGGTTTCTCTTTTGGACCCTACATTTTGCTATAAATGTGTCTGAGTTTTGCCTCCTCATCCTGTTTGAAGGTCTATATGCCATTGTATTAAAATTTTAATCTCTCTATACTTTTGGAGAACTCTCATTTTTTTTTTTCAAAGATTTCCTCCCCTTCTATTTTTTCTCTCCTATGGAATTCCTAGTTAAAAAAAGTGTCATCTGTTTTATTTATCCTTTCACATACTACTTGTTGAATGATCTTAGGAAACTTACAAGACTTTCCAAAAGAGATAGTACTTACCTCTTAAATGTATGTTACTTTTGTCATGAAAAAACTGTCCCTTAGAGAAACTAGCTGCCAGAAACGGCAATGCCTAAAGCCAGCCACAAGAGGTCAGACAACCACCAAGAAAACAGATACGGAGCTGAAGTTTTTGTTGTTTTAGCACTGCTATGGTAGCTACAAAAGGCGAAACATTCCTCTCATAATACTCATCTCTCATTTGAATGCTTAATCTCCAGGCTCAGTAACAGGATTAGTGCATGAGCCAGGCTTCCTTGAGTCTGCAATTTGAGATGCAGTAGAAATACTTCTGCCACTCCTGCTTGGAGTGCAATTCATAGATCATATTCATACCAACACCCTGAAGAATGGATGTTTTCCAGAGGCACCAATCAGCTCTGTCACTTACTGGCAGAGTGACTTTGGGCAAGTTGCTGAAACTCTCTAAGCCCCTGGCCAGCCTCATCTAGAAAATGGAGTTAATAAGTCTTACTGCATAGAGTTATTGTGGGAAATCAGAGACCATGCCAGGACAGGTTAATATTGAAAAACTGTAGTCCGTGCTGTTTTCTCTTTGTAAAATGAGGGATTTGGTGAATGGGTCTCTCAATTCCCACCCCACATGAATATTCAGTGTTTAATGAAATCACATTCATCCCTGGAGAAGGTCCAACTCAACAAGATGTTTCTGGGCCATGAACATTTCTGGGAAATTTTTATCAGACTGGTGTGATGGAAACAGAGAAGAACCATGTGGTGGTGGTGATGCTGTCTGCTCCTGGAATCTAAAAATCCTGGGCCTAAATGTCTAGCTCTATATTTTTATCAGTTGTAAGACTCAGGCAATCTGCTTAGTCATTACCTCAATCTAAGTGAAAGTGCTAGTCACTCAGTAGTGTCCAACTCTGTGTTACCCATGGACCATAGCCCACCAGGCTCCTCTGTCCACAGGATTTTCTGAGAGAGAAGACTGGAGTGGGTAGCCATTCCCTTCTCTAGGGGATCTTCCTGACCCAGGGATGGAACCAGCATCTCCTGTGTCTCCTGCACTTCATTGAGCCATTGGGGAAGCCCCCAATCTCAGTTTACCCGTCTATAAAATGGGGCTGAAATAACTACCTCACAAGATACAAGGATTAATGAGATCCTGTGTGTGAATTCCTTGACTGCAGTACGTTTTGTCTAGACCTAAAGAACAGGCTTAGAAGGACTTCCCTGCAGGGCTATTGAGAAAAACAAATGAGATAATGAATGTAAACTGATTAGCACAATTCCTGGCATATACAGGAACTTTGGAAATATAATAAAGCATCAATTAATAAGAAAGCCCAGAATAGTGAAGTACAACTTTTAAGAACTGGACCTGAGAGCAGCTGGAGGAGCCGCAAGACCAGAGCTGGAGTGTGACCCTTCTCAGGTCAGGCTGGACGCATGTGCCTGCTTCTGCTGGCTGCATGGGGAGGTGCCACCTGTCCAGGGGGCAGAACTGATGAAGGCTTTGGATGAAGAGAAATGAGGACACACCGGTCCACTCATCATTTCCACTTTGGAAATGGCCTCTCCCTAACCGTCCCTGCAGTGGATGTCAGGTGCGGAAATCACCTGCGGGCGAGGCCCTGGGGAGAAGCTGAAAGGAGGGGGCTGACTTATGCCTCTGCACTCAGCACTAGACTGTGCGCGCGCCTGTCCTCGGTCACTAAGTCGCGTCTAACGCTGCAACCACATGGGCTGTAGCCCACCCAGCTTCTCTGTCCATTGGCTTCTCCAAACAATAATACTGGACTGGCTGCCATTTCTTTCTCCAGGGGATCTTCCCAACACAGGGATCGAATCCACGTCTCCTGCACTGGCAGGGGGATTCTTCACCACTGAGCTACCTGGGAAGCCTGTGTGTGTATGTGCACATGTATATAAAATCTCCCAAATCAGAGGACGAGTCCTTTGACTTTAGCTCATTTCAAGGCTCTTTATCAAGCTCCTGTGATGTGCGGGGGGCTGTGCCAGGGACCAAGGAGTCAGAGATGAAGGCGACAAGGCCCTGCCCTTGTGGGGTTCCGAGACTTGTGAGAGAGCCAGCAGGAGGCAGCTCCGGCTCGCATCACATGGCAAGTGCCCACGTGGAGAAAGGCGCAGGGTGCCACCTGGGAGCGGAGGATGGGCTGGGGGTGGCGTCTGGGCAGGGATCCCAGCGGAACGGATGCCTGAGCTGAAATACGAAGGATGAATCAACATGGCATGGCAAAGTCAGAGGACAGAGAAAGGATGAGAGGGGGTGACCAGGTGGATGGACACTCTTGAACAAAGACACGGCAGTAATTCTGAGCAGTTTAGAGTGTGGGCGCTGGGACACAGATGCAGTAGTGGCAGATGGAGCCGGGAAGCTAGGCTGGGCAGGACTGCACAGAGAACCAGGGTCACCTTCTCCCATGGGTGTCCCAGAAGAGGCCCCAGCCGTGTCACATCTATACCACCTACATAACCGCTGACTGAAGAATTAGGGGGACGTGGGGAGAGGCATGGGCGGGCTGCTGCCCATGAGCACGACCTCCTCCCTCAGCTTTATCACACATCGGGTCACCTTCCAGCTGTCCTACACAGCCTCTCCAAAAGACCCAGCTCCTAGAAATACCACACCTTGACCCAGCCTACAGAGAACTGACCAGGTCTGCTGCAAAGACTTTCTGACAGCTCGTGACACAGAGAACCCAGGATTTTAATTGAGCAAGGACGGTTGAGAGTGGACCAGATAACCAGAGTGACTGGGAGGTAGAACAAGCTTGTTCTGAGTTTTCCTATCCAGCAACTGGGTCCATCAGCTGTGGGCTTAGGATGTAGGGGGAGTACATTCCCTGGCTGAATTTGCAGGGCTGGTGGAACTCCCGTCCCTCTATTGGCCCTGCAGTGGCCTGGGCCAACTGGAATCACGCCGCAGTAACCATAGGGAGATGCTGTAAGTTGCCCATGAGTCAGCCCGTGAAGCAGGCTGAACATGTGGCTCTATTTACATGCATGCTAAGTCGCTTCAGTCATGTCCCACTCTTTGCGACCCTGTGGACCCTGTAACCCGCCAGGCTCCTCTGTCCATGGGATTCTCCAGGCAAGAACACTGGAGTGGGTTGCCGGTGCCCTCCTCCAGGGGATCTTCCTGACCCAGGGATGGAACCTGCATCTCTTAGGTGTCTCCTGCATTGGCAGGCAGGTTCTTTACCACTAGCACCACCTGCTGTACTTACCCACCAGCTCAAAGGGTGGGAGTTGCATAACAACAGGAGTGTAGAGAGGTTCCTAGGCAAATACCAAGGGAACTTTAAGGCCCATGGTACTGGAAACCGCTAGACTGGTTAAATTGTGACTCGCAGAACAAAAGCTGCAGTTTGCTGTGAGGTGTGGCTTCTGGCTTTGGGTGACTTTTTTCTTTTTTGTCTTTTCCAAGAGTGAAACACTGGCAGTGTTTCCCACCCCAAAACAGATTCCTCGGGTACCTCCCACGGGAAAGTAGCCTGGTGTGTCTGAGTTGGTCCCTAAACATTTCCCCTAGCCGGCTCCCCTGTCTGTGTGGCAGTAACCGAGTGATTTGCTCCGTGGGGTACAGCTTGCCTAGGCTCCCTTGAGCTGCACTATTTATCATGGCAGCAGCTGGAAATAAGCTGGACACAAAGAGGATTTGTGTCTCTGGGTGTCGGGCCCTAGATACGAACGCGGAGGAATTTTTTCATTAGTGGGAAGTCAGAGGAGGGGACTCCAGGCTTTCATCACACGCCCCAGTGCAAACGGCAGCAGGGAGGAGGGCACCCTGGAGGGGGAAGTCCCCGAAGGTGCTTCACTGGACGACTGAAATGAAGGTTTCCAGAGTGGATTTCCTTGGGAGAGATGAATGACACTAAATGTTGTCTGCACTCACGAAGCTGTTTAGGGGAGGTGGGGATTCTTCTATGAGAGCCGAGTTTCTTTGTGTGGAATTAATTACTTGTTCCCACTCAGAAGGGAGCCACAACGGGGCGTGGGGAGCTCCGGAATGGGGCACCTCAAGCCGAGTGGCAGGCACGGCAGGGGCAACGCTGAGGGAAGCCCAGGGAACCCCGAGAGCCCACATCTCAAAGGCAAGGAGCTATTGCCTGTAGGTGGCAAACCAAACTCGGGAGGCCTGGGGTGGTGGAGATGAGACAGAGAGGACACAGGGTATTGAAGCACAGACGGTTCTAGAACACTCCCAGGATTCACAGACTAAGAAGGGATTCTGAATAAGTCTGAGAGCAAACTCACCAGGAAGCAGCTCTCTGAGTTTGGAGCAGTATCTGAGGTGCAGTCTGGTACTAGCTACAGTCATCCCGTGACTTCTGAATCCCAACAGGAGCTCCCCACCAGACTTGAGGAATGAAGTGGGTTTCCTGAGGACCTGTGATTTGTTCATTTCCTTCAGCGATCACTACAGGCAGAGGAAAAACGCTCTCAGTTGAAACTGCCACCCCGGCCCCGTACTTCCACTGTGTAACAGGTCATGCTAACACGGCCTGTTAGGCAGGGCAGGAAGGCAGGCTCCACGGTGCCCTCAGCAACTGTGGGCGTGCACGCCTGGGGGCTCAGCCCTGCCTGACTCTGCGATCCCATGGACTGTAGCCCACCAGGCTCCTCTGTCCACTGTGGGCCTCGTGAGAGACAAGCAGGGATCTCTTCTCCACCAGCGTTACCACTGTGCCCCAGACAGCCCTCAGTACACAAACAGGCTTGGATATCTTACCCCAGCTTCCAGACCAAAGGCTCAGACCACAGCATTAAAGACCAGGTGACACATTCACATCCCTTTTCACACTTAAAAATTTCCTCAAAAAGTTTTTATTTTACATTATGATTTTTCATATTTGATCTTAGCCCCAAATAATTACTTCGCATAATAGTGGGAAAGAAAAGGCATGTGAATGGTACATTTCACACCTGAATGACTGCAGAAGTCAATCCTGAAGCTACTCAATGGGAGCGGTTGCCCAAACTGGAGCTTACACTTAAAGGAAAAAGTTGCTACCGTTAAATATTTAAAATGCCTTTTCCCATGCATGGAATATGTTGGATTGGTTTTTGCGTTATTCGTACCTTCCCAGAACAATATGCTGAGCCCCACTGCAGAGCAAGCAAGCAGAGTGAAGGCCCATTGTCTTCTTCCTCTGAGGAATGAAGTGCAGGAGTGGAATTCAGAGCAGAAAAGACTGGAGACTTAGCCTCACGCCTGAGATGTTTTTTAATTGAAGCCAGGGAGGGGTCTCAGGCATCATCGTGGGGGAGAATGACAGGGCTGGGCAGAAAGGGCCCATCCCTCCCCCTTTAGTTACGGATATGGCTTCTTCTCCTTCCTCTTCCTATCTTTTCTCCACTTTGTCCCTTTTAAGGAGGTTAAAGGTCCGGTCGGCTCTCAGCTGGGAGTCCTCTGGGTCATTCAGTCTGGCACCAGTCAGCGGATAGCCGGGGGCACCCAGGGGGCTTCAGGCCAGCACTGCTCTAAGCCATGCTCTCTCAGTAAGGAGCATCTGGGTTACTGTGGTCTGGGGTAAGTGACCACATCAGCAGTTTTGGGTGCTTTACTGACGTTACTAATGACTTGGAATCTGACAGCAGCTCCGGTCCCTCCCTGAAGGTCTGCGTGCACACCCAGCTCCGTTCCTGCCTCAATGGGAGAGAGGTATGGACCCCAGGGAGATGATCTGGTGGTCACTCTCATTTCCTGCTTCTTTCTGAGGGGGGGGGGGGTGGCACCTCTGCACATGATGTGGGTTCCCTGAAATAGTCATAGTCCAATTTGGAGGAGGGAGACTTCCACAGCGGCCAGCCAGCTAGGGGAATAAATGAGGGCACATCCCCACATTTCCGCCCAAGGTCTCGGGCTAGAGATCCGTCACGTCTCACTCTCCCAGGCTCACAAAGCAAACCGCCAGCGAACAGGTCAGCCTTCAGAAAAAGCAACCACTCCCCATGGGTTAGGAGAAAAAAGCCAAACCAGCAAAACCAAACCAAATCATTTTATTGTATAGTTTCTACCAGAAAATTACTAAAAATATAAATATAAAATCTCTAGAAAATACTCGGAATAGCTCTGTAATATTCTTCTTCCCCTAAACTGGGGCCAACCTCTTTGTTCTTTAAAAGATGATGGATTACAAGAAGGTCTTCACCACCCACATTCGTTAACACATTACATTTCTCTCTGTGCCAGTGTAGTATGAATATGCCACCTTTTGGCCAGGTTCTGGAAGCTCACCTTGCATCTGTCAGGGCAAAGCTACTGCTGAATATGGGGATTCAGGGGAGTGGGACCAGGATGTGAAGAAAACCCCACGGCCCCACTTCCTTCTGAGGACACAGAAGACATTTCTCCTCAGTGCCCTGTCCTGGAGCAGGCTGGGCCACCCCAGAGTCAAGCCTCCAGAGAAGCTGAAGTCACCCTGAGGGGTGTGTGCGGGTCACGCTGCAGTCACAGGAAGGTCAGGTGTTGAGATCGACGCAGGAAGCCAAGTGGGGTTTTGCATAGACAGCTGGTCTGCGCCAGGGCCCTCAGCAGGATAGACACTGCCGTTTCCTGTCGGCCTCTGGGCACCCCTTATCCCCTAGCACCAGGCACTCTCTGCAGCATTTAGGACTCAATTTAGCCTGAGAGCTTCCCCACCCCCTGCTGCAGAATGGCTGAGGTGGCGACCAAAGCGAGGCCACCTGGACGCTGACACAGGGTCCCTCAGCCCCCTCCTTATTCAGCACTGGACACGCGTCTGGGGACGCTGGGGTTGCCCCGCCCATGGTCCCAGGACAGCCTGGCAGGATGCCTGTGCTGACCCCTGAACCTCAGTGGCATCCGGGTGGGGAGCGGACAGCAGGGGGTTTAAGCCAGCCCTGGCCTGCCACTTCTGTGCCTATGGCTACAGTGTCATCCGGCCAGAGCCACTCTGAGCCCTGGGACAGAAGCAGGCCAGAGTGTAGATACTTAGTAAGTTTCCCATCAGAGAAGCAAACTGGACTTCCGGGACGGAAGTACAAACGAAAGCAGGCTAGCTCCCAGCACGTGGGTTTAGCTCTCTGTCCCTCACCTCCAGCTCTGTGTTTTGTGCAGAACCCCAAGCCCTTGTGGGAAAACTCACAGGCCCCCAAAATGCTAGTCCTAAGCACTTCTGAGCATTGAGGGCAGGTATCACATCCTTGTGATGTTCCTGGAATAAGGCAGGATTGACTCAATTCAGTAACAGCCTTGCTCACTTCACAATGGCCCACCAGGTGCCCGGTGCGCTGGGGCCCTTCTGAGGACAAGGAGACAAAGCTTGGCTGTGAAAAGACAAGGCAGGAGAAAGGCCGTGGCAGAGCTGGGGCTTGGCCACGTGGCTGCAGACACAAGCACACACGCTGGTGATGCCCCGAGGCTCCCAGGGCCACAGAGGTGCTGAGGGGCGGAGCAGGGATCGGGGGGTGAGAGGAAGTGGGCAGTGAGCGCTGGGGCACCCAGAAGGGGAAGCCAAGTGGCGAAGAGGACAGGAGGCAGCAGGAACTGCAGGAAGAGGAATGGAGACCCTGCTCTGGCCAGACGAGCCCCTCTCAGCCGTCTCTCAGGGACCAGCCACCCTGCTTAAGAAAAGGCACGTTCTCTTCTTGCTGCAAAGGCCCCCAAGGTTGGGATCAACCCCTGACAGGGTCTCCTGGCCACAGGAAGGCAGCAGGACAGGACTCCTGGTGGGAGACAGGAACACAGAAGCGGGTTAACACAGGAGGGCGGAAGCAGCGGGGTTGGGGGGACTGTCTGTCCGTCACAGAGACCCCGGAGGCAGGCGCATAGGGAGTGCCTCCTCCTCAAGGGCAGCCTGCCCATGCTCCTCACCACATTCCAACCTCTCACACTCTCTTCACCTTCGTCCTCGCACTTACCACGCCTAGAGCCTGGAACTACATCACGGCAGGCTGTGAGGCGCCCATAGCTGCCCTGAGTCCTTACGACTCCTCTTCCCACATTCTCCTCCACTCCTGCTGCGGGTTCTCTCGGGACCAGCTCCCTGGATGCCGGGGTCCCGGGCCCTCCCCCCAAATGACGTCAGAACTTGCTCTGCTGCTTCTGCCGGGGCCTGCCCAGCCCTGTCTCCATGCACAGCACGGGAGGCCCGGGCCCCTCCTTCTGGGCAGGGAGCATTCACATACCTGGGGCATCGTCATTCCCAAAGCCTCTGGACATGCCCACGCTGGGCAGGTGCTCGCGGAGGCTGGCTCCGTGCCCTGCCCCAGGGAGGGCTCACCGTGTTTCCCTGTCTAGATGAGCAGCACCTATGAACTCGGGGTGACAAGGCTGCCCAAGTCTCAGGCTTCGTAAGCATCTCCCTCAGCCTGCACCCACACGGGCAGAGGCAAGGTGATGGCCCCAGGCCTGCACTGTCTTGTGACCAGGAAGCGCTGTGGCTAGGCTGTGTTCAGGTGTGGCTTTCTGGGTCTGGGCCCATCACCAAGCCAAACCCAGCATCCCTCATCCACTTTGACTCCCCCTGAGGCAGGAGGCCTCTGGGTGCCCGGGGAGGAGAAGGAAGGAACCAGGAGGGCAAGGAAAAGAGAATAGCAGGCGGCATTTGGAAGACAGGCAGAGAACAGCCTTCACCCTGGGCTGCTGGCCCTGCACATTAATGGGAAGCCAGGGCACCTTGGGAGCAGAGGTGCCCCAACATCCAAGGGCTGCAGCCAGCATGCAGAGAAGCTGGGAAGGCATCCAAGTGCGTGCTTTTTCCATTCCATGGACAGACTCTTGAACTACAACCACTTGGACCTCTGGCCCTGCAATCACCAGGAGAATCACTCTGCCATGCTGTGTGCAAGGAGGACAGCAGGAGAGAGGACAGGGCCAGGGTGCACGGTGGAGCAGAGGGCAGAAGGAAGGGGCGCTCAGCAGGGGCAGACGCAGCTCTACTCAAAGGACAGCAGGTCTGGGTGAGGGCCCTCATTGTCAACGCTGGAGGTCCGCGCCCGGGGAGGCGGGCTGCCGTCCTCCAGAGACTCGGCCAGGCTGATGGGGCTCAGGCTGAGTTTGAGGCCATTTCTCTCCATGAGGCCAGGGGAGGAGGCCCTTCGGCACTCAGTCGCCTTGAGTTTGGGGTCGTCCTGGCTGTCCTTGTGGATGAGGTCAGGTACCGACACGGAAGCCTCTCCATTCGGCAGAGCGTCGCCCCTGTCCACCACCTCCGTGGTGGCCTCTGGCTGGGAAGCATCGGCTGGGCTGGGTTGGGCGGAAGACAAGACCTGGGGCTGCCCAGATGACAGCTCTGTCCCATACTCCAGACTGCTTAGGACAGGCTGTGATGAAATCAGCATGTCCTGGGTGGTCTTCAGGGCCCGAGGGGTTCGCTTCCTGGTGGTGGGAGGTGGAGGATCCAGCCGAGGGAATGCTTCTTGCAGGGCTGACCTGTAAAGTTGACGTCAGTGCTCTGAGGCTGGCGAGACACCAGTCCCTGCTGTGTTCTCCCATCTCTAGCTCCAACTGCATTTTCTACTCACCCACCCACGGGGGCGCTTTACACTCTGGACTCTCATTCTTGTTTTAGCGTTGAGTCTCAGCAGTGTGAGCACAAATGGCTTTGGGCCTGTCACATCCTCACTCCACGGAGGAAGCATGCTACGCATGTGGCTCTTCAGAGCAGTGCAGAGTGTTAACACTGGGCCCGCTGGTGAACCGCATCACATCAGACCCTACGCAGTAGCTCTCAAAAGTTGCATCACCACCCTCCAAGTCCAGGTGTCTAAAACGAGGCTCAAAATGGGAGGCTTCCCCCACATCTGCCCAAACATGGGCTTCTCATGTGGGGCTGTCAGAATCCCCCTGGGAAGCTTGCTTCCCACAATACCTGGGTTTGAATCCAGCTCTGCCCGTCACTAACTTTGTACCCTTAAGCTCCTCACGTTACCACTCTGAACCTGCACTGTCTGCAAAATGGAAATGATACCGTCTACCTCAGAGGACGGCAGCAGGGTTGGGTAAAATAGCGCAGCTGAAGTCCAGCACAGTGCTAGGACATGATGGGCATGCCGTGAACTTCGGCTGTGGTGGTGGACGGCGAAGCCGGCTTCCCCAAATGTCACCCTTCAGCTACTTCTCATGTGACAACCTCACGTCCCTGCCCCGGGGTCATTCTCCTCTCGAGACACTACAGTTTATCTGCAAGCCTCTTCCTGGTCCACAACCCGCAGGGAGGTGATAGGCAGCGCACTCACCTTCCGTCATCCCCGTCAGCCCCGCTGGCCAGCTGGGCCCCCGCCGTCTTGTTGACCTCTGTCGCGCCCACGCTGCCCAGGCTCGAGGGTTCCTTTCTCCGCAGGAAGTCATTCACTTTGGCCCCTACTGCTTTGCCCAGGCTCTTGAGGTGCTGACTGCTGCCCACCCAGAGTCCAGGCCCCCCGGACTCCGCAGACCCCTGAGCAGCAGAGCTGGGGGCCGTCGGCCTGGACAAGTGGGGGAAGGAGCGGCTCGCCTGGAGCTTGGGAGTGAGGGCTGTGTTCAGGTTCTCAAACATGCTGTGGTCGACTACAAACAAAGAGGGAAAGAGAGAGAGCTGGTGAGGGGAGGGCGTGGGGACTTCCTTCCCCATGGCTGCCGGCCTTCTCCTTAGACCACACACACAGCTCGGTAACCCCACAAGGCTCTGGGAATAGTCGAGAGCGCGCCAGCAAAGACACTCTTGAACCTTCCAATCCCATTGTCTTGATGGGCTGTGGGACCAGAAATTCTAGTTCTGCCTCACCCTGGTTAATCAGTGATGAACTCTAGCCACACAAAAAAGCTAACTTCTCCCTTTAAGCCTGCCTCCTTGACTCACAGCCTAACTCCTGACCTTGGGGTCGTGGGCCTTCTAAAGTAGAGGAAAACCAGGATGAAACAATGAGATGCACATTTTGATGGTGCGGTGAGCACACACGGCGGGGACTTGGGTATTGGGGTAGAAGCTGGTGGAGGAAGCGCAAGTGTGAAGCCTGGAGCTGGAGGTTCTCTGCCAAAGAGCCACATGCGTAGCATGCTTTCTCCGTGGAAAATGCTCACTTCTCCTGCTGTGGAATCTGGGAGAATGGACCAGCTGTTCGAGGAGGGATGGTGTGAACCAAATGGACAAGCACTCGGTGCCAAGGAAGCAGGAGGAAGCTGACAAACACCAGCTCACTTAATCCTCACGACAGCCTAGCGAGATGGGGTGTGGTTAAGGTTTTTATTGTGGAGGAGGAAAATGGGGCTCAGAGCAGTGAACTGTTGGGCCTGAGGTCACAGGCAATTACTGGTGCTGTGGGAACTAGAAACCAGGTTTTCTCACCTAAAGCTCAGAGCTTATCCCACTCCTTCCCCTGCCTTGCATGCTGTCTAAATATGCCTTGTGGACACTCCTCTTAGGGATCTCTCTTCAGGTGGAAGGATTAATTAACTCAAAGGGCTGACAGGAGACCCACAGAGTTGTTGATACCTGCAAGACAGTGGCCATATCTCATTCATCTTTGTGTCTTTGACAGCTAACACACAGTAGGTGCTCAAAATGAGTACCCTGAGCTGCCAAACCCATTTGCAGATAGAGAACTGTGGCGACCAAGACCGCAGCAGCTCTGAGACGTCTAGTTGAAACAGCTGGAGCTCAGGGTTCTAAGCCATGCTGTATATACCCTGGCATGGGGCAGCGTCTCCCCACCTGGAAATTCAGCTCAGGCCTCAGTGCAGCCAGATGCACGCTAGCACCTTGCAAGCAGGCTGGAGGCTCCTGTCCTTCCCAACTGCTCCAGATACTTTTGTCAATCTATGGGGAGGAAAGGTTGCTTTTGGTCACAGGCTCCTCTCCTAAGTGTCTATTCTTGCTGAGCCTTCCTAAGAGGAACTGAGATTAGGGTGTACATTTTCTTCTGTTGAAAAAAGTGAAACTGTTAGTCGCTCAGTCATGTCTGACTCTTTGTGACCCCGTGGACTGTAGCCTGCCAGGCTCCCCTATCCAGGGAATTCTCCATGTAGGAATACAGGAGTATCCCTTCTCCAGGGGATCGTCTCAACTCAGGGATTGAACCCAAGTCTCCTGCATTGCAGGTGGATCTCTGCCCTGCCCTGCTGAGTCCTGGGTCACAGGGAGCATTTCTCTGTATTGTGGTTTCAAGCAGAGATCTCTCTTCTGAGCCAACTACCTCAATGAGCCAGATGGTGAGGGTCTTTGGAGGTAGGAGGCAGCTGTGGGAAGAGTGGAATCTCCGCCTTTGGAAAGCCCCAGTCACCCCTGTAACTGACCCTAACCCATGTGCAGGAAAAGCACCTCTGCAGGAGACATGCCAGGAACTTGATTAGGGCATCGCTGGGACACCGGGCACAGAGCCTGCTGGTTCAGGCTGGCTGACTTCCCGGTGTAGACCCACCACACCAGCAGGAGGTCCTTGCCCATCCGACAATAGGGGTATCAACTCGAGTCTTCTCCTAGAGTGTAAATCCTGCCATGTTATCCACTTTCGCATAATTTACCTATCATGTCCCACATTCTTCAAAGTGTTCTTTGATCATGAACTCTTGAAAACTAGTGCATTTAATGATTTCCCCCCAAACTAGAAAGTATTTGGGCCACCATGAAGCTAGAGTGAGTGTTCAAGAGAGGTAGGCTGGGGAAGAAGGCCAATCCCCACCACTTCTGGGCTCACATAGTGCTGTGGCTGCTTCTTTGTTGGTTTAATGTGAACTTTCAGAGC
This sequence comes from Odocoileus virginianus, assembly GCF_023699985.2. Lineage (NCBI taxonomy): Eukaryota > Metazoa > Chordata > Mammalia > Artiodactyla > Cervidae > Odocoileus > Odocoileus virginianus. The sequence goes on along the minus strand of NC_069678.1, from coordinate 19,652,455 downwards.
AGACACATTCATTTCTAAAAGTGTAAGTACCAAAAACACCTGGCAAAGCAACTTGTAAATTGTAAGCCCCTTTATCATAATTATTGAGGAAACGGTCTAATAAACATAACTTTCTGACTAAACACCATTTTAGATTTCCTGTACTTCTTGTTTCTCTACCCATCAGAATGTATATGCTGAATTCTTAAGTAATTTAAAGATAGCCCATCACATACTCTCTTCACAATTCTCTGAAGTCTTCTGGTAAATATATCTTGTCTTTATAATAAAATAAGCTCCTCCATGGGCTGTAGCATCTTAAGTGATAACTTCTGGTCTACAATGCTCAGCATAGGGCCTTGCACAATAGCAGGCATTTAGCAAATAGTTTAATTGAATTGACTTTTGACGTGAACACTTAAAACTGACTGCATTAGGAGCTAACATCTTAGAAAAACGTTCTCCAAGCCCTTTTCCATTTACAAAAGTCATTCAAAACCTCCTCCTGCGGGAGTGGTCCACAGGGGCTCTTGAGGTCAGACTGGGAGGAACTGCCAGCCTCCAATGCAGGACTCTCCCTGGGGCTTCCTTCATTTCCCCATCTGAGGGGTGTGCAGCAAGCCCCTTTCCTGCTGAAAGCATTAAGACTGCGCACACTGTCAGGACCAGAAGCATGGTGGTTCAGAAAATAACAGTGATGGTGGAAAGGAAGGTAATTGGACCCCAACCAGGTGACCCTCCCAAGAGCACCCCCAGCATGCACACAGTCAAGCAGAGGGGGACATCTGGAGCCAAAGTCATCCACAAGAAAGACGGTATCTTACCTGTCCGAGAAAGGGGCTCGGAAAGCAGGTGGGAAACAAACGAGAGAGAGACACGTTTTATGTAGCGACCGACCACGTGGGGAGTGTCGTCTCCTGTCTGGGCCACCGGCAACCACACACTGCGAGGACACAGCATGCAAGACAGGTGCCCTGCCGTGAGGCACCCAGGAGGACCGGCTGCCCGTATGCTTTTTAATAACCAGGTCAAAACAGTGTTTTAAAAACCCTCCCAACAGGCAGTGATGTAGCCTCCTGTATCTTCCCCAATATTCTGAGCCCCCTTTGCATTAGGTATATCTGAAGTTCCTAGCTGGCGGAAGGAGGAATGGATGGGCCAGGGCAGGATGAAGTTCTAAGTTTCCTGGATCCTGTGTGCATCACTCCTTCCTTAGTTGTGTCATTTCCACATGCAAGTCACTAGATTTAAGACCAGGAAGATGGTCATTCATCCAATCACATCAATTAACAGAATGGAAAGGCAGGTGGCAGTATGCCTCATACCCACAGGGAGCTAAACGGTGGAGCCAAATTTAGAACTCACACAGGCTGACTCCCTGAGCCCTGATCTTTCTGCGGGCCACAACAGCCAACTGAAATTGCCAATACCTTACAGTTACCAAGGGGCATAGTATCAGTTTGCATCCCGACGCGTTCTAACATTCCAGGCCAGGCTGTGGAGGCAGCGTGAGGAGAGCACGTTCTCCACACTGCCCCCGGCAAATGTCTGAGTGTTGTGAACAAACACAGACAGGACAACTCTGGGCTCCACACGTAGTCGCTCAATCACACTTGGTCCACACACAGCAGGGTCGGTCCACTGCTGCTTACAGAGTGGACCAGATCTTTCCCACACTGCACAAACATAACCACCTTTACATCTAAAGCCCCGTATGCATCTCGAGGTGATGATCTAGAAGATCAGCTCACCCATCAACCCTCTAGCAGGCTACCCAGGCTGTTATATGACAGAAGTGAAGCAAAGAAAAGAGGCAACCTTGCCACTCTGAATTCATAACCTCATGGGAAAATAGCTTATAATGAGCAAATGGTGTTGAGTAAGCCACCCATTTATGTTTTAGTCATTTGCTAAAGAAGAGACAGCACCAACCATTTAAAACAGTATCTGGTCCCTATTCTTGGGGAGAATATATTGAGTATTTAGGCACAAAGGGACATTATGTTTGTAACTTACCTTCAAATACCTCAGGGGAAAAAAAAGTATACATGCATAGACAGAGAGGGAGGTAGGGAATTGATAAAGCAAATGGAATAAAATGTTAACAATCGGAAAATCTAGATACAGGGTGCATGGATGTTCTCTGTACTAATTTTATTTTTGCAGCTTTTTAAAAGTTTGAAATTATTTCCAAAGAAAACTATAAAAGAACACACCATATCCCAAACCAGACGCTAAATTAAAGCAACAAAGATATCTGGTGGCAGAAATTAGGCAGATGAAAAAGGAAACAAGGAGGTCACTCAGAGAGGACGGAGAACCCCAGAGCTGGGGGCAGCGACAGCGACATGGAAAAGGGACGTGAAAGAGCTGATGGGGGAGCAGACAGCATCGCGACCAGGTCTCTCCTGCATGCCTGCATCTCTCTGGACATTCCCAACTAAGACAGGCCACTGAGGAATGCCAAGTCACAAAATTCTCTAAAAGTGTTTATCTTGCTTGCACCAGACCCCATCCATCTTTGAGGGGCCCCTTACTGGTGAGTGGAATCACGTGGTCTTCCTGTGATGTCACCTGCACTCGGAATGTTTATCGTCTGGACAACCCAACCAGCCTCTGGGGAGCAGGCGTGCGTGACCTCCGTACCCTTCGGTAGTCAGAATATGGAGAACTTCTCACTCCTCAGCATTTCTGGAACTCGAATCTCTTCCCCTGCCCTGAGCACTCTTCCTAATTTTATGTCTTCACGTGCCACCAGCTTGCCAGGTAAACTCTGGTGCCCCTGGGCCCTCCCGAAATGTGGCTCTTTGAAGCTTGTAACTGAGTACTCTACCAGATCATGTTACAGGACCTCAATTTAGTGAGAAAGTTAAATTACACATGGGGAGAAAATAATTTTTCAAAATGCTGTGGGTGGGAGGCATTTTAATTGGAGAAACCAGTGGTCCCTGTTGTTTATTCATTTTTTGCAAGTGAAGAATGGGGGAAACATTTGTTGTCATGCTTTTCACCCTCTGAATCTGCATGAACACTGGAGGGGCCAGCCTGTCTATGTAAGTTGGAGAAGAGTCTGATGAGTTCACCATGGAATAAAGCTGAATGTTCTGACTTGCTGTTCAAAGCATGGTCCATGGACTTCTAACATCAGCATCACCTGGGAGCTTGTCAGAAATGCAGAATCTCAGGCCCTACCTCAGAACCCGCACTTTTGACAGTATTTCAGGTGATTCCTATGCACACTAAAGTTAAGTGCTGCTCCATGGAGGAGTAGTTCTCCTAAACACCCACTGCCTATACACAGGACATTTGTATCCATTTCCCAAGCTGAGCACAGCTACTACTCTGAGATTTGAGGAAAGCCAGTTTTTTAAGCCAAGTATTAGCAGCCATCAGACAGCTAAGGTTCATCTGCACACTTTCTGGCTATGGGTGGGAGGCACTTTTATTGGAGAAACGAGCTTTTCATCCTCAAAGGGATCTTGTAACAAAGCAACAGGGCCCATGACTCCCTCCCCTGGGCCCCGGAGGGACCCAAAACATGCAATGTAGATTGAACATACAGAAACACGTACACACACACGGTGAGCTGCAGGAGGGTCAAGAGAGGGGTGGGCCAGGCAGAAAGCTGCCATCTGGCCACTTCTTACATTCTCCTTTGGAGAGGATCTTTCCCGGGTCTCACTGAAACCACACCCTACTTGCAATTCTCCAGGAGGTCATCCAGAATAGCTCTACCTGTCTAGGTCACACTGTTTTGCTTCAGCTTTGCAGTGCCTTGAAAGTACCAAGGTTGAACCTCTAGGCACGTCTTGGGGGGAGGGTCCCAACAAGAGGACCCCCAACAATGCTCAGCTCACCGGAATGTTTCTCCTGTAACCCAGACATCGCGAAGACTGTGTTACCCACTGAGCTGTCCAGCCCAGTTCAGGCCCTGCTACCCCAATACCCAAGCAGCGTTTTCCGGCACGGGATGCACAACATAGTGCTCTCGCCAGGTGAGGCCTTCTCCGGCTGGGGCGGGCACAGATGCGAAGCCGGGGGGATGGGGCTGCTTCCCTAAGGGCATGGGGGGGCTGTGCGTGGGATCACCACCTGCTGCCTTGCCCCCTGCAGTCTTCTGCCTGGCGCTTCCTTTAGCAGAGACCTGCAGGCCTGTGGAGGCCTCTTGCTTCTCCTCTCCTGTCTCTCATGCTGATGTACAACAGCAGTCTCTGCCTGACCAGGCTGTTGAAGGCAGGCAGACAGTGAGGCTGGAAAAATGGCCACAAGCATTGGTGGAAGGAAGAGGGAGTGCAGAGGTCTGGCAGTCTGCTCCTTACAGGAGGCAGAGGGGAGGTGTCCTCAGGGAGAGACACACCTGACAAACACCAGGGCTTAGTGACTCCAACGGGAGTCCCTGCCCAGAGGTCAAACTGCCATTTGTACCGGCAGAAAAGCAAACAGCAGGAAGGAACGCCTTAGCCTGCTCTCCCCACCGCACCCTCTGCCTGCTCGCAGAACTGCACCCAAGGCGGGGCAGGGGTAACCTGCGGGCATGCCCGACTAACCTGTCTTCTTGTCCTTCTGCGTCTTTGCACAGTCTCTGGCCACCCCAGGCCTCAATGCTCCCTGCCTGGCCTGAGGCTCAGACGCAGCTCTTTCATTTGCAGATTGCATCTTGGGGGACTCCCCAAATGGAGAGCAGCTGAGGTGGAACTGCACCATCTACCGGCCCTGGTTCTCCCCTTACAGCTACTTTCTATGCAAGGACAGAGAGAGCCACCTCGAGACCTACAACTTCCCGGAGGTGCAGCGGGACGAGGGTCAGGGGGACAGCTGCCTCCCGGACGACACAGGCGAGAGCGTCTGCTCATCCTCTTCCTCCCCAGAGAGCACCTGTCCCCGAGAGGCCATCAGGAAGTCCAGGCCCGGCCCAGACTCCATCACCTCCCAGGACATCCTGATGGCCTCCAAGTGGCACCCGGTCCAGCAGACTGGCTACAAGTGTGCGTCCTGCTGCCGTCTGTACCCGACGCTGCACTCCCTTAAGAGCCACATCAAGAGGGGCTTCAGGGAGGGCTTCAGCTGCAAGGTGTACTATCGCAAGCTCAAAACCCTCTGGGGCAAGGAGCCGAAGGCCCGGCCGGCAGACAGGCTCTCCTTGGGCAGTGGCCAGGCCTCCGGTAGGCCTGCTGGACAGCAGCAGCTGCCTTGTTAGTGGATGCCGCCCGGTAAATAGGGGACGATACCTATTTATGTCTCTGTGGAGATGTCAATAAACCAAAGTCAGTGACGGCCTTTTGTTAAGTGTGAGGTCACCCTGTACCCCCATCCTTCCCAGCCCCTGGCCCCCATCCCGTTTCTCTTCTGCTGCTGGTTGCCTAGCAACACCAGGCCCATCTCCCCGCCTCTTTGTTTTGAAAGAATACCCAAAGTGTGAGAGTATCTTCCAAGATGGTGGTTTTTCAAAGTGAGGTGCACAGACCAGAAGTGTCAGTGTCCCCTGGGAATTTGCTAGAAATTAAATTCTCAGACCTACTGAATCAGAACACTGCAGGTGGACCCCTCGGTCTGTGCTGTAAACGCCCTCTAGGCGATTCTGATGTAGCTCGAGTATGAGAACCACCGCTCTAAGACCCTGACCACCCTGCTGCTCCCTCTGTGATCAGTCCTGGCCCCGCGCCATGGGGAACCTCACATGGAGGGAGAAGTGTTGAAGGCCCTTTCCTGTCAGCCTGGGGAAGCTTGCATCGGCAGAATCTGCGTGCAGTTTGAAAGCTTCTTAGGTGTTAGATCTTCTGAGGGATGGAGTGGGAAGGCCATGCCTCACACATAAGCCAGAAGAGAAGCAAATAAGGCTGGGTCCCATTCCTACCACGTATGCCATGATGCTTCTCTTGGAAGGGACATCTCTGGCTGAAGTAGGTCATTTTTGACACATGGGACATCTTTACATAGCTCTGTTGAGTCATGGCAGAAAGGCCAGGTTAAACATGTGAAAACACTGCTTCTAGTACCAAGGAATGTCCTAGCAGATAGGCCTGACCCTTATTCTATTTTCGAGCAAACCTCACAGCCCATCCTGACACAGAAACACGGATGAGCACTGAGTGGGCAGCAAGGACACCCGTTTGGCCCATTATGTGGTGGAAAAAGAAGACAGAGCGTACTGTTCGAGGTCTTATTTTTAGGCTTTATTTACCTCTCACTTCATCTTGGGCTCCTTCACTGCAGGGGGTAGGGGCGCGTTTCCCTTCGGGGACCCTGGCACCAGCCCTCCCCTTGTCTCTGCCTGCCCACTGGTTGGCCAAGGTGGGGAGTATCTCCTCTGACCCTTCCCATGGTCATAAGCCCCACATTATGGTTTAGCAAAGCTGCTTCTGCTTAGCACCGTCCTGCTCAAATACCATCTGTGGTTCCTTTGTGAGAGAGAGAGACTGGACTCATGGCCCCACCACACCCCAGTCCTTTGCTGGGAGGCCACTCCCAGCCCCACACCCAGTGCCCTGCTCCTCACCCCACTCCTTCACCTCCCTCCACCCCCCCGTCGGAGCCTCCAGCTGGACCAGGAGCCAGGACGAGCAGGGTCCCACTCTGCCCCCAGGGGGCACGGTGGTCTGCAGGCAGCCCTGACATGCCTCTACTTCTTCCAGGGCCTGGTACTCTGAGGGAGCAGATGAGAGGCTCTCATGACTCTTTAGTCCTCGCCCTGACGCCCTCCTTCCCTCAATGGAAAGCCACAGAAGCCTCGGGAGCTTCTCCTCAGAGGTCTCTGTGCACACATGTCCCCTGATGGGGGGCCCGCAGGAGCACGGGGCAGGGGGACAGGGAGTGGCCCCGGGAAGGCTGCCCACCGTCTCGGCACGGTGTATGGGGACCCAGGAGAGGAGTCATTCCCCCTCAGCCCAGCCCTCCCGCCCTTCTCCGGGCATCCGCATCACGGGCACAGCCAGGGAACCTACGTGCAGGCGTGCTCAGCTGTGTCCGTCTCTTTGCAACTCCATGGGCTGTAGCCCAGCAAACTCTTCTGTCCGTGGGATTTCCCAGGCAAGAGTATTGGAGTGGGTGGCCACTTTCTTCTCCAGAGGGATCTTCTCGACCCAGGGATTGAACCTGCGCCTCCTGCCACTGGCAATCATTGGCAGGCGATTCTTTCCCGCTGAGCCGCCTGGGCACAGAGCACAGTTTTAAAGAAGAGACAGAAAGCCATCGAAGGCTGGGGTTTGAGCCGAGGGCCTCAGCACATGCTAATCGAGCGCTGGTGGGTGCGCAGAGTTAGCGTTTTCTCCCTAAGGACACCTGCTTTCCACCTTTCACATTTAATGCAGGGTCATTATGACCCCAGTAGCATTCTCAACATACAGAGTTCTGAGGAGGTTCCGCGCGGCAGAAATGCATGCAGCACACGCCTGCACTGCCCACACCAGCGCGGCCTCCCCCTCCCGGCTCCTCAGAGGTCCCCTGCACTGTGCCCGAGCCCCAGCCAGGCACCCCGGGCAGCAACACTGACTGCTTCTAAAATGCAGCCTCATTTCCTCTTTGTCGAGGCTTTAGGGGTGTACTGTATTCCCATTTTACAGAGGAGAAAATAAGGTTCAGTTCAGTTCACTCAGCCAGAGAAGGGCAGAGCATACATAAACCTGGTTGACCTGAGCTCCCAACGTTCCTCCAGGCCTGGCTCACCACAGTCAAGTTTAACAAAACCTATGCCTTCCAAAGGGCTATATGTTCCGGTCACGGCAGCCTGACTGTCATGATGCTGATTTAGAGAGACAGCAGCTCCACGCTTCTCTAACATCCGTCTTTGACAGCCTTCTGCCTCCCCTTTCATTTCTGCTCCCTGCAGGAAAGTCCACATCTCAGTGAACAGGACCCCTCTGCTGAGCTGTCTCAGTGACACCGTAATCCTTCCAGGCAGGTGTGGGAAGGTGCCTGCTTTGCCTGCAGTATGGACATTTCTGGATTGCTCCCATCCAGCATCCTACCAACTACATATTTCAGACATTTATAGTCAGGGAATCAGTGAAATTTTTTAATCTTGATGATCTTAACTCTATCTGAAAAGATCTATGATGTACTTTTTCAAGCACTCAAAACTTTGCTGCTGCTGCCAAAATATTTCAATGATGTTTGGAGCTTGAAAGAGCCCGGGATATGGGAGAGTCTGAAGAAAAGAAACAGGTATAGACAAGGCATTACTGACATTTCGGGCTGGACAATTCTTTGTCGTGGGGGCTGTTCTGCACACTATAGAATATTTAGCAACTTTCCTGGCTTCCAATCACTATGTCTCAACAGACTCCTTCCGAGTTCTGACACCAAAAAGACGCTGTCAAACATCCCCTGGGGGAGCACCACCGCCCCTGGATACGAACTGTTGGTTCAGCCTGATCCTGCAAGGCTGGTCGGGACAAACTGCCTCTGAAGGTACCACCTTCTTTGCCTCCTTGTTGGAAGCATGAATTCTTTTTCTCAATACCACACCCTTGGGAATCGTGTATCACAGAGCTGAGGCCACCAGGCTTGGGGGGTGGGGTGGGGTGGGGTGGGGAGAAGGAGCAGGTGGAATAGAAGAAGCAAGAAAAGACAATGGAAAAGCTTTTAGAAATAAGAAAGGTTTATTTAGCAAAAGCCACTAGACTAGTGACAACATCCAGGCAGTAAGTGCACTTACATGAACAGAATCTTTTCCCAGAGAGTTGATCCAACAGAGTTAATGCCACACAGTTTTAGGAAGTAGAAGGCTCAGGAAGAGGGAGAGAAATTGGGTGAGGGGTAGCAGAAAGCAGTCAGGCAAAGAGAAAATAAAAAGGAATACAACCCCTAAACGAGAGCAGTTGAGAGACGTGAGGCTATGAAGAGGCTTTATAGACAGCATTGGTATCAGCAGGAATATAAGGAATATAATTTTCAGTTCCAATAGAGAGTCCATCCTGTGCAGAGCAATTCTTCCCTGGCTCCACACCTGTGAGAGCCTAGGGTGCCCAAGAGTCTGCTGCACCCGGGGCAGGAACTGTAAGGGAGGTGCCCCTAGTGTCCACTCGTCCTCCACACAGGGCACAGGAGAAGGATGAAAGAGAGGAGGGCAGGAGCTGAGTTAGCAGAGCAAGAAGCAAGCGGGAGGGGACAGGGTGACGTCGCCTGGAGGCTGGGGTCCGCAATGCTCCCTTTCCTGCCCAGTGGCTGGTGACCTGTGAAGGCCCCTAGATCTGTCCTTTGTCTCCTCCATCTCCACACACCCAGTGCATGCTGGCTGGGTCACACTAAGGATGATGCCAACACGCACTCCAGTGCTCCAGGGAGGGCCTGAACTGGGGAAAGGATGGGGCCAAGGTGGCTAGAAACCACTGTGGGGCCTCCTGAAGGGAAGGGTCTTGACTGGGTCCCAAGTCAGTGGTACAGAGAACTGGTCTCCCCAATTCTTCAGCCTCCCTACCATCTGCTTTCTCCTTCCCCTTTGCGATCTTTTCAAGACCCTTTTAGAAACTATCTTCCCCACCCACTCTTCGCCCCACCCCAAACACGCCCTCTCCGAGCACATTCCACACACCCAGTCCACTGGCTTCTGGCTTTGTCTTCAGCCCCTGCTTGCAGGCAGTGGGCCTGGAGAAGCCAGACCTTCCCCTCCCCTGAACACCCCAACTTCTAATGAGCAAAGAGGTCCCACACTCAAGGAAGCCTGGGTTAGGATTTTGTAAGTTAGAGAGGCTCAGCCAAACTGGACTCCTGACCTCTCTCCTTTGATTTCATGGTTCTTCCTTCCTTTCTGTCTCTGGACCTACGTCCAATGATTAAGTAGAAAGTATAACAGAACAGAGCCACCCCCGCTCCAACTAAGCGCATATTAGGAAAAGAACACAAGTCTACTGCTGATTCAAACACTCCGGAGATTCCCATTCTCTCTAGTCACTTCTCACAAGCCCACACACATATACACCTTCCCTCACACGTGCATGTCACGTGCACACACATGCACCCATCTCATTTCACTGACACCTTCATGCACCAAGGAAGGCTAGCATAAAGCTGCATATATTTCCTTTAATTTGGACTTTCTGGTCTAGAGGAAATCCAACTGTAGCTATCAGAAGATCTGCACTTTCATTTCTGTATTTTATAAAGCCAAGTTAGGCTTAAAGAACTTGATTTTGAAGCCACCACATCGTTACCAATTGATCCGCAAATACTGGGTTGGCCAGAAAGTTTGTTTGAGTTTTCCCATAGGATGCTATGGAAAAACCTGAATGAATGTTTTAGCCAACCCCATAGGAATACAGTCTGGGTCTGTAATTTGCTGTTCAAGATAAAGACATTTCCCCAAACTTACGCAGCACTAGCAAGTCTCAGCTCTCTCTTCAGACACCTTTAAATCTGTTACCAGCCACTCAGGGTCTTACTGGGATTAAAGACAAGTAAGCTTTTCCTCAGTGCCCCAATCAGCCCGGTGTATCAGGTGGTAATCTCCAGGCCTAGATGGTAAAAGAGAACTGCACATGGCACTTTTCACAGGTGTGCTCAAGGCATGCATCCACAGGGAGACCGGTCAAGGGCAAAGTGGCTCTGGTCCCTGACTTAAGTGGCAGTGATTCTGAAGAGTGGACTTGAGCAGTCTCAGCTACCAGCCTGTGTTCCTGTTTTCTTCTTTTGCAGTAAAAACTGCACACTTCCACCCAGTGGAGGGGACAGGTTGAGCGGTAAGGCTGGGGGCTCTGAGGCTTTTATAGAGGCAGAGTGCTACAACAGCTTCAGTAGGCACAGCCCTTGAGGCAGGACACAGGAGAGGGAGGGCAGCTTTCCAGCCTCCTTGGGGATGGGCTGGACTTGGAGGCAGGAGGTGGGCGGGGCATCCACACGAGGAATCAGACCTCGGTGATCTGGGGCAGTAGAGAGGCTGTCCTCCCCGCTGGCTTCCATGGCAGGGCCTGAACGGTAGTGAAGTCCCATCTCCTTCTGGAGCAACACCTGATGCCGCCCAGAGAAAGCACTTGGATCCAATCCATCTGAAAGCTTATCCCCTCAATACGACACATTCCAATCCACACTCACACTGAAAGGACTGTCCTGTCCTCTAGCCTGGAGCGTTTAAATTCTACAGTCTCTGCAAAGGCTTAGAGAAGTTATTCCTCCCAGGAAGGTCGGGGAGAGTTAGGCAACTGGTAGCATCCTGGCATCTAAACGCAAAGTACCTGAGAAGGTACCGATGGCTTCCCTTCATAGTCGGGACCACAGAAGTAGGAAGAGCAAGCGGATTATAAGGGCCTCACATGACAGACAGGGCGCCTGATGATGCAGCAGGTGGGAGCAGGTCCTTCAGAAGCCTGGTGGTCAAGAGGGACCCTCTCCCAAAGCCATGGGCTCTGAAAGTCCCCTCCACACCCAGTAGTCACAAACAGGAGGGAGGAGTTGATTCACTTTTGGCAATCCAGTCTCTTGCCCACTTGACCCTCCAAAGCAAATATCCTAATGCTTTTCTGAAACTCTAAATGTTTCCAGGCCCCTGGACATCCTCAGCAGTGCCCATCTGCCCACCGGCTGGCAGCCCTACCCAGGCAGCAGCCAGACGCGGCCCTCCACACCTCGGCCTCCGCCGCCTCGCCCCTGGGCACCTATACGGCGATTTCATCATCCAGGCTGTCGCCCAGCTCCTGCCTCTGCAGGACGTTCAGCAGGCGGGGCAGCTCCTCCTGGGACCACGAGTCCCGCTCCTCGCTCTCGTCCGTGTTGGACTCGTACTCCGAGGCGATGCCCGACTCTCGGAACTTGATGAGCTCCAGGCTGCCGAGGAGCGGCTGGCCCTGAGCGGGGGGCGGGGTGTCCTCGGGCGGGAGAAAGCGGAAGCACTCCAGCTTCACCAAGCAGTCGCGCCTACCTAAGGGGCTGCCCGCTGGGTGGGCGAAGTCGGCCAAGCCCGCGCCCAGGGGCGGCGAGTGTAGGTCCTCCGGCTTCGGGGTCGTGGGGTCGCAGAGCACGGGCAGGGCTCCAGAGCGGAAGGTGATCTCCAACAAGCTGTCCTGCGAGCCCACTGGAGGAGGAGACAACGGGAGGAGGGGTGGTATTAGCAAGGCGGTGGTTTGAAGGCCACGCTTGGCCCACCCAGGCCCCTGGCCAACGTGGGGGGAGTGGGGTAAGGGGGGGCTTTTCAGTTCTTCCCTTCGCTTGACTCAGAATGGACATGCCAGGCTAGGGGGAGGAGCCGGTGGAGGAGGCAAAGGCGGGGCCGTGACCGCGATGGGCCGGCAACACTAGCGGAAGCTTTGAATGGGGAACGTGGTAGGGAAAAGGTACAAATTGAAGAGCTATGTTAAAAGTATGTAGAAATGTTTAGCGCAAACTTGTAAATTGGCATTAATACAACAGGGCTTTGACAAAGAAATATCCAGAAGGGCTTTCAGAGTGGTCAAGTACAGTGGTTCCCTATCCATACCTTTGGGCCACTTTAAAAACAGAGATCTGAGCTCTGCCCGAGACCTACTAATGCAGAATCTCTTGGGTTGGATCTGGGAGAATCCATTTTTTAAGAAGCTCACAGGGTAGTTTGGGAGAACTACTGGTATACTTCAGAAAGCATTTGTTTTATGATCAGACCCGAGTTTGAACCTTGCCTCCACACTATGCTAGTCTTGAAACCTGGAGCTAGTTATTTAATCTCTGAGTCTGTTTCTTCATCTGTATCATGGGCACAAAATCATGTGCCACGGTAGGGATTAAATGAGGTCGTGCATATGGTCAGTCGATACTGGTCCACAGTCAGCGCGCACTTAGAGCAGCAGCCTACGGACACGTTCAGCGTGTAATAGAGACACACTCTTCCAGCACTTCCCAGGGCAGCCTGGCATCCGCTGGGAGTAGACGCAGCCATCTCAGGCTGGGAGCCAAGCAACCTCTGCCACTAGCCAGCAGAGTGTGCTGGCCACAAGGTCTCCTCTGCTTTACCCACGGAGAGGCAGACTGCTACCAGCCTTTTCTGCGCGTTATGCAGGGGGAGTGAACGACTGGACAGTCTGACGTCTCCTGCAGAGCTCTCAGAGAGCATGACTCACAGTAGATGCTCAGTGTATTTCGATTGGAAAAGCTCTCTGAGAAGAAACCAGGCAGCCTCAGGATGTCCAGAGCCTGCAGGCCCATCAAGGAGAGGCTGGGTGAACGTATGGCGGTGAGCCCTGGGCACTTTCAAGGTCAAATCTGGGCGCTGGGCTAGAAGACAGCCAGGACCCTCTCTGGCCCTGCCACTTTAGAATTCCGCTAAGTGTGTGGGTGGAACAGACAGAGCTGCTTATATTTTCTGCTCGGATACCAGGGCAGGCCAGGGGTCCAACAGAGTACCACCACAAGCTTTAGGGAAGAGAAAACGGTTCCAGAGCCTCCACAGGGAAGTGAGGCCAGGCAGGGCCTTCGCTTACTGGCATTCTGTCCTGACAACTTCAGCTCCAACTCCTGCACCTGCTTGACCAGCAGAGAGATGTGTTGGAGCATGTCCTTGTTCTGCAACAGGAGCTGGTGCACACGAGCCTGGGCCTCCAGCCGCGCTGCGGCCTCAGCAGCCAGCTGGTCCTTCAGCAAGTGAACCTGCGGAGACGGGGGAGGCAGAGAAGACAGCGAGGAGACAGGGCGGAGAGAAGAGAAGGATGTGAATGTAAACACAAGTCGCTGGTGGAGGGCCAGGGCCAGACATGCCTTCCAGGTTCAATTCAAGACGGAGAAGCCCTTTCCCGGCAAAATGGGCACCTGGGCTTGTAATGCAGAGGAGGAGCTGAAAGAAGCTGGGCCACTGGATCCGCATCCCGAGCGGGGGCCGTGACGTGTCATTCAGGTACCACTTAGAGTCCCACACGGAGAGCGAGCGGTAGGAACGAGTTGTGTCCCAGCCCCAGCCCCGTCAGAACTGCTCTGACGGCTAACACACTACCGCTGTGCTGAGGCAGGTACCTTTTCCTCATCTTGTCTTTTAAAAAACAAAGCCAAAAAACTGATATGCTGACCCACTAGCTAGGAACAGTGTCACAGCAGACCCCCATAACCATCTTCCTTCTCCCCTTCCTCACACCCAAACAGCGTGAGAAACAGGAAGCCAGGCGCATGCCCTAAGTCAGTGAGGTGACTGTAATGAAGACTGTTTCTCCACGCCTGTGGTGGGTGTCAGCTTCCTCCCCGACCTTCCCGTTCCCTTTTTATTTCTGGGGGCCTCTGGGAGCATGCCTCATACCTGGCAGAGGTCAAACAGCTGCTGGCTGACTAACCACAGGGCCTTGTCCAGCAGCCCCGGCAGGGGGCTGCCAGCCTGCGGTGACGGCTTCCAGAGCCACCCTCTCTGGGGAGAGGGGGAACCGCGGGGGACCCTCGCCCTCTCACCGTCCCCCGATAGAGCACCCGGCAACGGCACCCTGCGTGCTCGGGGCCCGGGGGCCTCTCTGCGCCCGCTGTGCAGTCTGGGTGTGGGGACACAACCCGGGGCGGGGGGGAGACATGGGGATTCTCTCAGGACTCTGGCTTGACGAAACGAAGTCACACAACAATCACAACAATGTGTGACTTCTGTGCTAAGAAGTGGATAAAGGGCCTCTGGGAGGCTTCTGAAGGTCCCTGAATAAGGGGAGCTCATGAATTTGGTGGTTAAGACCAAAGCAACCTGTACGAAAGAGGGTTTTCTTGAACCAAAAACATGGTGTGGATAAAGACACGGAGTCCGGAGGACCGGGGTGGGACAGGTAGAGCCAGGAGCAGAGGAGAGAGAGGGAACGAGTTGGGAGAGTTGATTCTCTGACTCAGATGTTCTGGGTTTCTGAAGAGCCATCTGCTCCAAAGAGATTCACATTCTGTCAGGGAGTAAAAGGTCAGGCTCACCCCATGGTCTGGCCGAGCTTGGCCCAGAGTCCTGCTAGCGCAGTGCCTGCCCTCCCGGCAGCCAGCCCTCAGAGATCACACTTTTGGATGCAGTGGCTGCTTCCTTCCCCCAACTCCTCACCCCGGCCCAGATTTGAGGACCTGACCTTGCAGTTGTTGGCTCTGCTTCTAAGTGGAACCACTAATGAGATTAGTTGCCACTTTCCATTAGCGGCTCCTGAGGTTAGGCCTATCGTTCCCAGGGGGAGGATGCCTAAGGAATCTAAAGTGAATCTGTCCTTCACCAGGAGCTGCTAAGGACAAGACTGATCTTCCAGTCCAGACATCAGCCTCAAATAAGCTAAGGAGAGATCTAGAGTGGGGCAAGAACAGGGAAAGCAGTGGCAATAATATTTTAATCTAGTATCAGATGGTAGATGGCTATTGAGCCCCTGTCTTCCTTGCAAAAATGAGGCATGGAGACAGTTCACCAAAACAGTCCCCCAAATCCTGCTGGCTCTGAGAATCAGGACAATTGCTGTGGGAACCTCACCCTTACAAGTGCCCCCAGAGGAATCCATAACCTTCCATCTGCCAGTAAATGTAATTTATTCCAACTAAGAGCATCACTGACAGGAATGTACTGGGCAGACAGAATTGCTAATTATCCATTTTCTATTTTCTTCAGAGCAAAACAGAAACACAAGGCATAAACGTGGAGCAAAACTTTCAGTGCACATAAATAGAAAAAGTGGAGAATCCCACCTACCACCAACTGACATCTACAGAGGGCCCTGCACACCAAGGCTGCAGACTCAGGTGCCCAAAGCCCACGTCTGAACCTGCCCACAGAAGAGGCCATTTGAGAGCACTGGACCAGGAGCTGAGTGCTGGAATCTGTTGGTTACTCCCTACTGAACTGTAGGTAATACCCTTCTACTTGCACCTCACTTTCTCCATTCTTCAACTGAGAGAGTTGGCCAGAGGCTTGGACAGTCTATGAGTCCATATCAGGTGAATGGAATAGTACCAGCGGCCACTGGTTAAAGGTTCAGTGAAGAACACTCCTAGATTTCCTCTGGGAAGTCAGAGAATTAGGACTAGGGACAAAAGAGGAACTCCCTCCTGCAGAAGCCAGGCGGGTTAAAAAAAACACCAAAATCTGGAAGTTTCTTTTGCACGTAACCATTCTAGCAGGGGAGTTACCATTAGTACATAAAAGATGACCCTTGAATCAAATCTCTAATCTCATATCCACAGGCACTCAGTACTACGAGACAAAGTTGTGTTTGAGTGTTCCTTGTATCAGCCTAAATAAGAACTTTAGCTTTGCAAACGCAGACTTATAACATTTCAGGTGTTTTCAAACCCTGGGAATGCGAAAGCACACGCTGCTGCTGCTGCCTAAAGCCAGCGCTAAGGAGCCCTTCTGTTCCGGCAGCCGCCTAAACGGGCAGCAGGCATAAGGCTCAGGCCTCCCACTGCAGCAGTCTGCACCCAGGAGTACGAGACCCAGGCCAAGCTGGGACAAAACAGCCCGCACTTCCTCTAAATTTGAGGCAATTTAACAGTCCTTGTGTTTCGCTTATGTGGGTCTAGCCACGAAGCACTGAAGTGAAGCTGCATTATTTTCAGCCTTGGCTTGGGCAGTCAGCTACAGCTGTGTGCTTGCTTCCCCCACTGTACAACAGTAGATACCACCTCCCCTTCCCTAGCAGATGGGACTTATTTGTATTCAGCACGCTCTTCTTTTAAAACCTCAAACACCTTTTGCCAAGGCAGGCTATGTTAATTTCTGAAAAGGTAGCAGATAGTTTTGCTTTTCCGGAGCCATGCGGTCTTTGGCAATAACTATTCTGGGCTTCCCAGGAGGCACTAGTGGTAAAGAATCTGCCTGCCAAGGGATCGATCCCTTGGAGGAGGGCATGGCAACCCACTCCAGCATTCTTGCCTGGAGAATCCCATGGACAGAGGAGCCTGGTGGGCTACGGTCCACAGGGTCGCAAAGAGTCAGACCAGACTGAGACGACTTAGCACGCAGGCATTCTGGTCAGACTAGATCGGGGGGAAGGCCACGCCTGGAGTTGGTGTCCAGTTCTGCGTTTTGGCCACAGCAGTACAAGTTCAAGCCTGTGCCGTCCAGATCTGCACCCCTTCCCCAGACTCAGACAGCCGCCCACAACCCACCCAGCAGCACCAGACCACTGCCCACTGGCCCTCCAGCCTACTTGCCTGGACTCCAGCTCCTCCGCGAGAAGTGGGGGCAGGGCCAGGCTGAAGTTAGGGAGCAGCAGGCACATGGAAATGGCAGTGGAGAGAACCAGAGCAGTTTGCCCCCCAACACACTGGACACATAAGCGAAGGCAGGAGGCTCTGGCTCTGCATGCACGAGGCAGGGGCCTGGGCAGCGCACCCAGGGTGCTGGGGACTGGAGAAGCCACGAGGACAGGGGCTACATCTAGGGCCGGGGGTGGAGGGGCTGCGGAGGGTTTTCAGCGCTGTTCCTCTAACCACGGCATACACAATTGCAAAGCATTAAGTAACCGATCGCTTGTTTCAGAACAAGTGGCAGCAGGTAGAGAAATCTTTCAATAGCAATATTGAGCTGCAGGACAACATTTTCACCAGGAGCCAGGCTAGGAGTTGGCAAACTGTGAAGGGACCTGGCCTACTTAACTGCTGCCAGTCTGCCACAGTGCCTGGATCAATTCCGGAGCTACGTGGGCCCAGCCCGTGGCCATGCGGGTGCCAGCTACAACCCAGCTTTGGTTCAAGGCTCGATTATACTTTGATTCGCACCCTTGAACTGCTTGTCCATCTAAAAGCAGGAAGCTAGTGCAGCCACGCAAGCCTCATGCTGGGGTCAGGAAAGTGGTCCAAAGGGCTTGGGGTTCACCATTTATGCACTGAGATCTAGTCTAGAAATGCTTAAGAGTCAGCTGAGCAACACCTTTGCCCACATACCTTGAAGGCCAAGGCAGGGCCTTTCTAGACCAACTTGGAACCAATTTAGGAAGAGGCTGAGAAAGGTCTTGAGGTCTGAGACCAAATCAGAACAGTGTGAAGGAGATCTAAGCCTGGTCCCAATGATAACAGTAGAACCAGATGGGTCTTTGAGAATAAATGGGGAGGGTGCATAAATCATGCAACAAGGGACCCCAAGAGTACATCTGTTTGCAAGAAACTGTCTTTATCTTTAGCTCTTCTCAGGAGTCACACAGGATACTCCCAGAACAAAGGAAAATGTGTTCCCACCTGAAAGCTGAGGTCACAGGACTACCCACTGGAATTCCGGGGACTGCTGGTAGTTTTACAAAGACAGGCAGAAACCTTGCGGTTTGATGGCAATAGCATTTGACAGCACAAGTAAAAGCTGACCTCATGCTGGACACTGTGCAGAGAAACCAAGTAAGCCAGATTTGATATATTTTAAAAGCAGGAAAGATGTTAAGAAGACCTATTTATTAATCCACCTATATATATATATATATATATCTTATATCATTGTTTACACCCAAAGATTTGGATACTAATAAAAAGCCCTTGAATCAAATGCTACAAAGAGAGTAAGAGAGGAAGATGCAGAAAAACCTGTAACTGAAGGCTGGTTTAGGACCGAATCGGTCTGGAGGACAAGAGGAGCTGAAAGCCAGTTGTGAGGTGCGACATGTCAGCTGTATTCCCAGGCAGCAAAGGAAGAAGCAAACTGAACAGACTGCCTGTGAGGACGGAGGAGGGGGGAAGACAACTTCTGCCAAGCGGCTCTGTGAGGACCTCAAGGGACTGTCTGACCTGAGCACTTTCGAAGGCTATGGCCCTACCCAAAGCCGTTTTATGCATGGGAGATACTGATGCGCTCCGGTGGCCTTTGAGTCATGTCACAGACTGCACAGATTCAACCAGGGCACTGCCAGCTACAATCAACAGATTCCAAGTGTGGAAGTGGCCAAACTGAGACAGGCTCATCAAGTGAACTGCAGGCACCGCACTCTTCCCCTCTCCTGGCTTCCCTGTCTTCTACAACACAGGCAGTTAAAACAGGGCCAGGAGAGCAATGTCTCCGTGAGACGGATGCTTGATTCTGGGCCAGAGAACCACTCGGAGGGTTTCATCCTGACTGGGAGAGACCTACGATAAGCACAGGTCCCGTGGCTTTGCAAACTGCATCCTTAGACTACCACAACACTCTTCTTCTTGTGCAGATTATACGTTTTCAAATAGTTTTTCTTCAATATTTAGCAGTGACTTCAAATTCAAAGGCCTCTCTGATAATATTCATCATGAATATGCATCAAGCTCATTCTTAGATAAACACTAATTACTTGGTAATGGATATGCTGAAAGAGAAAAGTATCGTGGTTGGAGGATGGATGTGGGTTGCCAAATGGCCCTGTGCTGGAGCATTCCGGCTTTGTGTTCCTGTCAGCCATCACACCCGCCACATCATTAATTCAGGAGATGAATACAATTATTTGAGAAAAGGCAGTGATTTTTTTCCCCCAAATATCAGAAGCCATTAATGACATCCCTCCTCTTTGTTGTTGTTTTGGGAATACCTGCAGATCCTGCCAGTATCAGCACATATCCTTTTGGTTCATGGTCAGTATTTTTTAAAAGGCTCAAATCACTTGGGAGCAGAGCCCTGCTGATTTTATTCTCTTGAAACCCAGTTGCAAAAGGCACCCATGAGGCTGGGCCTCAGGCCCATGTCAGTGTGGGACTGCTGTAAGAAGGTCTTTTTAAGACCCAAGTCATTGCATCATTTTGGTTAGGCTGCCGGATGCTTCCTCAAGGGGTTTGTGTTGGGAAGGACAGCTCTACCCGTGTGATTCACTCCACCTGGCGGTTGTGAGAAGGGTAGGAGAAGAAATGACAAGGATCAGTAACAGCTCTCTAGAGAAGTCTTCTTATTCTCATTCCAGAATGCAGAAGACCCCAGAGGCCAGCCTGACTGAACAGATGTAGAATGCCAATGCCAAGAGCTGCCTTCCCAGATCTCTCCCCAACTCTCCAAATCCTGAAGTCCCCACTCCTCACTGTTTTCATCTACCCATTAGGTCCTGACCCTATCTGACTCTTACCTTAGGAGTCAGCTTTCGAATGGTACCAATGATGTGTCCACCATCCCCTGATTGCCCGGAGAGAAGATGCAGCTCAGACTCACAAGTTCCAAGAAGATGTGGATGACAATGCCCTCCACAGAAAGCAAGCAGAAGGGATCCCTGCTAAAAGCAGCAAGGAAATCAGCTCGCCCCTCCTTTAGAAAGCAACAGCAGCCCAATGAGTCCTCGGGGCTCAAACAGTGCTTGATTCCTGAAATCTAAGCCAGATCTTCCCATTTTAGCTCAAATACCTAAGTTCCTGTAAGGAAATGTACAAGAGAAGGAGAAGAAGGTAGCAGAGGATGAGCTGGTTAGAAAGCATCACTGACTCAATGGACATGAATGTGAGCAAATTCAGGGAGATAGTGGAGGACAGAAGAGCCCAGCGTGCTATAGTCCACAGGGTTGCAAAGAGTTGGACAGGACTTAGCAACCGAATGACAAGTTCCTGGAAGATAAATCCTATTATAATCAAGGCCAGTATGGTATCAAGTCCTGCCTGGAGACATCTTTACATAAATAGAGAAATCCTGCCTGGAATGAGTAGATGACTAAAGGAGGCATGGAAACCTCTATGAACAAGGTTTGCAGGATGGTAGATTCTGCAGGGGCATTTGGCACAAATCCATATTTTAATTCTTTTAAGAGTGGTATCACAAAGTCACACCTATCCTCATACCTGTCCTGACTCCAGAAGCATCCCTTCTCACCCACACACCAGGAAAAGAAGGCAGGAAAGGAAGGGTGAAATTATGTTCCTTAGTATTTTCAAGTCATGACCCAACAACATCCAGCCAAGCCAGCCAAGCCCAACTCAGAGTCGGGGATACATGGGAAACCAAAACGTTTCTTCCCATTTCATCTGCATCCCCCTTCCTTCTCTCCCCACCTCCCCCTTCCCCAACAAGCAATGATCCAACAGCATGAGCCATCCCTCAGAGCTCCCTAGGCTTTAAAACCTGCCCTGTGCCCCTCGCTAGGGGAGGTGCGTCAAGCCCATGAGAGTGGAGCCTGCGAAGAAGGGAGGAGGCTGAGGAGAACCTGGGCCACAGCCACTTGCGTCTGCTGCTGCTGCTGCTGGAGGAGCTGCTGCAGGAGCTGCATCTGGTGGTGGGTGGACAGCGGCGTGCCCGCGCCCAGGCCCGGGGGCTTCGCGGAAGAGGAGGGAAGGAGCATCCTGGGCGAGGCTGTCAGCATGGGCTCCTGGGGGTGGGGCGAGGCCTGGAGGAGAGAAGGCCGGGTGTGAGCCTGGGCATGTGCCTCCTTTAGACAATTTGTCTTCCATATACACAGTATGTCTGATACGAGGCTGGGGTGAAATGGCCCACTTATAACCAAGAGCTGGAAATGCTGCGTCTTGAGTGGAAATGTGGACAGGAGCCCCCCCGCCCCCACCCCCCACTACCCCCAGAGGAGATGATCTGACGGCCTGTGCTGGGGCCACAGTCAGAAAACCCTATTTGTATAGCTGAGTTCCTGATGTGATACGATGGGAGTCTAGGCAGCTGATCCTGTTCCATTTCTTGCCCATGGCTTCCAACTCTACCACATTGTTGAGTTAGCTGAGGTTCTGGTCTTGGATCTGTTTCTACGAAAGAGAGCTACCTACACCCTGCTATGCGGCGGCGCCCACGTTCACTCTGCTGTGTGCTCAGGGCGCTCCCCTCCCGGGTCTGCAGGGTCTCCTGAGCTGACCACTGGAGGCAGAGGCCAGGAGGGCGGTGCTCCGACCCGGCACCGCCTCCTCACGGCGGGAGCTCCGGAGAAGGAAGTCTGGACACACACAGAGCGTGGGCTGGGGAGATCCTCTGCAGCTTCCATTGCCTTCCCTCCCGCCTCCGTCCTGATGGCTGGACAGTGTCACTGGACGGCCTCTGGGAGCCAGAGGGCCCCACTGCCGCAGCTCTGGCCCTTCTTCAGGTGTGCAAGAGGAAGTGCTGGTGACAGAGGGCTTCTGCCACGTGCAGGGTACAAACTGGGCGCCACAGAAGACAGCCGGCAGACAAGACGGAACAATACCGCCTTCAAACTTGACAGGTGTCCCCTTCCAATGAGCTAGCCTAATGACCTCCTCTTGGGAAAAGCTGTTACATGATGACTAAAGAGAGGCACTCATGATGCAGGGAATTGGCAGGGAGTCTCAGGCAAGGGCAATCTGTCAGAATTTTCCTTCTGTGAGTGTGTGTCAGCCGCTGTGCGTGTTGGGGGGGGGGGCGTGTGTGTGTGGTAGGGGGGCTGTGTGTGTGTGTGGAGGCAGGGGCCGTGTGTGGGGGTGGGGGCCAGGGGTGCTGGTTTTGTTTTCAGGTTGGAAGTTCTCAGTTTCACCTGGATCATATCAGAAACCCCTTGAGGGCATCCGTCATCTCACCCATAAAAACAGGAGGTTGAAATGGAGGATGCCTGAGGGGGTCTTGCAGTTTCCAGCCTCCAATGGGCCAATTTCCAGCCTCCCCAGGAGCATCAAAAGCACACGATCCTAGCCACAGGCAGAGACAGCCCAAACTCACCCTGCTTCTTCAGCTAAGCCCCAGGGGATCACACTGTGTTGTGCAAGGATTAGCCACAGGCACAGGTATTGTGCCCCGATGAGGTACCTTAAAGCTGGGGCTTCCAATGAGAAGAAGGGATCTGAGGACTGATGGACCCTGGAGGGTAATGCATGTCAGAAATGAGCTCTGTGAAATCCCGACATGCAGCAGCATCTAGCATCAGTTCACCAGGACTGAATCTCTAGATTCAGTCTAGAAGGAAGTAACACATGCTCTGGAGCCACCACGGGGCTGGCAGAGGCCAAGAGGTGACCGATGGGGGCTGAGGCGGGGGCTGAGGCTGTGACACAGGCCGCTCTGGGAGGTGACATGCACACAGATGTGCTGATCACCTGGCTGGGCTGCCTCCTGCCTACCTTGGGGTCTGTGTGGGCGCCTCCTTCCTTCCCTACAGCATCAAGGTCGGTCACGCCTCGGCTGAATTCCAGGGCGTCGTTCCCTGGGAGTGGGACCTCGACCGCATCGATGTCCGTCTCCTCTGCGGTGGCCGTGGAGGTCCTCTCGGCCCCGGTGAGCTGGCGGCCTACAGGGACAAGAGAGAGCGTGGGGAGGGGAAGAGCCACACCAAGAACAACATCCTCCTTCCCAACACTTCGGTTTTCAATCATGTCACGCTTCGGGACACCACTGGCTTAGTAACATTTTCATATATCCTTTCAACTCAAGTCCATTAAATCCAATCCAATAAGATGTTCTGATTTTAGTATCTTCTCATAGTTCAGAAACAAAGACAACATTTCCTCAAGACTGGACATGACTGCTTTGTCAGGCTGGCGTGATGTTTTCACTGACAGGGTGTGGGGAACCTGCAAGAAAGGGATGACAGCCACCTCGACCTCACTCAAACTCAGGAGTGGAAACAGACTAGGGGAAAAAGTACTCTTTCAGTCGTGTCTGATTCTTTGCAACCCCTCGGACTGTAGCCCACCAGATTCCTCTGTCCATGGGATTTCCCACACAAGAATACTGGAGTGGGTTGCCACTTTCTACTCCAGGGGATCCTCCTGATCCAGGGATTGAACTGGTGTCTCTTGCATTGGCAAGCAGATTCTTTACCACTGAGCCACCAGGGAAGCCCCCAAAGGTTTTAGCAGGAAAAATATTACATAAATAGGTGTATTTTTCAGTCCAGTCACTCAGTCGTATCCAACTCTTTGCGACCCCATGGACTGCAGCACACCAGGCTTCTCTGTCCATCACCAACTCCCAGAGCTTACTCAAACTTATGTCCACTCTCTTTTCTCTTCTCCGCCATCCTATGTGCGGTTGAGGTCTGTCCTCACCATGTCTTCTCACAAGACTTTCAGGATCAAGCGATTCCTGGCCAAGAAGCAAAAGCAGAATCGTCCCATTCCTCAATGGATTCGAATGAAAACTGGCAATAAAATTAGGTACAACTCCAAGAGAAGACATTGGAGAAGAACCAAGTTGGGTCTATAAGAAGCCTCACATAAAAAGTGGCACACGTGTTAAGACCACTTATTTAAGCAGCCGTATCACAGTGAGAACATCACTACTGTAATGCTTGGCTCCTGATGTTTCTTATTTCCTCACTATCAGTCGAAACCAGTAATAAATATGTAACGGAACTGTTATTGTATTAGATGGTTTGTGATGACGTACTGAATAAATACTCCTGTCAGGACACAGGGCTGTCTAATGATAAAAAAAAAAAAAAAAAAAAAAAAAACAAAAAAAACTTATGTCCATCGAGTAGGTGATGCCATCCAACAATCTCATCTTCTGTCGTCTCCTTCTCCTCCTGCCTTCAATCTTTCCCACCATCAGGGTCTTTTACAGTGAATCAGTTCTTTGCATCAGGTCGCCAGAGTAATGGAGTTTCAGCTTCAGGATGAGTCCTTCCAATGAATATTCAGGACTGATTTCCTTTAGGATGGACTGGTTGGATCTTCTTGCAGTCCAAGGGACTCTCAAGAGTCTTCTCCAAAACCATAGTATATAAGCATCAATTCTTCGGAGCTCAGTTTCCTTTATAGTCCAACTCTCACATCCATACCTGACTACTGGAAAAACCATAGCTTTGACTAGACAGACCTTTGTTGGCAGAGTAATGTCTCTGCTTTTAAATATGCTGTCTAGGTTGATCATAGCTTTTCTTTCAAGGAGCATGCATCTTTTAATTTCATGGCTGCAATCACCATCTGCAGTGATTTTGGAGCTCCCCAAAATTAAGTCTAACACTGTCTCCCCATCTATTTGCCATGAAGTGACTGGACCAGATGCCATGATCTTAGTTTTTTGAATGTTGAGCTTTAAGCCAACTTTTTCACTCTCCTCTTTCACTTTCATCAAGAGGCTCTTTAGTTCCTCTTCACTTTCTGCCATAATGGTAGTGTCATCTGCATATCTGAGGTTATTGATATTTATCCCGGCAATCTTGATTCCAGCTTGTGCTTCATCCAGCCTGGCATTCTGCATATAAGTTAAATAAGCAGGGTGACAATATGCAACCTTGACATACTCCTTTCCCAATTTGGAACCAGTCTTGCTCCATGTCCAGTTCTAACTGTTGCTTCTTGACCTGCATATAGGTTTGTCAAGAGGCAGGTCAGGTGGTCTGGTATTCCCATCTCTTGAAGAATTTTCCACAGTTTATTGTTATCCACACAGCCAAAGGCTTTAGCATAGTCAATCAAGCAGAAGTAGATGTTTTTCCGGAACTCGCTTGCTTTTTCGATGATCCAATGGATGTTAGCAATTTGATCTCTGGTTCCTCTGCCTTTTCTAAATCCAGCCTGAATATCTGGAAGTTCTTGGTTCGTGTACTGTTAAAGCCTGGCTTGGAGAATTATGAGCATTACTTTGCTAGTATGTGAGATGAGTGCAATTGTGTGGTAGTCTGAACATTCTTTGGCACTGCCTTTCTTTGGGATTGGAATGAAAACTGACCTTTTCCAGTCCTGTGGCCACTGCTGAGTTTTCTAAATTTGCTGGCACATTGAGTTCAGCACTTTCACAGCATCTTCTTTTAGGATTTGAAATAGCTCAGCTGGAATTCCATCACCTCCACTAGCTTTGTTCATAGTGATGCTTCCTAAGGCCCATGTGACTTCACATTCCAGGATGCCTGGCTCCATGTGAGTGATCACACCATTGTGGTTATCTGGGTCATTAATATCTTTCTTTGTACAGTTCTTCTGTGTGTTCTTGCCACTTTTTCTTAAGTTTCTTCTGCTTCTGTTAGGTCCATACCATTTCTGTTTTTATTGTGCCCATCTTTGCATGAAAAGTTCCCTTGGTATCTCTAATTTTCTTGAAGAAATCTGTAGTCCTTCCCATTCTACTGTTTTTCTCTATTTCTTTGTCTTGATCACTGAGGAAGGCTTTCTTATCTCTCCTTGCTTTTCTTTGGAACTCTGCATTCAGATGGGTATATCTTTTATTTTCTCCTTTGCCTTTAACTCTCTTTTCTCAGCTATTTGTAAGGCCTCCTCAGCAACAATTTTGCCTTTTTGCATTTCTTTTTCTTGGCAGTGGGCTTGATCCCTGTCTCCTGTACAATGTCACGAACCTCCGTCCATAGTTCACCAGGCACTCTGTCTATCAGATCTAATCCCTTGAATCTATTTCTCACTTCCACTGTATAACTGTAAGGAATTTGATTTATGTCAAATCTGAATGGTCTGGTGGTTTTCCCTACTTTCTTCAATTTAAGTCTGAATTTGGCAATAAGGAGTTCATGATCTGAGCCACAGTCAGCTCCGGGTCTTGTTTTTGCTGACTGTACAGCTTCTCCATCTTTGGCTGCAAAGAATATAATCAATCTGATTTCAGTATGGACCATCTGGTGATGTCCATGTGTAGAGTCTTCTCTTGTGTTGTTGGAAGAGGGTGTTTGCTATGACCAGTGTGTTCTCTTGGCAAAACTCTGTTAGCCTCTGTCCTGCTTCATTCTGTACTCCAAGGCCAAATTTGCCTGTTGTCCAGGTATTTCTTGACTTCCTACTTTGGCATTCCAGTCCTCTATAATAAAAAGGACATCTTTTTTGGGTGTTAGTTTTAGAAGGTCTTGTAGGTCTTCATAGAACCATTCAACTCCAGCTCCTTCAGCATTACTGGTTGGGGCATAGACTTGGATTACCGTGATGCTGAATGGTTTGCCTTGGAAATGAACAGAGATCATTTTGTCATTTTTGAGACTGCACCCAAGTACTGCATTTCATACTCTTTTGTTGACTATGATGGCTACTCCATTTCTTCTAAGGGATTCTTGCCCACAGTAGTAGATATAATAATGGTCGTCCAAGTTAAATTCATCCATTCCAGTCCATTTTAGTTTGCTGATTCCTAAAATGTCGATGTTCACTCTTGCCATCTCCTGTTCTACCACTTCCAATTTACCTTGATTCATGGACCTAACATTCCAGGTTCCTATGCAGTATTGCTCTTTACAGCATCGGACTTTACTTCCATCACCAGTCACATCTACAACTGGGTGTTGTTTTTGCTTTGGCTCCATCTCTTCATTCTTTCTGGAGTTATTTCTCCACTGATCTCCAGTAGCATATTGGGCACCTACCCACCTGGGGAGTTCATCTTTCAGTGCCCTATCTTTTCACCTTTTCATACTGTTCATGGGGTTCTCAAGGAAAGAATACTAAAGTGGTTTGCCATTCCCTTCTCCAGTGGACCACGTTTTGTCAGAACTCTCCACCATGACCCGTCTGTCTTGGATGGCCCTACATGGCATGGCTCATAGTTTGAGTTAGTCAAGGCTGTGATCCATGTGATCAGTTTGGTTTGTTTTCTATGATTGTGGTCTTTATTCTGTCTGCCCTCTGATGGAGAAGGATAAGAGGCTATGAAAGCTTCCTGATGGAAGAGACTGACTGAGGGGGAAATTGGGTCTTGTTCTGATGGGCAGGGCCATGCTCAGTAAATCTTTAATCCAATTTTCTGTTGATGGGCGGGGCTGTGTTCCCTCCCTGTTGTTTGACCTGAGGCCAAACTATGGTGGAGGTAATGAAGATAATGGTGACCTCCTTCAAAAGGTCCCATGCATGGGCTGCTACACTCAGTGCCTCTGACCTTGCAGCAGGCCGCGGCCAACCCATGCCTCTGCCGGAGACTCCTGGACACTCAGGGCAAGTCTGGGTCAGTCTCTTGTGGGGTCACTGCTCCTTTCTCCTGGGTCCCGGTGTGCACAAGGTTTTGTTTGTGCCCTCCAAGAGTTTGTTTCCCAGTCCTGCATAAGTTATGGTGGATCTATGGTGGGGTTAATGGCGACCTCCTCCAAAAGGGCTTATGCCATACCCAGGTCTGCTGCGCCCAGAGCCCCTGCCCCTGCAGTAGGCCACTGCTGACCCGTATCTCCACAGGAGACACTCAAACACAGTTCTGGCTCAGTCTCTGTGGGGTCTCTGGGTCCTGGTGTGCACAAGGTTTGCTTGAGCCCTCCGAGTGTCTCTGACGGGTATGGGGTTTGATTTAAACATGATTTTGCCCCTCAACTATCTTGCTGGGGCTTCTCCTTTGCCCTTGGACGTGGCGTATCTTTTTTTGGTGGGATCCAACATTCTCCTGTCGAAGGTTGTTCAGCAGCAAGCTGTAATTTTGGAGTTTTTGCAGAAGATGAGTGCACATCCTTCTACTCTGTCATCTTGTCATTCTTGTTGTATTTTTAGAAAATTTTATTTTGTATCAAACCATGCATGCATACTACGTTGCTTCTATTGTGTTGACTCTGTGTGACCCCACGGGCTGAAGCCCACCAGGCTTCTCTGTCCATGGAATTCTCCAGGCAAGAACACTGGAGTGGTTAGCCATTTCCTTTTCCAGGGCATCTTCCAGACCCCGGGATTGAACCCAGGTTTCCTGCATTGCAGGTACATTCTTTACCATTTGAAAAACCTTGAATGGGGCATCCAAGAGAGGTAGGGGTTTCCTCCACCACACCCCTATCAGGCTGTCAGGAAAGGGTTAAGTCACCTCACTCCCTGGGCCCCAGTTCCTTCAACTCTACATGGTGGCTGAGTTAGACGGGTGGGAGTGTTGCAGGCCTGGGGGAAGGGGGGTGGAAATGAGGAGATTTGAGGCCCCAGCCCACACAGTATCTGTCTGCGATCCTCAGGCCCTGTCTCTGACCATCCTCCTTCAAGAACAGAAGCCAGGGACAGGCCTGGAGCCAGCGGCAGCCACACAGGAGAGAGAGAAGGCTGGTTTGTCCTGCTTTGTCTGTGTCCCACTGAACACACTGACCATGTCTTTGATCACATGTTCAGCAAATGTATGAAAGTCCTACTGTTTCTTATTTTTCTTCATTCTCTGCTCCTCTCTCTTTCTTGGACTCTGTAGAAACAACTGGCGATTCTCAGGCATTTCCCAGGAAATACCTTTTTCTCTACATTCAGGATTAGGTTCATCACTAACTATCTTCAAATAAACCTTAAAAACTTTCAGAGACTAAGCACCAATTGTAAAACTGCACAGAGTAAGTAGGAAGTATGAAGAGTTGATTCCCTAAACCTCAAGCCAACTCAGGGAGCCAGGCTTTGATCATTTGAGGGCCTGCCTTGTAGTACAAATAGTTCTAACAAGTCTTCCCATGCAAATCCATGAGTCATCTGGGGAAGCAAGCCTGGTATGTGTGTGTATCTGTATTTATTTAACATTCAAAAATCATTTTATTCTTTAAAATTTTCATTGGCGTATGTGTGTTTGTGTGTGTGCTCAGTCACCTCTGACTCTGCAGCCCTATGGACTGTAGCCTGCCAGGCTCCTCTGTCCACGGGACTTTCCTGGCCGGAATACTGGAGTAGGTTGCCATCTCCTACTCCAGGGGATCTTCTCGACCCAGGGATCAAAACTGCATCTCCGATGTCTCGTGCTTTGCAGGCAGATTCTTTACCACTGAGCCGCTAGGGAGGCCCTTACTGGAATACAGTTGATTTAAAATGTTGTGTTAGTTTTAGTTGTACATCAAAGTGAGTCATTGATACATATACATATGAAAGTGAAAGTCACTCAGTCATGTCTTGACTCTTTTCGAGCCCATGGACTATATAGTCCATGGAATTCTCCAGACCAGAAGAGTGGAGTGGGGAGCCTTTCCCTTCTCCAAGGGATCTTCCCAACCCAGGGGTCAAAACCAGGTCTCCCACATTGCAGGCAGATTCTTTTGTCAGCTGAGCCACAAAGGAAGCCCCAAAATACTGAAGTGGGTAGCCTGTCTACTCTTTTAAAAATTCTTTTTCCAGAGCCTAGTATTTCAGAAGCAAACAGTGTGCTTGGTTTTCCTTCTGGCTGCTCTTGGAGCTGGGAGATGACTGCTGGGTGTTGCGATGGCATGTAACAGAAAGGAGGACCCTGGACCATGGCCCAGCAGGGCAGTTCTGCTTGTCAACCCGCCAGCAGGAGCATAGAGAGCAGACTGCTTTTTACCACCTCCTGCACCCAGAAGTGATCTTCTTGACAATCAGGAGGTTTACCCTGTGACAGGGAGGACTGATGGATAACTCGTGTCTATTTCTCAGTAGGTAGACAGTGCTGGGAACTGTGCATCTGGTTCTCCTTGCCCCTAGAGGAACAGACACGGTGAAATGGGGCTGCATTCGAGGAGAGCTTTCCCATCAGTCATCAGGAGAGACCGGCTTCCACAGCACGGGGCATCCATCTGTCAAGTGCTCTTAATTAGCAAAAGCAATATCAACTGTGTCTTTCTGATCTTGAGGCCAAGGGTGTGTTTCATTCACATTTCCCATGGATCTGGCACAGAGAAGGTGTTTAGTAAATACTTACAAAAGAAACGGTGCTATCACAGGGTACAAAACAGGGAAGTGGGCTATACAGGGAGGCTGCCCCTCAGCCCTGGAAATCCTAATACAGTAAGTTCCCTACATGCAGACCTTCAAGTTGCAAACTTTCAAAGATGCAAATGTGCATTCACCTGTCCAATCACGTAAGTTAGCTCACGTGGCTGGTATATACTGCCACATGAGCACATCCTCTATTAGTGGTTGTGCTTCTGTGTACTTTACTGGACAGTACTGTACAGAGTATGGAATTTTTAAGCCTGGATGTACAGAAGGAAGTATAAAAGCAGCAGTGATGTGGCTGGTACTACTGTACTTTTCAAGGTACTGTACCATATGATGAAAAATGATTTTTTTGTGTTTGTCTTTTATGTATTATTTGTGTGAAAAGTATTATAAATCTTCTACAGTGCAGTACTATATAGCTGATTGTGTTAGCTGGGTACCTAGACCAACTTTGTTGGACTTACAAACACACACTCAGACCAGAATGCATTCGAATGCAGGGGACTGACCGTAGAGAATGGAGCAGCACCCTGCAGAGGGTCTGAAGACCTGCAGGCCAGAAACTCACAGGGGACTGAAAAATCTCCAGATTCTAGTTCTGCTTCAGGGGAAGTCATCAAGAAACAAACTTCTCAGACATTCTCTTTGTACTAGTAGAGTTTCCAAACCAACCCTGATGTAACTGGATCACCAACTATGGGCTGCTTTCTGAGATGATTTCTGCCACTCAGAGGGCCCTCTGATGATCACATCTGGATTCTTACAGATTTAACACAGCTGATGGGTAGAGATCATGCATACCTATTTCATTACACTTCACAGATACTTCATTTTTACAAACTGAAGGTCTCTGGCAAATCTGCACCATTTTTTCCAACAGCATTTGCTTTCTTTGTGCCTCTGTGTCATGTTTTGGTAATTCTCACAGTATTTCAAACTTTTTCATTGTTATTAGTTGCTATTCATTATCTGTTACGATCTGTGATCAGTGATCTTTTAAAATTTGTTTTAAATTTTTAATTGGAGGATAATTGTTTTACAATGTTGTGCTGGTTTCTGCTGCACAACAAGGTGACTCAGCCGTGAGTATACATATATCCCCCTCGCTCTGGAGCCGCCCTCCCACCCCGCTCCCCACATCTCACCCCTCTAGGTCATCACGGAGCACCAGGCTGAACTCCCTGTGTTACAGAGCGACCGTCCCACTAGCTATGCATTTTCCATATGGTAATGTGTGTATTTCAATGCTACTCTCTCCATTTGTCCTACCCTCTCCTTTACCTACTGTGACCACAAGTCCATTCTCTATGTCTGTGTTCCTATTTCTGCCCTGCAAATAGGTTCATCAGAACCATTTTTCTAGATTCCATATATGTGCAATAGTATATGGTATTTGTTTTTCTGATTTACTTCACTCTGTATAACCTTCAATGTTACTATTGTAATTATTTTGGGGCAGCGTTAATTGTACCCATGTAAGACAGTAAACTTAACAAATGTGTTGTTGTTGTTTTTTTTTAACAAATTTGATATAGTATTATAGAATATTCTGAAAGTATTTTCCAGCAAAGGGACTCAGCCATACATATACATATATCTATGCTCCCCCGAATTCCCCTCCCATCCAGTCTGCCACATAACACTGGGCAGACTTCCCTGTGCTTATTGGTCCTTACTGGTTATCTGCTTTAAATATAGCAGTATGTACCTGACTGCTTCACTTGCTGCCATTTTTGCCCCCTGCTCCTCTCCACGACCACTGTGCCCATCTCTTTCTTTTTTCTTGGGCCTCCCTGTTCCCTAAGATACAACAATGTTGAAACTAGGCCAAGTAATAACCTACACTGGCCTCTAAGTATTCAAAGGAAAGGAAGAGTCACATGTCTCTCACTCTTAAATCTAAAGCTACACAGGATTAAGCTAACTGAGGAAGGCATGTTGAAAGCCAAAACAGGTCAAAAGCAAGGCTTATTGCAACAGTGAGCCAAGTTGTGAATGCCTAAATCAGAGCAAAGCCCTAACTCTCTTAAATTCTATAAAGCCTGAGAAAAGTTAGAAAGCTGCAGAAGAAAAGTTTGAAGCTAGCAGAGCTTGGTTTATGAGGTTTAAGGAAAGAAGACATAACTATAAAAAAAAAAAGTACAAAAAAGTGCTGATATAAAAGCTGCAACAAGTTATCCAAAAGATCTAGCTAAGATCACTAATGAAGGTGCCTACACTAAATAACAGGTTTTCCACATAGTGGAAAGAGCCTTCCATTGGAAAGAGGCTGCCATTCAGGACTTTCATAGCTAGAGAGGATAAGTCAATGCCAGACTTCAAAACTTCAAAGGACAGGCTGACTCTTGTTAATGTAGCTGGTGACTTCAAGTTGAAGCCAATGTTTATTTACCATTCTGAAAATCCTAGGGCCTTTAAGAATTATGCTACATCTACTCTGCCGGTGCCCTACAAATGGAACAACAAAGCCTAGATAACAGCACATCTGTTGACAACATGATTACTTGATATTTTAAGCCCACTGTTGAGACCTACTGCTTAAAAAAATGAGCAATTACCGCTCATTGACAATGCAACTAGTCACCTAAGAGCTCTGATGGAGATGTACAATGAGATTAATGTTTTCATACTTGCTAGTGTAACATTCATTCTGCAGCCCATGGATCAAGGAGTCATTTCAACTTTCGAGTCTTATTATTTAGGAAATATATTTCATAATGCTATAGCTTCTGTAAATAGCAATTCTTCTGATGAATCTGGGCGAAATAAACTGAAGGCCTTCTGGAAAGGATTCACCATTCCAGATGCCATTAAGAACATTCTGATTCATGTGAAGAGGCCAAAATGTCTCCATGAACTGGAGTTTGGAAGAAGTTGATTCCAACATCATGGATGAATTTGAGGCGTTCAAAGCTTCAGTGGAGGAAATAACTGCAAATATGGTGGAAATAGCAAGGAAACTAGCATAAGAAGGAGAGTCTGAAGATGTGACTGCATTCCCAGGATGAACCTGAACAGACGAGGGACTGCTTCTTAAGGATGACCAAAAAGAGTGGTTTCTTGAGATGGAATCTACTTCTGGTAAAGATGGGCAAAGACTGTTGAAATGACAACAAGGGGTTTGGAATATTACATAGACTTATAAAGCAGTTGATAAGCACTGGCAGGGTTCGAGAGGCCTGAGTTCAATTTTGTAAGACACAGGTAAAACACTATTAAGATGGCATTGCATGCTACAGAGAAATCATTTCTGAAAGGAGAAACAACCAATGTGGCAATCTTCATGGCTGCCTTATTTTAAGAAATTGCCTCAGCTCTCCAATCTTCAGCAACCACCACCTTAATCAGTGAGCAACCATCAGCATTGAGGCAACACTCTCTACCAGCAGAAAGATGATAGTTTTCTCAGGTGATAGCATTTTAGTAATGAGCTATTTTTAAATTAAAGTATATTCAATTATTTTTTTAGATATAATACTATTTTACACTTAACAAACTATAGTATAATGTAAAGTCAAAGTGAAAATCACTCAGTTGTATCCAACTCTTTGTGACCCATGGACTGTAGTCCACAGAATTCTCCAGGCCAGAATATTGGAGTGGGTAGCCTTCCCCTTCAGGGGATCTTCCCAACCCAGGGATCAAATCCAGGTCTCCGCCATTGCAGGCATATTCTTTACCAGCTGAGTCACAAGGGAAGGGCAAGAATACTGAAGAGGGTAGCCTACCCCTTCTCCGGCAGATCTTCCTGACCCAGGAATCGAACTGAGGTCTCCTGCATTGCAGATGGATTCTTTACCAACTTAGCTATCAGGAAAGCCTATAGTATAAAGATAACTTTAATGTGCATTGGAAAACCAAAAATTTTGTGCTACTCATATTATTATGATATTCACTTTATTGTCATGGTCTGAAACTGAACCTGCGGTATCTCCTAATGCCTGTTCAGTAACAGATCTGTTAGAAGCAGGGGGTAAAGCTAGGGCAGAGAGAAAGAACAAGCTAGATGGAGGGATATTATTATTGGGTGTGACTGTCAGCATATCGCGGCTTCCCTGATAGCTCAGTTGGTAAAGAATCCGCCTGCAATGCAGGAGACCCCAGTGAGAAGAAGTGGGCAGGGTGGAGGGGAGGCCATGGGAGGCACTCTAGGCAGAAGGCAAGACAGGGGCAAAGATACAGATGTAGAGAAATCCACAGCGTGGTGGAGGCACTGCAAATGACCCTGTAGGAAGGGACCTGACTGAGAAGAGTCAGGATCTTATCTTGAAGGAAGAAAAGTAGGCACGTGATACCGAAAGATTTTCATTCTTTCAAATTCTACCCGAGGGATGATGTAGAGGGTAGATCTATAAGGGACAAGATAGAAAGCAGTGCTCTAGGTGAGAAATATGAGGGCTAAAGCTAAATAGGTGGTGATAACAAAGAGCCAAGGAGACAAACCTGGAATATCTTCAGGGGGCAGAAATCACAGGACTTGGAAAGTAAGTGTCTATGGGCAGGGAACAGGGAGGGAAAGAGGGAAAGGAGGAGGAGAGGCAGGGAGGAGACAGGAATACATGCAGAATGAGTTTTACAATTCTGATTTAAGTGACTGAGACTGGCATCCTATACAGAGCATTCCAGAAAAGAAGGATTATGGATAAGAGAATGAAATTGGGAAAGTTTGTAACAGCTAACTGGAGATATGCACTATCCATTAAGTGGAGAGTTCAAGAAAAGATCTGGCCTAGAGATAAACATAAGTTAAAACCATGGGAAGTGGAAAAAAAAAAAAGCACCTAGGACAAATCCCAGGAGAAATCCCCTGGGGATTTCACCTAAGGGGCAGGTGGAAAAAAAGGATCCTGGAAAGCATCTAGCAGAGAAAGAAGGAAAGAGTGGCAGGAGTGGAGGTGGGGTGCCCCAGAACTAGGGAAGGGGAGTGATTCATTCCCCGTGATGCACACTGCAGAGAAAGGCTGGTTCAATTTGCCAATTAGCTGGCCCTTCAGTGACCTGGAGGCTTCCCTGATGGCTTACAGGGTAAAGCGTCTGCCTGCAATGCAGGAGACCTGGGTTCGATCCCTGGGTGGGGAAGATCCCCTGAAGAAGGAAATGGCAACCACTCCAGTACTCTTGCCTGGAAAATCCCACACATGGAGGAGCCTCGTAGGCTACAGTCCATGGGGTCACAAGGAGTCGGACACCACTGAGCAATGACAGGGGGAGATGCAGGGCCAAGAAAGGTGTGATTTTTGTTTTGTTTTTAAGATGGAAAAAGACTTGACCTTATCTATCTGCAGTGGAGAAGAAAGCACAGTGAAAGATTCAGGTGACGATTCAGGAGAGAGAGCTGATGGCTCAGGGTTTAGAAAAAGGCAAGATGAGGAGAAGGCAGGGGCAGGTGAAAGGGTTCATCTGGGACAGGAGAAGGACACTGTACCCTAAGATGGAAGCTTAGGGGACAAACAGAAAGCAGGAAGGCTGAAGGCAAAGCAGCCTGGGGCCAAGTCTAGGGACCACAGATGTGTATGAACCAGTGTCACAGGGCTAAAATGGATAGGTAATGTTGGATTAACACAGAAGTTTTTACATGTCAGTTATGCCTCAAAACAAAATGGTTGGGAAAAAAAGAACAAAAGATTATCAGCTCAGTCCAAAAGAGCTTGAAATGGTCACTTTTTGCTTCAAAATTGTAATAGTAATAACTTAGACTCAAATAGTGCTTACTGTGTTCCAGGTACTAGTTTCAGGGATGTACATGTATTATTAACTTACTTATCCTTATAACCACCCTGAAACCTAGGCACTATTATTATTCCCATTAAACAGATAAAGAAACTGAGGCACGCAGCTAGTAAGACCGAAGCTAAGGCTCAAAGCCCGCCAATCTGGCTTTAAGCGTGGTGCTTTTAACCACTGCACCACCTTGCCTCCCAATAGGCTCACTGCTTCCACCTGTAGTCTCAGCCACCCTGCTTTATCTTCTTCATTGCACTGACATCCCCTAAAAAGGCCTCTTGTGTCATCTGTTTGACCCTCCACCCCAACTTCCAATGTGAGTTCCTCACCAGCAGGAGCCTTGTCGTCTTCTTCACAGCATTCCCAGTTCCCAGAATCAAGCCTTGCATCTGGGGAAACTAATAAATATCCACTGAATGAAGGAGGGGAGCTGAAACCAAGGAGAAACAGAGCATCAGGAGACGGTGGCCTGCTGCGACGGAAGGGCAGTGTGGTGGGAGCCTGGAAGTGACAGGAGGTCGGGGTGCCCGATCCGGCAGGTCTAACAGGGACACAGGAAATGCTCTGGAGCCACCGGTCCCTGTCCAGATGACATGAGTCCTGTTTAAGAGGCTCTGATCTCCAAAGGGCTCCAAGCCCTTCCCCACGTTGGACTGTCTGCCAGTGTGGGAAGAGAGATGCCTCCAGGGGAACAGGATCTCTCCCAGGAAACCTGTCCGGGAGTCAGAGAAACTGCACAAGGCAGGGCAAGGCAAGCAGAACTGGGGCAGAGGCCCCACCTGGCTCTGAGCCCCGGGGGAATGGCCAAGGGCAGCCGCTGCCAAAGGATACAAAGGACAGATCTCCCCCAGGGCAGGGAATGGTGGGAATGCGGGAGGAAAGAAAAGCAGACAGAGAGAGAGAGCGCGCACACAATGAAAGTGAGGACCTTCATTAAAGGCGCTGCTGAAAAGCCCAGAAGGGGAAGGGCCCCACAAGACATCAAAGAGGACAGCAAAGCCTCCACACTTTTGGATTCCTCCAGAGTAAACAAGTTTCCTCTGCACAACAAAGGGCCTGCCTGGGGCAGCTCTCCTGGAAAGATAAACACCGAATTAAATGAAAGCTCTCTAATGTGCAAGCAAGACTCTCCTTACAAGGAAAAGAAAAGCTGCCAATCCGCAGTTCCAGTCTGAAGCTTCAAGGTGACCCATTACAGAGAAAAATCCTAACGGAGTCAATAAATGCTTCTGGGGGAATCATTTACGGAAAAAGCATTTACGGTAAAAAGGAATGTGTTCCTAGCGGTTTATAAACAGTGAGGAAGCAAGTGGGGCTGTAAAGAGGAAGTGACTTCAGGGCTTGATAAGAAAACGTTTCCCATTCCAGATCCGTAGAATTC
The DNA here is from genome assembly GCF_023699985.2 of Odocoileus virginianus. Taxonomy (NCBI): domain Eukaryota; kingdom Metazoa; phylum Chordata; class Mammalia; order Artiodactyla; family Cervidae; genus Odocoileus; species Odocoileus virginianus. The sequence goes on along the minus strand of NC_069678.1, from coordinate 19,615,143 downwards.
CAAACACTGATACTCAAAGGTGGTTCCACATCCTGGCCATGGCACCACACCACAAACGCTGGGTACCTGATTATTCATCTAATGTGGCTCTCTCATAAGATCATGGGACTTCAGAGATCTTGTCCACTGTCCTCACAGCATACATGAGGTCATGGAATTGAGATACTGAACTGGAGAACCAGACAATGGCTAACATGTATTTAGAGTGTTCTATATGCTAGGGACGATGCTGCTTTGCCTGCATTATCTCCCAACACCTAGCTAGCAGGTAAGAAAGATCTAGAAAGGCTAGAAAGTTTGCCAAGGATCACCCAGCTAGGATCATGAACTCCTTATTGCAAAATTCAGACTTAAATTGAAGAAAGTAGGGAAAACCACTAGACCATTCAGGTGTGACCTAAATCAAATCATTTATGATTATACAGTGGAAGTGACAAATAGATTCAAGTCATTAGATTTGATAGACAGAGTGCCTATCAGAAGAACTGGACAGAGGTTCGTGACACTGTACAGGAGGCAGGGATCAAGACCATCCCCAAGAAAAAGAAATGTAAAAAGGCAACATGGTTGTCTGAGGAGGCCTTACAAATATAGCTGAGAAGAGAAGCTAAAGGCAAAGGAGAAAAGAAAAGATATACCCATTTGAATGCAAAGTTCCAAAGAATAGCAAGGAGAGATAAGAAAGCCCTCCTCAGTGATCAATATGAAGAAATAGAGGAAAATAATAGAATGGGAAAGACTAGAGATCTCTTCAAGAAAATTAGAGATATCAAGGGAACATTTCATGCAAAGATGGGCTCAATAAAGGACAGAAGCAGAAGATATTAAGAAGAGGTGGCAAGAATACACAGAAGAACTGTACAAAAAAGATCTTAATGATCCAGATAAGCACGATGGTGTGATCACTCACCTAGAGCCAGACATCCTGGAATGTGAAGTCAAGTGGGCCTTAGAAAGCATCACCATTAACAAAGCTAGTGGAGGTGATGGAATTCCAGCTGAGCTATTTGAAATCCTAAAAGAAGATGCTATGAAAGTGCTTGCACTCAATATGCCAGCAAATTTGGAAAACTCAGCAGTGACCACAGGACAGGAAAAGGTCAGTTTTCATTCCAATCCCAAAGAAAGGCAATGCCAAAGAATGTTCAAACTACCATGCAACTACACTCATCTTTCACATGCTAGCAAAGTAATGCTCAAATTCTCTAAGCCAGGCTTCAACAGTATGTGAACCGTGAACTTCCAGATGTTCAAGCTGGATTTAGAAAAGGTAGAGGAACCAAAGATCAAATTGCCAACATCCTTTGGATCATCAAAAAAGAGAGTTCTAGAAAAACATCTACTTTTGCTTTATTGACTATGCCAAAGCCTTTGACTGTGTGGATCACGACAAACTGCGGAAAATTCTTCAAGAGATGGGAATACCAGACCACCTTACCTGCCTTGTGAGAAATCTGTATGCAGGTCAAGAAGCAACAGTTAGAACTGGACATGGAACAACAGACTGGTTCCAAATTGGGAAAGGAGTACGTCAAGGCTGTATATTGTCACCCTGCTTATTTAACTTATATGCAGAGTACATCATGCAAAATGCCAGGCTGGATGAAGCACAAGTCAGAATCAAGATTGCTAGGAGAAATATCAATAACCTCAGATATGCAGATGATGCCACCCTTATGGCAGAAAGTGAAGAGGAACTAAAGAACTTCTTGATGAAACTGAAAGAGGAGAGTGAAAAAAAGCTGGCTTAAAACTCAACATTCAAAAAATGAAGATCATGGCATTCTGTCCCATCATTTCATGGCAAATAGATGGGGAAACAATGGAAACAATGACAGACTATTTTTGGGGGCTGCAAATTCACTGCAGATAGTGACTGCAGCCATGAAATTCAAAGATGTATGCTCCTTGAAAGAAAAGCTATGACCATCCTAGACAGCATAGTAAAAATCAGAGATATTACTTTACTGACAAAGGTCCATATAGTGAAAGCTATGGTTTTTCCAGTAGTCATATGAATGTGAGAGTTGGACCATAAAGAAAGTTGAGCGCCGAAGAATTGATGCTTTTGAACTGTGGTGTTGAAGAAGACCCTTGACAGTCTCTTGGACTGCAAGGAGGTCAAACTAATCAATCCTAAAGGAAATCAGTCCTGAATATTCATTGGAAGGACTGATGCTGAAGTTGAAGCTCCAATACTTTGGCCACCTAATGCGAAGAACTGACTCATTAGAAAAGACCTGATGTTAGGAAAGATTGAAGGCAGAAGGAGAAGGGGACAACAGAGGATGAGATGGCTGGATGGTATCACTGGATGGACATGAGTTTGAGCAAGATCCAGGAGTTGGTGATGGACAGGGAAGGCTGGAGTGCTGCAGTCCATGGGGTTGCAAAGAGCTGAACACATTCAAAGAGCTAGCACTCAAGCCTTGAATTCATCTGAAAAGTGCCAGAACCCAAGCTCTCTGCTGCTTCTCTAGTCTGAGGGTCCAGCACTCCCTCTGTCACACCACACGGCCTTTTCATTTCTGTGATAGTTAATTTTGTGGGCAAATTTGGTGGAGCCATGGTGTCGATACTTGACCAAACACTATTCTAGATATTGTGGTGAAGGTATTTTTCATATGAGAGTAAACATTTAAATCAATAGATTGAATAAAGCAGATTACCCTCCATAATATAGCTGGGCTTCATCCAATCAGCTGAAAGTCTTAACAAAACAAAGACAGACCTCCTTGGAAGAAGAGGGAATTGTGCCAGCAGACCACTTTAAGATTTGAACTGCAACTCTTTTCTGGGTTTTCAGCCCGGAGCCCACCCTGCAGATTTTGGACTCACCACACCCCCGTAATCATGTGAGCCAATTCCTTAAAATTAGCACGTGTGTGTGTATCTCCCTAAGACAATTTACATCACTCCACAGGCCAGACTGTCACTTACGCAAGTTGGGCAGGGCCCCACTACTTCCCTTTCTCTGCAGGGATGTATGATGCACAAAGTGTCACATTCAAGCCATGCTCAACCTCCTTAAAGAGACACCCTCAGTGCTTCAACATCTTAACAGCCTGACAGGTTTTCCTAAAATGAACCTAGATGTTTCCACATGTTGAACGTCACTTACATTCTTCTTAGGAGAATGGTATACAGAAGATGCCAAGTAGCTGAAGTCTCATGTATACTACTGTAATTTGAAAACAAACAAACAAACAAACAAACCACCAAAAAGGTCATAAAAGGAGAGGGACATGTAGCTGATGGGCCCAATATCTCAACGCTGATCACCTATCACAGCCAGAAGAGTGTTACCATGCTGGTCTCTACCTGCAGCCTCAAGCACCGTCACTCATCACCCACAGCACTGTCTCCAGCCTTCTAGTCTCCCCCTCTAGGCCATATGACCTCAATGCCACCTACTCCCAGACTTCCCAGGTGGCTCAGTGGTAAAGAAGCCCCCTACCAATACAGGGGATGCAGGAGATGCAGGTTCGATTCCTGGGTGAGGAAGATTCCTTGAAGGAGAAAATGTCAACCCACTCCAGAATTCTTTCTGGGAAAATGTCACGGACAGAGGAGCCTGGCGGGCTATAGTCCATAGGGTTGCAAAGAGTTGGACATGACTGACTGAACACACACAAACACACACACATAAAAACACACTACCTACTCCTGCCATTCAAGGTCATCCTTCTTCATCAAGCAGACTGTTAAGAAGTCACTCCCTGCTGAAATTTCTACTCAATCTTCACATTCATCTTGGCGCAGAGTAAACACTGAATAAATGCTGCTGACAATGACTAAGATGACACACATCCTTTGCCACAATCATTGACCACGGCCATCACTTTATTCAACAAGTATTTATTGGATGAGGAATAGTCCTTTCCCCGCCCCCTCACCCTAGAGCTTGTCCTCTACTGAAGATAGATGACACTGTATCTGGTAGACAGTGGGCTAAATGCTGATGGCAGCAGCGCCAGCCAAGGGTGAAAAGAACATAGAAACCTAGAGGGAGGAGGTGTTTAAATTTCTGGGAAGGGGCAGGAAAGGGAATGGGACAGTGGGAGCTGGAAGGCAGCCTTCCCAGAAGACAGGACAGTGAAGAACGACTAGAATGTCTGCCTGGAGGTGAATGCAGCAAACGCTGACAGTTGGAATGGCACTGAAAATGGGAGGGAGGTGCTGGGGGAGGAGTAGGGGGGAGGTGAGAAAGAAAAATGATAGGAAGGGGTCCCTAGTGGAACCTCTATTCACTCCCCAAAGAGAATCCTTCCTGGTATCACAGGAAATCGTATCAACCTACCCCCACCCAAAAGAGCCCCGCAGGGTCTGGAAGGGGAAGGAAATAGTAGCTCCCACAGCAGGAGGGGAAGACAACCTAGCTCTCAGAGTAGTCCCTTTGAAATGCTTTTCTCTTCAAAAGGCCAAGCCATGCCATCCTGGCCTCTTTAGCAATGGCCGAGAAGTCGGTTCTGATTAAGTACTTAGAGGCTAGCTCAAGCTCCTCAGACAGTTGTGTGATAAGAACAAAGTCCAAACACTCAGCCTCTAGATAACTTCTCTGTGTCCAACCTCTTTCACTCAAGGAATAAGTGGCTTCACCAGAGACAATGCCCTTTACTTTTCGGTTAGAATATCTCCGTATATGTGCATCCTGGCTGCCAGTTGTATCGTGGGTTCAGAAGCCTTTGAGGTGTAGCCATGACTCTCCACCAAGGGAGCTGGGCATTGACAGAGAAGAGTTAATAATGTAAAGGCATCAATCTACTCCTGCTAGCAGCTCCGAGGGCAAATCCTCCAGCTCAGAAGTGAGCAGATCAGTTTTTGTTCTCTGAGCAATGTGGCCAGCTATAGGTCTGCAATAATGAAAAGTAAAATCTTCCTCCCAGTATAGACACTTAGTTCCTTTTTCCAGAATGAACCACAGCTACTAATTCTGGAGATGTTCTATGCATAGTGGGCATATATGAAAGCACATATTTACATGTATATATTTTTATACAATATAATTGGAATGCTACCAATTCACAGTTCTACATCTTGTTTTTTGTTTTTTAAAAACTCAGCAAAATATCTTGGAGATGATTTTTTATCAGCTCACAGAGAACCAATTCATCCTTCTTAGAGGTTCTGCAATACTCCATTACTTGTAACCACAAATTATTATAAAATCCCCTCTTGCTAGTTCCAATTTTTATAAATTTGTGTATGCATCATTTTACATATGTATGGTTGTACCCTTAAGAGGAATTCTTAGAAGAGAATTTGAGGGTGATTTGGGGGTCAGAGCATGTGAAATTTTAAATTTAATGATTTCCATATTTTTCTCTATAGGGTTTCTACCCTTACCACACACTATGTCAACATGTGTGTCTGCATTTATCTCTGGGCTTTCTATTCCAATTCACTCAGACACTTACTAATGCATCAGCACAGTTTTACAGCGTTAGAGTGTGTTTTTGTGGAAGAAACATACTTTCCAGGAGTGACTGCAAAGTCACTCCTCTGTCATCACTCATCTTTTCTGGGATTTATCCTATTCCTGCTTTTTCCCATTTTTAAAAATAATAATAGATTACATGTATTTGGCGTTTACCATGTGCCAAGTACCAGATTTGGCATTTTAAATATATCTGCTTATCCAATCAACACAGTAACTCTATGAGGAAGATACTACTGCTATTCCTACTTTTTCCAGAAGAGGAAACCAAGGCACAGAGAGGTTATGGAATTTGCCCAAAATCACACAGCTAGTGACCAGTGCAACTTGAATGGAAACTGAAAATCTCTACCCCTCATCACTTAGCAAAACTGCCTTTTGCAGTGGGAGACTTCTTTTGCCATTTTCTGATGTCTTGAATTGAATGTTTAATTAATTTGATTTTCATGATTGATCATCTATCACTATAAATAATTAAACCTTTGATTTTCCTCTGAGCACTCTTTTTATCTGTAGCCTATAGTTTTTACCAAGGTGCCTACTTTGCTGATAAAAATTTGTATTATAATGTTAAATTTATAGATTAACATAAGGAGAATTAACATTTGTATGATGCTGAGATTTCCCAACCAAGAACTTCCCAACTGTTTGATTTTCTTCATATAAACATATATATTTTATTATGATTATTCAGGCATTTAATCTTTTTTAAAGATAAAAAAGTTTTGAAAGATAAAAATAGTTTTTAAAGATAAAAAAAGTTATTTCAGTGGATATTTTCTTCCACTATGACTTCCAATTGGTTGATGTTGGAACAGGAAACCACAGCTATCTATATGTATTTACTGGACCTTACCTCTAAATTCTCTTATTTCTAATAGCTTTCAGTTTATTTTCATGGGCTTCCCACATAAAAATATAAACAATATTAACTTTTTACCTAATACTTATACTTCTTGCTCCCACATTTAGTGTTAGAGAGATGATAAAGGACAGCTTGATCTTGTTCCTGACTTTTAATCAGATGTGGAGACTGGAGATACTAGAATAATGTCTACCCTGAGGGTTTACAGAACTACAGAATTTAGAAATAGGAAAAAAAAAAAAAAAAAAACTACTTAGATAAATGAAAATTATCTTATTTGTTTTACGAAGGTGATTTTGTACGAAAATTTTCTTCGGGATCTGATTTGGTACTACAAGCAGCTCTGCCATTAAAATGTGTTTCCTGATGTCCAGTTTAAATGCTTCTGTGCTTGATAGTTTAAACATCTTTAATTTTCTGTTATAAAAGTAACACACACTCTTTAAAGAAAAGTCAGAATCTAGAGAGAAACAGAGCAAATGTGCTTCGGGCGGGGTGGCCGCTCTGGACTCGGGGCACGGCCGCCGCCCGCACTGCGCACCTGCCTGCCCGCCCGCCCGCGTCCACGGCGGTGGCCGTGCCTACCTGGGCCTTCTGAGCTGCCGCTGGTCCTCTCACTCTCCCCGTCCTCTTGGCCATCAGCATTCTGCTGTGTGTGCTGCAGGCTCAGCTTGTGGCAGACCTCGAAGGCCTGCCCCACCGTCCGGACGATTCGCATGGCTTGGCTCTGGGAAGGACAAAGGAAAGAAGAGAATGAAGGAGGCGGAGACCCTCTACAAGGACACCAGAAGGGCCGAGGTGGGAGAGGATTTGCACAAGACATGCAGACAGACACCCACGAAGCCAGCAAGGGAAAGAGATGGAAAAACCTAATGCTGTTTGGCTGTGCACATACTCACAAAGAAGTATGCAAAAACATTTTCCCGTCCCTCAAATACTCCAGAAAACAGAAACTGTCACCAGAGTTTGGAAACAATCAGTCAACTGAATGGACAGATAGCAAAAATTCCAATTCTGGACTTAGCCCAATTCTACCTCCCAAGTTTGACAACAGTGGTTGACATGGTTCAGAATTCTTTTGGCAACCATGATCAAATGTTTCATGGGTTCATCACACTAAGAGTAACTCAGCTGTCATCTTCTTTTTCCTGCTAGAAATGGTGGGTTTCCCTGGTGTTCCTGCAGACCAAGGGCTGTAAAGATACAGGATTGAGAAGCATGGTCTAAACAGCAGAATCAGCTGAGGACCAGAATCCAGATCCTTTGGAACATCACTGGCAGCCAACCATATCTGAGGTGAGCTTCCCAGCCTTGCTCTAAAGACATGGCTCACTGGGTCCATTCCTTTGCTACTTTCTTTTCTTTTCATTCTTTCTTTTTCTTGCTATTTAACCTCTTCCTCTAACTGCCCAAGCATTGTGCTTAACCCTAGCTCTTGGTATTCTACTACTTAGCTAGGACAGCAGGTGGTAGTTGCTGTCTAGTTGCCAAGTCATGTCCGACTCTCTGTGACCCCATGGACTGCTGCACTCCAGGCTTCCCTGTCCTGCATCATCTCCCAGAGTTTGCTTAAACTCATGTCCATCGAGTCGGTGATGCCATCCAACCATCTCATCTTCTGTCACCCCCTACTCTTCCTGCCTTCAATCTTTCCCATCATCAGGGTCTTTTCCATTGAGTCAGCTCTTTGTATCAGATGGCCAAAGTTATTGGAGCTTCAGGACAGCAGGAGACAGGACAGAAGAGCCTGCTCCTGAAAGGAGTCTTAAGTGGCCCATACAGGCTATGAGGAACAACCACATGCAAGATTTTCAGGGCATGGTCTCCAAAGTAGACAACTGATTATAACTGGTAATCATTCTGCTTTCACTTTCCTTCAAAGACCAAGAATGAGTTCAATGTGCACAGTGTAAGAACTCAGGGTGGGAAACAGAAGGTCACTGCTCCTTTTACAAAAGTGGTCCCCAACCATTCTGCCACCACAGACTGTGGAGTATTTAACTGTGGCTGTCACTCTACGCCTTGAGTCAAAGATTAATCACATCTTGGATAATCTGACTTTAGGTCAGTTGTGACTACCTACTGATACCATCAGTTCACCCATCACATTGGGAAGAAACACAAAACAAAGTAACATCGGCAGTCAAGCAGAGCTTCTCATCAGCAAACCAATTTAATTATAGACAAAAGCAGAGTCCATTGTTTTGATAGCCTGTAAGGCCTTGTTGAAGGTAAATGGGTGATTCATTTATGCTTTTCATAATATTGAAGTTAGCTCATATTTCTCCATTACTATGCCAGGAACCCCTAAGAGCCTTAGACCCCGTGTGTGGAACTGCTGCTCTAATTCACTCTCTGCTAGGTGCAAGTCCCCAAACAGCTACCCTTACTATTGTCTCAAGCCTTCCATTTCTTCTGTGTCCCCTCCTTTCATGTGCGGTCGGAGCATTCATGTTCATGAAAAGGTATCTTAGCCAGTCACCATCACAGGCCTACTTCAGATCTCAGGCAACTTCTCTTTCTGATGTTTCCCAAACTGCTTCCTAGAAGTGGCTGTCTTACAGCCCAAACCTCTTTGAGCCCACAGTGCGCACTCTAGGGATGTTCTTAACTTATCTCTTACTTGGAACATCCTGACATGTCTGGATGATGACCACTTCCAGTGAGGCAGGAAGAAAGGAGTGACTTCCGTGGGACTCCCATCACCCAGCAGTGGGTCAGAGCCTCTGTCTGTATGTCCACGCTTAACTTCCCTCTGTTTCCCAAAGGTCAGGCTGAGGCCCCTTCTCCCACCGCGGGTTTGTGCTATCTGAGAGACAACAACTCCTTCTGCACCGGAAGCTGAGGAGCAGCAGGCCCTGGTCTTAAGCAAGAAGCCTCCATCTTTCTCATTTCTCAAATATATAAAATAGTGTGACCATGGAATATTACTCAGCCATTAAAAAGAATTCATTTGAATCAGTTCTAATGAGATGGATGAAACTGGAGCCCATTATACAGAGCGAAGTAAGCCAGAAAGATAAAGACCAATACAGTATACTAACACATATATATGGACTTTAGAAAGATGGTAACGATAACCCTATATGCAAAACAGAAAAAGAGGCTCAGATGTATGGAACAGACTTGTGGACTCTGGGAGAAGGCGAGGGTGGGATGTTTCAGGAGAACAGCATTGAAACATGTATATTATCTAGGGTGAAACGGATAACCAGCTCAGGTTGGGTACATGAGACAAGTGCTCGGGCCTGGTGCACTGGGAAGACCCAGAGGGATTGGGTGGAGAGGGAGGTGGGAGGGGGGACTGGGATGGGGAATACATGTAATTCCATGGCTAATTCATATCAATGTATAACAAAAACTACTGTAATGATGTAAAGTAATTAGCCTCCAACTAATAAAAATTAAAAAAAAAAATAAAATAAATAAATAAATAAATAAAAGGAGTCTAATAACACACTGATAAAAAAAAAATAATAAAAAAATAAAATAGTGTGATTTAGAGGGCACAGTCGCTAACCAATCCAGACCAAGTGTCCCACAGCTTTCACATCGCCTTTGGCAATCAAGCTGTGCTCTGATGAGGAGGCTGAGCCAGGAAGCTCAATCCTCGGGTGAAAATGGAGGAGAGTCTGCTCTACTCAAAAGGGTTCTCCCCCCAGGCCTTAGATCTGGTGTTGCTTATTCTCTTTAAGAGAGTAGCAGCAGACTGCCTGCCTGTGGTTAATCTTTTACAGCAATGCTCATTCCCAGTTTACCAAACCTTAGACAGGCTGTAACCTGCCTACCAAGGACAGCCTACCATGACACACAGCCTTGCCCCTTCCCCTTCTTCTGACCTTCAGAAGTTTTGCTCTCTTAAGCATCTTTACAAGAGACAGAAAAGGGCAAGTTTGGGGAAGTTTAGAAATAAAATACCGTAAGTCTAAATGATATGTAGAGATTATGTATTTAATTCCATTACTTCCTTATTTTACATAAATTAACCCAGATAAATCATAGTGCATAAGTACCTGCAAAGGCTGAGTTAGTCTTTTCCCAACTGTATCATTATCAGAGTAGAGACTCAGTTTCCCTCTTAAAAACATATGTGTCCTCAATCACTCAGTCCTGTCTGACTCTTAGTGACCCCATGAACAATAGCCCGCAAGGCTCCTCTGTCCATGGAATTTTCCAGGCAAGAATACTGGAGTGGGCTGCCATACGGAAAGTTCCCAATTTACTACGACATCTGTTGCTCTAAAATCTCAGGTTTTCCTAAGGAGGACATGTTACAAATTCCAGCAAATCTGTAAGTCACAGACACATTCCTTAACTAACTCTTAAGATGACATTAAAAATGGAAGGGTCCTCAAAAAAGTGTCCTTGAGCCTAAGGGATAAACCAGAGAAGGGACAGGATTTCTAAACCTGTCTTTGGAAGGAAACATACCGATATAAGTAACAGGATGTAGCTGGTTGGAAACGACTTTTCAGAGGACCTGCATTTCTCATGCATCAAGCCGACAAGAGATGATGAGATTCACTCAGGACTGAGCATCTGCAGAAATTGGACCCTGGCTCCAATTCCTATTCTCTCACCTTCATCAGGGACAAACATCTGACACACACCCATCAGTCTCAGCCAACTATTTACAAGCCCATGGCTGTAAGAAAGTGGCTGGTCTTAATGCTTAACATTCATATTAATATTTAATATTCCATGTCTCATTTTCACATTTTAGTACATTTACCATGATAAGCAACTGGCCCTCGCCTCTATCTGATTCCCTGGAAAAAGTGGGAAACGAAGACTTACAGTTCACTGGTCCTGATTTCCCTATTAACATTTCTAAAGAAGTGACTCGCCACCTCCCATTTCCTTCCTAGCCTCCCTTCCTCACATTTGCAGTACAAAACACCTCTGTAAACTTCAACTGAAAAGGTGAATCACTGATGTTTATATTCTCTCTTTTACCTCATAGAAGAATAAAGGTATGGCTAACAGAGATGAAAGCACCTCCCACAGTGCTTGGCATATACCAAGTGCTCAAGAAATGTTTTATTCTGAGTATGGAATTCATTGCACCAAAGGGGAAATAAGACAGAAAACAAACAGCAGCTCAGAAAAGGCTGGGCTTACTTTATCAATAACAGAAACATGAAGACATGAAGGGAACTGACTCTTAACATAGGTAAGTTAGCATCAAAAGGGCTAAAGGCATCATCTCTCTGTCCCCATAGCAACAGAGAAGAACTGGGCCAAATCATCTTTGGTCTGAGCTGCAGTGATGGTTTCTGCTGCAAGGAAATCATTGAGTAAGAGTTCCGGATTGGCACATTCAGGGCTGAATAACGTTTTGATTTATCCTTTACTCCTCTTTAATGTGAAGGCTGTATTTCCATTCACAGTAAAAGGACACAGTAGCATGTTTTATGACGAGTTCTCTGCATTTGAATACATAATGAAGCTACCCTATCTGCTTCACAGAATGATTACATACATGTAAGAGACTGCCCTTCCCATCACCACTCTAGCAGTTAGAAGAGGCTGGATGACTCCCAATTCTCTCCCAATTCTCTCCCAACTACTCGGTGAGTTCAGATGCCCCTTGACCCTTCAGGCTCCTCTTCCTTCACTAGTGAAAAGTCTCCTTTCAGAAGATTCTCTTTAAGAAGCTTGTTGGGGGAACATTATTTGGAGGTGGCTAGGAGGGCCAGCCCACAGCTGGCAGGAGCTCCCATCACTGGTACCATCTGCTGGTGCATGGCCACGCTGGTGCCCGCCTGCCAGGCCTACCCCATGTGGTGACTGGACCTTCTAGCCTTCTAAGCAAGGACAGAGTTCTGCCTGCACTTTGTAATGCAGGAATCACACATGCTGGGATGTATGGTTTATAGACCAGGTCTAGCTCAAGAGGGAGAAGGTTTCAGGAAAACCCCTTCCAACGGCCCACACAGGTCACCAGGAGGCAAGTGCTCACACTCCATGACCTTTGGGAAGCACACCGGGGTTTTAGAGACGTGAGGGTAGTCAGGGATGAAGCAGAGCCAATACCCAGCATGTTGGGAAGGCAGCCTTTTTCAGCTCTAGGATATGACCATTCTCTGGAATTTGCGAGGTTAAAAAAAAAAAAAAGCGTCATTATACTGTATTATTTCTGCACAAAACCAGTTCAGTGTTACATAAGCCACTGAAAGTACTTGGCCACATGGATCAAATCTTCCTGTTCAAAAGCCAGTTTTGTGTTCGAAGCTCTAAAGTATCTGTGGACTTTCAGCTGTCAAGATTAGAACGGATGTAACTGCTTTGATGTTTTCAAAGCCGAGAAGGCATATCTAACCTCAGAGAGGTTCTAGGCTGCAGATGGAATGCACTGAAGCCCATGGGGGTGCCAATTACAGGCAATTTTGTAAGAAGAGGACTGGGTAAGAAGCTGTCTTAGAACTTTACACCACTTACCCAAATGGCACCCAGAAATGTTTCTTTAAATCATCTATTTAATCACATCGACAAAACCCTCTTTCTCCTCCCTCCAACCTCAGTCCAACACAGAAGTCAAGGTACAAGAAACAGCTAGTCTCTTCTGTATGCTTAATGTGGGTACCAACTGTATTGGTAGTCAGCATCAATATCTGATGAACTGCAGCAAAACTCATGAAAATATTAATAAGACTATATTCTCAGTGAGAGTGGACTATCTACTCAAAAGCAGACAAGAGCCTGCAATGGTACCTTCAGAAAGACAGAAATCAGAAAGTTGATTTTTGCATTTTACTGGCCTACAGGAAAATAACAGTGAATCATGAATTTATTTTCTGTTTTCATTTTAAGCCATCTTGTTGTTGGTTTGTCCTGTAAATCTGGGGAATCTTTTGAGTGCAGCATATATGTAAAGAATGGTAATTACTGTTAGTCTTATTCTACAGCTGATTTAATAAATAACTGTGGCAGTGTTCTGAATTTCACTGTCCTGGAAAAAGTCCTCTCTACTTCACAATTCGTGGAGATAACTAAAGGAGTCATCAGATAAGTCAGGAAAGTGACTAGTGTGTGCTAAGTCACTTCAGTTGTGTTTGACTCTGTGCAACCCCGTGGACTATAGCCTGCCAGGTTCCTCTGTCCATGGGATTCTCCAGGCAACAATATTGGAGTGGGTTGCCATTTCCTTCTCCAGGGGATCTTCCCAACCCAGGGATCAAACTCATGTCTCTTATGTCTCCTGCATTGGCAGGCAGGTTCTTTACCAATAGCGCCACCTGGGAAGCCCAAAGTGACTAGAGAAAGCTCAAAATGCAAGGTGTATATGATGATGATGATGATGACGATGACAGGGAAAGAAGAGAAGACTGGGGCACACTTCTTACAAGTAGGCATCTTTCTTAGTCTACCAGCTCTCTACTCCAGTTTACATCCCCTTCCCCTGCCACTGTTTCTTCTGAGAACTTAAGATTTATCTGCCAAGTGCTTCTGAATTCTAAGAAACTTCAAACTTCAGAAACTTTAGTAAGTCAGTTCTAGAATAACTCACAGGTTTATAATTCTTTTCATTGATCACAGCAAGAAAGTACAGTGCCCTTCTCTTGACCTTAACACCACAGAATCTCAGCAAAAATAGAACTGAAGTTCATGTTTCTTTAATGTGTTTTTTGAACCTTAGTAAAAGATTTAAGCTTATATCTATCAAGTGATTTCAATCTATAGAATCTGCAATGCTGAAGCAAGAAAATACATCTGAAGTTGTACGCAGAGGGAGATCCAACAAACTCAGGCTCTGAACTGAGAAATGGGTTAGGTTTCTGTCTAACAGGTTCTTTAATGGCCTTGTCCAAGGCCATGCCTTGGACACCAGAATACTGATACTACGGAGAAAGCTGAGTTTCAAAGTAGGTTTACACTTTCAACATTGACAGGAGATAGTGGACCTTGTAATTTCCAATGGACTTCTGGGTTTTTCCTTATTCTCTGTTAGTCCATGAACCACAGCAGCATAGAGAAAAGGCCGAGTTACAACCTCAGTACTGTCAGTAACCACCCAGATGACCCCAGGTGAGTTAATTTACTTTTCCAGGTACCGACTTCCTCTCCATAAACAAAGAGTTTTGCATTACATGAATTCTGAGACTTACGATTTATGTATTTTGACTTCTCAACTGAGCCCCACACCAACATTTAAAATATAAAAAAGAGCCTCCTCCCCTAAATTTAGGACCTATCTCTCCCTAACGTGAACTTGTCCAGAAAAGTACTCATTCTTTAGCACATGACTGACATCATCATGCAAAATCCAGGGCAAGCCCTTAAGCACAGCTCACCTTTTGTGCTGTGGCCCCTAACCTGATGGTGGCAGTATTAGAGGAAGAAGTGATTTCTCCGAACCCAAACCAGTTGAGCCGTGATTGCAAGCAGAACAGTTTCAAGGAGCTACCCGTGAAGATAATGGGGAGATCCCTGTGGCTCTTGTTAATCACCAGCACTTCACGCACTGATGCGCTAATAAGTACAGTCACACTTAATCAGGGCAGACAGCCACATCCACCTGGGGCTGGGAGCATATGACAGGAGCGTGACATCCACTACACAGGAGGGGTCAAGAGAACACACAGAGTCTTCGCAGGAGGCAAAAGGCCTTGCAAACGAATACTGTTATTACATCCCCGAAGGAGGGAAATGGGAGAGCCGTGTTGCTAGGAAGTGTCACTAACACTCCGGGCGAGGAAAAGACTCTCTTCAACCCTTCCCTTCTGGCGCTGGTCTGAACAGTGCTGGGATCTCCCCACTACAATCCTGGTGATCCCTCCTAGTCACACGGAATTTGTTTCCTGAAGGTCACACCTCACTCCGTACCCACAGATCAGCATTCCTGGGATGCCTTTCATCTTATTTGGTAGCTGGAGAAACTCAGACGCAGAGAGGCTCACATATGTTTTATGAATTTCATGTAACAGAGTCAAGTGGCCAAAGCTTGGACTAGGAAGCAGGAAGCTAGGTTCTTATCTCAGGGGCATTGCTGACTCACTGTGTGACCAGTGGTATTTACTTTCCTGGGCCCTCTTTTTCTCCCACTATAAAATGGAGTCAGGATTAATCATATAATGATATTAAGAGAAAAAAAGGAAAATCTGTGTCAAAATGACTTGGACCATTCAGAGTTAAGGAGCTCTTCAGACCCCCGCTAACAATTACAGTAGAATTCATTTACAGGTAGACCTTGGAGAAATAGGTTACTCCTCAGTCATGCAATTTCCTGATGAAGATAATAAAATGCAGTGGTGAAGGAGGTAAGCTCCAGAGTCAGACTTTCTAGATATAGTTCTAACTCTACCACTTTTTACTTTAGTGGGGGGGTGTGCTACATGTGGGATCTTAGTTCCCGGACCAAGGATCAAACCTGAGCCTCATGCAGCTGGAACTCAGAGTTCCAACCACTGGACCATGAGGGAAGCCTCTGCACCACTTATTATGAGTTACATCCCTTAAGCCTCCATTTTCTCATGTGTAAAACAAAGAACATCATAGGACCTACAGCTCACAGGGCTGCTGAAGGAATAAAGTAAGATAATTTAAATGAAGAGTCTAGAATAGTCACAAGCACATAGCAAGTAACTCAACTGACTGGATATTATTTGACTTAATAATATAAGGATGGATAATATAGAGTGGTAGATGAATGACTGATAGTTTATTATCTCCCTACAATATTCTGCTATCTCACTTCTGATGAAGGCCCAACTGAAAAAAATCAGCTCAAGATTAAAGTCCCAAAGACGAGAACCACATTGGCTACATGGGTAACTGAAGGAAGATCCATAGGTATAGAATAACCATGGTGCTGGCAGCCAGGTGCAGGAAGGTCATCTACCAGGAAACTTGAGAATCTGATCTGTATTATTAATTACAGAAGAGACAATTACGTCTCCCACGGTGAACTATAAGGGATGGATGACCCGCATGAGAAGCCTGTCATGGGAAATGCCATGACGACACACTGGGGACATAACATGACGTGAAGAGTAATAACCAAGCCTTAACTAAGCAAGGAGCTCATGGGCGTTTTCTCTACACTATGATCAACATGAAGGCCCTGGAGAACACCCAGGTCCCCTGGCTTCCAGTCAAGAGCCCTCCACATATGTGCTCATTCGCTTCAGTCATGTCTGACTCTTTGCAACCCCAAGGACTGTAGCCTGTCAGGCTCCTCTGTCCATGGGATTCTCCAGGCAAGAACACTGGAGTGGGTTGCCAGGCCCTCCTCCAAGGGATCTTCCCGACCCAGGGACTGAACCCACGTCTCCTGTGGCTCCTGCATTGCAGGAATTCATTCTTTACTGCTGAGCTACCAGTCAAGAGACCTCCCTACTGACCCACAACAACCAGAAACATCCCTACTAGACACACTTACTCAGGGCATTTAGTCCTTTCCCCCTCACCCCTTAAGTATTCTTACCATGTGCCAATTAAAACTCCTTCCCAAGCTAACTATTATCTCTCCAAACCAGAAATGCTTTATAAGAAAGTAAATCACCAGATCTGGAGACTAACCAGGATAAGCTTGCAAAACCTTGCAGACGTGGTCCCACTCCTCCCCAGCTCTGTTTCCTTTGCTGAACAATTAATTCACTTTTCTTTCCTGGCGTGGAAACCAGCCCTTCCACCTATAGTTCAGCAGCAATGGGGCTCACAGCCCAGGCTGTCTGTAAACAATTCCTTCAGCCACGTGGCTACAGGCCAACAAAGGGCCTGAGAACCAGCTCGGAAGAGTTACAGTCTCAGCAGGTGAGGGCAAAAGGGACAGAGAAAATAAGCGCGCCAGAGATCAGCACTGGCGCTGAGACATGGACAAAACTGGCGTGATGGGGGACCAGATGACTACTCCTTTGTCACTGGGTAATAAGAACTTCATTCTGCGCTTCTCTTCAAGATCACAGTTCCAGGGGGCCTGTTCTCAGGCTCGGGTTTTGGCAGAAGGACTGGACGACCCCACTGTGCCTGTGCTACTGTACCAGACGAGAAGGCAAAGCAAAGACAACGATCTCCTTTGCCTGGGGTTCCTGCTCAAAATCCTTTTGTTCCGCGTGTCTCCCTGATCCTAGCCAGCCAGTGCCTGTTCATGGGACCTTGGGCAAGTCATTTAATCTTTCAATTTACTTATCCCATGAAAATTGCCATCTTAACTTCTTCACGTGGGCTTTTGGAAGGATCTAGTAAGATTAAACATTAAAGCACTCTGTAAATTTAAATATGCTCTTTGTAACTTTAATAAAGTCCCAGATTCACACAGTCCAGGCTCTGGACAAAACTAAACGTACGGTGGAGCACTCAAAATGAGTGAAAGGGAATCCTAGTCTCTGCTTCTGTTGAAGAGCACTGCAGACGATCCAGTTCGTAAGTCTCAGGAACACTCTGCATTTCCTTTCCTTCCTTCCGAGATCCACTACACCTCAAAACCACACAAGTGCTTTTCCCTCTCCCAACCCCTAAATTCTCATCTCCAGCCCCTCTGGCTTTTCTTTCTGCCCTTCTCCTTCTGTTAGGGGAAGCACGCTGATTGAAACCACCCACCCTGGCCAGGCACCATAGTAACCGTTTGCAGGAGTTGTTTTATGACAGGAGGTCCTGGTAAGGAACGCGAAACTAATATTCGGGAAAGGTCAAAAGGAGACACCACCTGTCCGACCACCTCCCAGAATCCTTCTCTCTGGCATCCATCTTGGCCGAATAAGGCTGCACCACCAGGAAGGACTCTGAGTCAGAATGACTGGCTAAGGACAACCTGGAAACTAATCCCATCACCATAAAACCCGAGACTGCAAGCCATGTGACAGAGCAGTTCTCCGGGGTTCCCTTCCCCTCCTGCTCTCCACCCGGGCGCCCTTTCCCAATAAAATCTCTTGCTTTGTCAGCACATATGTCTCCTCGGACAATTCATCTCCGAGCGTTAGACCAGAGCCCAGTTTCGGGCCCTGGAAGGGTACCCCTTCCGGCAACACTTCCTCCTCTTCCTATCAGTTCTTTCATAACCTACTTTCATTTTTTCCCCTTCTCAACTGTACTATTACCTAAAAGTGAAATCTGGCAACCTGCCCGTTCTTCCTTCTACCTTTCCAGTTCTGGCTCTTTCCCTTCAATTCCACAGTTTGCATTAAAAAGCCTGAGAGTAGGTGGGTAAGGGCACACATCTCCTTAGAGGAAGAGGCTAAATCAGCAAAGTATAATTCTCTCTGTGGAGCCAGGGCGGGAGACGGGACATATATAATATTATAGTAAGTCCCGACCCTGTCACGTTTTATTCTTATTATCCCCACTTGGCACAGCACCCACCAATCTACTAAAGATGTCTTAGGACATAAGATGCATTAAGATGCCACACAACATCAGAGAAGGGACAAGCAGGAGAGAATTCAGAAGTAGTCCTCTAGAAAGTCAGGGTCACTGGTTTGTGTCAAGAGTGGTAAGAATCTTACCATTCCACCTTTACCTGTCAGGGACCTTCCAGACACAAATAGTAGTTTGCAATTCTCTTCTACAGAAAAGTCATTCCCAGGACATTAACACATATACATGGAAAAAATATGATTTCATGGCCAATTCAGTTTGAGAAATGCTGGGTTAAAGCTAAAGGGATTTCTCTAACTTAGGACTTTCTAGCACATTTAAATTAAATAGTTTTAATGTGTTAAATGTTAACATATTATATGTTTTGGATGGTCAGTGTTTTACAGGGTACATACAGGAAATGCTGGTTTTGACGCCCCTCCTTATTTTATAGAGAAGGAAGCTGAGACCTAAGGGGGATGCTGACCCTCAGGACATCGTTCAGGGGTCCAGGAGAGAAGAGGGGTTACAGCCCAGGTTTAGGGGTTACAGCCCAGGCTTCCAAACCCCAGTTTTGTGCATTAAGACTCCTGGAGGCATGATAGAGAGGAACCCTGTCTCTACAGAACTGCAAAAGTTGCATTTACTCAAGCATCGAGGTTACTGTACCAAAATAACCATCCAGGACAACCAACATCACAAAGTCTAACTAGATCCCACCATGTCATATTTGGAGGTCACTGATCAGAATACAGAGTTACAGTGAAGGGTCACTTCAGTGAGTGACAACCTTCTTTCCTACCACACACCAATACGAGCATCACTCCTGGTGCTGTCTGCCTGCTGTGTTCCACAGCACTTTTCCAGTGGCTGAGATCTCTCCAGTTGTTTGCATACAACTAAGTACCAAGTTCAAATGAAACTAAAAGAGAATTTCATTATACACAAGCAATGACTGGCTAGTGAGAGAGGTGCCCTATATCTTGCATTCAAATAGCCACCTCCAAATCTTGCCTCTCCATCAACAGGGAGACAGGTCAATGTTGGGAATGCCCTGCTTCCATCAGAGGAAGAGATGACCAAAAACAACCCCTTTACCTTCTTCTTGGACTTAAAGACGTTACACCTGAAGACATTGCTGGCACCATCTCGAGCAATATAGCTGAAGATCTTCAAGTCTTGGGAATCATGAGAGACGTAGAAGATCCTATAGGGAGAACAACAGAAAAATGCACTGAAAATGGCTCAGGTTCAAATCTCCAACAAGAAATCCTCTGTTTGAGACACCCTGCAGACAGAGCTCTAATCAAGTTCTTAGAGAAAGCCTCCTTCCAATGAAAGTCACAATGCAGGAGGTACTTTCCACAAGCTGTACAAACACTGACGTTCCTGTGAGTGACCGCCAGAGGCTGAAGGGTGGACAGGGGTCAGACATGAACCCCACGCGAGCACTGGGCAGTACATCTTTCCTGGTCACTTGTAGGTTACAGGAAAAAATCATCTCCATCCTTATCAGAGCAGTAAGTCTGCTTCTAACCCAGGGAAACGTGGGGAGGTTTCCTAATACCTCCAGATGAGAAGACTTAGGGAACCAGCAATGCTAACCACAGAGGAGAGACTAAGACACTGTTTCATTATCTAGGTCCCCTGGTGATAGCTCCTTCACTTTCCATCCCTTCTCCATCAGGCCCGGGGCGTCCATGTATTCATTCCATCGGTCAGCCAACCCCCCCAGAGTGCATACTGTTGGCCAGGCACCGTCCTAGCAGCCAGAGGTACAAGTAACAGGACAGAAAAAAGCCCCCGAATTCATGGAGCTCACAGGCAGGAGATATCAATAAACAAATAGAAAATGAGTGCCATGAAGAAATGAAGAAGAAGAAGGGACAGGGCATGGGGCTGCTATCTTAGACAGGAAGGCCACGCAGAGAGGCAGAGACCTCATGTGAGAGTGTCCGTCACAGCGCTATGTGGGCAGAGGCAGGGCAGGAAGAGGGCCAGCAAGTTTCAAAGCCCACTGGTGTTGCTAAGGCGCTCTCAGCGTCCCAGGCGTGGCCCGAACGTCAGCGTGGCTCAAGTCGAGGGAGGGTGGTCAGAGGCAGGGTCAGGGAAACAGCCCAAGGCCAGGGCACAGGAGGCCCTGAAGGTCAGGGGCTGTATTCCAGGTGGGACGAGAAGCCATCGGAGGTTACGGAGCAGCGGCCTGCCTGCCTGATGCTTTAGACGCGAGAATCTGTCCAGCTGCCGTGGGTGGGAGGTGGGGGTGGCAAAGGGAGAATCAAAAGCAAGGCCCTAAGTGCTGCCTCTCAGAGAGACCCAGGCCGGGTACCACGGGAAATGCCCAGTCTGAGGGCTGTTAACGTGGGCAGGGGAGGGGGGTCTCGGGGGTATATCCGAGGAACTCATCTAGGGTGATCCAAGGACAGTGTCGCTCTTTTTTTAAAATTTTAACTGGAAGATAATTGCTTTAGAGTGTTGTGTTGGTTTCTGCCACATATCAGCTTGAATCAGCCATGCTCCAGATCAACCTCCTGGGGCCACATCATTTCCAAAAAAAAATATCTTTTCCTCAATGAAAACACAACTTTTCTATCCCAGGATTTCACAGGCCTGATATGTTTAACTCAGTGCTGTGCAGCAGAAAGAGAATGGAATTTAGAGTCACAGTCACATCTCTGCCCCTTACTATTTATTATTAAAAGGTGAGCAGGGCTTCCCAGGTGGTGCTAGTGGTGAAGAACCCACCTGCTTATGCAGGAGACATACAGACCCAGGTTCGATTCCTGGGTCCGGGAGATCCCCTGGAGAAGAAAATGGCAACGCACTCCAATTCTTGCCTGGAGAATCCCATAGACAGAGGAGTCTGGCAGGCTACAGTTCACAGGGTCACAAAGAATTGGACATGACTGAAGCGACTTAGCATGCACACAAAAGCCAGGCAACCCTCAGAGGTTCAGTCTTCTTATCTATAAAATGGGACTTTTTACAGTAACACCTTGCAGTGTTATTGGGGAGATCAAAGAATGAGTAAAGTGCCTTTTTACTTCTCCTTGCTGATATAGCCTCTAAGTAGTCTTTTTACTGAGATTCCAACCATGGACCCCAAGAAGTATGAAGAAAAAAAATCCAAATTCACCCTGAGGACCAAACTTTCTCTGCTGAATTCTACTAAAAGTCATTTCAGCTCATCTCACAAGTCCACCAATTCCAAACAACACTGAAATTGAGGTTATTATGTTTATTTAATGTGGCTTCTAAGAAAGCTAATTTAACGTTAGGGGCCCATACCACAAAGCACCGATCCTTCTAATGATGCCAAAGTGTCCTCCTAACACCGAGTGGACAGGCCAACAGCTGCATCTCAGCATCTCCTGCCTGAGCTCCTGGCCCACCCAGACATGCCCTCCTGATCTTCTCTCAAGCTTCAAATTCATCACACCTCCCCCAACTAATCATCTCCCCTGAATTCTCCAAGCAAGCATGGCCTTCCTTCCCCCAAGCCCTCTCTTATTATTATTTGTATGCTATTTAATGTTTGCTTAATCCTTAATACAAAACTGTCCAAATATTTACAAACTCTTAACAACTATAAATAGAAGGTTTTTATGCAGTCAATTGCATTTTTCCAAATGTTTAAGCATATATTATAACCATAATGTTTTCGTAAGTCTAACAAAGCAAATTTCCTTAAGTCTTTTAAAAATGCACTTAAAGAAACACAATGATTACAAAATTTTTTTGTTTTTATACCCGAATCAGTTTTAAAATATTAATGTTACGGCTCAAAATGTAGCTTTATCTTTTCACTCTTACACAGAAGATTTGTTACATGCAAACTAAAGAATTTCTCAGCTTTATTCCCTCCCTCATATTCTCTTTTTTAAAAACATTTTCTGTTTATTTACTGCCTGTGCTGGGTCTCTGTTGTGGTGCTCGGGCTCTCTGTTGCTGTGCATGGATTTTCTCTAGCTGTGGCGAGTGGCCGAGGCCCCCTTGATAAAGGGTATAATGTGCACTCAAGCCAGAGACCTGGGCAACACCCTCGACTCCTTCCTCCCTTGTTCTCCCATATCTGTCATTGTGACCAGGTTCTCTGCAGTCCGTCTCCTTGACACATCTCTGAAATGTCTTTTTCTTCAATTTCACAGTATTGCCTTAGCCCACAGGTCCTTACTATTCATCTGGAGTCTTGCAACTCACCTAGGGTCTCTCTGCTTCCTACTTCACCTACTGCCAACCCACTCTCTATTCGGCTAGAAAAACAGCATTTTTAATAACAGACAACATCCTGGCATTTCCCTTTAAAAACCATTCAAAGGCTTCCTACTGCCCTCAGGATAAAGCCCAAGCTCCTCAGCATGGAGTATCTTACGTTTCTGCTTTCATCCCTCTCCAGAGGCCTGACCTACATAGCTCTTCAGGACTAGTCGCATACATCTGCCTGCCTCTGCCTCTGTGGTGACGCCTTTGGCATCCTTGAAGACTTGCTTCAGAGAAGGCTTCCCTGCCCACACTGCCCCCAAATCTGAGGTGCTGACGCTCCTGGGCTCACCTTTACCATAGCACGTATCTCACATTATGATGTTTACACTGAAGCTTCTTGAAGGAACCGAGGACCACATCTTGGTATCCCAGTGGCAGCACAGTGACTGTCACAGAGGTCCCCAACATCTGCTTAGGGGGAGGCAGACATCCTTGCTGTCATTAATAAGCACCCACAAGGTGCTCTGCTTGGCTACTCATTTTCCCCCCAGAAGAAAGGGCCTGTTAGTTCAGATGCATCACACATTAAGCTCCTCTGACTTTTGAGTTTTTCATTTATTAACATCCCTATGGAAACGGCAACCCACTCTAGTATTCCTGCCTGGAGAATCCCATGGACGGAGGAGCTTGGCAGGCTACATAGGGTCACACTGAGCTGGAGATGACTGAGCACATATACAATATCCTAAGGACTGAGAATTGGAATTAAAACCGACAGAGCAGGTATGAAGGCAGACGCCAACAAGACTCAGAGACGTGGAAGGCACTCAGGACGGTAGCAAGCTAGTATGAACTTTACCTTTGTAGCCAAAGCATGTTTTTGGCAAACACGACGACAACCTGGGCATGAATGAAGCCAAACTCTTTGAACTGGAGCTCTCTGGAGACAGCTCTGTTATATCTGAGATCAGAAACTTCATGTGTAAGTTATTAAAAGCCGGGAACCTCTAGCTAACCAAAAAGCCAACTAGTTAAGAGCTTGAAAAAATATCTACAACACAATCAAGAAGCAGGAAGTTTTTCCATGGGACCTCATTCACCCACAAATTAACAGATCAACAAATTAAGGGCTCAGGTCCAAATTTCTAAAGCTACAAAATATACTCCAAATATACTATATTTCTTCATACTTTGGTTTTAAGAAGTGTGTGTGTGTATGTGTGTGTGTGTGTGTGTGTGTGTGTGTGTGTGTGTGTGTGTGTGTTGTGGGTGGGACGTGGCTGTTGCTCAGTCACTCAGTCGTATCCAACTCTTTGCAGCCCCATGGACTGCAGCACCCCAGGCTTCCCTGTCCTTCACCATCACCCGGAGTTTGCTCAAATTCATGTCCTTTGAGTCGGTGATGCCATCCAACAATATCATCCTCTGTCATCCCCTTCTCTTCCTGTCTTCAATATTTCCCAGCATCAAGGTTCTTTTCCTAATGAGTTGGAGCTTTCCACCAGGTGGCCAAAGTATTGGAGCTTCAGCTTCATCATCAGTCCTTCCAATGAATATTCAGTGTTGATTTCCTTTAGGATTGACTGGTTTGATCTCCTTGCAGTGCAGGGATTCTCAAGAGTCTTCTCCAGCAACACAGTTTGAAGACATCAGTTCTTCGGTGCTCAGCCTTTTTTTGGTCCAGCTCTCACATCCATACATGACTACTGGAAAAGCCATAGCTTTGACCATACGGACCTTTGTCGGCAAAGTAAAATCTCTGCTTTTTAACATGCTGTCTAGTTTTACCATAGCTTTTCTTCCAAGGAGCAAGGGTCTTTTGATTTCATGGCTGCAATCACCAGCTGCAGTGATTTTGCAGCCCAAGAAAATAAAGTCTGTCACTGTTTCCATTGTTTCCCCATCTATTTGCCATGAAGTGATGGGACAGAATGCCACAATCTTTGTTTTTTGAATGTTGAGCTTTAAGCCAGCTTTTCAAACCCCTCTTTCATGAACTTCCTCAAGAGGCTCTCTGATTCCTCCTTGCTTTCCATCATTTGCTATAAGGATGCTGTCCACTGCGTATGTGAGGTTATTGATATTTCTCCTCACAATCTTGACTCCAGCTTGTGCATCATCCAAGCTGGCATGAACTGACTCACTGGAAAAGACCCTGATGCTGGCAAAGATTGAGGGTGGGAGGAGAAGGGGACGACAGAGGATGAGATGGTTGGATAGCATCAGTGACACAATGGACATAAGTTTGAGTAAGCTCCGAGAATTGGTGATGGACAGGGAAGCCTGGCATGCTGTAGTCCATGGGATCACCAAGAGTTAGATACCACTGAGTGACTGAACTGAACTGAACTGAAGATCTTACTGGTTTCCTCGGTAGCTCAGCAGTAAAGAATTCACCTGCAATGCAGGAGATGTGGGTTTGATCCCTGAGTTGGGAAGAATCCCAGGAGAAGGAAATGATAACCTACTCCAGTATTCTTGCCTGGGAAATCCCAAAGACAAGAGGAGCCTGGTGAGCTACCATCCACAGGGTTTCAAAAGAGTCAGATATGACTGAGTGGCTAGACAAAAGCAAAAGATCTTTTTATATTTATTCTGACTTTAAATTTCTTATAATTTCTTGGCGTTATTTCAAAATATGCATGTAATTTTCACTCAGTAATGGAACTATATGCTTTAAAGCCAAAGCAATAGACTTTTCTGCAGATTACGGTCATAAACTTACCATAAATAACTGAAATATAAACAATAACTTGGAGAAATTGGATTTGGGGTTTATCATCATGTTGGAATTCAAGTTGGCAAACTGATAAAAACAAGACCCACCACCAACCCCAGCCCCCACTTCCTTGACTATTAATCAATAAGTAAATGTGTTTCTCTCAGGAAAATAGAAAAAAAAAAAAGTTGGAATACAGAGTAGAAAGACATCTATGTAATCATCGGATGTGTCCAACCCAGCACCCCTGTCATTCAGTATTTGTCAGTGATGGGCAATTCACGCTTGTTAGAATATCCATTCCTCCTTTTGGAGGGCTTCTAATTACTTGGAAAGTCTCCCTTACACTGATTAGAAGTCTGCCAGCAGGAATGCAGAGGGGAATGGCTGAAAACACTGTCCCTGGTGTAGGACAGACAGGGACTATAGCCTCAGACTCTGCTCCGTACTAGCGGTGAGATCCGGGTCTTTATCTTGATTTCCTCATGGCTCTTCGCTCATGAAGCGGGGGTAATCACAGTACTGCACCTCATTCACGAGGTTTAAACAATAAATGTACACAGAAAGACCAGCTTATAGCAAATATTTAGTAGATGGTAACTGCTGCTAGTACTGCCACACTACTGTCCTAGTTCTATCTTTGAGGCCTTAGAGAACAAAGCCAATCTTTCTTCCAAGTGGTGACCATTTGAATATTTGGAAACCATCACCAACTTTATATTTACTCCTCTCATTTTTCCTCTTCAAGAGTTCCTCGACCAGTCCATTTTCTAGATTATTTATTGCTCTGGTAATAAAGAGCATGGGCTTTGGGTTGAAGTCTCAGCTTTGCCACTTCCTAGCTGTTGGCCTTAAGCAAACTACTGAGTCGGCATAACTCTTTCATTCCTCATCTGAAATAGGTAAATTAATGATCTCTTCATAGTATTAAGTATTAACTCCCCTCCAACATTTAGCATAATGCCTTAACACATGGTGAGTTGTTTGCTTAGTAAATATGATCTCCATCTTCCTTGTTAACCTTTTCTGTATATACACTACAATTTGCCAATGACTCAAAATATAGTTTAAAGAATTAAATGCATACTCCTAAGGGAATGAGAACACCACAGAGTGAATCTGGATACTTTCTATGCCCCAGAACTGAATTTTTAGCAGAGCCTCTCTGATCATTTTTTTTTCTTTAGTTACAGCATTTCACTGCTTATTCACACTGTGATCACCTCAAACGTTTAAAGTTAATTTGCACAACTGCTCTCAAGGCAGATTTCTTAAGCATATCTAGTAATTGGTTTTGAGGACTGGCTCAGAGTGATCACTATTTCCTTTTCCAAGCTCTCACAGATCATCTGCTTAATGATCTCTTCTAGAATTTTGCCCAGGGGCAATGACGAGTTCACTAATCTGTAATTCCCAGACCCAGATTTTCCTCTTTTCTGACAAGTGAAATGTCTTATTCTTGTAATCTCATATCTCATCTATTCCTCATGACTTTGCAAAGGTGGCCAATAATAATTTTGTAATCACATTCTTTAGGAGCCCAGGTACTAAGTGAGAAAGACCTAGACACATTTAAAGGAGCGGGGGCGGGGGGACACCTGCCTATTTCATCATGGTTTTTGAACTTCTTCCATTTTTCAAATCACCTATGTTCTAGCGTTTCTAGTTTGAAGATCCGATAGTTCTCTACTTGAGGGAAAAAATAAAAAGGAGAGACATGGTTAGAACAAAGCAACTTCAGAATTTCTCTTTGTCATGTGCTATTCTCTTTCCTTTTTTTAATTTTTTTATTGAAAGATAATTGCTTTACAGAATTTTGTTGTTTTCTGTCAAATCTCAGCATGAATCAGGCATAGGTATACATATATCATCATCAGCCTTTTCCATGAGCCCGATGCATTCAGAGCTTGAATTCCTCTGCACTTATACTCGGCTCTAAGCTCTGATTTCCGTACTTCTCAAAGGACATTATATGAAAATGTAGGTAGGCACGTGATTCTTCTTCATGGTCTCACCTTTATGGACCCAGTTAGAATCTGAAGTTCTCACCTCTTGTTTCCTGAGGTCATAATTTTATTCTGTCATCATTCCTGTCTCTGAAAGTTACACACACTAAAATGCCATGGCCATGTACCACCCCCACCCCAGCATTAGTATCCTGCCCCTATCTCCCCTCATCTCCACGGGGACAGCTGGCTGATCTCTCAACCCACTGGCCACAGAGAATGGAAAGGCTTTTGAGTCACCTGCAACATTTCCTGAGTCCACATCCAAGCTCCCTCATCTAAGACCCACAGATACAGGGCTCCACAGAGAAGTCTCCAAGCTGCCTTCTGCTCAAATCCTGCTGGGTCTTACCTAGCCAGCTGGGACCTCAGAGCAGAGGATCGAGACCTGCCTTGGGCCCAGGCACACTCTCTTCCTTCTCTCAGCCTTCTTCCCTGATCCATAAAGTGACAGCAATAAAAACATCTTTCAGAGTAGCTGTAAATTTCTGGGATGGACAAATACTGAAAGTGGATGAGATGGCAGATGGACAAATATTCCATAACTCATTGCACAGATACTTTAAAACTAGAAATAACCCTGGAGACAGCAAATGGAAGAACAAAGAGAAATCATCACTTTCCCCCCAGTACCACCACTCTCTGGGGGTTCTCCAGTTTGAACGTGGAGCAGAGATTTTTCTTTTAAGGTCCTGGAAGGCAGGGACATCCTTATCCCTCAAGGACACATGGAAACGAACCAGGATTAAAAAGATAAGCTGCCAAGTAACTAGCAGATGGTGAGACCGAGCCCAGTGGGTCTTAAGGTAAACCTCTGCAGGAAGCAGCAGCAGCATGGTGTGAAAAATGCAGAGGGCCGACTCCAGGTGAGTGTGGCAGAAACTGCGGTCCTGGGAAATCCCAGCGTGACTTCCGCCCGTGGGAGCAGTGACTCCCCAGACAGTCCAGCCTGTGCCACTTCTGCCTGACGAGAATATCAGAAAAGGCAGCGGTCTGGAGGGAAGACCCCAATGCTTTCCTAACAGAAACAGACCCAAGAAACCTAGAGTGATGAGCAACCCCCTCCCCTACCCCCAGCCCTTCAGGCTGCCCGAACACTGCTGTGTTTTCCTCTCTTCCTACCCAGTCCTGGAGCATTCACACAGCTTCACATTTCTGCCCCAAGTCATCATTCCTTTCCCTATGTCTCTTATTTTAATCTACTCTTTAGATAAAATTGCCTTTCATTTTGATCATTTTTCTTGTTGCTGCTTTAGTCTGATTATCTCTCTCCCCCACTGTATGTCAAGGACCCTTTATCACTTTGGCTGGTTTTCTTTTTTTTTTTTTTTTGGCTGGTTTTCTTTTATCAGAAGTTAATTCAACATTCTTTTTCCTCATCCCTCAATTTAGCCATTCTTGATTTCAGTACTGGCTCCATGAGACTTACCTTTCTCCGGGCTGCTATTTGTCATAAAGGTACGGTGATCAACTCGGGAAACGGTGCCACAGTCCCTCATGGAACCGGTCTCCCACATCACGGCTGTCTGAGGTGTAGGGATACATTGTGCAAGATCCGCCTGCAGCCACGGCCCTGCCATATCTCGCAGACCTGCCTCACAGTGTGATCTGGAAAGAAGCCTGGGATCCTCGGGCTAGGAGAGACCTCATGAGACAGGCCCATCTACACAACTGCAGGTGGAGAAATTCAAGGATCACAGCTGATTTCCAAGGTTTCTTCAAGGCATTACATTATAAACATGTCTAAATTATTATGACAATTCTCTAGTGTGTACCTAGCATAAGAAGTAAGCAATCAATTGAATTTTAAAACCTAGTGAGAGTCAGACAAATACACATTTATCTTTTGAAAGCCTAGTTAAGGCACCCTCACGTCCTATCTCAGCAGTTAATTTATGTTTTAATTCCACAGCTGTTAGAGTGCTTTCTTATGCCCCACAAAATCTCTCCTGGTTTACCTGAATCAACCACAAACCACCATATAGCAACTTCTAAATGCCAAGTGCTGGGATAAGTTAATTTCTTCTTGCTTGCTACTTGACAAGCAGGCAGAAAACAGGCCAGTGTCCCTCACAAAACCACAACAATCCTTTCATACACTCCAAGGCTTTAACTTCTTTGCAACACTGGTCATTTCTACAAAATAACTGTCACCTGCTCCTGGCTTTCAAACACCAAATCTGTGTACACAGGCTGCCAATCCTTTCTCTTCTGCTTCTATGTTATCTAGGTTTGCACATTTGGCATGCTCATGTTTCCTGGGGTCAGCCATCCTTCCTATACCTATGAGGATGCTCAGGCTTCCTGAAGTCTCTTGCTCAGGGACACAGCTTTCCTCCCAGAGCCAGGGAGCAGACAGAGCACCAGCACACACAAATACAAGGGCGCTTCTTTGACTGCTGCGTGCGTGGGGAGCTTTCCTGGGAAAGCTGCATCTTCCTCTTTCCCCAGGAACAATCTGTCCTCTTGCTTCTAAGACAGCGAATACTGCCCTTCTTTTAAGTGGTATGTGGAGAGAAAGGTCAGGCAACAATCTTCCCAATGCAAAATCAATCATAACCAAAAGTTCACATCCTTCCTGATCCACTCTCCTGTTGTCCTTGAGATCCTTCGGTTTCATGGAATAACAGAATTGACAAAACAGAGCTGCAAAGCCTCAGTTGAGTTGCCAGCCCTTCTACTTTCTCAAAGCTCTGAGCTTTAGTTCTCAACGGCAGAAGAGTCTCAGAAGAGAAGAGTCTCACAGGATTGTTCTGTGAATCAAATGAAATGATTTATATACAATGCATGCACATAGTAGGCAATCAAAAAAATCTTTACTAAACTGAAGTAAACAAGAGTATTTGCTAATCTCACGTCTCTCTCTCGACTGCCAGGCACTGCTCAAATCACACTACATGTAAAAACTCATTTGATCCTCACAACTTATGAGACAGGAACTACTACCATCCTCCATTCAACTGATGAGGAGATAGGTTAGTCAACTTTCTCAAGGTCACACAGCTTGTGCATGCATATGGGCTAAGTTGCTTCAGCAACCCTATGGACTGTAGCCTGTCAAGCTCCTCTGTCCATGGAATTTTTCAGGCAAGAATACTGGAGTGAGTCGCCATTTTCTCCTCCAGGGAATCTTCCCGACCCAGGGATCAAACCCTTGGCAGGCAGGTTCTGTACCACTATGCCACCTGGGAAGCCCACAGCTAGCAGGTACCTGTATTAGTTTCTGAGAGCTGCTGCCACAAATTATCACAAAGTGGATGGTTTAAAATAACAGAAGTTTAGCCTCAGCGTTCGGGAAGCCAGAAGACAGAAATTATGATGTTGGCACGGTCAGGTCCTCTGAGAGCCTCTGCTGGGAAATCCATTCCTTGCTTCTGTCCCAGCATCTGGGGGCGGCTGGCAGTTCTTGGCATCCTTTGGCTTTTAGTGGCATCACTTCAATCTGCTCTCTCCATGTCCACAGCCTTCTTCCCTGTGTCTCCTCTTCACGTTTCTGTCTCCAAATTTCCCTCTTATAGGAACACCAGTCATGAGACTCAGGGCTTGTTGTAATCTACCATGACTTCATCCTGATTTGGTTATATCAGCAAAGTCCTTCTGCGAAATAAAGCCACGTCCATGGACACCAGGTGTGAGGACTTGCATGTATCTTTCTGAGGAGCACAATCTGGCCCGCTGCAATCTCTGAGACAGAATCTGAACTCTGGCATCTTAAAGTCCTTCACACCTGAATCACCTGCTTAGTTTATTAATAACTGTTAAACATCATTTGTTTATTAACAACTGTCAAACAGTTTATCAAATAAACTGTTATTATTATTGTTCTTATCTCTATATCCAGCTAAAAGTCAGTGCTGTGGTACATTTTATGCCGCCTGGGAAGCGTGAATTTCCTTATTCCAGGTATTTTCCCAAGCCCTGGATGTCTTTATAGATTCTTTATGGCAAAGGAATTCACTCTCACATGGGTAAGATTTTCAGTGGGCACTTGAGCGAGTGGCGCTTGAATGCTTTGCCGTCCCTGAGTGTCCACCTTACATCTGAGTTTCTTCAACTAAACCAACTCAGGAATATGATAAATGCCCTAACATCTTAGTCTGCCCAAAGGTGGACTGTTCTTAGTCTATTCAAAGGACCAGGGATCCCTCACCCTCAGGCCACTTGCTCGAGGCAGGACAGGAAGTGAAGACAAAGCATCTCCCTACCCAGGCCTTGGAGCATGGCTGGCTGGGCCTGGCTGACATCGCCAGGAACTCCTCTTTCCTAGTATTCTTCTTCCACTGATTGCTCTGACCTGCTTGCCTGATGACGCCAGATGCTACACCAGAGGAGGTCTGAGTCACAGCTCACCTGAAGGCACCTCCTCCCAGGAACGGAGGATAAGAGAACAAGCAAGAGAGCTCAGGACAGGTGTTCACTCCAGGGATCAACATCCCTAATTCTCACCGATGCCCCCAGGAAAACAGCTGAATCACTGTGATTTATCCCAGTGATAAATCATAATCATAATCATAATCTAGTTTCTTTCTGTCTTTCTTTCAAACTATAAAGGACCATGTATCTTTACTTCTAGGCCACTAACATACCTTAAAAAAAATGAACTCATATTTGACCTCATTTCAATTTCCAATCACATTTTAATGGTCTTTTGTTTTTATTTAATAAGTCTGGGAAAGGGGTGAGGTGGGAGGCCGGAGGCAGCGAGGTTTGGCTGGCTTGTTTGCTGTATGCCAGAAGTTCTCTTATTGTCTGTCTTCCTGCCACCCAAAAGCAGATGTTGAGGGACAGTGCCTTTGGGGTGGTTCTGCATAACCTTTATTCTCAGAAGCGCACATCTTGCTCTGTATCCAGCCCCTTTCCTGCCTGATATCAGACTCTCTCGGGATACAGAGCTGAGCAGTTTCAGAGCCTGTCCTTGAAAAGTTTAGCGTATGTTGATGGGGTGAGACAAGTGCAGGACAGAGGATCACCATGCTGGGGACACCGTCATGGAGGAGGACGCGGCCAGCAGCCTGCAGCCAGGACAGCTACCCACCAAAGGCGGCGGGGGTGGAGGTGGGGGGCGGCGAGGAGCTGCTGCTCAGGCAACTTCTTAAAGAACATGTGGGGGGTGGCAGGGACAGTGGCACGGGGAACACATCAATCTAGGTCCTGGTAAGAAACAGATAATTTGAGTCATCTGCAGAGGGTCAATTAGGGATGATTTACAAAGATGAAGGCAGAGTGCAGGAAACCCCCGGAGGATAATACAGCAGCCCTGGGGGCCCTCAGCACCCCAAGACCAAGAGGGGGCAGGGCAGTGAGAGGTCCCAAGAACCCAGAGAGAGAAAGAACAGTGTGCCTGGACGGCAGGAACCCTCGTGATGGTGAAGACGCCTGCCAATGCAGTCCACACACACAGGCCTCGCTGGCACCTCACCCTGTGGGCAGCAGACCTGGAGGAAGGCGCTAAGGAGAGCTACCATCACGGAGACAGAGGGGGGAGAAGGGTCTCTGCAAGGGAAACGACACAGACAAAGCCATGGCGTCACGCACGCCGCAGCGTGCCCGGGCACAGGGGCACAGACGTGCTGAAGGGCTGGCGAGAGAGGGGAGCCCAGCGCAGGCCAGGCTCTGCCGTGGTGCTCCCATGCCTCTGGGGCTCAGGCAGGGGGATGATGCAGTTGGTGGTCATGGTGGTGTGCAGGGTGGATTGAGGAGCACAGGGGCAGAAGGGAGGCCAGTAAAGACATTACTGCAACATGGAACGTCTGGGGGAAGAGGGAGAATCTGCCCCCAGGGCTCACCAGTCAGAAGAACCGGACCCAAAGCCCTGCTCTGCGGCTTACAGCTGTGAGACAATGAGTGAGTCCCTCAATTCTCAGGCTTCAGTTCTGTCATCCACAAACATGCGGGCTGTCATGAGAACTGGCGTTTGGGTAGGTCAGGGGCCGAGCACAGGGTGGGGGAAGGGCATAGCCTGCAGTTACGCAGTGCACAGACTGGGCAGCCAGACTGGTCAACCTGAGTCCAGGCGAGAAGAGCTGCAGGCCGAACGGAGGCCGTGGCAGTGCTCCTTTCTCTGGAGGTGAGAAAAAGGAGGTGGGGAGAGAAGATTCTGAGTTACGTAGCTTGGGTGACTTGATGGGTGGATTAAACACGAACTGGGCCGAGGGGCTCAGAACAAGGAAGAAGTTGAGGGTAGAGGGAAGAAAGAAGAGGAGCGTGCCTCGAGGAATGTCAACTCTAGGAGCCACCAAAGAACTCAGACAGACTTGCCCATGAGACAACTGGAAACAAGGGGTCAAGGAGAGAGGCAAGACTTAGGAGTCTCTGGACTCAGAGGGTGGCTAAAGCCATGGAAAATATGAGATCCCCAGAGAAGCCCGAAGAAGAAGAGCAAACATCATTGAGAGAATCCTACTTAACAGTGTCCATTTAAATGGAGGGCAGAACAGGGGGAGTCAGAAAAAGAAAACAGAGCAGGAAAAGGCCGGGAGAGCGAAGAGGAACAAGAGCAAACCGCCATGGAAGCTGGGGGAGGAGGCAGGCTCCAGGAGGGAAAGGCCTGGCACCAGGAGCTTTAGAGAGGACGACGACGGAAGGAGGACAGAAAGGAGCCAGAGACTTCTAACAGCAACTAAGGCAGCCCTGGTGACCTAAGCAAGGGCAGCGTTCGGAGACAGCACAGGAAGCCCAATTATCATGAGCTCAAAAATGAGTGGGGCTTGGAAATACACAGCAAATGCGATCGTTCCCAAGAGCCTGGCAGGCAAAGAGCAAGAGAGGATGGCAGGCTCTGGAAGTATCTTTTTTGCTGTTGTTCAGATGGTGAAACCTGAGTCTATTTATAGGCTAAAAAAGGAACAAAACAGAAATAGCCTCCAGATTGAGGGGAAATACAGAGAAAATGATGGCTCAAGAAACAGAGACACCAGAAGATGGGGTCCAACTTGGGGAAGAGACAGCAGTGCCTGCTCTGAGTCAATGGCACCGAGTGGGAACCTGCCGCACGGGGGGGCATGCACCCCTGGCTGGGCTTCTCTCCCCTTCCTCTGTGGCCTTTCTCGTGTAGCCGGGCCTTTCCCTGGCAGAGAGTTGAGCCTGACGTGGAAGTAGGCAGAATGAGACTGGCTGAGGCAAGAGATCACTACAACTGTTTAGTAAAGAGTCTTGATTAAAAGCAGAGGCTCTTTTACCTGTTCCAGGAAGTGAAAGCATTAGCCGCTGAGTCATGCCTGACTCTCTGCGACCCCATGGACTACAGCCCGCCAGGCCCTCTGTCCATGGAATCCTCCAGGCAAGAATACTGGGGTGGGTGGCTATCCCCTTCTTCAGGGGATCTTCCTGATTCAGGGATCAAACCTGGGTCTGCCATACTGCAGGCAGACTCTTCACCATCTGAGCCAGCTACTCCAGACCTGCATTTTACTGTCCATTAACTTACTCTCCTTTCCCCAGGACACGGGT
The DNA here is from genome assembly GCF_023699985.2 of Odocoileus virginianus. Lineage (NCBI taxonomy): Eukaryota > Metazoa > Chordata > Mammalia > Artiodactyla > Cervidae > Odocoileus > Odocoileus virginianus. The sequence goes on along the minus strand of NC_069678.1, from coordinate 19,580,170 downwards.
CAACAGGAAAGCACGTGGTCAGAAACATTTTGCTGCAATCTTCTAAGGAGATACATATGAATTCATCCTGGCTCTGACAGACTGAAGGACGGGTTTCTTGTAAATACATGGAGGGTGAGGAGGGAGACCTAGCCAGGGACACTAAAAGCTCTCTGGGGACCTGGTTTATGAGCACTTGCAGTTTCACTCATACATTTAGCTTGTCAATCAAATTCCTCTTTGTCCGCTAAGGCATCTGACCAGCTTAATTGTTTCCTCAGGGCTTTGCCCTTCCCATCAATGAACAAAGGCAGTTGAGAGGGATTTGGGTTTTTTAATATAAAAAAATACTTCTTAACACACATATACACAGACATTAAAAACAGATGTGTGTGCATGTGCATTACATGCATGTATGTATATATACATATGAGCGTGCGCACACACATGTACATATTTTTTATTTTGTTATTAGTGTTTGGGAGTAGGGATAGGCAGATGCAGCCACGGGCTACTGTTTGGATGGCCACTCCAACTTTGGAAGAAAAACCATCAGCAGTACCTCACCACCTCCAGCAGTCAGGATCATCCTTAACTATTGATTACATGCTAAAAGGAGACAATGAGGGACATTGAACCAAGTGCAGATCATGAGCATCAGGAGTTGCCTTTCTGAGGCTCTTCCCCTCCAAAACACCTTTTACTGGGACCATCACCAAAAAACAAGATGTTCATTATGGCTTCATTTCTCAAATCAACCCGCTCCCATCACCCACTCACCCTCCAGTTATGAGACAAACTGGACAAGAGATAAAGTCAAACACCAAGATAATCAGAAGAAGACCACTGACCCCTCAAGTAAAGAGCCAACTGCACAGAAATAAGAGAGGATGGGCCAGCATCCATGGCCAACTTAAGGTGGGGAGTGGGTATATGTTTAAAGGCAGCCTTGTTTTGAGGGTAATCTCACTGCATGAAGAGATGCTGGGCTTTCCAAGAGCAGAGTGAATAGTTCAGTTCAGTCACTCAGTCATGTCTGACTCTTTGTGACCCCATGGACTGCAGCACGCCAGGCCTGCCTGTCCATCACCAACTCCTGGAGCTTGTTCAAACTCATGTCCACTGAGTCGGTGATGCCATCCAAACATATCATCTTCTGTTGGCCCCTTCTCCTCCTGCCTTCAATCTTTCCCAGCATCAGAGTCTTTTCCAACGAATTGGTTCTTGACATCAGGTGGCCAAAGTATTGGAGTTTTAGCTTCAGCATCAGTGCTTCCAATGAACACTCAGGACTGATCACCTTTAGGATGGACTGGTTGGATCTCCTTGCAGTCCAAGGGACTCTCAAGAGTCTTCTCCAACACCACAGTTCAAAAGCATCAATTCTTCTGCACTCAGCTTTCTTTATGGTCCAGCCCTCACAACCATACATGACCACTGGAAAAACCATAGTTTTGACTAGATGAACCTTTGTCAGCAAAGCAATGTCTCTGCTTTTTAATATGCTCTCTAGGTTGGTCATAACTTTCCTCCAAGGAGTAAGCGTCTTTTAATTTCATGGCTGCAGTCACCATCTGCAGTGATTTTGGAGCCCAAGAAAATAAAGTCAGCCACTGTTTCCACTGTTTTCCCATCTATTTGCCATAAAGTGATGGGACCAGATGCCATCATCTTAGCTATTTGAATGCTGAGTTTTAAACCAGCTTTTTCATACTCCTCTTTCACTTTCATCAAGAGGATTTTTAGTTCCTCTTCACTTTCTCTCATAAGGGAGGTGTCATCTGCATATCTGAGGTTATTGATCTATCTCCTGGCAATCTTGATTCCAGCTTATGCTCCATCCAGCCTGGCATTTTGCATGATATACTCTGCATATAAGTTAAATAAGCAGGGTGACAATATACAGCCTTGACATAGTCCTTTCCCAAGTTGGAACCAGTCTGTTGTTCCAAGTCCAGTTCTAACTGTTGCTTCTTGACCTACATACAGATTTCTCAGGAGGCAGGTCAGGTGGTCTGGTATTCCCATCTCTTGAAGAATTTTCCACAGTTTGTTGTGATCCACACAGTCAAAAGATTTGGCATAGTCAATAAAGCAGAAGTAGATGTCTTTCTGGAACCCTCTTGCTTTTTTGATGATCCAAAGGATGTTGGCAATTTGATTTCTAGTTCCTCTGCCTTTTCTAAATCCAACTTGAACATCTGGTAGTTCTCAGTTCACGTACTATTGAAGCCTCACTTGGAGAATTTTGAGCATTAGTTTGCTAGTGTGTGAGATGAGTGCCATTGTGTGATAGTTTGAACATTCTTTGGCATTGCCTTTCTTTGGAATTGGGGTGAAAACTGACCTTTTCCAGTCCTGTGGCCACCGCTGAGTTTTCCAAATTTCCAAAGCTGAACCAAGCCAGTTCATTTCTTGGTGTTCTCAACCGCAGGGATGCCTTTTCAATAGTCTTTTGTGTGTTATTCATTGTCTCCTATTAGAACATACATCCTGAATTTCTAATGTTAACACTTTTTGTCACCTTGCCCAAATATCTTTACATATGAGTCAAATTCAGGGCTCAACAAACATTTGCAGGTTGGTTGGTTCATCTGTCTGTCCATCCATCCATCCATCCAATTCTGGATAAAGGTCTATATAAATGAGTGTACCCACTTTCTGGGAATTTTGTAAAGATTTACAAAGAAATCAATTTGACTTAATAAAAAATATGATTTAAGCACAATTATGTACAAGACAATAGTCAAGGAGACATAAAGGTGAATAAGATAAAGCTCCTAAAAGATACAGGTAAACAACTATAGCACAAGGATGAACTTAAAGACGATGCAGCCTTGGAGTCCTAGGCTCTACAGGAGAAACAGAAATTAGATCCCTACTGTGGGCATGATATATATTTAAAATAAACCTGGAATGATGATTAGGAACTTGACACGCAGCAATGTTAACCAAACACTGGGAACTTGATTCATCACAACCTGGTTATAACTGCCGCCAGCAAACAGGAAAGGCTGTAACTCAATAACCGCTTCTCAGAGTCTCCTGACAAAGGATGCAGGGACTCACAGACAGTTTAGCCTGTCCCCAGGCGAATTTCCTGAATTCTATGCATTACCCTCTGGATCCCCCAGTCAGCTCACCTCCACCGTCTGTGGTCGGTGCCACTAGAAAGGAAGAGCAGGCTCCCCATGGCTATGCTCTTATACTCACCATGGCTGCACATTTAGAGGTGAGACACCGCCACCCTTCCTCCAGACTGTGCCAGGACAGGAGGAGGGGCCCACGGACGCTTCCCAGCCAGGCTGGAGGGCCAGGTGCTGCAATACAGCCTCTAGGCTGGTGTGCAGACGGCAGGTCCAGCTGCCACTGTGGGGTGAGCTGTGATTCTGTCTGCAGCAATTCTGGAGGCTAATAGTAAGGGCTAATCTGACAGGGGCTACAGCTCTGAATCAAGAGTAGTCTCTCTTTACTCATTTTTGGTGTTAAGGTTGGTCACACAATAATCCTCACACACTAGAGGGAAACGCAGACCCTGCGCCCACTTCCCCATATCCATGCAGATCCAGGATGCTCAGGTACCACGCACTCTCTCCTACACAAATCCTCTCCCCTCACGCGGCCTGAAACCCACCAACACGAAACTGGTTTGTTCTGAGTAAGACAGCTCCTCTAACAACACGCAAATACCTCCTGGGAAGCTAAAGTAATACCTGTCCATCATTCAGGCATTAAATCACTGAGACAGTTAGACTGGTTTGTTTACTTCTGCTCCTACAGGAGGACTACCAGTTATAAACCCTCCTAGCTTGAGATGCACAAAATTCAAAGAGGTTTATAGTGCTTGTTGGCATCAGGGGTCTTACCTTGGAATTCATAAACCTCAGGGCTATGGGGTCCATAAATTGTCAAAAAACAAAATCTTGCAAGTATGAAGAGATATTAATTTTTAAGGCAGAGAATCCAGTCCTCACCATATTCTGAAAGGTATTTGTGTTCCATGAAGGGTCAAGACCATTCAACGGAAAACCAGGCAAGTGCCTACTTGGCAGCAAGGAGAGAAGCCAAGCAGAGAAGGGCTGGTGTTATTTTGCACTTACTATCCTATCTGAGACTCTTTAATGCTCTGCACAAATTCTAAACTGATTCTCTTTATGTATTCAAAGAGAAAAACAGGAAGCACACAGTAACGGCATTTGAAACCAGGCAGTCATTTAGTAACAGAACTGGGACCAGGCCCGCTTTCCCTGTTCCCCAGGTTCTTCCTCCGTAGGGAAATTCCCTCCCTGGTAGACAGTGTTTAATTATGTGAAGCTTTCTAAACATGGCCTAATTGAATTTTCCATGATTATTAGTGTAAAAGATACCCTCTAAGGCCTGGCACAGAGACTGATCCAGAGGTTTTAACTCTGAGTGCACCAGTGGCTGTCCTTAGTCTTCTGCCGTGCACACCTCATCTCTCTTTGGCTGGCTTTGGGCCTCACTGAGGCTGTGCTGGCCATGAAGAAGGGTAGTCCAGTGGGTAAGACTTCACCTTCCAAGGCACGGGGTGTGGGTTCCATTCCGGTCAGGGAGTGAAGATCCCACATGCCTCGCGGCCAAAATACCAAAACATAAGACAGACACAAAATTATATCAAATTCAATAATGAATTTTAAAATGGTCCACATCAAAAAAAAAAAAAGAAGAAGGGTACAGAATAAGGCCAAGAGGATAAGCAGGCTTAGCAGCCTTTTTGAAATGAATGTTTTAGTGCAGCAAACAAGTGAATCAGGCCTGCCCTAGCGTGGACATGCAGTATTTATTGAGCACCCACTGTGTAGTAAGCATCCTTCCAGGCACTAGGATACAGTAGTACACAAAAGAGGTGTGGCTCCTGCTTCTGTGGAACTCAGGCTTAAGCGTTACCGTGACAAAATTTCCCCTTTTGCCATGATTAAATTTAATAATCAAGTGGGATCCACCAGAGGCAGAAAGCAAAGGTAAAACTATCAAAGATTCAAGCTGAAGTCACCGGAAACTTTTTTCTCCCCTTACTCCTTGAGTAAGATGATTCTCTTAATTACTCTCAATATTCAGGCTGTCACTGGCCTGAATGATCCAAGGTTATAACAGTTCACAGACCTACACCGCTCTATGCTGTCTACTGCTACCATCACTTCTATGCGGACACTCTCCCCATCAGCCTCAGATTACTGGGCCATCTCTCCCTTGTTCACTTCCCCGATACGATCTCTTCACATGTGGGGTGCACTGCATTCCCCCTCACACTGCTTACCCAAAAACACCACACTGACTTCGGAACTCTGAATCAAAGCGCCCATGGGAAGACAGTAAGCACAGATGTTGAAGCAAGCTCCTGACACATCACTGAGAGAAAAAAGGGCTCCTGGCGGAACAGAGACATACGCAGAATATCAAATCCTGAAAAAAAATACCTGAGTGTCTATATTTTCATATAGATCGGTACTAGAAGAAACAAATGTTGAAGGAAGGGCATTTGACTTCTTCCTTGGTAAAACTGTGTCGTGATTTTATTTTTATCGACAAACATGTATCATTTGGTCATTGTAAAGCTCATACATCAGGCATATTCCCCTGAGCCTTAAAGCTGTCATAGAAAAGAGGAGTCCCTGTGAGGACCTTGAGGAGACAAGCGACGACTTATCTGCTTTGGCCTTCCTGGTGCTTTCTACACAGTGCATATGAGTCTGACTCTGGAGTCAAAGAAATGAAAAAGGACGAGGAGGGAGAGAAGGAAGGTCTCGGATGTGTGTGGTAACCTGAGCGGGGACACAGAGCCAGAGGATGAGTTACATGCTGGAGGCTCACAGTCTTTCCGAGGAGTTTCTTGAGCCTTCCTAAGCACAAAGGAGTTTATCAGCCTGTGATGATTAAACAGCGGAACGTGCTTTTAAGGAAAGATAAAGAATGGCACAGGATAAAAAAAATGCACATATCTATGTAGGGTTGACAAACAAAAGAGAAGGCAGGAAAAAACGAAACAAGAGGAGACACAGAGGAAGAGAAGTGGCCCTGCATCAGAACCGAGAAAACGCTGGTGCATCTGGGGGCGTGGGGAGCACCAGCAACAAACGTGGAGGGAGTGACCTCTGCAAAGTGATGGAAGTCGATGTCGGACTGCAAGGAACCGGGGATGGCGGGCAGTGGTGAAAACATGCTCAGGGTTCGGGGAGGAAGTCGAGAGTTGACAAAAGTTGTGCCCTTGAATGGGGTTAGCAGGGATGGGGGGGCGACTTCAGGACAGCTGAAAGCAGAACACACTGCCAGGGAGAGACGGGGAGCCAGCCCGTGGACAGAGACGGGGCGGCTGGGGACGAGGGTGGCAGTGCTCACGGTGCGGAAGAAACAAGTGAAGACGGGTCTAAAACGCAGACAGGCAAGGGGCAGAGTGGCAGCAGGCAATGACAGAAAGGTGTTCGAGGAAAAGGAGGAAGTCTGAGGAACCTCAGAGAAGATGGGTGTCACCTAAGGAGAGTGAGGATGTGCCAACAGAATTGACAGGCAGTGAAAGGTTTTGGCACCTTAGCGAGTGGAGTTTCTACCAGGGACTCAACATGGAGTGCAGAGCAGCCCTGGGGAACTAAATGAAGCCAGAGAGAATGACTGTCCTTCCCCGTCTTAGTTCATGAGCTTCTCCACGCATAAAATTGGATGAGTAACTCCTACTCATGCGTATGTATAAAAAGACACTGTCTGTGAAAGGTTCCGGAGCTGGAGGGAATAAAAACATCAACTCTACATGAAACATCACTCATGACAGAATGATGGATACTCAGAGCTTCAGATGGGCTGGCCCTGAAATGACACAAAAGAAGTTAGGTAAAGATCGACAGGCTGGGCCGCTTCTAGATTCCTGGTTATCAGTTTCCCCAGTTTAGCAGAGGCCCCTCAAGAAACTCACACAAAGGGCGGCTGAAGGAGAGAACACTCATCCTCAGAAAAATTAATATGGGAAGATGCACACGGTCACCCTTGTCCCTTGTAAATCACAAATGAGCAAGGACACAAGAGACAGGTATGGAACAAAAGCAAAGAACCGGTTCCTTCAGGACCCTTCATATTTCAGCACCCCTCCATAATCCAGTGACAATGACAGGCCAGGGTTTGAGTTCAGGACTTGGGTGTGTGAAGGTTTGAGAGAAAGGAGCTCATAAAACAGAACTGTCTGTATCTGGGAGGTCTCTATCTGATCTTGGAGGGTCAACATGGATTTTGGAGAGTGAGCTGTTAGAATTCCGAGACCTTTTCAGCTCCTCAGAACAACAGAGTAATCGATTACTATTCAGTATATCTTCTCTCCTAATTATGTATCTATATATCCTAAACTAGGATAGTAACTAATTTCTTTTAAAAATAACGCTTAAAAAAACTATCTTAAATCCCTATGGGATCCCTTCCTTTTCCTTGTATAAAGGTGTTACTATCTCCTGCTTTAAAAACGTAGTTATTCGTTTGATCTCACAGCTAAGCACCAATTCATTGTACCGTGGTTCTCCTTTCTTTCCCTGGCAGATTCTGCCCCAAGCTCCCTAATAAAAATGCTCCTGTAGAACTCACTACAAACTTCATCTCAAACACCAGCCTGCCTTCTGCATTTACTCTCCTTTCAGAATGGATACCCTTTTCATTCCTCTTCAAGCCTTCCGAAATGTTGCCTCGGATTTTTTCTACTTTACTGTCATAAGTATACTTACTCTAATAAGAAAGTATTAAAGAAGCACCTCTCTACGCTTCAGCACTTGACTCTCCATGTACTACAAGATAATTCACTATCTTTTGTCTTCCATTTTCACTGTCAGCCTAATTATGTTCTTTTGTAGGCAATATTTTTTTCTCCTCCAGATTGTTTTAAGATAGTTATCTTCCAAATTCTGTAGTTTCATTACTATGAGACAACAGAGTTTAAGAATCAATTCCTTATTTTTAAAAAAGAAGAATTTTTCCTTACCTTGCTTGTAATTTGATATGCTTCCTGAATCTGAGGATATTCACCTTTCCTTAATCATGTCTGGCTTGATCATTTAAACTCTTGATTGTCCACTAAGTTAAGCTACATGGGGTGCTTGATTTCCCAAGAAATCCCCAAGTATCAGAGAACAGGTTTATCTGTCCCCGAGAGAATACATTTTGTTCACCTTAAAATCTAGTTTTCCGGCATCCTCCAAAATGTCCTGAATTGTGATAAATGAGTTTGAAATGATAACAACAAAACCAAGGAGGCACCTAAACGACCGCGCTCCTTTTGAGAGGTGTACAATACTTCATGCAGCCGCAAACAGAGTGCAAACACTCAGCTGACAGGCAGTGCTCCGACCATTTACTAATCGCGTGATCATGGAAAACTTCCAATGTCTCTGAAGCTCAGTATCTTCATCTTAAGAATGGGACTGACAGATTCTACCACTCATAGCTGTCAAGACTGAGGAAAACATACATCAAAGCTCACCTGACTGTAGATTTAAAGGCAGGAACTATGTTTTGCTCATTGCCTGTACCAGTTATCAACTTCTCGCCCTTTGAATACATGCTCTGTGATAACGGGCAGAACTCCTTCATGTCTTCACTCCCTTACACAGAGCAGGCTGCTGGAATTTCTCTGCACAGTGGAAGGACACTGCAGGAGGAATGGGCTTCGTCCCTGGCTGGTGGTCTGTCCCAGCCACAAGCCCAGAATATAGCTCTTGAGTGAACTCAGGTTCCCAGTGTGGCTGGGCGAGTCCCACCTACCCATGAAGGTCCTGGACATGCCAAGCCCCCCATCCACAGTGACACCCCTACTCCCTCTGTGCACCCACCTACCAGCCACACTTCTTGTGCACCTGGCCCCTGAGGATTGCTTCCTATTTTCCCAGCAGCTGGGGACAAGCCCGTGAGCCCCTCTGCCATTCAGATGCTACATCACATCCTCCACCGTGAAACGTGAGCCCCAGTCTGGGAGAGGGGTCTCCTCCCCAAATTGTCCTCCTTTGTGCTCCCCTTCAGCCCGAGAGGACTCCTAGAACTGCTCTTTACATCTTGAGGTCCTGTTTTGTTATAGCTTAGTAATTCTTCATAATCCTTCTCCTATTTAAACACCGTGTGAGACCGTCTCCCAGTGAGACCCAGACTGACAAACCGCTGCTCTCCTCAGAGCCGTGCACACGACCAGCAACACACATCTGCTCTCCACGCATGCTCTCCAGTTAGCCTTGAGTAATTTATCCGACTTGCTCAAAATCAAAGCATAGCTCCATGTGGAGGGTCAAAACCAGAATACACTTCCTCCAACTTCTAATCATCTCACCAATTGCCTGGATGTTAGTTAATGCCATTTCTGGGGAATGACTAGAAACTCCCTGCGGGTGGGGGATATACGTGGCTTGATCCTTTATACTCATAACTGGAGAATTACTTCCAGTCTGGCTCCGGGAAACTTCAGGTTTGATTAATCTACTTCCTCTGGTTTAAAAAAAAAAGATTTTTATTTGTTTGACAATCTGATCCCTAATATGATGAACATAAATGTCCTAGAGGCCTTTTAAATCAAATATGTAAATTCTGTCAGTGCCCAATAAATCTAAAAAGGCATAAGACATCAAGGCAGTGAAAACTGAGATTCAAAAGCACAGTGACTTCCATAACAGTATGGCCACTCCAGTGCTATTTTTAAGCTTTTTTTTTTTTTAATGAGCATGCCCTTTAAATCAGAAAAGGTAAAATAAGCATATTAACTAAAGAAGTAAAGATAGAGGAAAAATAAAAACATGAAATCTTCATTTTCCAGGCTTCCCCATTTTATTCAAGTTTTATCAGTGACTTGGATGAAAATATCAAAATTTTACTTAACAGAAAATGAAGAGGGACAGTTAACCTGTTACTAGAACCTGCTGTGATGGTTTATATTGGGTCAGTTCTGCTAAGCTACAACTATGTATCTCAGCATTCCCTTCCCTGTAGAACCACAGGGAGGACTGCTCACAACAGAAATTGGTGGGGATTTAGGAGGCTGAGATGAAGTAGCAATAATGCTCTGAAGGTCATTACTCATTAGAGGCAGGAAAGGAGGTAGGAGTGAGCTGTAATTTGCCCTCACTCTCCTGTGCCCCATAGCTGCCTCTCCTATCAGCCCTGCAGAACCACAGTGAACCGGGCACTGCCATCAGAAGCTGCAACGGCAGACCCAAAGGCAGCAGCCGCCACGGGTCACCAGCCTCCCAGAGGCATCCGTGCCTGTCCCCTCCTGATTCCACGCTAGCACGAAAGCACCTAGCATCCTGCACGCGCTGCCTTCTAACCCACGCCAGGACTGGCTCGTGACTCCTCCTTGGTCTTTTTTGGAATTTTAACTTCCTGACTCCCGCCATTATTGTGTAGGTTTAAAATGTTAGTCGCTCAGTCGTGACTAACTCTTTGAGATCCCAAGGACTGTAGGCCGCAAGGGTCCTCTGTCCATGGATTCTCCAGGCAAGAATACTGGAGTAGGTTGTCATTTCCTTCTCCAGGGGATCTTCCTGACCCTAAATCCTATAACAAATCCCTCATGCCATAACAGTCATAGTTATCTGCCTCCAGGATTCACAAGTATCCAAAAGTTCTGAATAATAGGTTCAAATGAAATGCATCTAATTGAACAAGAGTATATGTAAAGTTATGTACTTAAGCTAAAAAATAAAGCAGAAAACTGCAGAAATAAAGAATGGGTAAAAAAATCTTGATTGAAAGCAATTACTGTGAATATCCTGAGGATTCTGAACAACTAAATCCACCACAATGTATGACTTAACACAGTTTGTTTAACACATGAATAAAACATAATATGATCTAATTCTTAAAAAACAAATGCAAAATTCTCTATCATGAGGATAAATCTGTGTCTCTAAATTTACACTAAGAGAGCATCTGGAACATTATATTAAATTCTAACATAGTTTATGAAGAAATATGATGTTTTGAAATTAGGAAGTCTAAGAAAAATATGAAGAATGGCTTCAGAAACTTTAAGGAAATAAGATCAATATATATGTGGCTCCAGAGAAGAGAGCTACGATAAATGGACAAAAATTAGATAAATAGAGACATTTGCCTTCACTGAATGAAGAATGCCATAATAGCAAATATTTTGGAGAAATAGAGGCATCCTGTAATGGAGGGGAAATGAACCAGATGTTCACCACAGCACTCTATCATCTTAAAGTTCTTGACTGTAAAAGTTACATGCGGCTCAAGGAGAAGGAGTAGGGAGTTTGTACATAATGGATGCAAAGTTTAGAGTAATGAAAACATCTTGGAAGCAGATAGCAATGCTGACTGCTCAACACAGTCAATGTAATGAAGGCCACTCGTTTGTATACTTAAAAGTGGACAGAATGGCAGACTTAATGTTTATACACACACACACAGATATATACACACATATGTATATATTTCATCACAATTTAAAAAATGATTCTATTATTCTATGCAAGAGATTTAAACTGAAACTCTGACTTAATAAAAACAAAAGCTTCATTACCTCATTATATACTTTTCATTACCGCAAAGTCATCTCTTTTAACTAGGAAGACTATGTCTTCACCATAAAGGAGCTTTCCTAACGTGAATGTTGCTAATCAAAGGCAGAGCAATTACGGATTCCTCAACAGTGCTACTGAACCCAACTAGAGTGGTTACTTGAGGGCAGGAAAATAATTAACCCCAAGAAAAAGCTCATTTGTAAATGTTACTATATATTATCATGATAATAAATGTTCTTATTGATGACAAAAGGGGACACACACAGTTTAGAAAAAAGTCCTCTTTCATCTACCCACAGCACATAGATATATACACACATGTACAGAGACTAAAACACAATTTAATACATGAGGGAAAAAAACCCAGGAGGGGGGAAAAGCAACTAGGAAACTGGAATAGCATTAAGAAAACGTCATTCTTTTGTTCAAAAAACACAGGCTGCTGAATTTTGATACATCAGGAAGATACCCACAAGACATCTACAACCAGAAAGTCTGCTGTATGGAGGGTTTTGTGTTGTTTTTTTTTTTAAGGTGGGGGTTGGCCAAAGAAAAATTCACTTTAAGATTTCTTTGAAAAAAAAAAAAAAGATTTCTTTGATGTCTTCTACTCCCCACCAAAACCCATTTTTCTTCTTAAAAAATGAATGGAAAAAGATATACCATATTTATACTAATTGGGAAGAAATCTTTGAAAAAGAACAAAATTGGAAGACTAAGACTATCTGATTTCAATGATTGTTAAGCTACCGCAATCAAGACACTGTGGTACTGGTATCAAGACAGACAATTAGATAAAGGGAACAGAATAAAGAGTTCTGAATAAACCACAGAGATACGGATAACTGATTTTCAACAAAGGTACTTCAGTGGAGAAAACAATCTTTTCAACAAATGAGCCTGGAACAACTGGACATTCATTTGCAGAGCAAAAACAAAACAAAACTGCCCCTAAAATACTTTTTCCTCACATCATATAAAAATTGATTCAAAATAGATCATATACCTAAAGTCTAAAATTATAATGCTTCCAGAAGAGAACACAGAAGAAAATCTTTGTGACCTTGAGTTAGCAAAGATTTTTTAGATATGACACCAAAAGCACAAATGATATAATATGAACTTCTTCAAAAGACACTACTGACATAAAAACAACCCAGACTTGAATAAAATATTTGCAAATCATATATCTGATAAAGGACATGTGCCCAAAATTTATCAGGAACTCTCAAAACTCAATAAAAAGAAAGCAAAACACCTAAATTAAAAATGGGTTAAAAGACTGGAACTGATGCTTCACAAAAGATATACAAATGGCACATGTGATAGAAAGGTGCTCAACATAGTTACTCACTAGGAAAATGCAAATTAAAACCACAATGAGATACTATATTACGCCAATATGCAGGGCTAAAAAGACTGATGATACTAGATGCTAGCAGAGATGTGAAGGAACTAGTGGGACAATCACTTTAGAAAAAAATTTGGCGGTTTCATAAAAAATTCAACAGGGGCTTCTTTGGCAGTGCAGTGGTTAAGACTCCATGCTTCCACTGTGGGGGGCACAGGTTCTATTTCTGGTAGGGGAAGGAAGATCCTGGAGAAGGCAATGGCACCCCACTCCAGTACTCTTGCCTGGAAAATCCCACGGATGGAGGAGCCTGGTAGGCTGCAGTCCATGGGGTCGCTAAGAGTCGGACACGACTGAGCGACTTCACTTTCACTTTTCACTTTCATGCATTGGAGAAGGAAATGGCAACCCACTCCAGTGTTCTTGCCTGGAGAATCCAAGGGACGGGGGCGCCTGGTGGGCTGCCGTCTATAGGGTCGCACAGAGTCAGACACGACTGAAGCGACTTAGCAGCAGCAGCAACTAAGATCCTGCATGCCCCTGCAACACAGCCAGTAAATAAATAAAGAATGGTGCAGCCAAAAAACAAAGAGACACACCTTAAAAGTCACTCTGAGATTCACCAACCAAAGAGATAACCACTTAAAATCCACTCTAAAAAGAAGCTCAGCATACACCTAACAAATAATCATTCTACTCCTGGGTATTCACCCAAGAAAAACAAAAACATATATCTACAGAAAGACTGTATATCAACAGTTGTAGAAGTTTTCATGGTAACAGTCAAAAACTGGAAATCACCAAAATGCCCATTAAATGTGAATGGCTAAGTAAATTGTGCTATACAATGGGACACGATCAATGCACTCAGTTGTATCTGACTCTTTGCAGCCTCATGGACTGCAGCCGGCCAGGCTCCTCTGTCCGTGGAATTCAGGCAAAGATACTGGAGTGGGTTACCATTTCCTACTCTGGGACATCTTCCCGACCCAGGAATGAAGCCTGAATCTCTTGCGTCTCCTGCATTGGCAGGTGGATTCTTTACCACTAGTGCCACCTGGGAAGCCCATACAAGGGGAAACAACTTGTTAATAAAAAGGGATAAGCTACTGATATATGCAGTGGCAAGGAATTCATCTTAAAATAATTATGCTAAATGAAAGAAGCCAGACCAAGAAAAAGTAGGGGTATACTCTACTATATACTTTTTATTCTATTTATACAAAACTCAAGAAAATACAAACTCATCTCCAGTAACAGAAGGGAGATGAGTAGCTGCCTGGGGACTTCTGGGGAAGGAGGAAGGGAGATGGGGCAGGGAGGGATGAGAGGGAACGAATACAACATGGCACAAGGAAACTTTGGGGGGAGACGTATGCTTAGTATCTTGGCTGAGGTGACAATTCTAGAAGTCAAATGTAATATGTCAGAATTTACCCAATTATTCATGTTAAATATGCTCAATGTCTGTATGTCAATTATACCTCAATAAAGCTGCTATAAGAATAAATAAAAACAACAGCTTATTTGGGATATGAAACTTTGGGGAAAGTTTCTTCTTTCAAACCAGGAAAAAGGCAAGATTAAAGTTCATGGCCAGCACCCACATAGAGGTCACTTTTATATGTATATAATGCCACTGTAAAAAGTAAAAGCAAAAAACCAAGAAACTCTTCCTTTCACAAGGTGCAAATGACAGAGGTTTGTCCATTCACATCCGTCAAGCCCCATTATGATGCAACTTGTTTCTGAAGCCTTTCCTTATCACTTTAGTAGAAAGTGATCATTCCCTCTTGTGAATCACCCTAACACTTATGTTAACTTAATTTTTGGATTATTAATTCAATACATTTAACCATCTACCCATCACACATTTACTAAATGCCTCATAGAGAACAGACACAGGCTTGGTGCTAGAAATACAAAAGTGAGTTGAACACAGCTCTTCACTGATAAGAGCCTCATAGCCTAATGGTAAAAGATACATTTTTAAGTGGCAGTAACACGTCACAATTATTTCAACAAACACAAGTACAAAGGAAACAGAATGAAATTCATTTTGTCAGACACACTGTCTTGTACTACAATGATTTGCTCAGTATTCCATTTCCCTACTTCACTAAAACTTCCTGAGAACAAGGGACTTATTTTAGTCATCTACTAAATTACCTAGCATAGTACCCAGGATAAGTGTTCTAAATGCGTATATTTGTTTGAATGAATGGAAACTCCATTTCACAGTTATCTACTCTTTAATCTAGATGGCAAGGCCACCATAAATGCTGACTTCTCAGGTGAGTTCCAACCTTAATTCACTTTGCCAGCCAAGGCAAGTAATTTGAGAGGAGATAAAATCAGAACTTAAATCTAGAACCCCCAAATCCTAAAAGAATAGCTAATACCCTTTCCCCAGTGGAAAAAAACAGGAAGGAGGAAGAGGGGGACAGGGCTTGGCCAGCAGAGACCCAGGACAGAAGGAAGACACACAGGATCAAGAGCCTGTGTGGGTCCCAGCAGGGCCCTGGCTGTGTGTGTGTCTCCATCAGGCACTCCTCTGCCCGGGGTACACATGGACGGCAGTCATCTAGTCTCTGTAGGAATACCCGTCTCCCCGTGAACACAATTTCTATGGATTCCATTTGGGACTTCCTGCTGCCCCAAATGAACATAACCCCCTTATCCATGCCCAGTTTCTGAGAGGGCAGAAAGGCAGAACAGATTAACTGTGGGAAATTATAAGCATAGGGTAATGGAAAAACCCACTTCTCTCATTTTGATCAACATACATACAATCATGAAATTTCAGTTAAAATATAACTGATACCAGATGAAAAGGTCTCAAGTTACAACTAAAAGAGTTGGATTAAACATCAAGCAGAAACCCTTCAAAGTTCCCTTCGTGCAATTAAGAGAAGAATTTTCCTCTCTAAAAGATATGGCAGATCTGTTTCTTGTACTTACAACTACAGAAGCAACAGGTCTCAGGAGGGGGAAGGAGAAATTTATTTTTATTTGTCTGGACCTACCACCCCGACAGATGGCTCCAAGAGATGACCGGTGGACCCTGGAGACGGGGCTCTTACCTGTAGATAGGGTCCTGCATCACCAGCATCTTGCTCTCATCCCACGTCCACTCCTTTTTCTGCAATAAAAGAAGCTATAAATGAATAAGTTAGGCTTGTCCTCAGCTACAGAACCAGGGCACACATTGAGCTACTAATGCTTATGCAAACACATGCGTTTGCTTCTGGCCTTGTTCCCTCTAAGAGGCCTGGAGTGGATTGCTCCAAATGGACAAGTGGAAAATGTCAAGTATCTGGTCTGATGTGTCTCCTTCAAGCACTTTAGGAGAGTGTCTCTCTAGGGTGCAGAGAGTAGGCAGGAGCCAAAGGGTCTCAGGGGATCACAGTCTAAATTACACTTTTGTGGAGAAGTAACCAGGAAAAAAGATCATACATCACTCCAGTGGAGCAGGAGAAGCAGGAAGAACAGAAGAGAGGGGTTGCCACAGAGACTGAATGATGCGATCAAATTCATGTGCAATGTGGACCCCAGCCTCCCTCCCTTAAAGAGCAGAGGAAAAGGCTGAACGCAAGCCTGGCCAGCTAACTAGTACATTTATAGTCACCCCAAATAGGATATTCACCTGGCTGTGAACCTAACCTACTGTGAACACAAAGGAGATGGACGCTAAGCAGCTGGGGGAGTGGACAGGAACGGGAATGGAGGATGGCAGCGGGAGAGGATTCTAGGGCAATACTGGAACCCCAGATGCCTGATGAAGTCAGCGGCACCCTGGTACGTCGGGGGAAGCAGCCTCCTCAAGCCCTCAGGTGCACCTGCTGCAGGGACAGAGAACTCTGCTCCACCTTCACTGGCCTTTGTCAGGGGCAGTGTGTTCAGGACACCTGAGGGGAACACTCTTAGCTCTCCATGGAAGAGAACATGGGGAGTGGGTTCATTACCAGCTTGCAGGGTTGGAAGTCCTACACTCTTCTCGGCTGGGGAGTCTGCAGTCCCTTGTTACTCCTGGCAAGGGGAGCGTCTAGGCTGCCCATTCACAGTCTTTGCTGGCCTGGGGTGGGGGGAGCTTTTCCGTGTTTTCTGGCTGGAAGTTTTCTGCCTTGCTATGCCTCCCCTTCCCTCCTGCTCGGGTTGGAGAGAAAGCAGGCTTTGCTGGGGTTCTGTGTCTATTCCCAGTGTCATATCTGGGTGGCAGGCTTCTTTGACTCTGAGTCTGGGATATACGAGATGAAAACTAACCTCAGGGAACTCACAACTGCTTCCTTCCTTGTGTCCCCAGCCAGGCTGCCTTTTCTCCACCTTTCAGAATCTTACGTTTGTTTTACAGATAACAGTCAGGGTTTTCAGCTGTACTTTAGCAGGAAGAATAGAGAAAAATGCACCCATCTGAAAGGTGCAAGTCTGGCTTGTATGTTTTTACAAAACTACAGATGCCAGGGCTCCGGCTCTTCGGAGTCATTCATACGACGACGGTGTAAGCTTGTGTGAGGCCAGTAATCTTCAGCTTTAACAAACATTTTAGGTGATTGTGATGTGACCCTAGGGTTGACAGCCATTTTTCTACACCAATGAAAAGGCGTAAACTGAAATCCCTAATAGGAGAATCTCAGCATACTTCCTCTGGAGTCTTGGGCTTGGCACAGGACGGTCTCTTGACATTCTAAAGACAGCCAGCTGATGGGGATCCCATTACACTGTCCCTGGCCAGGACCCGTTCCTGGTGCTACTCCATGAACAGCCACTGTGAACTGAATACCGGGAGGGCTAACAACTGAGGCTGCTCTGCTCTTGAGGGATGCAGCTTCAGTGTGCTCACCATCAGGAAAGTCTGCTCATTAAAGTCCTTGCTACTCTGATGTAATTGCTCAAAGTTAATAGAAGAGTTAATAACTCAATGCACCAAAAAGCCCATAAAGGTCCGAGAAGCTGCCACACCCACTGTCCCTCCAGAGGAAAGTAACCTCATTAAAGTCCTTGCTACTCTGATGTAATTGCTCAAAGTTAATAGAAGAGTTAATAACTCAATGCACCAAAAAGCCCATAAAGGTCCGAGAAGCTGCCACACCCACTGTCCCTCCAGAGGAAAGTAACCTCAAAGAGGGTTCTTTCTGAGTGTGGGTGACTTGGCTTACGCTGTATGCAACTGATGAACCGTCCTTGCTAATCAGCCGTGATCGATGGGACTCAGAATCAGCACTGCCTGCACATGAGCAAGGTCAAGTGTCACAGAGGGGCTGGCCAGACCTGCCCAGTCCTTGAGCTCCATGACGAGAAGACTCAGGTGTGCACGCTAAGTCTCTTCGGTTGTTTCCGACTCTTTACTGTGCTATGGACTGTAGCCCGCCAGGCTCCTCTGTCAAAGGATTCTCCAGGCAAGATTACTGGAGTGGGTTGCCCTCCTCCAGGGGAATCTTCCCGATCCAAAGATCAAACCTGCGTCTCTTGCATCTCCTGCATTGGTTTCTTTACCACTAACGCCACCTGGGAAGCCTGAGAAGACCCAGTTCCACCCAATCAAATCCTCTCCTTGGAGACAATCAGGCCCTAGATGGAGCCTAGACGGAGCCCACAGTAATGGTAGGTGGGTTCTGAGACCAGGTGTATAGCTTTCCTCTCAGGACTGCACCCCTGAGGAAGCATCGTGTGCCAGCCCACATTTCCTCCCAGCCTGGTATAAGCCTCTGCTGAAGGTGACCTGGGCAAGACTCTTCCTTACAAGTCTAAGGAATGCAACTAATACTTTCATCAAAAGGAAAGAATAATGAAGCAAATAATATAGAATAATATTTTTCTTTCTCTGGAAGATCTGAAGAGAAGGACTCCCAGGACTCCCGACTCCCAGGGAATCTTATGTTATTTTATTGAGGAATATCAGAAGGGGACACAGCAGGCAGAAAATACTTTCCTTTTTAAAGTGATATGAGTATCTGTATAGAAAATCCTGGCCAAAAAATAAACAAACATCTTTTCACTTAATAATTTTCTTTTTCTGAAAATTCCATTAAAATCCACTTAAGTAAAAGTCATAAAATCCCATTATATTTCCCTTTAAAGGTCTTGTCATAATCCTTGCATTACTTGTAGTAATCCTTGAGAAGGGAACCACAGAGGATGAGATGGTTGGATGGCATCACTGACTCAGTGAACATGAGTTTGAGCAAGCTCCGGGAGATGGTGAAGGACAGAGAAGCCTGGGGCGCTGCAGTTTCATGAGGTCGCAAAGAATCAGACACAACTGAGCAACTAAACAACAACTACAGTAATCCTTGCATGAATCCATTCAATCTATGAAGGGATAAAGAAATTATCAAAATAACTCAAAGGGTTTGGAGGGTAGACAGGACTCAACAGTGTTTCAGTTATTCAAAGAACCTGAGGCTAATATGGTTGGAGCATTTTAACCCAGTCTCCTCAAGGTCTGGATGATGTTCCAACACCTTGAGAACTAAAGGCTCTCTACTCCTCCCCACGCATCGTATATCCTTCCTATTCCATCATCTCCCAAATAAGACCCAGAGCAGTGCAGTTTCTTGAGCAAGGTGTCCCCATAGTTAATAGCCACTCAAGACTAGACTTAAGTTCTCCTGAGTCTCTGACTAGTGTGGGTGCTCTGGGACAATTCAGACTCAATGTATTATCTCAATAGCTTGAATCAGAAGGAGGTTCTGCATGTCTTAAAAATGACTTGATTCTTCTCTTTGCTTTAAACTTGTTTTAAACATCTCCTCCCTTTTCCAAACATTATAGAGAAAAACAACAACAAAGAGGTCACCCTTCTCCCTCACTTTTCTAATAGTCTTCTAAGGAAAAAATTTTCAGGAAAAAAATGTTTTTAAAGAGGGAAAGAAAAGCTAATGACCTACCTTTATGGGATTATAAATCAAATTTGGCTTCAACTGTGGAGGAGAGATATATTACTGAGTAATAACTAGAGCCAAATTCAGTTTAACTGTCCTCAGAAAACTCAGAGCTCCAAACTATACCTGAAACCACTTTTTTAATGTGGTAGCTTTGGGAGGAAATTTTCAGTTTTGCTACTCTCTGTCCTCAATGAGCTGTGGTCTGCAAAATATGCCAGGGAATGAAGACATTTCACGTTCAAACGGGAATGGAAGAGGCGGTGGAGGAGGGAAGACAAGAGGAACGGCAGGGGCGCGCGTCTCTAAAGCCTGTGGCACCTCTGAATACTTTTCAAGGAAAAAGCACCCTGCAAACAGCCCGGGAGGACCGGCAGGACTGAGCCGGGCTGGTCTTCAGGCTCCTTCAGCCTGAGGTCCCGGCTCTGGAGGGCCCTACTGGAACCACTGGAAGCACAGGCTGAGTGACATCGCTGAGGCCAGTGAGCAAGGCCCAGGGGGACAGATCTACCTCCTCGCTAGCTCCACGGTATAAAGGAACAGAGATAAAAACGTGAGTGGGCAGAGCATGCGGACACCCTAGGGGCAGCCGTCCAGCCTTTTGCCACACATTCAGAACCGGGGAATGACTCGTTTTTCTTCCTCTCTGTCCCCTCTGTACCTACAAAGGACACCTGTGGCACTGCTGAGCCTTTTAAGAGAACTCTGAATTAGTTTATTAGCCCATCCTTCTCCACGCCTTTCCCCACCCCAGCAGCCTCCCCCCTTTTTTTTTCTTCTTTTTAAAAAATGTATTCCACACTCCAAGGTAATTAAAAAGTCATGAGATAGAGCGGCTTAACTTGAAGGAAGGTTCTGCTTCACATACTGGCTAATAAAAATTTTCTAGAGAAAGGAAGAGTCTGTCATACAAACGGAAATACACAGACCACCAATTACAGGAAGTTTAACTTACTCCAGTACTCTTGCCTGGAAAATCCCATGGACTGAGGAGTCTGATGAGCTACAGTCCATGGGGTCGCAAAGATCGGACACGACTGAGCGACTTCACCTTCCTTCCTTCCTTAACTGACCCAGGGACCCCAGGAGCTGCATTCAAAATCCATCACTACGTGCACACAGGGGCCCCACTCCCAGACAGTGACCAATGTCGGGCGATTCTGAGCAGGCCCGTCCTCAGAGACACAGGGATCCCCTGACAGACAATCAGAACTCCCTGGCGGCCCTGCCAAACCTTCCTCGGACCACACTGGAGCCTAAGAGACTTTCACCAACCTGTCTTCCTTCCTTCCTTCTGCTCTCCTTCACTTGGAGTCAGACCCACACTATACCTGACAGCTGTGCCAGCCTTGCCTCCCTACTTTCTCCCACGGGCATTTAATCCTGTCATGGCATTAAATTGTTGGAGGACCCAGAATAACACAAAGTGAGAAAGTGAAAAAGGAAAGATACACGAAAGTCATATTCAGCTGCTTCATTTTTTCATTCTTACTGGAAAGTTCCCAGTTGATAGGGAAGAAAAGTATTTTCTTCCACTTAAGAACTTTATATGCTGCTTCCCTAATACTATCAAAATTGATCTCAACTTTCAAAACAATGAGGCTCACGAAGATAACTTACTCCCCTACAAGGCCATCTAGTTCAGTGGCAATTAAAGCCCAACTTGTCTACCTCTAGACCCCACATCTCTTTGCTACCCCAAGTGACAGAATCAAAGGTTTTCACCCTCCACTGTCAGGAAGCCTTTCACTTTCAACAGAGAGAGAGGGTAATGGGCTTGCAGTGCATGTTTTTATAAGACCGCTGAATGAGGGAAGCACATCCTTAAGCACAGATTCTTCTCTTTCCTTTATCTAATAAGTGTAAATATCCAGTCCTCCATGAAAAGTTACAGCTATTCTGTTACTCCAAAATTTCCCGGCAGGGAGTGAAACCTGGTTCAGAGGTAGTCGGCCTGGAACAGTGCCAAGAACAGAAAACAGAGGCAGGGATATGGAACCCAGAAACGGATATGGCATCTTTGGAGGTCTTCCCTAGGAACCCAGAAGTAGACGAAAACTCTGCACTTCCATTTATTTCCTATCCCACTGGAAATTATCAGGAAGCACATCACAAAATCTGTAACCCTTATTAATGTTCTTGAAAGCAATGGTGACTTCTTAAACAATAAAAAAAAAAAAGAAAGAAAGAAAAAACCACCTTGCAAAGGCCAAAGTAACTCAGCTTGGCAGGTTCCCCACACCTCCAGACAGAATGGGATTAGTCTGAAAACACAGCTACCACCCATCTTAAAGTATAACCCATACAGATCTAGAAAACAATTCAAAACTGAAGCACTAATAAGCTCTCACACGATGCACAAAATCCCTAACATGCCTGTGTTAAAACTAGCAAAAAACATGGTAGAAAGAAGACTGGATTCAGTTTAGTCCCGGCTCTGTGACTGCCTGGGTGACCTCAGGACCATTTCTGGTCCTCTCCTGTCCTCTGTTAGGGGATCAGACTAAAGCACTTCTAAAGATCGTTCTCCCAAATTCTGGTTTTATAATTCTAAGCTGTGTGTTTTCATAGGAATGAACAGTACTCTTGGAGGAGGAAACTAGTTTCCTTGCGATGTGATATCCCAGTGACAGGCTACAGGTTAGAAGTTAAAGACACTGGATTGATTAATTAGGCATCTCCTATAGAGCAGTTTTTCTCTAAAGCAGTCTGAGGAGATTAGTTCACACACAGCAACAGGGTGGCAGGAAGAACCCACTTGGGATCTGAACAAGACAGACCTGGTTCAAACCCCAACTTCACCACTGAAGGGACTCGAGGCCTCGGGCAAGTCACTCAAATCTTCTTTTGCAAACCAAACCTAAAAATGGTACCTACCTCACAGGATGGCTGTGCAGACCTAATAAGTGTACACTGCATCAAACAAAGCGTAGCAAATGGCAGGGGCTAAATTTCAGCGTTAGCTATTATCGTTAGATGTACTTGTTATCATCTTAGTGTGTAATAACAATCAGATGGCTCCCACTGGTCTTCTGCCTTCCCAAACAGATAAAATAGAACCGGAGAGAACACATGATCTTTGCCCTTAATGGCTCAGAGCCTATGGGGGAAAGACACAAATAACTAAAATGCAATGCTATAGGAGCTATGGTAGACCTGTGTGTGCATACAGCTAATTTTGCTGGAAAGCTAATTAATTTTGCTAATCTAATACCCCTGTGTATCCTACTCAGTTCCTTTAGACACAATAAATATCTGTCAATGAGAACAGCAGAGCCTTTCTAAAACAAAGCTTTAGGAGATTCCAATACACTTATTGGTGTGTATAAGAAAAAAACTACAGGGAACAGAGGCCCTTCAGTCCTTTTGTAGAAAAATCCTTTGGATGAAGTTCAAGACTAATCTTCCTTACTCAGAAGTCCACTCCCTAGCCAATGGTGCTGTAGTGTGATGCCAGTACTATAATAAATAATGATTATCATATACACAGAAAAGATCAGTACTTGGGCCTTACTGGGAGTCGAAGATAATGTGCTGGTTGAGAAGCCACAAAGCAAAGCCAATCATCTTTGTGGCTGGGTTTATGCCACAAACACAACCTAAGATGCATAAGGGAACTTGAGAGTCATTATCTGTTGGTGCCAGTTAAAGACAACAGCATTTTAGGCACAGTAATATAACCAAAAAGATGTTTTTGTTTCTCTTTACATTTCAATAAGAGATGATCCCAATATATTTGGCTACTGCCTGTGTTAGAACAAAGCATCTGATGGTCAGAGTCACTGAAGAAGTCCTGCTCGTAATATAATGAAGTTAGCAGTTTCCACTGAGGCCTCTCTAGGCCTAGGAAGGCTCTGATCCATGTTTTTCCAAATGGGAAGACTGATGGAATGAGAAAAAGGGAGAAGAACATGACAGCCAAGAGTAGCAAATAAGACTTCATTTGATCCAACTGCTAAGTACTTAATTCTTCCTGATTTAATGACACCCTCATACACAAGTCATATTCACTCACCCAACCAGCCAACAGCCACAATCATTGGAAACACACTGCATGCACCAGGCGTCCAAGTAAGTGCTGGGCTTATAGAGCTGGCCTCTGAACTTGAGCACTCTCTGCAGAACAGGAAGTCCCGGTAAACACTCTTCTCCCCCAGCCGGGAGTCAGACCATCATTCAACAGTCTTGGACAGGCTATGGAGAGAGCAGCAGCTTGGAGGCTGCTTGGGGAAATTCCTGACCTCTGAGGTTCCCATCCTGCCCTGGAAGTTCAGGAGACAGAAACTTTTTACACAAGCCTATTTGGTCTCTGGGGTCTGCTTTCTCTGTAGCACAAAAGGCTCTCAAAAGCCTGAAGCAGCACAGGTAACCTATACATACACACGCAAGCCCCTAAAAGCACCATTCCAGAGTCGGTACAGAGTAACTGAGCCGACAAGGTTAAAGTGATCGCCTAACCCAGCTCATTGAAGATGACTTGCTTAGAACCACACAGCCAGGAGGTAAGAGTTGGGACTAGAACCTAGGTCTCCTCTCAGCTGAGGGCTCCTTCCGATGTGCTACACTGACCCAGTAAAAAGGAACGAGCTCTTAGCAGGAGGAGGGGACTCTTTCAACACTTTTATTGACTAGTACATCACACACACAGTGAGGCTATAACACACGGTGCCCACGGCTGAACATCAGCCATGCCTCGTCCCACACTCACAGCCACCCGGCAAGGGCTCCAGTCCTTATCACTGAGATGTGCCGACTGCTCCATTTCCTTGGAGAGGAGCATGGCCTGTCTACACTTGGCCCTTCTATTCTACAAACAGACAAACACACACACACACACACACATACACACACACGGTGTCAGCATACTCAGATACCAGAGGACAGTCACATGGGAATAAGATGACAAAAAAGGCTGATTGCTATTAATGTGCATTCATCTGTCAGAACCAGTGTAAAATGAACCCTGTGATTAAAGGCATCATCCAAATCACAACCACAGCCTGAAAGGGACACCGCCGGGCGGGGGCAGAGAGAACGAGATGGGAGGGGCTCCCCCTTTCCCAGGCCTGGCATCAGAAGAGTCACGCTGAGGAAAGACCTGTTGGATCAGCTGTTCTGGGCCGCTGGAGGGGGAGTCCACACTAGAGGTTATCGGGGATAGAGTTTCAGAGTGAGTCACCAGGTCCCAGGGACTCCAAGACACTTCTGCAGCTTGGTGTTCATGTACTCGGTGGAAGGAGGCTGGCTTCTCTGCCAGGCGACTCTGCCTCACACAGTTGTCCTTGCATGGTATGTCATCTCGGGCAAAAAGCTTAGACTCTCTAGCCTCCGTTTCTCCACATGCAGGATAAGCATGGCACCATGTTTGGCCCATGATACACAGGAGACAGGTGAGATGGGAAATGAGGCTGTCCTCTAAGGGCAGAACCACGAACGCACCCCACATGGATCAGCTCAGACGTATACTAAGTTACCTGAAAGGCACAGAAGAGGCCCCAGGACAGCAGGCCTGGGAATGTAACTAACTGCAAAGTAAGCAGAGATTACATGAGGCAGAAGTGTATGTTCACTGGCGAGGTGGGGAGATGCCGAGACATTCAGCCACAAAAGCCAGAAGTCAGAGTCACGGAGGCAAAGCCTGGACAGTCTGTTGAACAGACTCTAGGAGCAGCATGTACCCAGCAAGGTCACTCTGAACACCCGGTTTACTATGGAGCCAGAGGCCAGGAAACACTCCTGTCACACAGTCAGCTGACTTGCTCCATTTCCGTGCTCAGGGAGCGACCCTCTAGTGACGTGTCTTCTCACAGCACGCGCCTCTGACAGAAGAATGTGCTTGTGAGGCTAACGTGAGTACCTGGTCTGGAACACCGTTTAATGTCTCACACTGAACAAAGGACCTGATTTCTGGTTTATACATCGGCCTCTTTTGAGCTTTGTCAGTGTGAGTTAGTATCCTAAGGTCCATAATTTCAAAACCTATGAATCTGAGTTTCAGACTCTGAGAGGCTGACAAATCGGCCACTGGTGAGGGAGCAGTTTAGTGAGGAAACTGTCTGTGTGGTGAGTTCCCTGAAGGGATGAGGTGCCATTAATGCTGACCAAGTGAGATGTCCAGGTGACTTTCGTAGCAGGACTGGTGAGGAGATGGGACGATCATGGGTGTGAAAGCATCTTGCAACCTGAAGCGTGTCCACAAATCACAACTACCATTTTATCAGGTGGTACATGAGAGCACCAACCCATGAGTCACCCCTCACGTGAAGGCCAGAGAAAAGCGATCTGACAACACAGGAAGCCAAGCTGGGGTTCAGCCTGGCTGGCTGAGTCACGAGCTTGGGTGCATTGGCCCATTTTTCCTCTGAGGATCTCTCCTGCCTTTCAATTCACGTTGGTCATCATCTGTAATTTCTTTAACAGGGGCACAGGGATCCCACTGACCTGATAGGCCTCACTTATTCCAGTAACTCTCCTTCTCAAGAACCTCTGAGAGGACAATATTCTAAAGACTGTCTCAAGGCTAACTGCTGTGTACACATATGTGGGGTGGAGGGAAGGGGCAGAAAAGATCCCCAGGGTAAGAATACGATGGGGACTGTTGTCCCCACAGTGTAAGTTTATAAAGTCGGGGATATTTAATAAGCTATTACAAATTCCCTACTACTTGTAAATTTTTGAGGACTTAATTCTTTATAAACAGTATACCATCTTCTCTTTTCTTCCTATATGTAAATTTTTAAGGAGTTAATTCTTTATAAACAGTATACCATCTTCTATTTTCTTCCTATAAACTTCCAATCTCACAGCCATAAAACACTTTGTAGAACCACCCCTGGAGATATTCAGGAAGCATAAGAGAATGAATTTGAGTATTATATGTGGGAAATCTTTGCAAATGTCCAGCTGTCCAGAGGAAAAAAAAATGGGCTGCCTTAAGAAGTGGTAGATTCCTCATCACTGGAGAGGTCCAGTCACACACTAGGGAATGTCTTTTGTGAGGAGGACAGAGAAGATTTAAACCCTTGGATTGGCAAGACGACTACAACTTGAACATCTACCCCCTGACTTTCCTACTTCCATGTATTTATCTTTTAATACCTCTACGTATTAGGTACTACTACTATGTATTAGCATTTGTGTTTACCATCCATAACCCCCAGGCTCAAGGTCTGCCTTGAGTCCCATTTGAACTAAGAGCAATGGAGAAAAGCGAAAGTGTTATTTGCTCAGTCATGTCCGACCCTTTGTAACCCCTGGACTGTAGCCCGCCAGGCTCCTCTGTCTGTGGAATTCTCCAGGCAAGAATACTGGAGTAAGTTGCCATGTCCTTCTGCAGGGGATCTTCTCAACCCAGGGATCAAACCCAGGTTTCCTGCATTGCAGGCAGATTCTTTACCATTTGAGCCTCCCGGGAAGCCCCGAGAGCAATAGAGGCTTGGAAGCAAAGGCGGCTCAAGATGTCTATACATTAGCACAGATGTTGCTACACCAATGGGTATAAAACAAAGGCCTCAGCAGAGTCTAGAAACAGGAAAAAGAAAGTGCTTCTCCTCACACATTGCCCATCAACCAAGCCCTTTTCCATTTCTTTCTGGAAACACATACACTCTTCCCTCTGACTATTATGTGAATCTAGCCTTTCCCAGAACATCTTTCTCCCATAGCACATAAAACGGACACAAAACAGCCTGGTGTTTAAACAACGTACACTCACTTGCCTCTCCCCAACTCAGAGGATGGCCCATCACATGGACCGATATGTTCCACCCACCGGGGTCACACCCCAGCCTTCCTGCAGACTGAACAGCAGGTATGCTGGGTCTTGAGGGACTATTCAGGATGGGACAACTGCTTAGGAAGCCTCCTCTCACCTCCTCCCCCATTGAACCCTGCTGACCTTGAATTTAAAGCATTTCCCAAGATCAAGACTCAAAGGTAAAGGTATCGAATTGGGGAAAGGGGTGAATACAAGGATGCCAGGAAATGAACCTGTCACTCATAGGACACAGGACTAAGCCAGTCAACTGACCAGGCCTTTGGTCCTTGCCTTCTCTCTGCTCCAGCTGCAGCCTCTCAACACTGTTGCTGGTTAGAGCAGACCACCTCACCAGATAAGGGAAGGATTCTGCCCAGAGAGTAGCCTAGAAAGAAGAGCTACCCCACGCCCATCTACCCTGCGTCTCTCTTCACCAGAGTTTGTGGTTCAGAGTCACTTACCTTTTTCTTCTTCTTCAGAATCACTTTCACTCCATCCACTGAAACCATAATGCTCACCTTCTTCTTCTTGATGTTCTTGGCTTTAAACTCATACTGCAAGTGAGAAGAGAACAAAGAAGCGCAAACCAGTTAGAGCCGGTCATCTGCACAGACCCGGAGAGCCCGTGACCTGGAAAAGAGGGCCACGGATGGGGGTAGGGAGCTGCTGCGGTTTCTGGGGACACAAAGCACCTCAGGGGGTGTAAAAGCAGGTGGATGTCTGTAGGCAGGGGCTTGGTGATCCTTGGGATGGTACAGGGACTCTGAATGGTCGCTGGTGTCACACTCAGCTATCACACTGGGCCACGCGAGTGGATCTGATCTATTCTATCAAGATGAAAACAGAGCCTGCTTTGAGAATCTCATGAGAAATCCAGACCCTTCCCTCAATAAATCATTCTGACATTTAATGACTTTCACTGTCAGTCAAGTTTTCCTTGAGTCTACCCAAATGCTGCTGAGACTCTATTCCATCCTCAACAAAGATTAAGAAGAGCTGGAATCCATCCTCAGATCAGGACTTTTACCTTCTTAAAGATCATTATGAAATCTAAATTATTCTCTACAAGGTCAAGTCCCAAATTCCCTTATCTGTAGGCCAGTCTTCAGATGTACCCACTAGTCTGAAACATTCTAGACAGTATTCTAAAAAGGATCTGACTACTGATGGTTACAACGGAGGGCATCAGATCACAAGCCCTACATTCTAAACTTCTATCTGCAATCCTGAACAGGCCTGCTTCAGCCACAAACTACACTGCTGATGGATGCTGGCCTTCATCCTCAATCCCAGATATTCTTCTGTTATATTTCTCATTCACAGCCATTTCTTAAGTTTGTGCAGGTAGTCAGAATGGTGCTATAACTCTACATTTTCTTCACTGAACTTTATTCTAAGCACTTATCCATTTTCATCTGGTCCCCATCTTGGTATCACCACCTAGCAAACTTACCTGCCCAGCTCTCTAGTCAAACATTTGGACCAGAGATTTAAAAATAATAATAATACAGGACCCAGGGCCAAAATGTCTACTCCAACCCATAGGCTCTATTCTCTGGGACCTTTTATACTCAAGACCCTTCCCCACCATGCCACCACCCAAGCTTGGTAAAGTACCACCTCCTTGCCTGTACATCCAAAACCTATTTCTACTTGGTATTTTGAAAGACATGAATGTAATCCACCCTAACAAGATAAAAACATAACTTAAGTTGAAAATCTCACAAGAAATCTAGAACCTTTCCTCAGCCATGCTGTTATACTCTGATTTTAAGAACTCAAATGAGAGCTTCCTACCTGCCTGTACTTGATCCCCTGCACTGAAATGTCAGCTCATTTTCTTGTTCTGTTGCACAGCTAGCACTGATGCCCCTTGGCTGTCTGCTTCTTAGAGATAAGGACACGACCCGGCTAACTGAGGTGAAGTATTTTTCTTCACATCATCAGGGCAGGTTCCGGTTTACTGCTGATCTGAGTCTCTAGGTGATAGCAACATAAATCACTCCCCAGCCTGGTGTTGCATCTCCTACCCTCCCAATCACTCTATCCTGTCAACAGCTGTCCTTTTCAGCAGGGATCCTGAAAGAAGAGCAGCAGACAGAGGAGAAAGAGAAAACATCAACTTCAGACTCTGTTTCAGAGTCTGGGAACCCAGAGCCAATCAAGAAGAATACAGTGAAGGACAGGGAGACGTGCTATCGGTACTGGAGTCTGGCTTGTGAGACAGCCTTGGTCATGTTACAAATTGCTGTCTAAGTCAACAGCTGCAAGCTGGTGGAGGGCAGAGCTGTGTGATTGGCACGCAACGCAAAACACGGCTACCATCTGCAGGGTGTTCCCCCGACTGCAGCATTCCGCTCAGGTGCAGCACTAGATGAGCTGAAATTATCTCTGGGTGGGAGAGCCAGCACGAGACTCTGTAAGTCTGCTGACCTTGGCCTTGTGCCCACTGGGAGCGGTGAAGCAGCTCCATTTCCTGCCACACCTGCGTTTACCCCTGCTTGCAGGCTTTCAATGAACACAGTCTTTCAGCTCTGCCTCCCTTGGAAACAAATCACTAAAATCACAGCTGCTCCTGCCAGTAGCAGGAGAGAGGGGTGTGTTCTGATGAGCTCAGGTGGGAGATAAGGGGTTAAGAATCCAGGAAACACCCGGAGGTGGACAAAACCTGCCCCAAACAGGTCAACCTCTGCCTGCTTTATTGTCTTTGCTCTCATCCAGTACGCCATTCGCACAAGCTCCACACACTCCTTTCTTCCCTCTTTCCAGCAACAAATCAAAGTAGCGAATATTAAGGGCTTCCCTGGTAGCTCAGTCAGTAAAGAATCTGCCTGCACTGCAGAAGACCCGGCTTTGGCTTCGATTCCTGGGTTGGGAAGATTCCCCTGGAGAAGGAAATGGCAACCTACTTTCAGTATTCCTGCCTGGAAAATCCCATGGGCAGAGGAACCTGGTGGGCTACAGTCCATGGGGTCGCAAGAGTCAGACACGACTGAGCGACTAAACCACCATCTCTGCAAAGCACGATGTCACTTCCCTGCCCTGGTTCTAGAGAGCATATTATTGCCGGCTGAACCAGACCCATAAATGGCTTCTATTTCCAGAAAAATATGACTATGTCGCTTTATTGTTTGGTCCATGGTCCTATTGGTTTCATTCTCTTTGGGATTTTTCTAAAAATCAATATCCCTGCCCCCAAACCAAGGCTGGCAAGAGGCGCCCAACCAGCTCTTGGCCTGTATATCTAAAATCTAAACCATTTCCATAGTTCGTACTTTGACGACCTTGGTCATGTCTTTAATACCCTGATCGTAAGAACTCAAAGTGCAACTAAACATTCTCTTTGGAAGTGGAAAACAGCCTCTAACTCGATCACTGCCACAGCTGCAGACGGCTCTTCTTTGGTGTGTGGGCACGGGACAGCATGGAAAAGCATGACCGAGGGACTGCACTAGACCCTCAGTGACAGGGACGACACAGGTGCTCCCCCGCACGACAGCTGCTGGGCGCTCCCAGCAGTGCTTCAGAGTCGAGGGGCGCGAGAGAGGCAGGAACAGGCTTCGGGCCCCATGGCAGCGGCCAGCATGGACTGCCTGGGCACTGCCGAGGCTCTCCGCCTGGACCCACTCTGCACCCACTCCACATGTCCGGTGGCCGGATGTCTCAGACCCTTTCCAACCAGAGAACAGGTACTCAAACTGCAGTTCTGTCGAAAACCAGGGAAATGAAATCAAGTGTCTGAAAAGGTTCAAATCTTTATTATCATAAAACCATTTATTTATATGGCAATGATACTTCAATCTGACAATCATGTTATTATGCTCACTGGGGGGACAGAAAATGGATTTTAAAGAGAGGAGATGATAGGAGTGGCCGGGGAACAGAGAGAAGAGGCTCACAAGGACAAGCTCTCCTCTTTCTCAGACTGCACCATTCCAAGGGGTAGGCAGGTCCAGGAGGAAGCATCTGTGTTCTGCCGGGTAGGAATCTAGTCTGCCCAGGTTTTGCCAGGGGCCGAAGAACAAACAGGACTGCTGGTGCCACCGTCTGCGGCCCAGGCCAGCCTTCCACAAAGCCTGTGCCAGCTCTGAAGTCTGTGCCAACAGCCCTGGCTCTTCCCCCAGTGCAGCCAGGCTGACCTGATCTATTTGCTTTGCTAGTCAGAGCCCCACCAGCAAGGACAGATTAAGGCCGACAGGACCTGACCTTTTAGGAAACAAAACATCACAAGCCCTGGAACACTAACCACTGACTAGAGAGACCAAGTGTCTGGGTTCATAAACAAGAGCCTGGGGACCCTGTGTGGGAATAGTGAGTGTGCTGTGCCAACCAGTGAGGCCCGT
Organism: Odocoileus virginianus; assembly: GCF_023699985.2. Classification (NCBI taxonomy): domain Eukaryota; kingdom Metazoa; phylum Chordata; class Mammalia; order Artiodactyla; family Cervidae; genus Odocoileus; species Odocoileus virginianus. Next base: position 19,548,344 of record NC_069678.1, on the reverse strand, counting down.
GAAGGGGAGGCTGGGTAGAGGGAGGCCCAGATTCAGCAGGTGCCAGGAGCAAACACCCAACCAGGGACGTGAGTACGAACGTCGGCTGGACATCAGAGAGCTGCCAACAGAACAGGTTCTCTCTGAGGCCCCAGTGTTTCCTTGTCCCCAGCTCCCAGGGCTAGCCCCTAATCCTGTGTGTCTCCAGTTCCAACGACAGGGTGTCCAAGAAGGGGAAGCAGGAGGTCTGTAACAGAGGTGTGTGTTGATGAAGGGACGGGCCCAGCCCTGCTGTGCTGCAGAAATGAGTACTAATGACAATCACTTTCTTAGGAGCCAGGGGAAGCTTGGGGCTGTATAGACAGACAGACAGAAGAGACACACACACACACACACATCCATTTCCATGAAAATGTCTAGCTCCCTGAAGAATCCTGGATTTTTTAATAAGGATCTTTGGTTTTTCAATTATCTTGTCTACAATTTACCTAGTGATGCACGCTCATCAGCTACATAGGAAGCTGATCCTCTCACTCTTCTCCATAAAATTTCCTTTGCCCAGCTCCTTCCCACTGTCCCCGCAATGCTTCCACTTATGAATCAAGGTGCTACTTGACCGAGAGAGGAGATTTAGTTTGCAAACACAGATAGTGATGTTCTTGCTTGGCCAAGCCCCTGGCTTATAATCAGCTGTGTTTACTACCTTTCTAGAATAAGTCTTATGGCTTTGCTTCCTGCGACCAACCACAGAAAATTTCAAATGAATTCTGGTAGTGCAGTTAGGCATTTTAATCACATTCTGCCCACAGTCTCGGGTTCAAGAGTGCAAACACATCTCTATAGCAAAACTGTAAGCACTTCAACCAAAGGCACCATCTTATAAATGGTCTGTAGAAAATCACTTTGCACTTAAAGTTGGAAAGTTTAACAACGTACTTGAGTGTGTGCATGCTCAGTTGCTTCAGTCTTGTCTCTTTGCGACCCCAAGGACTATAGCCCGCCAGGCTCCTCTGTCCATGGGATTTTCCAGGCAAGAACACTGGAGTGGGTTGCCATGCCCTCCTCCAGGGCATCTTCCTGACCCAGGGATCTAACTTGTGTCTTCTGTGTCTCCTGCAGTGCAGGCAGATTCTTTATCTTCTGAGCTATCGGAAAAGTCCCGATTGCACCTACATGAGGTACCTAAGAGAACTCAAATTCACAGAGACAGAAAGTAGAATGGTGGTCATCAGGGGCTGGGGGAAAGGGGAGAAGGAGTTTAAGGAGTTTAAGGAGTACAGAGTTTCAGTTTTGGAAGATCTAAAGATGGACAAGGATGATGGTAGAACAATACAAATGCTGTACGTAGATTTCATAGAACTGTATGTTTAAGAATGGTTGAAATGGAAAATTTATAGCATATTTTACCAGGAGGAGATAAACATCTGAAACCACTGTAACAAACACATTTCTTCTCATGGCAAGTCCACTTTAATTCTGCTTGTGCAAGGACATTTCTGTTACTCTCCCACATGCAAGTCAAACATGCCATACTTTCCCATACCTCCCTGTAACTGCATTTGCTAATGTTTATGCCCAGAATGCCCTCCCCTCACCACCCACTTGATGAACTCCTGCTTATTCTTAAATTATCTGCTCAGCCTGCTCCACAGGGAAGCCTTGCAGGTCGACTCCCATTTGCCACATCCTCCCACAGAACCACACCATCCACTTGGCTGCTTTTGCCATAGGTGAGTCTCTACTATCACTCACCATTGATAGGTTGTGGATTTCCCACTAGGTCAGGCCCTTCTTGAGAGCAGGAAACATCTTACACATATTTGTGCCCAAGAACACAGCACCAGGACACAGGAGGGTGATAAACTAATGTCAAATAAATTAATGAACACAGCTGACAGTGGTTATTTACCAAGTCTGAGAAAACATAACACTGTCTACAAAGGTAAAATAAATCTCCCATAAGTTAATTAACTGATTAACAACTCAAGTTATTAAAACATAGGTTCCATTCCATGGGTATAAAGACTGTAAGAAGACCTGCTGCTGCTGCTAAGTTGCTTCAGTCGACCCTGTGCAACCCCATAGATGGCAGCCCACCAGGCTCCCCCGTCTCTGGGATTCTCCAGGCAAGAACACTTCAGTGGGTTGCCATTTCCTTCTCCAATGCTGGAAAGTGAAAAGTGAAAGTGAAGTTGCTCGGTCGTGTCTGACTCTTAGCGACCCCTAAGAAGATCTGACTTTCTTTAATTCTTTTAAACTCCACAGCATGCTGGTAAGTACCTTATCTTTTGCTTGATCCATACTTCATTAAGTGAAATAATTTAGAGCCTCCATCGTTGGTCAAGGCTGTTCTCAATCAACTCAGGTACAGAGGTAACAAATCAATGGGATGGTCATGCAGATGAACCTCTGTTCTCTGGGCGACCCAGCTTCCCTGAGATCCAGCCCCTGTGCCTGTGGAGCCAGAATCTGAAGGACAGGGCTGCCCAAGAGCATCCACGCAGTCCCTGACACTGCTGTGTGGCTCAGTAACTTATACTGTTCATTCCCATGAGACCTCAGAAATTTGAGCAAGACAAACACCAAAGCTGGTACTGAATCCACATTCTAGAATACCTGAGGTTTTTTGGAATACCAGGTACAGACATTTAGTTCCTATCTATCAAGCTCAAGCCCAACATAACTTATTTTTGGAAGACATATCACTGAAAGTTGGGTGTAAATAAAATCCCCATCAAGTGCACATTATTTAAAAGAAAGCAGAGGAGCTACTTTTTAAAGAAAGGAATATTCATTGCCATGGTAACATAAATGTAGAAATTACATATTCACCCAGTTCTGTAGACCAGGAGATCTCAAACTTGTTTTAAATCCTCTTGAGATACCTGATAAAATGGCAGAATCTATATCCAAAGCCAGACCTCAGAGATGCTCATTCAGCCAATATGGGATAGAGCCAGAAGTTGGCTGCTGCTGCTGCTTTTTTTAATACAGGAGGCAATACAGATCACATTGTTCACAAACATTACTCTGGTCCATAGAAGCATATTACAAGAGCTTTTACATATTTTTATTTGTATCCAGAATTGCCTTAGACAAAAATCAAAACATCTTAATTATATATGAAAATACTATATTTTAAGTGCAGATGCTATTCTAACAATTAAAATATAGATTCTTAGGAAAGCACCACTGCTATTTACAGTTATCCATTTTCTAAATCAAAGGCATTAAAATGACAAATATTATGCTGGGAGGGGATTACGCTGGGTGGTAGATATCAGGTGTTCATACATTGTGTTTTACATGTTTTGTATCTCTGAAACATTTTTTACATTAAAAAGTATTTTTACTTTACAAATATATTTTCAAATTAGTACTAACATTACTGACACCCTGATAAGTGGTCAAGAAAAGGAGTTCACTCATAGAAAAAAATACAATAAGAGAAAAAATACATATAGATGCTCAATCTCACTAATCAAAAGACAAATCAAATGAGATTCCATTTTAATGTACCAAACTGTCAAATATTTTTACAAAATGATAATTGTCAATTATAATGAGAATAAGATAGGAAAGAAATTCTAGTGAGGGTATGATAAGAGAGATACATATATACTACTGCTGGGAATCTAAACTGGTACAACCTTTTAGGAAAGCAACTTATAAATATCTATCAGTCCTAAACACTGCTCATACCATTTGATCTCAGTACTCCCATCAACAAATTATCCTAAAAAAACAGTCACAGACTGGCACCAAGATCTGTGGTCAAGGGTTTTCAGCATATCAGTTATGCAGAGGCTCAAAAATATACACTAAAATACAAATGAAAGGAAAAAGGAATTTCTCCTCCTTTCTATAAGCATCTTCTATCTTGGTGTGAAGGCTTTACTCCTACTTACTATGTAAGTTAGGGGAAATTTGAAATTTGTCCTCTTAAGGCAATTTTGTCTACTTTGGTTTAAGACAGTAGTCCTCAGGATTAACACATTCTTCTTTTGGATCATCTTTTAGGATATCCTTTCTTTTCTTCCCAAGAAGATCCAAGGTCACAAATGGCATGAGTAATTTAGAAATTCAGTCTGAAAGGCAGGAGAGAAGGTAACTTTCCCAACTTTCCATGCATGCATGTCTGCTCAGTCGCTCAAGCATGGCTGACTCTTTGTGACCTCATAGACTGTAGCCCACCAGGTTCCTCTGTCCATGGGATTTTCCAGGCAAGAATACTGGAGTGGGTTGCCATTTCCTCCTCCTCCAGGGGATCTTTCCAACCCTGGGATAGAACCCACATCTCCTGCATTGGCAGGTGATTGACTCTTTACCACTGAGTGACCTGGGAAGCTCTCCTCTTAATGCGGCTACACTGGCTACAATATACATTGTCAGTTTTTTCTTCTTTTTCATTGAATTGTAATTAGCATGCAATATTATATTAGTTTCAGGTGTACAACATAGTGATTCTGTATTTTCATACATTATAAAATGTTTACCTTGACAAGTCTATTTACCATCTGTCACCATACAGAGTTATTCCAACATTATTGACTATAGTTCCTATGGGGGCTTCCCTGATAGCTCAGTTGATAAAGAATCCGCCTGCAATGCAGGAGACCCTGGTTCAATTCCTGGGTCAGGAAGATCCACTGGAGAAGGGATAGGCTACCCACTCCAGTATTCTTGGGCTTCCCTTGTGGCTCAGCTGGTAAAGAATCCACCTACAATGCAGGAGACCTGGCTTCGATCTCTGGGTTGGGAAGATGCCCTGGAGAAGGGAGAGGCTACCCACTCCAGTATTCTGGCCTGGAGAATTCCATGGAGTATGCAGTCCATGGGGTTGCAAAGAGTCAGACTTGACTAAGTGACTTTCACTTCACTTCATTTCACTTCACAGTTTCTATGTTGTACATTACATCCATAATGTGACTTATTTATTTTATAGCTAGAAGTCTGTACCTCACCTCTTAATCTCTTTCACCTATTTCACCCATCTCCCCCGAATTCTTCCCCTTTAGGCAACCACCAGATTATTCTCTGTATCTATGAATTTGTTTCTGTTTTGTTTTTTAGATTCTGCATGTAAGTGAACTCTATACTGCATTTGCCTTTCTCATTTACTTCACTTAGCATAATACCCTCTAGGTCCACATATGTTGACCCAAATGGAAAGATTTCGTTCTTTTTTATGGTTGAGTAGTAGTCCAGTAATATTTTATGGGTGAGTACTTTTATATGCCACATCTTCTTTAACCATTCATTGATGGACACTTGGGTTGCTTCCATATGTCAGTTATTGTAAATAATGCTACTATGAAGACAGTAAGTATACCTTCTTGAATTAGTGTTTTCATTTTCTTCAGATAAATATCCAAAAGTGTAACAGCTAAATCATATGATAGTTCTATTTTCAGTGTTTTTTTTGGAAGAATTTCCATATTGTTTTCCATGGCTGTACCAATTTACATTCCCACCAACATGAGGTTCACATGAGGGTTCCCTTTTCTCCACATCCTTATCATCACTTGTTTCTTACCTTTTCGATAACAGTCATTCTGCCAGGTGTGAGGTGATATTTCACTGTGATTTTGATTTGCATTTCCCTAACGATTTGTGATGGAGAAGGCAATGGCAACCCACTCCAGTACTCTTGCCTGGAAAATCAAGAGGGCAGAGGAGCCTGGTGGGCTGCAGTCCATGGGGTCACGAAGAGTCGGACACGACTGTGCTACTTCACTTTCATGCACTGGAGAAGGAAATGGCAGCCCACTCCAGTGTTCTTGCCTGGAGAATCCCAGGGATGGCAGAGCCTGCTGGGCTGCCATCTATGGGGTCGCACAGAGTCGGACACAACTGAAGCGACTTAGCAGCAGCAGCAACGATTTGTGATGCTGACCATCTTTACATGTGCCTATTGGTCATCTATATGCTTTCTTTGCAAAAAAAAAATTTATTTAAGCCCTTTGCTCATTTTTTAATTGGGTGGTTCCCTTTTTTGATATGAAGTTATAGGAGTTATATCAACCCCTTATCAAATACATTGTTTGTAAATATCTCCTCTCATTCAGTAGGTGAATTTTGTTGGTTACCTTCCCTGTGCAAAAGCTTCTGAAATATTTAATCAACAAAAATTTAGAGGAATTCTTGTGTTTGAAATGTTTGGGATCACAGATGTTGACCAGATATTTCATCTTATGAAGAAGCCACTGCCTAAAGTCAGTAAAATAGTTCCCTAGGTTCATTCGCAGAAAACTCAAGCCTGAAGCTCATATCTTCTGACTTTTAGCCCTGTGCTCACCATCTGTTCCCTACAGCCCCAGCACCCCACCAGCCCAGAGTCTTGGCTCCAGAAAATAAAGTCATCATTCATTCCTCCCTTCATCCAATACATGTGTAATGAGCTCTCAGATATGCAGGCAAGTCCACTTATAAGAGGAAGCAAGAAAGGGTGGAAGAACTTACTGGAAATTAACTTCACAGGATCTAGAATATTCTCAGAGTACTCAACGGAAAGCATACAATCTACAGCCCAAATTCTTTCCCACACTAATCGCACTGGCTGCCCTCATTTCCTGTTGCTTCCACCCTATTCCACACCCCAGGACACATGTCAGTGACCTGGGAAGGGCACAGAATGCTAATGAGGACAGAAAACACGGCCAAGGGGCCCTCTGAACATAAGGAGGGCTTCGGGGCAGGAAACATCCAAGTTCACTGCCTTCTGGAGCACTGTGAAGTGGGGCGAGAGTTTCATCCAAACACAGATGTTCTGCGGGAGGGAGGCATTTTCAGAGTGTGGAGAGACTGGCATGGTGGTGTGGGCAAATGAAGCAGGCCCTGGATGACAGACAGCGGCAGCCTCAAGTGCAGGCGATTTCAGGCCATGTGCTCAAGGGAGCCTCTGAGCGGCGGCTGCTCCCTGCAGAGAGAAGACTAGACAGGCCCTGGAACACAGCCGTCACCCTCTCTGACTAGGAGCATGCTGACAGGTCACGGAGAGCTGAACAGCACCCCAAATGATTAAGGGGCCCCAAGGGGTGATTTATGAAGCAAGATAAGCACCGCGGCTACTAATAACCCACTGGTTTCAGGTTGCCTCTCCTTCCACTAGCTCTTGCAGCACAGTAAAAACACGTATTAGAACCTTCTCCTTTAAAGCAAAATCAGAGGCATAGATGGGTGAAAAGCCAGAAATAAAACAACAAATCCTGACTGCGACCAATTCTATCCTTCTCCTCTAATATCTAACCCAGACCATCCTCTAGATGGTTAACACAGTATCTCATGTAAGTAGGAAGATAAGGGACATTAAAGTCATCTTCCAGAGGAAGAAAATAAAGTCACAACAGTGCTTAAACAGAATAACTCCTATCTACACACACACACGTGCCTGAAGGAGTAAAAGCCTGCCAGTACTTAGTAGAGTCATGAATCTGGCTAAGGCTTGATTTATCTCTCTTTAAAAGAAAATAATCAACCATATTGTGTGACTTCCTGCATCCCTGATCATCCACCATGCACATCTCCACACTTACCTTGTAAAGTTAAACGGAAGAGTTCATATCAAATATTATAAAGTCCCTGAAGGAGCCACACTGGACAGTGAGTCAGCTGACATCCGCACTCCTGGCTGTGTGACCCTGGGCACCTGACCTCTCTGGGCATTATTCTTCCCTTCTGTGAAATCAGGGTACTAGGTTAGATGCTATTTGAGAACATTCCAGCTCTAAATGTGAGTCCAGGTAATGCAAGGCTCACAGCCCTTGTAGGAATGGTGTGATGGGCAGGCTCACTTGAAGAAGGTAAGGGAGAAGGTACGGTAACAAGGAAATGAGGGTGTTTGAGCAGGGCAATGCTGACTCAATAAGCAGAGGAGAGGATGGAAGGGAGAAAGAATGCAGACAGATAGGGGAGTGTTCTCACTTGGAAAGTAACTTATTAGAGTTTTGCATAGAAAGGAGGAGGGAGTTGCATTCTTTTGGGTTCTGAAAACAGTGAAAAACAGAGGGGCAGATGTTAAACATAACATTGGCACCAGCACTGAGGATTCCAAAAGAAGAAACTTGGGAAATGGGAAACAACCTAGGAACGACCAGGAACATATATCAAGTACTGGGTTGTAAGAATAAAAGAAATGGCCGGATGAAATCACTAGACTGAGAACCAGGATAAGGAAAAGGCCTCTAAATCTCTCTCCCTAAACCATCTCTAAATGCTCTCAACAAGGACAGCACAGCTGAGCACAGAAGACATGTTTAACATCAAAAAGTCTGCCTTGTACTGGAGAATCTGGGTGTAGAAGTTAGAAGGGAATTTAGAGGTTATGTAGGCATCATGTGGGACTCCCTTGTCCAGCCTCTCCCAAGTCTTTGATCCATTCAACCTTTCTTCCCAAGCTTAGGCTTATCAGCACAATGAGAAAGAGATGAGATCTGGATAACTTGTGCTTGCACTCATCTATTAGTCATGAGTTTCCAGGTTTGAGGAGAAAACAATGGGAAGACCACAGTGAACACAGCAGAACAGATGAATGTACCGAATTTCATGGTATAACAAAATGTATAAAGAAGGTCATTCTTGGGAGACTCTGAAGAAACTATCTGAGGAGGAGAACGATAAAATCAGACTTGGGAGGACTTGGAAGTAACCGTGTTATCTCTGTTAAGTGGTCATTCAGTCTAACTGGATTCTGGCAGCTGTGTTTGAGAAGTAGTTTCTTACTATGAATTGAAATATACTCATAGCAGCTTCCACGTAATGATTCTCTAAAACAGTACTTCTCAGACCTTAAGGTCCATATGAATCACCTGAGTATCTTGTTAAATTACAGATCCCGCAGGTCAAGGGGTGGAGCGGGCTATGGGGTGGAGGGTGGAGAAGAGAAGTTCTGCCTTTCTAACAAAGTCCCAGATGATGCTGACACTCCTGGCCCACGGCCCACACTTTGAATAGCAAGGTTCTAGGGCCAGAGTATGTAAGTCCAGAAAATACTGGATATGCTAGCTATTTGAGCTAACGACCTCTAAGGTTTTCCTCAGTGTTAATGCTCTATGATTCCTACCCAGGATTGTATATGTCAATATTCTAGGTTACATCAAAACTGAGACAGGTTGTTTCTCATTAAAGGTACTTTGAGATGGCCAAAAATCAAACTCAAATATACAGATGAGAAGCATACATTATCCAGAGCGCAAGATCCCAGACTGGAATGGGATTCAGACTGATGGACTGGTTTCCAAGCATAACAACTTCCTGCTGTCAGTAGGCGGCAACATTTCCTTGGGGTCTAAAGAATTGCAAAGTGGAATGAAGGTTCTCAACCTCGACTCCTCTTAACCTGGGAAGCTTAAATCCTGGTATCTCCATCCCACCCCTGGAAATAGGTTTAACTGGTATGGAGTGCAGGCCAGGTGATTCCAATGTGCAGCTAAGGCCGAGGACCACTGAAGTCAAGTGCAAACGCTGTTCTTCACATCTCCCCTGAGCTTCCCTCCCGCATCAGGGCTGACTCAGATATACCACATGGTCCCAACCGAGTCTCATCTTCCCTTTCAGCCCTTCATCACTAGGTTATTCCAAGGCGGCAACAGATTTTGCTTCCTCCAAATTCCTACGTCAACAGATGACATTGGATCAAAAGTTGCCAAGATGGTTTATGTAGGAAAAGTACCGTTATCCCTTGTTTTCTACAAGACTCAGTTTTAATCTCAGCCAAGTGCCCTACCCCAAAACTCAACCCCAGTACCAGTCTCAACTCCATGAGCTGGCAACACTTTTCCGTAAGGGGCAAGAGAGTAAGTATTTGATGCTTTGAGGGCCATGTCGTCTCTGTTCCAACTATCCAACTCCGCCATTGTTGCACAAAAGCAGCCACAGACAATATTTAAATCAGTGGCTATAGCTATGGTCCAGTAACACTTTATTCATAAAAACAGGCAGTGGGCTGGATTTGACCCAGAAACCAGAGTTTGCCAATCCCTGCTTCACCCCATCTGAGTTTCTTCTGAATTTTCTCTCTCTTCCCTATGATACCATGTTCAGGTACCAAACACAATGGTTGCGACATTCACACTACAGGAATGAGACCACCGCATGGAGAAAGGAAAATATATGGGGGGACCTTGGGAGGCAGATGAGATTTGAAACATGGGCCTATTCAGATTATTCAGAAATGAGGATAAAAATAGGGAGAAGAAACCTCTACTAAGATCTGCAAAATTGCCAGACTTCTGATATGGGGCCTATGCCTGGGAATCTTTTCCCATGAAGTAATAATCTGTAGTCTGAGGCGGATTTTCATCACCTCCACTGGAAATCTGAGGTCAAACTTGTCAGGAAAAGAGAATAAACTACTGGGAGTGAGATAGAACTGGACCAGGCAAGCAAATGAACTATGACATAAAGCTCACACCTTCTGCAAAAATTAATTCAAAATAGATTACAGATTTAAATGTGAAACTATAAAACTTTTAGAACCAGAGAAAATTTTCATAACCCAGGGTTATATAGAATTCTTAGACATGACACCCAATGCATGATCAAAGAAAGTTGATAAATTAAACTTCATCAAAATTTAAAACTTTTGCTCTGCAGAAGCCAATTTGAAGTGAATAAAAAGACACACTAAAGACTGGGAAAAAATATGTGCAAATTATAAATCTAGCAAAAAATATAACCAGAACACACAAGGGATTCTCAAAACTCAACAATAAAAAACCACCCAAGTAAAAAGTGGGCAAAGGACTTGGACAGAACTTCATCAGAGGATAAATATATGGAAGGCAAATAATCTCAAGAGAAGCCAATAAGGTTTGGTGGTTGGTTCAGTGTTTCTGTGTGACAGGAGGAACTGGGACTGCATCGAGATTCCTGCCTAGGAAACGAGGCTAAAAAATTATTTTTGCACATTGGAACCTTTAAAGTCTGCATCTTGAGTCTAAGTGCCTACTGAGACATGTTCAAACATCATTACAGCTCCCTCAGATAACAGGACATTCCCCCAAGTGTGGAATAATAGCCTCCCGTGAAAAGATGGTCAACATCATTAGCCATTGTTGTTCAGTCGCCATCATGTCCAACTCTTTGCAACCCCATGGACTGTAGTGCGTGAGGCTTCCCTGTTTGCTCAAGTTCATGTCTACTGAGTCAGTGATGTCATCCAACCATCTCATCCTCTGTCGTCCCCTTCTCCTCCTGCCCTCAATCTTTCCCAGCATCAGGGTCTTTTCCAATGAGTTGGCTCTTCGCATCAGGTGGCCAAAGTATTGGAGCTTCAGCATCAGTCTATCCAATGAATATTCAGGGTTGGTTTCCTTTAGGACTGACTGATGTGATCTCCCTGCAGTCCAAGGGACTCTCAAGAGTCTTCTCCAGCACCACAATTTGAAAGCATCAATTCTTCACTGCTCAGCCTTTTTTATGGTCCAACTCTCACATCCATACATGACAACTGGCAAAACCATAGCCTTGACTAGATGGACCTTTGTTGGCAAAGTAATGTCTCTGCTTTTTAATATATCCAAATTAAGACCACGATGAGATTCCACTGTATACCCATCAGAATAGGTAAATTAGAAAACACTCCCACCACCAAGTACTGGTGAAGCCACAGAGCAGCTGAACCCTTGTACACTGCTGAAAGGAATGTAAAACAGCACAACGATTCTGGAAAACTGTTCTGAAGTTCCTCACACACATACACTCACCATATGCCCAACAACACCTCCGCTATGTACTCACCCTAGAGAAAAACTTCTGTTTCTACAAACACCTGTACATGAATGTTTAGCAGCTCTATTTATAACTGCCAAAATTAGAAACAACCCAAATATCCTTCAAACATAAAAGTGAATAAAGGTGAATAAACTGTGGTACATCCATATAATGAACTACTACTGAAAAAATATAAGGAAATCATATACTTCATGTGTGAGGTAGTGCTGCTATAAAAAAATTACTGGTAAACCAGTTGAAATGTAAAAAATTAATATATAAAAGTGAATGATCTATTAATATGCACAAAACTGAAAGTGCTCAAAGATATCAATGCTGAATAAAAGAAGCCAGTCCCACAAGGTTATGAGACCAGTTCTAAAACATTCTCAGAAAGGCAAAACTACAGTTCAGAGAACAAATCGAAGTAGTTACCAGGGAGTAGGAGTGGAAGAGGGTGTGACTACAATTGGAACAGTTCTGCATCCTGATTGTGGTGGTGGTTACATGAATCTATACATAAATTAAAACTAATAAAACTGGACTTTAAAATCTATTTTACCCTGTTAATTAAAAAAAATAAAATAAAATGCTCAGGGCTGGATGAAACGTCAGGATGGGGGAGCATCCTTGCCCTCTCCCCAGGAACCCCCCGCTCCCCCAGGGTTGGTACAGACTGAATGTGGGGAGCGCTGTCCCGACTGAAGTGCAAAGCAGACCATAGGGACCCCATGCATCCCAGGCTGAGCACAGGGGTCCCGCGGAGGCCCACAGTGCGCGTCCAGCCAGGAGAACCTCGTAGCTGCCTAAGAGCATGAGGGCACTCTGCCCAATGCAAGGCGTCCCTCAGCCTATACACAGTGAGTACAGGCGCTGCCTGAATCACTCACTGCAGCAAGGACGCCCTGAAGGTGGCTGGATTCAACTCTGCGGAACTCGGCTTCTCCGGGAGGCCATTATTCCAGACCTGGAGGAATATCCTACGGCCTTAGAGACCCGTGGGCAGGCCTGGCTATGACTCTGTAGGCCCTAGAACTGAAGAGCAAACTACAGTGTTCCCAGGACAGAAACCATTTCTCAGCCTCGTTTCCGAGGCGGGAGTCGCACTGCAGCCTCAGCGCTACGGTCACATGGCAATCTCGAGCCCACAGTCCTGCTGGCTTCGGAACCCCTCTGCCTGTCTCTGAATCCACACTAAGGAAAGCTAACACACCTGTGACTCAGACAGAAGGACAAGTTGAATAATGAACACAGGCCCCAGGCAGCCAGCGGAGGGCAGGCCCGCAAGGGAGCAGCTGAGGGAATCGTCTGCTCGCAAGGACGGGGAGTCCAGAGCGCTCAGCTCTACCTCACACCCCCCGATCCAGGGGCTCCAGTCATGCCGCTGCGCCTTTGGCTTTGCTCCTCGTTCTCAGAGGATCAGACGCCTGCGTTCCCTTCCCTGCACAGAGTCCTGAGTGGACACGGCAAATCTGTGAGGCTTGCAGCAGCCCCAGCTTCAGCCCGCCATCCCGGAACACGTGCTGCAGAATCCCCTTCTGTTCTCCACACAGGCGCACGTGGGAAAGCCGCTGCCGTGAGGAATCAAGAAGTCCTGAGGGCCAGAGGGCAACAGGGAGCCGGTGGTCACTGCTGCGGACCTGGAAGCTAAGCGCGCGCCCAGAAACCAGCACACGTGAGGCTGGACGCGTGGCTCTCGGCCACAGGCCGCCTCCCCTCCGCCACAGGCTGCCTCCCCTCCGCCTCGCTTCTGCACTGTTACTGCTCCGAAGGTATCACTCTGGGCTCCCCGGCGGGCTCAGCTGGTGAAGAATCCGCCTGCAATGCGGGAGACCTGGGTTCGCTCCCTGCGTTGGGAAGATCTCCTGGAGAAGGGAACGGCTACCCACTCCAGTATTCTGGCCTGGAGAATTACAGTCCACCGGGTCGCAAGGAGTCAGACACGACTGAGCAACTTGCAGTGCTAAGATATTACTCTAACACACGGGGTTTGGTCTTTTACACACAGACTTTGATAAATTTCAGAGCACTTCCATTATATATTATCCTATTTAACCCTGGCCAGCGCTCACCAACTTGGCCCTCATATCTTTTTTAGTTTTCCTTTCTCCCCTTAAGTATTTCAGCCACACATACCTTGCTCCCTAGTCAGAAAAAGTAAACATTCTCAGGGGGCCCCTGTGAGGTGTTCTAAAGGTCATGATGTGGGGTCAGGGGGCACAAAAACCGAACCCTGCCACCTGCCTAATCTTTCTGAAACATTAAAAGACTCTGATCAAAACTTTTCTATAATTCACTGACTAAGCAAGAAATTCAAAACTGATATTCAACACTTTTTATCAACTGACACAAAGTGCTCAATTTTCCTTCTCCCACCAAGCTGCTCCCCAACACACCTGGTTTCTCAGCTTTATTTCTCAGAACCCCATGTTTGGTGAGACAGCTTCAAAGACCACCACTGTGGGGCTAAGAAATCAAGCAGGCAAAAATGAGCAAGTACTCCCCAGCTGCATACTGCTTTACCCATGGAAGCTACAGTTCTCGTATTTAATATGGTGGGTGGAATTTGATGTAATGGGCTTTGCTGGTGGCTCAGATAGTAAAGAATCTGCTTGCAATGCAAAAGACTTGGATTTGGGTCCTGGGTCAGAAAGATCCCCTGTAGAAGGTGGATGGCTACCCACTCCAGTATTCTCGCCTGGAGAATTCCATGGACAGAGGAGTCTGGCAGGCTACAGTCCATGGGATTGCAAAGATTCAGACACGACTGAGTGACTGATACTTTAACTTTCTTTACATGTAATATTCTGCTTAACAAAAAGGGTCTTGACTTTAAAAAGGAAAATTTGAAAATCATTGACTTTATGAAATACTATGTTACAATAGTTCAATTGCACCATGCTATATTCACTGTGAATCCTGAAGATACTTGGATTTTATCATGTCTGCACTCTTCCGCAATTATTATCTGAAAACTTCTTGCTTGTTCTCTTCATATATCCAAAGTATTCCCATAAGTGATACCTTAAATACCACTTCATAAAAATCTGCCCTATCATAACCTAAAGGAATTTCTTCCAAACTACTATGGCAATTAGCATGCAGGGGATTGATTTTATAATAATGCTATATATAAAATCTACCTAATACTCTTAGAACATGGTTCCTTCTCATTTTCTCAACTAACACGTAAGTTCTTTGAAAACAGGAGCTATGTAGGTTGAGCTTTATATCCTCTTTAGCAATAGTATAGGATTTTCAGTTAGCTATAAGGACTTGATGCAACAATCACTCTGGTTGCTGTGTTGAGAATATAAGAAGGCAAGTGAGGAAGCAAGAAACTCACAAAGGAGACTAATTGCCCAGTGAAGTGAGAAAGTGTACAAGAAACAATAATACTACCCATACATAGAGGCAAACGGATCCCAGGCGGGAGGAACACAACCAATGGACAAGCTCTTGGCTAGCTGCCATCTAATTTTGGAGGAAGACAGTCTTCCAAATACAGCCAATGTTCTACTTTGATTTATTTTCCCTTTTAAAATACTTGGTTATTCTAATGGCTATGATGAAGGAGAGTCGTGGCATCATAAATTCTCAGAATTGTAGGTTAAAGCTCTTCGGACACTTAGCCCAACACTTTGAAAAGTTACTTCAGTTTATGAAACAGACTCAGCTTATTTGCATCCTTTCCTAAGAGCTTAACATCTTTCAGGAAATCAGGCTGCTGACTAGACCAGAAAATTGTTCTCTTTCCTACTTTTCGAAAAGAAAATTGGAAAAAGAAAAAAAGAAACAACTATAGTCCTTAGAAAATGATTGTTAATGGTCTTCATTTTGCAGCAGTCCTCACATTCTGAGCCCAAATCAAAGTATCTTCTATGACTAAGTTACACAATGATATGTCATTTTAACAATTTATTGGCTGGGAATACTTGTGTCCCTCTCCCCAAGAAGAACTATTTTCCTTCAGGCTAAAATGAGTTGAGTTTCTTTTATTCCTTCCCAGTCCTTTTTTGATCAGGATGATAGTCAGTTGCAACTGATTACATTCAGATCACTGCTCAAAAATGAACACAGATTTTTAAAACCTGAATGAGTTTATTCATTCTAGTTCCCAAAATATCCTCTATTATCTCTTTTTAAAAATATTTCAAATTACTTCTCAAAAAGGTCCCTCATTCCACATCTCTGTATCTCTCAACACCCCCTCCAGTCACTACAAAGAATAAAAGGAAATCCAATTTAAAAACAGGGGCATTACATTTGATAGTGAATAATTAAAATAACTAAGGAACTGTGAGGGATATTTTACCGTAAGAAACTGACTGCAAAGTTTCCAAACTCAATGAGCTTAAAAGATAGAACCTGAGTCTTTATCAGATGACACACTATGGCCCCTTCTAAGATGGAAATTCCGTTCAGTTCAGTTCAGTCACTCAATTGTGTCTGACTCTTTGCGACCCCATGAACTGCAGCACGCCAGGCCTCCCTGTGCATCACCAATTCCCGGAGTTTACTCAAACTCATGTCCATTCAGATGGTAATGCCATCCAACCAACTCATCCTCTGTCGTCCCCTTCTCCTCCTGCCTTCAATCTTTCCCAGGAACAGGTTCTTTTCAAATGAGTCAGTTCTTTGCATCAGGTGGCCAAAGTATTGGAGTTTCAGCTTCAACATCAGTCCTTCCAATGAATATTCAGGACTGATTTCCTTTAGGATGGACTGGTTGGATCTTCTTGCAGTCCAAGGGACTCTCAAGAGTCTTCTCCAACTCCACAGTTTAAAAGCATCAGTTCTTCAGGGGCTCAGCTTTCTTTATAGTCCAACTCTCACATCCATACATGACTACTGGAAAAACCACAGCCCTGACTAGACAGATCTTTGTTGTCAAAGTAATGTCTTTGCTTTTTAATATGCTGTCTAGGTTGGTTATAACTTTCCTTCCAAGGAGCAAGCATCTTTTAATTTCATGGCTGCAGTCACCACCTGCAGTGATTTTGGAGTCCCCAAAAATAAAGTTTATCACTGTTTCCCCATCTATTTGCCAGGAAGTGATGGGACCAGATGCCATGATCTTAGTTCTCTGAATGTTGAGCTTTAAGCCAACTTTTTCACTCTCCTTTCATCAAGAGGCTCTTCAGTTCCTCTTCGCTTTCTGCCATAAAGGGTGGTGTCACCTGCATATCTGAGGTTATTGATATTTCTCCTGGCAATTGTGATTCCAGCTTGTGCTTCTTCCAGCCCAGCATTTCTCATTATATACTCTGAATATAAGTTAAATAAACAGGGTGACAATATACAGCCTTGACATACTCCTTTTCCTATTTGGAACCAGTCTGTTGGTCCATGTCCAGTTCTAACTGTTGCTTCCTGATCTGCATACAGATTTCTCAACAGGCAAGTCAGGTGGCCTGGTATTCCCATCACTTTAAGAATTTTCCACAGTTTGTTGTGATCCACACAGTCAAAGGCTCTGACATAGTCAATAAAGCGGAAATAGATGTTCTTCTGGAACTCTCTTGCTTTTTGGAATTACCACTTTCAAAGATGGAAAGGGGAAGCCAAAGAGAAGAGTTACAGCGCAGCTACAATCGGGAAAGGAGTTGAGCTTCAAAGTGCCTCGGTTTGCCTGGATGTGCCTTGAGCACTAACTCCTTTGCATTTTCACTGTGCTGGTTATTCAGCGGGTCCTTCTGAAACAGAGCAGGGACCTATGGTCCTTGCCCCCTGCCCCATGTCCTCTGCCTGCCTTCTGTCTTTGGAAAACTTTAGTCAAAGAATAAGTTTAGCCAGAGAAATGAAAAATGCAGAAAAAAGGAAAACAGTCAAAGAAGACCAAATAATAATAATAATGTCATTAAGCATAGTCCAGGCCCTTTAGTTCCTTCTCCAGCACTGTAGATAATATTCTGAGCCGTACTCTGTGAGCTGTCTTACAGACCCAAAACCCCAGGTGGAGGAGTTAGCTACACGATGACCAGGCTATGCCCACAACATAAGCGGCCACAATTCTGAGAACTGGCCTCAGAGAAACGGGAACAAGTGGCCCTGGAACTGAAGATCAGTTGTCCCTAAAACAATGAAGGTGATGCTGGTCAGACCACACATGACCAATCTGAAGATGACCATCAGAGCTGACAGCACTGTTTCTGCATGGAGGCTCCTGCCTCAGCCTATAAAAGGTCTCACCCCCACTTGCCAATGAGGGGGAGCGGCCTTTGGACAGATGTCTCCCCTAACCCCCAGTTGCCAGCATCTGAAAGAAAGCAAACTTTCCTTTCCACAAACCTGGCCCATTTATTGACTTTAGAGCAGCAAGCAGCTGGAACCCATACCTTTTGGTAACACTCCAATCTGAAAACTTTTTAACTAGGAATTTTTCTTGTATTGCTTCTTTGCCAATTTCCTCCCATTTGTTTTTTTATGTTTTGTTTTAAAGTCATATTTATCAGATGTTGGACTTCTCAGACTGATTCTCTGATTTGCTAATCTTTTCTCTCCCACCTTGTATTTTTATTCTAATCTTTAGCTGATTTCCTCTCTCTCTTTCTTAACCTTTCAACACTTCCACTGATTTTGTTTTTAGTTTGAATATCATATTTTTAATTTGGAAGAGTTCTCTGATTATTTCTTTTTCATAACATCCTGTTCTTATTTTAGGAAATAGTGTCTTAATTATATCCTTGTTTTTTTAGGTTGTCTTCTGATCTCTGCTATCTCTTTTTTTCAGTTTCCTCCTTCTGCTTTGTTTATTTTTGCCTCTCTATTGTGTAGGATGGTTTCCTCAGATATTCCATGATCTTGGACTGCCCACCTCTATTTGAGGAGAAAAAAAAAGGTCACAAGTTGACTTGAAAGGCTCTGTCTGTGGGTGGGGCTCATGGTCTAAAAGTGCTGACAAGTGAGCCTTTTAGTTGCAGAAATCTTCAGGTATCAAGGTCTAGAGATCATTTCTCTGGGACCATTCAGTTTCTCAGGAGATAAGTCTTCTTCTAATCAGTATTCCAGGAAGAGGGAGAGAGCTCTAGGGTCCTTTGAGTTCAATGTAAATATTTCTACTGAAGATCTTTTTTATCTTGGCACTTTACCTTTGCCTTTTGCAACAACTGGTAGCCTCCCCGTCTTGAGCCTCTCCAGAGTTTTCCCACGCCAATCAACTTACCTGTCCATCTGACACTGCCTCTGTTCAGTGAAAGCCATCAACACACCACACATTCTCTTCTTTAAAACATCACTGAAGTCTTTTATTGACAATTTCCCCTTTTGTTCTCTTTGTCCTAATTTCAGTGAAGTTTGGGAGGGAGAGGAGATGAATACAGGTAGCCCATCCACCAGGCGTTATGACCATTCGCTAATATGCATGGGACCCTTTAGGAAAATTCTGTGTGATTTTCCATACCAATTTTAGCGATGCTAAAACTCTAATAGTAGCAATTTCTCTCTCTTCAAACATGGTCTGGAAGTAGGATTACCTCCATGGGGCAGACATAGCTCTTTGACCTGACTGCTACTTTGTCCGATACCACCACTATTACCAATACTGCTGCTACTAGCTTTTCCACTCCTAGTTTTAACACAACTACAGAAGTGCAGTCATTTACACTGTGGCCTAACATTCCATGACTCACTACTGAAATATGTATCCTCTAGGAAGGAAGGGACAATAGATCAGAATGATGAGCATCCTGGTGATATGTTTTAATAATTAATAGGCTCTTCTATCAGGACTAGTTAGAAATGCAGCATGCAACAGGACAAACATTCAGTACAGAACTATTCGGAAGATGAAGAGGCAGACAGCACTTTGGTCGAAGCCTTCAACAACATCAACAAAACTAACCAGGTTTGAGACTTAGCGGTGGTGGTGCTGGTTTAGTCACCAGGTCGTGTCCAGCTCTTACAACCCCATCGACTGTAGCCCGCTGGGCTGCTCTGTCCATGGGGCTTCCCAGGCAAGAATACTGGAGTGGGTCACCATCTCCTTAACCCGTGCCTCTTGCACTGTACCCAGATTCTTTACCACTGAGCCAGCAGGGATTCTCTAACACTCATTAGGGTGGGAAACACCCAGAACCAGAAGACAAACAAAAGCTTCACTGACACTAATGAGATTAAAAAGTAACCCTCTTATAACCAGTATTAGAGTGGTGATCCATTGGATCATAGAAGAAGCTAGATGATATCAGAAAAACATCTGCTTCATTGACTACGCCAAAGTCTTTGACTATGTAGATCACAACAAACTGTGGAAAATTCTAAAAGAGATGGGAAGACCATACCACCTTACCTGCCTCCTGCAAACTGTGTAGGCAGGTCAAGAAGCAACGGTTAGAACCGAACATAGAACAACGGACCAGTTTAAAATTGGGAAAGGAGTACATCAAGGCTGTATATTGTCATCCTGCTTACTTAACTTATGTGCAGAGTACATCATGAGAAATGCTATGCTGGATGAAGCACAACCTGGAATTAAGGGAGAAATATCAATAACCTCAGATATGAAGATGACACAACCCTTATGGCAGAAACCAAAGAGGAAAGCCTCTTGATGAGCGTGAAAGAGGAAAGTGAAAAAGCTGGTGTAAAACAACATTCAAAAAATGAAGACCATAGCATCCAGTCCTATCACTTCATGGCAAATAGATGGGGAAACAATGGAAACAGTGACAGACTTATTTTCTTGGGCTCCAAAATCACTGCAGATGGTGACACTGCAGCCATGAAATTAAAAGATGCTTGCTCCTTGGAAGAAAAGCTATGACAAACTTAGTGTATTAAAAAGCAGAGACATTACTTTGCCAACAAAGGTTCATATAGTCAAAGCTATGGCTTTTCCAGCTGTCATATATGGATGTCAGAGCTGGACAATAAAAAATGCTAAGCACTGAAGAATTGATGTCTTCAAACTGTGATGTTGGAGAAGTCTCTTGAGAGTCCCTTGGATAGCAAGGAGATCAAACCAGTCAATCCTAAAGGAAATCAACCTGGAATATTCATTGGAAGGACACATGCTGAAGCTGAAGTTCCAATACTTTGGCCACCTGATGTGAAGAGCTGACTCACTGGAAAAGACACTGATGCTGGGAAAGATTGAAGGCAGGAGGAGAAGGGGACAACAGAGGATGAAATGGTTGGATGGCATCACTGACTCAATGGACATGAGTTTGAGCAAACTCTAGGAGATGGTGAAAGACAGGGAAGCCTGGCGTGCTGCAGTCCATGGGGTCACATAGAGTCGGACACAACTGAGAGACTGGACAATAAAAGAGTGGTGATAATATATGGTGGTAAAGATAAGTATCAAGTGTTGATACCATCAGAAAGAATGAAAGGGAATTAGAAAGGGAATAATTTTCTTACCAGGTGACTCATGGCTATGGACTGCCATGCCTACCT
Source organism: Odocoileus virginianus (assembly GCF_023699985.2). NCBI lineage: Eukaryota > Metazoa > Chordata > Mammalia > Artiodactyla > Cervidae > Odocoileus > Odocoileus virginianus. The sequence goes on along the minus strand of NC_069678.1, from coordinate 19,527,254 downwards.
GACACTTGCATCCTTACTGGATACCACCAAAAATCATCCTTCATTCCGGAACACATATCACATGGTTGGTAATGTCTTATTACTGATATTACTGATTCACTGATATTACTGATTCACTGATATTACTTCACTTCTTTTACTGTTAACTTTTCATTTGCTTATATTTTGTTTCCCTAGTAAAATGGAAATTCTTGAGATCAGGAACTTACAAGCCCAGTGGTTAAGAACTTGGGTTTTAAAGTCTCACATAGAGACTGCCTGTAATCTCCGGATATACACCACCTCTCCTCCCAGAGTGATAGAACCCCAGTTTTTGGCTAGCATGGAGCCACCTGGAATAGTGACTTCATTTCCCCACCTCCCTTGCAGTTTATGTGGCCATTCATCTCAGTTTGAGGCAGCGGGACACACAGAAGATGCCCCATGGCAGCTTCAGGAAACCTTCCTTAACAGACAGTTGCATGTGTCCCTGTGCCCTCCTCGGCCACAGACAAGGCCACGCGGAACCATGAGGATGAGGTCCGATCGGGCGAAGAGAGACACGTAAGGAGCCAAGGTCTCTGACACCATGGGCTGCCCAAGCACCTGGGGACAGCACCACAGGCAAAAGACAGGCGTCTCCCTTGGGTAAACTTCCTCTATTGCAGGTTTTTCTGTTTCTCACACAGGAAAACTGATCCTAATGTAAACAAACATATAATTACCCAGGCTTGAGTTCAACACCCAACTGAGTCAACCCCTGAGCTGAATGATCTCAGGCAGATCACCTGCTCCAGTTAGCACGCACATAAAGTGGGATCAGCCTGACTTGGAGCTGTTATGAGATGGACACCTCTAACAATTACACGCAATTGTGAGTGCTCACTGGTGTCCACCAGGCTCCTCTGTCCATGGGACTTTCCAGGCAAGAACACTGGAGTGGGTTGCCGTTTCCCTTCCCCAGGGGATCTTTCCGACCGAGGAACCAAAACTGCGTCTCCGGCAGTGCATGTGGATTCTTTACCACTGAGCCAGCAGGGAAGCCGTAAGAATTGTAACAGGATTTTCATAAAGCAAATGAGTTTATGTTAGGGAGATGTGACTTACAGAAGGAAAGGAAGGCTTCTTCAAGGAATGGACCCTTAAAATTTATAACATAAGGAGAAGCTAAGTAGGCAAAGAAAGGAGGAAAAAATATTCCAGGCAAAGGTGACTCCCTAGGCAAAGGCCTTGGGCTGAAGGGAGTCCAGAGACTACAGGAATGGAAAGAAGAACAGTGTGAGCCCAGGAAAGATAAGGAGGGGAACAGTAAAGGGAAAAGAAGCTAAAGAAGTAGACACCCAAGACCATAGTAAGAAGTACGGCCTCTAGCCCAACAGATAAAGGAAGCAATGAATATGTTTAAGTTGCGGGGGATGGGGAGGGTCATAGCTAAAGACTCTGATTTCAAAAGCTCACCTGGTCATACTATGAAGAAGAGACCACAGGTGGGGCAAGGCTGGCACAAGTGTTGGGAGACCATTCAGATGCTCCTGTGGTACTCCACTTGAACTAGGACCACTAGGATGGGGAGAAGCTGCTGAATTTAAGACCTAGTCCGGAAGTAACTGCAACAGGGACTGGAGGAAGATCAAGGAGCCAAGAGAGAGGTTACAATGTTGGTGCAACTGTGTATGTGGTGGTGCCAGTCACTGGACCAGGATGAAAGGAGTAGAACCAAACTCACAGAAGAAGGTAAGAGTGTGACTCGACATGATGATACTTAAATCTCTGAGAAATCCAAGAAGAGACGTCAAGTAAGTGGTGGGAAAAATTAAAAAACTTGAAGTCAGATAAGTGGTCTCTATCAAAAATACAAGTTCTGGATTGTCTGTGTATAGTTGTGAATATATGAGATTACCTAATGGTAATGTAAAGACAGAAAATAAGTGAGACTCCAAAATTTATAGACTAGAAAAAGAGGATTCGCTTCTCTATGAAACCATGGGAAAATGACATTTCTTGAACCAAAATAGCTGACTACCAGCAATTTCTATATGATTTAATCTAATAGAAAGGATGGCAAGAGGGGGAAAAGTCAGGCAGGTGTAATGTACTGACAAAGCCAAAATCTTTAAAGGAAGTGATGATGACCAATGCTGACATATGTTCCTGAGAAGTCAAGGAAAATGAGTGCAAAATATCCAATGGGTTTGGAGAGACTGATCACTATTTCTTTAACAAGAATTATTCTGGCAGAAAGATGGGGCTGGAAGTCAGTTTAAGATGAGAGAGAGGTAAAAAAAAGTATGGGCAATAAGTAAGCAATTCTTCTAAAGATCAAACAAGATAATATATCTAAAGGGATTAGAAGAGTGCCTAGGCTCATTTAAAGGGCTCAATAAATGGGTTAAACGATTAAATGTTTTTTATGCTACTATTAAGACTACTGGTAGCTTTAAAACTCCCACAGCACGTTTAACAATGCTTTGCACTTAGCTGGCACTCAATAAATATTTTGGATACGATGATAACTGTTAAGCAGGAACAAAGGGATGCTAAATCATTCTAAATAATTTGCAATTTAAGTAGCTATAAATTCTTCGAGAACCAGATGCCCTATTTTCCCTTCATTAAAATACAAGCTAATCTAAATACGATTCTGTGTTCTTCATTCTCAAATGCTGTGAATTAACAAAATTTTCCCATTAGAATATCACTAAATTACTACCATGATGAAGTTACCCCCTAAAAAAATAAAATTTGAGCTAGAAGTGAAATTGGTTACATTTTATGATATTATTGACTGTTATAAGATTTAATAAGAATACCTATGAGAGCCCTATAAAAGGAAAATAAGTAGAATCAGGAGCTTCTCTTTGCTATAGTCAATAAAAAGATGAGAGCTTCAAGGATATTCCAGAAAGTACACTGGCCACAGGTTAGGTATTCCTTTGTTTTATATTTACAGGTAATTGATGCTTGTCTTACCCACAGGTGAAATTTCATAAGGCAAAGAGGGCCTCAGAAAACCAAAACAGGTGCAGGATCTTCATCATCTAGAAGAAAATCAACTAAAGGTGATTTATGAATTTTGCATTATAGATGCAAATGGAGAATGGTCTTTGCCCATCTAGCACTTTTTCAATCAGGCATGACTCCCCCTTTACACATTCTCTCCCCACAAATCACATACACATTCCTTAAGACCTGAATATTCTGGATCCCTCAAAATAAGAAAGTTGCCCCTTCTTCTGAATCCCTACTATTCTTTATTCATAATTCAATTTCAGCACCTAATACAATAGATTGTAAAGATGCTTTTATCTGTCTTTTCACAGCTCAATCTCCCAACTGGACTAGGTGCATAGCAAAGCTGATACCTGGGACAGGCTGTGTCTTACTGCATTCTGAACATCTGATACAAAATTGATAACAAATGTTTGTTGGATAGAAGGTATACCCTAATAAATTCAATCTGATATAATATATCAAATTAGGAAGGCAATAGCCAAGGGCAGTGTATTAGTTTCCTATGATTGTTGTAATAAATTCCCATGAACAAAAACGTGGCTTGCAAATGTCACAAATTTAAGGCTGTTTTCCTTCTGGAAAACTCATTTCCTCAACTTTTCCAGTTTCTAAAAGTTACCTGAATTCTTTGGCTCATGGTCCGTTCATTATTATCACAGCCAGCAGCACAGCATCTTCAGATCTCTTTGACATCCTGCCGTGCTCTCAGAAGGACCCTTATGATTACACTGGGCCCATCTGGAAAAATCAGGATAAGGAAAGGACTTCCTCATGGGAGGTTAATCACACCTGCAAAGTATCTTTTGCCACGTACGGTCACACCAGAATACAAACATCTTTTAGGGGCCATTATTTAGCCTAACGGGCTTCCCTGGTAGCTCAAATGGTCAAGAATCCACCTTCAGTGCAGGAGACCCCAGTTCGACTCCTGGGTCAGGAAGATCCCCGGGAGAAGGGACAGGCTGCCCACTGCAGTATTCTTGGGCTTCCCTGGCGGCTCAGATAGTAAAGAATCTGCCTGCAATGAGGGAGACCCGGGTTTGATCCCTGGCTTGGGAAGATCCCCTGAAGGAGGGCATGGCAACCCACTCCAGTATTCTTGCCTGGAGAATCCCATGGACAGAGGAGCCTGGTGGGCTACAGTCCACGGGATTGCAAAGAGTGGGACAGGACTGAGCGACTCAGCACAGCAAACGCGGTCTAACAGAGTCGGGCACACTGACAGCTGCAAAAACCAAAGGCCAGTAACCTAAAAACAAGGAGTAAAACAGAAAAAAAGATGGAAAGTAGAGAAAGCTAAAAATACACAAGCAACAAAAAATGGGGCAACCTGTGCCATATAACATGGGAAATAGTTACCTCTATGCTCTGTCAATGACCTGTGAGGGCAGCACTGCTTGATTTTGGTTTAATATTACAAACAGAATTCAAAATAATGACTTTGAGCCACGAAAAAAAAAAGAGTGATGTTTCATTCTGTAAAGTTCAAGAAAGAGGGCATGAGAGATTATGAAATATTTCAATAAAATGATTATCAGATTTGAAAGATAGGACTAAACCTTAGAGGGAGAAGCTTAAATTGTTCTTAAATGGAAAATCTCATTCTCCAGTACTAAATGAGATTTATTATGTGTTGTGGGCTAAATGAATGTTTGTGCTCCCCACCCCCCGCCCCAACTAAATTCCTACATTGAAATCCTAATCCCTAATGTGAGGGTACTAGAAGGTGAGGCCTTTGGGTGGTGATTAGGTCATGGGAGCGGAGCCCTCATGAACTGCCCTTAAAATAAAGACCCCAGAGAGCTCGCTCTCCTCTGCATCATGTGAAGATACAGGGAGAAAATGGCATGTGCGACCTGGCAGAGGGCCCTCACCAGAATGCAACCATCCAGGGCCTGATCCTGAACTCCAGCCTCTAAAACTGTGAGAACATAATACAGTCGAATAATGACTGTCTGAAAGTTTGACGGAATCATCCCTTAAGAAGTTATTTTAGAACCAACACATGAACTACATCATTATCAGTCTCATTACTTTGTAACAATACTTCATTTTAAACTGGAATAGCCTTGAGTTATCAAGATAGGGAAACATTAAACATGGTTTCAAATGATCTGGATCATGAAAAAAATCAAATGTCATATATCCTGATAACTTTAAAAAGACTGAGCTGCAAGATCTGGATGAAGTTCTAAAGGAGCAAAGACAAAAATAAAGCAGCGGTAATCACTAAAGTAAGAATTTAGCCTTTCCAGACCAACTCTTTGAACAGGGCATGTTCTTTGGAAGTACATTATGGTAGGCTGCTTAATGAGACTCTGGCTCTGATCATTAGTCACAACTTGTATGTATTATTCATTAAGTCATTTACATTTAAAGAACATTTAAATGCATTCAAGTTAAACTAAACTATACATCTACTGTATATCAATGCCTATTTATTACATGTATTATCACAAAACTCTGATTTGTATTAATGCTGACACTGTGATCCTTATGGATCTGGATACCAAACCCTGGAGACATATTTCTCCTCCATTTCTTCCACAGATGCTGGGAACTTGATTTCACAGGTTACAAGTTCCCACCCTCTAGACTTAAGAATCCTGATGATCTAAAGTCAAACTGTGAAGCAGGATTTATTTCACAGTCACATACACATAGCTTCACACACACACACTCCATATGGGCTGTCCAGAATCGCTAGCCATATATATTTCAAAATGCTGAGAACAGAGCCCCTTTAGCAGCTTCCTAGGTAAAGCTGGGGTCTATCATGGAACTTGATATATGGCACTCTTGGTGGTCAGTAAGCCCCCATTCATACTCTTGACACCATTGTTTCCATAGGAATAAGATCACTACATTCTCCAAGGGGGGAGAAACTAAAAGGGATTCTCAAAGACAACAAAATACAAAAGGTGCAACTGGAATACGCAAGCTATCAGTTAAAGTAGCTTTTTAAGGGTGTCTTAGTTTCTTTGGACAAACTCTGGGAGATAGTGAGGAACAGGGAGGCTCGATGTGCTGAAATCCAAGAGGTTGCCAAGAGTCAGACATGACCTAGTGACTGAACAACAATAGCAACAAAGTTTCTTTGGAGAAAAACCCAAGCAGAGAGTGCAGCTTTCTTAAGTTACAAACAAAGGGGAATAAATACAACTGCTAAGTTTCCTTCTGAAATGAATCCACTCTACTTTGCACAAGCCACATTTAAGAAATTTAGCGTTTCTTAAATTAACACTTGTAACCCTATGCCATATACATGGTAATGTTTCAATGCTTTTAAAAACATTTAAAACCTTTAAATGATTTTTGACTTTGTATGATTATACACTGTGAACTTAACAGAGAGGAAATTTTAATGATTTTTTAGCAGTTCAGCTAAGAAAAACAAATTTCATATGCAGTTAAAATCCATAAGAAAATGTAAGAACCAAGTCACAATCATGTTGAATGTTGTTCAATGATGGAACTATATGAAACTGGATGCAAAGAATGGCAAAGTCAAACTATTATACAAAATTTGAGCAGAATATTTTCAAAAGCAATCACAAAAGTAAAAAATTCATGAAGAAGAAAAGCAGACACTAGTACCATCCTCTGACTGTACAAATGTAAGAGACTATATCGGTAGTGTTGGAAATGGCCTGCTGTGCGTATAGAAAGAAAGCAGCACATTCTTTCAAGTGTTTATAATTAACAGCCTGATTCACAACTCCAGAAATATCCAAGGAATGCCTTTCTGGACAAGGGACAATCTTTTAGAAGATAGAAAATGTTGCCCAAGTCAGTCACCCAAAAGCAACCGAACTCAGAAGGGATGGGAGCGCAGTGGTGTGGTCTCAGAGAGACCACTTGTGCACAAACACATGAGCTCCGTCCCAGAGGAGAGTCACAACCAAACGAACCATGCCGGGGTTACATGTTGTCTTCCTACTCTTCCTGAGCGACGGTGAGGATGATGATACCTGAGCAACAGCGAGGACAGAAACCACGAAGCTCGCAAGTTGAGGGAAAGCGTCCTAAGGAATCAAACACCACCCTGCACCGGCCACTGTGAAGCCACACAGCACCCCCTGCCACCCCAGAGCTAGTCCTTCGTTATCCATCCTATGTCAAATCCCCTGGGCCTCTACAAGCACTTAGTATTTAATGAAATCCGAAAAGACCCATTTACTTCCCTAGCGGTAGTCTTGTTTATGGGTGTTGTGCCATTCCCGAAAACTCACATGTAAGAAGCAACTTAAAGAAATACCAGTGGCATAGAGTGACAGCAAGTACTTGCCAGAACATCACCCAATCTTGCAACAGGTGAGATAGGCACTGGTGTCAGAAGATTCCCACTGGAGACCTTAAGGGCTTGACCAATTGGGAGACACAAGCAGCTGGAGCTAAAGGTCAAGCCATGGACATGAGGTAACAGGCGACTACAAAAGACCACTTCTGTGTCCACCAAGGAAGGAGATGAGAGCTGAGGGAAGTAGGAGATTCAAGTGAGAGGAAAGACTACAGATAAGACGGGTGGTGGGGGCTGGATCTGCACCTCCTACCTATCTGAGCTGTTGTTTTTTTTGTTTTTAATTTTTTTTTATTTTTTATTTTTATTTTTTTCCATTTATTTTTATTAGTTGGAGGCTAATTACTTTACATCATTACAGTAGTTTTTCTCATACATTGAAATGAATTAGCCATGGATTTACATGTATTCCCCATCCCAGTCCCCCCTCCCACCTCCCTCTCCACCCGATCCCTCTGGGTCTTCCCAGTGCACCAGGCCCGAGCACTTGTCTCATGCACCCTCTCCACCCACCCGTCCACTGTCACCACCCCCTACACCTCACTCATGGTCCTACTGGGAGATACAGGGGTAAGAGAGACTGTTCTATATGCAAGTCATAGAAAAATTATTAGGATATGGCTCCTGATATCACGGGGCTCACAAAGAAGTGAGTAAAAGACAGATACCTAAAATAATTCTGACCCAGCATCATAAACACTGTGCAGTAAACGGAAGGATGACCAGAAGCTGGCCAGGAAGATAAGGTGGGAGTGGAATATGAAGGCAGGGAGAGAAAAAGAACGTGAACTGAGGTCTCCAGGTATCAAAGAAGTGTTCAGAAAATGCAAACAGCCCTGTGCATTTTAAAGGAAATGAGCACGGAGGAGTAGTTAGAAATAAGGCTTGGGATTTAGCCAAGGGACAGTTCATGGCCAATTTTTTAAATAACCAACACAAGGCAATAAATCTGGTACATCTGATCCATGGAGTTGCTTAAAGGGAGAAATGTCCTCCCTGAAATTTGATAAGAGAAATAGCTACAGCCCGCAAAGAAAAGCTAAAAGAGATGCATGGCTCTTCAGACTCAGCAACCATGCATTAACAATCAAGGTGGTCCATAGCACTAAAATGGCAATCTAACCTCAAGACCTGTGCATGCAGCCAGTGGCTGCTCCCACCCCGCTGCCCCTGCCCCACTATCACTCCGGATGATACTTTCACAATTCCTATGTATGTACCAGGCTGAAACCTGGATTTCTTACTGCTTACATGACCTCTGGCAGCAATTAAAAAAACCACATACAGATGTGAACAGAGAAACCCAAGGACTTCCACTGTTCTCCCAAAGTGTTAACTCCCTGACTTTTGGCAAGTCCCAGCCAGACCTCCCTTTCTGTTCCCCTCTAACCAGAAGATTCTGCAGTATTTGACATGGATTCAGGATCTGAATGTGGGTGGCTCTGGAATAAGCTAAGTTAATATTATCGTGGACGCCCATTTGTTCTTTCTATGCATCTATCTCCCCTCCAGTGTGGCCCTTTCACCTCTAACACCCAAGCTTTCTGACCAACCCTTGGGAAAGACTTGGACAAAAATCAGTTTTCCCTGGGAATAATGTGGATTGAGAAGAGAACAGCCTGTAAGTAGAAAGTGCTTCTTCTGTGTGTGTTTAGCTTCTCAATCGTGTCTGACTGACGCTTTGCAACTCTTTGGACTGTAGCCCACCAGGCTCCTCTATCCGTTAAGATTTATTCGGGCAAGAATACTGGAGTAGGTCACCATTTCCTCCTCCAGGGGATCTTCCTGACACAGATCAACCCACATTTCCTGTGTCTCAAGCACTGCAGGTGGATTCTTTACCCACTGAGCTATCTGGGAAGCCCAAAAAGTGTTTAAATGATAGAAGGCCCTGGATTCATTAAGAGATCATCTTAAAGAAGCTAATTCCTAAATAAGGGGGCACATTCACAAGCAGGTCTAGGTATCTGGCTCTGGTTGACAATCAAAATTCCTGACTCACACCGAATGTATGAGAGACGCTAAAACTCAATGATAAATGACTTTTGCTTCATCGACCACTCTATTCTTGAGGGACAAAAGACCCTGTCCATATAACAAGCACACATTTGTGTGCACACACCCACATGTATAAGTATGTGAGTGTCTCTAAGAGAGGAGGAAGGGAAGCAAAGATGTGGAGGAGCAAACCTGGTAGCGTTGGATGAGTGACACCACCATTCAAAGATAACTCATTCACACAGGCAGGTCTGAAAGGAAGCGGTGAATTAAACACTGTCCAGATAGGTGCAGGCTTTGACCAACAGCTAAAAGTCCCAAGGACTCACAAAGAGAATATAATGACCTTCTGGAAAGAGAATAAAATCCATTAGAAGATTAATTTCAGTCTAGAAGCCAAAGTAAGGAAAACAGCTCCAGAAATGTTTACTGACACGTAAGATGATGGTAAAGCAAAAACAATTACTCAGGTACTCTGATGGAATGCCAGTTATAGACTCATGGGCTGAACTCAGTATACAGTTGATGCTAACTTGTCCTCTGTCTCCTTATCTCTATGCCAATTTACTGAATGCTTATCAACTATATTCCTACCCATAAAGCCTGGGCTAGCTTGCTCACCTAGAAAACAATCACTTCCATTGTTTGTTTTTCAATGTTTCTCCTGTGTGTAAGACTGCATTTATGCCATGAGTTTACCATGCTACAGATGTCATTCTCCAAGGGATTCATCCAACTGAATTTGTTTACTTATTGCTGTTCAGTCGCTAAGTTGTGTTCGACTCTTTGTGACCCCATGGACCGCACTGCACCAGGCTTCCCTGTCCACTCCACAGCCACTGGTTACAGCTTTCACTGTGGGACTCCTGTCCTGGTCAGCACGTTATACATGGCAGTGGAAGGTCATGAAAGAGCAAATCAGAGAACGTAGATAGCTCAGAGAAACTCACTGCCTATTCTTAAAAAAAAATCTCCATCAGCAAATAACTCACACTGAAATCCCTCTCCTGGGCCAGCTAGCCAGGTCTCTCGGCAAGAAATGGTAAAAGCAGCGGAGGGAGAAGAAAGAGCTATTTGGGGAAGGGTCTAACGTGTGCACTTCAGTCTGGCCACTGGCCAGCTGGAACAGACAAGCAGAGAGAAGATGTAGATCCCGGCTTCTGGAGAAAGAGCCATCATAAATAAAAGCTGCCGGCGGCGGGGGGCGGGGGCGGAACTGACCAACCTATAATCCAAATTCTGGGAGCCACCTCAAAATAAAATGCTCTTCAAGGTCATCTTGAGTCCTTCCCAGTACTTTAGAACAGCCTGACGGATGTTAATTAACCCTCCAGATTCCATGGCCCCAAGGGAGATGTAAATGTGTTCAACTGATGAGTGTATTCAATCTGTACTATTCCTGGAGCTCTAACAGCTTCCTAAAGGGCCTTTTGAAGAAAAGCATTTTGACAGCACCACAGAATGACCGCAAAGAGCCTCTCTGGAGAGGAAGCAGGAACAGTGGCAAAAGAAAGATCTGGATCCAAATCCCACCACGTTGGGCATCCACCACTTGTGTGAGGCCAGGGGGGTCAGTCAAGCCATGTAAGCCTCAGTCTCCCTGCCTGCGCATCACCCACTCCACAGACTGTGCTGGTAAAAAGCCCAGCCCTGTTCCTGATTTACAGTAGCCTACAGTTGTAATTTGTGGCATCCTACAAACAGTGCTGTACCATACAGTCCTGCAGTAGCTTAGAGTTTAGCACATGCTATCCTCACATCCTTTCTCCTTTGTAACCACTCACCAATACCAGCCTATCATGACATAACAGCCACTGCAGAAAATACATCCATGCAGATTCTCAAGGCCTCATGCTCCTTACTGTGAAATGACCGGCATGCTTGCCTGTTACTAGTCAGTCAGCAAGACAGCAGTGAGCCAGCTTGCCACTCTTGCCTCCCAAGTCCAACTTTCTCATGCTGCTGCGCCCCTGAGGCAGTCTCAGTTCTGAACATTATTCCCTACTCATCTAGAGCCCATCTCAGATTCCTCGGCCTTTGCTGGGGTTCCAAGTTACCTCAGCTTTAATTTTCAGCTGCGGCACTCATTAACAAGCTGCGTACTACCTCTTCAGGATCCAAACACAGGCACTAAGCAAGAAGGCCTAGGGAAATGTTTCTGTACTACCAGAAGGCTTATGAAATCTTAATGAGAGGATGATCGGTCAGCCTAAACACGTTCAGATTATTTTCAAGTGAAAATCAGAAACACTTGTTGGGGTTGGCATGGTGTGTGCAGGGGGTTGGGGTGGGGGAAGGGGAGGTGTCAGCCACATGGGTGATGGCAGCTTTCATGTTCGCCCATTCCTACACAGGATGACACGTGTAATTCCCAACCGTTGGCACCCTCCCGAGCTATTCCTGGGCTCCAGAAATCTCAGTCCTATGATCTTGACTTTAAAAAAAAAAAAAACAAGAAAACCTAGTGTCAATGACACAAAACATCTCATCAAAAACCCCTATTAGAAAAATAAACAGGTCTTAACTTGGTTTGGGCTCTCCTGATGACTCAGCTGGTAAAGAATCCGCCCGCAGTGTGGGAGACCTGAGTTCGATCCCTGGGTTGGGGAGATCCCCTGGAGAAGGGAACAGCTACCCACTCCAGTACTCTGGCCTGGAGAATTCCATGGACTGTTTAGCCCATGGGGTTGTAAAGAGTCAGACACAACTGAGCGACTTTCATTTCACTAACTCGGTTTAGCCAACTTGCCCAAATCCTATCCCTTCTTTCCTCCTTAATCAGTAAGCAGCCTCTAGAGGGGCCAATATTAAGAATTATCATTTCCTTGGTGCAGCACATGTCTGCTTCTTATTTTCAGGACTCATGAACTTAAAAAGATAAATCTTCAATCAAACTGTGTCAGCAAAAACTTTCTGAAGTGGCTTGGAAAATGAAAATCAACAGGTAATCAAAAGAAAAAAGTCCACGAGATTAGTCTGTTCTGGTGGGAAAACTGCAACTGTCTCACAAGATTATATCCACAAAGGTGGTGACATTTCCTCGAATTTAAGCATTTTAAGAGTCAAGAGAGAAGCAGGTGGATCAAAGATTATGGAAACACCTAAACTTTTACTTATCTTATTGACCAGAATGTTACAGATTAGTTGTTAATTTTTGTCTTCTAAGAATGCAAAGTGGTTAGTTATGTGTGTTTAACTTTTCTCTGATAGCTCATAAAGGTAACAGGGCAAAATTTCATTTGCTCCCACATCAGTAACTGCCCTCAGCTTCATCCATGAGAAACAGGCTTTGTTCACTTGAGGACTCAATCAGTATATATTTATTTGGGCCAACTAGGTGTTACAGAACAGTCCGTTAGAACTTTCTAGAATAGTGAAAATTTTTTTTTTTTTTTTAATGAAATTTTTTTTTTTAATCTGTTCTTTATACCCTAGACGCTGGTGACATGTGACTACCAAGCACTTGGAATGTGGCTGAGGAACTGAATGTTACTTTAAACTTAAAATTCCCACATGTGCCCAGTGGCTACTGAATTGAATAGCACACCAACAAGGGACAGTAAGACATGAGAAAGCATGAATGGAAAATCATGCTGTATCTGGAAGAACAAAACAAGGACATGAGAAAAGCTAACTCGTAAGTACAAGTTAGTAAGTAAAACTGCCTCCAAGTCTTCACGTTCTCGATGCAAAAGCCCCTGTTGATCAGCCGTCAGCACAACCATCACTTGTTCAGGGAGATGCTTCCAAGGGCTAATCACACCACGGACCCTTTCCTTCAGCAGATTTTAGTTGAATGTTCACACACATGTGTAATTATCTGACTAGCCCTTGATTCCAGTTTCTATCAACTTCATCAGGGCAGAAACCATGTTGATTTTTTCTCACTACTGTGCTCCAACACAGTCCGTGGCACATAGTAGGTTTAAAATTAACATGTGTCAAACAACTGAATAAGTTATTAATTGAGCTCCCGGATATAAAAATGATCACAAAATATAAGGCACAATAGAAATGTTTGCGATTGTTACTTGGTGTGGATGATGACAAGAGAATTAATCCTCTGAGCTGCTGGAAACCATTCTGCTTTCATTTAAGTAACAAAATTGCTGCATTTGCAGGACACCACAAGGAAAGGGACTCGTACAAGCTATCCCACGGTGCCCTATTTTAGTATTCTCTTCAGGACCATGCCAAAATATCCAGCTCATCTGTGTTCAGATGCAGTACTGCTTTGTTCTAATCCAGTGCTGGTCACTGTGGGAGCTTTGGTTGAGTCATCTGGCCTTTTAAAAAGCGAGAGGCCTATTGGTTAAGTCTGCTGGGTATCTGGTGCTGGACCATAGACAATGCATTCTGGCCATGGATTAGGCTGAGAAAAGCACTCCAGGTCCCCCCAACCCCCACCTCTGCCTGAATCCAACTCTATACCCAAAGTGCCATGGGCATCAGGAGCCAAAGGAAACTGCAGTGGCCAAGGCCTGGGAGAGCTTGCTCCCCCATGCTGACACATTCAAGGGAACAAAGGCCTTCCAAGATGCACTGAGCTGGTCTGAAGATGGAAGGTCTTTATGCAGGTTTCCAAGGAGATGACTCTGATGCTGTTACCATGGAAACTGTTGCTACCATCCATTGTCCATCACCCCTTGACAGAAAGTTGGGGCAGGGGGTTTGTTGATGGAGAAAGAAACAAGAAGAGTTGGATTTAAGTCAAGATGAGGAAAACATTGAGATGGGTTCCCTAAAGACTTCAGTGGTGTATGTGAACAAAACCTCCAATCTCCAAAGGAAATGAATTAGGGACATGAGTGTCTATGGTTTGTTATTACTAGAGCTGCAGTAAAGCAGGACATGAGCATGACCTCTACCCAGTTGCTGGGCCTTGTCACCTAGGATCTCCGGAGGAAACACTCAAGCGTTAAGGGTCAGTGTGATGTACAGGCCATAATCCCTGAAGCTGCAGAACCATAAGCAAACGCCCTTCTTTCCTGCTGAAAACTTTCTTTCAGGTAGGAGAGGAGCATATTAGAAGTCCCTCTCATTTTTGTTATTATCTTATAATATCTACTACCAGCAAAGTGATAATGTTTTTAATCTAATGAGAGCAGCTTATGGGAAAAATAGAATAGTTCCATAAACAACACACACACACAGAAATGCATCTGGGTAACAGAAGACATACTGGACTTGGCATCAAGGTCATTCTCATAATTTATTATACGCAGGGCCTCGGGCACTTAACTGCTTGAGTCTCAATTATTTCATTTCATGGAAACAGTTACTGCCAAGTCTACTTCATATGGTACAAAGTCCTATGAAGGAATTACACTATCTACGCCAAGAACCAAGTACCTAACACACCTTACCCATATTAACAAAAGGCTTTGACTTCAATTACTCCAGGCAGGATTGCTATAAATCCTTTTGTGTTATCCAACTTTGTGTTTGGAAAACAGCTGGTACCCAACCAATTATTAATAATGACATTAAAATTATGGGTGATAAGATGGACTATGTCTTCACAGTCTTCTGCTTATTTTCTTAACTAGGCCCGCAGGCCATACGAAAGCATCAAGTCTGACACTTAGATATAACTTTTTCCCAAAGTAGTTTTGGAAAGTTAAATTTCAATTGAAAATAAGATACTGAAGTTACAGGGGGAGGTCTGTGGAAGAGCAGGGATAGAAAGTAGAAACTGGGGAAAAGAAATGAATCTAGCAGGCGTATTGTCAAACATGAAACATCTAAGTAGGGTAGAGAATGGGAGTTGGGAAAGATCTGGAGTCTGGACGTGGAAACAAGAATAGAAATTATATACTGATGCTACCCCAAACTAGAAAGCCTTCACATCTTTCATACTCTATAAAAAGACAACAGAAAGTTTGAGGTCCATCTTACAAAGTAAGCACTCACAAAGCTGCCAGGTAGGACCTGCAGTCTGCCATACTTTCTTCAGAAAAGGTGACTCAGGCCTGGGCACTCCAGAAGACAGACAAAGGAGGCATTCAGGATGGAGCAAAGAAAATGCAATTCAGTTCCTGTAGCTCTGAATAAGTTCCTTATTTATGTTTTTCTCTCAAATAACACTGCTGTGCATTGTTGGGATACTCTCAGGTCAGGATTCTCTCTCTTGAGGTATCAGACAGGAGGGAAAGAAAGAGGCAAGGAAAGCAAATGCCTTTCCAATCATGGGACTGGTAGCACTGATTAATCCTACATGCTAGGAAGCAAGGAACTGTGGCAACATGCTAGATGTTCTAGCTCTTGGCTTTAGGTCTTTCTTACCCATTATGAACCCAGCACCAAGCTAAGACCACACAGTCAAAAAAGGGGTCACTGAAGGACAGTGGCCAGAGAAGTTAATGTCCTTGGTCCCACCAAATAAAGATTCATGCTTTGCTTTAGCTTTAAATATGGTTCCCACAAAAATGACTTCCAGAGCGTTAACAATCTCTGAATACCATGATCTGCCCAAACTAATAAGGGACAGAATTTCTTCTCAACAATTTTGTGCTTCAATGAGGACAGAATGGCCACGCTCATTTTGCCCAGATCTCATGACATACTCACAGCACAGAAGGAGAACGCTCAAACAGATCTGACATATCATACACTATTATCCGGGCTTCTCATTTTAGAGTTGAAAATGTTAAAGCCAAGAGACCCAATAATGACTTGTCCAGGGTCAGGAACCAAGGAGCACAGATTCCAGGCCAGAATATCACTGTATTATTTCTGTCACATTAAACCACCATCAACTACCATCTTAATCCTGCATGTACTAACTTCATCTCTTCAATTAGACTAAACTCTCTTTGACAAGCATTTTATCTTTTCCTAGTAATTTTAGGCATTCATGCCATAACACATAGCACCAAGCTAAAGCATCTAAGGAAGGTACTGGGAGCTCAAGAAACAGATTCTAAAGCAGGTCTCAATTCACCAACACACCTCACAGAAATCTTGGCTATTTCTGGCGTAGGAGTTGATCACCCCACCCTCCTTTGAAACAATTTATTTTCCTAGTCCCCAGATCTTGACTCTTCAGGAAGAATTCTAGCCATAGGGGCATCTGGACTGCCATGTTTAAGGAGAGTCAATGGCAACTTCCCCGCCTCTCAGGTTTTTAATGTTTTTAGCATTGGTTTAAATACTATGGTTTAACACAGCTAGTGGCTGGAGCTGGCTGTGCTCTTTCAAAACCTTGCAATTTAAGGAATCCATCACCATCTCTCATTAAAATAGCCCACCCGATACTCTTACAGAAAGGGATTACCAATTTCACCTGCCAAAAAGAATAGAAGACTCACTCACACTACTGATATTCTGACACATCCAAAAAGCAAGCCAGTATTTGGGCCTAAATAGATCCTCGTAGTCTGACCTGTTTCTGTACTAAACCTGACTAGCTGGTATGATCTGAAAATGTCTCACTCAGAAAGCAATGTTTAAAAAGGAACTGCTGATGGACATCTGGGTTTTTTCCAGTTTGGGTTATTATTACACTTAAGGCTACCATGAACATTCACGCACAAGTCTGTGCATGCACACATGCTTTCATTTCTCTTGCATAAATATCTAGAAGTAGAATGGTTGCATTATACGGTAGGTAAATGTTTAACTTTCTAAGAAACTGCCCACCTGTTTTTCAAAGTGGCTGTACCATTTTACATTCCCGCCAACAGTATGTTAAGAGTTCCGCATCAGTACTTGATATGGTCAGTCTTCAATTTCATTCATTCTTACAGTTATATAGTAGTATCTCATTATGTTTTAATTCACATTTTCCTAATGACAAATGATGCTGAGTATCTTTTCATGTACTTATTAGTAATCCACATACCTTCTTTGGTGAAGCAATTGGATTCAAATCTTTTACCCACTTTTTAAATTGAATTGTTTTCTTATCATTGAATTTTAAGAGTACTTTGTAGATTCTAGATAAAGCCCTTTAGATAAGAAAGTCTATAGCAATTGCTTCCCTTAAAGACAAAATATCTTACTGATTTCCTTAAGCCTTTCCCTCATTCCACCAGTTATTCCTCCCCTGCTATAGCAGCATCACAATCTAAACATTTAAATGAAGGGACAAGCAATATGGTCTTATTAGCCTCTATGACCCTGTCTGGCACAGCTGAGCAAGAAGCAGATATCTTCTCATACCCCTGACTTTGACTCAAGTCCATTTTATACTCACACATTTCTGCAAATAGTCAACATTAATGTTTCTTACTTCAAGAGACACTACCTTTAATCAGTAGTTCTCAGCAGGGAGACAGTTTTGCTCCCCTGAGAACATTTGGCAATGTCCAAAGATATCTGTGTCACAACTAGGTGGGGAAGCAATTGCTAGTGGCATTCAGCAGGGTAGAGGCCAGATATACTGCCAAATACCCACAATGTACAGGTCAGCCACCCAAACAAAGAATTTTGTGGAAACCCTGCTTTAAAAGAATTAATAGCTGCAGGTACTGCTTTTAGATAATGCAACAGACATACTGATTTAAGAGTCAGTATGGGTTCCCCTAGCTCTGTCACTAACTAGCTGTGTAACCTCAGGCAAAGCACCTAAACTCTCAACGTCCCCAATTTCTCATCTGATAAAGGCAAAGGGTAACCTAAATTACCTCTAAGTTCTCCAACTGCAAAGAAATACAACCCTACGACCGTTAATGCAAAACCGCACACACCTTCACAGTCATGAAAATTACTTTATGTTTTCCATGTTTAAAGAGTTTGACAACATGATGATAAAGGTTTGTTTAACAGAATAGTCCCTGAGAATGTTTCTCATTCAAAAAGATGGGAATCAACTGCTGACCTCAGCAGGGACTCCAAACAGAGATGGGAAGACAAGAAGACCAGATGGGCTTCCAGCACCTGCCAGAAGAATTCAGGTGTTCCCAGAACAGAAACCGTCCCACTGAGCTAGATCCCTTCCCACCCTCCTTTCTATCCTAATTCACTCAACGTCAATGATGCAAACATGACTTAGAATGTGACCTCCACAGCAGAGCAGGTGAAAACCCTTCCAGGGCCAATTTGCCTAGCAGATGCAGTTTTCAACGCAAAAGTGAGATGGTGCCAGTGATACAGTGTCTTTGAAAATCCTGACAGAGCTCTGATAGGAAGAAAGTCACTGGTAATGGAACCCTGGGACTCACCTCGGTGAAACAACCGGCTTGTTACTGCAAACCTAGGCAACACAAACCCTGAATCCTAACCAAGTTTCTGCCACTCATGCCCCCTTTGGGGGGAAGAAGATCCTCCACCAATTCTTCCAACAGCTGTTCTGCAGGTTAAATGAGGCTGAAAATTGTTCCTAAGAGTCCCTGTAAGAATAAACAGACGGCTAACATCTCGGACAGCCCTGGGGTAAACTTATTTCATTTCAAACTGACAAAAAATTATAAACATTAACTAAGGAAGAAGATTTACCAGGAACAACCTGCCTCTCAAAAGTAATCCCAAGAGCTTCCCACAGATATTCCTGGTGAAAGCACCATGATTTCCACCATGACTGATGGTTAAGAAGAGCAGCAAGGTTGACTGTGCACTCCTTGCGCTTTTTCCAACAGGATAGGGTCAAAAGTTGGGACGTATTATTAACCACTGTCATCTCTCCTCTCTTTTATCTTCTGTGAAGAGAAAGAAAGCTTCCCACATGCATACCTACAGGAAAAGGGGAATACAAAGGAGACACAATGTAGAAGTGAACACCTTGGTCTCTAGTAGGAAATGTTCTCAGGCTGTAGCCCATATACCCATTACCACCCAACACCACCTACCTGGTTTGCCGCCAACTAACCCAGAGCTTGACAGAACCATGAGAAGCATGCTTCTCTGTTCCAGCTGCAGCCCTTACCCCTCAGCGCAGTCCCCTGTCTGCCACCAGAACCATTCCACAGACAAGCCTGACGCAAAGTCACTGCAGACACTTCTACAAACAGTTTAACTAATCAGGACGTCAGAACTAAAGCAGAGAGCACTATTCATTACCAGCCCAAGACTGAGAACAGCAAGCGCCATCAGTGATGCCTGTAACTTCTAGTTAATCAGGCTCCTCCTGCATTGCCTGCTGTGTATGTGGGTGGGTGTGTATGTGCGCACGGAGTGGGGGAAATGTCAGCTCAAACTCACAGCAGCACGTAAAATCAAGTCTTCTTCATTAAATTGCTCATTTTTTCTCTTCTACAGTTGCCTGTCCCCATCTTCGCAAGGACCAGTTAGCAATAAAATCTGAAAGACAGCTGGGAGTGTTATGTTCTGTGCTGAACCAGATGACTTAAGCAATTCCTCTTCTCTGGGATTTGAGCCCTATCTCCTCTGGGGGCCCTGAGGTGCTGTTCCCCTCAGTTCTTGGAGGCTGACTATCCCTGTGGCTATTTCTATATAACAAATTACAACATCGATAACATAACCACTTTTTAATTTTGCCCGCACTTTTACAAGTCAGAAAGGTGGGAGAGGCTGCACAGTTTCCCCTTGGGTTCTCATGCAGTTACAGTCAAAGGCTGGCCAGCGCTGCAGTCATCTGAAGGTCAGATGATGCTGGGCATCCAGGATGGCTCACTCACAAAGTTGGCAGCCAGTGCCAGCTGTCGACTGGAGCTCAGCTGGGGCTGTCGGCCAGAGTGCCCACGCGTGGCCTCTCCACTGAGGCTGTATACGGCTAGCAGGACTTCTTAATGGGCAGCTGGCTCCGCTCAGATAGTTGTCTGGCCCTTTCTGGGACCTAGCCTCACAAGTCCCACAACTTCGGAAGTTACGTACTTCCATTCATTCTGCGAGCTATAAGTGAGTCTCTATAGTCAGCTCTTCCTGGGGTCCCATCACTTCCTGGCAAATAAAAGAGGAAAAAGGAAAAGTAGTGACAGATTTTCTTTTTCTGGGCTCCAAAACCACTGCAGATGGTGACTGCAGGCATGAAACTGGAAGATGCTTGCTTCTTGGAAGGAAAGCTATGACAAATCTAGACAGTGTATTAAAAAGCAACGACATCACTTTGCCAACAAAGGTCTGTATAAAAAAGCTATGGTTTTTCCAGTAGTCATGTACAGATAGGAGAGTTGGACTATAAAGAAGGCCGAGCGCTGAAGAATTGATGTTTTCAAACTATGGTGTTGGAGAAGGCTCTTGAGAGTCCCTTGGACAGCAAGGAGATCAAACCAATTAATCCTAAAGGAGATCAACCCTGAATATTCACTGGAAGGACTGATGCTGAAGCTCTAATACTTTGGCCACCGGATGTGAACAGCCGACTCATTGGAAAGGACCCTGATGCTGGGAAAGCTTGAGGGCAGAAGGAGAAGGGGGCAACAGAGGATGAGATGGTTGGATGGCATCACTGACTCAATGGACGTGAACTTGGGCAAACTCCAGGAAACAGTGGAGGACAGGGAAGCCTGGCATGCTGCAGTCCATGGGTCACAAAAAGTCAGACGTGGCTTAGAGACTGAATAACAACAAAGGTCAGCCCAGACACGAGGGGAATTAGTCCTAGATCTCACCGCTCAATGGTCTGAGTGTTAAAAACACTCACAGGCATGTTTTAAAATACCACATTGGCCTGCTTTAACTGTTTGAACATTCCAGTCTGTGTGAGGTCAGGAAATGTGCCTTGTTCACTACTGTATCTCACACATAGCAGAGTGGCTGGCATACAACAGATGTTCAATAAACATATGTTGAATGAATGCATGCATGACCGAAAAGAAAAATGAGCTTCCATAGTGGAGAATCAATTTTTTAAGAGGAAAAATTATTTCCTTCTCGAATGCAGAGTTTCAAAGAATAGCAAGAGGAGATAAGAAAGCCTTCCTCAGTGATCAGTGCAAAGAAATAGAGGAAAACAATAGAATGGGAAAGACTAGAGATCTCTTCAAGAAAATCAGAGATACTGAGGGAACATTTCATGCAAAGATGGGCTCAATAAAGGACAGAAATGGTATGGACCTAACAGAAGCAGAAGATATTAAGAAGAGGTGGCAAGAATACACAGAAGAACTGTACAGAAAAGTTCTTCACGACCCAGATAATCACAATGGTGTGATCACTCACCTAGAGCCAGACATCCTGGAATGTGAAGTCAAGAGGGCCTTAGGAAGCATCCCTACGAACAAAGCTAGTGGAGGTAATGGAGTTCCAGTTGAGCTTTTTCAAATCCAAAAAGATGATGCTGTGAAAGTGCTGCACTCAATATGTCAGCAAATTTGGAAAACTCAGCAGTGGCCACGAGACTGGAAAAGGTCAGTTTTCATTCCAATCCCAAAGAAAAGCAATGCCAAAGAATTCTCAAACTACCACACAATTGCACTCATCTCACATACTAGTAGAGTAATGTTCAATTCTCCAAGCCAGGCTTCAGCAATATGTGAACCATGACATTTCAGAAGTTCAAGCTGGTTTTAGAAAAAGCAGAGGAACCAGAGATCAAATTGCCAATATCCGCTGGATCATCAAAAAAGCAAGAGAGTTGCAGAAAAACATCTATTTCTGCTTTATTGACTATGCCAAAGCCTTTGACTCTGTGGAGCACCATGAACTGTGGAAAATTCTTCAAGAGATGGGAATACCAGACCACCTGACCTGCCTCTTGACAAACCTGTATGCAGGTCAGGAGGCAACAGTTAGAACTAGACATGGAACAATAGACTGGTTCCAAATAGGAAAAGGAGTACATCAAGGCTGTATATTGTCATCCTGCTTATTTAACTTATATGCAGAGTACATCATGAGAAACGCTGGGCTGGAAGAAGCACAAGCTGGAATCAAGATTGCCAGGAGAAATATCAATAACGTCAGATATGCAGATGACACCATCCTTATATAAGAAGGCAAAGAGAAACTGAAGAGCCTCCTGATGAAAGTGAAAGAGGAGAGTGAAAAAGTTAAAGCTCAACATTCAGAAAACAAAGATCATGGCATCCGGTCCCATCACTTCATGGCAAATAGATGGGGAAACAGTGGAAACAGTGGCTGACTTTATTTTGGGGGGCTCCAAAATCACTGCAGATGGTGACTGCAGCCATGAAATTAAAATATGCTTACTCCCTTGAATAAAGTTATGACCAACCTAGACAGCATATTAAAAAGCAGAGACATTACTTTGTCAACAAGGGTTCGTCTAGTCAAGGCTATGGTTTTTCCAGTGGTCATGTATGGATATGAGAGTGGGACTGTAAAGAGAGCTGAGCGCCAAAGAATTGATGCTTTTGAACTGTGGTGTTGGAGAAGACTCTTGAGAGTCCCTTGGATTGCAAGGAGATCCAACCAGTCCGTCCTAAAGGAGATCAGTCCTGGGTGTTCATTGGAAGGTCTGATCTTGAAGCTGAAACTCCAATACTTTGGCCACCTGATGTGAAGAGCTAACTCATTTGAAAAGACCTTGATGCTGGGAAAGATTAAGGGCAGGAGGAGAAGGGGGTGACAGAGGATGAGATGGTTGCATGGCATCACTGACTCAGTGGACATGAGTTTGGGTAAACTCCGGGAGTTGGTGATGGACAGGTCGGCCTGGTGTGTTGCAGTTCATGGGGTCGCAAAGAGTCGGACACGACTGAGCGACTGAACTGAACGTGAGCCTCATCTTTGTTTCTCACTGCTATAGTGGGGATACAAATTCAACTTTGAAGGGATTGTGTTAAATGAAATAATTTATAATTTATGAGGAGGATTTTCATTTTCCCAGAGTTGCTGGAAAAGACTAGAAATGGTACCATGTGGCTAGACTCCCACACTGTTCACAGAGCTACAGCACATGCCTCCTTGTCAAGGTTGACATGTGTCATCCTCTCTCAATGGGCTTCCCTCCTGTCCTCTGCCCAGCCAATCTTTGAAGGACTGTCTCCATCTCCTTTCCTCCCAGAGAGGCAGTGTGGGGATTAAGAACCTGGAGCCTGAGTGGACATCCTGTCTCTCCCCTTCTTCAGTGTAGCCTGGGACACATTACTCAGCCTTTCTGTCTCACTTGCATCTGAAATGTGAATGAAGATAGTGATAGTACCGACCTCATAGAGTTGCTATGAGGATTATATGAGCCGCTATGCATTGAGTGCTCAGGTCACTGAGCATATAACAAGTGTGATGTGAGTGTAGTTAGCCATAATTATAACTCCGGCCTTCAGAGATCCCTCTCTCCTTTGAGCCCGCAATAAACACCCTTCAGATTCCCCCAAATGCTGTTTTCTCACACGCTGTGCCTTCCACAGGTAGCTTCTCTTAAAGGATGACCCTTGAAGCACTCAGAGCGGTACCCGGCAGAGGCCGAGAACCTCTCGCTGCTGGTGATCACGCTGCCACCCCAGAAGGCGCGTTCCCTCCTTTCCTCACCGTGGCTGCCCAATTCCTCGTCATCTTTCAAGTCTCCTTTCAAATGTTTCCCTCCAAGAAGGTTTCCCTTGCATCCTAGATTAGGCCAAGTGTCTTTCCAATCAAGATCACTGCCGGACACTAGGGGCCTTTCTGTAGCCTACAAAAAGGCTCCCTTTATGCAAGACAGCACATATCTAAACGAGTGGAGCATGGACTGAATTTCAGCCTTTACTCACTCCTTGAACCAAGAACACTTGAGCAACCCAACCCTGCCTTCAAGTGCACCCACCGCATTTCTCACACTCCACTGTCATTAGCCGTGGACACATCTGAACCATTTCAGCAGACTATAAACTCTGCCAGGGCAGGGCCACAATTGCCCCAGATGAAATCTCCAAAACCTGTATACCACTCACCACCGAACAGGTGTTCAGCAAATATCTGTTGAATAAATGAATGGACCATGTGCCTCATAACCTTCCCTGGTCACTATATTTTCCAGGATCCCAGTGTAAGTACAAAGCCACTCAGTGGCACAAACGTTTATCATCACCCTTAGGCCTGTGGTTTCTGTTGTTCTCAGTCGGGGGAAGACGGGGAGGCTTCGAGACCCTTCCTTCCCAGGGACAGTGTAATCAGGCTCCAGCTGGAAAGAGTGCTCTGCCGTAGGGCCCTCATCCGGGTGACCTACGCGTGCTCAGCCGTGTCCGACTCTGCGGCCCCTCTGTCCATGGAATTCTCCAGGAAAGAAAACTGGAGTGGAGATACTGCCATCTCCCACTCCAGAGACTCTCCCAACCTCTGCAAATGCAGTTCTCCCTATTAACTGTCAAGGAGCTATTTGAGGGCCCAACTGAGCTTGCCCCAGGCTCAGGTAGAGTGTGGAAACCTTAAGTATTTCCCGGAAGGTTCAGAAGGCCCTGGCTGAGGGTGCTGCCCCAGCCTGTGCCCACAGAGGTGGAGGGCAGCAAGCCCGAGGCCGGGGCCAGGTAAGCGGGCAAGCCTCAACACATACCCACCTGCCATGCGGTTAGGCAGTAACCAGACTTGGGTCATTTCCAGAAGTTATGCAGCCTGCATTTAGCAAACTAGCAGTAGTTGTGGCTTATTAAAAAGGAGCATCAATAAGGCAATATGGCAGTTTAACCTGAGCAGTTAAGGTATGGATTTCCACTAGGGTCTCTAGGGTGGGAGATAGGTAAGTGAATGTGCCAAAAGGATGCAAAGCTGCCTGGTCATAGTTCTGGCTTCCACTTTACTGGGACAAGTCACCTTCCTTCTATAAGGTATCCTTAAGTGTTGGTTGGCAATGTAGTGGTCTTTCTACCTCCTGGAATTATTTTGAAAATTAAATCAGATAAACTTAAAGGCAATTCAAAAGTAACTTATTCTATAACTTCTTATCACTGAGTTGTACAATTCCTCTGCAGTGTCACCCTCATTCCAAGCTGCTTTTCCAACTGAAATCCTCTCCTGCTGTCCTCATCCTACACCATGGTCTCTAATAGCCCATTTATCTTAGCCAGTGATGTGTGACTCTTTTAAGTATATCCCCAGGTTCCTTGGGGGCAATGATCACCTCAGGTATTTTCTTGGGTACTTACAGCTCACAGCACAGTAGGATTCACTGAATATTTGCTTAACTGAATATCAACACGTGTATATATACATGCATACACATACATGTTCACCCTTTGCATCCTCAGAGGATCTGACCACTGGAATAGCAAAGATATCCCTTTGGTCACAGGCATCAAAGGGCAGGGTTATTTTATGCTGAATTTATTATACTCAAAATAGAGATGCAGTTGCAGTCCACTGAGTTTCAGTAACAGTTGACGTGTTAAAATCCAATTCAACTCAATAACTGAGAAAAAAGGAGCTTGCAATAAAAGAATATGATCTGTAGATCACACCAGGTTTACCTCATAGGCACATTCTTTAGAGGAACCTAATCAGCTCACCTGCAGGCACTTGCCCACATCAGAGGGGCCATCTAGGGCTCAGATCTGATGTGGCTTCAGTGACCTTCTTACAAGACTTATCAACACAATCATGGTCAGAAAAAAGTCTATTAAAACAGATGTTAAAAGCAAAAAAAAAAAAAAAAAATCAGAGAAAATAATGTACCTACCTTAAATAGTTTATTTTAATATAAACATATAAATGTATGTTTATTCACTGATATTTCGATATGGATTGGAGATCTTACTCTACAGATACACATCTACAGATTTCCCAAAGTCTTTCTGGCATAAATAATATACTGACTGATTTCTAGTTTTGCTTTCTTCCAAGTAGATTAAGAACTTTAAAGACATGAATAAATGCAAAGGTTCCTGGGTGCAGAAATGTTCTAAGGCTTTTAGTTTCCCTCTAACTAGTTTACTGCTATTTTCTTCATTCCTAATTCATAGGCAACATATTTTTTTCTGCATTAAAAAAGTTTTTTTTTATGTTAGAACATAGTTGATTAACAATGTTTTGTTAGTTTCAGGTGTACAAAGTGATTCAGTTATACATATATCTATTTTTTTTTTTCAAATTCTTTTCCCACTTAGGTTAATACGAAAAACTGAACAGAGTTCCCTGTGCTATACAATATAGTTTATCTATTTTAAATATAGTAGGTGTACACGTTATCGCCAACTTCTTTTGTAGCAGCTCACTTTTATAAGTTTTGTTCACAACATTCAACTTAGTTCCATAAATATAGCATTGACAGAAGACTAGATGTGAAATACTGAGAAGAGTGCCTAGTGCATAGTAAGTGCTCACTGAATATTAGCTATTCTTTCTCACTGTTTCACTTATGTAATGATTATATTACTCAGTTACAGCAAAAAACTTAGTTGGTACAAACAGGTTTGGAAACAGACAACTGGCTCTTAGCACGTCGTTGGTGCTCAGCCACTACGTCGTGTCTGACTCAGAGCACAGTCAGGCCAAGTGAAGGGGCAGAACCGTGGTGGCATGTAGGACAGGAAGACCACGAGCATGTAGCAGTCGTTAGTATTAGTAACGCTGTGAATGTTTTGCAAAAGGAGTGAAGACCCACAAATAAGTTACGTGGAGGTCACCTGAGCGCTCCTCTAAGCCTTTCAAGTCTCTCACCCTTGCCTAGCGATGCCATCCCCAACCAGAGCAATGGGTCGAGGAGCACAGGCCATGATCTGCATAAATCCACCCAACTGAGGGCATGAGTGAAGGCTGAAACCCAGCCACGCTCCCCTCCCCAAACCTGGGGCTGCATCCCACTCAAGGCAGAGGTGCCTTTCCCCAACCCGCACACTGGATTCATTCTCCCTCCTCCTGCCCCAGCCTGCCTCCCACCCTATGTTCTCACTCAAGCCCCCCGATTACTCAGAACACAATGAAGCAGCACTGCAGGGCTTCCCTGCAGGCTCAGATGGTAAAGTATCTCCCTGCATCGCAGGAGACCCAGGTTCGATCCCTGGGCCGACAAAATCCCCTGGAGAAAAAGGGCATGGCTCCCCACTCCAGCAATCTTGCCTGGAAAATCTCCATGGACGGAGGAGCCTGGCGGGCTGCAGTCCATGGGGTCACAAAGAGTCGGACACGACTGAGTGACTCAGCGCAACACAGCATAGGCTTAATGCACTGCGGCATACTGGAAAAGATGCCTTCATTAAAAACAACAGAACAGTCAAATAAAGAAATGTTTGCATGTGAAATGTGATGAGTCTTTTCAGGCCTGGCTCCCACTAGCTGGATAAGCAGCACCACCTCAGACAGCAACACTGCCCAGAGCCTAGCTGCCTGCCCGGCTGTGAGCCAGCTGTCTCACGCTCGTCTTATTTTTGCCCTCAGAACAGAGACAAGGAGACTGAACAGGAGTCACACTTCTGTTTAGAGAGTGCACTTACATTTTTCAAAATACAAAGCTAAAACTTCCCCTGCGAAGTCTCCCTTTAAGTGTGATAGTTGATGAAGTGTTAGAACAGGTGGTCTGTGTCCATTTGAGTTGAACATTCTTTCTGTGATAAAGGACTTGATTGTGCTTTAATTCTATAGACCTCATTTTCATTCTTGTTAATCACCTGTCAGTTGCCTGTGTTGGTATCAGACAGATGTAGTAGAGTTAATCCAAAATCACATGCGCTTTGAAATCTAGACTGAACAGTATCTTCACCAAAGCAGGCACCCAACTGAAAAAGGAATTGTTTCCCAGGGGGCCTTAAAGCCCATGTAAATCCCTATGCAAAACCGGGAACCAGAGACAGAAAGTAAGTGACTGATGGGCAGAGGGCTGGAAAGCAAATCAAACCTCCAGACCTGTAATCTCAGAGTCGGCACTGCCTTCCCAGGTTCCAATTTTACAGTTAAATGGCTTAGCAAGGGCTTTACTGGTTTGAAGTCAACATTAGGAGACATTAGGCTCTACCAGCATGATACTGGCCCTTAGTCTCTAAAGAGAATTTGCCCAATTAAAATCTCAACATTGGTGCTACCCGAGGGACCTTAGCTTTCAGGCTGAAGCTAAAGACTTCCTTAATTCAGGTGTTCCTCCTGCAAAGAAAGAGTCAAGAATCCTTTCCAGGAAAGGTGAGCTGGCCTCAGCCATAACTGGGAAATAACTGGTTTAAACCACCACCCTTCCAGCAGACACCAAGGTGAATTCAACAGCAAGACGATTCAGCTAGATGAGGCTGCTTGGATGCCTAAGCGGGAGGGGAGACAGATGAGCAAGGCAAGCAGGACCTGAATGCAGAGCGGGCTGGTGAAGGAAGGCCCGAAACCAGCCAGCCGCTTCTGCATGAGAGGCCCAGCCTCTGAGCGCAGTTCAGGTTTAAAGAGGCTACCTCTAAACAATGAAAGCAGTAAAAGAGAAGGCAGAAGCAACAGACTCCCCCCAGAAGCTGGCGTGTTCTTTTCCAGAAGGCGAAGGGCAGAGAGAGGAGTCAGAGTACTAGAGAGACTCGTCCCACCTCCACACAGCTAATCAGGGCATCATATGGGGGAAGTCTGTTTTGACAGCAGACAACTGAATCGATGGGAGTAAAAAGCTAGATACTCCCTGGGCATCCTGGGGGCACACTGCTCAAGAGTGCATCCCTTCAACTGTGGAAATATGAATGGCATGTTGTGAGGGATAAGTCAGCTAAAAATATTTTCCTGGGGATTAAATGAGATAGCATCTGTAAAGTAACTGACACAGATATAGGCATTTATAAGGGCTCAACATAATGGCAGTTTTCTTATTAGTAAGTGAGGAAAAACTGTCAGCACACTTCAGAGGATATGGTAGGTATTCAAAACTGTTGTTGGCATTAGAAAGCTGGACAGCTACAAGCACGGGGAAGGTAGAGCTGAACTGACCCTCGGCCCTGCAGAATGGGAAGGAGCCAGATGAGTAGGAAATCAGGAAATCCAAGATCTTTGAGTAGGAAATCAGCAGTGAAATCAAAGACCTTGCCCACAGTAGGTGATCCATAAGCATCTTTGCAATGAATGAGGCCCTCAACAACTAAGTTACAGTTGTCATTTACAGCATGACACTAAGCTGGGACTGGAAGAAGAGACATGAATTACAGGCTCTGCTCCTAACCAGCTCTGAAAATCCTTCTGGCCTCAGCTCCTCATCTAAGGGATGGAACCAAATGACTTCCATGGTTCTTCCAGCTCTCAGATTCTGTATTTCTAAGAATCATTCAACTCTCAAGACAAGCTCTGGCAGATGGCCTGACCATATATACATGTACTTCCTTGCACAGGGTATGCAGGGAAACATATTCACGTCAGGAGTGGCCGTGACAGGCAGATTCTCCTGGAACTCGAGCCCCACGTGGACCAACAGACAGACTGTCAGGAATTAACCACCATCACCTTTTCATAACTGCTTCTTTGCCTTTAATCACACTGCCAGGAACATAGGCCTGGTTTTAATTAGTCAGAGCAGTGACTGCCTCAGTCCAGCCACCAAAGCTTTGATCTCCCCATGGGGCACGTTTCTGCACTGCTGACCATGTTCCAAGAGTCTGAAACATAAACCACTGAAAGCCTTTGACAGTTCAGCCTTGACAAGGCTCCCGGTGGCCCCTTTACAGGTGTGTGCCACATCGGGGCAGCGGTGGAAGAGCGGGCAGCGGAGAAAGGCAGCCAAGGCTCATGTTGAGAAAGCACCCACAGCACCAGCGCTGGGGAAGGCTTCTCAGGTTGGGGAAGTTTTTAAACAAGTGCCTGGCAAGTTATATGCTGGTTGCAACACATGCAATTACACTGTGGTGGGGAGAAAAAGGGTCTGTTGTAAGGAGATGACACAGAATCAGTTCAGATTCTGGTTGACTAAGTGAGCTTTTCCAGGAGGAGAAGGCTCACAGAATCAGGTCCTCAGGGCCTAACATCAGGACAGCTGACAAGGTGAAAAGACGTTTCAAAAGAAAACTTTATGTCTCTATGGAATCTCTTCCCCCACATATTTAGAATTCACTGAAGGAGTTCCCAAATTCAAAACAATACAAAGTAGCAGCCCACACCTAAATGAACAGGCTGAGAAAGTTATGAGCAGAAGTAATGGCCTTGTCTCCTGTACAAACACAAATTCCACTCCGTTTGGCCAAGCAGAGGTTGTGCAGGGTTGGGGGGGGCGGGGGGCAGGGGCGTGGCCGTCCACAGAGCACTGTGAACACATCACCTGCGGCTTCTGGAGTGGGCTCGCGCGTTAGATAGTGCCCACGCCTCCTGTGATGTGACTCTTTCGGATTAAACTGGGATCACGGAGATCAGGGCAGCATTTTTAAGGAGGGGAGTAAGCTGGGAAGGAGGGGACCATAAAATAATACAGGACAGAGAGAAAGGGACAGACAGACTCTGCTTGGGAGGGATTAAAAAGTTGAAGACCTTGGGCAGCAGCGATGTCAAAACGGTCTTGCCTACTTCACAAGAGAAACATTTCTATTAGAAGACACATCCTGAAACACAGCTCTAACACTGCCAGGTTCCCGTCCCCACACTCTTTGCGTTTTTGCTATCCATGGATAAGATACACAATCGCCATGGCACTCGATGCCCTATATGGTATAAACCTAATGTAGCTTCTTATGCTTAACCCCACTAAACATCTGATTGTTCCAGGGACATCATATTAACTCACTGCCTGGATACCAGGCCCTGTATCTTCTCACCACTGGGTACTATTCCCTCAGCCTATAGCTTTCACTCATCTTCTACTAAATGATACTCATTTTTCAAGATCCAAATCATTCTCCAAGAGCAAAGTAGGCTTCCTCAGCACTCCATATATATACTGGAGCCCTGATCACATTCTGTCTTGTGTTAGCAGCAGTTTCTGTGCATGGTGGTCTTTCTCACTAGACTTTAAATTCCTAGCAGACAGAGACCATGCAAGGAGATCAAACCAGTCAATTCTAAAGGAAATCAACCCTGAATATTCATTAGAAGGACTCACGCTGGAGTTCCAATACTTTCACCACCTGATTTGAAGAGCAGACTCATTGGAAAAGACCCTGATGCTGGAAATACAGAGGGCAGGAGAAGGGGACGATAGAGGATGAGAAGGTTGGATGGCATCACTGACTCAATGGACACAAGTTTGAGCAAACTCTAGGAGATAGTGAAGGACAGGGAAGCCTGGCATGCTGCAGTCTATGCGGTCACAAAGAGTTGGACAAAATTTAACGACTAAACAACCACAAGAGACTATCTCTTAATCATCTTCACTTATTTCCAACAGCAGTCGTGATGCTCTCCTCAAAAAAAGGTGATTACTATATGTGGAACTGTTGAGTTTAAGAGAGAAAAAGACAATCGTGCCCCTTCATAAACTTTCCCTATGTGCCAGCATCAGATCCCAAATCCCAGAGCATATAGGCATCTGGAAAGGTAGTTAAATATAGCACATAAGTTCTTAGCAAAAGAGGAACCACCAATTAGTCCAGGCAAACTTTCACAAGATCTGCCTCAAGGGAAAGCTTTTGAAGGCATGATTTCAAAGCTGTATCTCCCAAGTAAAACTCCCAGAGAGTCAAGTTATTCTTCACTTAGTCATGTCCGACTCTCTGAGACTCCATGGACTGTAGCCCACCAGGCTCCTCTGGCCACGAGATTCTCCAGGCAAGAAAACTGGAGTGGGTTGCCATTCCCTTCTCCAAGGGATCTTTCCAACCCAGGGATCAAGCCCAGGTCTCCTGCATTGTGGGCAGATTTTTTACCATCTAAGTCACCAGGGAAGCTGATGGGGTTGGACCACGACGGGCTAAAAGTTTAAGGATGCCTATAGCTGAAATTACTTGGGAGAAATGCAAGTGTCTGCTATGGGTACAAGGTTTTGTGTTGAATGACAAAAAACATTCTTTAATTATGGTGGTGGTAGCACAAAACTCTCAATATACTATGAACCATTGAATTATACACTTTAAGTGGGTATATTGTATAACGTGAGTAATATTTCAATGAAGCTATTTTTAAAGATGTATACCAAGTACAAGCACCTTACTCGGAAGGTAAAAAAGTGAAAGTATTAGTTGCTCAGTCATGTCCAACTCTTTGAGACCCCATGGACTGCAGCCTGCCAGGCTCCTCTGTCCATGGAATTCTCCAGGCAAATACTGGAATGGATTGCCATTCCCTTCTCCAGGGGCTCTTCCTGACCCAGTGATGGAACCCGTGTCTCCTGCATTGCAGGCAGATTTGTAACGTTCTGAGCCACCAGGGAAGCCCCTTTACACTGAGGGAGGCCGGAAAATGGCCAGGTTAGAGTCAGAAGGAGCCTGAACCTTGCACTGCGAGTCAGGGCCCAGTCAGCTGCCCCTCTGACCACCACCATGCAAGAGAGCAGCAGACACTGGGGTGAGGGGGAAGCTGCCTAGCAAGGACTACTTACTTTAGCCATGAGAATGTGCATGCTGGGTTCCCAAAGTGTAATCCCTGCACCATCACCATCAGAATTACCTGGGAACTTATTATTAATAGAAATGCCAGTTCCCGGGCCCCACCCCAGACCTACTGACAGAAGCTACAGGCAGAGCCCAGCGATCTGTGTTTGAACAAACCCTCAAATAGACTGAGACACTCTGAAATTTGGGAACCACTGCACTGCTTAATTCTTAAGTGCACAGGCTTTACAGCTAGACTGCTTCCTTCTTTTATTAGCTATGTGACATAAGTTTCCCTCTCAAAACATGGGCAAGCTATCTTGCAGCTGTGTCAGCAGACCCCACACATGCAATACACAACAGATCACAACATTCCCCATATTCAGCTTCCTTGAAGAAAAGCAAAAAGAACCGCTAAATTGCAGGACAGAGCCAAGGGGACAGAATGCTCTATACAGAGGATGCAATATATAAATCAGTTCCAACAACAGTCTTTTAATCCTCTGATTCCCAAGAGGAGAAAAGGAAATGAATAATGACCAAACTCTCCAAACCCAGCCATTCCCAAGCAGCTTTTAACAGAAATTGCATAAACCACCTGCCCTTATCCATAAATTCAGAGAGATCAGGATTTCTGCTACCTGAAGGACTCCCAATCATGACTTTTCAAACGAATGAAGTTTGAAGTCAATCCCATTTCCAGTATTTCTCGTTGGAGGTGTGACCAACTGAGACCCGAGGAACTGGGCACCCCCAGTCCCAACATCTGAAGAGTCAGAGGACAGCTCTGTGCTATACGAGCATGGGTGTTACCTGAATTAACTGTGTGCTCGCCAAAAAGAATCTGAAAATACATAAAGCTAGGAAGAAGAAACCAAGTTGCCTAGCACCACTTCCCAAAGATATCCTTTGTTAATATCTTAGTGTATATACTTTCTTTTTTGAAACACAGGTTTCAAAAAAATTTTTTGTGTGTGAAGCTATCATTTTACTACTATCTGTGAGTCATAGGCAAAGGCAGAAGTGGGTCTTGGTTGTGTTTTGTAATTTTTTTTTCCCAGGAAGAGGGTGGGGTGAGATTCAGAGATCAGATCTATATTAAAGAGGGAGGTCTGGCCAGTCAGGGAGAAAGCAGGTTTATAAAACTGAAACAATCAGAATATGGATGGCGAGATTTTATGAAGTAGTATTAACTATAATATCTGTTGGCAGGCAGTGGTAAGAGTTTAGGGATTCCTGCCTCCCATGTATGCTGATCCTAACACTTCCTAATGTCCTTGAAAGGCAGGATAACCTACTAGGTTGGTGTAAAACTAACTGTGGTTTGCATTGCTGAACTTTGCCATTTGATATTGGAATACATTCTTAAATAAATGGGGTTATGTTCTACATCATTTTAATGTACATTTCTCACTTTATGTTTTTTGCTAGTAACATTACTTGCTATGTATTTTATAATTATTTTAGACTATGGTAATGATGGTAGACAAAAAGCAAATTTGAGTGATTTCCTTATTTGAGTTCAAAAGAGGTCATCAAGCAGTGGTGACAACTCACAACATCAACAACACATTTGGTTCAGGAACTACTACTGCTAACAAATGTACAGTGCAGTGGTGGTTCAAGAAGTTTTGCAAAGGAGACAAGAGCCTTGACGGTGAGAAGAGCAGTGGCCAGCCATCGGAAGTTAACAACAATCAGTTGAGAGCCATCATTGAACCTGATTGTCTTACAACCATATGAGAAGTTGCTGAAGAGTCGGTGTCGACCATTCTACGGTCATTAGAAGCAAATTGGAAAGGTGGAAAAGCTCAGTAAGTGGGTACCTCGTGAGCTGACTGAAAATTTTTTAAAAAAAAATCATTTTGAAGTGTCATCTTCTCTTATTCTATACAACAACAACTAATCATCTCTCAATTGGATTGTGACATATGACAAAAAGTGGATTTTATATAACTGGCAACAACCAGCTAAGAGGTTGCACCGAGAAGCTCCAAAGTGCTTCCCAAAGCCAAACTTTCACCAAAAAAGGTCATGGTCGCCGTTGGGTGCTCTGCTGCGGTCCGATCCACTAGAGCTTTCTGAATCCCAGAGAAAGCATTAAACTTGAGAAGTATGGTCAGCAAATCAATAGATGCATTGAAAACTGCAATGCCTGCAGTTGGCACTGGTCAACAGAACAGGCCTGATTCTTTTCCACGACAACACCCGACTGCCATCACATAACCAGACAAGATTCAAAAGTTGAATGAACTGGGCTACAAAGTTTTGCATCACCCGCCATATTCACCTGAGCTCTTGCCAACTGACTACCACTTCTTCAAGCATCTCGACAACTTTTTGCAGGGAAAATGTTTCTACTACCAGCAGGAGGCAGAAAATGTTTTCCAAGAGTTTGTCAAACTCAGAGGCACAGATTTTTACACTACAGGAACAAACCAACTTATTTCTCACTGGCAAAACGTGTTGATTGTAATGGTTGCTATTTTGATTAATAAAGATGTATTATTTTTAGTAGTAATAAAGTGTTTTTAGTTTATTACTTCATTTATTTAGTTTATTACTTTCTTACTACTTTATTTTTAGTAGTAATAAGGTGTTTGAACCTAGTTATAATGACTGAAAATTCGTGGTCCGGAACAGCAATTATGTTTGCACCAAACTAACACGTGTTCTTAGAGTTCATGGCGCACTGCTGGATCTGATTCAGCCTTAGATCCCTTGCCGCGCTCCCAGTGCTACAGCCCAGATACTAGGTGTGAGGAGGGCAAGGCTGGCGGGGGGGGGGGGGGGGGGGCGCCTGACCCGAGACCTGGGATTGAGGTTCAGAGCGTGCAGCAACTTGTCCAAGTTCATGGGCTCATAAACTGGAGACTTGGGACTAGAATCCAGGTCTTGTAATCCCCCTACCGTTTTTCTTTCTGGAAAGCTCTTCTTGTCCTTTTTTAAAATTTACTTCCACTAGGAGGATAATCGCATTACAATGTTGTACTGGTTTCCGCTGGACAACAAAGTCAATCAGCTCTAAGTGCACACATATCCCCTCCCCGCTGAGCCTCCCTCCCACACCGCCGTGCATTCCAGCCCTCTAGGTCATCACAGAGCACTGAGTTCCCTGTGCTATCCAGCTATCTATTTTACACGTGGTGGTACATATATGTCAATAGTGTTAGTCACTTCTTCGGGTCTGACTCTTTGCAACCCCATAGTCTGCAGCCCGCCAGGTCCCTCTGTCCATGGAATTCTCCAGGCAAGAATATTGGAGCGTGTAGTCATTCTCTTCTCCAGGGGATGCCAAATGCTACTCTCTCAATTAAGCTGACACTCTCCTTCTCCGTCTGTGTCCACAAGTCTGTTGTCTACATTTGATTCTCTGTTTCTGCCCTACAAATAAGTTCATCAGTACCATATTTTTAGATTCCATGGATATGTATTGATATGATATTTTTCTCTGACATACTTCACTCTGTATAATAAGCTCTATGTTCATCCACCTCACTTCAACTGATATTACAAAATTGATATTCTACTTACATACAATTCTAAATGCTATCTGAACTTCATAAAAGCCTTTTCCAAAAGTTTCTGCAACTTTTTAGAATACCACTTTTAACTATACTTAATATTCCATTACGTGGCCACGTAATTATTATAGTTGTGCACCAGCTATCAACTTATTGCCTCTCAGCTCCAAATCCATGTGCTATGACCACCTTTCTGATACCTGAACTGGATCCCGTAAACTGCCCTGCTCGATGAGGTAGTCAACTAGCCATAGATGGTTAAGCCTCTGAAATACGGCTAGTGTGAACTAAGATGTGCTACTAAGTATAAAATACTTGCCAGACTTTTAAGACTTAGTACAAAACATGTCAACTACCTCATTAATAATTTTATACCGATTATATATCAAAATAATATTTTAATAGTAGTAGTAGTGTTAGTCGCTCAGTTGTGTCCAACTCTTTGCGATCCCACAGACTGTAGCTGCCAGGCTCTTCTGTCCATGAAACTCTCCAGGCAAGGATACTGGAGTGGATTGCCATTTCCTTCTCCAGAGGATCTTCCCGACCCAGGGATCGAACCTGGGTCTCCTGCATTGCAGGCAGATTGTTTACTATCTGAGCTATAAGATTTTGGTGTACTGGTTCAAATAAAATGCATTATTAAAATTAATATAACCTGGCTCTTTTTGCTTCTTAAACTTGACTACTGGAAAACTGAAATTAGATATATGATGTGCATTACGTTTCTGTTGGGCCGAGCCATTCTAAACGTTTTTCCTTCGCCAACTGGCACAGCATCAGGTCTTGTCAGTAGAGGGTGCTGGAAGGACAGGCTGGAAGAAGGGTTTCTCTTTCTGGTTCTCCCGCCTTTGTTCTGCCTTCTATGGCACAGCAGGCAACTTCCTGGCCGGGGGTGTGTGGGAGACTCAGTGGCATAACCAGCCCCTCGTCTTGCTGGTGCCCCCCCACTCCTCCACCCCCAAGGGGGCCCCAGATGCTCAGTCTCCAATGCCCGAATCTCAGCTTTGGGGGACTCTCTTTAGTTTATCCTTCCTTGGGGATTCTCCTTCAGCTCTACGAGATAGAAGGTGCTCTTGTGGTCTTTAAAATTCTCTTTGCCCTTCTCAGCAGTTGAGTTTTCCCTCTGGAGGCTCAGATGGTAAAGAATCTGCCTGTAGTGCAGGAGACCAGGGTTCAACCCCTGGGCCGGGAAGATTCCCTGGAGAATGGAATGGGAACCCACTCCAGTATTCTTGCTGGAAAATTCCATGGACAGAGGAGCCTGGCAGGATACAGCCCATGGGGCAGCAAAGAGCCAGACACGACCAAGCGACTTTCACTTCACTTCTCATTTACTAGTTAACAAGTCTTTACATTAAATTTTCCCTGTTCAAATCACCGGGGTGGTTTCTGTCTTCTGACTGTACCCTTATGAACAGTTTGTAATGAGGACAAAACAGGCTGCTGAAAGAATGTCAGCAAGGCTTTGAGCAGTTGCCATACGCCCTCCACTTCCTTCCATTCTCCTTCTCCAACACCATCTTCCTTATCCCCTGTTGCCACTTCCCTAAAAGCAGAAATGGATGTTGTCGTGCACCACTACGACTCTGCCACCATCACTCAGGAAATACTTTAAGAACACGAATTATTAAAAAAGTCAACCAAGAGCTCCATCTTCTATTCATCCAACAAATATTTACTCAGCTTCTACCTCCGTAAAGGTAATGTACTGCATGCTGGTTGCACAGTAGCTGAGGGGATGCAAGGGAAACAAACAGGTGAAACAGAAACTCTGGCCGGAAGGGCCTAACAGCATAGGAAGCAAACATAAAGGGTGACAACTCGCTGTCATGTGACAGGAAATAATATAAAGTGAAAATAATTAAAACCAGTAGCTGTACCATTCTAAGCACCCTAACTGGGCATAGGGCAATATATAAAGAATACAGAAATCTTTTTATAATGGCCTCTCCTCACTCCAGGATCCCTTCTCTTCCTTCTAGGCACCTGTAAAATGTCTTATTAACTAAAGGTTCTGCTTTCAATGGGCCCTGGTTCCTAGTCTCATACTGGTCTCTGCTCTCACCAAGCCACGAGTGATCCGCGCAGCGCAGGGACATTCTTGCAGACAATCTTGAACCACCAACAGCATCATTTCAAGTGGTCAAGATCATGGCTCCAGATTCCAACATCACTCCAATGCCTATGCCTATCTTTAATAAAATATTAAGATATCTCCTGCTCCCTGGTAAATTTTATTGTGCTAGGACTTCTGATTCTTTTGAAGAGATTCTCATTCTCTGCCAAAATTCTTCATCTTGTCATCTTGTTCCCTGAACTCATTCTGGTTGTTTTAAAAGTCCACATGTAATAGCTGCAACATGTGAAGCTCCTGTGCAGTTCTATTTCTTTCGCTTTTTTTCCTCTTATTTTACAGCCATTTGGTTTTACTCTTTAAAACATCTGGTAATATTTTACTGGCTGTCATACACTGCATATGAAAAAGCACTGAGTTAATTTGAGGATCTGAATGTTATTTTCCTCTGGAGAGGATTTACATTCGTTTTTGGCAACCAAAAAAGGTGGACAGAGAAAAAGCACCTCAATCCAACTGAGCTGACAAAAGCTAAGTGTCAGCTAGCAAGTGCTGGCATTTCCAGTCTGCCTTCATTCCCTGGACACAACCTTTCAGGGCTCCAAACTGAGAGCCAAGGTATTCACCACGGCCCCTCTTCCAAGGCAGGCCCGAACTGCAGTTTCTGTGTCTGCAGGTCTGAGAGACTGCTGAAAGTTCTGTGCACCTCCTGTGCCACTTAGAAACTGGCAGACACATGGGGGAGAAGACAGAACCTAACATCAGCTAGCCTCTCTGCACTTCACTCCTCTCTGGGATCCTGGCCTCTTTCAGCTGCACTCCGGCAGCCTTCTCCAGACAGATCTTATATTACTTATATTCACATACACGACACAAAAGCACATATATGTTTTTCTAGCATCCACAGTGGAAGGATCAGTATGACAGAAGCTATTCTGAAGAAAGCTTGAAGAAACCCAGGAAAGAAAACTGCTACTTGTAAGTCAGAACTTCTCAATCTAACCTGTTCTTCTAATTTTCCAGCCCTTTATGTCTCTGTGTAGTCTCATTGCTGTCTTCAAATTCACAATCTCTTCAGCTATATCTGATCTACTGCTGACACCATTTTTTCATTTTCCCCCAAGCCCCGTATTTTTCATTTCAGAAATACCCACTTAGATCCTTTTCATACTGATAAATTCTTGCTTAACACCCTACCCCCATTTTCATTTTAGAAACAACCTTTTCTGACTGTTCACTGCTCGTCTTTCTTACGTTTGGAATCCTGCTTGCAGGGTCTGCTGCCTGCCTCTCCAGCCTTGGTCTTCTTTGCATTCTCAGAAAGTTTCATTTGCAAACTTATCTTGCACAGGAGTTTTTCCCTATTTGCCATTCCCTAGCAGTTGATACCATGGGTGAATCTTGCCCTAAAAGATAATGCTGAACAAGGTTTGAAGGTAGGCTTTTAGGATTTTCTCCATTTATGGAGCAACAAAATGCTAGAGGTCATCTGTACGATGCATTGTTCTGGGCTCTATTCTCATACTCACCTCTGTTTCCTTCCTGGGACAATGGAAGCTAGCCACCACTGGGAACCACTGGGAACCACTGTGAATGATCAGGCTCCAGTCCGCTAGCAAGGATCACGGTCCTGACCATGGCTTCCTGCCGCGGTCTGGCTCTGACCTCCTGCCATGTGCAAGGTCACTAAAACCCTTTTCTAGGGCAGGTTTTGAAGTCTGGGTCATTGACCCTCACTCTTCTCCATTCCTGATCCAAGAAAGTTTCCTCTTGGTTATGAATTCATTTATGATTGTTTTAAAATTATCTATATGTGTTCGGAAAAGAGAGAATTTTCAATATGAACAAAAACTTCAACAAGAGGGAACATAAGTCGGTGCTGCCACTGGGGTCAACAGTATGGAGGTTCCTCAGAAAACTAAAGATAGAATTAACATGTGATCCAGCAATCCCACTCCTAAGAACACACCCAAATCAAACTATAATTCAAAAAGATACATTCACCCCTATGTTCACAGCAGCACTATTCACAATAGCCAAGGCATGAAAACAACCTAAATGTCCATTGACAGATGAAAGGAAAAAGACGATGTGCATATACACAGTGGAATACTATGCAGCTATAGAAAAGAACGAAATAGCCCCATTTGCAGCAACATGGATCCAACCAGAGACTCTCATATTAAGTGAAGTAAGTCAGAAAGACAAATATCATATGATATCACTTACATGTAGGATCTAAAATATGACACGAATGAATCTATCTACGAAACAGAATCAGGGACATAGAGAATAGACTGGGGGTTGTTAAAGGGAGAGTGGGGGAGACAGAGGGGTGGATTGGGAGCTTGGGGTTAACAGATGCAAACTGGTGTATATAGAATGGATAAACAACAAGATCCTACTGTATAGCACCAGGAATTATATTCAATATCTTATGGTAAACTGTAACGTTAAAGAATATGAAAAGGAATGTGTGTGTGTGTGTGTGTGTGTGTGTGTGTATGACTCACTTTGCTATACAGCAATAATTAATAACACTGTAATTCAATCATACCTCAATAAAATTCTTTTAAAAGTTAACCAAGAAATGTTAATGCAGGCCTCTTAAATACTAAAAAGTTCCCATGCTTTAAAAAGGTTATGAAAAAAAGAATGTTATGATTATATTTTTTATATAGAAATGGATATATTAAATAACAAATGCATAAGGGGAAAACAGACTGGAAGAAAACACTCCACAAATGTTAGAAGTGTTAACTTCATCAGAATTATGGATGGTATTTAAGCTAAAAAAATATTTTAAATATATTTTCTATAATCATGTATTCATTATTGTTCAGGATGCTTTTTGTTTTTTAAACTCACAACCCAAAGGGGATTGAATGGTGCAATTTCAGGCAGCAGGAAGGCCTGTTCATTCTCCTCTGATCATCCCTCTCCTCCCCACCCACCGCACCCTACCCCAGAATAATTGGCCCTTTGGAGAGAAAAGAGCTACTGGCACACAGGAGAAAGAAGAGTTAAGAGCAGAGTCCAAGGCCTGTCATCAAAGGGCTATTAAAGAGGGGAGAATTTAAGAGCTCCCTGAGGGCAATACTAGCTTAGAAAGACACAAAGTGCTAATGGACATATTTATCACTTGTTGTCTAATGAGCAGCAGATTTTAGGAAGAAATATAGTCCAAAGGAGGGAAGATGAGCTGAATCAGCCTACAGGTGAAAACTTAAAACAACCATTTAGTGATGGCTTGTTTTTTAATTCATTTATTTTAATTGGAGGATAATTACAGCATTGTGATGGTTTTTGCCATGCACCGACAGGAACCAGCCCTATTCCAGGTCTCACTCCACATCCTGAACTCCCCTCCGACCTCCCCACCCACCCTTATCCCACTGGTCTGGGTGCCCTGCTTCATGCACTGAACTTGCACTGGCCATCTATTTTACATATGGCTTCAACAGAACTTCCACACACGTCTCTTCAATACCCTCAAATTAAATCCATTATTCTGTTAGGTTCCCATTCCCTTATTACTTCTTCATGGCACTTATCACAATTTGCAAATTCACACTATTTTGGTAATATTTAGTATGGTTTTTTAGATGCCCATTCACAATTCAAGCCCCTGAGTGCAAGGACAGTGTCTCTTTCGTTCACTGCAGAATCCCCACCACCTGGTACTATCAGCTCAGTTCAGTCGCTCAGTTGTGTCCGAATCTTTGTGACCCCATGAACCACAGCACGCCAGGCCTCCCTGTCCATCACCAACTCCCGGAGTTTACTCAAATCCATGTCCATAGAGTCGGTGATGCCATCCAGCCATCTCATTCTCTGTCATCCCCTTCTCCTCCTGCCCCCAATCCCTCCCAGCATCAGGGTCTTTTCCAATGAGTCAACTCTTCGCATGAGGTGGCCAAAGTATTGAGTTTCAGTTTTAGCATCAGTCCTTCCAATGAACACCCAGGACTGATCTCCTTTAGGATGGACTGATTGAAACTCCAGGCAGTCCAAGGGACTCTCAAGAGTCTTCTCCAACACCACAGTTCGAAAGCTGGTGCTATAGCAAATGCCAATAAACTTTCCTTAAATGAATGTCGAATACAAGCAAAAATATTTTAGCTTGAGTTCTCCATTTCCTCTATAATCTTGCTTGTTCCTGAATAACAAGTAAATTTAATTTCCTAAAACAATATCATTTTTATAGAAAAAGAATTTAAGCTATCTGTATTCTGTGACTAAAGCAGAGGTAACTATTAGATTTACTATATCCTAGCGAGTCCTGCGATGTGGGAAACCTGGGTTCGATCCCTGGGTTGGGAAGATCCCCTGGAGGAGGGCATGGCAGCCCACTCCAGTACTCTTGCCTGGAGAATTCCATGGACAGAGGAGCCTGGCGGGCTACAGTCCACGGGGTCGCAAAGCATCAGACACGCCTGAGCGACTAAGCCCAGCACAGTGAGAACCATTAGTAACCCAAAGAGGACCAGCAGAGAACAGGAGGAACTCACAAGCTTCCTTGAGACATGGTTTGGAAACTTTCAACCTTTTTAAATGAACAAAACAACAGAAGCCAGCAAACTGACAGCTTTAACCTAGATGAGTTAGATCTGTGATGCAGTCAAAATTTTAAGGAATGGAATAGGGGACAATCTTGATTATTAGTGAAGCATCGGTAGGTACTTTAATCCTCTCTGGAAAAGGGAGGGCATAAGTTAATGAACCCATAATGTACAAAAGGAACTCTCACAAGCACTGGTTCACCTTATCTTTACACAAACTTGTCTTGA
The DNA here is from genome assembly GCF_023699985.2 of Odocoileus virginianus. NCBI lineage: Eukaryota > Metazoa > Chordata > Mammalia > Artiodactyla > Cervidae > Odocoileus > Odocoileus virginianus. The sequence continues at coordinate 19,484,406 of NC_069678.1, read as the reverse complement.
AAGAGAGGCAGTGCGAGCACAGCTGCACCCAGTTCACAGGCTGGGAAGGTGAACCACACTTACAGACGTACGGTTGGGCCAGAGCACCGCTCTACAGTGAGTGTGTAAGGGTGAGCGGAGAGAAGACAGGCTCAAAGGCACACTTTCCCACGACTAGTCACTTCTGCTAGACAACGGTCTAGCCCTCTAAGGAAGGGCAGAGCTACCAAAAACTAATGAAAAAGCAATAAGGGAGTGATTTCCTAACCTACCCAGGAGGAAGGACCCTGGTCAGGGAAATCTGAGCTGATATTTATCACGGTGGGCTCATGAGGAGCCAGAATTAAATGGTTTGACTTCAGTGGGCAGTATTTCTGGTTGTGGAAGAGTAGCAGACATCATTTTTCCAAGTTTCTGGGCCTCAGGTCTACTAGTGGAGACTGAATAATTTCCAAGAGGAAAACTATTTAGAGCCGGATGGTTACTAAGATGGTCCTTTTTTGGAAGCTCGCTGCCCTGTTAAATACTGCCCAAGGGCCTGCATACCACCTGTTTTGCTCATTACTCTTGAGCCCCCCCCCCCATCCCCCACCACCACCCCTAGCCTTCCTCTGATAAGACAGGGCATGTTGGATTTGTAGCCCATCCTAGAAACACCATCAGTCTTAGACAAAACCATGGAGAGAATCTAGCCAAGTCCCCTGGCAACAGAAACAAGAACAGATAGTTCTTGTCCTAAACTCCCTCTCTCTATATCATCTTATGCCAAAGTATCTCTGGATTAAAATTAGGTTCAAGGAATGGGGCCATAGCATCTCCTGTCTTCTTGTTCAGTACAATTCTTCACTTTTATTTTTTATTGATTAAAGCAAAGTTCTCTTTCAGAAGGGTTGTTATATGCATCCAACATAACACCTATTATTCTGTTTGACGTTTTTCTTGGCTTTCTCATTCTAAGGCCCCATTTCTATAAAGCTCAACCACCTTGAAAATCAAATAATGCCCTACATTTCCCCTGGCATATTTCTTTTGCCAACAAAGTTTATTGTTCTTACCAAAAGTCAAACCTCAGCTGGAGAAGAAAGTAATTTGTGAACGTCATAAGCAATTGCCAGAATGTCAATTCTGAGAATACAGTGCCTTGACTCTAGAGTCAGGCAATATATATGCATTAACTGAGTGAAGAGTCTTAAAGACCACTCCTCACACCTTATCTGCTATATAGATTCCTGACCTGCACTCATCTCAAGTGCTCCTACCTGTCAAATGTGGGCTGAGAAAGACAGGCCTTTTCTGTCTCTCTCCCCCAAAAACACTCTAAGATCTTGAACGGAAAGTGTTAGGACTGTGCGGTTTGCTAATTACAAGTTAATAACTCTGCACCGTCTTTAAACCTGTGAATGCGAAGTGCCAGCGAGTATAAATTAAAAGCATTATTTACATACTCTTCCTAAACGTGAAATAAAGGCTGCTTTTAGCAGAGGGACTCACCAGTAGAAATGATGCCATCCAGGGTATCCAGGCACAAGTGAAAGGTGCTCTTCCGAGTAGGAAAAAACTCATATACATTATATTGTCACTGTAAAATACTGAAATGTTTGTCTTGACTTTGTGGCCTTCGGTTTCCTTCAGATTTTTTTTCCCTGCAGATAGGCTATACGGCCAACATAGACAGTAGGTGCTATGAACTGTAAGGCATACACTTTGAAATTTACTTTTTACTGGTTTGTAACATTATGTAAGTTTCATGTGAATAACATTATATTTCAACTTCTGCACACAGCACAGCACACTCACCAGCAAAAGTTCAGTTTCCATCTGTCACACACCATTGACCCCCTTTACCATTTCACCCTCCCCCGCCCACCTCCCCTCTGATAACCACCACCCTGGTTCTTTGTATCTATATGCCTTTGTTTGGTTTTCTTCTTTCTTATTTTCCATTTCACATAAGTGAAATCATGGAATTTGTCTTTCTCCATCTGACTTTCTGGCTTCCTATACTCAACTAAATTATGACAATTAAAACAAGTCAACTTAGATGATTCGTAAAAAAAATATTTTATGTCAAGTAACTATAAGCTCAATTAGGCTACTTTCTCAGAAATATCCCAATCACACTTTAATTAAACCCTGTTCTTAACTTCAGATTTTCATTATAACTTTTTCTACGTATTGACTTTGGAAACCCAGCCCCCTTGAGACCTTCCTCTGAACATAAGCTCAGCTTGACCTCAGAAGCCTTTCTAACCTGTCTTTCCTTGACTATTACAGCCCCCAAGCCCTTCACCCCACCATTATCCAGTTTTGGGCAAGGAGGAATCTATTCTATGGCTGCTTTCAAATCGTCACAGGATCAGTCTTAGTTTTTTCCTCATCTCAACTGAATTTCTCTGCTTTCTCAATATAAGATTAAAAAAAGGGGGTGGTGGTGGTATGTAGTTAGGGAGGTGTGCCTACAACTGTACCTCGAAGTTTAAAGCAGAAATTTTCATAACTAGATTCTAAAGATTTTTTTTTTTCACTTAACCTCTTACATGTATAACAATCACAACTGTCTTGACACAATTTCAGAGCCATTTTCTTAAAGACTCCATATGCTTTTTACTCAACATCCTGAGTAAAATATTTAAACGTTTTTGACAGAATGGTAGGATGGTACTACAACCAATAAATGAGCTGAAATGTCAACTGATGAGAGATCATTCTTGGCTCTCAGAAGACAAAATGGTGAAAGGACAGTGTGATCTGTGTGCCCCTTCTCACACCACCACACTCGCTTTCTTCCATTCCCTTGACCTAGTCAGTCACACATGGCCTGAACCACCAGGAATGCAAATACCCATTCTTAAAATAAGATGTCACATTTCTCCTTTCATTGTTCTTTCAGCAGTTTCATGCTTTTTCAGAAGGATCAACTGGAAGCTGTTCCCAAAGAGGTAAAAACAGTACAACTTCATAACCTACCGGCAGAGGCAATGGGCCACCTGTGCTCAAGCACTTGCCTGTTTGGCTTATGGATCAGTTTGAGTAATTAAAAAAAAAAATAGTTGATTTAGCTGATTTAGCATCAAGTGATTTGCACTAAAAGCTATGAAATTTTTAAAACTCTGATGAAAGACACACCGGCGTGCATCTTCGATGCGTAAGTGTGAGATGGTGTTATTGACTGTCGTACTAGAAGGTGCTGGCAATGGAGGGCGCCCGGGTCCATAACGAGCTCTGTAACAGCGGTCCAGTGCAAGGGCCTCACAGACATCTGACTACAGTCAAGGAAGAAACGCATGACACGACAGACACTCTCCTTGGGTGCCGCCATAAAGACACTGCTCAGTAATACTGTTTCAGGTGAATATCAGTGGCAAGCATTCAACCAAACTGACATTACCTTAAAAAACTGGCACAGCCTCCAGTCGGCTATTGCAAATCCAGCAATAAATACTGCAGAAATATAAAGAGCGCAAAGAGAGAGAAATGAATATATTCATTGCCATTTTCTTTATAACATCAAGGAGATTTTTAAAAGCAAGTATCCGACAGGAGAATGATTATATAAATTATAATTTAATCTATGTAACAACACTGTGACATCATTAAAAAAGAATGAAGACCTGTGATAAACCATAATAAAAAAAGAATATTTTCAAAAGAATATATATAACAGAGCACCAGTCCAGGTTGGATGCATGAGATAAGTGCTCAGGGCTGGTGCACTGGGATGACCCAGAGGGATAGGATGGGGAGGGAGGTGGGAGGGGGGATTGGGAAGGGGAACACATGTAAATCCATGGCTGATTCATATCAATGTATGGCAAAAACCACTACAATATTATAAAGTAATAAGACTCCAACTAATATAAATAAATAAATGTTAAAAAAACAAAAAGAATATATATATACACATGTCTAACTGAATCACTTTGCTGTACAGAAGTTAACACGACACTGTGAATCATTAACACTACATTTCAATAAAAATAAAACAATAAAACTTAAAAAGGAAATTGTAGGAGTACAACAGTATGATCCCATTTTTGTTTTTAAAATTTGTACTTGAAATGTATTAAGTGCTTATGTTTTAGGTACTATGTTAAATATTGACATAGGTTTTCAATTGAATATTGACTAATAGTTCTATCAGCTATTTAATATTCTCCACTTGAAAACTGGAGGAAATGAGGCTGAGAGAGGTGTAGTGATTTGTCCTAGGTCAAAAGCCAATGAGAGCTGCGGGGGTCAGGCTGTGAACCCAGAGACCATGCTCTTAGCCTGTGTGTGTGTGGGGGGGGTGTGTGTGTGGTGTGGTGTGGTGTGTGGTGTCTGATGTGCTTAAAAAACAAAAAGGAGATAAAAACAAACACATGAAAAGATGCTCAACATCACTCATCATGAGTGAAATGCAAATCAAACCTACAATGAACTACCTCACACTGGCCAGAATGGCCATCATTAAAAAATCTACAAACAATAAATGCTGGGGAGGGTGAAGAGAAAAGGAAACCCTCTTGCGTTGTTGGTGGAAATGTAAATTGATACAGCCACCATGGAAGATGGTCTAGAGATTTCTTTAAAAACTACCAGTAGAATTCCATATGATCCAACAAGCCCACTATTGGACATATACCCTGAGAGAACCATAACTGAAAGAGACGCATGTACACCCATGTTCACGGCAGAGTTTTTACAATAGCTAGGACACAGAAGTGACATAGATGTCCATGAACAGATGAATGGATAAAGAAGCTGAGGTACATACACACAATGGAAAATTCCCAAGCCATAAAAGAGAAAGCATCGGAATCAGTCCTAATGTCAGTCAGTCCTGGATGAATCTAGAGCTTATTGTAGAGAGTGAAGTCAGTCAGAAAGAGAAAAACAAATATTGTATATTAATACAGTGCAGGGAATCTAGAAAGATGGTACCAGTGAACTTATTTGCAGGACCGCAATGGCGACACAGACATAGAGAACAGTCTTGTGGGCACAGCAAAGGAAGGAGGGGGTAAGACAGACAGAGAGAGCAGCACGGAAACACACTCAGTATTCAATGTAAAACAGCCAGCCGGCGAGAACCTGCTGCGAGACGCCGGGAGCTCAACCCAGGGCTCCGTGACCCCCGAGAGGGGTGGGTGGGGGAGGAGGTGGGAGGGGGCCCAACGGAGAGGGGAAATATGTATACCTGTGGCTGAGTCATGTGGACGCATGGCAGAAAGCAGCACAGTATGGTAAACCAATAAAAAAAATTTTTTTTAAAGGAATTGAAAGATTACCCAAAGGGTTAATTGTGGTAACCTCTGTAGAGAGAGAGTATATCAGTATGACTTGATCTTTTAAACAATTTGGATTTTTCTTCCCCAGCAAGAGATTTTAGCTGTAACTGAAAAAGTAGAAAAACGAAACACAGAAAGAAAATCAGCAGGCCTTCAATGTGAATTCCTATATATGGTAACACCACGCAATAAACCTAAGCACCACCTCAAAATGTGTTAAAATAGTGTTTAAAGGGTTTAGTCTTTTTGTCTGGGGGGTTTTTTGAAAAGAGCCCTGATCAATTTGTTCAGCCCTGATAAACAAATTCTGGATAATATGACTCATCTGATAAACATATCAAAATGGTGAATTGGAGGAAGGTGGTCAAAGATAAGACTGACAACTTTCAACCCTGTCTATTACCCTTTGTGTATTATAAGATACACAAGTATTAGGGATGTAGCCTACAATGTGATGCCTGTAGTTAATACTGCTTTATAATACATAAGAAAGTTGTTCAGAGAATAAGCTCTAAGAATTCTCTTACAAGGAGAAGCTTTTTCTTTTTTCTTTCTTCTTTTCTTGCATTTCTTTGTATTGTTTCTCTGAGAAGATGGGTGTTAGCCCAACCTACCATGGTAATCATTTCACAAAATATGTAAATCAAGCCAAAATGCTATATGTGTTAGACTTACACAGTGATAATGAAACTCACTATTAGACTCATTATTATAAGAGTCGTAACAAGTGATATGTCACTTATCTCTCAGTAAAACTGGAAAAAACTGAGCTATACCTTCTGATCACGTAAGATAACAAAACCAGGACTGTAACACATGCCGCCGTATAACCTGATACTTCACTCAACAGGTTATGTACTTTGGTTCATGTCAGTACATCTGATCATTTTAGAAGCTCCTTCACAGTATTTAGTTTAAATGTGGTTTAAAAGCCACAAATTATTCAACCAATCTACCACTCATGTTCAATTAGGTTGTTTCTAATCATAATTTATACTGTGTTTCAGTGAATATTTTCTTTCACATATATTTTGGGTATTGTCTGAGCTTCTGTGGGTTAAATTCCTGGGAGTAGAATTATTGGGCAAAAAGGGGCAGCACATTTAAAGATCTGAGAGCTATTCAATGTTACCTGGCAGCCTGGATGGGAAGTGAGTTTGGTTACATGTATATGTATCGCTAAGTCCCTTTGCCGTCCACCTTAAAATATCACAACATTGTTAACTGGCTATACTCCAACATCAAATAAAATTTTAAAAAATTGAGAGCTATTACCAAAAGCTTCACAGAAGGTTGGTCCACTTCACAATCAGAGCAAATTCCCTATAGCTTGGATATGTTGGCTATTGTGTAGAGACAACATTCGAGGAATTTTATTTCTCAGAGAAGGCTAACTAAAATCATCTAGCTGTTTTGAGGCTTTTTTCTCCCTCAAAATATCTAAAAGCAGAAGAATAAGATCTAATAATATTATCTACATTTAAATAGTGAGTCATATCAACTTCTTTTTCTATATGATCCAACGATACTGAGAGCATATGTAAAAAAAATTAAATAACCACATATAAAGTGATAGGAGGCCACAGGAAAACAACAGATTTGCTTGATGAGACAGCCAAAGTGTGAGAATTCAGACCCAAAATGGTAATCAACATCCAGGATAACACAGGGAGACCTGGTGAGTTTCTGTCCAGCAAAACTCAGGAATCAAATCAACAGTGGCTCCAGGAATGCTAGATACCACACAAATGTCTCCAACGTCCAGACCACAATTTATCCATTGTATAAATGAGAAAACTAATTTTTCGCAACTTTGCTCCCATCAGTTTGGTCAGACGACTTAGAAGTGCAGGTTCAATGGGCATCAGACTTCTTGGTATGTTGTCTGTCTAACCCCTATTCCCATTCAGATGTCTGGCTTCTGTAACGGCAGCTCAGATCTGTGTATAGCACACAGCAAATCCTTAAATTCTAGATGAACAGAAGAGAGGGAGGTAGTTAGGAAGAAGGAAGAAACCTTCCATTTCATAAGCATCTCATCCCTCACATCCACGTGTAAAAACTGAAGCTATTTCACTTAACATGTCAATATTTAGACCCAGAGGGATCAGGTGGAGAGAGAGGTGGGAGGGGGGACCGGGACGGGGAATACATGTAAATCCATGGCTAATTCATTTCAATGTATGACAAAAACCACTGCAATGTTGTAAAGTAATTAGCCTCCAACTAATAAAAATAAATGGAAAAAATAAAAATAAAAAATAAAAATAAAAAAATAAAACATGTCAATATTTACTGTTTCTCAGGGACACAAGCAGATAAAAGCTGCCTGCTGAAAGGTAAAGTTACAGGCAACATTTTTCTAAGCCATCAATCTTTCCCTCAAGCAGCAGCATAATCAGAGTAAGTCAAATGAATCACAGAATGATGCTTAAAACTTAACTCTTAGTTATCTTCTGAGAAGACATTTCCTAGAGGGCTGAACATTTCCAGGGGCTATTCTCCCCGGAACTCAGCCCTTCCCACCAGGGGCAACAAACCACTCTGAAGGTTACCATCTAACATTATCTTTAGCAGTTATTTTAATTTTTTATCTCTGGTAGTTATTTAAAAGAACAATTACTGTGCCCCATCTGTTTCCTTGAAGATGCCAGCAACAGTGACTCTTTGAAAAGGAAAGGATCTGCGGTGGGAGAGGAGAGAGCAGGTGAAGAGTCACAGCTCTGATCCCTGGCACCTGGGTAAGAGGAGAAATGGATCACAGATTTATTTACTTATTCATTTATTTTTTCTTTTATTTACCAGTTTTCTTTTTTTTTCCATTTATTTTTATTAGTTGGAGGCTAATTACTTTACATCATTACAGTAGTTTTTGTCATACACTGAAATGAATTAGCCATGGATTTACATGTATTCCCCATCCCGGTCCCCCCTCCCACCTCCCTCTCCACCCGATCCCTCTGGGTCTTCCCAGTGCACCAGGCCCGAGCACTTGTCTCATGCACCCAGCCTGGGCTGGTGTTCTGTTTCACTCTAGATAATATACATGTTTCGATGCTCTTCTCTCGAAACATCCCACCCTCGCCTTCTCCCACAGAGTCCAAAAGTCTGTTCTGTACATCTGTGTCTCTTTTTCTGTTTTGCATATAGAGTTATCGTTACCATCTTTCTAAATTCCATATATTTGCCTTAGTATACTGTACTGGTCTTTATCTTTCTGGCTTACTTCACTCTGTATAATGGGCTCCAGTTTCATCCATCTCATTAGAACTGATTCAAATGAATTCTTTTTAGTGGCTGAGTAATATTCCATGGTGTATATGTACCACAGCTTCCTTATCCATTCTTCTGCTGATGGGCATCTAGGTTGCTTCCATGTCCTGGCTATTGTAAACAGTGCTGCGATGAACACTGGGGTGCACGTGTCTCTTTCAGATCTGGTTTCCTCAGTGTGTACGCCCAGGAGTGGGATTGCTGGGTCACATGGCAGTTCTATTCCCAGTTTTTTAAGAAATCTCCACACAGTTCTCCATAGTGGCTGTACTAGTTTGCATTCCCACCAACAGTGTAAGAGGGTTCCCTTTTCTCCACACCCTCTCCAGCATTTATTGCTTGTAGACTTTTGGATAGCAGCATCCTGACTGGCATGTAATGGTACCTCATTGTGGTTTTGATTTGCATTTCTCTGATAATGAGTGATGTTGAGCATCTTTTCATGTGTTTGTTAGCCATCTGTATGTCTTCTTTGGATAAATGTCTGTTTAGTTCTTTGGCCCATTTTTTGATTGGGTCATTTATTTTTCTGGAATTGAGCTGCAGGAGTTGCTTGTATATTTTTGAGATTAATCCTTTGTCTGTTGCTTCATTTGCTATTATTTTCTCCCAATCTGAGGGTTATCTTTCCACCTTGCTTATAGTTTCCTTTGTTGTGCAAAAGCTTTTAAGTTTCATTAGGTCCCATTTGTTTATTTTTGCTTTTATTTCCAACATTCTGGGAGGTGGGTCATAGAGGATCCTGCTGTAATTTATGTCAGAGAGTGTTTTGCCTATGTTTTCCTCTAGGAGTTTTATAGTTTCTGGTCTTACATTTAGATCTTTAATCCATTTTGAGTTTATTTTTGTGTATGGTGTTAGAGAGTGTTTTAGTTTCATTCTTTTACAAGTGGTTGACCAGTTTTCCCAGCACCACTTGTTAAAGAGGTTGTCTTTTTTCCACTGGATATTCTTGCCTCCTTTGTTGAAGAAAAGGTGACCATAGGTTCGTGGATTTATCTCTGGGCTTTCTATTCTGTTCCATTAATCTATATTTCTGTCTTTGTGCCAGTACCATACTATCTTGATGACTGTGGCTTTGTAGTAGAGTCTGAAGTCAGGCAGGTTGATTCCTCCTGTTCCATTCTTCTTTCTCAAGATTACTTTGGCTATTCGAGGTTTTTTGTATTTCCATACAAATTGTGAAATTATTTGTTCTAGTTCTATGAAAAATACCATTGGTAGCTTGATAGGGATTGCATTGAATCTATAGATTGCTTTGGGTAGTATAGCCATTTTGACAATATTGAGTCTTCCAATAGGAAATGGATCACAGATTAAAAAAAAAAAAAAAAAGAGGCAGAAGGGCCAGATTCTGGGGGCTTATGGGGTGAAAGGAAAATAAAAATGGGAGCCTATCCAACACCTAAACAAATAATTCTGCAGTTTAAGTCTGACTTCCCCCATCCTCAGAGACAACTGCTACTAACAGTTAACATTACTAAGCACCTACCACATGCCAGGCAGTAATGGAACACTGGCCCTACTTTGTCATCTATCACAGCAACATAATGCAGTGGGTGTTTTCATCCCCATCCTACAAGCACAGAGCTAGGACCTGGAAGATGAAGGCGCTAGCTCGGTGTGAGACAACTGGTAAATGCGGGAGTTGTGCTTCATGACCTGGTGTCGCTGAGCGCTCCGCTCGGCTGTTAGCACCAACACCCCACTTGCACGCTGTGCTGCCGCTAAAGAGCCCTGCCCCTGGGCTCGTGGGGAATGCCCGAAGACATGGAGTACTGCACGTGAAAGGCTGTTTTAGGCCAAGTCACCAGCAAGTGCTTTGGTGGGGCAGAGAAGAGAAATTTGAAAGTGGCTGCCAAAGCAGACAGGGAGCCACTGCACTCAGAACTACCTACATCCTCCTGCAGAGGCAGCACATGGCCTCAATCCCACAGAGGGAACGGATGGGGTTCAAAGGGCAGGTTGGCCTGGGTACGCCTAACAACCTGCCCCACTGCCGGAAAGGCTAGATTCCAGGGACAGTAGGTTGGAGTCAGGAGGTCATTCCGTGAAGGAAGCTGGTCTTAAACTGTTTGTCCTGCTAACGAGCAAACCAGGTGTGATCACCTCCCCCAGAGATCAGCAAGACCTTAATCAGTCCTGAAGACGCTCTCACAGGATTTGCTGGAAAGTGACACCTACAGGACCAGGATGGTGGTAGAGCAAGAACATCAGTGGGGTAACAGTCACCCCTGTTACCACTATTATGGAATTCTGAGTGTGCCCACTTAGGGTACAACCAGAGACGTTTGGTCTCTGGTGTGTGAGAAAGCTCACAGCAGTGCTGTGGCAGTGCTTTCATTAGCCTGACATTTGAGGTTGACTGTGTGGCTCCACTTCACAGATAGGGAAACTGAGGCTAAGCAAAGGGTAAGTGACCTCCCATCAACCCCAAGTGAGCGTTTCAGTCATGAGGCTCCCAGCCAAAGATTCTTTCTCCTAGAGTGGTGGGTTTCAAGTGTTTAAAGGCTCAGAACAGCTTCAGATGGAATTGTCCCTGGAAACTCAAATTAAGTCAGTCAAAAACAGGACTCATCTGTCATACGCAGTGGTGCAGCCCAGGATCAAGCCCCACACTGGCCACTTACAGTTGTGACGTCGTGAGGAAGTCAGTCTCTGCAAGACAGCTTCTTCATGTCTAACGGGGGATTATACTGCCTCCCTCACAGCTGGTTTTGAGCGATCAGTGAGACTATCAAAGGTTCCCGATGCTTGATCCATGAAGGACACTATTGCCACCAGTCTATTTACGGATAGGAGGGATGCTACTGCCATTCAGCACCTGGGACAACGTCGTCTCCAATCACGCTCGTGAACCAAGCAGCAGAGGAGCCAAAGGTTAATTTTAGAACCTGATGCCGATCAAATCAGAGAAATATACATGATAGAGAAAAAGAAAGAAAAGTGTCCATGCATGTTTAACTATGTTCACAGAGTTAACACACAGCCTGTGCCCTTTGCTCTGGCACCAGTGAGTCAGCCACATACACTCACTCTGCATCTTTGGCACCGACAATAATTAGGGTATCCATATTCATTCAAACACACTGGTGGCTGACCCAGATGCCAACAACAGACGTGTCAGAGCCAAAATGGGAAGTGGGAGAATACAATGACAAGAATGCCAAGACGGAGCTGGACAAAAGAGTTTGAATCTTGCTCGATTTGTCCTCCGAGGCTCAGCTTCTTCATCTGAGGAGATGACACGTAGAAGTACCAGCTATAACCATCAAAACACAATACACACCAGATGAACATGGATGCTTCTCCTCCCTTCTAAGTCGCTAACTTTGGGGCCCCTTCCCTAACCAGCAGGAAAACACCTGATGATAGTCTCTATAAATGGTTACAGTACCCACAATAATAATGCTTGTAAATGTGCCAAGCCCTCTAAACATGCTATATAATGTTAACTCATCTAATGCTACCATAACCACAAGATTACAAAGTGCTGTTACTGTGCTTTAACATTTATAGCAGAGGAAACCAAGGCACAGAAAAGCTAGGAAACTAGCTCAGGGTCACACAGACAGTAACAGTAGTGGCAAGATTCAAACCCAGGCTACCTGGTTCCAGAATCAATATTCTCATAATACTATTAGTATAATGTTTCAGTTCAGTCGTTCAGTTGTGTCCAACTCTTTGTGACCCCATGGACTGAAGCATGCCAGGCTTCCCTGTCCTTCACCAACTCCCAAAGCTTGTTCAAGCTATGTCCATCAAGTCAGTGATGCCATCCAACCATCTCATCCTCTGTCATCCCCTTCTCCTCCTGCCTTCAATCTTTCCCAGCATCACGGTTTTTTCCAATGAGTCAGTCCTTCAGGTGGCCGAAAAATTGGAGTTTCAGCTTCAGCATCAGTCCTTCCAATGAACACCCAGAACTGATCTCCTTTAGGATGGAGTGGTTGGATCTCCTTGCAGTCCAAGGGACTCTCAAGAGTCTTCTCCAACACCACAGTTCAGAAGCATCAATTTTTCGGTGCTCAGCTTTCCTTATATTCCATCTCTTACATCCACACATGACTACTGGAAAAACCATAGCCTTGACTAGATGGACTTTTGTTGGCAAAGTAATGTCTCTGCTTTTTAATATGCTGTCTAATTTGGTCATAACTTTTCTTCTAAGGAGCAAGCGTCTTTTAATTTCATGGCTGCAATCACCACCTGCAGTGATTTTGGAGCCCAAGAAAATAAAAGTCTGTCACCGTTTCCATTGTTTCCCCATCTATTTCCCATGAAATGATGGGACTGGATGCCATGATCTTAGTTTTCTGAATGTTGAATTTTAAGCCAATTTTTTCACTCTTCTCTTTCACTTTCATCAAGTATAATGTTTACACCTCTCTTATTGAATATAGGCATTTTCTTTTACATTTCATAGTGCAGTTGACCCTTGAACAAAGGGGTTAGGCACTCTGACCCTCTTAGTTCAGTTCAGTTCAATTACTCAGTCGTGTCCGACTCTTTGCAACCCCATGGACTGCAGCATGCCAGGCTTCCCTGTTCATCACCAACTTCCAGAGTTTACTCAAAGTCCACATATAACTTATAATCAGCCCTCTGTGTCTGCAATTTCTCTGTGTCCACCATTCTGTATCCACAGACGCAACCAACTGCACATTATGTATTTACTGTAGTATTTGCTACTAAAAAATATCCACATATAAGTGGACCAATGCAGTTCAAATTCATGTTGTTCAAGGGTCAACTTCTGTCCAGAATTACGAAAGGCTGTCATATATCTGCAAGTACACTTGTGAGGTTAACAGGACAAATTTAACATTCCCAGTTGGCAGATGAATAAATCAAAGCACAAAGGTTAAGTGACCTACCTAAAGTACAGAGTGGGAATCAGGGGCAGGGCTGGGACTAAAATGCACATCCCAAGAGTCAAACTGAAGAAGTAAATGGCCCAGTGACTGTCTAGGCACTGATAAAATAAATTGCATAGGTGTCATCAAGGTTCCCCCATCAGCAATACTTCACATATCAGCAGTATTTACTCTCCACACTGCTTTAACCAGGGCAGAGGTAAGTACACACTGATCATGATACAATCTCCAACCCCACCCTAGACAGTCTCCTCTCATCACAACTGTGTGAAGAAGCATTTTCTTTATTGCTGGGAAGCCCACCATACATCAGCCCAATGAGGTCACCAACAGAGATAAGAGTAGAAATGGGACACAGGTGGCTCAGGGTGGTGAACAACTAATGAGAAAGAAATCTGAGAAAGCAGTGTGGGGGATGACCATCGCGGTGGTGGAGGGAAGAGAATGTAAACAAATGTCAGTGAAGAGTGATGACAGGAAGGAGGGAAAGAAGAAGACGGTGGAGCTGGAGCTCTCTGGCAGGAAATGGAAGTGCACTGGAGGTTCTCTGTACCAGTCTCTGCTTAAATGCAAGCCCACCACGGAGCACACACACACATGGAAGCCGGACTCCAACCAGAGGGTGCCAAAAGAAGAGGAAACATAACACACGCCGAGAAAGAGTCAACGAAAACCTCCAAGATGCTAACAAAACAAGGATGACCCTGAGTTATCATTTTTCCTTTCCTCTTTTTTCCAGTGCTTCTGTAAGAATGCTATAGCACCTTATAAATATTGACAGGTGCCAGCCTGAGCCCAAGGTGACTTCACCTGAGGATTCAGGGGCCTGAGTGAAGGACCTCACGGGCCACTCTGCTGGAAGACCATATGGATGATGGACTAAAGGGCCAGCTGGAAGAGAATGTATTTTCAGGGAAGACAGTTGGGTCCCCAGACTTGAACCAGTTAACTGGGCCTGGGCAGGGAGCAAGGCAATTCTGAGCATAACACAGCGCCAGTCACTCTGTTCTCTGACCCTGCATTCACGGACTTTGTTTGCATCTTAGGAAAAGACCAAACTTCAGAATATCAGAGCACAGCAGACAACACAGCCCCAAGGCCAGAAAAGAAATTAGCCCAAAGCCACAAATAAAGGTCTCACCACTTCAGTGGAGGTCACAGCACAGTCTTGCCAACTGGGGGTGTCAGCCCCATCACTAGAATGGCCCAACAAGGCAGCATATAATGGTGTGGCGGCATGACTGTGGTAAGGTGCCAACTGGCTCAACGCTGATAAGCGTCAGGAAGACCCAGTCCCCGCGCCCAGCAGGGCACTTCCGAAGACTTTGCCTCACCCCAGCTCGGGGCTGATGGCTCAGAATGGTCATCACCACACAGAGAACTCAAAAGGAAGTGACCTTCAGAATGCCAAAGGAGTGCCCCATGAGGAACCTCCCCAGGGTGCTCAGAAATACTTGGAGAGGCTTCAAGGGGAAGCAGCATAGAAGTTCTCCTGTGGAGGGCAGGGACAGAGCCAGAGGAAGACTGCTTCATATTACTGAAGTTTTCTATTTTTGGTGCCCTATTCACCAATTTGGCCGGGGGAGGTGGGGGGGTGGAAAGTAACATTTTTCAAACACATAAGAATTCAGAAATAACAGTAGTGAGCTAGTAATTTAAAGCAATTATAAGAAGCCAAAGAACAGAGAAATACGACTAATAAACAAATTTAAGCATATAGATAGAACTCCTACATGGTGTCAGCCACTCTTTATGGAAGGATAGAGTAGATAATCCCACACAAAAAATTAAGCAAAACAGCTCTATAGCTCTACAAAATGCTTCAAGAACACTATATATATAGTACATGTATATGTATAAGATGAAAGGCAAAAGAATACAGTTGACTCATGAAGAAAATATTTCAAAAAATTAAAAAGATGTGCAGGTTGGCAGAAGAGAGAGATTAATCAGCCGTTCGAATGGTAGATGGGTAAGAAAAACACTGATTCTCTTTTCAACAGAAGAGAAATTATGAAGGTACAATCTGACCTAGAAGCTAACTAGCTCTTCTGTCCTGTAGACGGCATTTTATTCCTGCCTTGACTACAGCATTTACTATTGTGTATTATCATTTCCTTCTTTCTCTCTCCAACTAGACTGCGAGCTGGTTGCGAGTCAAGTCTTTTACTCACCTCCTTGTCTAGCACGATGCCTGACAAAGAGTAAGCATTAAATTAGTGTTCATTGAATGGGTGAGTGAATAAATGAATGACTATATGAACACGTGAACTAAAAACCAAATGTTAAAGGGACTGATAAAAGCATATCTCTGGAAGACATGGGCAAAAGGAAGTTATGGTCCCACACGGCAATCAGAGAAGGCAACTCATATACTCGGCATGTCACTGACGTCCAGTTTATGTATTCCTTAAAGGTTTCAGGGACACACGTCTGTGTCCACCAAGAGGCCTTCGGTCCTAAAGAGCAAGGACCACAACTTCTATGTACCCCTTTATAGTGCCTGGCACAGGGCAAGGTTTAGAGCTTAAATAGATATTCATTAAAGAGACTTGAGTAAAGAAGATGAGAAGAGACAAGTAAAGTAACTTCTAGCAGGCAAGGTTCTTTCATTTTAATTTACAGGAGAAAGGAGCTGGCTATTTATCAGGCTTCATTGCGACAGGCATTCCTCAGGACAAAGCAGGCTTTCAGAGCTACATGAGTGGCAGCGCCTTCTCCAGAGCTCCAGGCTTGGTATTTCCAAGGGAGAGCTAGGGGTCAATAGGAAAATGCGCTGGCACAGGCACATGCCAGGGAAGTTGGCACCGCACCTGCTCAGGCTGGGACTGACTCCAGGCAGCCTGACCAAAGTCAAGAAAGCTCATAATTCACGCAGAGGAGAACTGAAAAACAACCCAGTCAGTCAGGTGGCAGTGGATTGGGCAAGTGAATGTCAACTGCACTCAACAGTCAGGACCAGAAGTAGGGGATGGGAAGAGGCATGGGCACATCATCCCTCTTTCAAAAACACAGGACCCAGGTGAGGGTGAAAGGTCTCTGCTTCTTGGATTGGGCAACTCCAGCCATAGCAACCTGCCAGCAAAAAGCCTGCAGAGGATGAATGGGAGAGTCTCCTCTCTTAATGCAAAAATTCCTAAACAGGCAGCTCCCAGCTCCTACCACTGGATTAAAGGAGCGGGACAAAGAAGCCAATCATTAGAGAAGGAAAGGCTCTGAGACAGGAAGTATAGCTCGTTATTATAGCTAGTGCTAAGGATGAGAGTTGCCAGGGTATTCAAACATGTATGGAGAATAAAGCAAGAGGGAGCTATGATCATAAGTTTATGGCCTTTCTAAGGAAGCACGTCAGGGTTTTCAGGATTACCTAACTGTACCTAGACTCTTCCAGGTAGGGGAGGTGGGCAGCCAGCCCTGCCCTGCTCCCCCTCAAAATGCCATATCATACCTGCTTTGCCTCAACACAACTCCTGTCCCACCCATATTATTCAGCAGAGTCAGAAACGGTTACACTGAGCAAGAATCATATGCTTGAGTGTCACTTGAGTGTAAATGAGTCATGGAACACTCTGAAGGGACAGTCTCTAGACTCATCCAGTAACTGGTATTGCCACATGCAGCCGGGCTCCTCGACCCTGGCCCGTGTGTGGTTGCAGTACTCCCAGGAGAGTTCAGAAGCTAGACTTTCACAGAAATAGAAAAAAAAAAAAAAAAGCATTCTAAAATGTGTATGGAACTACAAAAGACCCAAAGAGTCAAACAATCTTGAGAAAAAAGAACGAAGCTGGAGGCAAGATACTCTTGATTTCAAACTATATTACCAAACTACTATAATCAGAAACAGAACAGTATTGCCATAAAAGGACCAATGAAGCTGAAGAAAGAGTCCAGAAATAAGCCCATGGATATAGTCAACTAATTTTCAACAAAGGCCCCAATCATATATAAGGACAGTCTAAGGACAGGATAAGTGAAAGTGAAAGTCACTCAGTTGTATCTGACTCTCTGTGACCTCATGGACTATACAGGCCTTGGAATTCTCCAGGCCAGAATACTGGAATGGATAGCTGTTCCCTTCTCCAAGGGGACCTTCCCAACCCAGGGATCGAACCTAGGTCTCCTGCATTGCAGGCAGATTCTTTACCAGCTGAGCCACAAGGGAAGCCCAAGAATACTGGAGTGGGTAGAATAGTCTCTTCAAAAAATGGTGTTTGGAAAACTGGACATCCACATGTAAAAGAATGAAACGGTACCCTTATCTTACCCCATACACAAAAATCAACTGAAAATGGGTTAAATACAAACGTAAGACTTGAAATTATTAAACTGCTATAAGAAAACATTAGGGAAAAAATTTCCTGACATTGGCTTTGGCAATGATTTTTGGATATGGTACTAAAAGTTTAGCCAACAAAAGCAAAAATAAACAAGATTAATTACATCAAACTAAAAAAGCTCATAAACAGCAAAAGAAATACACCACCCCCCCAAACAAAATAAAAAGGCAATCTATAGACTGGAGAAAATATTTCCAAACCATACATCTGATAAGGGATTAATATTCAAAATATATAAGGAACTTCTACAATTAAATAGCAAAAGAAATAGCCCAACAAAAAATGGGCAAAGGGCCTAACTAACATCTTCCCCAAAGATGACATACAAATAGCCAACAGGCACATAAAAAGGTGTTCAACATCACCAATCACAGGAAAATAGAAATCAAAACCACAATGAGCTATCATCTCACATATGTTCAGATGGCTATTATCAAAAACAAACAGATAAGTGTTGGCAAGGATATGGAGAAAAGAGAACACTTGTACACTGTTGGTGTGAATGGAAATTGTGCAGCCACTATGTAAAAAAACATGGAGTTTCCTCAAGAAAATTACTATATGATTTAGCAATCCCTCTTTTGGGTATATATCCAAAGGAAATGAAATCCATACCTCAAAGAGATGTCTGTCTTCCCAAGTTCACTGCATTATTACCCATAATAGACAATACATGGTAACAACCTAAGAGTGTCTTGATGAATGAATAGATGAAGAAACAATACTGTGTGTGTACACACAAACACACAATGAAATATCATTCAGCTTCATAAAAAAAGATTGTTCTTTGCAACAAGATGAATGAACCTGGAGGTCATTATGCTGAGTAAAATAAACCACACACAGAAAGAAAAAAAATGCATAATCTCACTTATATGTAGAATCTTTAAGAAGTCTAATACATTGAAGCAGAGAGTAGAATGATTACCAGGGACAGAGAGGTAGGGGAAATGGAGACACGTTGGACAAAGGGTAAAAGTTGCAGTAATGTAGGTTTACTAAATCTAGAGAGCCAAGTATAGAATGATGCATATGTGCTCAGTCATGTCTGACTCTTTCCAACCCCATGGACTATAGCCCATGAGGTTCCTCTGTCTATGGGATTTCCCAGGCAAGAATACTCCAAGAACACTGGAGTGGGTTGCCATCTCCTCCAGGGGATCTTCCGACCCAGGGATCGAACTCTCATCTCCTGTGGCTCTTGCATTGTCAGGCAGATTCTCCATCACTGAGCCACCTGGGAAACCCTATAAAATGATGAGTATAAGTTAAATAATACTGTATGATTATGTGAAATACTAAAACTTTGCTAGGGGACTAGATTTAAGGTATTCTCATTACACCAAAAAAAAAAAAAAAAAGTGTGATGTTAACTAGCTCAACTCTAGTAGTCATTTCACTATGTGTGTGTGTGTGTGTGTGTGTGTGTGTGTGTGTATAAAATCATGTTGTACACCTTTTCAACCTTTTAAAAAGAAGCTAGACCACAGGAGTGAAAGCTTCAGGGAGCAGCCAGGACAGAAGAGACCTCTAAGCAGGAAGGAGGAGATGGTACTGATCGCTCTCCACAGCCTTCCCCCAAGTTCCTCCTCACGCCATCCAATCTGCCTTCCTAGGCCTTCACCCCTAACTGTTCCTGCTCCAGGTAAGGGCACGGTGAGGATGTGGAGGTACGCAGCATAGGAATTAGACTGTTCCATGAGGGCAGGGCAAGCCCACTTTCCTCACCATTTCCTCCCAGCATCCAGCATAGGGCTAAATATTCACTATATGTTACCTGAATGAAGGGAAAGGTTATCAGCATGCCAGTTGTAATGGAGAGGCCTTAAGTTCAAGAAGTGGATCTACAGAAGACCTGCTCCCATTACTGGCCATTAAATCCCTCATTCTTTAAATGTCACAGAACACCTTCCCAGTCTGTAGATGAACTATCTCACTCTTCCTCCACCCCCTCAAGTGTGAAATGAAGAACACTCCCCTAGAGAGCAAGGCTAGGGAAGGCTACTCAACAAAATGAGCAAAGCATTCCCTTCCATAATCTCCCAGGGAGTTCACCAGCTCTAATAACCACCAGGGGTTACAAACAGGCTTATGTTCCTGGTTCTGTCACTAATCAGTCTGAATATCTCATATCGACCATCAGAACCTTTGCAATCTTTGTTCTGTTTTCTGTAAAATGATCTTTTGACCAAGGAGGGCAATCAGTCCTGAATTTAAATATGAACCACTCCTAGTAATGCACATCTGAATCAGGACCAGGCATTTTAACCAAGCCAGTCCTCTGGTGGCTCCGTACCTAGAGACCCTAGACGTTTGTCAGTGTCCTTCAACCAGGACAACGGGATTACACGGAGAGATAAAGTAGTGCCTTCAAGGTCTCAAACAGTTAAGGGAAAAAGGAGTTCCGACAGGAAGAACAACTTATCACCTGACTGGGCTGTTAAAGCAGTAGAAAGCAACTTATTCTTTGTCTCCTGAAGCTGAAGAAAATCACCAATAAGCAGATGCTAGACTTAACTGTGTCCCGCCAAATTCATATGTTCAAGCCCTTAACCCCGCCCCTCAAAAGTGGCTGCATCTGGACATGGATCTTTTAGGAGGTAACTATTGTTAAATGGGCTCCCCTGGTGGCTCAGGCAGTAAACCCGGGTTCAGTGCCTGGGTTGGGAAGATCCTCTGGAGAAGGGAATGGCTACTCAGTCCAGCATTCTTGCCTGGAGAATTTCATGGACAGGGGAGCCTGGTGGGCTACAGTCCACAGGGTCATGACTGAGTGACTAACACTTTTTTTTTTAATTGTTAAATGAGGTCCCAAGGGTGCAGTCCTAGTCAGACAGGACGGATGGCCTTAAAGAAGAAGCTCTGTCTCTCCCCATGTCCGTGCAGCGAGGAGGCCGCCATGTGAGGACGTGAGGATAGCACAACGGTCAGCAACCGAAGGAGGAGTCCTCACCGGACACCACACCTGCTTACACATGGCCTTGGGTTTTCCAGCCTTCAGAACTGAGAGGAAACAACTGCTTGCTGTTTATACCACCCAGCATATGGTCTTTTATGGTACTGTTATGACTGCCTGAGACAAGACAGTAAGAGACTCAAGTAGACTGCTGGCTCTCCCCAACCTCATACGACGTTGGCCCTCATTTCCAAACAAGAAGGCCCCGTGTGGATTCATCACCAGGGAGAACCGTGGCTGGGCTGACAAGAGAGGTGAAGACAGCAAGAGCGTGGAGTGAGAGGCGGGGTAAGGCCAAGGGTGAGGCAGGCTGACCAACTTCTTTCAAGTGGTGAGACACCCAGAGATTCCCAGGCTTGAGGGCAGCGCTGCAGACCCTCTGGCATCACTGCCAGTTAGGACCCCGCTAGCCCAGCAGCCCCTGACAGAAAGGTCGCACCCTGTGCCACCCTGGCTGTCTGCATCAGCAGAGATGAAGAAACAAAGGCAGCCGGTGGAAAGAGGAAGTTGTGTCAGGGAACCAGCTGGGTACATCAGCTTCGCCCTTCCATCCAGATAGCACCGGCCTCCCACCCCACCGGCAGGGAGGTTGGGTATGAATGCCCCCCGAGGAGCCGCTGCCACGGCCTCAGCAGGCGACAACCTCGGGGTAATCACAAGTGGCACAAATATAGCCAGGCAACTACAGAGTGGAACAGGCCCTCCGAGGAGCCCTACAAAGACGCGCTCACGGAAAGCAAGGACTTCACGGAAAGACACTGGCCTCAGAAAGCGCAGCAATGTGACAGACACGGGCCTGAAAGAACTAATTTCCAGAGAAAGTGGATTCATTTTGGTTCTCAGTCACAGACGGCTCCCATGACAGCTGATTCAGAGTCATGAGGAGATAGACGACAGGGGCAGGGGAAACAGCGCGGCTTCTGCCTGCTGCTCAGTGAGGCGGGACGGCCCACGGTGAGACAAGCAAGCGGAGCCGTGGCTTCAGCGTGGGGACCACCCACCGGCCCAGGAAGGTCAGGCTGGGGCCCCACCACTGGTGGGCCACACACATTTACACGACACATGTCAGTGTCGACGCTTCAGGGCGCACCCCACTAAACAGTTGTTCCTGAAGAAATACAATTAAAAGTCCTGCTCTCTCCACCTCAGAGCCCTCACGTTAACACCCAGCACCACCAATGAAATAGTTTTCTAGCACCAGCTCTGCCTATCTCTTTCCCCTCTTTCCTTTTTAAGGATCCCAAGGTATACGTGGAGAAGGAAAGGGCAATCCACTCCAGTATTCTTGCCTGGAGAATTCCATGGACAGAAGAGCCTGGCAGGCTACAGCCTGTAGGGTCGCAGAGAGTCAGACTCGACTAAGCGACTTACACACACACACACACACATAGGTATACGTAATTTTTTTAAAAAACAGAATTTTTAAAAATTTACAGGGTCAGAAAGGAACTCAAGTCACCTAGTCTGATCACTCATTTGAAACTCAACTTCAAGCTGATTGTCTCAGCTGGAATGCCCCCAGGGATGAAACTTCGTCCCTCTAAAGCTTATTTCACTTTCCAACAACTCTGATAGCTAGAATTTTCTACTAAGCCAGGATCTGCCTGCCTATCATCTAGTTCTGCTCTTAGGGTATCAAAGAACAACCGCAGGCCCCCAGCATCATGACAGCCTTTTCAAAAGCTGAAGACAGCCAGCAAGAGACTAGTGTTCGCAGTGTTGGGAGATCCTGGCCCAAATTCCTAATCAGGTTCTCTTCTGTAAGAACAAAAGAAGTCGGCTTCAAGCTAAAATTTTTCAATCATAAATGTTCTGAGGTACAAGGGATGGTAAAGATAATTTAATTCATTTCTCTCCCTTCATACCTTCCCAGGTGAAACCCAGGCCCAGAGAGGAGCTACTAGTAACACCTTGCCCAAGTGTTCATAACCACTTAGTGGTATTCCGCAGCTTAGACTTGAGCCCCCATTTCCAGAGCTCTTTGTACTGAATTCTCCTAGAACACCACTTCTCCTCATTTTCCCCAACAAAACTGTACTCTGTCCTCACTAATACCTTCACACAAACACACACACACAATTCAGTCCATCACTGTTCCCAACGTAAAGACTTAGACCTCTGGCCCTTGTTTACCCTGGCACAACCATACACATAAAACTGAGTCTCTGGGGCACTTGAGCCCCATATCAGCATCCATCCCTGGAAGGGCACAGCAAATACTTCTAGAAACCATTCTGTGCAAAAACTATAAACAGAGGAGTTTTAAAGCCATAAATGAGATTCCAGAGGAGGGGAAAAACTTTCCCATAGGTCTGTTACTTTAATCAATTTTTCCAAAGGAAATCTGAACAATGGATGTGAGATTCATTCATTTACTTGCAGTACTCGCATTCAGAGAGAAGGAGACACCAGACCTGAGAGTTAGCAAGAAAGGCAAAATGGAAACCAGGAAAACTGTGAGCATTTCTTTAACTCACACTAATTGACGATGATGAAGAGGCCTTGAATATTTCTTTTTTCCCCCGCCTCACCTGAAGGTGGTACAATGATGAAAATGAGCTAAGCAGATCTAGTGAACAAACATCTATTAATTTGACGTATACTCTATGGCCATAATACAGGCATTATGGAGATAATGAAAATTCTCCCCCCAGTATTTATAATCTGAGAAGTGGCAGTCCAGTGGTCAGGGCTCAGCGCTGTCACTGCCATGGCCCAGGTTCAACTCCTGGTCAGAGCACCAGGAGCCCACAAGCCATGTGATGAGGCCAAAATAACAAAACAAAAAAACCAAACAAATAAAAACACCAAAGCCAATCAAAATAGTTACCTGGGAAAAGAAACATTAAAAAGAAAGAAAGAGACTGTGTCAAGAACACAGTAAATGGTGGCTCTCAACCAGAGTGATTTCTGCCCTACCTTCAGGGTACATTTGGCAATATCTAAAGACATTTTGGGTTGCCACAACTGGAGGGTGCTATTGGCATACAGGGGACAAAGGCCCGGGAAGCTCCTAAACATCCTACAGCACACGGAATGGCCCCACAACAATGAGTCATCTGGTTCAAAATGACAGCAGTGATGAGGCTGAGAAACCCAGAAGTACATGCTCAATAAATGTTGGTTACATTGAATTAGAATTCATCCAATTCAACATTTTTTGAGCATATGCATGTGTCAGGCACTGCTATAACCATTCAAGAATCAAGGATGAGTAAGACATGTATCTTCTCTCAAGGCTACATAAAGCAATTATAAAAATACAAGGAGGGATGTGATCCAAAGTTAAATTGGGTGTATAAATGCTTCCGGATTCTCAAAAGATGTGACGCCTGTAAGCCAGCATTAATCAGGAAGAAGATGGGTCCCCAGCTTGGTCTTGGAAGAAAGATGAGATCTGGATAGGCGAGCTGGGGTACCCTGGCAGGTGAGCAGGCTGTGTTAAGGGACCGCAGTGGCATGACTGGCCTCACGATGAGAAAGGCACAGCTGATGGAAGCAAAAGAGCACCTCTGATTGCCCCGAATCACTGCCAGCTGCAGGAGCCAAGGCTGGGCAGAACCTATGCATCTTCATCTCCTTCCTCTGTCCATTAAGGCTTTGCACAGGGTATGGCATTAGTGAATGAAGTCATCAGAAAATGACAGTAAAAACAAGAACGACCGTTTAATGAGCATTCGCTCCATGTCAGATAGTTTGCTTAACACTTTATCTGCAGTAACTCACTCAGTCCTTACTACAGGCTTGAAAAGTACACAGTATTACCACTCTTAATATGAGGAATCTCAGTGATGGAACGGACAGATAAATGAACAAATGAGTCAACCACGAAACAGCTTCAACAGCTCTGCTCCTTTCTCATCCTAACTAGGAATCTTCCCAATTCTTACCACTGTCCAGCTTTCCAGCTTGCTCCTCCTTTCAGAAGATTTACATGCAAGGGGGCTGACCAGGATCAAGCCTGAAAAGCACAGGTGTCTGGTTGGTAGATGCTCATGTATTACAGTACCTAAGGCCATACGGTGGGTTTCCCAGGTGGCTCCATGGTAAAAGAATCTACCAGCCAATGCAGGAGTCGCAGGAGATGCGGGTTCTGTCCCTGGGTGGGGAAGATGCCCTGGAGGAGGAAATGGCAAATGCACTCCAGTATTCTTGCCGGGATAATCCCATGAACAGAGGAGCCTGGGGGGCTACAGTCCATGGGGTCACAAAGAGTCGGACACGACTGAGTATGCACGCAAGGCCATGTGGCACTGGCATTATGTCTAGGACTTGCCAGAATTTCTGCTGGCCAGAGGCAGCATCACACAAGGGAAGGGGGCAAGGCTGCTATTGGAGGACATACTCAGGGAAAACATTCAGGACCCCGGGTCCACATTAGCAGACGGCAGCAGCACACAGCAGCCTCTTTTCACTAGCACATTTAGCACACCCTCTAATTATGTGATAAAAGTCCCACTGGCGACTGCTTTTTCCAGAGCAGCACATTACCACCATCCAAATATTTCTCAGCCTCTAAATAATAGGGTAGTCTTACTCGGCACGTATCTGCAGCAGCTGCAACAGCACAAATAGGTGCTAAATAATCCGTCCTATTTATGCAGTCCTCCTACCATTTATAGGATATTCCAGGGGCTTTATTTCATTGGGTCTAAACAATCATAGGACCGGTCATCTTATTTCCATTTTACAGTGGCTGAACCAAGGATCAGAGACATGAAGTGAGTTGCCCATGGTCCCACGACAGGTTCTTCTGACCACAGCTGCCCTTTCTAGCAGCCCTGATATGTACCGACCACTTGATGGCCTTTGGCTTTGGGGCAATTTTCACTCTCTATTCCTTTCCTATTTAATGTGCAAACGAATAAAGCCAACATGCATGTTAATTTTTTAAAAATCACTGTGATTCAAAACCTGATACAGAAATAATCCCCTTCTCTTATTAGAACAGGCTCAGTTGATTTAAAGAGTTGGCACACTTTTTCTGTATAAGGCCAGATAACAAATATCTTAGGCTTTGTAGGACAGACTGTCTAATCACAATGATCCAAGGCGAAAGAAGTCACAGGTAATCTAAAGATGAATGGGTGTGTTTATGTTTCAATAAACTTTATCAAAACACTGGGGCGGGGGCTGATTTGCTGAAATTAAATCATAGGGTCTTCCCATCTGTTGTGGATTCAGTTCAGTGTTTTGAAGCCCTAACCTCCAATGTGACTATATTTGGAGACAGGGCGCCGAGGGAGGTGAGTCTGATTAAACCAGGTCATAAGAGCGGCGCCCAGTCCAATAGGGCTCCAGTCCTTACAAAAAGAGGAAGAGACTGCAAGGGTGTATGGGCAGAGGGAAAAGGCTGTGTAAGGACAGAGTGAGGAGGACGCTGTCAAAAACCAGGAAGAGAGGCCTCACCAGAAACCAACCCTGACAGCACCTTGATCTGGGACTTCCAGACTCCACAAGTGGGAGACAATAAATTTCTGCTGTTTAAGCCACCAAATCCACGGGATTCTGTTATGGCAAATTGGTCTGCAGCCCCAAAAGCCTAATACACTATCCACTTACAAATCTGATCAACCCACACAAGTCAAATCTCCTACAAAGTTAGGAATCAGAAAAATATGACAATTTTTTTTCATGGAAATAGGTGAAAAATGCCTTAGTCCATTTCCCTTTCCAAAGCTCCCTGAATTAAAGATCCCTTTATCCTACTCCAACCATTTGGCTCAACACTGCTTTTCCTCACTCCTCTGAGTTTTCCAGTTACTTATATAATATCCCCTAGAAGGCTTCATGCCACTCTTTTGCCTTTTAAAATGGAAACAGACAATCCCAGGTTCCTCACAAAGTGGATTCACTTCGGCAGTATGAACGATTGCTTTGCTAGGGTAGAGTGACCAAATGGATGCACAACTTTGATTCCTGACACACAGATTTCTGGTTAATACTTTAGGAGAGCAAATACAAGTCTGTAAGTCAGAAATGGTCATCTTAAATTGTGGGAGAAGTGAACCTTTAAAATAGTTTGCAGGAAACATCTGACGAAGAGCGAGAAAAAGCCACAATAGGCCCCCAAGGGGTTTCCCAGGTGGCACAGTGGTAAATAACCTCTGGCCAATGCAGGAGATGCAGGAGACATGGGTTTGATCCCATGGGTTGGTAGGAAATGGCAACCTGCTCCAGCATTCTTGCTTGAATATTCCATGGACAGAGGAGACTGGTGGGCTATAGTCCATGGGGTTGCAAAGAGCTGACCGAGCAACTAAGCACATGTAACAGGGCCCCAAAGGATCACTTGCTCTCAGAGCAAGGTTGTCAACAGAGTTCAGAATTTTGCAGGGTGGTTCACACAGCAGAGGGAGCAATTACAACCAAGCTGACCTACAGCCAGACAGCCACAATTCCCAGACCTCTAATTCTGTGCCAATCACTCTTTCTGCAGACCTCCAAAGTCTTCCTTAATAAAAAGATCCAACAGTGATGACACCATAAAACTCCCTGGAAAGGATGTTAGAGCATTCCGGATGAAAAACAGAAATGGAAGCGTTGAGTGTGGCAATATTAGAGTGGTTTTCAGAAAGAGAGGCAAGGAAAACTCTAACTTTGAATCCCATTTCTAAGAACTAACTTGCTTGTTAACAAGTTGTGCTTTCTCTGGTCCCCGTTCACTTAATAGTCACTCTCACTCCAGAGAGGAAATGAGCGAGAGGCAGGAGAGGAGGGGAGCCACGCTCCCTAACGCTTTGTCCTGCAACCCAGCAGCACAAGTCAGCTCCACTCCCCACAAGATAAACAGTCACACAACTGAAAACAAATTCAAGAGTCTTTCTTAAAATAAAAAAAAAAAAAATCCTAAAATAAAACTCAAACAGACCCCAGAACTATGAGAAGAAATGAAGTAATGTGTATTCAACCATGAGCAAGACTAGTACATAATAATCAATAAATGTTTGCCTAATCCATGTATAAAGAATCACCAGAACCCAGTTTCCTGTCCAGGGCTCACCAGCCTTCTTTTCACATTCTAATCCATCAAGATGCGAGGCATCAGTTCTGTTTCCAAAACCAACAGATTAGCACTCCAATTTCTGGTGCTATATTTGTGCTAAATGAGGTATCAAAACACTCCTTATGCCTGTGTTCTTCCTCCTCATGAATGTTTGGCTCTACAGAGAGCCCAGACATCTTATTCACTTCAGCAAAAATCTAGGATAAATTTCAGTAGCTTCTTCTCAAAGTGTCCCAGTCCTACCCATAAACAAATCACCATCCGTTCACATCCCACACAAGCACCCACAGCCACAGGTGTGCACAGAGATAACTCTCCAGATAACTGCAGCATCACCAACCCAGTGACTCAGATTCATAATGGTTTCTAAGAATTAGGAAAAGTATAAGCTTGACATCTACTGCCCTCCAGCCCACTTCCTTCTGAAAAGCACTGACAGCTGGGGGCTGCTACACTGATCAGAAGCTGGGACTCCACACCCTGGGGCCAAAGCACTAACCCAGAGAACATGCCCAAAGCAGACACGCAACACCCTCCTCCCAGCTCCTAGTGCCAACTGTGCTCAGAGAGACCACAGCAGTCCAACACCCGCTGGCCATTTGCTGGACTGGGGTTCCATGTCCAGTCCCCACCTGCCCAGACAGGGGGCACACACATAAACCTTCTTTACTCTTTCCATCAGTGACTACTGAATGGCTATTCAGTCTCCCAGTCAAAAGAGGCACAAAAATTGGAGGAAGTGACATGTACGCTGAAATCTGAAAGATGTCTCAAAGTTTCCGAGTTGGGAGTTAAGAAGACATCAGCTCCACCTGGGAAGGTCTGAAGGCAGGAAAGGACATGGTATAGCTGAATGAAGTCCACTGTAACACAGAGACGGCAGCGGAAAAAAATAAAGCGGCGGAATCAGCTGGAGCCACACCCCCCCGAGGTGCCCCCTTCAGTCACATGAAGGAGCCCCAATAGTAGGGCTGAAACAGGGGGGTGGCATGATGGACTGGCACCTTCAGAAAGCACATGCTATGGAGGATGCAGAGGAGAGCTGCACGGCGGGGCTGCTGCCGTAACACAAGCCAAGCTCAAGTGGGGCCGTGGTGGCAGGGAAGAGAGGAAGAACCTGCATTTGTTCCACACTTTTCGAGGTCCAGATTTTCACGTGCTAAGTCAGCCTCAGAATTCCTGAATGCCCTATCAACCTCCTTTTTGGGCCTCTCTACCAAAACTTCCTCTGTGGTCCTACTGAATGGGATATGATAACTTCTTTCAGAAGGAAGGTGGAACTTGCTTTTATGCCCTAGGTACTCAACCCTTAACACATCATCTTACATTTATGCAGTACTAATATGTGCATTTTCATTTCATTTCATCCCCCAAGCCCTCTGAGAGAGGCAGAACTGGTATATTAGCCCACTTTAAATGAGGAAACGATCAGAAAGCAGATGCAAACCAGCTTCTAAAGACTGGTGAGTGACTTTGGGGGTGGACTCTGCAAATCAGCTGGAAGAAGAGAGACAGTACCCTTTGATCACACTCCCCGAGTGGCTCCATGTCCGGCTTCCCGCACTACATCCTCTAACA
Source organism: Odocoileus virginianus (assembly GCF_023699985.2). Lineage (NCBI taxonomy): Eukaryota > Metazoa > Chordata > Mammalia > Artiodactyla > Cervidae > Odocoileus > Odocoileus virginianus. Next base: position 19,455,130 of record NC_069678.1, on the reverse strand, counting down.
TCTCTTCATGATGCAGCTTACCTTTTTAAAACTGCTGGAAACAAAGGCTTTGGAGGATGTGCCCCAGGAGGAGAAACCACCCCCGGATCCCAACTGTGCTTTGGTCACTGCCGTTAGGGCGCACGGCACCAGGGCTGGAACCTGGGCGAGAATTCACACCATTCAGCTCCTACACAAGGGTCAGTCCACTCTTTACCTGGACGAATGAAGAGACAAGTGGACAAGCACAGAGATGGGGAGATGGACCTTAAGGCTCTATAATCTCCCTTCTTTGTCTAATTAAAAAAAAAAAACTTCAAAGGAACAATTTTCATGTCAGCAAAACCAGATCAAATGGGACCAAAGAAAAAAGCAGATTCCCCTGAGAGCCTCCCTGGATTGAGGTTTCCTGTGCCAGTCATGGAAAGACTATTCCTCATTCAAGGCTCAATTACAGCCATACACACACACACACACACACACACACGCACACACACGTCACCACAAAGAGCTGCCCTGAGTAGCCAGCGGACTCCAGCTGACGGGGGAGGAAGGAGGACCGAATCGTGGAGACATCAGTTGAGCCCCTGTATCCAGGCATGCACGTGCGTGTGCGCATGTGTGCTCAGGTGCTCAGTCATGTCTGACTCTGCGACCCCATCGACTATAGCCCACGAAGCTTCTCTGTCCAAGGGACTTCCCAGGCAAGACTCCTGGAGCAGGTTGCCATGTCCTACTCCAGGGGATCTTCTCAACCCAGGGACTGAACCCACGTCTCCTGCACTCGCAGCAGATTCTTTGCCAGTGAGCCACCCAGAAAGCCCATGTATCCAGGCACACCTCAAGCTAAACTCCAGCCTGACATCTTTTCTTCCAGGGAGTGTGTGCGCTCACCTGCTCAGTCATGCCCCACTCTTCACAACCCCACAGACTGTAGCCCGCCAGGCTCCTCTGTCCACAGGATTCTCCAGGCAAGAATGCTGGAGATAAGCTTTTTATTCATGGTACTTAAAGTTAGGTTTTCTGATCATTTGGAGCAGAGGTGTATTAACTGATACAAAGTATAAACTAGTATTATAGTATAACATTTCTGTAAAAGCATATAGCAATATGTGTCAACAGTATAAATTGTTCATACACTTTGACCTAACAAATTCATTTCTAAAAGCCTAACCCAAGCAAATAATCTAAAATATACGCAAAGATCTATGCATAATGATATTTAGTGCAAAAGCACAAACTACAAAATAAACTTAGTGATCCATGGCCCATGGTGGAGAAAACTTTAGATCAAATTACCCTATATCTTTAGGATAGAATATTAGGAAATCATTGAAATGCTACATTTACCACAAATTATTAAATGTGAGGTTGAATGTTTTACCTGAAATCATACTTAAAAATTAAGATTCAATGAATTCCCTGCTGGTCCAGGGATTAGGATCTGCACTTTCACTGCTGAGGGCCCAGGTTCAATCACTGGTTGGGGAACTAAGATCCCACAACTCTCAAGGCATGATGAAAAAATTTAAAAATTAAGATTCAAAATTGTTTATGCACTGTGATTTCAGCTCTGCAAAGAAAAATAAAATACACAAAAATGCTAGAACATAACATACCAAATGCTAATAGTGGCCACTTCTCAATAGGAACATTATAGATGATACTTCATTTTTTTACTCTTCCCTCTTAAATGCTCCAGTATTAACATATCACTTTGATGGTCAAGGAAAAAAAATAGTAAAACTATCACTTTAAATGGAATTCATTCTTCCTCATAGTAAACAGAATTGCTCTCCTTAAAGTCTCCACTCAAGAGTTCTGTGATTTCAACATAAGGACTTCTGGGACCACACATGGATCCCTGGGACAGCCTTTCAAGTATTTCAGACCCAATCAAAGCCTGCCCTTTCCAGGTTAAAATCACTGCTTTCCCAGCCATCCTCACAGACCAGAGTGGGCTCTTCCGCTCTCCTGTAAATATGTTCCAATGTGTCCATATCCTTTAGAAAATGTGCTTTTCTGAACTCATAGCAATGCTCCAGGTGTGGTCTAATAACTGGTGTTGAGGGTGTGGGGGTCTCACCTTCCTTATTCTGGATACAGCATCTCTATTAATGCAGCCTAAGTTCTTATTATCTTTTAGCTCAGGATAGGTGTGAACAGAGCATCTCAGGCTCCTAAGACAAAGATGGAATTCACCGCAGCAATATACACATCCTCTCTCTTTGGACAACTCCTGATTCTCCAGAAGTCATCCTCCCACATTCCCCAAAGAATTCCTCAGGAGTGATATCACTCTGAACTTCACTCAGAACAAAGTCCAGCTCAGCTGCTCAGTCGTGTCTGACTCTTTGCAAACCCATGGGCTGCAGCACACCAGGCTTCCCTGTCCTTCACCAACTCCCAGAGCTTGCTCAAACTCATGTCCATCGAGTCGAACGAAGTCCAGAGCTTGCTAAACCCCAGGGGAAGAGTGCCAGGGAAGAGGCAACAGAAGGCCTCTGGAGCGTCACAGCCTTCTGGAGATAATCCTCTGCCCCCAGGGCCAGGCACCAGGGAGTGAGTGAGTGAAAGTCACTCGGTCGTGTCTGACTCTTTGTGACCCCATGGACTATACAGTCCATGGAATTCTCCAGGCCAGAATACTAGAGTGGGTAGCCTTTCCCTTCTAGAGGGGATCTTCCCAACCCAGGGATTGAACTCAGGTCTCCCGCATTGCAGGCGGATTCTTTACCAGCTGAGCCACAGGGAAGCCCTGCCAGGCACCAGGGCCTCACAGAATACATGGGGACTTGGGCCAGATTTCTATTCAACCTGTTTCTGTGGGTGCAGGGAGGGTAGCCTCAAGCCCAAGGGTCACAGAGAGCTCCTCTCCAAATCTCAGAACACACAGAGACTTTTGGGAGTTGAAGGGGGATGCTTCAGTATTATTTCTGTGTCATCCAACATGTTCCAAGTGAAGTTCAGAGAAAGGTTTGAAAAGCCTTATCCACAGCAACTATCTAGATGCAAATACTTGTGTACACATACATGCACACACACACAGGCTTTTACCCTGTTTTGAGCAGCAGTGTTCCCCTTCCCTGAAGCATTTTCTAGATAAGTCAGCACTAGGAAAGGGATGTCAAACAGCAAGTAATTTTTTTCCCTGCAAACCACAGATAGAAACTGAAGCTAAGGAAGTGAGATGGGCTTCCCAAGATCTCATATGGTCAACTGTCCCTGGTGCCAACAGATTCTGCCTCCAGGCCCTCGGCTTCTACCACCAGCCACAGCCTCCTCCTATAAAGCCAGCAAGCTGCATCAAGGGCCCCTGGATTCCAGGACCAATGAGATGGTTTGTATCCTGCTTAATTTGCATTTGCATACAGAACTCACAGTTCTTCATTTCAAGCGGGTAAATCAATTAGGCCAATCTGTTACAACAGTCCTCAAACCCAGAATTATATGTATTAGACACAAAATATTTCAACGTTAAAATACAATCCATTCAATTGTATTCCAGCACAGGAGTACTTGGGGAGTGGACAGAGGTAAAGGTTGGTGGTTTATCAGCACTCACTCAAGGGGCAGGAGAATGTGCAAGGATTTATACACATACACAAGACAAGCAAGCCATGCTCTGCTCTCCAGGGATTATCTTGAGAATTTCCAGGAGTTCTAGTCTCTCAAATGTGCTAAGTCACAAAACTAGAACTAAATCTCCTAAGCATGCTAAGTCACTTTGGTCATGTCCAACTCTTTGCAACCCCATGAACCATAGCCTGCCAGGCTCCTCTGTCCATGGGATTCTCCAGGCAAGAATACTGGAGTGGATTGTCATTTCCTTCTCCCGGGATTCCCAACCCAGGGATCGAACACTCATCTCTTACATCTCCTGCATGTCAGGTTGGTTCTTTATCACCAGCACCCCCTGGGAGCTGTGTGTGGAGTCAAACACTTCTCCGGAAAAGCAAGCGTGGAAACCACTTTTGTCTCCAGAAAAGCAAGCGTGGAAACCACTGAACACTCCTGTGTGCACGTGTGCCGTTCCCCGACGAGCTGGGAAATGGTAGCGGCACCGTGACACGGGCTACGGCCAGCTCTGCCAGTTAGCTCCTGCTTATCCTCAGCAACATCAGGATCACACCACCTACTGATCCTGACAAAGGTTTAAAGGGCTAGATAAAACAAGCGCAGTGAGGAAGCAACCAGCACAGCAGAAAGGCTATCAATGGTGCTGTTCCCTCTGACACCCTTTACGGGGTATCTTTGCAAGATTCCATTAGGAGGGTAAAGCTTCCATCTGGTCTCCTCCTGCCTCAGGTTCAAACACATAATTCTAGAAGCAGATCCTAGCAAGCTGATGGTCAAATGTAACCTAAAGCTGCATCTGTGGGAAGAGACAGTGAGAGTGTAATAAGTCATCACCCCTGGAAGGCAGGGGACTGGAACTTATCCAGGGATGAGGAAGCAGGACAACCAGAAGAAGTGCTGAGGAATATCTCAGCATCTTTAATCAATCATTCCATATTACCTACAGGGTATCACGCAGAAGAATAAAACCTGATCCTGCTCTCCAGCTGCTGACTATTTAGCTGAGAAACCAACGCCCCGACCCCTGAGACTGTGGGTAAGACAATTCTTTCTCTTTGGCCTCAGAAGACACATCTAAAAGGGGACAAGAGGTGAGAGTGTTGATCGAGACAGTCTCCTCCAGCCTCTCCACGCTAAACTCTCAAGGCAGGCACCGAGTGTCCAGCTTGCATGTCATCGCCACTGCCAACAACAAGCAAGGCATAGGGAAGGCCCTCAATAGAGATTAGGCCAATAAAATCAGCTTAAGAAGGAGGGAATTAAACTTGAATCTGAGGACTCACAGATTTAGAGAATGAACTTACTGTTGCGGGGAGGGAGAGGGATAGTTTTAAGGAGTTTGGGATGGACATGTACACACTGCAGTATTTAAAATGGATAACCAGCAAAGACCTACTGTATAGCACATAGAACTCTGCTCAGTGTTATGTGCAGCCTGGATGGGAGACGAGTTTGGGGGAGAATGGGTATGTATGGCTGAGTCCCTTCACTGTCCACCTGAAACTATCATAACATTGTTAACTGGCTATACCCCAACACAAAATTAAAAGTTGTAAAAAAAAAATTTTGAGTCTGAGGCAACAGAATTATTTGGAGGTTTGCTTGCTGCGTGCTGATGTCAACAAACATCAGGCTGATGTCCCTTGTCTCCAAAGCCTCAGGGAGAAACAGGAGTGGTTCCCAGGTCCTCCTGAGGTCCATCTTCTCAGCCAGAACAGCAAGAACCACCCAGAACACTGCGGCATCTTCAGGGTTCTCGCGGGGTTGACTTTTGCTTCAAGTTTCTTAAAAACAGATCTGAATACGATTCTCATGCCACACTGCAGGGACATTTCAGCAACTGTCAGGAGCTGGCTCCTGCTCTCTGTTAACTCCCAGGGCAAAATCACAAAAGGCTAGACTGACAGGATATTACAAAGATCAGAAATTTTAAGCCTCAGCACCTGCGATTCATATGCAGATGACTCTGAAGACTAGAAAATGAGGAGGACCATTGGGAAGATTATAGGCCTGACAACTCAGTCTGTAATTACAATGTCTTTCTCTTCCCAGCTCCCTCCCTAGGCCCCTAAAAGAACATCAGGACAGCCCACTCTCTCCAACATCCCTTTGCTCATCCTTCCCTCACCATCTTCTTAAGACGCCTTCCGGGCCAACCCCAGAGCAGGCAGTACCAAAGCCCTCAGTCAATGGGGGCCGTGATGACTCCCCACCCACCCCGCCCTGCGGCCAGCAGGAGCAGATGCAGGCACAGTCATCCTGCCTCAGAGCACATTCCAGGTGAGGCTGGTGAGTAACCTGCCCTCCTCACACTGTGCTCCGTGCCGTGAGGCTCTCTCCATCACAGCCCCAAAGAGTCACCACTGAATACAGGCTAAGCGAGGACAGTGTGACCCACCCAGGCAGGAGATACCCAGGAAGGTTAAGTGTTCTCAGCCCTACAGTCCTGCGATGTACCCTCAGGTCAGGCACTCCTGCCTCCTCACTCAGAAAAAGTGACACTCTGGACAGCTGGCACCTGCTGGCAGAAGTGTCCCAGGGTGGGAAACACCGCTGGAGAAGACTCCTGAGAGGCCCTCGGACAGCAAGGAGATCAAACCGTCAATCCTACAGGAAATCAACCCTGAATATTCATTGGAAGGACTGATGCTGAAGCTCCAGTATTCGGGCCACCTGATGCAAAGAGCTAGTTCATTGGAAAAGACCCTGATGCTGGGAAAGATTGAGGGCAGGAGGAGAAGGGGACGACAGAGGATGAGATGGTTGGATGGCATCACCGACTCAACGGACATGAGTTTGAGCACAATGCAGGAGACAGTGAAGGACAGGAAAGCCTGGCATGCTGCAGTCCATGGGGTGGCAAAGAGCCAGACACGACTTAGTGACCGAACAACAACAAGTCTTTAGGCCTAGGCCTCAGCAACCATAAGCTAGACTTCTCCTCTCTCCTGAGCCTCAAGGAGGGCTGTGGGAGAGGAGCTCTAAACTGCCTGATTTCTCAAGTCTGTGTTCCCGGGCTCTTTCTCTGCAGGCTTCCAATGGAAAAGCACTGCGTGTTTTACCTAGTTCTTGGAGATTCACTTTAAGGACAGACCAGGCTCAATGCACTTGTTCCATTTCACAGAGACTCAGGCCTGAAAACTCCCAAGGGAGCTCCAGGACAGTTGAAAACCCAGCAGCCTCTGTTTTGCACCTCTCACTGTTATCTGCCTGCCCTCCACCAGGCATGAGAAGCTTCAAGGGAAACCGACACCATCGTGCAATTAAACGTGGCAAAGCAAAACCAGCAGGATTTTTTTCTTTGTTTCTGCCTGTATTTAGTCAAAACACCACTGTCCAGGTTTGTCTGTGTGTGGTCTTCGCGTTGGCCTGAAAACTCTCATTGAAGAGAAGTGACTGAGGATTTCTTGATTGTTTACCATACAGAACCAAAGACAATGCCATTAGCAGTTAATTATTACTCAAGGCATGGACTCTGCCCTCAAAAACGTGTGTTTTATGGACTTGCCAGTAAATGTCCACACAGTACATGGCCTTACTCACAATGGAATGAGAAAAAAAGAGAGAGAGAACTACCAATAAACTCTTTTAAACTGCTCTTCACAATTTCTCATCTGGTTACAGATGGAAAATGAAAAACTCCTGCCTGAACCACCAGTGGGCTGGGTGTGAAAAAGAAAGAGGAACAAAAACGCTGGGGCCTCCTGCCCCACTCTGCCCTGAATTCATTCACTCAGTAAATGTTTACTGACCGTCTGCTAAATGCCAGGCAGTCTGCTCCCTCCAACTGGCCCCTCTGTCAATCTGTAAAATTTATGATTATTTAAATATTTATCCACTTATAGTAGAATACTGCTTGGCATTTTTTTCAAAATGCATTTATTTCTGTAAGAGGCAGTCCTCCACAGTCCATGTGGTGATGAGACCTGAGGCACCTCCTTCCTGTCCTTCTCCGAAGGGCTGGCTCCCTCTGGGGACCTAGTGCCCGCCACCCCTCCCTCTCCCCAGCCCTCACAGGGCTTCACTGTGGCCCCGGCCCAGGCTGCACATTCCTGCACGGCATGTCTTCCATTTGTATGCATCCACTCCCAAACTTCTGAAGCAGGCTTCCCTGGTGGCTCAGAGGGTAAAGAATCTGCCTGCAATGCAGGAGACCTGGGTTCGATCCCTGGGTTGGGAAGATCCCCTGGAGAAAGGAACGGCAATCCACTCCAGCATTCTTACATGGAAAACCCCATGGACAGAGGAGATTGGCAGGCTACAGTCCATGGGGTCACAACAACTGAGAAACTAGCACTTTGAACACACCCCCAAACACTGACGAAGCATCTTCTACGTGCCACACACCTCTTCTCCTGAAATCCCCACACACAGGGTTCTCTGCTGGACCTCTGGCCTCAAAAAAGTTTGAACAAAACAATCAACCATAATTTCATACTGGAACTGCTTAGTAATGAAGCTCATGAGGAGATGAACACAGCCTGAGTAAATAAAACCCAGAGGATAAACAGCAAGCCTCCGTGTTACCATTCACATTTCCTTTTTCACCACCAAACATATGACCTTGCTCCTCAGAGACAGTACACAGGCTTTCGTTTTACCACACTTTCCTTCACACCTTTAAAGAAGTGTGAATTCTTCAAATACTGTAAGAATAAAATAGTCAAGAGGAAAGACAGGGAAGACCCAGCACTCGAGGAAGACAGCAGGATCATAAACCTACGAGAAGACTCAGGTCCTTTCGACTCTTCATTTCTATGATGCCCTGAACAAGAACACTGCCAAATGAGAGCTAGGCTTTCTTTCATTACAACTGGCGGAAATGTCACCTTACAACTCTGAGAGGACATGTCCAAGTCTCAGTCAGGAAAAGAACTCACTGGAAAATACAAGAACAGGAATTGGGAAGACAGAATGCAGAAAATCCAAACCTTAACACAACATTTAGGTGTTGGTAAGGGTCAGGAAGCAACAGTTAGAACTGCACATGAAACAACAAACTGGTTCCAAATTGGAAAAGGAGTATGTCAAGGCTGTATATTGTCACCCTGCTTATTTGACTTATATGCAGAGTACATCATGAGAATCGCTGGGCTGGATGAAGCACAAACTGAAATCAAGATTACCAGGGAAATATCAATAACCTTAGATATGCAGATGATACCACCCTTATATCAGAAAGCAAAGAGGAAATGAAAAGCCTCTTGATGAAAGTGAAAGAGGAGAGTGAAAAAGTTGGCTTAAAGCTCAACATTCAGAAAACTAAGATCCTGGCATCTGGTCCCATCACTCCATGGGAAATAGATGGGCAAACAGTACAAACAGTGACAGGCTTTATTTGGGGGGGGGGGGGGGGATTTCCAAAATCACTGGAGATGGTGACTGCAGCCATGAAATTAAAAGATGCTTGCTCCTTGGAAGAAAAGTTATGACCAAACTAGACAGCTTATTAAAAAGCAGAGACCTTTGCCAACAAAGGTCCTTCTAATGAAAGCTATGGTTTTTCCAGTGGTCATGTATGGATGTGAGAGTTGGACTATAAAGAAAGCTGAGCGCAGAAGAATTGATGCTTTTGAACTGTGGTGTTGGAGAAGACTCTTGAGAATTCCTTGGGACTGCAAGGAGATCCAACCAGTCCATCCTAAAGGAGATCAGTCCTGAATATTCACTGGAAGGACTGATGTTGAAGCTGAAACCAATACTTTGGCCACCTGATGTGAAGAACTGACTCATTTAAAAAGACCCTGATGCTGGGAAAGATTGAGGGCAGGAGGAGAAGGGGATGACAGAGGATGAGATGGTTGGATGGCATCACTGACGTGATGGACAAGAGTCTGAATAGGCTCCAAGAGTTAGTGATGGACAGGGAGGCCTGGCATGCTGCAGTCCATGGGATCACAAAGAGTTGGACACAACTGAGCAGCTAAACTGAACTGAATGGTCCCTCAACCTCCATATTCACACCACCAACTCTAAAGACTGTCTTCCATCAATGAACACATTCTTATCCCATTTACCCCTTTAATCCAATAGTCTGATTCACTTAGGTATTCTGACAATGGCTTGATTATTTTCAGTTCAGTTTGGTTCAGTCGCTCAGTCGTGTCCGACTCTTTGCGACACCATGAACCACAGCATGCCAGGCCTCCCTGTCCATCACCAACTCCCAGAATCCACCCAAACCCATGTCCATCGAGTTGATGATGATGGCATCCAACCATCTCATCCTCTGTCATCCCCTTCTCCTCCTGCCTTCAATCTTTCCCAGCATCAGGGTCTTTTCAAATGAGTCAGCTCTTCACATTAGGTGGCAAAATACTGGAGTTTTAGCTTCAACATCAGTCCTTCCAATGAACACCCAGGACTGATCTCCTTTAGGATGGACTGGTTGGATCTCCTTGTAGTCCAAGAGATTCTCAAGAGTCTTCTCCAACACCACAGTTCAAAAGCATCAATTCTTCTGTGCTCAGCTTTCTTTATAGTCAAACTCTCACATCCATACATGACCACTGGAAAAGCCATTGCCTTGACTAGATGGACCTTTGTTGGCAAACTAATGTCTCTGCTTTTTAATATGCTGTCTAGGTTGGTCATAACTTTCCTTCCAAGAGTAAGCGTCTTTTAATTTCATGGCTGCAATCACCATCTGCAGTGATTTTGGAGCCCAGAAAAATAAAGTCAGCTACTGTTTCCCCATCTATCTGCCATGAAGTGATGGGACCAGATGCCATGATCTTAGTTTTATGAATGTTGAGCTTTAAGCCAACTTTTTCACTCTCCTCTTTCACTTTCATCAAGAGGCTCTTTAGTTCTTCTTCACTTTCTGCCATAAGGGTGGTGTCATCTGCACCCTTTTTATTTAGAACCAACTATGTACCTGGCTTACTTTTTATTTAGAACTAATTAGGTCCGTGGCCCTGGTACGTACCTACACTACACTACACTACACAGACACATTATGAAACACATTGTTGCTCTCAAGTAGCTGATGATCTAGTGGTAAAGATGAAGCTATCACACAAAAATTCAATCCAAGAATAAGAGCTTACCAGTGTAAATGAAATAGTATTGCGTGAATGAGATGAATATGGGCTGGAGTGGGTGGGAATGGATCATGGAAGAGAAGGAACATAGGAAGGAAAAAAGCATGCAGAATGGCAACAGAGAAGATGAACAGCATTTCTAAACAAGAGGGCAGGTATGGATAAAGGAACTGGCAACTACTGTGGCCACTGCGGAAGCAAGAAAGGAGTTCAGATAGGCACCCAGCCTGAATGAAGGACAGGATGTGCACTGGAGCCTGGAGGAGTGTGGAGTCTGGGAATGTATTTCTTTTAAAATCAATCAGAAGAGCTCATTCATGCCTTGTGCCAGGTACTGTGCTGGTGCTGGAGACGCTGGGAGGCAATGTGAACAGGACAGCAGTTTCAAGGACCCAGACATGTGGCCTCACACAGAAACAGAAAGTACACTGGCAATTAAGGGGCAGACTGATAACGCGCACGAGGTACTCACGGGCCAGTGAAGATGGGGCACCAACTTCATGCCGTCAAGAAAAATAATAACATCGGTATTAGTATTACCAATACTGTTATTCTTAATGGCAGCTTCCGTTTACTGAACACCTACTGCATGCCAAGCACTGCACTAAGTACTCATTTAATACTCAGAGAACCCAGTAGTCACTACTCCCGCCTTTTTTCAACCAAAGAGGAAGCCAGTCTTACAAAGATCTCAGAACTGTTAATGGTGTTCAGAGAACAGCATCTCTCGCACTCCCTCTAGTACGAGACACAAGCGATTCCAAAGAAGACAAGCTGCCTAGCTCGATCGGGTGACACACACCCAACTGACCCACTGCCTGAACAATCCAAAATAATGCTAGAAATCAAATCCAGTTTCTGTAAGTTCACTTTTTCAGGACTGAATGCCTCAACTTGAATTCAAATACCTCTCCCAGGAGTTAAAAAAAAAAGTGAAACTCCCTCAAAGCATTAATATCTCCCTCCTGCCTCTGCACTGTGTCTCTCCAGCCTCAGCCCCCCCAAGGACAGCCCAAGGCTGCTGGCGAGACACTGTCTCAGACCTAGGAGCCCAGACCAAAGGTGAAGCGAACACTGGCAATCCTGCCAACCCACGGTACAGCTGTTCTATGCTCCTTCTGATCCTCCATGAGATCATTTAATTTAAAAAAAAGGACCGTTTTCATTTCCAAAATTCCCTTTGGAACAGAGCACAAACCTTGAAAGGTTACAGGGAACTTTTCCACAGACACACAACTTACAACAGGGAAGGAGAAACCGCAGTGCCCTTTGAGAAAGGTCTCAAAACAGAAAAGGGCACAGCCTGCACTGAAGGCTTTTCAATATGTGGGGGGCTTTTCTCAGTCAGAGAGAAGCTCCCAAACCAACCCAGGCCCCACGACCCAATGAGATGGACCAGCCAGGCTCTCTGCCAAGCTGGGCAGAACAGTCTTGCAAAATGCTCGTGCGCAAGGGAATATATCACCTGATGCTTTGGTTCTTTTACTGGAGAAGGAGAAGGGAAGGGGCAGTACAGGTGTCTAGGAAGGTGGTGATGAGCAGTTGGGAAATCATGTTTAATAAGCATATGGACAGGGAAAAGGGAGTCAGAGATGGGAAGCAGGGCAGATCCTTCTGGGATATTTATTTAAGGCTACACATGTGAAACTGTGTGCAAAGTGTGTGCATCTGACACTTGTTGAAGTGACAGGCCCGCATCTCTGCAGAGCCTGTGAGACGGGGCGGCCCTGGCAGCCATGTCACACTCTGGTAAGTTGGCAGCTTTGCCTGGGATCTTCTAGCAAATACTTGCCAATAGCTCAGAGGGCAAGGTAATTTCTTAATTAAAAAGAAAGAAAGAAAGAAACATCCATCTAGAAATGGAAAATAAAGTAACAGAATCTATATTGTCAGGAGTAGGGATCACGAGAAAAGAAGGGTCCCAGGCTTTGGGCAATGGATCAGGAAGAAACAGAAAATATCTGGCTTGATTTCCAAAAAGTGTCCCTTTTCCCTGGCCCCTCTGAAATCAGAAGGAATTCTTTAGGGAATTGTCAGGAAGGCAAACAGACAATCCGACTAAATTATTCAGATGGCAGCCAGAAGATCTGAGAGTCTTTGGGCTGCTATTCAGCAAAACAGACACAGTTAGTAAACGGCGAAGAGAAAAGAAGACCACAGTTACCATGGGCACAAATTCTTGACTGCCCTCCTCCTCTGCTCTGGCCTGATTGCTTGTCTAGTTCCCTTTCCAGCCCTCAGGCCATTCCTACTTCTTCTCTTCTAGAGACTTTTCAGAAAGTCCACATTCCTATCAGCTATGAGTAGCTTGCGCTCTTTCCTTTAAGCCAGGGCTCTGAGACATGCTCCAGTACAAAATGGCCCAGAATCTTATCTCCCATCACCCCAGCTTACCTCTACTTCAGGACAGGAGAGCCTTTAAGTGTCTCCCTTAAGGTAGTTCAAACAACCTATTGCTAAGTGGGATTTAATACAGGGGCTCTCAAGCGGCCTATCTTATAGAACAATCCAGGCTCCCAAGTTCAGCTGCTTTCCAACCATATCAGCTCCACCTCTCAGGCATTTAGGTATTTCCTTACAGTCTGGGCTTCCCTGTGGCTCAGCTGGCAAAGAATCTGCCTGCAATGCAGGAGACATGGGATGGATCCCTGGGTCAGGAAGATCCCTTAGAGAAAGGAAAGGCTACCCACTCCAGTATTCTAGCCTGGAAAATTCCACAGACTGTATAGTCCATGGGGTCGCAAAGTGTTGGACATGACTGAGCAACTTTCATTTTTCATTTTACAGTCTGACAGTCACTCTCCACCCCCACACCCCACCAGTAACAGTTAAGAAAAACCTTTAATGGTTAGAACTTTCCTATAACATCCTGAGTGTTCTCCAAAGGTGGTGAGCTCTCTCATCACAGGAATTTCCCAGCAGAGCATACGGGCACACCCATTATTCACCAGGGGTCAGAGTGGGACATTAAGAGGGTCTGGCTGCAATCAGGGGAATGGACCAGACCCCCTCAAGTCTCATCAAGTCTGTATACAGGAGGCAGGGGGGACATGCTCTGCCCTGCAAGAAGGTGGTAAGAAGCACATCCGGTCTCCTGCGGAGCATATAACTGAAAAATCAAAAACATACCAGATCCACCAGGAAATATGCAAAAATCAACTAAGAAAAGCTGAAAAGTGCCCAGGTTGGCAAACCTGACTAGAACCAGATCAAATTACTTAAAAATCTATCTCTATATTTACACATACCGAAATCAAAAGGGGGATGAGCCATTAGTGGAAGTACAGACAAACAGATTCATAAATATAGATACATTGTGCATAGCGGCACAGACCAGAGATGGGCAACCCTGGCCCAAAGACACACTGCCAAAGCTGCAAGGCAGGAGACATCCTTTATGTCAGAGTGAAGGCTGTCATCAAGTCTCTTAGCCTGGTTCCCTAACACAAGCGTCACTTGTATTCCTTGCTGTGAATTTTTAATCTCCAATGGCCTTCTGCTACTTTTTCTACTTCAACTCCAATCTGCCACACAAGGTCTTATGCTATGCTCAAAAAACCTTCATTCCAAACAGCTAATCACCAAAACAAAACCACACATTCAACTTGCAGAACCTCTCCTGATACTTTGCCCAATTCAACCATATCTCCAGAGAAGCAACTTTCTCACTAGAGTCTGAGACATATCCTGAAATATCCATGGAAAAGAGGAAAAGAGAATTCAAGTTGATGGTGCAGATCAACAGCTCCTAAACTTAAACATACATCAGAATCACCAAAGTTCAGTTCAGTTCAGTCACTCACTGGTGTCCGTCTCCTTGTGACCCCATAGACTACAGCACACCAGGCTTCCCTGTCCATCACCAACTCCCAGAGCCTACTCAAACTCATGTCCATCGAGTCAGTAATGCCGTCCAACCATATCAGCCTCTGTCGTCCCCTTCTCCTCCTACCTTCAATCTTTCCCAGCATCTGGGTCTTTTCAAATGAGTCAGTTCCTTGCATCACGTGGCCAAAGTACTAGAGTTTCAGCTTCAGTAGCAGTCCTTCCAATTAACATGCAGGACTGATTTCCTTTAGGAGTGACTGGCTGGATCCCCTTGCTATCCAAGGGACTCTTAAGAGTCTTCTCCAATACCACAGTTCAAAAGAATCAATTCTTAGCTTTCTTTATAGTCAAACTCTCATATCCCTACATGATTACTGGAAAAACCATAGCTTTGACTAGAAGGGCCTTTGTTGGCAAAGTAATGTCTCTACTTTTTAATAAGCTGTCTAGGTTGGTCATAACTTTTCTTCCACAGAGCAAGCATCTTTTAATTTCATGGCTGCAGTCACCATCTGCAGTGATTTCAGAGCCCCAAAAAATAAAGTCTGTCACTGTTTAAAGCAAAATCCCTAATCAAATCCCTAATGATTATACAGAGGAAGTGAGAAATAGATTTAAGGGACTAGATCTGATAGACTGAGAGCCTGATGAACTATGGACGGAGGTTCATGACATTGTACAGGAGACAGGGATCAAGACCATCCCCAAGAAAAAGAAATGCAAAAAAGCAAAATGGCTGTCTGAGGAGGGCTTACAAATAGCTGTGAAAAGAAGAGAAGCCAAAAGCAAAGGAGAAAAGGAAAGATATTCCCATTTGAATGCAGAGTTCCAAAGAATAGCAAGGAGGAGATAGGAAAGCCTTCCTCAGTGATCAGTGCAAACAAATAGAGGAAAACAAAAGACTGGGAAAGACTAGAGATCTCTTCAAGAAAATAGGAGATACCGAGGTAACATTTCATGCAAAGATGGGTTCGATAAAGGACAGAAATGGTATGGACCTAACAGAAGCAGAAGATATTAAGAAGAGGTGGCAAGAATACACAGAAGAATGTACAAAAAAGATCTTCACGACCCAGATAACCACGATGGTGTGATCACTTACCTAGAGCGAGACATCCTGCAATGTGAAGTTGAGTGGGCCTTAGAAAGCATCCCTACGAACAAAGCTAGTGGAGGTGATGGAATTCCAGTTGAGCTATTTCAAATCCGAAAAGATGATGCTGTGAAAGTGCTGCACTCAATATGCCAGCAAATTTGGGAAACTCAGCAGTGGTCACAGGACTGGAAAAGGTCAGTTTTCATTCCAATCCCAAAGAAAGGCAATGCCAAAGAAGGCTCAAACTACCGCACAATTGCACTCATCTCACATGCTAGCAAAGTAATGCTCAAAATTCTCCAAGCCAGGCTTCAACAATACATGAACCGTGAACTTCCAGATGTTCAAGTTGGTTTTAGAAAAGGCAGAGGAACCAGAGATCAAATTACCAACTTCCACTGGTTCATCAAAAAAGCAAGAGAGTTCCAGAAAAACATCTACTTCTGCTTTATTGACTACGCCACAGCCTTTGACAGTGTGGATCACAATAAACTGTGGAAAATTGTGAAGGAGCTGGGAATACCAGGCCAACTGACCTGCCTCCTAAGAAATCTGCATGCAGGACAAGAAGCAACAGTTAGAACTGGACATGGAACAACAGACTGGCTCCAAATAGGAAAAGGAGTACGTCAAGGCTGTATATTGTCACTGTGCTTATTTAACTTACATGCAGAGTATATCGTGAGAAAAGCTGGGCAGGATGAAGCACAAGCTGGAATCAAGATCACTGGGAGAAATATCAATAACCTCAGATATGCAGATGACACCACCCTTATGGCAGAAAGTGAAGACAGAACTAAAGAACCTCTTGATAAAAGTGAAAGAGGAGAGTGAAAAAGTTGGCTTAAAGCTCAACATTCAGAAAACAAAGATCATGGCATCCGGTCCCACCACTTCATGGCAAATAGATGGAGAAACAGTGGAAACCGTGGCTGACTTTATTTTTCTGGGCTCTAAAATCACTGCAGATGGTGATTGCAGCCATGAAATTAAAAGACACTTACTCCTTGGAAGGAAAGTTATGACCACCTAGACAGCATATTAAAAAGCAGAGACATTATTTAGTCAACAAAGGTCCATCTAGTCAAGGCTATGGTTTTTCCAGTGGTCATGTATGGATGTGAGAGTTTGACTATAAAGAAAGCTAAGTGCCGAAAAATTGATGCTTTTGAACTGTGGTGTTGGAGAAGACTCTTGAGAATCTCTTGGACTGCAAGGAGATCCAACCAGTCCATCCTAAAGGAGATCAGTCATGGGTGTTCATTGGAAGGACTGATGTTGAAGCTGAAACTCCAGTATTTTGCCACCTGATGTGAAGAGCTGACTCATTTGAAAAGACCCTGATGCTGGGAAAGATTGAGGGCAGGAGGAGAAGGGGATGACAGAGGATGAGATGGTTGGATGCCATCATCATCAACTCGATGGACATGGGTTTGGGTGGACTCTGGGAGTTGGTGATGGACAGGGAGGCCTGGCGTGCTGTGGTTCATGGGGTCGCAAAGAGTCGGACATGACTGAGCGACTGAACTGAACTGTTTCCACTGTTTCCCCATCTATTTGTCATGAAGTGACGGGACTGGATGCTATGATCTTAGTTTTCTCAATGGTGAATTTTAAGCCAAGTTTTTCAGTCTCCTCTTTCACTTTCATCACGAGGCTCTTTGGTCCTCTTCGCTTTCTGCCATAAGGGTGGTGTCATATGCATATCTGAGGTTATTGATATTTCTCCTGGCAATCCTGATTTCAGCTTGTGCTTCATCCAGCCCAGCGTTTCTTATGATGTACTCTGCATGTAAATTACATAAGCAGGGTAACAATATACAGCCTTGACGTACTCCTTTTCCTATTTGGAACAAGCCTGTTGTTCCTTGCCCAGTTCTAACTGTTGCTTCCTGACCTGCATACAGATTTCTCACGAGGCAGGTCAGGTGGTCTGGTATTCCCATCTCTTGAAGAATTTTCCAGTTTGTGGTGATCCACACAGTCAAAGGCTTTGGCGTAGTCAATAAAGCAGAAATACATGTTTTTCTGGAACTCTTTTGTTTTTTTTGAAGATCCAATGGAAGTTGGTAATTTGATCTCTGGTTCCTCTGCCTTTTCTAAAACCAGCTTGAACATCTGGAAGTTCACGGTTCACGTATTGTTGAAGCCTGGCTTGGAGAAGTTTGAGCATTACTTTGCTAGAGATCTAGAGATCTTTCCCATTCTAGAATCACCAAAAACGCTTGTTAAAACAGACTGCGGGTTCTCCACCCCAGAGTCTCTGGTTTAGTAGATTGTAGATTGAGACTCTGCATTTCTAACAGGTTTCCAGGTGAGCCTGCTGTTTGATGGTCTGGGGACTGCATGCTGAAGCCATTCAAGTAATCCAGGATACAGAGTTGGGAGACTGAAAAGCCTGTCACTGACTGAAAACCCCAAACGATGTCCTTAACTGTAAGGAGACAATCACCCCCATCTGAGCAACAGTGCATTGTTGGTCAAACACCAAGCCAGGATCTATACAAGCAATCTGGGTAAGGCTGAGGCTAAATAAATGTTCAACTATGAAAGCAACTATTATTAATCTCATTATTAAAATTAGCGGGCCAATTTTAATTCATCAGATGGATCAAGAGTGAGTCAGTGACAAACATACAGAGGTCAATTACAGGATCAACCTGAGCTCACCTCTCTCTTGCCCCCAGGCGTCTCTATGCGCGGATGAAGAGGAAGGGAGTTTAGCCAGCTATCTGGGAGACCGCAGCAAGAATTCCTGGAATCCCTTATCTTCCTCTGCCAGCCTAAACACAACTCCTCCAGCAAGTCCGTAAATCAGTGAACACATACAAAGGGCCTGGGGGGCTAGAGGAATCTTGTCCCACTCTACCTCCACGCCCGGCCAGCAGCAGGCGGCTGGTGGACAGAACCTGGTAATGGCAAGATCCACGGGTTGCAGAGAGGAAACACAAAGAAGAAGCAAGCCAGGTGGCTGCCCCACCAGGCCTGTGCATTACAGCGCATTAAGCAGAAAGCACTCTCAGGCACGAGAAGACTCCCAGTAAAGAGTACTCAGAAAAAAGTCATGAAAAACTCTAGCCAGGAAGGAAGCAAGTCAGTAAGCTGAAGTAGAGGACAGGAGACTGAAAGATTCTCAGAGCAGTGCCCGTCACTTAGAAAGTGAGCAGTACTTTCCAATCTGAGGGCTTCATGAAAGCATCCGTGGTACGCGCACACTGAAGCGCTAAAAGAAACAAACTGAAGCCGAGAGAAGAGCTGATTCACCCAGCGCTGATGTGGGCAAGTTCAGTTACAGGGTAGTCGTAGATGGTTTGGCATGGGAACAACTGTTGGACCGTGGGGTCCAACAACTGCCCCGACGCAGGGCCCCTCCTCATTAAGGACTCCAGAAAAGCAGCATCATGGGCACTCCTCGCTTCTGGAAACAGATGCTGCTTTCGAAAACCTCCACTGTGCTCCCCCTGTTATCTCACCCCTTTTACACTACCCTCCCCACAACACCAAAATTCTACCAACTCCTGATGTTCTCAGAAAATATGTGTTCAGAAGAGACAGAAACCCTGGGAGAGGGCAGGGGGTGGGGTGGGCAGAATCCATGCAAGCAGAAGACGGATGAAAAGCTCCAGACGTTAGCCTGGGCTCCCCTGGTGGCTCAGATGGTAAAGAAACTGCCTGCAGTGTAGGAGATGTGGGTTTGATCCCTAAGTCGGGAAGACCCCCTGAAGAAGAGAATGGCTATCCACCCCAGTGTTCTTGCCTGGAGAATCCCATGCACAGAGGAACCTCGTGGGCTACACTCCACGGGGAACCAAAGAGCTGGACTCAACTGAGCAAGCAACACTAACCTGCGGAGATGGGGGAGCCAAGTATGTGCGGCGCTACCACAGGAAAGAGACGAAGCATGTGTATGTGGAGCTGAGGAGGAAGGCGAGAGGGTGAGGCTGGTACTGCACACGTTACCTGGTTTTTGCAATACCAACTACAAGAATTAAAACTCTGCAAAACCTCATTGACTGGCAGCTTACAGACCCAGATTGTAAAACATTAAACTCCTTACTAGCCACGTCCTCGAAGGGCCCTCCATGACCTAGGCCTGCCTCTCTCTCCAATCACAAGTCACGTCGCTCTTGCCCACGACACTCCATGTGACATTTCTTTGTGTTGCCGGAGAGGCCAAGCTCATTTTTGCCTCTCAGTCTTTCACTTGCTGATCCCTCAGCCATGATCAGATCTTGGCATGACTGGCTCTTCATCACCATTCAGGCCTCAGCTTGAATTACACCTCTTCAGAAACATCTGCCCCGTACCACCAAAGTGTGCCCACCCGGCCCTCTCCCAGTGTCATGCAAGGTCACATCACCCCTTTTATTTTCTTCACAAGACTCACAACTATCTGATATTATGCTATTTATTAGGCTGTTGTGTCCTTAATATAATGAATCTTCCCCACTTCAACACAAATTCCATGAGAAGAGACCTCACCCATCTGTTTCCCAATGCCAAGAACACCATCAGAGAGTGATCCTCAAATATTTGTTGATTAAATGAGTATTTATTGAAACACCAGGCACAGTCCAACTTTTTAAGTATGAGAAATCTGGCTCTGTACACAAGGCATGTGCTCCTGCAATCTAAATTAGAGAAAACTAGCTTGCATAAAAAAGAATTAGAAGAGCATTGAGAAAAATGTCAATGTTGCCGTAATAAATCATTAGAAGAACTTCAGTTCAGTTCAGTTGCTCAGCTGTGTCCGACTCTGTGACCCCAGGAACTGCAGCACGCCAAGCTTCCTGGTCCGTCACCAACTCCCAGAGACTACTCAAACTCATGTGCATTGCGTCAGTGATGCCATCCAACCATCTCATCTTCCGTCATCCCTGCCTCATCCCACCTTCAATCTTTCCCAGCATCAGAGTCTTTTCAAATGAGTCAGCTCTTCGCATCAGGTGGCCAAAGTATTGGAGTTTCAGCTTCAATAGCAATCCTTCCAATGAATATTCAGGACTGATTTCCTTTAGGATGAAATTTTCTTGTGGTCCAAGGGACTCTCAAGAGTCTTCTCCAACACCACAGGTCAAAAGCATCAACTCTTCTGCGCTCACCTTTCTCTATAGTCCAAATCTCACATCCATACATGACTACTGCAAAAACCATAGCCTTGACTAGATGGACCTTTGTTGACAAAGTAATGTCTCTGCTTTTTAATGTGCTATCTAGGTTAGTCATAACTTTTCTTTCAAGAAGCAAGTGTCTTTTAATTCATGGCTGCATTCACCATCTGCAGTCATTTTGGAGCCCAATAAAATAGTCTGTCACTGCTTTCATTCTTTCCACATCTACCTGCCATGAAGTGATGGGACCGGATGCCATGATCTTAGTTTTCTGAATGTTGAGTTTTAAGTCAGCTTTTTCACCCTCCTCTTTCACTTTCTTAGTTCTTCTTCTCTTTCTGCCATAAGATTGGTGTCATTTGCATATCTGAGGTTATTGATATTTCTCCCGGAAATCTTGATTCCAGCTTGTGCTTCATCCACTCTGGCATTTCATCTGATACACTCTGCAGGTAAGTTAAATAAGCAGGGTGACAATATACAGCCTTGATGTACTCCTTTCCCAATTTGGAACCAGTCTGTTGTTCCATGTCCAGTTCTAACTGTTGCTTCTTGACCAGCATACAGATTTCTCAGGAGGCAGGTCAGGTGGTCTGGTATTCCCATCTCTTTCACAATTTTCCACAGTTTGTTGTGATCCACAGTCAAAGCTTTGGCATAGTCAATAAAGCAAAAGTAGATGTTTTTCTGGAACTCTCTTGCTTTTTCAATGATCCAACAGATGTTGGCAATTTGACCTCTGGTTTCTCTGCCTTTTCTAAATCCAGCTTGGACATCTGGAAGTTGACAGTACACATACTGTTGAAGCCTGTCTAGGAGAATTTTGAGCATTAGTTTGCTAGCATGTGAGATGAGTGCAATTTTGCAGTAGTTTGAACATTCTTTGGCATTGCCTTTCCTTGGGATTGGAATGAAAACTGACCTTTTCCAGTCCCGTGGCCACTGTTGAGTTTTCCAGATTCACTGGCATACTGAGTGCAGCACTTTCACAGCACCATCTTTTGGGATTTGCAGTAGCTCAACTGGAATTCCATCACCTCCACTAGCTTTGTTTATAATGATACTTTCTAAGGCCCAGAAGAACTTACTTCAGTGCAGTTCAGTCACTCAGTCATGTCTGACTCTTTGTGATGCCATGGACTGCAGCATGCCAGGCCTCCCTGTCCATCACCAACTCCCGAAGTTTACCCAAACGCATATGCATTGAGTCAGTGATGCCATCCAACCATCTCATCCTCTGTCATCCCCTTCTCTTCCTGCCCTCAATCTTTCTCAGCATTAGGGTCTTTTCAAATGAGTCATCTTCGCATCATGTGGCCGAAGTATTGGAGTTTCAGCTTCAACATCAGTCCTCCCAATGAACACCCAGGACTGATCTCCTTTAGGATGGACTGGTTGGATCTCCTTGCAGTCCAAGGGACTCTCAAGAGTCTTCTCCAACACCACAGTTCAAAAGCATCAATTCTGCGCTCAGCTTTCTTTACAGTCCAACTCTCACGTCCATACATGACTACTGGAAAAACCATAGCCTTGACTAGATGGACCTTTGTTGACTAAGTAATGTCTCTGCTTTTTAATATGCTGTCTAGGTTGGTCATAACTTTCCTTCCAAGGAGAAGCCGAGAGGAGCTATCCCATGTCCAAGGCAGAACAACAGCTGTGCTTTGCTGGAGCAGCCGTGAAGAGACACCCCACATCCAAGGTAAGAGAAACCCATGTAAGATGGTGGGCACTGAGAGAGGGCATCAGAGGGCAGACGGACTGAAACCATAATCCCAGAAAACTAGCCAATCAGATCACACGGACCACAGTCCTGTCTAACTCAATGAAACTAATCTAGGCCGTGAGGGGCCACCGAAGATGGACGGGTCATGATGGAGAGGTCTGATAGAATGTGGTCCACTGGAGAAGGGAATGGCAAACCACTTCAGTATTCTTGCCTTGAGAACCCCATGAACAGTATGAAAAGGCAAATTGATAGGACACTGAAAGAT
This sequence comes from Odocoileus virginianus, assembly GCF_023699985.2. Taxonomy (NCBI): domain Eukaryota; kingdom Metazoa; phylum Chordata; class Mammalia; order Artiodactyla; family Cervidae; genus Odocoileus; species Odocoileus virginianus. The sequence continues at coordinate 19,432,500 of NC_069678.1, read as the reverse complement.
GAACTCCCCAGGTCAGTAGGTGCCCAATATGCTACTGAAGATCAGTGGAGAAATAACTCCAGAAAGAATGAAGAGATGGAGCCAAAGCAAAAACAATACCCAGATGTGGGTGGGACTGGTGATAGAAGCAAGGTCTGATGCTGTAAAGAGCAATATTGCATAGGAACCTGGAATGTTAGGTCCATGAATCAAGGCAAATTGGAAGTGGTCAAACAGGACATTGCAAGAGTGAACGTTAACATTCTAGGAATCAGCGAACTAAGATGGACTGGAATGGGTGAATTTAACTCACCCATATAGATATGGATGACCATTATATCTACTACTGTGGGCAAGAATCCCTTAGAAGAAATGGATTAGCCATCATGGTCAACAAGAGAGTCCGAAATGCAGTACTCGAAAGCAATCTCAAAAACAACAGAATGATCTCTGTTCGTTTCGAAGGCAAACCATTCAATATCACAGTAATACAAGTCTATGCCCCAACCAGTAACGCTGAAGAAGCTGAAGTTGAATGGTTCTATGAAGACCTACAAGACCTTTTAGAACTAACACCCAAAAAAGATGTCCTTTTCATTACAGGAGACTGGAATGAAAAAGTAGGAAGTCAAGAAACACCTGGAGTAACAGGCAAATTTGGTCTTGGAGTATGGAATAAAGCAGGGCAAAAGGCTAATAGAGTTCTGCCAAGAGAATGCATTAGTCTTAGCTAACACCCTCTTCCAACAACACAAGAGAAGACTCTACACATGGACATCACCAGATGGTCAACACTGAAATCAGATTGATTATATTCTTTGCACCCAAAAATGGAGAAGCTCTATACAGTCAGTAAAAACAAGACCAGGAGCTGACTGTGGCTCAGATCATAAACTCCATATTGCCAAATTCAGACTCAAATTGAAGAAAGTAGGGAAAACCACTAGACCATTCAGGTATGACGTAAATCAAATCCCTTACGATTATACAGTAGAAGTGAGAAATAGATTTCAAGGGATTAGATCTGATAGAGTGCCTGAAGAACTAAGGATGGAGGTTCATGACACTGTACAGGAGACACGGATCAAGACCACCCCCATGGAAAAGACATGCAAAAAAGCAAAATGGCTGTCTGAGGAGGCCTTACAAATAGCTGTCAAAAGAAGTGAAGCAAAAAGCAAAGGAGAAGAGCGCCTTAAATTTTTTCCATGTTTCAAAAAGGTAAAGTCTGCCTAGATAGGGATGTTATTTTGGTTTTTTATAATGGTAGTTTCAAGTAATAATTTCTGGATAGTTATTAATAACTAAAATGTTGAATACATAAAAGACCATTCTTAGATGCCCTATTGTAAGGTAAAATGATGTGATATAAATACCACAGCACATATAATATCATGCTAATCCATATCTGTGAAAACTATTCAAATAATCTTACTATCAGCCAACTGTTAAATAGCTGAAGAAAAAATCAGCAGGTTTAACACACTGGTATTGTTCAACAAAACTTCTTGCACTTCACGGATGGCATGTAATACACGTAGCCTGTGTTCATACTGTATCTGTCATATTTTCCAAAGATTTAACAGTTGCCAGCCAATCTGCTCTTCTGCACCAAGTTGAAACAAAATTAAGTCATTCTCAGTGTTTGCCAGAGTTGGGTCTTCATCCTTGTGACAAACACGAGTGCATCCCCTGCACTCTAAAAACTGCATTTCAATAAACCAAGTGGTCTGCATCTTACCAGAGACATTAACAATAAAGCATTAATCAAGAATCATGAAAATGGCCCAGGAAGAGACTATATATGGGCCCAACTCCAGCAACATAAATATAGGAAGAATTATCTCATTAAGTAGAAGTTTCTGGAATAGAATACTGAGCAAGTTTCCCAGCAAGCCACAAATACCTTGCAAAACGACTGCAAAGGGCATCATTTGCTTATACCAAATAGCATCTCTTATCTGAAAACTCCAGCGAGCCTGTGACATTACCAGAGGCCACTCCTGTGGAGATCCTTAACATGAGCGAGGACCAGTGCCCCTCAGTCCAGCCTCTTTCTGCAACAGGTAGACAGAAAGTCAACAGGTGATTAAATTGGCTATGACACTGGGCTGCCACGAGTTCCCCCTGCCAGGAAGAGCGCTCCTCATGGTCAGAACGGCAAGGCAGGGGCATAACACAGAGGTCACACTTCATTTACCACATAATCCTGTGGCCCAGGGAATTCTTCCCAGTGCTTTCTCATTTATGATCTCTATATGGCTGTATGCGTGTAGCAGCAGAATCAGGCGGGGACATACACAGCCTGGCTTCTGTCCTGCACATCACATGGCGTCTCAGACACAGGGAAATTTTAAATCAGAGCAGCAGGCAACCAACTGGTCATGGGCTCCGGACACCCACTGCAACTGCAAGGCCATTCTGAGTCAGATTCCTACTCACCACCAGTGACCTGCATAGTTCCACAAACTATCCCCCAGCATCCACTCTTCAACTAGCTTCACATGTCTATAAGACACCTCTGTACATCAAAGCGAGCAACAGAGAACCTAGCACACTCTTATAGGCATATTTGGTACTATATTTGGTAGAAGGGTACAATTTGGTAACATGTATCCAAAGCCTTAGAAGCTACATACCATTCAATGCAATAATTCCATTTAGCAATTTATTCTAAATGAATAATGTTGAATGCATTCAATGACAGAACTACAAAGATGTTGACAAGAGTTGTGAGAAGCTAGCAATAAGTTAAATATCAAACAATGAAGGTCTGTTTAAATAAATTGTAGTATATCCATTTACTACCATGTAAATATATCCAGCCATTAAAAATGATGCGCTTTAGAGCCTGAAATTAAGAAAATAAAAGAAATTGTATACTTAACTTCTTTTATGTCATTCTTTCTGCAGACCTGAGCTTTTGTTTAAAAATTGTATTGCTTCTGCCCAATGATTCTTTTAACATTTTTTTTCTGGTAGTGCAAATCAATTACACATACAATAAATTTCCTCGGTTCCCATTATTTTTTAAAAATTATGCTGTAAAGGATTATTCAGGGAGATTAATTTTATAAAATATTAAGTAAAAAAAAATTACAAAATCTTCTCCAAAATCTCATTCTTGTTAAAGAGATTCCATTTTGGCTAAAACTACAATCTAGGAAAGAGGCACCAATAGGTTTTACAGTGGCTACTTCTGCCCAGTAGGATTACTGACAAATTGTCTTCTTTTTCCCCTCATTTTTCTAAAAACTTTTATATAGTAAATGTGAATCAGGTTTTACATCCAAAAACACAGAAGTTACTGTTTAAAAATAACCCTGTGCTCTGCGGAAACATCTCACAGGCTTTACACACTCATCTGCGGGAGACGATCACAACATCTCATAACCAAGCACAATGACGTGCATTATATCACAGTGCCAACCAGAATGGAGTTTCACTGAGCTTCCTGAGGCTGAACAAATGGTGTTGGATATAGACCCATCACATCAGGACTATGCTATCTTGATGTCATAATTACCAGTGTTATTTTAAAGCTTGCAAATAAATATACAAATAAACAAAAAGTTAAGAAAAGTAAGTAGGAAGGAAAGAGGAGGAGTAAAGAACTGGTTTTTCTGCCTCCAAGGCAACAGCCAATCACTAAGTTCAGTCCCTTTTAGGATCTGCTCCCAGCGCATCTTGGTAGCTTAGAACCTCAGTGTCCCCTGGAAGAGAAGAAAGGTGGTGTCAACCAAAGGTTCAGAATTTAACTCTGATTCCAAAGTAGGGAAGTGAGGGATACACATGCATTCCTTCCTGAGTGTGCATGCATAAGGTTTTGTAGTTTTTTCATCACAAATCCCAAGATAATCCTTATTACTATATTTGGCTTTTATATTGTGTGCATGTGCTGTGCTGTGCTGAGTCGCTCAGTCGTGTCCAACTCTTTGAGATGCCATGGACTGTAGCCCACCAGGCTCCTCTGCCCACAGGGATTCTCCAGGCAAGAATCCTGGAGTGGGTTGCCATGCCCTCCTCCAGGGGATCTTCCCAACTCAGGGATCGAACCCAGGTCTCCCACATTGCAGGCGGATTCTTTACTGTCTGAGCCACCAGAGAAACCCAAGAATACTGCAGTGGGTAGCTTATCCCTTCTCCAGGGATATTGTGTGTGTGTGTGTATGCAAAAATGTCACTTTATACATTATATAATAATCCTCTAATTAGTGATTCTAGCATTCCTGGAAGACAGGAGAAAAAGCTCCCTACTATTGAAAATCAAAGTAGAAGGCTATGTCACCTGTCCCATGTGCCCTGAAGGGTAAAACACCCCAGGGTCAGCTGGCACTAGAAAGGCTCCTGAAAATAGGATCCAACCTTCACAGCAAATAATGGAAAAAAAATAGAAGAGCAGACCAAGACTTAATCTTTTTAAATGAAATAAAAATCATAGAAATAGCTTATTTAAAATGCAAAACATTGCATAAAACATGAAACATTTAGGTTACATTGAATTTTGCATCAATTCTTAGATTGGACTGAAAGTTAATTAATTATTGATTTATTGTTGTAATTTTCCCCTTACTGCAACAAAACTGCACACCACCACGACATCCTTCATGCCCCCTCTGACTTCCACACAATGCTACCAACAAGGGTAATCTCTGCAAAAGTTACTTAAGGGCTTGCATTTTCCCAAAGGAACTTCTTGATATTCAAAAATATTCAAATCCTTCTCTTTTGAGACTGGTTTCTCGTCAGCATTCTGGTTATTTTTCTCACCAATTATGAGTGGGTCTAAACGTGCTCGGTCCTCATTTGTCTACAGAATGGTTTGAGTAGGGCTCCAGCAATCCTTTTATTGACTTTCATAATCCTACACCTTTTGAAAGATTTGCAATTTCACTTTGAAATATATTTGCATGGCATTTGCATTGTACAGCCATATCTGAAAGCCAAACAAGGGCTGACAGACCTCAAGGATAGACAAGAACAAATGCCACTGTTAGAAGGAAGACCGAATGGGCGACTCAATGATCTACTGCTGTGCAACAAATTACCACAAAATTCTCGGTTGAAGACAACATATTTACTACCTGCCTGTTTCCTTGGGTCAGCAGTCCAGGCACTGCTTACCAGAGTCTTCTGCCCAGGGTCTCACAGGGCATCAAGCTACCAGCCAGGCTGTGTTTCATCCTGGAGCTTTGCAGTGCCCTTCAAAGCTCACACAGTTGTTTGCAGAATTCCGCTCCCTGGAGTTATAGGAGGGAGGCACCATTTTCTTTCTGGCTGTCAGCTGGGGTCACTCTCAGCTCCTGAAAGCTGCCCACCAATGGTTTCCACATGACCACCACCTCCCCAAACATGCCCACTCACATCTTCAAAGTCTGCAAGAGATGCTCTGGCTCCAGTCTGCTAAAAGAGAGTCTTACATACTATGACAATCATGTAGGTGCTTATACAAGGGCAAGATGAACTGCAGGTCACCTTAGGGTGCATTTGTCACTTGGGACTATTTTTATAAGAAATCAATTTGTTAGTGAAAATTTAGCATTATGATCACTGTCAATTTCCCAGGCAAACTCATAATTCAGAAATCCAGATAATGAACACTTGCATAACAAGGATCCCCTAGTCCTCACCTCTCAGATCCATCCTCTTCATTCCCACAGTCAAGGCTCTGGTTTAGCCCCCAGCATTTCTTGCCAGCATCTTGACAAGGCATCCAGTCATGCTCCTCCCCCAAACCACCATCTTCACTGGCCCTGGAGAGAGCTTAGTTAACGTGCAAACCTCACCTTGCCTTTTCTCTGCTTGAAATCCATCAGTAGCGTCCCACCAGCAACAGGACAGATTCACAGATTTTCAGTAGACAAGTCAGTGCCTTCATGATTATACTGCCTTAGATGTCTAAAACCACATCCATATCTCTCCAGCCCTCCCTGGTTTCTCATCTTGAAGTCCAGGATATCCCCTCTGCCTGAATTTCCTCCGCCTCATCCATCCTGTGCTCTGAGAGTCAGGATCACAGCTTCTGTGAACCTGACCTTGACTTCCCCAGGAGGTGCCGCATGGTCTGTCTTTCACATTCCCACTGAATCTTACATGGAACTATTACAACGTTTACCCCTGTATGCTAGAGTTATCAGGCTCCGGGTCCTTCTCCCCACCGCACTGGGAGCACTGGGAGGCCAAGAGCTAATTCTTTCCTTCCTGTATCTTAGCAGTACCAGGAACAGAAGACAGTAATGGACTTGATTAATCACATCTCTAGTACAGGATTCCCAGGTGCCTTAGTGGTAAAGAATCCACCTGCCAACGCAGGAGACCTGAGTTCGATCCCTGGGTTGGGAACATCCCCTGGAGAAGGGAATGGCTACCCACTCTAGTATTCTGGCCTGGAGAATCCCATGGACAGAGGAGCCTGCTGGGCCACAGTCCAGAGGGTCGTCACAAAGAGTTGGACAGTACTGAGCACAACAGCAACTAGTACAGGATGGCGATTAAAAGCACAGACTATGAAACCATACAATCTGAGTTTGGAGACCAGCGAGACCTGCATGACTCCAACAGTCTACTCAACCTTTCTCTACCTCAATCTCATCATCTCCAAATAAAAAAATTCTCTTTTTAAAAAACCTCTAAATCTCTATGAAAGAAAAAAAATCTACTTCATAAAATGGCAATGAAGAGAAAAGAAGTTAATATTTGTAAAGAACTTAGAAAAGGGCATGGCATAGGCTTAGAACGATACCAGTATTTGTAAGTAAAATAAATACCCAACCACCACATGATACACAATAATAGAAAATCCATCCAAAGGAGAGATGCCATACAGATCAGGGAGATAAGCCAATGGTAAAACTGTTATCATCAATACTTTTTTGAAACACTCCAGCCAAAAAAAGAATAAGTAAAAAAAAATAAAAACAAAAGCAAACTACAAAAGAATAGAGAAAGCAAAAATTGCAAAACCCTGATAATCTGAGAACCTGAGTGGTGAGTGTAAGAGCAGCTCTACTAGACTCTGCTTTTCACATGCTTGACAATTTCCGAAATGAAAACAATTTAAATCTAAATAGGCCAGGTGAGGCTTAGCATCCAGGGAGAGTAAAAGCACTTGGGCAAGGTGCTTTTGCCTCTCACAAATAAAGAAACTACCCTTCCTTCTGCTGTTCACAAGCTGAGGTGCATCCCTGGTGAGCCTGAGGAGATGCCCTCTCCTCCCTCTGTAGCTGGGTGGATGCCTTCTTCTCCATCACACTTCTCTCTAGAGATGGCGTGATGCCCTGAGAAAGTACCAACACCAAGAGATACCAGCTCAGTCTCCTGTGAGCTAAGCTTCCCCAGTCTCAGTCTCCTCATCCATAAAAACGGAAAACCCTACCTCATAGGTTGTTAAATGGATTAAATCATACATTTTAAAGAACAGTGCAATGTCTGCAAAGTGGCAGGTCATCAGCCAGGGTCTTTTAAAAATAAAAGAGTAGGTGAACTCCGGATGTCTAAACCCAACTTCCACAGGCCAGCAACTGTTCTCAGATCAAGGTGTGGGTAAACTGGGAGGAAGGCTGGACAACAGTGACTGCAGTGCTGGTTCCTTTCATACCAGGGACCTGAAAACCAGACAGTAACCACATACCTGTAAGACAGACTGGCTGCCCCAACTTGACCCAGAGACCTCAAAGGACCACGCACGGGCTAGCCGCCGTCCCAAGTCCAACAGGATGAAGGGCTGGCTGTAGCAAACTCCCCACGTCACTGGCTGCTGCTTGCTGCCACACCAGGGAAAGTGAAAGAAGCTTTCAGAGATGAGGGGTGAGTTCCTACCACTTACAGACAAAGGAGAAAGCTGGTCAGTATACAGACAGCTCAGCAACAGAACTAGTTAGCTTTCAGGGTGCTGACACTGTCCAGGTGGAACTAGTGGGAGGCAGATGCTGAAAGCAAGGTACTCAAATGAGGCACATTTCTCTAGGTATTTATCCAATTGATTTGAAACTTACATCCACATAAAAACCTGCATGTGTATGTTTATAGTAGCTTTATTCATAATTGCCAACTACTGGAAGAATCCAAGATGTCCCTCAATGATGGACACTGACTGGATGAAAAGATACAGATTGCGGTGCATCCAGACTATGAACTACTATTCAGCAACAGAAATTAGTGATCTATCAAACCACAAAAAGACATGGGTGAATCTTAAATGCATATTGCTAAATGAAAGAAGCCAGTATGAATCCAATCATACAACATTCTGGAAAAGGCAAGGATATAGAGACAGTATCCACATCAGTGTATGCCAAGGGTTTGGGAGCAGAGAGAACCGAACAGGTGGAACATGGGAGGATTATTTAAAGCAGCAAAATTATTCTGTACGGTACTGTAAAGGTAAATACAAGACATTAAGCATCTGTCAAAAACCCAGAGAACTTTACAAGAGTAAACCTTAAAATGTGTGCAAACTTTTGAAAATCATTTAGAGGGAGAGAAGAGAGGACATTCCAGGATAGAATGCAAACTGTGACAAAAGAATCGAAATGTAATATCACAAACGTATGAGACAACCATGCTTAAGGAAGCGATAGAGTGGTGGGTGTGCTGACCAATGTAATAGCTGGAAATGAGTAGCATCTATAAGAGCAGAAACAAGCGGAACTTTCCATTTAAGTAGTGTACACTAGTTGTCAAAATTGTTTCCCAGAGAGTGCGGGTTAACAACTCTCACAGTGGGGGAGGGAGAGAGCGGGACAAGTGGAGAAAACAGCATCAACATATGGACACTGTCATGCGTAAGATGGGTAACACAGGGAGCCCAGCCCGGCCCTCTGTGATGACCCAGAGGGGTGGGGTAGGGGAGGGGGTGAGGCTCAAGACAGAGGGGATGTATGTGTAGTCGTGGCTGATTCACGCTGCTGTGCAGCGGACGCCAACACAACACTGTAAAAGTTAAAAAACAAAAAAGACAAAAACACATTCCACCGGAATTGAACTTGTTTCAGTCTGTCCCATTTGTCCCACTCTCTCCCTCCCCCGCTGTGAGAACTGCTAACCCACACCCTGTGGAGAACAATTCTGACAGCCAGTGTACAGTACTTGATACACAGTCCCTTTTGCCTCTAGTCTTATAGATGCTACTCATTGCCAACTACCACTGTGGTCACACACCCCACCCTCCACCAGTTCCCTAAGCACGGTCATTTCATCCATCAGCTAACACACGGTGGGAACCTGGAATAGGGAATTATAGACAAGCAAACGGAGGGGGCTACAGTGACTCATGTGCTAAGGGATTCGTTTTGGAGATAGGGGATGAATGTATGCTTAGCTTAATACAGACACAGATGGTTACATACAGAAACACTGATAAACATGTGTATATACAAGAGTTGGTATACACACACATTTCTTGACTGTCAGCAGAGAGAGCTAGAAGCAAAAACACTTAAGTAGCCACATGCACACCGAGCACCCACATTTGGCTTCTAATATTTGGCTTCAATAAAAGGAGATAGAGAATCATTCTCTTCTATCAAGGGTTTATAGGCAGCACAGGAAAGTCTCAACCTCTGTGACGATTCTCAAAATTCAGACAAAGTCAAGACCTCATGATATATATATTTCTATTGTGACAGCTAGCTTATTACCAGGAAGTGTGAGAACTGACTTATTTTCCCTTCTTGAGAACTGGCAGAACACATGCCCACCTTGAGCTGCTATCTGTTGGCGGACCCTTGGGCTTTCTCCCCTCCACAGCCTATCACGTGTTCATTCCAAACTTGAGTTCCTGGTCGGCTTTCTAAAGAGTTCTTGCTCGGGCTGGGTAAAGGACAGCGGGCAGGTGGACTGAGGCTTCAGGAAGTTTCTCCCACTGAGTGACACTGTGAAGCAGCCGGAAGGCTGGAGTCCCACCACAAGGCTAATAAGTGGCCCCTTGGGAATGACATCTTCACATAAAGGACTGAGAAGTTACAAGGAAAAAGACATATCACTCAAAAAGGGTGATGTGGAAGAACAACACCATCAACTTTCTGTCGCCGCACTAGTAAGGCTTGATGAGGAGACCGGCATGGCTGACTGCAGGATGGCCACGAGGGGAAGACGAGAAAGGAGGGGAGAGAGGCCCCGGGATGCAGTGAACTTTCAGAGGAAGGGGGGGCCCAAATGGAGGGGTGAGTGGAAGGACATGAGCTCAGAGAGAAAGGCTGGGCGATTCTGATGAAAGACCGTAAAAAGGGTGATCGTCTCAGCGTTCACCTGCAGGACCCTAAGAATCAGAAGGCTCTGAGTTCAGGGGTAGGAGCAGTTAAGACAAGGAGTAAAGAACACAACCGTAGCTGCAATAAAAGCTAAGAAAAGGGGCTTCCCTCGTGGCTCAGTGGTTAAGAATCCACCCTGCTATGCACGGGACGTGGGTTCGACTCCTGGTTGGGGAACAGGATCCCACATGCCACGGAGCAACTAAGGCCTGTGCGCCTCAACTCTTGGCACTGAGCCCGTGCTCCACAGGAAGACGTGACGCAAGCAAACAAATGAAGAAATTAATGCATTTTTAATAAATAAATATGTTTTAAAAACCAAAAAAAAACCTAAGTATAGAAGCTCCGTGCAAGAAGACTTCAAGAGATCAGGCATGAGATAGCTAGGGCCTGGACCAAAGTGGAAGTTGCAAGGACAGGGAACATGCATTATCTAAGAGATGCAGGCAGGATAAAAGTTGATGAGCAGCAGCCCCACACACCTTAAAGGACCCTCTCCAACAACAGGAAGGGAGAGAGCAAGTCATCTGTTACTCTCTACAAAGCATGAAAACAAAGCAGAAAGAACCAGAATCGCAGTCCGCACCGCTGCCCCACAGTGGGATCCAGAGCGAGTCACAACCGTTCTGGGGATCAGGTTCCTCACAAGCAGGCTTGTGAGCTTGCAGTGTGCGTCTGCCCCCATCTATCCCTGCCGGTAAAAGCTTAAGTGACACTTGGAGCATCTGTGGGAGTTGTGCCAGGATCCAGGCAATCCCTGTGTCTGCCTTCGTGTGCTGCCACCCAGCACCCATTGAACTTAATTCCAAAAGCAGGGGTCTCAAGCTTCCCCGCAGATTAGGCCCACCTTCTGTGCTCCTCTCTCTTCTGTTCTTCCATTCTCCCTCTCCTCTTGGAAGAATTCCTTCTTCTAGAAGAGAATTCCATTCTTGCCCACCTCTACGCAGCAGGTAAAAGAGAACTGCTACCTGCTGATTCTAATTTTACTTCTTCCTGTTTCTTGTTTTCAAATTAATTTATTCCTGCTCACTTACACCTCTGGACTTCAGTATAATTTTTCTTAGTAAACATATATTAAATAAGTACCTGCTACAAAAGGTCACTCAGCAAAGTCAGAGTTTGGACTAGAAAAGCAGACAATCTGAGTGGAAACTTGTGAGGGTTAACCTGATGTGTCAACTAGACTGGGAGAAGGGAAGCTGGGTTCAGCAGTAAGGAATATGCCTGCCAATGCTGGAGATGCGAGGTCAGGAAGATCCCCTGGAGAAGGGAATGGTAACCCACTCCACTGCCCTTGCCCGGGAAATCCCATGGACAGAGGAGCCCAGCAGGCTACAGTCCGTGGGGTCGCAGAGTCGGACCCAACGCAGCGACTAAACAACAAAGGAAGCCCAGAGAACTGGTGAAACGTGACGTCTGAGTGTGTGTGTGAGGCTGTTTCCAGAAGAGGTGAGCACTGGAACTGCTAGTCTGAGAAAAGGAAATCGGCCTTATCAGTGTGGTTCAGCACCAGTCAATCTACAGAGATTCCAAACAGAACAAAAAGGAGGAGGAAAGGCAAATGTGCTCTGCCTGAGCCGAGACATCCGCCTTCTCCTGCCTCAGACACCGACACCCCTGACTCTCAGGCCTTGGGACTCGGGCCTGGAATTACACCAGGGCTCCCGGGTTCTCAGGCCTTCAGGCTCGAACTGGACCACACCACAGCTTCCTGGGCCTCCAGCTTGCGGATGGCAGCTATTGGAGCGTCTCAGTTTCCATAACAGCATGAGCCAACTCTTCATCATAAATCTCTATTTATAGAGAAAAACAGAGACAGAGAGACAGAGATCCTATTGGTCCTGTTTCTTTGGAGAAGCCCGAATAATTCACTTGCTAACTAGGTGGCCTAAGACAAATGGCACAGCCTTTCTCTCCCTCTCTCTCTCTCTCTCTATATATATATATACACATATACAGGTACATGGCTATATACAGTGCATGGGGTCACAGAGTCGGACACAACTGAGTGCATGCAAACACACACACAAGAAACTCGGTTTGGCCAGAGATCTGGGCAATGATGAAAAAGGAGTTTTGACAGACACCGTGAGGCAAGCTCGGGGAAGCTCCTGACTACCATCTGAGAGCACCCCACTTCATTCACAGGCAGTGGGGAGCCACTGGCTTTTGGGCAGAGACATGACAGACTCGTGCTCACCCAGACATCGTGTGCAGGGTGGACAGGGAGAGCCCCCCAGCTCTGCCGACGCACTCTCCTCCATGAAGGTGGATGGATGCGCGCCACACACATACAGTGGTCCAACCTACAGGCTCAGGAGAAACTCCTCTCTCTCTCTGGAGACAAGGGCACTGTATTCTTCAAGGAGCAGTCTGGGTGCCCTTTACCTGCTAGTGGTAAAGTACCCACCTTCCAGTGCAGGAGACATAACAGATGCAGGTTTGATCCCTGGGTTGGGAAGATCCCCTGGAGGAGAACACGGCAACCCACCCCAGTACTCTTGCCTAGAGAATCTCATGGACAGAGGAGCCTGGAGGGCCAGAGTCCATAGGATCGCAGAGTTGGACGTGACTGAAGTGACTTAGCAAGCATGCTGGGTGCCTTTTAATGCAAGTAAGTGCAGAGGTGTCAAAACAGATTTAAATAAAAACAATAGATCAATATCTCTTTCAATAAACAATCTGGCTACTGACTCCCCACTGACCTCTGGACCGGTGAAGTTGTTCAGTTTAAAGGCATCCAGACTCCTACTTACATTAAGTGTCATCCCTGCTAAATGAAGACCAGATGTGCAAGCCAAGAAATCTAATCAGGTTTAAGGAAAGGATTTCTGTGAAAGAGAAAACTGGGGGAGAAATAGGGTTCACCAGAAGACAGAAGTGCTGAGGAGAAAAGTCAAACCAGGGCTGTCGATCAATAGAGTCACCAGTAAGGAAAGGGGGTGCAGGGCCCTGGAGCCCATCCAACGAGGACTCTTACCTGGGAATGGCACCGGGCACCCTGCTAGGCTGTTAGCATCCTCTCACTCTTGTAGAAATCCCAGCCAGGAGCACCAGGCTTTTTATTTTGACCACAGAGTCCAGTGCTTCCAAGACAGCCTGGCCCTGCTCTCCAAGTGGGAGAGAAACCTAGGGTGTAAGCTGCATACCAGATGAAGAAAACCCAACCCAAAGCAGACCTAGAGTGGGAGCTTAAACCTAAACCAAGCCAGACACGACTGCAATTCCTCACGGCCACCATCCCTTAAGCCTTCTGTTCAATAAGCAGCTTTGATACCATCCAGAGAAGGCACTGTTTTTTTGTAGCCTGGGAGCCCCTCTTCTTATCTACTATCTCCAACAGGACTGCTCATTTTTTCAATGAAAGGAGGGAGGGACAAACCAACCCACGTACCCATGAGCCTCAGACGATGCACATGGACTTTTGCTTTTAGGCTTAGGCTTTTGCTTTTTCAAGTGAGCAGGCGATTTCCCCCGGGGACCTGCCACTGCTCTCTCCCGGAGCAGTGTGACCCTGGAGGATCAGCTGTTTCTGCAGCTGTACAGTTGATGTCACAAAGCCTCGCTGAGGACCAGGGAGGAACAGACTGCTGTGGAAGCTCCTACCTGAGCAGACTGGCTCAACCAGCAGCCGGAGAGAGGTGGGGACGAGATGGCACCAGCCTTAACGGGAGTGCAAATACAGACTGCTGCCGCCTCTGCAGGGAGCAGCCCGACAGAGCGGTCAAGGCCACCCGCTGTGCACCACAAAATGTCCAACTAGCAGCCCGTCGCAACTCAAGCGACAGTGGTGATTTACATCTGCCTTAGAGAGGTAGCGTAGCAGTCAACAGCCCGGGTTCCAGAACTGGGATCCTGGCCATTTACTGACTGTGTGACCTTGGACAAGTTACTGATACTCCTCTTCAAAAAGTATTCGTGAGGATGAAGTGAGTCACTACAGGCCAGATGCTTACAACAGTACCTGTTACACAACAACTGACATTTATGTAGGCTTGCTCTCACTGTTATTTCTGAATTCTACAGTTGATTCTTGGGTCTGATGGTTGGGTACCAGTAATACCTGAAAGAGATGAAACCATCGCCTCTCTGTCCTTTTCTGGTTTTTCCACCAAATGACTTAAATAGTTGAGGAGATACCAGTCAAACTTAGAGATATTAACAACTCATATATACCCAGGACTATTCAAACTGCCTGCTCTTCCAGCTCGTCCTGGGTAAACTAAGACCCGCCTGGGGCCACAAAATCCAGCAAAGACTGATGTGGTTGTAAACAAGGACAGAGCTGAGGCCTGTGTCTGAGCTGAGAGGTCCTTCCAGGGAGTGCCCCCAGCCCTCCTCTGCAGAAAGGTACCAGGGCTGCCAGGGGGGGCCTGAGGTCTCAGCAAAGGCAGGAGCCCGGCCTCCGTGCGGAGCTGGAGAGAGAAGAGCCTGGGGAGTCTTGGGAAGGGCAGAGCCAGCTGGAGAGAAAGGAAAACAAGGATGCTGACTTCCCACAGGGAGAAGGGTTTCCCAGAACCTCCCTCAGCCCCACAGCCACCTGGAGCCAGGGGTGATTAGGTTACTCAGGAGGCAAGTCCTGGCCAGAGAGGCAAGCCAGGGGCTCTCCAGCCCCGAGACCATGCTGTCCCCACCACGGCCTCTAAAAAGACAGGAAGCAAAGGCCTCGGGACCAGGCAGTTCTGGAGAGAAGCTTTGTGAGGAGGAAGAGCTCAGAATGACTGTTTTCACTGGAAATCCAGGGTGTGCCGCTCCACCTATTTAACAAGCCCTCGGGTGATGAGACTATTCACAGAGGCAAAAAAGAATGCCAAATCTTCTCAAGATGGTTAGTGGTTAAGGAAACAGGGTAAATTGCTAATATCACACTAACAAGGGTGATTCCGACTGGGCTGGTTAGACAGAGCTCCTTGTGGAGAAGTGATTTGTTATTCCCACAGCCAACGCACACGGTGAAATGCCTCTCCAGGGAGACAGAAAGAAGACTTAGGAACAGCAGCTGCCGCCTTGCCTCTCACTGACGCGGTGCCAAAGGGCTGGGTGCCTGCCGCAGAGGCAGACACGGCAGGTTTCCCCCCGAGACCTGCCAACGGAGGCACCAGATCCAAGGACAGCGATGCCAGGCCAGAGAGTCTACCAACAGGCATCCTGACCGAGGCGGGGCACCATCTCACTGCCTGGCGGGCCCGCAGGCCGCCTATCTGGACACGCGCTTGGCAACACGCAGCCTTCTCTGCGGTATCTCACTGAACCCTCGTGAAACAGCTGAGGAAACTGGGGGACGTAACCACTTCCTCACCTTTCGGAGAGGAAGACTGACATTCAGAGAAAATCAGTTTGCGCACAGCAATGTGACAGAGACACACACACAGAGGGCTTCTGCCTCCAAGTCCAGAACAGCTCAGGAGGGAACATTATAGCAAACGAGCGTGCCTGGGGGAGGCGTCTCTCCAGCCACGCAACCAGCAGGGATGGAGAGAGGAGAGGCTGACATCCCGGAGTACCTGTTATAGGCAGGCACCTCAGGACCCAACAGCATCACTGCCTGGAAGTCCACCAGGGTTGACACTGCTCCTGCTTTACGAGAGAAGAATCAGAACCTTCAGCCCATGGTTCTCGTGATGATCATCACAGTCCCTGCCCTAAAGGAGACACATCCACGCGGTCTGCGGCGGAGACAGAGGTCTCCAGGGAGAAAGCCTCCAGGAAGGATGAAGGCCCAGACGGACTTGTGCAGGATACGCAGAAGTTCAGTCCTTAGGCCAACCGATGAGGGGAGCTTCCCAGGCAGAGGGAAGCACAGGGCTCCAGGAACAGCAGGCCTGCGGTGCCAGGCAGAAGCCCCCGTGCCAGACTCCAGCCTGCGGCTGATGACCTGTCAGCACACGGTCTGAAGCAGGACAACTCCTAGAGACGTGCCTTTAGACAGCAGGGTGGGAGATGGGGAGGAGGGGGACGAGCCCAGCGCACAGCGACAATCTGACGGGCAACTCCAGTCTCTGTAAAGTGACAGGGGTCCCACTGGGCAGGGATGAAGAGGGAGAGACACATTTGAAAAATATTTCCGGGGCAAAGTCAGTAGCGGCGACAAATGTGGAGGCTGCTGACCGAGAATAGTCTAAGGTGACTGAGGTTTCAGGCTGACATCCTTGGACCGATAAGATGCCTTTCAGGGAGGGAAGGAAACATTAACAGAAAAAACTGCAGGGGAGAAGGTTCCAAGCAAAGAAAAGAGAGTGTGGAAATGATGCATTCTATTTTCGACATACCGAATTTAAGGTGCCTTTGGGATATCCAAATGGGGGTGTCACACAGGATGTATGAGTCTCAAAATATAAAAAGAAGTTGATGAAAAAAAATCCATAGTGGCCTTATTTACATTTGGCACTGCACAGTGTCTGGCAGGGTTCCCAGACTGGAGAACCGCACAATCAGAGACACACATGACACTGCCCGGACCAAGATCCGGTAAAGCGGGGACAGTCAGCATGTTCTGGTAAGATCTCTGACCCAAGAGTAAGCAAACTGGAGTCTTGCCTTGGTTGTGATGCCACAACTGTACCTCGTTCAGGCTCAGGAGTGAATCCCAGATTCCCCACTTATCAGTTCTGTGATCTTAGGCAAGTTACTTAACCTCTCTATAGATGAGATAGCTTCCTCATCTACAAGAGGGGATGATCATCATACCTATACCACACAAAGTTAAGGTGAGGATCAAGTAATATAAAACTTGTAAAGCACTTTGCACTTGGCTTGACATTGTAACATAGCACATGGCACAGTCTATAATCGATTCTGTGTCAGCATTGACCAGGACAACAGTCAAAGGGGAGCAAGTCATTTCACGCTGATGACCCTTATCTGTAACAAAACAGGCAATATCTGCCTTAACATGCTGACTTTATAAAAAGTTACTGAAGACATGAGATGACAACAGACATGAAAACTGACTTTAATAACTATGAAGTACTACCCAAGTGAGGACTGAGCCTTTCAGCCAGGACAGAAGAGGCTTCCTGCCGGCAGTTCAGGTCCTCAGCGTTTGCTGCTGCACACACAGTTGTTCCATGACTGAGCATCCCTGTCCTGCAATACACTGCTTTTTCCCAAGAGGAAATAGCCACACACCAGCGCCTGCATAACGTGCAAGTGGAAAAAGTCACAGAAGAGAATACTATTCCGCCATAAAAACAGGAAGAAAATTTTTATTTATGCTACAACATGGGTGGTCCTCGAAAACATCATGTTTAGTAAAATAAGTCAGACAGAGAAGGACAAATATTATCTGAGATTCCACTTATATGAGGAATCTAGGACAGGCAAAAATCAGACAGATGGCAGGAAAGAGGTGACCAGAGGCTGAGAGCAAAGAGAGACTTGTTGTTCAGTGGGTATAGAGTTTATGTTGGACATGAAAAAAGGTCTGGGGTACAGATAATGGCAGTAGGTACAGAATATGTGAGTGATTTAATGTCACTGAATTGTACATTTTAGAATGGTTAAAATGACAAACATTATGTATATTCTTTTTAAAATGCACAGACATTACCAAAACAAGGAATGGATGTTCAGTGCAACCTATCACTAACATGAATAAATAGATCCCCAGAGATGGTGAATGTAGCAGTAATGATCCAGGGTTCTGTTCTTTGAGATATTGTCTATTTTTACTTTTTTGATTGAAATATCGTTGATCTACAATATTGTGCCAATCTCTGCTGTACAGAAAAGTGACTCAGGTATACACACATATACATCCTTTTTTTATATTCTTTTCCATTATGGTTCATCACAGTATATTCACTACAGTTCCTTGTGCTATAGATTACGACTTTGTTGTTTGTTCATTATAAATGCAATAGTTTGCATCTACCGACCTGAAACTCCCAGTCCACTCCCTCCTCCCCTTGGCAACCACAAGTCTGATCTCTATGTCTATGAGTCTGTTTCTGTTTTGTAGACAGGTTCATTTGTGCCATATTTTAGATTCCACATATAAGTGATATCAGGATATTTGTCTCTTTCTGACTTATTTCACTTAGCATGATAATCTCTAGTTGCATCCATGTTGCTCGAAATGGCATTATTTTGCTCTTTTTCTAATGGCTGAGTAGTATTTCACTTATATATATGTACCACATCTTTATCTATTCATCTATCAATCAACATTTAGGTTGTTTCCAAGTTTTGGCTACTGATAAAAGTGCTGCTACGAAAATACAGGTACATATATCTTTTTGAATTATACCTTTGTCTGGGTATATTCCCATGCAAAGGATTGCTGGATTATACAGTAATGCTTAAATTCCAAAACATATAAACAACTCATATAATGTAACATCAAAAAAGCAACCCAATCAAAAAATGGGCAGAAGACAACAGATGGCCAGTAGGCATATGAAAAGATGCTCGACATCACTAATTATTAGAGTAATGCAAATCAAAACTACAGTGAGGACCACTTCATACCAGTCAGAATAGCCATCATTAAAAAGTCTACAAATAAAACATGATAAAGAGGACGTGGAGAAAAGGAACTCTCCTACACTCTTGATTGGTACAGCTACTATGGAGAACAGTATAGAGGCTCCTCAGAAAACTAAGTATAGAATTACCATATGAACTGGGCTCTTCATCTCCTCCTGATGTGATGGATAAACATCACTGGCTTCAAGAAGAGCCCTGAACATTATGTCAGCACGAGAAACTGGGCTGAGCTAGGTAATATTCAAATCCTCCCATGGAAGGTCAATTACATTATTTCTTACTCTTGAACATAAATGGCTGTAATAAAATAAATAAAATAAAAGCAAGCATGTGTTAGCTTTGATAACTGATTCTTGCTAACTCTTTCTCTATGTACAGATTAATGCATGCACCAGCTCTGTCCCTGTTTTAAAATCATTCCGAACTTGTTCACCTCAGGAGGAGAACCAAAGCTCTTCACACAGAGTGACCTTCCAATCTGCTACAGACTTGGGGGAAAGATAAATGCATTTTCTCATGTGTGGTCAGGCATTCAGCAAGCAATAAGTGAACCAGATTCACATGATATGTGATTCCTAGGAATAAACTCCTGGAAATAATCTACCATTCCCACCTGGACTCTCGAGTCTCCAGCCACAGTGCGCTGCTTGCTATTTCTTGACCCTGCAAAGCCCATTTCTGCCCCACAGCCTTTGCACTTACTGTTCCTTCTGTCTGGAGGCCTCCTCCAGATATTCACATGGCTTGCTTGTTCCCTCTCTAGGTCACATTCACATCTCTAGAGATTTAAATATCACCCTAAACTAGAGGCCTTTTCCAACAATTCATATAAGCTTTCACCCCTTACCTCCTGATACTGTCTATCCTCATGCTCTGCTTTATTTCTCTGCCAACAATTTACATGTATTGTCTCCTCATTTATCTTCATCCTAGTTACCAGAATATAACCTCTGTGCAGACAGGAACATTGTTTTGCAAACTGTTATATCTCCAGAGCCCAAAACAATATTGGCTCAAAAAAGAAAGTCAATCTATTTTTTTTTTTAGTGATTTATTATCTTTATAAATTATATACCAAAGTTCTTATAATATTATTGACTGCATTTTCTGTTCTGTACATCACATTCCTGTGACTTACTGTATTATTAGGTTGGTGCAAAAGTAATTGCAGCATTGCATTGTTGAACTTTGTCATTTGTTATTGGAATACATTCTTAAATAAATATGGCTATGTTATACATCATTTTAATGAGCACTTCTAGCTTTATGGTTTTGGCTAATGACTTATCATTTGCTGTTTATTTTATATTTATTTTAGATCACAGAAATGATGTTAGACAAAAAGCAAGTTCAAGAGATTTTTTTTATTCAAATTCGAAATGGGTCATAAAACAGCAGAGATAACTCACAACATCAAAAATGCATCTGGCCCAGGAACTGCTAAAGAACACACAGTGCAGTGGTGGTTCAAGCAGTTTTGTAAAGGAGACAAGACCCTTGAAAATGAGATGCTCAGTGGCCAGCTGTCAGAAGTTGACAATGACCAGTTTAGAGGATCACTGAAGCTGACCCTCTTACAACTACACAAGAAGTTACCAAAGAAAGCAATTTCAGCCATCCTATGGTCATTCGGCCTTTGAAGCAAATATGAAAGGTGAAAAAGCTCGATAAGTGGGTGTCTCATGAGCTAACTGAAAAAAAAAAAATCACTGTTTTGAAGTGTCCTCTTCTCTTATTTTGCACAACAATGAATCATTTTTCAATTGGATCATGACACGCAACAAAAAGTGGACTTTATATAAACAACTGGAAACAACTAGCGCAGTGGCTGGACCAAGAAGAAGCTCCAAAGCACTTCCCAAAGCCAAACTTGCACCAAGAAAAGGTCCTGGTCACTGTTTGGTGGTCTGCTGCCTGTCTAATTCACTACAGCTTTCTGAATCCTAATAAAACCATTCCATCTGAGAAGCACGCTCAGCAAATCAATGAGATGCACCCAAAATTGCAATGCCTGCAGCTGGTACTGGTCAACAGAATGGGCCCAACTCTTCTCCATGACAATGCTCAACTTCATATCGCACAACCAACACTTCAAAAGTTGAGTAAACTGGGCTACAAAGTTTTGCCTCATCTGTCATATTCACCTGTCCTCTGGCCAACTGACTACCACTTCTTCAAGCATCTCAACAACTTTTTGCAGGAAAAAAGCTTTCTCGACCAGCACAAGGAAGAAAATGCTTTCCAAGAGTTTATCAAATCCCAAAGCAAGTATTTTTAAGCTGCAGGAAAAAACAAACATTTCTCGTTGGCAAAAATGTGTTGACTGTAATGCTTCCTGTTTTCATTATTAAACATGTGTTTGAGCCTACTTATGATTTAAAATTCATGGTCTGAAACCATAATTACTTTTGTATCAATGATTGCTTCCAAATAGGAAAAGGAGTACGTCAAGGCTGTATATTGTCACCCTGCTTATTTAACTTATATGCAGAGTACATCATGAGAAACACTGGGCTGGAGGAAGCACAAGCTGGAATCAAGATTGCTGAGAGAAATATCAATAACCTCAGATATGCAGATGACACCACCCTTATGGCAGAAAGTGAAAAAGAACTAAAGAGCCTCTTGATGAAAGTGAAAGAGGACAGTAAAAAAGTTGACTTAAAGCTCAACATTTATAAAACTAAGATCATGGCATCCAGTCCCGTCACTTCATGGCAAATAGATGGGGTGACTTTATTATGGCTGACTTTATTTTGGGGGGCTCTAAAATCACTGCAGATGGTGATTGCAGCCATGAAATTAAAAGATGCTTACTCCTTGGAAGGAAAGTTATGACCAACCTAGACAGCATATTAAAAAGCAGAGACATTACTTTGCCAACAAAGGTCCATCTAGTCAAGAATATGGTTTTTCCAGTGGTCATGTATGGATGTGAGAGTTAGACTGTGAAGAAAGCTGAGTGCCGAAGAATTGACGCTTTTGAACTGTGGTGTTGGAGAAGACTCTTGAGAGTCCCTTGGACTGCAAGGAGATCCAACCATTCCCATCCTAAAGGAGATCAGTCCTGGGCGTTCATTGGAAGGACTGATGTTGAAGCTGAAACTCCAATACTTTGGCCACCTGATGCGAAGAGCTGACTCATTTGAAAAGACCCTGATGCTGGGAAAGATTGAGGGCGGGAGGAAAAGGGGATGACAGAGGATGAGATGGTTGGATGGCATCCCGACTCAATGGACATGGGTTTGGGTAGACTCCGGGAGTTGGTGATGGAAGGGGGGGCCTGGTGTGCTGCGATTCACGGGGTCACAAAGAGTCAGACATGACTGAGCGACTGAACTGGATACATACCCAGTAGTTTGTACCTCTTAATCCCCTTCACCTACTTCCATCCCCTTCCCCTCTAGCAAAGATTAATTTGTTCTCTGTATCAGTGAGTCTGTTTCTGTTTTGTTATATATGTTTGTTGTGTTTTTTAGATTCCACATATGAGTGAAAGCATACAATGTTTACTTTTCTCTGATTTACTGCATTTAGTATAATACCCTTCAGGTCCTTCCAGGCTGTCACAAGTGGGAAGATTTCATTCATTTTTGTGACTGAATAATATTCTACCACAAAGTATATAAACCACATCTAACCATTCATCGGTTGGTAGGCACTTAGGCTGCACCCATGTCTCGGATACTGTAAATAGTGCTGTGAGAACGCAGAGAAAAGGGAACTCTAGCACACTGTTGGTGGGAATGTAAATTGGTACAGCCATTATGAAAAAAGTATGGAGGTTCCTCAAAAAATTAAAAACAGAACTAGCACATGATTCATCAATTCCACTGAATATTTATCCAAAGTAAATGAAAGGACTAATGCAAAGAGATATATGTACCCAATGCTCATTATACTTTTTTAATGAATGGAGAAAAAAAATAAGTTCTTGTGTCAGTACACTATTCTTTATATTGACAAGAATGCCTTGGCCAAGATTACCTAAGAAAGCAACGATTTGTTTCCTTTGGCTATGAAGACAACTGTAACATCCTCCTCAATCCACATCAAATGTTTTCTAAAATTTAATAAAGTATAGGCCCCCTTTTAAGAAAAAAAATTTGCAAACACTCAGCATTTGAATGAATAAATGAAGTGAAGTGAAATGAAAGTTGTTCAGTTGTGTCCAACTCTTTGCGACCCCATGGAGTATACAGTCCATGGAATTCTCCAGGCCAGAATACCAGAGCGTGTAGCCTTTCCCTTCTCCAGGGGATCCTCCCAACCCAGGGATCGAACCCAGGTCTCCCGCATTGCAGGCGGGTTCTTTACCAGCTGAGCCACAAGGGAAGCTGGTATATTCACACTATGGAATATCATTCAGTAATAAAAAGAAATGAAATGCTGATACATGTCATAATATAGATAAGCCTTGAAAACATTATGCTAAGTGAAAGAAACCATACACAAAAGACCATATATCATACGACTGCCATTTACATGAAACATCCAGAACAGACAAATCACAGAGACAGAAAGTAGACTAGAGGCTGCCTGGGGCTGGCATGGGGGGGACTTGGGGCTGATTCGAAGGTAATGGCTAAGAAGTACAAAGTCTCTTTGTGGGGTGATAAAAATGTTCTCAAATTGATTATGGTGATGGTTGCACAATACTAAAAACCACTGAATTATATGCCTTAAATGGATGAGTTGCAGTATATATGAGTTATGCCTCAATAAAGCTGGTACCAAAAAACTCTTGGCCAATCATACATAATTGTTTAAATATGTAAGACATAAAATTGGATATAAACTATTTATACATACAGGTCTTTTTACAAATTTATAAATCAAACACAAATTATATAACCAATAAATTCAAAGTAAAAATGTTCATGTCAGAGAAGATTTTGTTATTTAACTAAAACTACATCACTTCTCACAACAGAAATATGTTGTGAGTACCTTATCCAAGTTCTACAGGAGTCCAGCAGATGCACACTTGGGTGATAGTATTTTGACAACCAGCACACCACAGGAGCCAACAAATCAGAAGAGATACTGGAACTAATAAGAACAAATGCCAGTCACACAAGCCAGGGGCCACTCAAAACGCCACCCGGGGAGCGTAGCCGCATTGCAGCCTCGCCCGCAGTCCTGCGCACCATGAGCTGACTCATCTTTCTGCCACTCTGTTCCCACCACTGCAAAATCCTACCTCTACAAGGTATGGTACCATCACTGGTTCTTCACTTTAGGGGAATTCATTATAGACACATTGTAAAGTTTTCTTCAGTGCACAATTACGAAAGAACTGTCTGGTGCCAACACAAGAAAACAACCAAAACTATAGACAATAAAATCAGTTGGCAGCATTCGGGCATAATATGGCCCTTCCGAAAGACTGCAATAGGCTTATTTTACTTTGTCATTGGCTCAAATGACAACACAAAATTTTTAAATTCTTATAAAGAACTCAGACCCTGGAAACTACAACCTTAAATTGCGAGAGCGCCACAGAACCCATTTCGAGAAACACTTATCCACAAACGAAGGAATAAAGGTAATTGGCACACAAAGCTGATGCCTTTAACAGCTAACATTTACCCAGTGCTTAAGCGTGTCTGACAGCCAACTTGTATGGTTTTCTGAGCCCACTGCCCTGCCCAATACACATTAATTAGAAAGGAGAGAAGGGAATTATTATTTATGGTGCACAATCCACGTGCGAGGCACTCTGCTCAGTGCTTTGCACGCACTCACATAAAACTGAAAAATATATCTGCTAAGATAGCTATTTCTGCTTTATTGACTATGCCAAAGCCCTTGAATGTGTGGATCACAATAAACTGTGGAAAATTCTGAAAGAGATGGGCGTACCAGACCACCTGACCTGCCTCTTGAGAAACCTGTATGCAGGTCAGGAAGCAACAGTTATAACTGGACATGGAACAACAGACTGGTTCCAAATAGGAAAAGGAGTACGTCAAGGCTGTATATTGTCACCCTGCTTATTTAACTTATATACAGAGTACATCATGAGAAACACTGGGCTGGAGGAAGCACAAGCTGGAATCAAGATTACCAGGAGAAATATCAATAGCCTCAGATATGCAGATGACACCACCCTTATGGCAGAAAGTGAAAAAGAACTAAAGAGCCTCTTGATGAAAGTGAAAGAGGAGGGTGAAAAAGTTGGCTTAAAGCTCAACATTCAGAAAACTAAGATCATGGCATCCAGTCCCGTCACTTCATGGCAAATAGATGGGGAAACAGTGGCTGACTTTATTTTGGGGGGCTCCAAAATCACTGCAGATGGTGACTGCAGCCATGAAATGAAAAGACGCTTACTCCTTGGAAGGAAAGTTATCACCAACCTAGACAGCATATTAAAAAGCAGAGACATTACTTTGCCAACAAAGATCCATCTAGTCAAGGCTATGATTTTTCCAGAGGTCATGAATGGATGTGAGAGTTGGAGTATAAAGAAAGCTGAGAGCAGAAGAATCAATGCTTTTGAACTGTGGTATTGGAGAAGACTCTTGAGAGTCCCTTGGACTGCAAGGAGATCCAGCCAATCCATCCAAAAGGAAATCAGTCCTGGGTATTCATTGGAAGGACTGATGTTGAAGCTGAAACTCTAATATTTTGGCCACCTGATGCAAAGAGCTGACTCATTTGAAAAGACCCTGATGTTGGGAAAGATTGAAGGCAGGAGGAGAAGGGGACGACAGAGGATGAGATGGTTGGCTGGCATTACCGACTCAATGAACATGAGTTTGGGTAAACTCCAGGAGTTGGTGATGGACAGGGAGGCCTGGCGTGCTGCAGTTCATGGGGTCGCAAAGAGTAGGACACAACTGAGCGACTGAACTAAACCGAAGACATCCCAACTTTACTGATTAAAGCCTGGCAGAGTAAGAAACATGTCCAAAATCATTCAGCTAGTCAACAGAAGGAAGAGGATGTGAACTTAGTACCTATGACCCCAATACTAGAGCACCTCAGTAAAGGGGGGGGGGGGGGATCTTTCCAATCTCTGCTACAAGTCTAACTTTCAGAATAATGTCACCACCACACCACCCGTCCCCACTCCACTACCGCCATGATGACCACAACGTAATCTCCGAAACCTGTGACTATGTTACCTTACGTGGCTAAAGGGACTCTGCAGCTGCGATTAAATTAAGAACCCCGAGATAGGGATGTCATTCCGGATCGTCAGGAGGAGGACGAAGAGTCAACATAATGACCAAGGTCTTACGTGTGTTAGGGGGAGGCAGCAGCGTCAGAGGTCAGATGTGATCGCTGGCTTTGAAGATGCAAAGAGGCCAAGGACTAAGGAATTCAGGCAGCCTCTAGAAGCCAGAAAAGCAAGGGCACAGATAGATTCTCCCTCGAGCCTCAGAGGGAAAGCAGTCCTACCAACTGGGTTTTAGCCTCCTTTCAGACTTTTGACTCCAGAAGTGTAAGATAATAGACTTGCTTTGCTTTAAGCCACTCTGTTTGTAGTAATTTGTTACAGCAGCAATAGGAAATGAACAGGACCATGCTAAAGTAATGAGACGGAGGCCTGTGTTACAATCTAAGCTGCTCAGAGGCAACCTTGCCAACTCTGAATTTGGAAAGAAAAGGAAAACAATTAATGGCAAAACAGAAAATGATGCTGAGGGTAGCTGCTGAGGGGGAGAGTTATGCAAACAAATGAAATGTTTCCTGGACAAAGCCTTCCAGAAGGGGGTAAAGCATGGATTTCGTGGCTGAATGTATGAGGGGGCCACAAATGAATGAGGTGGCCGCATGCAGGGGCTGAATGCACATGGGGAGGGAAGCGCGCAGCTGGAAGGCACTCGCAACTGCTCCATACGGCCCCGGTGTCCCCCAGTGCCCGGATCTTCCCCCAAGAGCATCCAGGGCCATTTTATGTCTATTGGTTCTCCTGGGAGAAATTTCCGGAAGAGGTGGCACTACTGGAAGGGAGCTGCAGGAGTGGGGAGGGCTTGGCCATGTCCCAGTCACCTGCCCATTCTGTTCCAGGCCACTGACCCCACAACTCCTGAGCAGTCCCTCTTGAGAGATCAAGTCCCTGTTCAACAGCAAATCCGTGCTGGACTACTGTGAAAGCTATCTTCAGGGTGGCCCACACTCAGGGAGCCACGATGGGGGACCACACATCTGAGCGCATCCAGCTGCATGCACACACCCACAGAGCCAGGCTGCGCGGCCTCTGGGAGACTGCACCACAGTTCTACTGCAGAGCGCAGTCCCCTGGGCTCTTAACAGGCATAAACCCGGTCTGTGGCCGCAAAGACAGCCACCTTCTCTCCAGCCCTGAAGGTCCAGCAAGATGCCTCTACCCTTCCCCACCCGAGGCTTCCCTTCCAGCAGCTGCAACAGGTTCCCAAGGGGAGGCAGTAACAGAACATCAGCTGGCACTCAGGAGCCCAGCCTGGCTCTGCACACACCAGCGTCTTTGGCAAGTGACAAAGCAGGCCAGGTCTGACTTCACTGCAGCTTCCCCCCTCCCTGGCACCCCAGCCCTTCAGGAGAGCCTCGCTGGGTCTCACTGCTTTCTTGCTCACATGGCTATCAGCTAAGATTAATTTTCTCAGTCACTCAACAAAAGTCTGCTGAGCAAAGGCTGGCATCCTGCCAGACACTGGGAATATAGTTGTTACAAATGCTACAAGAGAGGGAAGTATGGTGCCCCGAGACCATACCAAAGGACAAAATGATCTAGTGGGGGAAGCCTCCCCAAGGAAGCAAGGCTTGCCATTGAAATCTGGAAAAAGATGCTGGCTATTAAAAGAAGCTAGATGAAGTTGTTCAGTATCTGAGGGTATTTATCTATATGAAATGTTCTGAAATCCAGAAGAAGGTGTAAAAATGACACTGATGACTATAAATGATCCTTTTTGGTTTATAAAGTAGTTTTTCATGCATCATCCCAGACTCAACAATAGCACCAGGGAAAACAACAAGTATCATCCTTTCCCCTTTATAAACAAGGAAACTGAAATTAATGGCAGTCAACACCTCACCAAGTTTACACACCAAGTCAAGGGGCTGCAAGTTCAACTCTCATTCTTCACTAAGAGTTCTTCTGACTACACAGAGCTGCCTTTCTGAGGAATCCAAAAAGTGCAATGATAGGGAATGGTATTAATATTTGGGAACAAAGGCCTTGAAAACCATACTAAATATTTGGCCACCAAATTCACCTATTCACACAGCAGACCCAATGGTGCAATCAGGTCAGCAGCCTGATTTCAGTATTACCAGCCACTCTTCAACTTTCAACCAGTAACCTCCAAGCAAGCGATCCCACTGTGTCAGACCAACTGTGGGCTCACAAAACTTCTCTGAACTTTGCGAATCATTCTAAGTTGTGCATTTTTTTTTAAAGTCAACCCCCCTCTTCTATTGTTGTCTTTGTCCAGCTGGCATCTTCTCAGACCTCTGGGTCCTTGGTAGACAAAGAGCAGGGCTTCCCAAGTGGCACAGAGGTAAAGAATCCCTCTAATGCAGGAGATGCAGGTTCAATCACTGGGTCAGGAAGATCCTCTGGAGAAGGAAATGGCAACCCACTCCAGTACTCTTGCCTGGAGAATCCCATGGACAGAGGAGCCTGGTGGGCTACAGTCCATGGGGTCACGAAGAGTCAGACACAACTGAACTGAGCAGACAAAGAGCAGGATAATCATCCAGTGCTTCTAGAGAATATCTCTTAAGCTTCCTCCCTACCTGGGTCATCACAGAGATCAGAGAAGAGCACGTGGTCAACCTAGCATGAGGCAGTGGGTGAAGTACGTGATCTGAAATTAGAGGGCCTGTTGGTTTGGCCTGGCCTCCATCACTTAGTGTATCCTATGTGGTAGACAATAAACAAGTCAGGTGTGGTAGGTGGAATGACGGGCCTCCAAAGGTGTCCATATCCCAATGCCTGGAACCTGTGACCATGTTATTTTACATGGCAAAAGGACTTTGAAGAAGTCACTTAAGAACTGTGAAATGGGACGATGATCCTGAATTCTCCATAGAGGTCCAATGTCATCAAAGGATCTCTATAAGAAGGAGGTAGGAGGGTCACAGGCAAAGAAGAGGACATGGTGATGATAGGAGAGTTTAGAGTGACGAGGCTGCAAGCCAAGGAACATAGGTGGCCTCCAGAAGCTGAAAATGACAAGGACAGACTCTCTCCTAGACCCTCCATAAGGGACGCAGCCCTGCTGACACAATTTTATTTTAGTCCTGTAAGACCCACTTCTGACCTCTAGAACTGTAAGATAATAAGCTTGCCTTGTTTTAAACCAATCAGATGGCGTTGATTTGTTTCAGTAGCAACAGTAAACTAATACAGAAAATAACAGAAAACTGAAGATTTCTTAAGAGTAAGACAAACAAGGGAACAGACCATGGTCTTTATGTGTCAAGGGTCTCAGCCTTGGGGAACACGGCAAATCCTGAAAAAGGAGACGAACAAAAAGCAGGTTCAAAAATGAGACGCAGACAAACAGAACAGACTTTTGGACTCAGTGGGGGAAGAAGAGGGTGGGATGATTTGAGAGAATAGCCCTGAAACATACACATCACCATATGTGAAATAGAGAGCCAGTGGGAGTCTGATGTGTGACACGGGGCACCCAAAGTCGGTGCTCTGTGACAAGCTGGAGGGTCGGGGTGGGGAGGGAGGTAGGAGAGGAGCTCAGGAGGGAGGAGACACATCTATGCCCATGGCTGATTCATGTTGATGTATGGTGAAAATCATCACAATACCGTAATTATCCTCCAATTAAAAATTTTTTTTAAAAACTGCCGCTACCCACACCTGCAGTTCATTCCAACTCAGTTTGACAGTCAAAGCGTCCCCAAATCCATCCCAACTCCCAATTAATCAATGGAAATTCCTAGAAGCTGTCCAAAGAAAACAAGGAACCAAAAAATGTGCAGTGAATTTCCACTGGCCTCACTCCGCAGCGGAAAGCATACTAGGCTGGGCATCGGAAGAGCTGGGTCTTCCTCTTGTGTGACCTTGGGCCTCCGTAAAATCTGACGGACAAACTGATAAACTGCCATTACAGTCACATCACACAATGAACGGTGTGTTATGACTCTGTGTGTGTGAAGTACACAATAGACTGAGTTTAATCAAGTACAGTTTATTGAGGAAAACATTGAAGTCACTTGTTCATTCACAAAACACTACTGTGTTCTAATGGTCAGGCATGAAGCCAGGAAGCGGAGGTTCAAAGACAGTGCAGTGTGATGTGGCCACCTCCCCTCAGGAAAGCAAGTCCTCCCTGAGCCACAAGAGTCTCATCTCTGGGGTCATCTGGCTGCGGTATCTACTGATCATCGACTCCAATCCTCAGTAACCCAGGAGCCTTCCCTGCCTCCCCCAAGTGGGGCAACACCTCCCAGTCACACACTTTCCTTAGCTTCTTACCCTTTCACTAATGATGTATATGTGTCTAGTTTGCCCACTGCTGAGTATCGGCACCCAGCAGAAAACAGACAGAGCCTGCGTCTGTGCCAGGCGTCCCCTTCCCTCCTTCCTCCCTGTCCCACCTTCCTGCCTCTCATCAAACAGCAGGAAGAAGACTATTCCCTTCTCCAGGGGATCTTCCCGACCCAGGTCTCCTGCACTGCAAGCAGATGTTATACCATCTGAGCCACCAGGGAAGCCCCAAATGATCTATGTAAAAGGATGTGAAAAGTTGTAAGTGTGCAAGGTACAAATACACACGAATAATCGCTACTAGCCACGGAGCAGGAGGAAGCGCTGAACACCCTTCCCCAGCTGAGCAGGGCTGGCTTTCTGCTCCTCGCTTCTTCTTCAGCCGACCCCCAGGTCTTAGCATCCCACCTACGTGGTCTCCACTCTAAGTGGTCTCCAAACATGAGAACCGGGAACACGCCACGCTGGCCTCCAGAGCCTGACCAACAGATGTGCATCCAAGCAGAGGGACCTGGGGGACCTGGGCAGGGCCTGGCAGGGCCAGAAGTAGTTCTGCTTGGAATGTTAGAGAAGCAGAAGGTGAAGGTGCTAAATTAAGGGGAGGCCTTCTAAGAGATGCTGATGAATTCATCCATTTATGTGCCAACTCATACCATGCCACCTGTGCTAAGGCTGCACTTACCATTCACAACCCCAGATCTTGCCCTCAGAAATACAGTATAAGGAACTCCCACACTCTGGCATAGGGTAGTTCAGCCAGGGGGCCCCTGTGACAGCAAGCATCCTGGCAATCCATTATGAATCCATGTCCTGCTCCCCGAAACCACCCATGAACACTCCAAGTGCCTAATGGCTCCCATCCCAACAAATCCTTACCAGAAAAAAGACAACTCATCTATTTAAAGAGCAATAAGACACACATGTTACTGAGAAAAATAAAATTTATACTGCGGGGGGATCAAAAATGGTGCAACTATTATGGAACACAGTACATAGAGTCCTCAGAAAGTTTTAAAAAAGCATTACCATCTAACCCAGTAATCCCACTTCTGAATACACATCAAATTCAAAACAGGTCTCAAAGAAAATTTGCATATTCAAGTTCACCAAAGCATTATTCACAGTAGCCCATAGCCAAAAGGTAGAAGAAACCCAAGCGTACGATGGATAAATGGATAAAGAAAATGTGCTATACACGTTCAACTGTACACACCCCTGGGAGCTCAGTCAGTGAAGAGCTGCCCAGTAGTGCAGGAGACCCGAGTTCAATCCCTGGGTTCGGAAGATCCCCTGGAGAAGGAAATGGCAACCCACTCCAGTATCCTTGCCTGGAATATCCCACGGACAGGGGAGCCTGGCGGCTTGCAGTCCATGGGGCCACAAAGGATTGGGCACAACTGAATACTATGCAGCCAAAAAAGGTAGGAAATGTCACGTGCTACAACATGGATGAACATTATGAACATTATGCCAGGTAAAATAAGCCAGGCCAGATGATAAATACAGTATGATTCCATAAATATGAGGTGTCTGAACAGTCAAATTATACACATAGACAATATAAAGGTGGTGGCCAAGGGCTGTTGGAAGAGGAAGGAAGAATTAGTGTTTAATGGGTACAGAGTCTCAGTGTTGCAAAAATTTCAGAGTGACCTATTACACAGTGTAAATATACTTAACACTATTGAATTATACACTTTCAAATGGTTAAAATGTCATGTGTTTTTAACCACCATAAAGAAAAAAATCTTTGCAAGCACATGAAAAAGAAAAAAATGCCGAAGACAGGTAACATAAATTTTAAAAGAAAATCTATATGGCAAGGGTACCCATGAGAAACGGGGAAAGAGGAAAAGCATCAGTCAAATCAACAGTCCATCTAGTTAGCCTGGAGTCGGCACTGCAGGTGAAACACGGGCGCAGGAACAGGACCCCAAATGGCCGCTGAAGCCCCAGCTCGGAAGATGAGTCTGGTGACCTCAGGGCCAGCCCATCACTGAGTGCTTCCCTCTCCAGGAAACGGAGACAATCTGCACTGCTTCATCCACTGTCCTGTCCAGGAAGACTGGCATCTAGAGGGCCTGGCATGGCACAATTCGTTTCACAGACGTAAGGCACCAAGGTCCTTAGAGGAACTGCTCTCCTCTGAGGACGAGCCCCTGCTTGGGACCAAACTGGAGGCCTGCATCTTGTGAGTCCACAAGAGCACCCAGGAACCCAACTCTGCAGCGTCCTGCCCAACGTTAGCCAGGCACCATGCAACAGAAAAGGACAAAGTCAGGAACAGTCCTTCACACAGAAATCACATGCTCTGGTTCCTGACAACTGTAATTACAGCCAAAACAGCTTCTAAAAGGGAGGGAAGAAAAGAAAATAGCATCCCGGACCTAACAGTGAATTGGGGGGTTCAGGGTAAAACACACACCCAGAGTTCTCATTGGTGGCCAGACTAAACAAGTGACTGGACAGCCAGACAAAACAGCTTTCTGGCCAATTAATTCCTCCCTCTAATTTAATGAGCTGCTCATTAAGTACTGGAAGCAGGTCATAGGGAACAGAGCTGCTGGCACACGGCCCGCCGGGCTGACAGGTGACGAGGGAGGGGAGACAGGGGCCACACTCCAGCCCAAGGACTCCAGATCCCACGCACGGCCAGCGCCACCAGACGCCACCGCCCACCTCTGCTTCCAGACGCTGTTTTCCCGTACCTCCGTTCCTTCTACAAAGCTGGATTCCTGCCACTGACTCCGTCACTGGGGAAGCTCCAAGTCCCGACCTTGCAGTTCTCCAGCGGGCGTCATCGCCCAGACCAGGGAGCAGCACAGATCTGGGTGTGGATGCCAGCTCAAACTACTGACACCAACTTGATCTAGAACTAATTATTTATGCCCCAGGCTTCCATGTCCTCATCTACAAAATATAAAAACAATACTCTCACTTCATCTAGAGCAGCTACAAATAATAAATAACATTATTTCCATATTAAAAGGCCTAGTAAAGCACCTATCACATAGTAAGTGCTGAATATTAACTACTATTATTATTAATTACTCTCATAATGATAGTAATAGTAGAAACAACATATTCACTGTGTCCGAGTCGAGTATGAAGGAAAGAGGGACTCTCTTGGTTGAAACCCCAAGGTCACAACTGTGGTGAGAGCAATAACCCACCCTCACAAGGGTAACACCCCAGATACACCCAGCCAGGCCTGAGCGGTCTCTACCTGAGTGGGAAGGTGAAGGAAGAGAAGAGGTCTGGGAATACTGAGAGCCAGACCTGAAGTCAAAGGCACGTTCTCATGAAACCAAGTGGAGAACTGCATGCAGGCTACATGCCCACCACTTCAAGACCTCTGTGACTCTGAGCCTCAGTTTAATCCATATAATGGAGGTAACGGGATCCCCTTTCACAGTTTGCTGTGAACATTAAATGAACTCATGTGAAAGTGACTCATTCCTGCATCCAAGAAAAACAGTATTGATGTATTTAAGAACACTTTCAACAAATTCAACTTAACAACAAAAAATGCTGAAGAACTGGGGGGGCCTCAAAGCAGTGAATGGCCTAAAATAAGCAGGCTGACGAACTGCTTAGAGAAAACACGATGAATTGAGGTTTCTGTTGTTCAGATGAACTGACTAAAAAAAAAACTGACAAAAAGCAAAATGAAGCTCCCAACATCTATATGTTTTCCACTGAAGTAAGTAGATTCTTCTAGAAGACAAAGAGCTTAAACCAGGCTGCATTCAGAATGACCAATCCAGCCACCTCCAATACTGATTCTCTCCAAAAAATCATTCCAATTCATTTGCCCAATCCCAGATCCACCTTCACACTGCACAAATCTAACCTCTTCTGTTTCACAACAGAGTACATGGGGAAATTCCTTCACAGTGGTCAGAAGACAAAATTAATTTTTATTCCATCTCTGATCTGTGTACCACAGACTCTGGTCCTAAAGCAATAGGTTGGAAAGTTGACCAAACTCTTTTAGAATATCCGAAATATCAGAAGAGAATGCACACACATGTCCAGAGCCTAAAGCAGCTGACCAAGGAAATTTTGTTGAAATCCCACGTTTGTTCTTAAAAATTTACATAAATTTCCTTTATGCACCACAAGAATGCTTTACTTTTTAAAAAGTGCTTTGAGCCAAGTATCAGCTAATTACTAAACCCTTTCCCTAAAAACTGAATAACTTCACCAGTCTCCCTCTCACTCCCCGGCAGACCACAGCCCCTCAGAGGTACCTTGCATCTCAGTCTGAGAAGTGGTAGTTCACAAGACAGAGAGGGTGGTAGCCCTCCGGCCATCATGTGTCCATTTTAACCCTGGCCTTTAAGCAACATCAACCAGCTAACTCAGAAGAGCTCCCCTGGACAGGACAGGTGTCCTGCAGAGGGCAGCCATCCATCCTGGCAGCCTGAGCACTTCCTAAAAGGGCAAGCAGGGAGGATGCCTGAGTTCCAGGCCCACACCGCCCCACCTCCGGCCACTCACCCGGATCCGGCGCATGGCAGCCACAATCTCCACTCTGCTGTTGGGCCTCGGCACGTCCAGACTTCCAACGTACTGTGGGGAGAGACGCAAACACTGGTTGAGCAGAGGGACAGCAAGAGTCCCTAATCACAGCAAGTCAGGGCTGGAAGGGTCTCCGGAGGTCACCAAGTTCACCTTCCCATTCTACAGATGAGGAAATTAAGAGCCAAAAGAATGTTTCCCGACTACTGCTAACTTTATAAAAAGCAAAACGAGAAACTGCTTCCTTTTTTCATCTTGTTTTTAATCAGAGAGGCAGGCAAGGACTGTGTTTAAACAAGCAGGCTTCTGAAACAGAAAGGGCTGGGTATGAAGACTCTCCCAACATCTTTGTATGCAAGCTATTTTGCCTTTGTCTCAGTTTCATCACCTGTAAAGTGGGATTACAGTAAAGATAAAGTGGGATAAGGTATAAATCTCTTACAGAAATCTGGTCTTCATGCATTAAAGCAATCTAAAAGAATAAAAAGAATAATATCTACTTCTTTTTTAATTAATGAAACTTCACCGAGTTTGCCCTGGATGTTACAGAGACCTCAGACATTTGAGTAATTTCCTGAATAGAGAAAAGGAATGGACTAGTTATGCATTTAAAAATTTAACCTGATTAAACCAAATGACATACAGGTTGTTTAATATTGTATATAATTTTTTGCTACACATGACTCAAATAATGCAGATATATGCAGAGCGCTATGGTTTCAATGGTTTCAAGTACATCTCTCTTTTGTATATTAATGGACACACAGATTCATAGACATGCAGAGGAATTTCTTTTATGTGAAAAAGTTAATACCACTCACATTGTTCTGCAACTTGATTTTTTAACTTTAAAGATAACTTGGATATCTTTCTACACCAATGGATACAAGTCTATCACATTACTTATAATGACTCCGCTACTGATGGACACTTCCCCAGGGCACTCTTACAAAACTGCTTCCACAAACCTCCTTATCTGCACACTGCTGAGCTCATCCAGGTAGCCCTTCAGGCTAGATTCCTACAAGTGGGACTACCGGATCAAAATTATAGATAATTTCTAGATATCATTACTTAGTAGGATGAAACAAGAGAAGAGGACAGCCCCATCCTATTCCACACTGACCCACTGGGATTTGCCTTTTCCTTTTTACAAGCACATATAAAACAGCCCAGAGGATATCCCAGAAATTAACAGCCCCAGGATAATTTAAAAGTCTATGCAACCAAGGACCACATTAATTGAAGGGCAGGACAGTCAGTCATCTGCAGGAAACGTGCTTCCTGTGGTTACGAGAACAGAAGGTTCTTCCTAAAATTTGGAATGAGGCTGGCCTCAGTGAAAAGGGTTTCGAAAACTAAATACTGGGAAAGAATTTCCCTGCATATTGATCCACAGTGTGTGGTAATGCACTGGAGACAGTGAATCCCTGCCCCCTCTAGGAAGTCTGGGCCCCAGATGGACGGCCTCACCACAGCAGGCAAACAAAGCCCCCTCGACCTGAGGATCTAAGTGCACCGTCAGCTTCAACCATAACTGGCACAGCTCCCCTCTGGGCTCTGCGGGACCCCGTGGTTTGTCAGCATGTCAGTGACCCACACAGCCGGGAATGACATGAGGCCAGGTTTGGGACTGCCCAAGTTCAAAGCAACTCCCCCCCGCAGCTGGGGGCAGTTTCCACCCTCCCCCTCCCGAATGCTGCATGCCTGCTGGCTCCTGCCCTGAACTCTGACCGGCCAGGACTGATGTGGCAATCAGTCTGAACGCAGATACCTACATGGATGCCCTCCCCCTCCTTTCTCAGAAAGGGGCGGCGCCGAGAACCCCAAACCAGTCTAGGGTACAGACAGAGGAGAAGCGGCATTGTCACGCTATTCGTGCCTCCTTCACGCCATCAGCCAAGTGGGCACATGTGCATGTACTCACCACGCACCTTCACGCACACAGCAGTGCACACAAGCTCACCCACCGCATGTGGCACATGCATACACATGACTCACCACACACACTCATCTCACGCAGCCCACACAAAGCATGCACACGGTCATCCCACGCTAACACATCCCACTTGTAGTCACACCACACACTCATCTTCCTTCTCAACCATCTGAAGAAAATCACAAATCTGCCTTTCTGAGAAAGAGTATGGAGCAGACACCCATCTCTACCAGAGCTAGACCTTATGGTTATTCAAGGAGATTAAAAGCAGACACGAAGCAGGGATCAAAAACTAAATATCCACACTAATGACAAAACAAAAAGCAGAGCAACAATTTCAGGGGAGCAGAGGAGGGGTCAAAAATCAGAGGGTACCATAAGAGATTACTGCCATTACGTACATGTATAACTCCATAACCAAAAGGATCTCCTTACCTAACCATTACCACCTCCACCACAACTAATCTCAGTCCACCCTGAGGCTCCATTCTGGGCAAAACACAAGACAAAGTCTTAGACCAGACAGATCAGGAAGCTAGCTCACGCAACCACTTCAGTTTAAAAATATCAGGGCCTGCTTCCTTTTCACTACCATCCAGAAAAGAAAAAAAAAAAACTAGAAGGAAGATGCAAATTGTACTAAGTAATCAACATACAAGATTTATGAGTCAGTTTTATCTATGGCTTCATCTTCCAGATAAGGAGGAGTTAAGTGCAACTAAGGTTAACCAAAGGACTTCAAATATTCCTTGTAAGTTTCCAGAGAAACCTCAGTCTTGGTGCCAGGTTAATACGTTATGAAGTTGTTTTTTTTTGGGTGGGGGGGTGCTTTTTCTTCATTTACTTGCTTCCACCCTATTTTCGAGGGATTAATTTCTGAAGACAGTGACAAATTGACCTGTACTGTTTCCTGGTGAATTGTACTAAAAGCAGCAAGACATAACAGCTTAACACAGTCACAAATATCATTACCACCCACTGACTTGTGAGACTTTCTGCCCTTACGCTCCTCAAGGAACAGCCCTTTATTTAAAAGGTTTCTGTCGAGTGTTTTTGGAGATCAGGAAAAAGCTTATATATGAATCAAAAATAAACACATCAAATGATCAGCTTGGGATAATGCTGGAGAAACTGGTATCCTCAGGCCTGGCCTCTGACAAACTGGACAAGATATAAAGAAATAACTGCATAAGATGTACAAAGAGGGAACTATGGATACACATAAACTACGCATATTAGTTAATAATAATGATCAATAGTGGCTTATAAATTGTACCAAATGTACACACTAGTGCAAGATAGTAACAGCAGGAGACTGAGCAGGGGGGTGAAGGGGTACATGGAAACTCTCCTTACTACCCAATTTTTCTCTAACCTTAAAACCACTCTAAAAAATTACGTCTATTAGTTGAAATAATAAAAATAACTTTGGAGGCACTGGAGAGAGACCAAAAGCAGGCAGAGACTGGTAGGGAATCAACCCTTGAAAGTAGGGAACCACACTAGATAAGACCTGGTGTGTGCAGTTTTGCCCAACAGCACAATCCCACACTGCAACACTGACTGCCCGGAGCTTAGGCTAAAATGCTCACTCGGGGCCTGGGAAGCTGGTCACCAGGGATGCGAGCAACCAGAGAGCCTGAAAGGAAGCAGAAATCGCTGACGGAAAAGGCGCCCCAATCATGCATAAATGCTGCTCAGGTCTTGCATGACGCCCCAGCTGCACACGTGCAAAGCAGGCTCCAAGGAGTCTGGCAGAAGGTGGCAGCTGCTCACCTCGTGTAAGTCACTCAGTCACGTCCGACTCTGTGACCCCACGGACTATAGCCCACCAGGCTCCTGTATCCATGGAATTCTCCATTCCAGGATGGAAGAATAATGGAGTGAGTGGCCATTCTCTTCTCCAGGGAATCTTCCCCACCCAAGGACTGAACCCAGCTCTCCTGCAGTGCAGGCAGATTCTTTACCATCTGAGCCACCAATCTGCTTGTACAGCTCACGTCAGCAGAGGCAAATTTAGGATTTAAGACCTGTTGTGTTAACTGTCCTTAAGAACAAAAATCTACACTCCTCAGAAGAAGACAGCAGAATCTTACGTCAGTGCAGGCAAGACCACAGGGAAAGACCAAAGTGCCACGTTCTCCTGGGGTAAAAGGACAGGGCCCCCACAAATGGGCACAATGGAATGGTCCCTGGATCTCTGCATGCCCAACTCACATCTTCTCTCTGAAAACCACTCAGTGCTACAGCCTCAGCTCCCAGCACAACCGTGTGAGGTTCAGGAGGAGGCACAACTCCTATCACAGGGATTGACAATGAGGCCTAAAGCAGTTGGCAGGTGGTAGACAAGCCCCCAGCCCCAGCTCCTGGCCCCCAGTCCAGGACCCTCCCCACTGTCGGCATTCTTATTAACTCTTCCTTCAGATCCCAAACCTAGCCAGGTTTGAATTCCAGCACTGTGCCTACCTTCTTATAGCCTTCAAGTCTCCTGGCCACTGAGTCCTCTCTCTGAAAACAGACACAAGCAGTAGGAAATCTGGTGCGTGCTAAGTGGCTTCAGCCGTGCCTGACTCTTTGCGACCCCATGGGCTGTAGCCCTCCAGGCTCCTCTGTCCATGGGGATTCTCCAGGCAAGACTACTGGAGAGGGTTGTCATGACCTCCTCCAGGGGATCTTCCTGACCCCGGGATCGAACCCGCATCTCTTATGCCTCCTGCACTGGCTAGTTCTTTACCACCAGCACCACTTGGGAAATCTGGCATTCTGCTTGCATCTAGAAATCAGCAGCTGTGATGGCCCCTCTGAGTTAGTCCTTTAACCAGCCCTCTATCAGTTGCTAAAAACTTGGAATCATAGGAGCAGATGATTCCAAATCCAAAGGAACCTTAGGGACCATGTCCAAGGTTGTGTCACAAAAGGAAGATTAAGAAAGAACATATGAAAAGCATTTAGCACAGCTGGGTATCCTGCCAATGCTTAGTAAATATTCACCATTATGACTTCATCTAAAGTTACTTTTTTTCCACATCACTCTATATCTTTCCCAGCAGTTAACATGATTTGCACTTAGGGTTCTGCCTCATTTACATGGTCACCATCTGCCATGCCCGCTAGAATGGAAGCTCCTTGACAGTTGGGACCCTGCCCTCATATTTCTGCATTCCCAGCCCTTTGAGCCTGGCAGAGTAAGACTCAAGCATCTGCTGAACAAGGGGGGGCAACTGCAGCCCACAGAGGTTAGGTGACCTGCCCAAGGATGC
Source organism: Odocoileus virginianus (assembly GCF_023699985.2). NCBI lineage: Eukaryota > Metazoa > Chordata > Mammalia > Artiodactyla > Cervidae > Odocoileus > Odocoileus virginianus. The sequence continues at coordinate 19,392,618 of NC_069678.1, read as the reverse complement.
AGCTCATGGAGAAGTGGCCTGAAAAGCCTGATCTCGCAGGTTGCACTGGTGGTAAAGAACCCGCTTGCCACTGCAGGAGACATAAGAGGGGGTTCAATCCCTCGGTCAGAAAGAGGCCCTGGAGGACGGACAGGAAACCTACTCCAGTATTCTTGCCTGGAAAACCTCAAGGACAGAGAAGCCTGGAGGGCTATAGTCCAAAGGTCGACGCGACTAAAGCACCTTGGCGCACACACACCCACCCCATCAGCACAACTCCAGCGGAAAGTTCCTCCCTGCCCGCAGGAACTGCTCCCGGAGCACAGCGGAGCGTCCTGCTGAGCGGGACTGTGAATGTGACCTGGGTGAAAGTTCTCGCCTCATTTAGCACTGAACAAAGCAGCATTAACTGCAGCGGCAGCAGCGGGCCCAGATTCCAGGGCACGCACTCCGCCAATGGGGAAGGGGACGAAAAAGCAACGTGGCCTCGGGGTGTCCCACTCCCCACTTCTGTAGTCTGCCCCGTTCTCCAGGTGGTTCCGTGTGCAGGAGGGGCAGGGAGACTGAGAAGTGCCCACACGGACATCTAGCAGTGTTCTCACCCCCGCCTGCGACAAGACAGAAGCCTCAGTGCAGGTTCCCCTCTCCCCCCTTCCCCTACCCCCCAACACCCACACACCAGAAAAGCTTCCAAAATGCTTGAAATGCAGCTGCACACCACGTCTTTATTTATTTGTAGTCTAAGAGGAATGAAGCACTTATATTTCTTCCTCTCTCTCTCAGCCCATCTGAAAAAGGAAGTACTATTTGAAGGCCATCTGATGCTACTGTGTCACTATTGATCAGGGGCTCAGCGGGGGCCGATGAATGTGCCGGAGATCACAGCAGAATCCTTCCTGCTCCTCAACATTAAGGGACTGGGTGCAAAATAAATAATTGTGGTGACTTGTCTTTATGCTAATGCCTTGCCATTCTCTAAAAGGCACAGAGGATGAGGCTGAACTGTGCGATGTGCCCATGGGTTCTTTTAGTCTCCATTAGCACAACCTTAGATGGGTTGGTTTAATCATTTTTCTTTATTATGAGGACTCTGAATGATACAGCAAAGAGAAGAAAGCAGTAAGACAGAAAACTTGTTCTAGTCTTTCAACTATTAGCTCTTGAATGAAAGCTTCAGCTCTGCATTTGAGAGCTCTGGTTGCATCACAGTTGCAGGCGTGGGGCAGAGGCTGGCCCACATCCTGGTCAGGGAGTATTTTCCAGCCCTTACACCTGGGATGCTTACTCAGCCAGCAGGCTATTTCTCCTATAGAAAAAAAGAAAATGGGGGAAGCCCAAGGCACAGTGAGAAGCTGAGAATCATCGACAACACTAACATTCCATGATAAGGAAATCATCACCTGTAAAACAACCAGGTAAGCCAGGAAGAGAGAGGCAAAGAACATGATAAAATCATTAGGGAAATCAGACCCAATAGCAGAGCTTAAGTGGCCTTAAAGGTCATTCGATCCAACCCTTCATTTTACAGCAGGGAAAAGTGAGGTCCAAAGAGAACAGAATATATTTTGTGAGTGGCAGAACCAGAAGCAAAGTGAGTCTGCCTACCTTGCACTGAAACACTGATACTTCAGTGGGAAAGTAGCAATCAGGATGAACACGAGCCAGTGCCTCACTAAGGCCTAGTTCACTGCATCAAACTCAAATTGAGCTGGACAAGCAAGCCTGTATACGGACACCAAAATGATCATGAGGTCAAAAGCAAACCAATTAAAAATGTCAGGGCAGGGAGATTTGTAGAAAAAAGCAAATAGATCATCATTTGACTCGTTGAATGACTTAAGGTGTGGAACTGAAGATACTCACTATGAAAATGGAGCAGTGACACTGAAGGAGGAGAAACATAACCCCACCACTGGAGAGGAGCAGGGAACCGAAGAGACACAGAGATGAGGAGACCCCAGGATGACGCTGGAGAGGGTCTCCCTGCACCAACACTCTGCACCTGTCCTGCGAGATTCTAAGTATTTAAGCTCTCCAAACCTGTCTGTTGCATAGAATACAGTACATATGAACTACCTAGAAGTCAAGGCTATCGTAAGAACCAAATTAGATAATGCAGATGGAAGTGTTAGGTTTTAAAAAATCATACAATCATAAAGAGATCCTGTTCTTTACATCACTGTGCTCTTGCTCTGCGGGCTTGTAAGACCCTGGAGATGCAGAACCTGTAGCTCTACACTCATCTCATATTGGATTCTCAAAGACTAACGACTCTGCACAAAAGGAGGTGATTCAAAATGCCATAGAGTTAGTGGGAGGATGGAATCAAGAATTCAACCCCATCAGGCTCAGAGAGAAAGGACGGGATAAACAGCATGAGCAGACAGTGTCACCAGTGACCAAGCCACACAGACACAGACAGACTCCCCTTTCCCCACAACCGCTCCGAGCAGGGAGGAGCTAACTGTGACAGCACTCACAGGGCCTCACAGGATAGGCTCCATTTGCAGTGAATACTTGGCCATATTCCCTCTAGATGAACAGGCTGTCACCAGGAAAAACTTGCTCGGAGCTGGAGATGCAGGATCTCTAGTACAACAGTCATTTGTCACTGAGCAAAGCCCCACAACTGAGTAAAACTTCCAGATAACTGGCCAGTACCTCCATTTAAAAAATCTTTTCTCTATTTTCTCTTTCTTGACTAGAAATGGCCCTAAAATATATTATCCCCTTCCTTAATAATTGAGACTCTGAGCTAGAATCCAACATACTTCTTCAAGATTCAGAATAACCATTATAAATATCACTTAATAAATAAGCTAATATCAGCAATGACTCCATGAGAAATGTCTCCAGATTACTGCTAAGACTTTTGAGTCCTTGAGGCTGATTTTTAGGATTTTTCTAACGCTTCCTACAGTTAGCAGCAAGAATGATAACAAAATGCCATATATGCTTCTGCCTTTAACAACTGTCCCCAAATCCTCAAGTACTAGCAACACAAATCCAACAACATATAAAAAGGATTATATACAATGACCAAGAAGAATTTATCCCAAGAATGCAAGGTTGGTTCAATACATGAAAATCGATTAACGCATATACCATATTAGAATAAAGGACAGAGACCAAATGATCTTCCCAATAGACAAAAAGTATTTGACAAAAATCCAATATCCTTTCATGACGAAAACACTCAAACTATCAATGAAAGGGAACTTCCTCAAACTAATAAGGAACATCTTCAAAAAACCCAGAGCCGACATCACACTTAATGGTAAAAGACTAAATCTTTTTCTCTAAGGTCATGACTAAGCCAAACATGTTCACTCTCACCACTTCTATTCAACATTGATCTAGAAGTCCTAGTCAGGGAAATTAGGCAAGAAAAGAAATAAAAGGCATCCAGACTGAAAAAAAAAGAAGCAAAGCTGTATCTATTTACAGATAACATGATCTTCATATAGAAAATAAGGAATACACACAAAACTCTATTAGAACCAATGCATAAGCTAAAAATGAAGTTACGGAAATAATTCTATTCACAATAGCATACTGTAATACTCAAAAAGAGTAAAACGGTTAGGAATAAATTTAAGTATTATATAAAATGTACACTGAAAATTATAAAAAAAATTAAAAGACAGCATAAAGATAGCAAAAAATATAAATCATAATTCAAGACAGCATAAAGCAATGGAAAGACTTACCATGTTCATTATTCAAAAGACTTAATACTGTAAACAGGCAACACTACCCAAATTGATCTACAAATTCAATGCTATTTCTACTAAAACCTAGAAACTTTTTATTATCAGTGATTCTGGTATCAACTGTGTTGATTTTTCACACCAAGTAATTCTCTGTTGTTGCTGCTGCTGCTGCTAAGTCGCTTCCGTCGTGTCCAACTCTGTACGACCCCACAGACGGCAGCCCACCAGGCTCCTCCGTCCCTGGGACTCTCCAGGCAAGAGCACTGGAGTGGGGTGTCATTTCCCTCTCCTATGAGTAATTCTCTACTTCTCTGCAAACATCAACTGGGTATCCTACAATTTAATTCAATTCTGATCCTAACTATTCAGAGTGAGCACAGACCCTACAGTTAAAGGCTCAGTTCCATAAGACTGCCCTTCCACTTCAGATGCCAATCACGAGTCTTGGGTCTCCTGTATTTCTGGCCAACCAGCTAAAAATTATGGGTTCCCATGACCCCCCTCTCAGGTTTGATAATTTGCTATAACAGAACTCAGGAAAAGACTTTCCTTACTAGTACTGAATTACTATCAAGGATACAAATGAACAGCCAGATGAAGGGATGCATAAGGCAAAGTATATGGGAAGAGGAGCAAAGCTCTGGTAATCCTCTCTGGACACACCACCTTCCCAACATTAACCTGGAAGTTCCCCAAATCTCACTGTTTACGGTTTTCATGAAAGTTCTATTATACAGGCATAGTTGATTAAGTCACTGGCCATTGAGGTTGGACTTAAACTCCAGCCCCTCTCACTTGCCCTGAGGTTGAAAGATGGCTGAAAGCCCCAAACCTCTAATCATAAGATTAGTTCATCTGACACCCAGCTTCCATCTCAAAGCTATTAGGGTCCCACTAAGAGTCACCTTATTAGCATCAATTCAGGTAAGTTTGAAAGGGACTGCATATGAGTAACAACAGATGCTCCCCTCACCCCTATTATTCAGGAAATTCTAAGAGTTTTAGGAATTCTGTGCCAGAAACCAGGGGCCAAATATACATTTATTAACCACAAAATCATAGAATCCCATCTTACTTTCCTGTATAAACTGACAAGTCAATCCTAAAATTTATGCAAAAGTGCAAGGGACCCAGACTTGCCAAATCAATCAAAAAGGAAAAAGTTGTAGGACTCAGACTTCTCAATTTCAACTACATAAATACAGTAAAAGAGACTGTATGATACTGGCATAAAGCTGGACATACAGATCAATGGAACAAAACTGAGAGTCCAGAAATAAACCCTTACATTTACAGCCAACTGATTTTTGACAGCAGTGGCATGATAATTCATTGGAAGAAAAGGGTCTTTCTAACAACGGTGCTGGGACAACTAAATAGTCACATGCAGAAGAATGAAATGAGACTCCTACCACATATCCCTTAGACAATAAGGAGATCAAACCAGTCAATCCTAAAGGAAATCAACCCTGAATATTCATTGGAAGGACTGATGCTGAAGCTCCAATACTTTGGCCACCTGATATGAAGAGCCAACTCATTGGAAAAGACCCTGATGCTGGGAAAGACTGAAGGCAGGAGGAGAGGGGGAGACAAAGGATGAGATGGTTGGATGGCATCACTGATTCAATGGACATGAACTTGAGCAAACTCTGGGAGACAGTGAAGGACAGGGAAGCCTGGCATGTGCAGTTCATGGGGTCACAAAGAGTCAGACACAACTTAGCAAATGAACAACAACTACATATCATATATGAAAATTAACTCAAAATTTATCATAGACATCAATATAAGAGCTAAAACTACAACTCTAAGAAGAAATTAAGGGAGTATGCCCTCATGACCTTAGAGTGGACAACAGTTTCTTAGATATGATACAAACCAAAGAAAGAAAATAAATTGGATTTAAAAGTAAAATTACTTGTGCTTCAAAGAATATCATCAAGAAAGTTAAAATACAATTCACAGAATGGGAAAAAAGATTCATAGATCACACCTGATAAAGGAGTTTAATCCAGCATAACTCTTGGAACAATAGGAGACAAACAACCCAAAGGAAAAATGGGCCAAGAACACGCATAGACATTTCTCCAAAGAAGATAAGAAAATGGCCAACATGAACTTGAAAAGATGTTCAATCATTAGTCACGAGGGAAATGCAAATCAAGACAACAATGATATATTTCTTACCTACTAGGACCACTAAAACAAAAAAAGACAATCACAAGTGCTGACAAGGATACAGAGAAATTGCAGTAGGAAATAATGCAGCCACTTTGGAAAAGTTTGGCAGTTCCTCTAAAAGTTAAACAGAGCTAACATATAAACCAGCAATTCCACTGGTAAGTTTAAACCCAAAAGAAACGAAGGTATGACTAGGAGTTCCTTGGTGGTTCAATGGTTAAGGCTCTGTGCTTCCACTGCAGTGGGCATGGGTTCAATCCCTGGTCAAGGAAAGAAGATCCTACACGTCATACAGCACGCCCCCCACCCCAAAAAAAAGTCATATGGCTATGCAACAACTTACACACGAATATGTGTAGCAGCATTAATGGCAACCCAGTCCAGCATTCTTGCCTGAAGGACTCCATGGACAGAGGAGCCTGGCAGGCTAAAGTCCATGGGATCATAAAGAGTCGGACATGACAGAGTGACTAACACTTTCACTTTTTCACTTTATGCATAAAAGCCAAAAACTGGAAGCAACACAGATGTACATCAATGGATGCACGGATATAGAAAAGATGGCATATCCACACAATACCCTTTGGCAATAAAAAGGAATGAAATTATGGACGAATCTTGAAAATATTATGGTAACTAAGAACAGCTAGTCACAAAAGGCTACATATATGATTCTATTTATAGGAAATGTCCAGAATAGGCAAATTCATAGAAACGGGAAGTGGAACTGGTGGTTGCCAGGGGTTGGGGAAATGATTGATAATGGTACAGGTTTTCCTTGGAGATGATGAAAATATTCTGCAACTAGATACCAGTTCCACAACTGTGAATATACTAAAAACCACTGAATTGTATAGGCTTATTAGGGTGAATTTTATGGCATGTGAATTATATCTCAATAAAGCGTTATTAAAAAACAATGCCATAACTCTCCCCCTTTTGGTCTCTGTAGAAACAAAGAACCATCGCAGCCAAATCAGATTCTGAGTGCTCTCCTTCAACACAAGGCTATGAGACTCACCATCCATTTTGGCTGCTCAAATCTCTCTTCTGTGCCTTTCTGCATTGCTGCCTGTCATCAAGATGTTTGAGTTCACCAAATAAACAATCCCTGGGGGAAAATGAGCTATAACTGTACTGGATTTTAGCTCCAGTTGCAGAAGAAAAATTTCCCTCCCCCAAAGAAAATGAATTTTTTTCTATATTGTAAGAGTTTAGCAATCCCATTTCACATTCCTACTCTCCAGTGCAGTAAAACTGAACAGAACCTCACAAAGTAGACTATTTCTATATCATGCTGAAGTTTCCAGAGCACAGAGTCCAAACACCACACCATTTCTGGGACTGCCCAAGTAAATCAGGCTTACTGAAGTGACCTCCAAATACAAACAATACCAAACAAACTTCCAGACGGGAAAATATTTTTAAAGACACACCCCAAAAAAGGTAAAATAATACATTACACATTTTCCAACTTAAAAATCTCAACATTCAAAGACTGTGATTAAAATGGAAAAATGAAAAAGTTGTGTTATGACATTAAGGAAGTAGAATTTCAAGGTCAGAATGGACAGTAAATGCAGATCACACTGTCTGACAACCCCTCCTCTCCACACATACACCTGACATTTTTATCTCTTCTATAAATCCCTGCCAGGTTGTTAACCAGTCTACACTTAAACACCACCACTGATGAAGTTCATATCTCAGACAATAGCTTTAACTGTTGGAAAGTTCTCCCCAAAGCAAGCTAAAACTGTTCTCCATAAAGATTCAGACTCTACTCTCCCCTCAAACACGTAAAGATAGTCCTTATCACCCTGCACCCATGGACTTTCTCTTCTGTACATTATAGCTCTTCTCATCTTTAGAGTTCAAAGGACACTATGGATATGGCTTCACTACTCTCAAAAAGGTATGTCACATCCTCCCAGCTCTGCCAAACAGCGCCCTGAGAAGCTAAGGCATAAGGAGGGGACAGTTTAAAAGATAAATGATGATGAGAAGGGAGAGAGCGAGACAGAGAGAAGCTAAAGTGGTGCTCATGAGGACCAGCTGCTGAGAGTAAGTCTAACAGGCTGGGCTTTCACCCTAATGCCAGCTGAACCCTGAGCAGCAGCAGGTTTAAGAACACCAGATAGAGATATGAGCCAACCTACTCTTGGCTCAGCCACTAGGCTGCACAGGTTTCTGATCTGTGTGAAACAGGGGCAATAAATACCAGCTCACGTTAAGAGTTGGCAAAAAAAAAAAAGTGATGCACTTTGTATCTCAGAAGGGTGAAATGATGTAGAGAGATAAACAGGGTATCAAGACCAGCAGAGGAAAAGTTTCTCTCTAAATAGGTTTCTCACCTCTCACCTGTGGTCCCATCCTTCATCTTTCCAGGTATCCTGTTTCTAGCCCTCCTCCCAGTGCAGAACCAACCATCCAGGCAATTTCTTTCCCCGCCCCCACCCTTTCCCCACCAAAACTTACCTGTCCTGGCTCCAAGTCCCCAGTCTCCATGTATTCCACACACAGCCAGCTAAGTAGACAAACTAGGACAACACCACAGCAAACGTCCTAATTTCCTATCCTAGCCAGATGACACACTCGTATCTTAAGAGCATCTCATGAAACCAAATATCCTCAAAGGCGATTCCCTGGCCAGAGTTCTAGCACTGAGCATCAGATCAGTAGAGTGTGCATCTGAAGACAGAGATGCCTTTTAACTATAGCCTTCAAATCACAGCATAAGAGCTTCTATCTATTCTGCCCACGGTCTGGCCCTGCACAGAGAATCACAGAGTCTGGGATTAAAGACCCTTAAGGGAGGAAATGAGGTATAGGATAAAATACCTGAGCTTTGGAGTCAGACCTGGGTTGAAATCTGAGCTTCAGTTTCTTCTTTATATAATGGGGAAAAGATACCCCCTTACAGAACCCCTGTAAAGACTAACTGAGATAATGTACGCAAAGTGCTCAGCACTCACGTCTTCTTTCAGCTCACCGTCCAGGTTAGTTCTCCCTGTGACACTTGGTTTCACTTATCCAGAGTTGTGAGTTTAGAACTATTTGTTTGCTTCTTATATTATTAACTGCATTTCCCTTAATCAGACTGCAATAACTAGGTATCTTATAGTCATCACCACTGTATTTTCGACACCTGTTACAAACCTGGCCCGTCAAACCAAAACAATTAGTAGCTTTTCCAGTTGTTAAGGAAGAACCTTTAAGATGTTATTTAACTCTTTACCTACTTTCAGGCTGTCCCAGACTGTTGAGGATATTATCCAACACGCTATGACGATCCACCCAACTGTCCCCATAGCAGAGTGATTAACCATCACCATCACCTCCACGACAAAACAGTACATACTTTTGCAATAACTTTTCAGGTTCGGTGATCCAGGTAAATGACAGGAAGCACAAAGTCTGAGGGATCCGAAGTCACAGAAACAATTCCTCTCCCAAAGAGTGGAAAAGCAGCCAGGAGGAGCAGGGCTAAAGAGGGCTACACGCGGACTGTGAAGACTGGACTCCCCAGAGAGAGGAAATGATGGAAGAGAGACACGTTAGCACTGGAAGGCACCCCCTCCGGGACTAGCCTTTCAGTCCCAACTTTTGTTTTACTCCAACAAAGCAGGACACTGATGTCCGATGGTCAACTGCTTACTCAAGGCCATCCAGTTAGTCACCAAGTCCAGATGAGACTATGACCCAGGTGTTCGGGCATCCAAGCTAATGTCCTAAAAATAACAGTATGGTAGAATCTAAAGAAAAGGCGTTGGCAGTCCCCATCCCAGTTCTACGCCTTTTAAGCAGGTCTGTGAATTTCAGCCAGCTGGTCAACCTCCCTGAACCTCCTCTTCATCTGCGGAACGGAACCCCACAGGGCTATCATGGGAATTAAGTCAGACTACACAGAAAAAGCACAGCCTATCTTAGAGCTCTGTTCCGTTCTTTCTGAAAAATCACAGAGCAGTTTTTATTTGCCAAAATTCAGGGAGGTGAGAAAAAAATGAGATTTTAAGGGGAAACAGCGATAACAAAGAAAGACCGAGGTCCATCATAATAAAGAAGCAGGTCTGGGAATAACCGTCTGAATGGCTCTGAATGAGCACAAGTACCAAGTCAGGGAAAAGCAAGTGGCCCAGGGCCGGGACGAAAGAGGCTGCAGGCAGAGGTCTTCTTTGGGACGCACTAGAGATGTTTCAGAAAACAAAACTAAGTCTCTGCCACATCTACCCTGAAAGTTTAACCTCAAACCACACAGCTTGTGGCCCATTCCGATATGCCAACAAAGCACAGCAAAGGTTCAGATTTGTCTGACCAAAGTTTTTTTAAGGAGAAATTTATTTTTTAATAAAGATTTTTGTGGAGAGGCTCCTTACACACCACAGAGCTAAACCAATTGTTTAAATGTTGCTATGAGCGGTCCACGCCATCCTTGGAGGCTAGGAGAAGGAGAAAAGAATTAGGGAGGGAGTGAGGCAGAAAGCCAGGATGGGAGCAGCACTGGGTAGACGGAAATGCTGAGTCCTGAGCCAGGGCCCTCAGCCACTAAGGAGCCTCCTGCCAGATGCTCACCTGTCACGAGCCACAAGACTCCCCGGGTACAAAAGCAGGGGCAACCAGGGGTGGAGGCCAACCAGAATGATTAACCACCCTGGTTTCCAGGAGCTGTCCTGGTTTTAGCACTGCAAGCTCCACATCCTGGGCAAACTTCCATCCTAGCTGTTTGCAGTGTCTCCTCTCCTCCATCCTGGTTTCCCTAGCAAGAGGGTAAAACACTCCAGACCTACCAAGAGGGGTATAGGTGCCAGCAGCCTTGCCAGCTAAGCACACAACCTCTCAAGGAGGGGTCTTCTTAATGCCTCCACCTAGATAAAGTTATAGAAAAGGAAGAAATAGGTGCTGAAAAAATAAGACCAGTCCCTTGCGATGTCTCCCAGGTAGGCAGGATGCCAAGCCTCAGGCCCCATCTTGCCAGAGTTATAAGGATGCTCTTGGAAAAGTGACACTCAGCCATGCTTGTGTCAGCTCCTCCAGGCTTCCTGTCATTTTCCCAGGATGAATTTGGGAGTGGGAAGCAAACAGACAAAATGCTACTCAAGGGTATAAGAATTACTAATAACCAAGTATTAATATACAAATTCTAAGAACTATTTATTACTAGGAAGTCTTACCTCTAAGGCTACTTTTTCTACATATACAAAACCAAACCAAAGGAAAACCACATATCCCATTATCACCACTGCCCCACTGCCCAACAGAAGGATACACTAACCTCTCTGAACATGAGTAAGAATACCTGTTCTTCCTAACTTATAGAGGGCTTGTGAGGTCAATGTAAACATATCTTTTTTTTTGTATTGGGGCATTAACGTTGTGACAGTTTCAGGTAAACAGCAAAGGGGCTCAGACAGACGCATACACTGTGAATACATCTTGAAAAAGTATGAACCCCTACAAGGGCAAGAGGCGACGCTGTTACCAGGTAGGAGTGATGTGGCACCAGGCCCCTGCCCACTAAGCCAGGGGCAGGAGGTACAGTCAGAGGCAGGAAGAGGGGTGAGCCAGGCTGAAGCTCCAGACTTTCTGGTCTGGGGCCCACAGACTCTCCTGCGCCCGTCTACAGCCCTACCTGCCCCCAGGACACAGAGCAATGTGCTCTGGGTGGGGGATTGTCTTTGGACATCACCTCTCTCCCGGAGAGGAAGAGGCCATTCTCAAGACGCCACGGCCTAAAACTGCCACTGAAGCATCGCCAGACTGTTAGTGTTGATGGTTTCCACTTACAGATGGCTCAGTGAGGTACTGACAGAAAGGGTCTAGACTTCAACATCACCACATATTGACTGTTGGGGGGCGGTTCTCAAGAGAGTTACTTACCCTTATGAACCTTAGGAACCTTATGAACTCATCTATCAAGTGGTGACAATACCTAAGAGGAGGGTTGCATGCAAAAACTAACTAACATGACATGTAAAGCACACAGATTGCACCTCACTAAATGGAAGCTCTTCTACGAAAAGCTGAAAATGCTCAGGATACCATAGCTCTTGATCCCTCCTCGGACCACCACCCAGCTGCCCCACCAGAGGCGGCCCAGCGGTGCTGGGTATGAAAAACACCCTCAGGAAGGCATGAGGATTTGGTGACTGTGGCTGCCCTAGACAGCACCTGTCTACCTGGTTGACATGAGACCTTTCTGAATGGCACAGAGCCTTTACCATAGGGTTTATAATTTGGTGGAATATGGCAGAAGTCACGTCCTCCTCACTTTACTGAAATCACAGAATCTGGCAACACTTTCCAACCCCCCTCATGAGATGTGGCGAGTTCTGGCCGATGAAATGTGGACAGAAATGATGCTCATCACCTCCACAGCTGATTATTAACAACTCCTTGCTGTCTCTCTCTCTCAGATGAACAGAGGGCACTGTGGCCCGCGAGGAAGTCAGAACAAGATGAAAAGAATCTGCGTCCCCAAGTGATTCACATAACAGTGTCCTTTCCACACCAGAAGTGAAGTAAGAAACACCGACACAAGCCACAGAGGCTGTCTTATGTGGTGGCCAGCATGACTCTGGCCTTCCAGTATTCCTCCTTCCAGGATACAGTCCTCCTCAAGCGTGAACAGGCTGACCCAAGGAACCAGTAAGATGCTATGCTTGTGAAATAAGATGCTCTGGGTATGAAACCTGTAGCTAGGTTTTAAAAACATTCAGCCCCCAGCACACTGCCTTTCTCCCAATTCTCTTGCTCTGGGGAAACCAGCCGCCATGCTGTGAAGGCTCCCGAACAGCTCTGTGGGCAGGTCCATGATCTGAGCACCAAGGCCTCCTGGCAGCAGCCCTCCAACTTGCCAGCCATGCAAGCGAACCATCTTGAAATTGGATCCTCCAGCCAAGTCAGATCTCCAAATGACCACATCCCCGGCCAGCATCTTGACTGCAATTTCCTAAGGTCCTCTGAGCAAGAACTACCAGCTAAGCTGCTCCTAAAAACTGGATGCACAGAATCTCTGATATAATTAGTGATTACAGTTAGTTTAAGCTGCTAAATTTTGAGGTAACTGGCTATGAATACACAGAATATACTTATTCTACTAGCTCGTTACCTACCAAATCAATACAATACATGTCCAAAGAAAACTCAAAGGAGTCGTCCAATGCATTCTGTTCCCTCAGGTTACATGTAACATTTAATGTAGGGAATAGATAATGGCTCCCCTGACCACACCAGCCCTTCTTACACACTTACATATTCTCTCTCTCACACAGACCCAACTATGCTCAGATACATGCTCCAGGCCAATCCACAGCTGTATCACTTTCTTTCCAGTAAGGAGGGTGTTCTGCCTGTGGGTTCACAGATGGGAAGGAACCTGCGGAACCCTAAGAGAATGTGCAGTCTGTGCATGTTAACACCACACAGTAAGACAGAATTGCATGTGCGCGTGTACGCACGTGCTATGCCAAGGCGCAGGAGAGGGGCTGAGCAGGCACAGTGGGGGGAAAGCAGGGGACCCCGACTAACGGGACAGCAGAGCGAGGGGCAGGCAGCTGAATAAGGGACAGAGAGGATTTAGAAATAAAGCAGAGGAAGGGCGGGAAAGGTCCTCAGACACAGACTTTTAAAAAGAAAACAGAGCTATTCACTTCACCTCTCGTGCCTCTGAGTCACTGGACCACCTTGGCTTTAAAGCGAAAAACAGTTAGCAACACACCATGTGACTCCTAGGCAGCACTCCTGGAAACCGTGGTGATGGTACCATTAAATCAGATCAATAGAGAGAAAAGCATCCAGAAGCACACACCAATCCAAACCCAGTAAAGCTGCATGCAGATGGCAAATCAATAGCATTGCAGAAGTGCAGAGGGACAGACAAACGGCTCTGGGGGCAGCAGGAGTGGCCCAGAAGCTCAATGTGCTTCTCAGTGTGGCTGAGGGGCTGGTGCTGACCAAGCGGAGACACATGGTTAGAAAATGTCAAGAAGCCACACTGCTGGAGGAGACTGCGCAAAGTGTCCTGCCTCCTACTCCGGGCAGAGCATCTATCAATGCCAAAGGCAGAGAAGCAAAGGAAGATGGACTCCAGCTCCCAGCCTCCCCTCTATCTCCAAAACCAAGGCCAGCGGGGACCGAAGGTTAAAACAGAGATTCAGAGATCGAGTCCCAAGTTGCCCAGGATCTCAGACAATAAGTGAGGCCTAACTCCAGGGCGCTTTCACAGGAGTCACTGATTCCTGCACAGTAACTCAGAGCGGCTGTACTGTGACCTGCACTCTGGTTGGCCTGACACGGTCTGCCTCTTCCTCAAGTTCCAGGGCATGTTCAGAAGAGCAGTATGCAGCCCAGGAAGGCCAAGAGGCACTCCTTCTACCTGCTCAGAGGCAGCCCCCTTCATGATCCGCCAGCTAAGAAACAATGGAAGAAAAACACACACACACAAACGATCCTCTTCCTACGGTTCTTCCAACCAACTTGTCTCCTTGAACAAATCACCTGCCACCAAATTTGCCATCTATAAAGGGTAAGGAATAACCATTTACTGACCTCCATAACATGGAAGAAAAGAAATGGATCTGGAAAGCAGTGAGAGAATGAGACAGCAGGCCCAGAGTGTCACACAGGAAGATTGAATCCGTCACTCCAATCTGACACTTTTCATTTAAAGAAACTGTTGTTGGTTCTGTTTTCCAGCAGGTTGAGGTCATTTATAAAACTGAAGCTCCATAAGGAAAAGCGTACTGTCTTGCACTCATATCCAGCCCAGCCTGGGTACATGATAGGTATTCAAAGAATCAGAAGAGATTATTTTAAAAGTAAGAACAAAAAAGAGAGGCGGATGAACCCAGAGCCTGATACACAGAGTGAAGTAAGTCAGAAAGACAAATAGTGTATATTAACGCATATATATGGAATCTAGAAAGATGGTACCAACGATCCTACATATAGGCAAGCAAAGGAGACACAGACACACAGAACAGACTTTTGGACTCGGTGGGAGGAGGACAGGGTGGGATGATTGGAGAGAACAGCATTAAAACATACACATCACCATATGTAAAACAGATAACCAGTGTGAGTTCAATGCACGAAGCAGGGCACTCAAAGCCCATGCTCGGTGACAGCCTAGAGGGAAGGAGGTGGGAGGGGGATACGGGATGAAGGGGACACATGCATACCTGTGGCCAATTCACACTGACGTATGGCACAAACCATCACAATATTGTCCAGTAATTACCCTCCCTCCTAGGGAGAGCATGAGCCCAGATTTCTATAATTAACACCTAGTCAAATGAATACTATAAATCTTAAATATACTGAATGCAGGATTCCCTTCTGGTTGGCTTTGTGAATGCTGATTTCCTACCCTGGAATAACCTCCCTCCTCCATTACACATTCTCGAATTCCATTCACCTTCCAGGTAAAGCTTAAATCTCATTTCCCTTCCTATGCAGTATTTCCTGACCACTCCAGCTCAGAACAGTGCCTCCCTCCTCTGAAGATCTGTAGCATGTGTTGAAACCATTTTTATAGCTCACACTTGGGTTGTTTTAATGTTTCTCACTTGCTCGTAAAACAGAACTTTCACTAGACTCTCAGAATCTTACAGTCCCAGACTGTACTATGTACCTAAATCACATCTCCTACAACACATAACAGTAGTCATGTACACACACAAGAGATGAATACAAAAGTTTTTTAATAAATAAGTGTTCAGAGTTTCCACTTCAAATGAATCAATTCATAACATTTCACTTCCTAGAGAAACTTAAGAAACACAGACATATCAAATGACACGCAGTCCTACGTACAGTTTTTAGGATGAGACCTTTGGTGTTCTAGAAAGCAAGTCTGCCTGTTTGCTCCTGTTGGTCCTGGATTTCAGCTACTCTCCCCAAGTTTCCACAAAGGTCAGAAGTGCCCCAGCCCCACCCTCATGCTTAAAGGCAGATCCCCAGATGGTGACAGTAATTGCCAAGTTACAAAGTAAACCAGGATCAGCCACCTCCTTGCACAGACCTGGCAGTCCCCTTGGGAGATGTGGAAGCCTGCTGCTGCTCAGCGTGCAAAGCAAATGCCAGCTCTGTAGATAAAACAGGTGTCCCCCCATCACGATCATATCAACAAATTCAGGACATTTGTACCAACTGTTCTTGTCCTCTAGTACTGGAAATCTTCCAGAAGGAGAAAGAAATTCATCTTCCCACCATTCCAAAAGCCTGCCTTTTCCCCTTGCAATATAGGAAAGACAAAAGTCTTTGCGGAGAGAGACTCAGCATGAATACCATCCTTGAGGAGCTTACAGCCCAATGTGACCCAGGCAGCCCTGCCGGTAGCCAGCAGCCATCCCCACTGAGGCCAGAAAAGCTAAGAGTCGCGATGCCTGTCTTCTGAAAACCAACAGTACACCAAAAGACAGACAATGTGCTAAACAAGGTCACTGCTGTGAAGGGGTTCTGTCTACAAAACACAGCAGAAGCACAGAGGGACAAACACCGAAGTGGACCAGGTTCAGGTCAGAGGTCTTCACTGAAGCAGAATTTGAGGAGCTGCCAGCAGATGTGGGCTCCTGACAAGAACAGCAGCACACAGAGACGGAGGGAGATCAGCATGGCCCGTGGACCTGCTCGACGCCACGTGTCCTCCAGCCCCAGAACCCACAGCCAGCTTCGGTCAGGTTTGCAGGGCAGCTTCCTGGATGGGGGATTGGAGAGGGCAAGAGGAGAGACCAGAGAGATGAGGAGGACCAGAGCCAGAGCAACGAAAGTGCAGACAAGGATGAGGAAGGCTGAGAGGTAGCAGGGACAGACCTTGGAAACTAATCGGATGTGGCCATTAGGATGGAACTGAATCCAGGATGATTTTCACGGTTCCTCTAACCTTCCTTCAACCTTTTACCGACTATATCTCCACTTTTTACCCACTCTCTCCCTCTCACACCACTAAAGTTTTGCTTTGAGATATGTTATCCATTATACCTGTGCTTGCATGACTCACTCCTCAGATCCGTGTAATTTAGCATAAATTCTGACTTGATGGCTGTCATCTGTGTTTCTTCCCACTCAACTGAATTCCAGAGGTGTCCTTTTGAACTGAATTTATTTTCCCTCCCCTTTAGAACAGAGAAAATTTTCTGGAAATATCTTCTCTTCCTTTCCTCCTCCCTGCCCATCAAGTTCATTTCCCATCAAGTTCATGGGACAGGAACTAGACCTGATTCTATGTTCTACTTCACGCCAAGCATGTTCTTGGCACTCGATGAATGCTGATTACTTTGACCACAAAAAGAATAACAACCTACAAATACCCTGGCTTCCTGCAATTGAAAGGAATTAACCACACTGCAATTAAGAGAAAGCTGGAGAAAATATTTAGTTAGCAACTTCTCAAAGCAGACAATAAGACTGCGGCAATAAATACCACTTCCAACATATTTCTTTGGTAGTGTTTTATGTAACAATCCAATAAAATGCTAAAGACCACTCAATGCCACAGCGGAATGCTAACAACATGAGTCACCCAATAGCTAAAATTGAAGAGATTAATCTATCACATAAGAGACAGAACAATAAACGTCAATAATTTATACTGATGTCATATTATAAAAAGAGATCGTTCTAAAATTCAGTTTATATAAAATATCACACTGTTAGAACAAAATAGGAAGACAGTATGACCCTATTTGTAGACATTTAGAGAAAACTATAAATTGTCTCTAGGTTCAGGCACAATGGTAACCCAGAGGGATATGAAATATGCTAGAAGTAGTTCTATCAAGAATAGATAAGACAAGTAAGGGATAACTGCAGGCCAAATGTCTGGTGCTGAAAGGTCTACTGTGGCAAGCTAGGAAGTGTAACCAAATATAGGGCATCTAGTAAAACAGTGATTTGTTTTTTGCAGTTAGACTTTAATTCCAAGTGTCTAAGTTCAACATAAAGGACATAGGCAAATTAAGTGGACTAACATAAAAAGCCCACATCTGGAGACTATTTTAAGTAAATTACTTCCAGAGGACAAACTCAGATGCAACTGAAACAATGGACCCTGAAATCTCAGATAACCTGTGACATCATGATATTTCGCCAACCTCTATCCCTGGGTCTTGCTGACATCAAGCTTGAAATTAGGTGCCAAGTCAAGAGAGACCAAAAGGAAAAGAAAAAAAAAAAAGTCTACAGCTCATAGAGATCAGCTACAGCAAACAAGGAAAACCAGGGCACATTCAGATAAAGCTGGGACCTTAACAAGAAGAGAGCCCTGGTTTCAGAAGGCAGCTCTTCCCCCATCCTGGCACCCAGAGCACTGTAACCAAAGGGTCCAGAACCCAGGAGAGACCACTCACAACGCACAGGGCTGATGGAATCAACATCCACCCACCCTAATCTCTCACCGTGAGATTCCCACGAGTTTCCTTGTTTGGGCCTGCACTTTCTCCAATGTGACTTGCACTTTCTCCAATATATTTCACTCTCCCAAAAAGTTTGTGTACGCCATCACTTTCTGCTCAAGAGAGCAGTGTGGCTGATGCAGTATACCCAGTACTTGACTTTGAGTCAGGTGTCCCATAACATTCTTCCTCCCAGGAGACCTTTAAACCTCTCACAATCTTCCACCACGATCAGCAAGTTTCAGCCCACCTTTCCAAGCACACCCTGGGGTCAACCTGTCTGGGACACACACTCATGCCACTGCCGCCAAATTAGATTTCTCAATAGCCACAAAGGACTGCACTGTACAGCTTACAGTTCTCAAAACATTTTCACATATTATCTCATTTGATCCTGGTAATAATCCTACAATACAAGCAGGCAACATTGCTACTTCTATATCTCAGGTAAGAAGACTGAGGATTGGAGAAATGTGAATAGTTGCCCAAAGTTTCACAGCAATACGAGGATTAAAAGAGATTCTAACTCCCTTCCTGATGTTTTTTCTGCCTTTATCTTAATTACGATCAAAAAAAGATGCCGCTGGGTAACATTAGAGCCCACAGAACAGTCCAAGCGGCCCATAAAAAGCACTGTTCTGCTGAGCTTGGACAGCAACTGAATCAAATCATCTCTGAAAACTTTCCAAACTCCCAGGGAAATGTCCTCACAAGGACATCGGTTAAACAGGTTGACCTAAAGTAAAATCTAAATTAGAAGACTCTTTCCATGGAAAGTCACAGATTGACTTGTTTCTGGCAGGTGATACAATGAAGACCATAATAAATCCTACTGTGTTCCCCTTTACGCCCTGCTGTGCCCTGTCACTTGTCAGAGTCAGCAACATTTTAAGAAAGTTATTTGCTTACAGATCTGCTTCCTCACTGCATTGAGAGCCCCCAAACACCTCTTGAATCCCCACATCTAGCATACTGCAAGCATCAAACATTCAACCAAACACAAAATACACCTAAGTCCTGACAGGCCATGCTTCCCAATGTATTCACTGAACCCCACCACAGAGACTGAAGGGGAAACTCCTCTAGTTGCAGAAAAACGGTAAAAAAAAATTGGGAAGCATGGCTTCACTCGTGACTAAGTCTTTTTTCCAAATCCATTTCCCTAAGTCTCAATTTTCTATTATTAAAAGATGAAGACAGGCTAAATCTGTAGATGCCAAACATGGACTATCAGACCTACTTGACCTCAATCAATAAAATTTTTATCTGTTAGGCTCAGAGTGGGTCCTGAAACCCAACAATTTTTTTTAATTCCTTAAGTGATTCTAATGATCAGTAAACCATTCATCCAACAAATGCTATGGTATCCCAGGCACTGCGCAAGGTGCTGGGTTTACACCATAAAACCAGTGTGGTACCTCCCTTGTTAAGCTGACCTCAGAGCCTGGCTTGAAGATTCTGGGCTAGATGATTTCTCATGCTCAACAAAAAAGGAACCTCTGGAAACACCTCTTTCCTGCTTGGGACAATGTCATACCCTGATGTAAACCATGGAGAGACAGCCTAATGGTCTATTCCTCCTATTCTTGTAAAGAACAGAGCTTCAGCAAGAGCCAGAAGTCACGTGCATCTTGCTGGAGAACTAGAGCAGGCGTGGATACTCATCAGGGACAGCTTCAGAGGACACAGCATTTGAGCTGAGCCTATTAGAGAATCCCATGGACAGAGGAGCCTGGCGGGCTACAGTCCATGGGGTCGCAAAGACAGACACGACCAAGCGGCTAACTCACCTGTTAGGATAAACACATACACAGAAGTGGAGAGAACAGACATTCCAGGCAAGGAAACGTGAGAGGTGACGCAGAGGTAGGAAGGCACATGGCGCACTCGGGGCGGTAACAGGAGCCCTGGTTGATCAGAGCACTGGGTGTACGTTGTGGACTGGTGAGCAATAATGGCTAATCATAAAAAAAAACAAAGTCAGGTGACAAACAGTGCAGCTTATTCGACTAGGGTGAGAAGATCTAGAGAAAACAGTTATACAATAACTCAAGGCACGTGTGACCATGGGCCAAATGAGAAGGCAGAATTCTGGGGAAAGATGGAGCATAGAATGGTCAAGTTACAGGTAAAACTGAGCTTGAAGGAAGTGTACACATATGAAAAAAGGCAGCGCAGAGAAAGGCTTAGATGAAGACCCAAAACTTCACCTTGGCGTAGGAGGACAAGAACGTTCATGAAGGGCTTCCCTGGTGGCTCAGCAGTAAGGAATCCGCCTACCAGCGCAGGAGACGTGGGTTCAATCCCTCATCTGGGAAGATCCCACGTGCTGCGGAGCAACAAAGCCCGTGCGCCCTAGACCACGCTCCGCGACGAGGAGGAGCTCACACACCGTCACTACAGCGACCCTCGCTTGCCACAACTAGGGAGAAAGTCCACTCAGAAATGAAGACCCAGCACAGACAAAAATAAGTAAATAAAAATTTTTAAAAAAGAATATCCGTAAAAATCAGTACACTTAGCACCTTCACAACCTCATGAATCCCTGCGTGCAGAGTAAAGGGTAAAATCAAGCCAGGGGTTATCAGGGCCAAGGAAGAACCTCCTAAGGCTGGGGAAGAGAATCAATGACTTCATCATACCCACCCTTAGGTGACTGGACAGCCGCCCACCAAATAATCAGCTGACAGGGAAACCCCAGGCTGACATCACAGACTGGCAGCTGATCCCCAGGGGTTCAGCAGGTACTCAGTCTAAAATGAGTTCTTCAAATAATAAAGAGAAGCAAGAGTTGAATGCGGAGTAAGTTTTTCCCTGTTTGTACAATTTATACACTATACTGGAGTAGTTAAATTACCTTAATAAACAGAAGATACTCAAAAATCTATGCTGTAAGGACGGAGAAAAAGAAATTTTAAAATAGTGAAAAAATAGGAAAACCTGCACCTTTTAAAGAAAGATTACAAATAAGAAGCTACAAATAAACTTTGCTTTGGAAGACAAATATTTTTGAGGATTTTCATTCAGTGATATTGGATAATGAGGAAGAAAATTATCAGTATTTAGAGTAACACTGAATATTTCATTCTGGTATGATAAACTTTTTGTAAATATGTACAAGAAATGAATACTTCATGATTAGAATGAAACCATATGAGAAAATAGATCACTGAATGAACTGAAATAATAATTCAACTAAATGAATATATTCCCAAAGACAGACAATGAAAAATAATACAGAATACAAAAAAAATTCCCAAGTGCATAGAGAAATGAGGTACATAATAAAGGCAGTGTTTCCATGGTGGAGGGATATTTACTTACTAATAAATAGTGTTGGGACAACCAGAATGCACTTAGAAAAATATAAATTAGATTTGTATTTCATTCTATATATTAGGATAAATACCAAATGAAAGAGAGACCTGAAGTAAATTTTTTAAAAAATAATAAAACCACCCAATGAAGTACTAAAAGAAAACATGGGTAAAGTTCTTCACATTCCTCAAGAAAAATCTTACTCTGCTTCAAAATTCACAAGCATTAAAATAGAAGACTGATAAATTTAACTAAGGCATATAAACTATATAATAAACTATATAAAAGCATAGCAAAAATAAAAACTACCATAAACAAATTATTGTTCATTTTTTTCCACATGATAATGTTGCAGTTTATCCTTATTTTTAGGACATGTATCTTAAGTATTCAGTGACAAAGTGTCCATTTCTACAACATACTTTCAAATGAAACAGCAAAACTGTGTATGTAAATATGTATAAAAAAAGGGCAAAATTATTAAAAACTGATGAACTTAGGTACAGAATACAGTACTATTACACTATACTGTATTATATATTATACTATATATTATATATAATTATATATTATAATATACTATATTATATATCGGAGAAGGCAATGGCACCCCACTCCAGTACTCTTGTCTGGAAAATCCCATGGCCGGAGGAGCCTGGTAGGCTGCAGTCCATGGGGTCGCTAAGAGTCGAACACGACTAAGCAAGTTCACTTTCACTTTTCACTTTCATGCACTGGAGAAGGAAATGGCAACCCACTCCAGTGTTCTTGCCTGGAGAATCCCAGGGACGGGGGAACCTGGTGGGCTGCCGTCTATGGGGTCGCACAGAGTCGGACACGACTGAAGCGACTTAGCAGCAGCAGCAATATATTATATATAGTAGGATATACAAAGTATAATACTGTACATTCTTTCAACTTTAAAAAATTTTTTCAAACATAAAAAGTTATATGTGGTCAGGTGGGGCAGGGGAGAGCAACATAAAGTCAAATGACAAAGTAGAAAAAATATCTGCAAAGGATCACAAAGAGATCATATCCCTAATACACGAGTTCCTAAATGTTGAGAAGAAAAAGACCAAAACCCTGATACAAACATGGTAAAAGATATGAATAGCCCATTGAAAAACAAATGCCAGTGATGCTTAAACAAACAAAAAGATGCTCAACCTCACTCATAATAAGAAGAAATTCAAATTAAAACTATACAGTGATACTATTTCTCACTTATCAGATTAGCAGAAATCCATGCTTGACTATATATTGTTGGCCAGGCTATGGAAACAATCATTGCTGATGGGAATGTAAAAGGGGACAAACTTTATGGAGAAAAGCCTGGCAAAACTCTTCAAAAATGCACATGCATTTACTTTTGGACTCAAATCCCACTTCAAGGAACTCACCCTTCCTCCCACCCCCTGCTGTGCTGTCGGGGGGGGGGGGGGGGTGTTTGTCACATTATTAAATTACTTATGCCTACCCTAAGGTTATGCATTCTGACACCACTTCTAACAGCAAAAGACAAAAATCATCCAAGTTGAATAAACAACGTTCATCAGGATAGAAACTATACAGCTATAAAATGTGTACATTGGAATATTACCCAGCCATAAAAAGAGATGCCTCTGAGTCACTTCCAGTGAGGTGGATGAACCTAAAGTCTGTTACACAGAGTGAAGTCAGAAAAAGAAAAACATCATATATTAATGCATATATATGGAACCTAGAAAAATGGTACTGATAAACCTATTTGCAGGGCAGGAACAGAGAACAGATTTTTGGACATGGTAGGGGAAGGAGAAGGCGGGATGAATTGACACATTGAAACATATACCTAACCATGTATAAAATAAATAGCTTATGAGAAGTTGCTCCCTCTTCTCACAGGGAGCTCAACACAGTAGCCTGTGACACAGCCTAGAGGCGTGGGATGGGGTGGCGGGGGAGCGGGGAGGTTTGAGAGGGTGGGGACGTAAGTATGCTTATGGCTGATTCTCATCATTGTATGGCTGAAGCCAACACAATATTGTAAAGCAATTCTCAGCCAAGTAAAAATATGATTTTTAAAAAATAATAATAATACTTGCAGATACTTGCATAGATGATTTATCCACATAATTACATAGATGATTTCTAAGATATATTGCTGAATGAACAAAAAACATGAAGAAAAAAGGCAGAACCTAACCAAGTGATAAAGGTCAACATCACAAGTAATGAAAAAAAACACCACCTGTGCCTCCTTGTATGATGCACTTCTGTGGTGTTCCTGTCCCAAATGCTAACCCTGAATCTAATCACGAGGAAACAATCAGGCAAACCTCAAATAAAAGACATCTGCAAATCAGTCTGTAGTCTTAAAAAATGTCAAGATCATGAAAGACAAAGAAAAACTGAGGAGTTATTCCAGATTAAAGAAGACTAAAGAGATAACAACTTAAATATACCATACCATCCTGGATTAGATCCTAGACTAGAAAATAATTGTTTCATTTTGCTGTAAAAGATAATTAGTGGTAAAATGTGAATAAAATCTGTAGACAGGATAATGTGGATATGGATGGATGGATGGATGGATGGATGGATGGATGGACGGACGGACGAACGGACGGATGGGAGGGAAAGGGGAGAAGGGAGAAGCTAAGTGAAGGGTAAATTGGAGTTCTCTGTCATATTTTTGCGACTGTTCTGTTTGACATTAATTCAAAATAAAAACCAACATGCAAAATAGTAAATATAGCATGCCTCTTTCCGGTATGGATTTAGGGAAAGGATGAAAATGCTTTTACACTTGTAAAAAAGAAACACTGAAGATTACCAAAATCTAACAAAAATGTTTACATACAAGATGAGGGAGCACAGAAGGTAGAATGTAGATATCTCTGAATATACCATGTCAATAGCTTTGAATTTGGAATCATATGTTTTACCTACTCAAAAAAATACAATTAATTTTTTAATTGAACAACTTGAAACAAATGAACCTAATATCTCAAGTTGGCAATATAAACATACAAAGAAAATCCATATTTCAATGGCTTTTAGAACACAGTACTTAACCAACACTTGATAGAATATAGTCTAAGGAAAAGAGAACTGTGATGAATCAAACCTTATTCAGTATTATTATCAGTAGCAATGTTGATATTTTTAAAACTATTCTATATATACACTCTAAGAAAAAACAAGAGGAACCAAGATTTTCAATGAAAAGAAAAATATGCAAGCATAAAATTAAAGAAGTTAAAATCCTGTAATGTTCATTATCAGTGGAAAGAACAGCATTTTTTCAAAAATAAAAAGCTTCCTAATTCTAACATTGAAAAGGCCTCAAAGCCAGTACCCCCAATACCCAAACCACGGTCTCTAAATTTATCCTCTATTAAAAGGAATAGAGCTCCTCAAAGACAGGACTGATTCGGGTCTAGGCTAAGAAATATACAGATCAGCTTCGGATATCTTGATGTACCACTAAGTATGGAGGCTATAAAAACGAAAGCGGGGGGTGGGGGGGCGCACGGGGCCAGGGCAGAAAAAAAACAAATGGGGTCAAGTCAGAAGGACACAGGAACCGCTTTGCAGAGCACATCCCCATTAAAATGTGATACGAGTGTCAAAATAAACAACTATAAATTTATTTAACACACTGAATATATCAACATCTCCTAAAGATTGTCAAAAACATTCCAGTATGTGGGACACGCTGCCAGACAACTGAGCCAGTTTCTCCACAGTCACAGGGAAGAGGAGGAGGGGCACCACCCTCGACAGGAGCCCTGAGTCCTAACGACCCACTGCAACATGGGGACCACACTTGATCCCGATTCCAACAAGCGTAAAAAGACATTTGAAGACAACTGGAGAAAGCAAACAAAGGGCCAGGTATAAGGGGTTTTTTTGCCAGCTGTCTTGAATGTCTAAGAAAAGTCTACTTTTTGTGGAGATTTACATTCAAGTATGCAGTGGTGAAACAATGCGATCTCATGATTTCCATTAAACTACTTCAAAATGAGGGAAGCAGGGTATAGATAAAGCAAATATAGCAAAATGCTAAAAATGATTGAATCTGGGCAATAAGTATTGGGGATTCATTACAGTATCCTATTTTTGCATATTTGGGGCCTTTTTCATAATAATGAGTTCTTAAAACATAATTCCCAAAGACCAAAGACATGTAGAATGAAATATGATCTTGTTTTCTAGAGAGTTCTCTCCTCTTGCCATTAATTCAGTTCAAGATTTATTGACAATCTGTGTGGAATAAAAATTAAAATAATTTCCATTGTTATATGCCCACCAGATGGTTCACTGCACTTTTCAGCACTAGGATTGCTAAACATTGATGACACCTGAAAGCATGGTTTCTGAACATTTCTTGTATCATTAGAAGAGAGACTTATCTCAACAACAGATTGCATATGTCTTGCTTTACAGAGTTTGCATTTTGCTAATCATTGTATGAGGGGAAATTGTCAATGAATAATCTCATAATAATAGGAGCTTCTCTACTTAAATATACTTTGAAATTAATTCTTCTATAAAGTGGAGTCATTTCTAATTACTGTAATCATCCCAACTTATCTGTTGATACACACCAGCTTTTAGGCTATTCTAAAATAGAGGTTCACCGTTCACCTACATTCTACCGTGTTCATTTCAAATGGGCTTAGAAGTGAATTATTCCACCTTAACTGCAAACATTCAATTATTGCTTTACGTCCCCCATGTGGGGACATTATTCAAACAATCATCTCACATCTCCAAGGAGGTGAGGGTTATAATTTCTAAGAAGGTCCAAACAATAACAGAAGAGCCCTTTCTCTTACATAATAACAATAAAAAGTAATGACTACTGACTTTCACTGTCATTCATATTTTTATTTTTTATAATGGCTAACATCTACTGAGCACTTAATATATGACAATGTGCTGTGTGCTCAGTCACTTCAGTCGTGTCCAACTCTTTGCGACCCCATGGGTTGCAGCCCACCAGGTTCCTCTGTCCCGTAATTCTCCAGGTAAGAATACTGGAGTAGGTTGCATTCCTGCTCCAGGGGATCTTCCCGGCCCAGGGATGGAACCCATGTCTCCTGCAATTGGATTCTTTACCTACTGAGCCACCTGGGACGCTCTGGTGGCTCAGTAAATGGCAGACATGGTGCTCAACACCTCATACAATCCCAGTTTACAAATGCACCCACTAAGACTCAGATTTTTCGTCCAAAGTCACACAGCAAATAAATAGGAAAGTCACTGTCCTCCACAGTCTGCTCTGTAAAGGGGGATGCCACTCCTATCACTAGCAGCTGTGAGGTCTGGGGCACCTTACTTGGCCTATGTTTTCCCATCCACAAAATCAGGAGATGGGGCTAAATAGTCTCTCAGACTCAGAACTGATCAGTCTAGCCCTCTCAGATGCAGTTTTCCAAATGAAAATCTAATGTTCCGAGTTCTTCAGCAGAAAGTATATCCTTACACCCTGACATGGCTTTGCAATGACCATCTGGCTGAACTCCTCATGACAAATCCTGCTCTACACAGATGTGGGTAGATGGGAAATCACAGTGCAGGGGACCTTTTCAGAACCAGTATCCAGAAGAGATAAACACCAGGATTAGAAGACAGCATCAACCCCTTTACAAGCATCTGAGTAGCAACAGATTGCCAAGGCCGCACTTGGCAGTGGGAAAGAATCAGAAACAATTCTGGAAAGAATTACACACGGAGAATGTGAAGAAATACACATGAGAAGGATACATGTGTATGGAAGGCTGATTCACTTTGGTAACCTGCAGAACCTAGCGCAGCGCTGCAAAGCAACTAGACTCCAAAAAAGGTACAGGAAAGAACTGAAACGGTTCTGTCTCCTGCATCAGATTCATAATTCTTTCTGTGCTTCCCTGTTCATAAACAAGCTTAATGGCTGTACAAATTTCCATCATTTGAATTAACTGTCACTTGCCTAGCAATTCCTCAATTGTGAGCACTTAAGCTATCTTTCCACTTCTCACTATTACAAATAAAACTGCACTGAATATAAAGATGTACGGCACAAAAGATTTTACCATACTTATGCTATTTCTTTAGGACAGATCTCCAGAAGCAGGATTATTTGGTTAAAGCATATGAAATGTTGAAGCATTGTAATATATATACACAAACACATATGTGTATATATCATATACAGATATATAATCAAATTCCTTTCTTAAAAAGTTTACAATCCCACTGGCAGCACAGGAGACATCCTATTGCTCATAGCACAGGTTCGCAGTTGTCACCCTGGCCATATGCCCATTATTACCATCTCTCTGCCTCCCCCATGCCATCCGTTTTCCTTTCAACAAGCCAAGGCTCCCCAATATGTTTCACTCTTCAAGTCTTCCGAGGGCAAATCTAGGCAATTCCAAGGGCCTCCATAAATCCCCTCA
Source organism: Odocoileus virginianus (assembly GCF_023699985.2). Classification (NCBI taxonomy): domain Eukaryota; kingdom Metazoa; phylum Chordata; class Mammalia; order Artiodactyla; family Cervidae; genus Odocoileus; species Odocoileus virginianus. The sequence continues at coordinate 19,364,601 of NC_069678.1, read as the reverse complement.
TCTGACATGAATACCTTTCGCTACCCTCCAATATTTCATAAAGACAAGACAGAGATTCCTTTGCTCCCGCTGTTGAGTACTCCAGGATCCAAGAGCAAGCTACAGCTGCATAAAGGATTAGGAAGACTCTCATATAAATTTTAATAAAGGCAGAAAACAAAGGTCATCCAAGTAGGCTCCTACTGCTTCTCTTAAACTGACTGCACTCCCGTCATGTTGGCATTTTTTTAAATAAAGGATGAACAGCAGAAGTACACCTCTGCTTACTTTCTGCCAGGTGCTGCGTTTCGTTTCTTGGCTCTTGGGGAACATGGAGTAAACCAGCAGATAGCTCGGCTTTAGTGAAACAGGGAAAAGCAGGGGCATCCCGATACCACTCCCAGGGACACGCAGACGCACGGGCTTGCTGCCTGCACAGTTAGGTCTGCAGAGGAAGTCCTTCCCAGTTCACCAGGCTCCTCGGTGCCTCTGCCCGACACTGAGCTCCCAGACCCCCCTGCAGGCTGGAGGCAGGCTCCACCTCTCTGGAACGCCAGGATGGCCTGCTCCCGACCTCTCACTGCTCTTCCCCACAGGCTACTGGAAAGAGATCCGTCCACGGTCCCCAAACAGACCCTCTTCAGGTTATTATGCCTGTGAAATGATCCAGTTTCTTTTAAAAAGAACACATACTCTGAAGGTCCAGAAATCAGTGCCTCTAGCTCCCAAAATACACATGATGACAAATCTGATGACAAATCTCTTAAGTGACCTGTCATGTCATTAGGACGAGTGGCTCTTATGCGGAGTCACAAGAATCGCATGAACTTTCTCGTGGGTTCCATGGGCCCCCTGAAGTTCTATGCTGAGGTGTCTGTTTATGAGCAGTTTTCTGAGAGAAGCCAAAACTTTCATTAGATTTTCATGGGATCCACAACTCAAAAGAACCAAGGGTCCTTCCGGAGCAAAGTTTTGACTTATCCCCAGTGAATAGACACTCGCCCCCACTTTGACCCCAATCTCTTGCACAGCCCTGGACACAGTGAGTGCTTAGTATATGTGGAGCAATTTGAAAACTATCAATTGACTAACATTACTATTCAAAACATGATGGGTACACATAAGGGCTCTACAAACACTGGTTAATCATGAAAGAAAAAGTATGGAGGCTAGAAAGGTTTTTCTTAAAAAAAAAAAAAATTGTAATATCACAGCACACAGCACCTGCTAAGCAACTGGTATTGAGGAAACATCTCACAATCATTTTAGCCATTATCTTTTTCTAACAATTTTATGAAGAACAACGAGATGTACCTGGTGCCCAGGAGATAAATGTTCACTGGCTGATATGTTAGAAAGTACAGACGAAAATGCAAAAAGAAGAAGGAGGGCTTCTCCATCATCAGATGGCAAGAAGCCGTGATGGGTCTCTAAGGTCCCCAGGAGATGATGGAAGGCCCTCTGTATTTGTACACACAGGCGTGCACGTGTGCCAGGCAGCTTTTCCGGCACAGACCTTCCTGGAGGGGCTGGAAGGATACAGCCTCAACAAGTACTCACAGTGGGACCCTTAGTAGAAAGAGAACTAAAAGGTCTCCAAGCTGCAGCCAGACAAGGTGCATTCAGTCCCTCTTTATGCCAGGAGCACAGTGGCACATTCACTCACCAGCGGGCTCAACAACATGCTTGAAAGGCCAGGAGGACGAAGGTGGGCAGCCTTAGTGGAGAGTTAGCTGGCGTTCCACAAGGTACAAGGTTCTGAGCTGCCAGAGTCTTGATATGTCCCTGGGCTTCCCTTTGTCTCCCTCCTTTCCTCTCAAACAAAAAGGGACAAACGCTGGAGTGCATGAGTTCATGCCTCCCTGTCTACAGAAAGAAAAATTCATGGTAAATTACCTGGCAAGAATTCAGTTTAAAAAAAAAAACAGCTACCAAGAAGTCGGCAGTCAAGTGTCAGACACAGACTACAATCCATTAAGCAACAGCAGATGAATCGACAAGCATCTAGTCACTACTGCCTGACATTAATCTGATAAAGAGGACCGATGTATGGAAACCTGCAGGATCTGAAGACACAGCCAATGCAAACAGAACAAAATGCATAAAATGAGCTCCTATCCCCAGGACACCAAAGCCAGCATTTTCTGATTATTAGATTATACCCTAGAAAATGAATTAACTGTCCACAGAGGCACTTTTAACTCTGTTCTTACTCCCACAGTATATGTATCTGCAAGCAGCTTCATGAGAGCTCAAATAACTTAAAAAATGAAATGGGCTTAACTCTGATTCAGGCTGAACAAAGGCTGCCTCTTGTTTCAAAACTGATGGAACAAGCTCTTTTTGGGCTCTCCCAAAAAGAGCCCACAGATCTATGTAGAAGCATCAAAAAATATAGAGGGAAATGTCTCTGAGGAAATTCCCCTTGTTAAAGAGGATGCTAGAGAAAAGGGGCACATGGGGCTGTGTTTGTGTCATTCATGGTCACTGCTAAGACACCCACTCACCCTGAATCGGTGAAGTCAATAAATCATAACGCCAAGATGTTCAATCAGAAGCCACCTGTCCTCTGCCGGCCCCACTGTCTTTTCCACATATGTCATCTCTGGAATACAATATTTTTGAAAGAAAACCTCACAGCATTCACAATTGTCCCTAACTAGGACTGATTCCAAGGTGACATCATACAAATCTATCATAGTAAGTTACCAGCTCAGCCAAGATCTTTTCTGAATTGTAGTTGCATTAAATACAGATCAGGAACAACGCCCAATACAAAGCAAGTGTTGAATGATGTAAACACCCTTAGAGTGATGGATTCCGGGAAAGACAAAAGAAGAAACGTGAGGAGGAAACAGTCGTCCTCTGGGGGATAAAGTCCACAAGCATGTCAATCGCGTGAATGGATAGCTGTCCACACAATTTTACTAGGGAGCAATCTGTTCTGGAAACACTGAAGAGATAGAATCACGGAGTCTCCCACAGGGCATCAAGCAGCAGCCAACCTACAAAAGGATTAACACACAACAGTCCTAGGAGTCAGAACTCAACAGGAAGACAGTGACGCAGTGACCTGCACACAAAGGGGATCCATCGCCTGGCTTCTGGAGAGGGTGACAGCGGCTGTGACCCAGAGCACACACTTCAGAGGCCAGCGCTCAACAGCCCGAAGTCTGAGACGAGATCCGTAAAGGCAACATTCCTGAAGCAACAGACCGACCCATCCAGCAATGGTAACTTGAATATCCTTTATGATAAGGGCCGATTCCAACTTCTTTCCAAACAACCTGCTACCTTGTATATTTGACATCTGGAAGGGATTTGGGACCCAGGAAGAAACGTCCCATATGCAGAGAACAGTTCAAGTGCTCAGTATTTTAAACCTCATACCTCCCAGTATTGGCAATTTTGGGAATGAGTCCATTTCTTAAAGATCAATTCTTCACAGAATGACCTCACCCAGAATAAAATCTAAGCCAAAATAACCTTCTGAATTCATTTTCTTTTTTCCTCTCCATTTCTTTTCTGAATCCAAAACTTTACTGCAGCCTTCTGGATTGCCTCAGCCTCTTTCACGCCAATGCTTCTCAAACTTTAGCATACAAACAAATCACTGAGGGATTTGATTTAGAGGGTCTGAGACAGGGCTTGAGAGTCTGCATCTAACGAGACCTCCAATGATACTGATGCTGCTGGACAACAAACCACACTCAGGAACAAAGCTCCAACCACCCCCAAAAGGTTTTTTCTAGACAACTCATCTTTCTAGAACCTCTTGCCAAAAACTTACAATGGGTCCCACCACAGGTGGGTCAGACTCCGAACATCTCAGAGATTCTTTTTTTTTTCCCCTCACTGCAGTGACTTCTCCTGTTTCGGGCACAAGTTCTAGGTGCGTGGGTTTCAACAGCTGTGGCACACGGGCCCTACAGTGTGAGAGCTCGGTAGCTGTGGCATATGCCCAGCTGTCCTGTGTGTGTGCAACCTCCTGGATCAGGGACTGGACCCGTGTCTCCTGCATTGGCAGCTGGACTCCCGACGACCAGGGAATTCCATCTCACGGCTTCTTAACCCCGGTGGAAAATCTCCCAGGCTCAAAGAGATGAATTTGCCCAACATCATGCAACTTGGAAGTCATTACTTGGTTACTCAGAAAGTAACCAACAAAATTTAGAGTCACAGTGCCCTGCTTTATTTTCCTCAACACACTGAGCACTCGCTGCGATTAGCTAGTTCATTTGTACAGTTATTCATTGTTACCCTCCTTCCCTCTTCCCATATTCCCAACACCCATGACAGTTTGTAAAGCTCCAAAGGAGCAGGGTAGTGTTTTGTTTTGTTCACTGTTACATCTTCAGTACATAGAAAAGTGCCCAGCTCATAGTGGGCACTTGAAAATATATCTGGTGCATAAACAAAACAAATTGCTTTTTCTTCCATGAGGAGAGAATCTCGGCCATTCTGGGCCCCAGAAGTAAGTCACTGCTCACTGAGGAGCCACTTAAGAGCATGGCAGCAAGGATTAAGACCAAAAACAGACAAATGCAACAGAAGGTACCATCCTACTCCTGCAAGAACTTCCAACGTCCAAGACTTCCAAAGGTCATGGATAAGCAAAAGAAGACTTAAGCATATTTATAAAGCAGAAGTACAAGCGAATATAACAAAAGTTCAAGAACATGAAAGTCTGGGGAGACAGGTCTAAGTGAGACCTGTGGAATCTTCTTTAGACCTGATGATTATATCCCAGCAGGGAGGGTTGTGGAAGAGGAGGCTGGGCTACCAAGGTAGTGAGGCAGTGGGCTACCAAGGATGCATCCGACTCTCCAGATTAATTTTCAAATAGGATAGTTTACTTTTAATATGTCAACCTGGCGAGGCTACAGTACCCAGTCATCCAATCAAACACTAATCCAGGTGTTGCTGTAAACACCTTCTGTAGATATGATTAAGATCCATAATCAGTTGACTTTAAGATTATCCTCAGTAATCTAAATGGGCCTGAGAATTCCATGAAGAAGAAATTCTGCCAGAGGACAGCAGCTTCAGTCCATGCCCAAGAGCTCCAGTCTGAGAGTTTGCCCTAAAAGTGTTAGACTTGCCTAATAGCGCCCACAACCACCTAAGCCAGTTCCCAGCTATAAATCTCTTCATGCATCTCTCTCTTTCCAACTGGTCTGTTTCTCTGGGTGAACTGTGGCTGATACTCAGCGAAGCAGGGCGATCCTGTCCTGCCAGGCAGCAACATGGCCTCTTCCAACACTGGGGTTTATGATGAATGATAGCAGTTCTTCCCATTCAAATCAAGTAATGGTCTATGTGCCAAACACTGTGCTACCTTAAACTAAGACTATGAGTAAAGGGAACCATATACTCCCCCTCACCACTTGAAATATTCTCTCTGTAAGCTCTGAGTGTTCAAGCCCTCTATCACGACATTATTCTCCCACATGAGAAGGGTACTCGGGAGCAACCGCAGGCAGGCGCTTTCCTGCAGCTTCCCTCCCTCCAAGGAGACAAAGGATGGACAAGAGAGCAGAGACACCCTCCTCAGCAGCCCGAGTCCCACCACACACTCCAATGCAAGGCTGGCAGGACTCCACAGGGACACCAGACACTTCCGCAGGCCCGATGCACAACTGTGCTGCCAACCAGGTCACTCCTGGACTGCCTCCAGTTCTGCCCCAACAGCCGTGCTTACTATAGAAAGCAAGACCCCCCAGATCCACCTCCCCACAAGGCCATGGGGAGGAGAGGAAAGGGGTCAGCTTCCTCTCACCCCATCTCCAGACACCAAGATGCTTCACTTCGGATCCTGTCAACTTGCCTCCTCCAGTGACCCCATCCCCATCTCCCCTACGCAGTACACCCACCGACAGGCAGGCCTATTCAAGAAGCAGCCCACACGTCAAAAAAAGCACAGACGCTGATGTCCGACAAAATGGAAGGGCCACAGAACCTTCAGGAGGCTATCTGACCTCTTTGAATTCACTCATCTTTTCACTGGAAATTATAGCAACTCACCCTGCAGAGTTGTCATAGAGAATATAAATAGTATGTCCAAAGTGCTGCTATTATAGTCAGCCCTTCACCAACCACAGGGTCCACCAACCGCCGGACTATGCCATTTGCTATAAGGGGTTGAGCATTCTCGGATTTTAGCATGGGGGAGGGGTGGAGAGGGAGCTCCTGGGACCAATCACCCATGGATACTGAGGACAACTGTATTCACTCCCTTGACATGCTTAAACTGCTAATACAATCAGCCTATGGTGTATGCATGCCTATACCTGAGGGAGTTCTTAAGTCAAATGATTTAACCTAAGTAGTGAAAAGAAAAAAACACACGTCCCTTTTCCAGACGTGACATCTTCATCACACTACAGACTGAACTGTTCCATAATCTGCTGGGTGCCTGTCTTTTAAATGTGCATCCATGTCAGAAAGTCTCTGATTGCAAGTTTTGAGAAGTTCAGAGCCTGTCTACAAGTCCAATTATGTTTCTGATGGTGCAGAGCATGGGCAAAGAACACTTCTGAACGATCTCAGAGTTGGACTGCGCTCTACAGACAGCCACTGCTCTAAAGCCATCAACTGGTTTAGAGATAAAAGAACTGGAGTCCAGAGACGTCGAAAGAGGTGACCAAGGCTGTGCAACAGAGCCCAATGACAAAGGGATCACAACCCAGAGGCGACTCTCATACACCCTATATTGAAGGCACGATGCTCTGGCCGTGAGATGACAACTGAAACCTCTGTTCTAAGGCTTTTGCTGGCTTCCACAGAGGCTATACAGTACCTCTGTTGGCCACATCAAGCAAAAATGTTAAGTACAGCAAGTCACTGAGAATACATCTAGTTCCCAAGCTATCAGATAGGCGGGCAGACTGCTGACAAGGAGGCAGCCTGCAAAGTGTGATTACAGACAGATGGTACCAAGAAGCTGGAAAATCTAGAAATGCATCAAATAAGACAGCACTGAGAACAATCAGGATCCCGGAGTGAACTGGTGACCTATGTAACAGTGCAACAAGAAGTCAGGGCAGGAGGGACCAGTGGCCTCGACTGTGAAGTGGACAGGAACAAAATTGAGGTTCCGGATCCTTCATCTCCCATAAACTGCTACTAACCACTATTACCACTGACCGCCACCCCAGCAATGAGGCCCTCAGGACTGCAGGTGGAAGGCCCGGAGGTCACCCTGTCCTCCCCCACTCCCAGCCCAGGCTTAAATCATCTGGCAACAATCCCGACCAGGAGCAGTGCAGCTTCTCATCAGCTGTGAGGGAATGCACTCGCATCCCAAGAAGCCTATTCCGTCTCTGGCCAGGAACATCCTCCTGGCACTTGGCAGGCACCCCACCTCTCCATTCATCCTGCAGGGACGCTTCTGACTGCAGCGACTTTTTTGGCAACCACATCATACTGTTGACATTGCTTCCACTTGATGTCACTAAAGACCCTAAAATTGTTTTCAACTCCTGCCATCAAGCCAGGTCTCCCCTTATACTTGTCCTACTAGTTTTGAGATGAGAGAGCCAACAATCTTAGAGAAATACGTCATTTCTCTGGAATGGAACTTCTCAGAAATGAGACCTACTCCACGGTCAAAGGCATCAACTCCTTACCCGAGCTATGCCCACTGCACCACCGGGCAGGCAACCCTGCCCTTTCCATCGGCTTCCACATCCCCTCCTGTAGTCTCTTCCTGTATCCCAGACAAACCAAGCCAGCGCCCACGATCGGGCTTAAGTTTCCCTTGTTCCCTCTGTCTGTGCTCTGCTTACCCGCTCAGTCCTGTCCGACTCCTTGCAGCCCCGTGGACTGTACCCCACCAGGCTCCTCTGCCCATGGGGCTCTCCAGGCAAGAATACTGGAGTGGGTTAGCATGCCCTCCTCCCAGGCTTCCTCTGTCTACTCGAGTCCTATCTATCCTCAGAGACGCCCCGATCAGCTTAAAACAGCACCCCAGTCACACACTTAAGATGTTCTGTGTAACACTGCCCAGTTCTATTTCCTCACCATTGCCTTAAAATATCTTGTTTCACTGTCTCATACCACCAGTTTTAAGTTGTTTAAGGACAAGAGAGCATGTCTGTCTTGTTCTCAAACATATCCCTGGTGTCTGAAAAGTACCTGGTACAGAATAGGTGCTCAGTAAACACCTGTTAATTGAATGAATTAATGAAAATCAATGGATGAGTCAAAGTAAGAGCAAGCTCTGGCATCAGACACACCTGGGTTCAAATCATGGTTCAGCTCTTTATCAGTGCTGTGACCTTGGGCAAGTATTTAATTCTACCCAAGTTCCCACAGCTAGTAAGATTTTCATATGCATGCCAATAACAGGGTTTGTATCAGAATTTTATTGTTTTTAAATATTAGAAATCCTGTTTCCTACCATGTCCAACACACAATAAGTCCCAAATTGATTTTACTAGTAATCATTACTCATTCGGTAACGCCGATGGTGTGGACAGTGACAGCAACAGCCTATGCTATAATAACGATGGGTCACTGACATCATCTAAACGTATCACACATTATTAGTTTCAGCGTCTGCTCAAAGAAAAGGGCGGTGTGACAAAGATGAGACAGCACGGAGTCTGGAGTCAGAAGACCCTGACTACAGTCTCTGACTTGACAAGCCACTCCATCGCTGATAAGAGCAGATGTGGTGAAGAGGAACACGTGAGACGGCGTATTTATGTGAAGCACTTTCCAAACTTTACAGCACTATATTTATGAGTATTATCGATATTAAAAATGTCCTCATCCCCAGTTTAATGTTCCTCAGACCCTGGAGGCTGTGTTCATTTCCTTGGACTAGTTATCTGGCTAGTGAATGTTACCCAGACAGGAACAGTGGTCTATAAATTATCCAAGGCAACAATTCTCTCTAACAAAGAAGAATACAGGCACCCTTCATCACATAGAATTCAACACATAGAATTTAATCCACCAAATAAGGGCAAAGTGTAGAGTACATGGAAGTGGAAGTCTTGAGGCTCTGGTTCAAATCCCAGCTATTCCACTAATTGGCCAAGTGACATTTGGAGGTCACAGACCATCTCTAGGATGATGGCTTTTCAAAGGGCCCTTGAACACTTGGGACTACAGACACTCTTTTCCAACCACAGAGACACTGCAGTCTGCAGTTGGCTTGAGGTGATGATGAGAGAAGTCAGAGCCAGATGAAAAGGACAATCATATTCCACACCAAGAAGTCTTTCTATGAGTGGTGTTCCAAGGGAGCAAGCATGAGTGGTCTCCCTCAGCAGTCATGGGCTTAGAGGGCTTGGTGAGCAGCTGAATCCCTGAATTAAAACCAGACTGATTCCGGACACCCAGTGTGTGTTCTGTTTCCCCCTAGGAATTGATTTCTAATGTAAAAGACAAAATGAAAATGAGGTTTAATATAGAATCCCATTTTATATAACTTTTCAGAAATTCACCTCTTCTGAGCCATATTTATGTTAAGAATGCTATTTTCATTTAAAGTTTTACCAATGAAAACCTTAAACATATATGAAAGTAGAGGGGACAGTACAACGAATGAACTCCCATGATATCCATCCAGTTCCTCAAGAGCGCTTTATTTTAAAGCAAATCCAGCCATCATATTATTTTGAAAGCACATGATGCAGCAAAAACAGTTCTAAAGGGGAAGTTTATAGAGATACAAGCTTACCTCAGGAAACAAGAAAAATTCCTAAATAAACAACCTAACCCTACACCTAAAGGAACCAGAAAAAGAAGAACAGATATAACCCAAGTTAGTAGAAGGAAAGAAATCCTAAATATTAGAGCAGAAATAAAAGAAATAGAGTCAAAAAAAAAAAAAGAAAGGAAAACACAAAAGATCAATAAAACTAAAACCTGGTTCTTTGAAAAGATAAGCAAAATTGATAAACCTTTAGCCAAACTCATCAAGGAAATAAAGGAGAGCACCTAAATCAATAAAATCAGAAATGAGAAAGAAGTTACAACCTACATTACAGAAATACAAACAGCACAATCTTGAGACTACTATGGACTCAGTATGCATCTTTAAAAGATTAAGACCTTTCTTTAAAACATAACTGCAACATTATTTCACCTGAAAAGAATTACCAACTTCTTTCATCAAATATCCAGTATTTAAGTTTTGCCTGTCTGTCTCAAAAGATTTTTGAAGTTTGTTTTAATTAAAATCCAAACTAAATCCAAACACAACAACTGGTTGTTAATATGTCTATTCTAACCTACAGGTTTACCTACCATTTCTTTCATAACTTAATGCTGGTAATTATTTTAAAACCTAGGTTATTTCCCTATGGCATTTTCAATAGTCTGGATTTTGCTAACTGCATTCCCATGGTACTGTTTAATATATTCCTCTGCCCCGTGTGTATCATTAAAAAAACATTTGTGAAATCTGGAGGTTTGATGCTATTAGGTTCAATTTTCTTGGCAAGGCTATGCCAAGAGCTACCACATGTCTTTTCTGCTATCAGAAGTCCTTGTTGTTCATTGCCTGGATTCATGAGTTTATGAAGTGTTACAAAATGGTAATGATTTTTATCATTCCTTCTTTATTTCTTAGCTTTACTACTTCTAAAGAGAAGCTTCCCTCTTCCCTTCATCAGTTCTTTGATCACCCTAAAGTACCACTTGTAAAATGTTTCTTTTCCCTTACCTACTTGCTTTCAAAATAATAAGCTAATTTCATTCCACAAAAAAAGCGACTGATTTTTTGAGTATCATTATAAACTCAAGTATTTAAACCTGTGTAATATATCTCAATCCACTGTAGTATTATCCTTAATGAGGCTCAAACTGCAAACTTGGGCAATGAAGCCTCTTCAAGTTGGTCCTTTTCTAACATGAACCTGGAGGTCCTTCCCTGTTTTCTGGTGTGAAATCATGATTCTATCTTATATCTTTCTTCTGTCTCCTGCCCCATATTGGAAAGCAGATATTTCTCCAAAGAGCCCTGGTTCTTTTTATATGGAAACTGTATTTGGCAATCACTGTACAAACACTAGGAATACTCATTGTCATTATTTCTGGGCCTTGCCAGTGGACAGTGCTAGAACAATTTTTTAACTTTTTATTTTGTATTGGGGTACTATTAAACAATGTGTGATGGTGGAACGCTTTTTTAATAACAAACTACTTTATGAGCTCATGCTGCTGCTGCTGCCGCTAAGTCACTTCAGGCGTGTCCGACTCTGTGCGACCCCATAGATGGGAGCCCACGAGGCTTCCCCCGTCCCTGGGATTCTCCAGGCAAGAACACTGGAGTGGGTTGCCATTTCCCTCTCCAACGCATGAAAGTGAAAAGGGAAAGTGAAGTCGCTCAGTCGTGTCCGACTCCTAGCGACCCCATGGACTGCAGCCCACCAGGCTCCTCCGTCCATGGGATTTTCCAGGCGAGAGTACTGGAGTGGGGTGCCACTGCCTTCTCTGTTATGAGCTCATACATATGTCCAATTCAAATTCAAGACTGTGGAGATTTTACTTACCTCACTGTTCTCACGCTGGCTTCCTTTCCCCCACCAATGTGATTAGCTGTTCACTCTTTCCCACAATGCACACACAAGAGTCTCAGAATGACAACACCAACACCAAGGACAATAATATTAAAAAACCGCTTAGAATTTCTCTGCACTTTTGGTATCTTTATGGTATATGTCACTAGAAATGTATAATCAAATCACTGTCTTAAAGCCAGTTGGCAGAATTCTTCTCTGTGCATTATGCCAACCAGCTCAATATACAGCTTTATTTGGTTTTCTCAGGGATTGCCTGTTTTTTATTTAGTTTTAAAACTATGTTTAAAATGTGCATGATTCAAAGCCAAACTAAAAAACAAGGTATCTTTAGAGAAGGCAAAGTTTTATTTCTTTTCCCTCCAGCCTATTACCTCTCTTTTCTTGACAATAACCATTTCCTAAATTATTATTTTCTGGTTTATTCTTTTTTTTTTCCCATTTATTTTTATTAGTTGGAGGCTAATTACTTTACAACATTGCAGTGGTTTTTGTCATACATTGAAATGAATTAGCCATGGATTTACATGTATTCTCCATCCCGGTCCCCCCTCCCACCTCCCTCTCCACCCCATCCCTCTGGGTCTTCCCAGTGCACCAGGCCTGAGCACTTGTCTCATGCATCCAACCTGGGCTGGTGATCTGTTTCACCCTAGATATACATGTTTCGATGCTGTTCTCTTGAAACATCCCGCCCTCGCCTTCTCCCACAGAGTCCACAAGTCTGTTCTATACATCTGAGTCTCTTTTTCTTTTTTTGCATATAAGGTTATTGTTACCATCTTTCTAAATTCCATATATATGTGTTAGTATACTGTAATGGTCTTTATCTTTCTGGCTTACTTCGCTCTGTATAATGGGCTCCAGTTTCACCAATCTCATTAGAACTGATTCAAATGAATTCTTTTTAATGGCTGAGTAATATTCCATGGTGTATATGTACCACAGCTTCCTCATCCATTCGTCTGCTAATGGGCATCTAGGTTGCTTCCATGTCCTGGCTATTATAAACAGTGCTGCGATGAACATTGGGGTGCACGTGTCTCTTTCGGATCTGGTTTCCTCAGTGTGTATGCCTAGAAGTGGTATTGCTGGGTCATATGGCAGATCTATTTCCAGCTTTTTAAGGAATCTCCACACTGTTTTCCATAGTGGCTGTACTAATTTGCATTCCCACCAACAGTGTAAGAGGGTTCCCTTTTCTCCACACCCTCTCCAGCATTTATTGCTTGTAGACTTTTGGATAGCAGCCATCCTGACTGGCGTGTAATGGTACCTCATTGTGGTTTTGATTTGCATTTCTCTGATAATGAGTGATGTTGAGCATCTTTTCATGTGTTTTTTTGCCATCTGTATGTCTTCCTTGGAGAAATGTCTGTTTAGTTCTTTGGCCCATTTTTTGATTGGGTCATTTATTTTTCTGGAATTGAGCTGCAGGAGTTGCTTGTATATTTTTGAGATTAATCCTTTGTCTGTTGCTTCATTTGCTATTATTTTCTCCCAATCTGAGGGCTGTCTTTTCACCTTGCTTATAGTTTCCTTTGTTGTGCAAAAGCTTTTAAGTTTCATTAGGTCCCATTTGTTTATTTTTGCTTTTGTTTCTAAAATTCTGGGATGTGGGTCATAGAGGATCCTGCTGTGATTTATGTCGGAGAGTGTTTTGCCTATGTTCTCCTCTAGGAGTTTTATAGTTTCTGGTCTTACATTTAAATCTTTAATCCATTCTGAGTTTATTTTTGTGTATGGTGTTAGAAAGTGTTCTAGTTTCATTCTTTTACAGGTGGTTGACCAGTTTTCCCAGCACCACTTGTTAAAGAGGTTGTCTTTTTTCCATTGTATATCCTTGCCTCCTTTGTCGAAGATAAGGTGACCATAGGTTCGTGGATTTATCTCTGGGCTTTCTATTCTGTTCCATTGATCTATATTTCTGTCTTTGTGCCAGTACCATACTGTCTTGATGACTGTGGCTTTGTAGTAGAGTCTGAAGTCAGGCAGGTTGATTCCTCCAGTTCCATTCTTCTTTCTCATGGTTTATTCTTTTTTAATGTAAAAATATTCTTTACCTTCTTAAGTAAATTATATATTGCCCTTTCACTTAACACATACTGATGAGGGGATTTTTGCAGAAACTAACACCTATGGTTGGCAATTTGCTATGTTAGTGAATATTGATAGGACTCCAGTCAATAATGTTCATGTAACAAAAGACAAGAGTTTCCCAGGTGGCTCAGTGGTAAAGAATCCTTCTGCCGAGCAGGAAACACAGGTTCAACCTCTGGGTTGGGAGGATCCCCTGGAGAAGGAAATGGCAACCCACTCCAGTATTCTTGCCTGGGAAATACCATGGACAGAAGAGCTGGTGGGCTACAGAGTCCATGGGGTCACAAAAGAGTCGGACATGACTTAGCAATTAAACAACAATAACAAAAGATGTATTACTACACTTCTGGTCAATAAGCTGTTTATATATCTAAGCTATCACTGCATTACTGATCTATTCTCTATTCCTTTTTTCAGCCTCATAGTTCTCCACCGTGTGAAGGCATCAGAGTACATCCAACTGGTGCTCTAGTGAGGAAATTTGGATCATGTTCAGCCTTTTATTACTCCAGAGAGCAAAACACAGAATTTCAAAAAATATTTTGCCAGTAAGTCTTTGGAATAGAATTACAGAAAAGGGATTGCTAGATCAAAGAGTAAATGCATATGCAGTTGTACAAGGTACTGCCTATTCCCCTTACAAAGATAAGTACTGGACTATTTTGCATTCCCCCCAGCAAATGGGAAAATGTATTTCTTCCATGGCCTTATCAAGAGAGTAAGGAGTCAAACTTGAAATTTCGCCAATCTTTTCAGTGAGAAATGCTCTCAGTATAGTCTGCATTGCTCTTATGAGTCAAGTTGAGCATTCTCTCATATGATTATGAGCCATTTGGAGTAATAATTCTTCACATTTCTGATAAGTTCAAAGGTCTATCATTGAACAGCATACGCAGGAAAGATCATAGACATGTGGAATAGAGAAGATATGGCCTAGTGGGAAAAGAGCCATGAAATGCAAGCAAAAATATAAGCCCCCAACCTTTAGAAAATGTCAGTTTGAAACAGATACTACTTATTGTGGCAACCAAAACTATAAAACACCTGCAAACCAATAAAAGGTGGATAGAAATTTAAGAAATTACAAAATTTCATTGAAAGACATTTGTATTATCTAAATAAAAGAGATAAATTATATTCATGGGTTGGATGATTAAGTATCACAAAGATGTTAATTATCTCCAAAAAGATTCTATACATTCAATGAAATTCTGATTAAAACCCTCAACTCAAGAAGACAAATCAATAAAGGAATTGATAAATACAAAGATCTCTATTTTAAAGAACTTACTAAACTGCTTCTAAAATTTTTATGAAAAAGCTAAGACCCAAGAATAATCAAGACCATAAGATTGGGAATCGTCCTACTAAATCACAAGGCTTACAATAAAACTATAATATTTAATTAAGACAGATGCTCTGAAGGAATGAGGAACAATACACAGATAGAACAGAAAGCCTTGAAACAAACCTCTACATATACAGACAACTTGATATAGGACAAAAGTGGCACAGAAAAGTAGTGACTTGGCAGACGAAAAT
Source organism: Odocoileus virginianus (assembly GCF_023699985.2). NCBI lineage: Eukaryota > Metazoa > Chordata > Mammalia > Artiodactyla > Cervidae > Odocoileus > Odocoileus virginianus. The sequence continues at coordinate 19,349,446 of NC_069678.1, read as the reverse complement.
AGTGCCAGGACAACTGGCTATCTACATAAAGGAAAAAATAAAACTAGACTCCTATTTCAGACCATATGTAAAAATAAATTCCAGAGCTAAATGTGAAAAACAAATCTTTAAAACTTTTAGAAGGTTTTTTTAAGAGCTTTTTTGTGATCTTATAGAAAAATTTTTAAAACACAAGGGAAATGGAGAAGACATACATTTTATGTTAAAATCTAAAACTTACATATCAGAAAATAAACCATAAAGATAGTGAAAACACAGGCCACAGAGTGGAAAAAAGATAATTGTAATACACATAATCAAGCTTAGCATTCAGATAAAATTTCTATAAATCAAGGAAAAGACAAGATTCCATTGGAAACTAGAGAAGAAATATGAGGAAAAAACTAGTAAGAAATAAAGAACTGATACTCTAGCTCAGTGGTGGTGGTGGTAATGAGGAAAATGCAAATTCTAGAAAAATATTTCACATCCAGCATATTGGCAAAAAGTGTTAAAGCTAACAAAACTAAGTGTTAGCAAAGCAGCATGCAAGCACTGCTTATCTGTTTACATTCCACCAGTGACCTTACAGTTATCCAATAAAGTGGAGGATGTGCTCAGCCTACAGTCCAGCAAGTCTACTGGTGGGTACATAACAAATTTACCATGGGGTTCAGAAGACCTGGAGATCTGTACAAGGATTTCACTACAACATTGTCTATAGCTTCAAAAACCTGGAATTAACCTAAATACCAATTAATAGAATGGACAGACTGTGCTATACCCATAAAATGGAATACGACTACTTAGTAGTGAAAAGTTAATAAAACTATATGGCTATACCACGAAAGCACAGCGTTGAGTAGGGGGTGGGGGAAGCAGAGTGTAGAAGCGTAACCAAGGATGCCCTCTCTAGCTACTTTTATTCAAGATGGTCTCAGACATCCTAGTCAGAGCAGTTAGGCAAAAGAAATAAAAGACATCCATATTGAAAAGGAAGATGTAAATGTCACTATTTGCAGATGACATGATATTGTATACAGAAAATCCTAAAGACTCTACCAAAAATACTCAAAAAACTGTTAGAACTAATAAATGAATTCAGTAAAGTTGCAGGATATCAAGCCAATATACACACAAAAATGTATTTTTATACACTAACATCAAACAATCAGAAAGAGAAATTAAGAAAGCAATCCCATTTACAAATGCATCCAAAAAAAAAAAAAAAACCATAGGAATAAACTTAACCAAAGAGATAAAAGACCTATATACCAAAAACTATAAAACACTGATGAAAAAAATTAAAAACAAAACAAGTACATGGAAAGATATTCCATGCTCCTAGATTGGAAAAATGTTGTTAAAAATGTCCATATTACTCAAAGAAATCCATAGTTTCAATGCAATCTCTGTCAAAATTCCAATAGTATTTCCCACAGAAATAAAACAAACAACCCTAAAATTTACATGGATCCACCAAAGATCCTGAATAGCCAAAGCAATTCAGAGAGAGAAGAACAAGGCTGAAGGCAATACACTTCCTGATTTCAAACTGTATTACAAAGCAACAGTAATCACAACAAAATGGTACTGCATTAAAACAACACAGAGCAAAGGAATAAAACAGAGGCCAGGAACATACCCATCGATATATGTTCAATTAGTTCACAACAAAAAAGTCAAAAATATACAATGGGGGATGGACTGTCTATTCAATAAACGGTGTTGGGAAAACTGGACAGCCACATGCAAAAGAATGAATCTGGACCACTGTGGATCCCATGGACTGTAGCCTCTGTCCATGGAATTCTCCAGGCAAGAATACTGGAGTGGGTTCCCATTCCCTTCTTGAGGGGATCTTCCCAACCCAGGGACTGAACCCAGGGTCCACGACACTGCAGACAGGTTCTTCACCATCTGGGCCACCAGTGAAGCCCATCTGACAACAGACACAAACTCAAAATGGATTAAAGACTTGAGCATAAGACCTAAAGCCATAAAACTTCTAAAAGAAAACTTAGATGGTAAAAGCTCCTTGACGTAAGTCCTGGCTATGGTTGTTTCGACCTGACACCAAAAGCAAAAACCAAATAGGACTACATCAAACTAAAAAGCTTCTGCAGCGCAAAGGAAACCAGCAAAGTAAAAAAGGCAGCCTACTGAATGGGAGAGAACATTTGCAAATTAAATCATCTGATAAGAGGTTAGTATCTAAAATATATACAAGAACTCAAATAATTCAACACCAAAAATGTTAATCCAATTTAAAAACTGAGCAGATCTGAATAGACCTTTTTCCAAAGGTGCCATACAGATGGCCAACAGATATTCAACAGCACTCATCATCAGGGAAATGCAAATCAAAACCACAGTGAGATCACTTCCATTTGTTAAAATGACTATTATCAAAAAGATAAGAAGTACGTATTGGCAAGCACGTGGGGAAAAGGGGACCCTTGTGCTACTGGTGGCAATGCAAACGGGTACAGCCGCTACAGAAAACAGTATGGAGGTTCCTCAAAAAATTAAAAACAGAACTACCATATGATCCAGCAATTTCACTTCTGATCATTTATCCTAAGAAAAGGAAAACACTAATTTGAAAAGATATATGCACCCCCATGTTCACTGCATTATTATTTACAACCTAAGTGTCCATCAGTGAATGAATGAATAAAGAAAATATGGGACTGGGGGGGATTGTATATACATAGACACACACAGAGGAATATTACCAAACCGTAAAAAAGAATGAAATCTTGGAATTTTTGACAACATGGACAAAACTTGAGGGCATTATGCTAAGTGAAACAAGTCAGAGAAAGACAAATATGCTGTGATCTCACTTTACTGGAATCAAAAAAAAAAAAACCCCACAAAACAAACAAAAATCAAGCTCATAAGTACAGAGAACAGATTGGTGGTTGCTGGGATGGGGATTGGAGTGGGGGGGTTAGGGAAAAGGGTTAAAAGAGTCCAAAGGTACAAATGTCCAATTATAAATAAGTCATGCAAATGTGATACACACCATGGTCACTATAGTTAATAACTTGTTGTTTAGTCACCAAGTAGTGTCCAACTCTTGTAACCCCATGAACTATAGTCTGCCAGGCTCCTGTCCATGGACTTCCCAGGCAAGAATACTGGAGTGGCTTGCCACTTCCTTCTCCAAGGGAGCTTCCTGACCCAGGGATGAAACCCGCATCTCCTACACTGGCAGGGGGGTTCTTTACCACTGAGTCACCAGGGAAGCCCTCAGTTAATAATACTGTATTGCATATATGAAAGGTAATAAGAGAACAAATCTTAAAGTTCTCACCACAAGAAAAAAAATTATATGCATGGTGACAGATGTTAACCAGACTTATTGTGGTGATCAATTTGCAACATAATGTTATGTGTCAATTACATCAAAAAAATTTTTAAATGTCAAAGGAGAAAAAAACAGGTGAAAAACACAGGTGGTGCATACCTACATGATCTTTATATTGTCTATATTTTTGCATGCCTAAAATCCTTAATCTTTTTTTTTCCATTTATTTTCATTAGTTGGAGGCTAATCACCTTACAACATTGCAGTGGTTTTTGTCATACCTTAATCTTTTTAAAAAATAAAATACATCAAGAGGTCCAACTATGGTTCAATTGATCATTTACACTGAAAGACATTGGTTCAATACCAACACAAGGGAGAGTCTTCCAAAAATTCAAGTCATTTCTACATAAAATATGCTAACCAGGAAACTGAATTTCCCATCACTGGAGCTATTTAAGCAAAAGAAAATGCCCTCCTAAGGAAGATGACTTAGAGGAAAGAACCATTAATATCTTGTTTACCATTCTATCTCCATGGCAGAGACTATGCTTAGAAATAGCTTGATTAATATTTGTTGAATGTTAAAAGCATTTCCTAAAAGTCTCATTAAATGTTAGTGAAATGGAAAAGAATAAAAACAACTCTAGAAGCTAGAAGCAATAAAGTATATTAATTTATATTCACTAACAAGGATTAAATAGGATGAATGATAAGAGACTGAAAAAGAAAGCAATGTTAGACATCAGTTCAGTTCAGTCGTTCAGTCATATCCAACTCTTTGCAAACCTAGGGACTGTACCACACCAGGCCTCCCTGTCCATCACCAACTCCTGCAGCTTGGTCAAACTCATGTCCATCGAGTTGGTGATGCCATCCAACCATCTAATCCTCTGTCGGCCCCTTCTCCTCCCACCTTCCATCTTTCCCAGCATCAGGGTCTTTTCAAATGAGTCAGTTCTTTGCATCAGGTGACCAAAGTATTGGAGCTTCAGCTTCAGCATCAGTCCTTCTAATGAATATTCAGAACTGATTTCCTTTAGGATGGACTGGTTTGATCTCCTTGCAGTTCAAGGGACTCTCAAGAGTCTTCTCCAACACCACAGTTCAAAAGCATCAGTTCTTCAGCACTCAGCCTTCTTTATGGTCCAACTTTCACATCCATACATGACTATTAGAAAAACTAGAGCTTTGACTAGATGGACCTTTGTCAGTAATGTAATGTCTCTGCTTTTTAATATGCTCTTAGCTTGATCATAGCTTTTCTCCCAAGGAGCAAGCGTCTTTTAATTTCAGGGCTTCAGTCACCATTTGCAGTGATTCTGGAGCCCATGAAAATTAAGTCTCTCACTGTTTCCATTGGTTCCCATCTATTTGCCATGAAGTGATGGGACCAGATGTCATGATCTTAGGTTTCTAAATGCTGAGTTTTAAGCCAACTTTTTCACTCTCCTCTTTCACTTTCATCAAGAGGTTAGTTCTTCGCTTTCTACCATAAGGGTGGTGTTACCTGCGTATCTGAGGTTATTGTTATTTCTCCTGGCAATCTTGATTCCAGCTTGTGCTTCATCCAAGCCCAGCATTTCACATGATGTACTCTGCATATAAGTTAAATAAGCAGAGTGACAATATATAGCCTTGACGTACTCCTTTCCCAATTTGAAAACCGTCTGTTGTTCCATGTCCAGTTCTAACTGTTGCTTCTTGGCCTGCATACAGATTTCTCAGGAAGCAGGTAAGGTGGTCTGGTATTCCTATCTCTTTCAGAATTTTCCACAGTTTATTGTGATCCACACTGTCAAAGGTTTGACATAGTCAATAAAGCAAAAATAGATGCTTTTCTGGAACTCTCTTGCTTTTTCGATGATCCAACGGATGTTGGCAATTTGATCTCTGGTTCCTCTGCCTTTTCTAAATCCAGCTTGAACATCTGGAAGTTCACAGTTCACATATTGCTGAAGCCTGGCTTGGAGAATTTTGAACATTACTTTGCTAGCATGTGAGATGAGTGCAATTGTGCGGTAGTTTGAGCATTCTTTGGCATTGCCTTTCTTTGGTATTGGAATGAAAACTAACCTTTTCCAGTCCTGTGGCCACTGCTGAGTTTCCCAAATTTGCTGGCATACTGAGTGTAGCACTTTCACAGCATCATCCTTTAGGATTTAAAATAGCTCAGCTGGAATTCCATCACCTCCACTAGCTTTGTTTATATTGATGCTTCCTAAGGCCCACTTGACTTCACACTCCAGGATGTCTGGCTCTGAGTGTTCACACCATCACAGTTATCTGGGTCATTAAGATCTTTTTTGTATAGCTCTTCTGTGTATTTTTGCCATCTCTTCTGCTTCGGTTAAGTCCATACCATTTCTTAAAATTATAGAGACTGTCTATAGTGGATTCGAAAACTATTCTAATAAAGTCCACATAATTAGCCTTTGAAGAGTGTTTTACAGCTTATGTGTGTTATTTAATACTCAAAATAATCCAGTGAGGATGCTTTAACTCAATTCTATCAATTAAGAAATTGAAGCTGAGAAAGGTTGGCGGTGGTTTGTGGTGGTTTAGTCACTAAGCCATGTCCAACTCTTGTGATCCCGTGGACTGTAGCCCACCAGGCTCCTCTGTACATGGGATTTTCCAGGCAAGAATACTGGAGTGGTGTGCCATTTCCTTCTCTAGGGGATCTTCCCAACCCAGGGATCGAACCCAGGTATTCTGCACTGCAGGCAGATTCTTTACCAACTGAGCTACCAGGAAAGCCGGAGAAAAGTTAAGGGACTGGCCCAAAAAGGCTGAGCATCAAAGAATTGATGCTTTCAAACTGTATTGCTGGAGAAGACTCTTGAGAGTCCCTCGGACAGCAAGGAGATTAAGCTAGTCAATCCTAAAGGAAATCAACCCTATATATTCATTGGAAGGACTGATGCTCCAATACTCTGGCCACCTGTTAGGAAGAGCTGACTCACTGGAAAAGACCCTGATGCTTGGAAAGGTTGAGGACAGGAGGGGAAGGGGGTGACAGAGGATGAGATGGTTGTATGACATCACTGGCTCAACGGACATGAGTTTGAGCAAGCTCTGGGAGATAGTGAAAAACAAGGAGGCCTGGCATGCTGCAGTCCATGGGGTTGAAAAAGTCAGACATGACTGAGCAACTTAACAAGAAAAGTGTCAAGGCTGCTCCTACAACACATGTCTGCAGACACCAAGTTCCTCCATCATTCTGTGGCAGAAGTAACCATGACTACAGGAAGAGAACTCCACTTTCGGATGGTTCAGGGTCTAAGAGGGTCCCTGAAGATGCTGACATACAGATAGTATAAAAGACAATTTAACATTCTCTCCCTGACTCCCAACTTTATCTTCTAATATGATATAGTACCCACATATCCTGTCTCTATGCCATTAATCAATCACCAGTAAGAAACGTAAGTTACGATGCCCTAGTTCCTAGAGTTGTTACCCCACGCTAAGCTATAAAAAAGAAACTTGGGTCACAGTCACAGTCACATTCATGACATAAAATCCCTGCAGAATCCCAGAGTGGAAGCTCAAATGGATTTGAGAACTGCTTCACACCACCACTACTACCACAGTCCTACCTCATGGCAAACAGTACAAATTCGCAGAAGCACTGTAAGGAGCAGAGGATGGCATGTGGCTGCCCAGTGCTGGGCTTGGAGCTGGAACAGACAATGACATCAGGGACACCCCACGCACACTTTGAGAGCTGGACCAGTTTGGAAGGGACTGTGATAGGACAGAAGTCAAGACTCAATCCTCAACTGTATGATCTTGGATAAATCACCAAATTTATCTGAGTCTGACCTTCAGCTAGCATCAAGTCAGAAGAAAGGAAGACCTCACCTCAAAATGCCAATGAATCCGCCACATGTCCACATCCACCTCCCAGCCAGGTCCAGGACAGGTCCAGCTCAGATGCTCAAAGGAAGTTTATTAAACTATCCACCCATCAACAAGACTGTGTTTACAGTTAGCACTAACAGGCATGGTTCGGGACTGGTTCTTGAACTCTGTTTCACAGGTTTCATGGGCTCCAGGGGAAGAATAAATCCGGCAGGAGTTTACCAAGTCTGACCTGGCATATATCACCAACATTTCAATGAGATACCAAAATCTGCAAAAGAAGCAAAGATTACCCTCCCCACCAACTCATTTGCTGTACTAATGGAATATTAGGGTTGGTGAAGTCACCAGTATGGAGGAGGATCAGGAACCAACCTATGTCTAAGATGCTATCAGTGCTATTCCATCAGAAGGCCAAGTCTACGTTCAGGGTGAGGCAAGAGTAGGCCATGAACTTCTCTCCCTCTTGGGGGTAACAACTTAGTCCCACCCATCAGCTGAGAGCTGAGTTATGTACTCTGTTATTAGCATAGGTCTCTCATACCATACGCACATGGACATACTTGCTTTGAGGAAGTCTAGGAAGGTTACAAAGGAACTCTCTACACCTGCTGAGTTCTGAATCAGTCATAGGTAACTGGGCTGCCAGAGGAACCTTAGAGCCTACCTTCCTGGTCACAAACAGCACAAATCCTAGAGGACAAGAAATTATACTGTGGTTTCATATGGCCTAACTGCTTCACACAGCTGAATTTTTCAAAATGTTCCCAGTGCCCCCTCCACAAACCTATAGTATATGTACCCTGGGAGAGACAAAATGCCTACCACACACCTAGGGCCCTACCTAGAGCCCTACCACACACCAAAAAAAAAAAAAGAGTCATGATACAGAGTTCTGTTCTGTTGCCTGGATAATCCTGAAGAGTCCATGGGATAAAGACAACCTTACATGACCTACATCACACATTTCTATACCACATGACCCTTGCAGCCAACAATGTCTTCTTGTGTACGGTCATAACCCTATAACCTGGCTTGCCATAGTACTCAGGAAGCGCTTGCTGACTGCAATAATGAAATAGTCTTCCATGATCCTCTTATCTTTGCACATTCCCACTGATTCTCTGCTCAGTGGAGCTCTGAGAGGTGGCAAACAATACAGCAGGGACTCCTGAGTCCTAGTTCCACTGGGAACTGCCTTTCACTAGCCAAAGGATGTTATGATACTCAGAGGCGGGGACCTAAACTGTTAGTGGAAATAGCCTTCCACAAGTGCAAATTGAACCACTGTTGGATCAAAAATAGTCCAGAAAAAAATCCAGAAAGTTTCAAAAAGTAAAACTTGAATTTGCCATATACTGGCAACTATTTGCATAGTATTTACATTGTATTTACAGCTATTTACATATTTACATTCCCTGATAGCTCAGTTGGTAAAGGAGACCCCTAGTTCAATTTCTGGGTTGAGAACATACACTGGAGAAGGCATAGGCTACCCACTCCAGTATTCTTTCTGTCCTAGAGAATTCCATGGACTGTATAGTCCATGGGGTCATAAACAGTCAGACATGACTAAGCGACTTTCACTCACTACACTGTATTATACATAATACAAGGTATTATACATAATCTAGAGATAATTAAAAATATACTGGAAGATGAGATGCAAATCTCATTTGCACCTATAGGTTAGATGCAAATACTATACAATTTTATAAAACAGGCCTAAGCATCCTCAAATTTTAGTATCTGCGGGGGACCTAGGACAAATCCCCAGTGGATATCAGGGGACAACTATAACTATCTCAAGTGAAGGATGCAAAGATCAAACACAGTAATTAAATGGTTGAAAAGCTACAAAAGATAACAGGCTGTGGTAGGGATGAGAACACTGCAGATGAAAACCTGCCTCTCTCTTCAAGGAACCATTTTTCTCTGAGGGCAAATATACTTTTCCGATCGTCTTCCCTCATTTGATGTCACTATCACAGCACTGGGCTTTCCTAGTAGCTCAGCTGGTAAAGAATCCGCCTGCAATGCAGGAGACCCCAGTTCAATTCCTAGGTCAGGAAGATCTCCTGGAGAAGGGATAGGTTACCCACTCCAGTATTCTTGGGCTTCCCTGGTGGCTTAGATGGTAAAGAATCTGCCTGCAATGCGGGAGACCTCGGTTTGATCCCTGGTTTGGAAGATCCCCTGGAGGAGGGCATGGCAACCCACTCCAGTATTCTTGCCTGGAGAATCCCACGGACAGAGAAGCCTGGCGGGCTACAGTCCATGGGGCCGCAAAGAGTCGGACACGACTGAGTGACTAAGCACACGCACATCACAGCACTGTAGTAAGGAGAACGGTGCTGGTGAGTGCAGGAGAGGGTAAGCACTCAAATCCTCCTTCCCGTTTCATCCAGGGAGGCTTCCCGTCCTGCACACATTCTCAGGATTTGCGGCCTATTATTTAGTACTCCACCATGCAAGGGAATTTGACTATGTTCATCCTTTCACGTGTTAGCCTCACTTCTCCAAACAGATTCATTCAACGCACATAATATATGTGGAACACAAATCATGTTCCAGGCACTGGGTACCCAGCTATGAATTACTACCTTCCTGGCCAAAGAAACAAGAAGACCATTAGGAGAATATATGTTGAGATGAATAAATATCAACTCATTAAATCAGTCATCAATCATCATTCAATGAATAGCATACAGCTTTCAGACAAACACTTCCTTTTCTTGGAAGTGGCAAGGCCAGATTTATCACCTGGTAAAGTGAAAAGTTCAGTGGTACTGACAACGCAATTAGGTCTTCAGGTTCTGTCTCAATTCAGCCACCGGAAAGAGAGGATACTGATGAAATCCTGTGCTCCACCCCTCATTTACTCCACACAAACACCCAATTATGTGTGTCTCTATTTTAAGAAAACCCACTAAATGAGAACCTGAACTTCATAAAACAAAAGAGTGAATACCCTTCAATTTACTCTACATAAGGCCTCTTTGCTTCATACCAGTCTGTTTGCTCATTACACAACAGGGAGGCCAGGGTCTTTGAGGCTAGGAGGAGGCACGGAAGAATTCTGCGCTGGCTGCAATGCCAGTCCTACCCTATTTTGGATGAAACAAGTCTCGAGTAAGTCACCTAAATCTCTCTGCAGTCTAGTCCCCTGGTTTGTAAAATAACAGCTACACTGATAGCTTATGTACTTATATTTACACTTATACTTGGAACCTAAACCTAGATGGTCTCTGAGATCCAACTGGAACACTGTGCAATTCTTTTATTCTTCCCGTATCTTCTGTGGTCACATCCCAATGACTTAAGGCCCACCTACCGGCTAACAGATCAGTTAGAGCAAACAGCCAGAACCCAGCCAGACTGCACGTGGGGCTGCGCTTGCTCCGGGCTGTGGAGGTGCCCTCTCTCTCTCTCTCGGAGGCGTGGGAGGCGGCAACTCGCACCTTCCTCCCCTAGCTGTTCATCAATATGTTGCTCAAGTGTAACTACATGTAAGCAGAATTTATTCATTACTTGTCTTCTGTTCTCAAATATTTACATCTTTTACTGCTCCATGGGGGGGGGGGTGGGGAGGGAACTTTTAAAATCTCAGTGAGCAATTTGACCTATAATAGTGAAAGTAAAAAGATGATATCAATTCTGGTTCAATGGCAGCAATGGTGGTAGTGTAATTATTGGATCTTCTGTGTTCCTTACAAAAACAGATTGACTAAATAACAAAATTTAAACCTCATGGACAATATCCAACAAAATTTGGTGACAGGGCATCCCCATGGGTGCATGTTAAGTTGCTTCCTCCATCATGTCCAACTCTTTGCGACCCCAAGGACTGTGGCCCACCAGGCTCCTCTGTTCTTGGGATTCTCCAGACAAGAATACTGGAGTGGGCTGCCATGCCCTCCTCCGGGGATCTTCCCGACCCAGGGTGGAACTCAGGTCTCTTTATGTCTCCTGCACCAGCAGGCGGGTTCTTCACCACTAGCACCGCCAAGTCCCAAGTACATGCAGTGGGAAACAATGATGAACAGCCAGCATGACACTGGCGTCCATGAGGGAGAACAAGGGGAAGCGACGGGGCACGTGGGAAGCCTGGAGGAGGGGAACCTGGAGGACCAGCAGGGGCTCCTATAAGAAAAAGAGATTAAGCAGCAAAAATGTCATCTCTGGAGATGCGTGACAATCAAAGCATGCCAAAATGACATATTCAAAAAACCAGATAAGAATATAACATTTTAGAATGAGCTTAGAATATTTTAAATTATGCAAGACATGAAAGAAAAACATAAATTTGAATTATGGAAATTCAGATGAAGTGACTGAATTCAAGAAAGAATCAGAAATTTTAAAAAGAAAATCATTTTAGAAATGAAAGCTAAACTAGAAGGAATATAAGAAAAAATAACCTTAAACTATCTGAAAAGTAGAGAAAGTTTTAAAATGAAAAAAAAATATATAGGAGTTGACTTGTCTGACTCCCACTTTAGTCCCAAACATTTAGTGTGATCTGGACATTTATATCCGAAAACACTTTAGAAAACTTTTAACACACTTAAGATCCAGTGTGCTTCTCCATATTTCTGTCTCTCTAAACTTCATTGCAAAACAAGAAAACAAACAAAAAATACAGCAACATAAAAGCTGTGCTTCATCAAAAACACATTTGTACTTCAAAGGACACCATTAGGAAGGTAAAAAGAACTCACAGAACAAGAGAAATATATACAAATCATATCCGACAGGGGACTTTATCCAGCATAGAGAACATTCATAGCTCAACAGCAAAGACAAAGAACTCAATTTAAAAAATAAACAAAGAATCTGAACAGACATTCCAGATTAGACATTTTACGAACAGACATTCATAAGATGACGGACAAATGGATAATAAGCACATGAAAAGACACTGAATGTCTTTAAGGAAATGCATATCAAAACCACAAGGAGAGACCACTTCACACTCTGTAGGGTGGCTATAATCAGAAAGTCATAATAAGAAATGTTAAGAATATGGAGAAATAAATTGGAACTCTGATCCATTGCTAATGGGAATGTAAAATAGTGCAGCTACCTTGGAGTAGTCTGGCATGTCCTCATAAGGTTAAACATTAACTTACTATTTGATCTAGCAATTCCACACTCAAGAATAAACCTAAGAGAAAAAAGAAAATACATCTACACAAAAGTTTGTACACAGAAATTTCAGAGCAGCATTATTCATAATAACCACAAAGGAAAAACACCCTAAATATCCATTAAATGATGAAAAGATAAATAAAATGTAGTATATGAATACAAAGAAATATTATTAGCAATGAAAACCAATTAAGTACTGATACACCCACCAACTGGATGAATCTTGAAAACATTATATCAAGTGAAAGAAGTCAGTCCCAAAGACCACATATTTTAAGATTCCATTTATACAAAAGGTCCAGAATAGGAAAGTTTATAGATATAGGAAGTAGACTAGTGATTGCATGGTGCTAAGGCAGGGATGGAGGAGGGGACTGGTTTGGAGGAAATAAGAAGTAACCATGTGACAGCTAATGAATGAGAGATTTTTGAAATAAAAACATTCTAAACTGATTTGATTACAGTGATAGTTGTACAACTTGGAGCACATTAAAAATCATTAAATTGTATACATGATAATAGGTGATAGGATTTTATGCTATGTGGTTTATATCTCCATAAACATGTCTCTAAAATTTTTTAAATATATATATATACAAAGAGATAAAAGGAATCTGAAAGTGACAGATACTGAAGATGGGCAAAGAACAGCCAACATTTGGTTAACAGGGATTTCTGAATAACAGAACCAAAGCAAGGGAACAGAATTCTAAAAAAAAAAAAAAAAAAAAAAAAACTTATTCATGAAAACATTCCCAAAAAAGAAAAATATTTGATAATTGAAACCTCATACCTGAAGAGATTATGAACCTGAGAATACTGACTCAAAACAACTAATATCAAGCTATACTGTAGAAAAATTACAGGACTTTAAAGATCACTTGACCATCTAAGAAAAAAAGTATGTAAATTATAAAAGAGAGAAAATTATCAGACTTACAAGATTTATGTGAGAAGAAAATACAGTAATATTTAAAATAAAGAAAATGTGGATCAAGAATTTTGTATCCAGCAGTTTTGACAAAACTTTAGCAACATTGGATCCTACAGAATAAACTTTAGGTGGCCAAAATAACTAGACACATGGAAGTATGTACTGGTAGTATTAAATATGTAATTATTAAGGAACTAATAGTCTGCAAGGCTTGCAGAAAGATACACAATGTTTAATGGCTGTATGATGGTGTTAGTTTCCTACGGCTGTTATTACAAATTACCATAAATTTGGTGTCTTAAAATAACAGATATTTATTTTAAATATTTTTTAAATCTCTTAGCTCTGGAGGCCAGAATTTCAAAATCAGTTTCACTTGACCAATATTAAAGCGCCAGCAGGCTGCCTTCCCTCCAGAGACTCTGGGGGAATACGTTCCCTGCTCTTGCGGCTTCTGGCTGTCGCCAAACTACTTCAGCTTGTGGCTGCATTATTCCAATCTCAGACTCCAGGATCACACTGTCATTGCCTCTTCTGTGTATAATCTCCCCCTACTTCCCTCTTATAAAAACATTTGTGATAGCATTTAGGGCCCACCCAGATAATCCAGGGTAACAGCCCCATCTCAAGACCCTTAGTCACATATGCAACACCTTTGCCTTATAAAGTAATATTCACAGGTACTAAAGGTTAGGACCTGGACACTTTCTATAGTGCCTTCTTCAAGAGAATCTTTAATGAAAAGTAGCTTTAAAGAAAGTATCAAGAGTAGTACGTCATGGAAGTGAGGCCTTTCTACTGCCGTCAAGGAAAGAAAAAACGCTAGACAGATGGTTAGAGGCAACGAGACCCATGTATTACACACACTCTTTCTTCCTTTGCCTGGAGTCTCAGGGCTCCTGTCTCCAGCTTCTAAAGGTAGGGACCTGGACACTTTCTTGAAGGGTCATTATTAAGTCCACCACCGACAATCTAGTACAATCTTCTTTTTAAATGATGGAGGAGAAGGATGGCATGTGCAAAAGAAAGTTTTGGGTGTTTTCAGTATCATTATTGATGCTGGGGTTAGTATTGTTATTCTGAGACTGCTGATTGGATATTGTGGAATAAAGCAAATGGGATAAATAAAGCAAATGGAGAATAAAGCAAGTCTTCATTCCCTACATAATTCACAGTATGGAAGAACAAACAGATGAAATATAGAAAAGACAGGTAAAAACCCTGAAGCCTTGAATTCTAATTGGAAATATGAACTCACAAGTATGTTCACATCTATTCATTCTCATGCTCTCTTCATAGTTTCCCAATTCTGTCTGCTGAAAAAGATCTAGAAACAATGGCCACCTCAAAAAAAAAAAAAAAAAAAAAAAAAAAACCAGCATCCCAAGTGCCTATATGGTGGTCCTGAGAAAATATTTTGCATTAAAAGACATCAAGTCTTCCTGGAGAAATGCTGATTTGAGTCTGAATCGGAAAATAAATGAAGAGTGGAAGAGATGGGGAAGAAGAGTGGAGGACACAGAGAGGATCAACCTCCAGAGCTCAAAGAGGTGCCAGTTACCAGCCTGGGTATTCACAAAGGTTAAGAGAGAAGGAATCATAGGGAGGGGAGGAAGGCATCGATAGGCCCTGGACATAGTCTCTCACAAGAAGCCAACACAGAAAGGCAACTGCTGGCAGTGTCCAGCCAAATACTTTGCAGACAGAGGACAGCTTTGACCTATGGACTTCGAATATTCCAGCGTCACCAAGGAAATCATCACCATCGTGTGGGAGGGCACCCCAAACCCTCTTGGCCTGCTGACATTAAGGGTACACCCAATCACCCCTCTGATGGGGATCTATGCCCCTATAACCCCCACTCTCTTATCTGCAGGGAGATGAGAGCTGCTTCTGCATCTACAAGAATATCCAGTCACTCCCTCAATTACATATCCCACCATAAACCCATCAAAAGGCATCCCGGCCCAATAAACCAGGCTCGTCAACTGGCATAACCCAGGTCTATTCATAAATGTCCCTGTTCAGTGAACACATCAGCAGTTCTCCTGGCTACATACTGCAATCACCTGGGAGCTTTTAAAGTTACAGTGATAGTGGAACTCCGGCCCAGATATATGAAATAAGAATCCCGAGGAGTAGTAAGCATCTGTTTCTAAGTTCTCCAAGTGATCCCAAAGTACAACTGGGTTGCAAAGTACCGTTAAAATATGAAATTAGGTTTCAGAGAAAGCAAGACTAAAGGTTAACTCTTGAAAAATGGGTTGCCCTTTAAGGCTAAGACTCTGATCCCTATGAAGCACACAGAGGTCTCTTTCTTCTTAAATGTGTACAATATCCAAGATCATAGCTCAGTCTTTTTCCTCCTTTGCCTTTCTGCAGAATGTGACCCTGCAAGATTCTGCAGTTTTTCAAAACTCTTCTCCTTTGGCTGAAATAGGGAAAATTGATGACTAAGATGTAAAAGACTTTTTTTCATGGAGCAGCAAAAGGTGTAAATATTTGAGAAGAGAAGACAATGAACAGCTAGGGGGAAAGCTCGAGTTTCCGCCTCCCACGCCTCTGAGAGAGAGAGAGAGAGAACCTCCACAGCCCGGAGCAAGCGCAGCCCCACGAGCAATCTGGCTGGGTTCTGGCTGTTCACTCTAATTGATCTGTCAGCCAGTAGGTGGGCCTTAAGTCATTGGGATGTGACCACAGAAGATACGGGAAGAATAAAAGAGAAATGCAGAGTGTTCCAGTTGGAAGGGATCTCAGAGACCATCTAAGACTTCGTTCCTAAGGAACTCTTATTTTACAAACCAGGGGACTGGAGTACAGAGAGATGAAAGCAACTTGTTCAAAGCTTGTCTGATCTAACAGAGTAGGACTGGCACTGAAAACCAGTGCAGAACTCTTCCATGCCTCCTTCTAGTCTTGCAGATCCTGGCCTGCCTGCTGCATAAATAGCCTATTATGAGCAACGAGTACTTGGGATGGGGGGGTAAGAGGAGGGCCCACATCCCTCCACATGACATAGCCGAGGCATCAAGGCTTCTCCCTTAGAAGAGGTGAGTCAGCAGCCTCAACTGTGTGCTTCAGACATACTTCTAACAGAAAACAACTTCAATCTACTGCTGGAAAGAGGAAATAAAGAATCCCTAAAAGGCATCACTGTCATCATGCACTTGACATCCAAAGGACCCAAAGGTCATTGGCCTCACTCTCTAACAGACCAAACTCTTGCCGAATTTCATGCATCCCCTACATCAGTTCAGTTCAGTTGTTTAGTCATGTCTGACTCTTTGCAACCCCATGGACTGCAGCACACCAGGCTTTCCTGTCCATCACCAACTCCCAGAGCTTGCTCAAACTCATGTGCATCAGGTCAGCGATGCCATCCAATCATCTCATCCTCTGTAGGCCCCTTCTCCTCCCGCCTTTGATCTTTCCCAGCATCAGGGTCTTTTCAAATGAGTCAGTTCTTCACATCAGGTGGGCACAGTACTGGAGCTTCAGCATCAGTCCTTCCAACGAATATTCAAGACTGATTTCCTTTAGGATGGACTGGTTGGATCTCTTTGCAGTCCAAGAGACTCTCAAGAGTCTTCTCCAACACCACAGGTCAAAAGCATCAATTCTTCGGTGCTCAGCTTTCTTTATAGTCCAACTCTCACATCCATACATGACTACTGGAAAAACCAGAACTTTGACTAGACAGATCATTGTTGACAAAGTAATGTCTCTGCTTTTTAATATGTTGTCTAGGTTGGTGGACTCTTGGAGGACACAAACAGAACCCCTTACATATCCTTACTGTAATAGCTACTGTGTGCCAGGCCCTGTGCTGGTACTACAGAAGAGATTGTGTTGCCCATAAAGTTTGCTCTGGTTCCTCAGCAAACCCAAATGAGCTTTTTGGCCAACCCAATATAAAGTTTAACTATAATACATTTTATGGAGCCTATGCTAAGTCCACAAATATCAGATTATAAACCAAACAGTGCTATAGTAATTCAAGGAATAAGAAAGAACAAAGAGTTGGGAGGTGAGGAAAAAATTAGTATCTGATGAACTAAGCCTCATAAGATAAGTGTGGAGTTGATATTTTCATCCCAGGTCTACAAAAACAAAGCCAGCTTCAGGCCACAGGTTAAATGATCCTCAGGAGAAGAAAAGTGAAACCCATACCATAAAAATTTTTATCATCTTGCCAAGGGAATGGCTGGGAGAGCACCGTCACCAAATACTGCATTCTTGCCCCAAAATGTTTTTTGAAAAACACAACCAACAGGATCAGGAAGACCTCTGGGCTGGGCAGGAGAAGCAGAATTACTACAGTGGACAAGAGCCGTATTTGGGATCCCACTCCTAGCAAAGGCACCAGGTAAATGGGGTGAGGAGCAAAGCAGTGTGCTGTGTACCCAGTGACATCAGCTTCATTCATTCATTTGTTCATTCAGATCAACAGTGCGCCTGTAACGTGTCATGCCCTGTGCGAAGCCTGAGGAATTCAAAAGTGAATCAGACAGGGTGCTCGTTTCTACTCCCACAGGCCAGGGGGAGTACCACCTGGAGGGGGCCTGGGGGTGGAGGGAGATTGTAGGAAACAAATAATTGTAACATAGGCAGTCAGGATAAACAGACAGCCTAGGGTCACAAAGGGAGTTGCTATCTAATATCCCAAACAATCTAATTAGCCTCAGAAATCCATCATGGATTTGTCATCAGTTTCTTACAGAATCCCTGCATGAAGTTTTCGTATTTCAGCAATGTCTAACAAGAGGCTGGAAGGGAGAAAGAAATGATCTAATCCTAACTGGCTGTGACTGTCAACTACCTAGGGTCTATGTTTTTACAGCCTTGATTAGCATCCCACTCAGCCCTTTTCTCATTTCTCAGAAGGGTTCATTCGGACACAGTTAAATCTCATCATTTTGACTAAATCGACCGTAAATTGCCAAATCTCAGCAGCCTAACGTGATTCCTAAACTCTGAGGTAGTGTAAGACATCAAGATTCTCTAAAAAGAGAAATCCATATAGGATATCAGGACACAGTGTAACCAAGGGCCCGACCCACCCAGGGCCGCTGAGGAGCCCATACAGAGGTGAGGTCAACCGCCCTTCAAGCTCATGCAGCTCCCACGGGAGTGTCCCCCCAGTGGATGGGGCTTCAAGCTGCCTGTGACCTGTACTAACTGAGACTGAGTTCCCTAAACAGTCTACTTAACTCTGTATCTTTCCTACTTCTGACTCTCCTTCCCAAATAAAGCCGGGCCCTAAGAACACAATATATGCTGCTGTACTAAGCCTCTCTCTACAATCTCACTTACACCTACCCTTCCATCTCCACGCCTGCTGTGACCGGCCTCGTTCAGGTCCTCACCTGTGGAGATGTCCTCAGCATGCTTTTCTATTTTTACAACTCTTATCCATTTCCTCCTCCTAATACATAATTCTGTGTGTGCACACATATACATACGTGTGTATGTAAATATGTGTGTGCATGCTAAGTCGCGCGGTTGTGTTAGACTCTTTGCAACCTATGGACTGTAGCCCACCAGGCCCCTCTGTCTATGGGATTTTCCAGGCAAGAATACTGGAGTGGGTTGCCATGTCCTCCTACAGGGGATCTTCCCCACCAGGGATCAAACCCACTTCTCCTACACTGCAGACAAATTCTTCACTGCTGAGCCACTGGGGAAATGCGTGTGTGTGTGTAGCCCGTGTGTGTGTGTGTGAAGCTGGTGTATGTGTGTATGTATACATTATATATACATATGTGTGTACATCTCTGAGAGGCACACATTTTTGTTCCCTACGAAATGGGCTTCCCCAGTGGCTCAGATGGTAAAGAATACGCCTGCAATGCAGGAGACCTGGGTTCGATCCCTGTGTCAGGAAGACCCCCTGGAGATGGGAATGATTACCCACTGCAGAATTCTGGCCTGGAGGATCCACGGACAGAGGAGCCCGCTGAGCTCCTTTGCTGCTCCATGGGGTTGCAAAGAGTCAGAGACAACTGAGTGACCAGCACGTTCATTACAAGATGAAGCCACATCTCTCAAGCCTGATATTTAAAGCTTCCTGGGGTATGTAAGGGTCTTCTTACTGCTATTATTTTATTATCTCCTCTCCCCCACTAACACCACAGAGTTACCTTTCCTCTCCTCTTCACTTACCTTAAAGCTACCCATTCACTTTATTTATACACAAAATCATTTCAAACTAAGAGATGCCTTCCTTATACCTCTTGGCAACTTCTGGAGTAGAACACGGGCCCTCATTCCAGCCACTAGCATCTCTCACCTGAAATATGGGATGAGCTTCCTGAACAGTCTCTCCAGGCCCCTCCAACCCACTCTCCACAAAACTGCTACAGTGACATTTCTAAATCTTAAGATGTATCATCTCATGCTCCTGCAAGATCCCTTCCAAAGTCACAGACTCAGCCACCAACAACAGCTGCTTCTAAACTGTCCTGGGTTTCAGGGACGAATATAAATGGACGAGCTCTACCCCAACACAGCAATGCCCCCACGAACAAGCTCATGAACAAAGCTAAGTAGAACATCTCTGTGTGGAAAAAGCAAAGCCTCATTCCTGCAAAGCCTTGGTCCAATTCTGTCCCAAAATTGGATAGGGAATGACCTTGAAAAAGTCACTTAATACTGAGTCTTTGAAACTACAACGATAAAAGGGAGAGAATGACATCATGCAGCACAGTTGGGAGGATTAAATGAGAAAGTTTATAAAACACCTGGCAGAATGTCCAGCACATAGTACATGCTCAGTACACAATACTATCACTGTGCCTGTCTTTCTGCATCTCCCCAGCTGGGCTGGCTGATTTCCTTCAAGTCACCATCCTGTTCCATCTCTCTAACCTTCAACACCAAGCACAGTGCTGTAAACAGAGGACAAGCATAATAAACACTTCCTATGTGATTGGATATACTACCTCTGCATTTAGAAATGTAGGAACACATCAAAGAACACAAGTTAGATTCAGAAAAGACTATCTGGGGGAAAAGAACTCAACAAATCTAAGGGAGTAAAATGAAGTTAAGTGATAAGAATTGACAAGGGAGTACACAGTGATTCATAAAGACCTCTACTTAGTAAAGACACCAGGTCCTTTCGATCTTTCCACCAAAACTACCTTGGCCTGTTCCAGCAAACACTGAGATTCTCCAGTTGTGCTCCTCGATTTGACTGGATTTGATAGAATCCGCCGGGGAGCTTCTAAAACTCCCAACATGCAGAACCTCCATTTCCAGAAAGATGGAGTCAACATACTTTTCCCTATTCCTTCTGCGATCAACCACCAAAACTCCAGGAATTATAGACCAAACAAGTACAAGACAACTCCAAACGATGAAGAGAAGTCAGACCAGCCAGGGACCTCAGCACTCAAGAACCACGTGACAGCTGAGTTCTCTGGGTTCTTTTTGCCTCACACCTCCAGACCTGTTGCTGAAGAAGCCAGTGACCCAGAAATGCCAATGAACACAGATCAAAAAAAAAAAAAGATTCCAAGAGAAACCCTCTTTCCCTAGCAAAAGAACCAGGAAACAAAGGCAGCTTCATATGAAATGCCTCAGAAAAGGCTGAAAGGGAAGCTGGGATGCCAGGAAGTGACCTACAGGTGACAAGGCCTCCTCCTCTCCTTGCTGGGGTTTCAGAAGAGTCCCAGTGAAGAGTCAGAACTTTCACCACCAGCCAGGGTCATGAGGCAGAGTGTCAGGGGAGACCACCTGAGCAACAGTAATGAGGCACTCTGGCCCATCCCAGAGTGACATCAGCGCAGGCTGATAAATGATCTAGTCTTCCACCCCACCCAAGAGTAAGGAGGCAGCACTCCCCTCCCCTCATTAGCCCACTGGCAGAGACGTCTTGCCAAAACAGATTTAACTAAGGTCCAGAAAGTCATAACATAATACCCAAACCACCCAGGTTTCTGGTTTTGTTTTAATTATTTATTATTTTATTTTTGGGTTGTGCTGGGTCTTTGTCACTATGCACAGGGCTTCTCTAGTTGCGAACACCGGCTCTAGGGCATGCAGGCTTCAGCAGTTGCAGCACACGGGCTGAGGCCGCTCCACGGCATGTGGAATCCTCCCAGACCATGGATCAAGCCCACGTCTCCTGCATCGGCAGGTGGCTTCATACCCACTGCACCACCAGGGAAGTCCCACCATCCAGGCTTCAATCAAAAATAATGATTTTTGACCATCATTGTAGGGAAAGAGCAAATTAGCCAAGATGGTAGTGGTCAGGCTCCTCGCCCCACACCCTCTGGCTCTTGCCCCACATTTTGTAAATAATGATTATGTAACAGCTGAGTTCACTTATAGCACTGTGCATGCACATCAGGAGGTACTCGCTTGGCCACAGGCTTTTGTTCTGCAAGCATATATAAGCTCCACCTGAAAAAGCTCTTGTGGCTGTTTTATGGCTGCGTTACGGCTGTGTCCGCTGGGTCAACCACAAGAGAATACAGCGTGTCTGCTGCTGCTACCGCTGCTGCGCCGGCCTGGAGAGGATAAACGCATCTCCAGTTCCTACACCTCCAGTTCTCTTCCAGCTTCCCCACTCACGCCTTGCCTAACATGGATTCGGCGAACAGTGCACACAGTGGGGAACAGCAAGACAATCATCATTCTAGGAACAGGGCTTCCCAGGCGGCTCAGTGATAAAGAATCCACCTGCCGAGCAGCAAATGTGGGTTTGATCCCTGGGTCAGGGAGATCCCAGGCTCCTCAGCACCCATGAACCCCATGACAGCTGAGTTCCCTGGGTTCTTTTTCCCTCACATCTCCCAGACCTGTTGCTGGAGAAGCCAGGGACCCAGAAACGTCAAGGAACACAGAAACGCAACCCACTCCAGAATTCGTGCCTGGACAATTCCACAGACAGAGGAGAATGGCAGAGTACAACCCATGGCATTGCAAAAGAGTCGGGCATGACTTAGTGACTAAACAACAGCAATAATTCTAGGAACCAGAAAAATCTCAACATGAATGAGAAAAGATCATCAAAAGATGCCAGCACCAAGATGACAGATATATTAGAATTATCTGACAAGGACTTTAAATTGGCCTTCACAAAAATGCTTCAAGAAGCAACTATGAATATGCTTGAAACAAATGGAAAAACAAAATTTCAACAAAGAAACAGAAGATATAAAAACTGCAGCACCCACGCCACACCCCATACTAATTGGATTAAAATTGCTGAGACTTCCCAGCCATCAGTAATTATTTTTAACTCCCTAATGATTCCAATGAGCAGCCAAGCTTGAGAATCAGTGCTCCAACTTAATGGTTCTCAAACTAAGGTAAGCATCAGAATCACCTGGACAAAGGTGATAAAGGCAACGCGATCCAGGCCCTCAGCTACTCCAAGACTGGGCAGTAGCGTTTTAATCAGATTTCATGTGATTCTAATAGAGCCAAAAGTCTTAACTAATCAAAGCAAGTTGCAGGTGATTCTCCTCATTTCAGGAGGCTGCAAAATTCCTGACCGGAGAGAGGAAACAGCAAAATTTAAGTGACTTTGAAGCAAGAGGTAAAGGTTCAATTATACTTTAAAAAAAGTTCCAATCACACGTTGGATACAGGTGCCCAGGATATAGTGTGTTTAACCTGGACTGCCAAATTTAAGAGAAAAAATCCACACATATTGAGGGACAGTTTGAAAATGTAGTTACAGTACAGGTTATACATGTTTATGGGAAATAGCACGGGAGCGAGATTAAACAGGAGCTGTCACTTGGCCCATGGGAGACATTAATCTTGGCAGCAGAAAAAGAAAGAGCTTTCACATAAGCACCTCTTCCCACTCAAAGAGACCACACAAAAAGGGAAGAGGTTAAAATAAAGATAGAAAAAAAAGAACACATCCAAAGAGCTTTTCCATTATGTACTGTGGGCTAAGATTTCCAACCAAAAGGCACCGTCTCCTGGGCTGGAAGTTTTTTCTGGCATTTATACTTTCCTGGAAGGACCCTGGAGGCTCCAAGTGGAGTGGAGAGAACTGGTCCTCAGAAAAAGAGCTGAAAAAGGCAAGGAAGAGGGCGTGGAAGTTGACAGAAGGGAGAGATGCAGTGGGGGAGTGGATGGGCCCCGTCACACAGGAAGTGCATAGGCAGAAGCTCAGCGAAGAATAACTCTCTCCAGGAAGAAGGGCCTCCCAAAGCCCCTCTCCTGCCCTGCTACTTACTCACTGATGCCTTATTTCCACATCTGGAGACCATCAACATGGCCCAGCAGAGGTGGCCTGTTGCCCACTGGCACACAGCAGCTGACCAGCCCCTGGTTACAGATTTAACCTCAATGAGAGGGGCTGAGACCACCGCCTTTAATAGACCATTTGCCCACTCAACCCAACCTAGAAGGATGGTCTCAGCTTCCTCATCTGAGAAAATGGAACCAAGAATACCTACCCTCAGGGAGCCACTGTAAAGGTTAAATTAGTTTTGCATATGTAAAATTCTGAGAACCTCGAATTGAAAGTAGTGAGTACTGGGCAAACATTAGTTCTTAGCATTCTCAGATATAGTCAGCAAAGAACTTAACAGTGCTAGACTTCTGGGATGTGACTCGGGAATTTTTTCATTACTAAATGTGGGCCATGAGCAAGTTTCTCTGCCTCTCTATGCCTCAGCTTCCCCATGAGTAAAACTCAAATGATGAGAGACCTTACCTCACAGGGTTGTTGCGGAAGACTAATCATTTCCTAGAAAGAACTTGGCACTGTTATTACAGCACTATATTACAAAGCACATGACTGTAAGTAACAGTGATTGTTATTAGCCTTCTGCCATGTGGACTGCATGAGGCAGCTATGTGAGGAGTCCCTTTCGTCCTTAAAGAGCTTATAGCCTAGATCAGGACAGAAGAAATGTACACCAGCAGGGAAGAACATCTCAGAACAGGGTACATGTGATGGTTCTGCAAGCACGCACACAGTATCTCCCTCTGATGTGCTCACATCCAGGCTAACAGAGTTCAGAATGTTCTGAATACAGGGAGCATTGGGCAAGTACACTCTTCTTAGCTCCGCCTCAGTAGGAGTCCCAGGTTGCATTCAACTCTCAAGGCTGATCATTTCAACAGTTCTGGAAAGCACTGCAGCTTCAAGAACAGGCAGAGAGGGGACTTCCCTTGTGGTCTAGTGGTTAAGAATCCACCTCCCACGCGGGGAACACGAGTTCAATCCTGGTTGGAAAGATCCCACATGTCTCTGGGCAGCTAAGCCCATATGCCACAACTACTGAAGCCTGCATGCCCTAGGGCCCACCCTCTGCACCAAGAGAAACCACCTTAACAAGAAGCCACCACAAGGAGAAGCCAGCGCACCACAACTAGAGAGGAACCCCCGACTGCTGCAACAGAGAAAGCCTGAGCGGAGCAACAAAGATCCAGCACAGCCAAAAATAAAAACACATAAATTAAAACAAAAAAAACTTCAAAAAAATAAATGATAGCAGGAGCCACTGTCCTCAGTTCTCATAGATGGACCCGTAAGAGTATCTATCAGACACACAAGTCTCACTGAAGTGTTGCAGAAAACCAATGGAGTTTCCCACATGGGTAGGGGACTAGGAATACAAAAGCGCTCCAACACTCTGGGCACAGAACTTGCTGGAAGTGCCATTTTAAGTAACTTTTAAAGCCAGCTGCTCCAGTACTTAAAAGGAAACATGATGCCGAATATAACAATTGAAAAGGGAATTGTAAGCATCACAAGGTACTAATTAATCCCATGATGCAAGATTCCTCCTGC
The DNA here is from genome assembly GCF_023699985.2 of Odocoileus virginianus. Classification (NCBI taxonomy): domain Eukaryota; kingdom Metazoa; phylum Chordata; class Mammalia; order Artiodactyla; family Cervidae; genus Odocoileus; species Odocoileus virginianus. The sequence continues at coordinate 19,324,429 of NC_069678.1, read as the reverse complement.
TTAGATTACCTCTGCTTAAAGAAGTATTTATCCAAGAAATTCAGAGAAAGACTGTGAAGACAGACGACATACTGTACTTAAGAGTCTGTGATTTTTAATCCGAATGAGGATTAAAAGGCTGGAACAAATGTGATGGGGGCATGTACCAGAAGCCAGTTAACCCCTCCTTATTCCTTCCCTAGGAGGCTGACAGCTATTTTAAGTCCACAAAGCAGTCGCACTGTCTGATTTGCAACTTTAGGAATCAAGAATAATACAGTAGCTAGATTTTTTTAAGCAGACATGTAAAATGAAGATAATACCCTACTAGGCCTTTAATTCATTAGAAAAAAAAAGAGTATATGACAACTTTTAGATTAAACCATGCACAGATGAAAATTAAATTGCAATCTGCAGGACTAAAGAACAACAATATTAAAAATAGCGATCCACTCATTGCCAGGCACTATGCTGGGTATTTGCATACGTAACTCATTTTCTCCTCTCATTAACCCTATGAGACATGTGACATTTGTATTCTCTTTTTACAGATGAGGATGCTAAAGAAGAAATGTTAACTAACTCAAACAAGTTCACACAGCAAGTGAGGGACAGAGCCAGGATTTGAACCCAAACACAATTTGGCTCCTGAATCCATTTATGCTATGCTGTCAATCAAATTCATGTTATAAAAACTATAAAATAAAAAATAAAGAACTAAGGGAAAGGGTATCAAATCATTGATAAGAACATAACAGGTTGAAAATATTTTTTACTGCTAAATTAAAATAACAATTATCTACTCCTAAAATTGGCCATATGTTCTACAATCAAAGATTCTAAATCTGCTGCACGTTGATCACCGGAATTTCATTTAATTCACGGAAAACGTTTACTTTCTTTGGAAGGCAGTGGCATTCTGTCAGGTGGGGATGGGGGATTCCTCCTGGGATCAGGGACTAGTCTCACTGGGGCCTGAGAGTTTCAGGCCTAAAGCAAGGGAAAAAAAGCCAGAGACCGGAGCCAGCTGAGGCATCTCCCACCCTTGGGTAATACAGCAAGGTCCTAGCAGTCCTTGTAGAGAGCACCTTAGAAATTATATTCATTGATTCAAAATAGATTTTTTTCTATATGCAAGGCACTGCAGTCAGCAACGCAGAAGACTCAAGGGGGCAGAGTGACAGGGATCCCAACGGTGACCACTGGGGGATGAAAATCAGACCAGGGCAAGCAGCTGGAATACACCCCAGGGTTCAGTCGGCTCCTGCCCCATAGAAAGAACCAGCAGCACCCACTTCAGAGCGACAGTGGGCTGGGCCTGAGACACAGATGGGATCACAGGAAAGGCTGAGGGAATGGTAGGTACCCCATTTGGGATGAAGCATGGAGTGATTAAAGGGAACCACTCAAAACCAGAGAGCCCTGAATATCAGGCTAAGAATTTCTGACCTAGTATGGTAGGCTTAGAAACTTTTCGTGTTTTGAGTAGAAGGATATCACAATCATATTTCAGGATAATTAACAGAGCAAAAGTTTATAGGATAAAGTAGAGGTCTCCAGAAAGTAACTGAAACAGTATGATGAGAGGTGGTGTGCATCTGAACCAGCCAGAAATGAGAAGGAACAAGCAGAACGCATGGATGGATATCACTGTGAAAATTCAAGGATGCAGCAACTGACTTGAAGTTGGGGGCAGGGGATGTCTGGGAAGAGCCTGGCCACAAAAGGTACTCAATCCATAGCTGAGTTCACTGTTACATGAAAGGACTCAAGCTCTGCTCCAAAGTGTCAATCCTGGGGCCTGAGAGGATAGTGGGGTCATCTCAAGAAGTATAAAGTGTCAGAGAGATTTGAATTCAAGATGATTGAGTGATGGGATTAGCAACATGTTCAGTGGGGTAGAGCCAGCCAGCAGGAAGCTGAAGGAAAGATCTGGAAACTGAACTGGAGTTAGAGATCCAGGAGCCAACAAACATAATAAGGGGTAAGGAGGAAGGATGGAATCAAGCATTCACCAGAGAAGTCAATGAGTGAAGAAAGATCAGCCAGCAAAGAGGAGAAGGTACAGACAGGGGCGCTATGCATGGCCAACAGAAAGCCTGCAGAGAACTGAATGAGGCATCCCAAGAAAGACAAGGACAGGCTGCCCAAGAAGAAAACTCAAAAAGGTTGAGGACAGAAGGGTGACCATCGAACAATTCCTATGGGACAGCCAGGAGTCGGAAGGACACAGCCAGGGACTGAATGAAAATGGAGAAACTGCAGACAGCAGATCGCTCTTTCATGAGGCGTAGCTACAAAAGGAAGAAGACAACATGCTGATGAATAAAAAGGTGGAGAGGAGAGAGTTTCCACATAAGGGAAGGTCACAGCACACTCCTGGGCAGAGGAGTGAGCCAACAAGGGAAGATGGAGGCTTGCAAACATTAGGGTGGGGAGCGGTGGGGTAATGAACAGACTAAGGAAAGGTGGGTTACAGCAGATGGAGGGCCAATGAGTCTTAAAAAGAAAGAGGGGGGAAGAAATTAATTCTACTTTATAATTTAAAACTTTTGTGTTTCAAAAGCATACCAAGAAAGCGAAAAGACCACCCATAGAATAGGTGAAAATACTTGCAAACCTACATAATGAATTTGAATACAGAACATATAAAGAACTCTTACCGCGCAGCAATAAAAAAAAAAAAGATAATCCAATTTAAAAATGGGCAAAAGATCTGAACAGACATTTCTCAAAAGATTTGCAAATGGCCAATAAATGGCCATAAAAAAATGTTCTACATTGCTAGTCATCAGGGAAATACAAATCAAAACCACAATGAGATACCACTTCATACCTACTAGGATGATTAGAATCAAAAAGGTGGATTAAAAGAAGTGTCAGTGAGAATATAGAGAAATCAGAATCCTAACGCATTGCTGTGGAAAAGTAAAATGCTGCAGCCACACTAGAAAAACATCTACTTCTGCTTTATTATCTACGCCAAAGCCTTTGACTATGTGGATCACAACAAACTGGAAAATTCTTAACAAGATGGGAATACCAGACCACCTTATCTGCCTCTTGAGAAACCTGTATGCAGGTCAAGAAGCAACAGTTAGAACTGGGCATGGAACAAGACTGGTTCCAAATAGGAAAAGGAGTATGTCAAGACTGTATATTGTCACCCTGCTTATTTAACTTATTTGCAGAGTACATCATGTGAAATGCTGGGCTGGAAGAAGCACAAGCTGGAATCGAGATTGCCGGGAGAAATATCAATAACTTCAGATATGCAAATGACACCACCCTTGTGGCAGAAAGCAAAGAATAAAGAGCTTCTTGATGAAAGTGAAAGAGGAGAGTGAAAAGGTTGGCTTAAAATTCAACATTCAGAAAACTAAGATCATGGCATCTGGTCCCATCACTTCATGGCAAATAGATGGGAAAACAGTGTAAACAGTGACAGACTTTATTTTCTTGGGCTCCAAAGTCACTGCAGACAGTGACTGCAGTCATGAAATTAAAAGACACTTGCTCCCTGGAAGAAAAGCTATGACCAACCTAGACAGCATATTAAAAAGCAGAGACATTACTTTGCCAACAAAGGTCCATCTAGTCAAAGCTGTGGTTTTTCCAATAGTCATGTATGGATGTGAGAGCTGGACTATACAAAAAGCTGAGTGCTGAAGAACTGATGTTTTAGAACTGTGGTGTTGAAGAAGATTCTTGAGATTCCCTTGGACTGCAAGGAGATCCAAACAGTCCATCCTAAAGGAAATCAGTCCTGAATATTCAATGGAAGGACTGATGCTGAAGCTGAAGCACCAATACTTTGGCCACCTGATGTGAAGAACTGACTCATTTGAAAAGACCATGATACTGGGAAAGACTGAAGGCAGGAGCAGAAGGGAATGACAGATAAGATGGTTGGCATCACTGACTCGATGCATATGAGTTTGAGCAAGCTCCAGGAGGTGGTGAAGGACAGGGAAACCTGGTGTGCTACAGTCCATGCAGTCGCAAAGAGTTGGACCATGACTAAGCAACTGAACTGAACTGAACACTGGAAAACACTGCGGTAGTCCCATAATGGTTAAACACAGTTACCATACAATCCAGCAGTTTCACTCTTACCTATCTACCCATGAGAAATTTAAGCATATATCACACAAAACTTGTACTCGAAATATTTACAGCAGCATTATTCATAATAGTTGAAAAACAAACAAGCTAAATGTTCATCAACTGATAAATGGATAAACAAAATGTGATATATCCATATGATGGAATATTATTTGACCATAAAAAGGAATGAAGTCCTGATACATGCTACAATATGCATGAACCCTGAAAATATCATACACAGTGAAAGAAGCCAGTCACAAAAACCCACACACTCCATGACTCCATTCATATAATATGTCCAGAATAGCCAAGTCTTGAGACAGAAAATAGATGAATCATTGCTTAGGGCTGAGGTGAATGGAGAAGCAGGGGGATCATAGCTAAAGGGTACAGAGTTTCTTTTTGAGGTGATGAAAATATTGTAAAACTGATTATTGTGATGGTTGCACAACACTATGAACATATTAAAAGCTACTTAATGGTATATTTAATTAGTGAATTGTATGGTATGTGAATTATATCTCAATAAAGCTATTAGGGAAAAGGGAGTGGAGAAAAAATAACTTCTTCCAAAAACAGGGGGGAAAAAAGTAGCAGAGACCAAGCCCATAGCGTCAAGCAGGAAACTGGGAGGGAAGAAAAGGGTGATGGGCATGGCCCCAGGCTTCTGGGAGAACAGAAGTGCAGCAGGAGGTCACAGCTAAGGGCAGCCTCAAAGCAATGAGGTGAGAGGAGGCAGGTAACTGTGATCAAAGGAAACATTCTGAAGATCTGAGTTCTGGAAGTAGCACATTATGAGTGAACAATAATAAACAGCCAGTCTGATTAGGGTCTTGGATATGGGTGATTTAGGTTGCATGTCACAGACAGTGTAATATTGACCACTAAATGGACTAATGGGACATTTTGGGCAAAGGAGATGTGGCAACATCATGGAATGTACTGATAGGATAGAAAGAGATTTGCTCTCATCAAGTTCTAAAATACCGCTGTGGAGTAACACCCTGCGACGCCTGAGAGCAAAATGAGGCTGAATAAAAACAGGTATCGTTTCTAAGCAGTACTGTATCTTTGAGACTCATCATCCCCCAGACTCATGTGGTCCAGACAGAAGGGAACAATGGATTTTAAAGCATCTGGACAAATACCTACTAAGGTGAAATAACCTGCACTTCAATGATGACATCAGCGAATACACAAGGGCATCTATCTGAATCTGTACGTGTCCACAATCCTGGAAGACAGGACTCTTGCGGATGGGGGGGGCGGGGGTGGAGAGGGTGTGGAGAGCACACACCTGGAACATATCAGTGTTGGTTCTGATCACAGAACCAAAATCACAGCTTCTTATGAAGCTGTTAGGCTAGGTTCGAGTTAGAGTACCCCATTTGTGGTGAATCAATGTATGTAACATCCTAACCTGGAAGCCTCAAGACAGTGTGTTTAAGATTCATTCATAGGAAACCTGTGGTGTGGGGTTATTGGAATCTCTAAAATCCACAACCACATCATCAGCCAGTCAAGCCATTTAGCAAACAGGGAAATAATGACTAGAGAATTCAGTTCAGATTTGACCAAGAACTCACAAATCCCCCACATCGCTCAGCAATAAGACAATATATTTACAGCTTTCAGACTTTTTAAAATTGGTCATTTCTTCCACTCGATAAATAATTTGATACTGTTGGTATATATATATGTACCTGATGTTGGGGGAAGGAGATATACACAGAAGCACGAGACAAGGTCCTCAGAGAACACTCCTCACTGGAGAAGGCACATGAAGAAGGGAGAGAACACAAAATTTTACGGCTGATCGTGATCCCAAGACGGCTTCAGCATTATCTCTCATCCGACGTGCACTCCTGCAGCTGACCATGACGCTCTGCACCAAGAAGTGAGGTCTCCTGCTCCTCCTCTTGAATCTAAGCTAGGCGATGGCCTGATGTGACCAACGGAACACAGAAGTGATTCTGTGTACTTCGGAGCCCAGGCCTTAAGAGCTTCCACCTTCCCTGCATGAAACATTCCCTGTTGAAAGCCAGCTGCCAGATCCAAGGGCCACCATGCTATGAGGAAACCCAAGCTACCCAGTGGAGAGAACCGCCATTGGAGGATCACCTCGGCACAGCCATGAGGTGGAGCCTTCTAGGACAAGACCCGCCACTGCAGAATGGAGCCGAGTGAGTGAGCAGGTCAGCACCACGGTGAACAGAAGAACAGCCCGGCAAAGCCCTGACTGAATTCCTGGCTTAGGAATCATGAGCAGGTTAAACAGACCTTGTCATGAGCCACTGAGTTTTGAGATAGCTTGTTACACAGCAACAGATAACTGAAACCACCTTGAAGCCAGGAAACTAGGAATGAGTCCCGGTTCTGTTCTTACCTAGCTACGGGTCCTTGGGTCAACAACTTCCCCTCTGGACCTCAATTTCCTCATCTGTAAAATGAGGAAGTTGTAGGAGTGAGCTAAGGTGCTTTTTATTTCTGATAGGCTATGCCATACACGCCCAGATCAGTGAGTGTACTAGGCAATGAGGGCGAAGAACACAGAGGGAGCTACTACTCAGGGTGAGGTGACGGGCCACGCACTAGGACTCAAAAGCGCTGCAATCTGAGACTTAAGTGAGGCAGCATCTCAAACAATGCATGGTCCATAGTAACTATTCACCAAACATCAGCTATAATCATTACCCTCTCATCAGTTCTGTGACCCTGGGCAAGTTAATCTCTCTGATTCCCTTTTTTTTTTCCATCTGAAAAATGGAAACAACTCTATCGTTCCCCCTGCCACATAAGGAACATTTTTTGTGTGTGAAAGTCCCATGAAAATCAAAAATCAACCTACAAATGTAAAGCATAACTTTGCTATTAATATTCTTCTTCTTTGCACCATTATCATCAGAGGTCTTCTTCGCACCCAGCAAGCAGAGACAGCCAGTTGATGGCACTGGTCACCAGGAAGGTATACTGAGAGAGAGAAAGAGGGAGGCAGATAGAAAGGAGCCACAGAGGCTTTCAAGCCTCGAAGGACTTCTACCACCCACCCATCAGCAATGGTCAGTGAGCCAAGTGCCCTTTCGGACCCAGAGGGCAGTATCCCTTAAGAGCAGCCCCCAGCCCAAGATTATATCTGAAAGAGTCCAGCACTAAAAACTTGAATAATTTTCTACATCAGAGTCAGAGAGGCCAGCAACCTAAGGATGCCCCACCAGTGAACCGTAAATCAGACCAACCCCCCAGCACAGAGTGAACATTCCATAAAAATTAGTAAATGAATGAGCATTGGATTTGAGAGTCTACAGTCAAAGCTCCCAGGTTTAAACCATAACTCTGCCATACACAGAGCTAAAGCAGGCAACATATCCTCATTGATAAGATACAAGGAGACGCACCTACAGAGACCTCCAGGGAAGCAGTGAGAATCACATGAAGTACTGCAGGTGAAACACTTCTAGGATTCTGCTTGATAATTAAATGGGTGGTGTGGTTTTTAAGTGCACAGAACCTTTGACACCCAGATGCCTTTCAGTTCCTAGCCATAACCTTTCAATCTCTGCAGCACCCTGAAAATGAACACATCCATCCAAAAAGTCACTCCATCCAGTGTTGATCCTGAAAAACTGCCAGCCCTTGGGAGGCAAAGATCTGGGCTCATTTTCCAAGGGTATTTGACAAGGCAGCATGGATACATTTACATTTTACAGCCTGTGCTTTTCCAAAACAAGGAATGAGTGTGGCGTGTATTTAACCCTGAAATCCCAGTGATCATGCACTTCCATGGACACTGCTCAGGAGGGATGTGAAAGCCAGCCAGACGAGGCACTTGCCAGATGCTCACAGGACAGAAAAGCTTCTACTTCCACCTCTGCTCAGGTCTCAGCTGACATGATTTGAATGTACTGGTGTCCAGCATCGATTACAAACAGCTGGGATTTAGGACCCAGTTCTCAAAGTCAGCCCTGCCCTTTCTTCCCCACTTCACCATTCTCAAAGCAGAACCCTTGGTGTGCTGCAGTCCAGATCTGTAATGGGAACACAGCGGGGACCAACTGTGGTTCCCCCTCCTCTTATCGGGCACCACTGTGTGTGAATCCAAGGAAGTTACTATAGGAACTGCACCCCCAGTGTTTCTCCAATTCTGGTCCCAACCACCTGCATTAAAGCACCTGGAATGCTCCTTAGAGGTGCAGTCCCGGTCTCTCCCCAGATGTGTCAGGCTAGGACTGGGGGCAGCAACAATCAGAGTTTTCAACCTCGCCTGGTGATTCTTATGCATGCTAGGTTATGAGTCCTAGTTAGGACCAAACTAGCAGAGATTGTGAGAAAAGAATTAAAAGGTTAAAAACACTTTAATTCTGATCTCTCTTCTGCCGCCCAGCCTTGCAAAGCAGAGTACTGGTGAACCAAACAAGACCACAGCCAACTGCCCAGTTCATGCGTGTCCAAGAAAATTAAGTCATGATGTGATGAAAACTCATACCTTAAAATTTAAAAACCTGCTCACCAAAGCAACAGGCCCAGACAAAAATTAACCCATCTGATCTGGTATCAGACCAACCAGATCTATTCTGAGAGAAGCAAGATAAGATCTTGGCTACAGCCCCACTCTGGTCCCAGCCATACCCAGTAATTCAGTTCTGCATTCCACTGCAGGGCTGGATATCTAGGGGAACAGGGGGTGTCCTCCTAGCTCTAGCAAATATGGTTGGGGGAAGGTTATTCAGGAAGTGGGAGAAAAGGTAAGATTTAACATCACCACGAGAAGGAAAAAAAAAAAACTGAAAGATAACTGACTGCACTGGACTCATATCAGACACTCAAAAAGATGTCTCATGAATCGAAGGAAATAGCCACCTGATGGAGTAATCTTTGCCTGAGATGCTTAACACCTTACCTACAAAGTCACAAAGGAGAAAAAGGGAGCAGAGAGTAAAACTGCCTCCCTGTCGAAAGCATTACCTTTTCAAAACCAGCAAGACACAACCGACTAGGAGGGCTGTATTTTCTGTCACTTGTCAGTGACAGGCACACAGTAGGTGCTGAGCATCCTTGAGTCTTGAGGAGAGGGCGTCAAGAGGCATGAAGGAAGAGCAGAAGCACTCCTCCCTTGTGATGGGCAGGAACCCCGGCTGCAGTCTCAGAAACCAGAACTCCTCACTCTGGGAAGTGCCTGACAGGGGGCCAGCCTTATTCACACCTGGTGGTGCAGTTCAGAGGCTTCCGCCCACCACCCCCCTTCTCCCAAGGACGGACCTGGGGCTCTGAGCTGAAAATTCCTGTTGCCGCCCCACCCCGGCCCCCACCGATAAATTCTTCAGCAGCAGTCCCCTACTAGCTGTTGAAACTTAACATTATGCCACAAAACTAGCAACCGGGCAGCTTTCACCACACCTCCCCCTTCAATGACTGGCACTTGCAAAGGAGTCGTGGCTAACAAGGCATTTAGGAAGTGACTCTGACACCTGGCTGGGTTTACCAGGAATCTAAAAACAAACCCATCCCTGTATTATTTTCTTCAATCAGGAAGCAGGTATTCCCCTTATAAAAGACCTTCCTGAAAGCACCTCTCCCACGGGATCCCAACAGGTAAATGACACCAAAGCTTCCCTAAACCGATTCTAAAGAACCAAGTCCAGGCTGCGCTCCCCGACTGGCTTCTTCTCAGAAGGAGGGATCCGGGAAGTAACTCAGTGAGTCCTGGGTGGGTAAGGATGGGGCAGTTTGCAGGTGGGAGGAGGGGAATGAAGCAATACCGCTCAAACTTTGCAGTTAACTCTTTAGCAGTTCTGGGCAGGAACCTGCGGAATTCTATACAGAGAAGGGGAGTCATCCTCCCTAACAGAAAGGCCCCCAAGTCAGCCTAACCCAGCAGTTCTGCGTCCGGGATGGCTGCGCATCCCATCCGCTCAGACATGCCCCCTCCGGGACAGTCCCTTCCCCGGGCCCCTCACCTTGGCCTCGAAGCAGATGCCGTGCTGGAAGGCGTCTTCGTTGTGCAAGGGGATCCGCAGGTCGTGACCATCGTCCACAAGGTTGTACTTGGTTTTGCTGGGCATGGTGACCCGCGGTGGACCGGCTCCTTCAGAGGCGGCGGTGGCAGGAAGGGGCTGGCGAGACCGCGGCGAGGGGAGGCGGGAGCCGGGGGCGCAAGCGGAGGGTCGCCGGGCGGGAGGCGCCCCGGCCGCACGGCGGCCGTGGAAGCCCGGACTCGGAGAGACGCCGAGGGCCGGGCTGCGCGGATGCGGGCGACGCGAGCGGCGCTGTGGCCGCGCAATTCCTGCCGGCGAGGAAGGCGGCGGGGGCGGCGGTGGGAGCGGGCAGCGCGGCGCCCAGGCCGGGGGAGGGGAGCGGTGGGCGCGCGGCCCGCGCTGGGACTGGGCGCGGCGCTGGCCCGGGAACAGAGGCGCGGACAGCCCAGGACGAGGAAGAAAAGGCGGCGGCGGCGGCGGCGGCGGCGGAGCTGGGTGCCTGTCACGGAGACGCCGGAGCAGCCGCCGGCGAGCGACTCCTCCTGCGGGGCGGGCCCGGGCCGGCTCCTCCCGCAGGGCGCCCAGGCTCCGCCCGCCGCCGGGGCCGCCCCCGCGCTGCCCGCCGAGCAGGTGAAAGTCCCCGGGAGCCTCGCGCCCGGCTCTGCCCGCGTCCTAGGGCCGGACCCCGGGAACTTCGCCCTGACCCTGGACCGCCGGGGTCCCAGGAACGCAGGCTCCTGTTTTTGTTTTTTACAGGCAGCCTGAGCCAGGCTGCTAATAGTTAGCAGCAGCGGCCCCGTGGGTTTTCTGGTTTTGCTTTGGAGGGGGGAGGGGCTGGTGTTTGTTGTTTTGTTTGTGTTTTACCGGGAAGGCCCAAGTCCTGGCCCGCATGTATTCAGACCTCTAGTTCTGAGAGTTTCCTCTCTCTGGAGAATCAAGACTGCACCCAAATGGAGGACGGTCGCAGGTGCTTTGTGTTCGTTCCTTTGAGCTGTGTTTTGTGACTTGCATTATTGGGGGGCTGTGGGGGGGGTGCCTTTGGGGGTGGTGTTAGTATTCATATTAAAACCATAAACCTCATGGAAATGGAATAGGCCGAAGAAGAGTACCAAGGACAAAAGAACCCACAACGTTTCTATTTTCTTAAACAACCTACAACTGGCTGTGGACAAAATGGGCTTCCAAGTCGTTTCTGACATATTACTCTTCCTATCATAGGAAGTGCTTCAGTTCATTTGCTTATTGTTAAGAAGCGGCGCATTCACTTTTCTCCTTTACACCAAGAGTTTTTTGCCATGCAAAAATGTGCAGGGGGTCGGGGCGCAAAGGGACAGTTGGTGACCAATTATATATTAGACCACATGGGGAGAGGAACATGGTTTAATACTATCCCCGTCAAAAGTAACCAGACAGACTGGTGCCAATGCTAGCCCAACCCGAGATCACTGAGAGCCAATGGGCAGCAACTCTGTTGGATTCAAGTAAAACCTACTAATATCTTGTGGACACACCCACGCAGGACAACTTGCCATACAGACGCTATTGTTGTATAGTCAAGGCCCCAAAAGCATCACAATAAAATCACTTCTGAGAGGCATGTCTTCCTATAATATTTCTGTGATACATTCATATAGGAGAACACCTTATTGTCATAAATCTATTTCTTATTTTGCCCCATAGTGAGAAGTACAATTGCTCTTTCCTATATGTTGCCTGATCCCTACCTGCTGAAATTACTGGTCAAGACGTAGCCTCTTCTGGGATATCTCCTTACATGAAAGCAAGCTGATGACTAAAACAAATTAATCACATACCTTCTGCTGTGTAAACTTTATTATATTCATAAATATTAGTAAGAACCAAAAATAATTTGCACGGAGGAAATGCACCACTAACCTTTTTATAAATACAGGACATGAAAGTCTAATCAGGCATGTTTGACTCTTTGAATGTCACCGTGGTTTTAATATGCATCATAATGCCCTCTCTAAAACCTGGCACAGGAACTCAACAACTAATAGGAAAGACCTTAAGTAACTACTTTATTTGCATCTCATATTCCCTCCTGAATTTAAAAGTCTTCTGAACTCCAAACTCTTTATTTTAATAGATTAACTTGGGTCCCACTGGAATGCTATATTTACCAGAATTTTGTATCTAACTCTGTAACACATTCTTTGTACACCAGACACAAAAAGCTAAAGCCCCACAGATATTTCAGGATCTAGTACAGAGACTGCTACATAGTAGACATCCAATAATTATTTATGGAATTGAATAATAATAATAGCTAATATTCATTGAGCTTTATGTGTCAGGCATTGTTGTTAGAGCCTTGCCTATATTATCTCATGTAATAGTCACAACAACTCTAAAGTAAGCCCCATTTTATGAAGAAACTGAGGCAGAGAGGATTGCATAACTTGTCCAAGGTCACACACTTAAGAGTGGAAAGAAGCCAAAATTTGAATCCAATTCTTTGTCAAGGAGTGTTTCCATTAGCCTGGATTGCCACAAAAATCTTACTGCAAATGACATGCATATCAAATGCAGGGTCCATGTTTTATTTAGGTGTTTTTTTGTTGCTAAGCTATATTTGCTCCGCTTCAGTTAGATGAAATGTTCCCAAAAGGAGGGATCTGTCCTCATCTTTGGCCTCCACTTACTATAACATCAGAGCCACACAGGCACAAAAACACCCTTCTTCCAGAAACAATGGGCATCCAAAGTAATTTCCTTTTTTTTTTAGCAGATATTGCAATCTTTGTACAGATATTGCAATCTTGTTTTTGCACCTTTAAATACAATTGAACTTCACTCACAGTATTTCCGATTTTTTTGTATCTCTTAAAGTGAATGATAGGTACATGTATCATTTTTCATATCCTTCAGTATTTTTAACACTGCATAATATGATTTTAATCTGATGTACATTTAATTTAAAAAAATATATTGCTAAAGCATACAATGCTTCTTAATGTCCGTGTTTAAAAATGAATTGGAAAAAAAATCCTAACACTGAACTCAAGAAATGGAAACTACTCAGAGATCTTCTAATCCAGCTCCTTCATAAATCCAAAGGAATAGAAACCCAGAGAGGTTAATTTGCCTAGTCATCACTATAGGCTGAAGAAGTCAAGTCGCTCAGTCATGTCCAGCTCTTTACCACCCTATAGACTGTAACCTGCCGGGCTCCTCCATTCATGGGATTCTCTAGGCAAGAATACTGGAGTGGGTTGCCATTTCCTTCTCCAGAGGATCTTCCCAACGCACAGACTGAACCTGGGTCTCCCACATTGCTGGCAGATTCTTTACCCTCTGAGCCACCAGGGAAGCCTAGATCTCCTGACTCAGTAAACTTTTCATCACACAAATATGGATTTAAAATAAATTGATGGTAAACTTTATTCTTAGCACATTTAAAACTGAGAAAATTAGTTTTTGATCATAAAATACTTGCTTTGCTATGCTAAGTACATCCTATGCTTTGTGTCACTTGACCATGTGTGGTAGGTACTATCAGTCCCCATTTTAGAGGTGAGGAAACTGGGGCTGAGTGAGAGAAGTAGCTGGTGTAGGTCATAAAGCAGTAAGTCCTAAGAATCCTTTCATGACTATAACCAACAAAGAATGAAGAGTATGTCAGCTTGCTCAGTACTGCTCAGATACACAAACAGAGCTCATAAAATCTTCTTATAAATAATAATATTAAATGTTAATATGTAATGGTTTCTTTCCATTAGCTAACACTTAACTCCAAAAAGCTCTGATTATTTTTTTCAAGGCACCATTTTTACTTGACAGTGTCTCCATAGGCACATAGATTTAGAAATCATTAGCCTGTTTTAAAAGGTGTCAGTAAAAATGTTAAGTGATTTCTCTGCCATTCCCCCAACAATATCCTGTATCATTAATAGTCTCTAACCCAAGCTTGGTTTATTGTGATCTTTTATTTTGTAAGCAACAATTTTCTTTTGGCTGTGCTGAGTGTGGCATAGTAGTTGCAGTGCTTGGGAGCTTGGTTACCCTGCAGCATGTGGGATCTTAGTTCCCCATCCTGGGATCGAACCTGCATCCCCTGCATTAGAAGGCAGATTCTTAACCACGGGACCACCAGGGAAGTTATAAGCAACAATTTAGGATGTTTGTCCCATAAAAAAAAAGATTATTCTAAAAGGTATTGCATATTTTGATGCTGACCTACATATTTTTCCCCTTGTGATTGAAGTTGACTCCCCACACTGGTAAGCAATGGGGGTACCCCATTACAAGAGCAAGCTACATTTGCTATTGAGTCATTTATTTCTGTTTTAAAGGTAAGTTTTGGGGGTTTCCCTGGTGACTCAGTGGTAAAGAATCCGCCTGCCAGTGTGGAGGCACGGGTTCAATCCCTGGTCCAGGAAGATCCCACATGCCACAGCGCAACTAAGCCATGTGCCACTCCATAGCTACTAAGCCTGTGTTTCAGAGCCTAGAAGCCACAACTACTGAAGCCTGCAAGCCCTAGATCCTGTGCTTGGCAGTAAGAGAAGCCAGCTCAGTGAGAAGCTCATGTACTAGAGAGCCGCCACTCGCCACAACTAGAGAAAAGCCCACGCAGCAATGAAGACCCAACACAACTAATAAATAAATATTTTTTAGAGTCTTTTTCTACAAAATTATGCAAGTTGTATTTTTATAAATTAAATACCTTTTCTAAGCAACTTCCAGACGGAATGCTTTCTGGGTTCCAAGCTTTCCTCAACAGCTCACAAGTGCAGGCAAAATTAGAGAAAGGGGGAATGCAGGCTGAGTGGGAGGCAGTGGCTGGAGACCTTCCCTCCATGACACTTTCCCACCCGCCTCTGGGCCAGAAAGGCATGAAGCAAATGGCACAGAAAGGTATGGCTACTTTCAGAGGGCCCACGGGCTGCTTAACAACCTTCTTTCTCTTGGAACGCTTAGGGGGAATTAAAAGATCTAGAGAAGGGAGCAAGGTTTGAAGAATTTTGAGTTGAAGAAAGATGGTTGGGTTTCCCTTTTTCTTGTACATTCTTCTAAGAATATTTCTTGGATGGTGTAGCCATTCTCAGCTTCCAATTCAAAATGTTGTTTTTCAAGTTAAAGTTAATAGCTGTGTTTCTTGGCCCTGCCTAATATTTCAGGTGAGAAATAGTTATTGATGCAACAGTTTTTGGTCAAAAAGCCTTTTGATTAAAGGCAATAAAATCATATTTAACAAGTATTTCTGCCATAATAGTTTCCCAGGGGTAGCAGGGTTTATAAGAGTGTTATATACACCCTTAATGTGACATACACTTTTAAATGCAAAAAGTAATTTAAGTACCATCAAAGTATAAAGTGAGAGGCATCATTTCTAAGTATCATGGAGGGAAAGGAAGAATAAAGCTCATTGGGACCAGCATGGTCAGGAAGGACTTCAAGAAGGAGGTGAGGCTGATTATTAGAGAAATATAAATCAAAACTACAATGAGGTGTCACCTCACCCCTGTCAGAATGGCCATCATTAAAAAGCCTCCCAGGAATTCCCTAGCAGTCTGGTGGTTAGGACTCAGCTTTAACTGCCAAGGGTGCCCATTCAACTTATTATCAAATAAATAATAAAAAGTCTACAAATAACAAATGCTGGAGAGGGTGTGGAGAAATTGGTACCCTCCTGCACTGTTGGTGGGAATGTAAATTGGTGTAGCCACTATGGAAAACAGTGTGGGGGTTCCTCAAAAACTAAAAATAGAATTACCATATGACCCAGCAGTGCCATTCCTGGGCATATATTCAGATAAAACCATAATTCAAAAAGATACATACACCCCAATATTCATAGCAGCGCTATGCACAGTAGCCAAAACATGGAAACAATCTAAATGTCAATCAGCAGATGGGTGGATAAAAATGACATGATACATATATGCCATGGAGTATACTTTTTATACTCAGCCATAAAAAAGTACAAACCAATGCCATTTGCAGCAACGTGGATGCAACTGGAGATTATCATACGAAGTGAAGTGAGTCACAAAGAGAAAGACAAATACTATATGATATCACTTGTATGTGGAATCTAAAATATGGTACTAATGAACCTATCTACAAAACAGAAGCAGATTCGCAGGACTTCCCTGGTGGTACAGTGGATTGGAATCCACCTGCCAATGCAAGGGACGTGGGTTTGGTTCCTGGTCCAGGAGTCCACGTGCCATGGAGCGACTCGGGCCTGTACGCCCCAAATACTGAGCCTGCATGCTGCAACTCCGCAAGCCCGTGTGCTGAGAGTCTGTGCTGCACAATAAGAGAAGCCGCTGCAATGGGAAACCCACACACCCAGCAGAGGAGGTCTGCTCACTGCAGCTAGAGAAAGCCCTCGTGGCAAAGGAGAGCCAGTGCAACCCAAAAGTTAATTAATTATTTTAAAAAGGAAACAGACACCAGATCAGACTCGTCACTGCCGAGGGGGGGCGGGGAGGGAGAGAGATGTACGGGGGATTTCTAATTGGAAGATACAAACTATTACATTTAGGATGGATAACAACAAGGGGGAACTGTATTCAGTCTCCTGGGATAAGCTATAAAAGAAAAGAATATTTTGAAAAGAATGTATAAAACTGAGTCACTTTGCTCTATAGCAGAGATTGGCAGGACGTTGTAAATCACCTGTGAAGTGAGATGAACGTGAAAGTCGCCCAGTCGTGTCCTATTCTTTGTGACCCCAGGGACTGTATTCTCCAGGCCAGAATACTGGAGTGGGTAGCCATTCCCTTCTCCAGGGGATCTTCCCAACCCAGGGATTGAAGCCAGGCCTCCCGAATTGCAGGCAGATTCTCTACCAACTGAGCCACCAGGGAAGCCCAGCTCTCCTTCAGTTAAAAAGAAAGAACCGTCGTCCAGATTGGGTGGGAGGGAGCAGACGAAAGAGGTGAGGCTCGAGCCCAGCTTGAAAAGGGAAAGGATTTTAGTAAACAGCAGAACAGGAGGTGAGCAGAAGACACGGAAACGGGGTCTGTAGAGACCTTAATCTGGGCCCCGGGTGATAAGACAACCAGCCAGTCTGGAGGCAGCTCAGTAGGGCTGCGGTGTGGGGCCCAGATGACAGCCCTCTGTGGGAAATGTTGGAACTGGGATATGACCCAGGGTGCCAATTCAGAGAGATTACCCTCCTCCCCACGCCCACCGAAAAAGTGAAGGAAAACAACATATGTTTCCTGACCCTTTTGTTTAAGCTACAATTGAAAATGGCACTTAAAGCTGGATGATTGGGTTTTCCGTATTATAAGAGCATGTGAGGGTGGACTGGCCAGTCCCTGTGCTGTTCCCCTCTACCCCCAAGTAAATAGAGCCGATAAAGCTGCAACCAATTATGCCTTAGGATAGTGGGTCCCAAAGTGCCTCCACACTGCTCACTTCCAGATGCTAGTTTCCAATTCCTGCTTCCAGTCCACTCTAGCTTTGGGCCTTCTCACGAACTGGCAGTTTGAATATTATTTATGTGGGCCATTAGTTTTGTTTATTTGTTTGTTTGTTCATTGGTTTGTTTTAGAGCTCCATAATGGCAAACAGAATTTCTTTATTTTAACTGCTCCACTGAAAATTGATTTCTAGAGCCTTCACTTTTACCCCTCCAAACTTGAGTCTCTATTCCTAAATCTGGGATGACTTTTCATTAGTTATCTATTTAAAACACCAAGTAAGCCCAACTATTAAAAGTTGGAGCTTGTCTACTCAACTATTAATAAATCTACCCTGTCACTGTAAATGATCCTGGTTCCTCCTTATAAAAGCCACATTCTTAAGAAAGGATGACACAAGGCTGGTGAAAAGACTAGGCAAACACTTGGAAATGCAGTATAAGTAAATATTTTATTTTCAGATCTCTCTCTGGAGGTGTAAATCTTTTAAGCAGCTTTGTAGCTACTTAAAAAATAAAGCTTCCTCCAGACCCCCCACTAGTATTAAAAAAAATAAGGAAGAAAGAAAGAAAAATACAGATGTGCAGTGCACCCAGGTCCATTTGGGCATTTAATTCTCCTTCCCAGGTCCTGTATCACTCACTTGGGGCTTTGTGTGTGTGAGTTCAGTTTCAGTTACCCCAGACTTTGATTAACATAACAGGTTCTTCTCTCCACACGCTAATGTTGTCTTTTGAAGTGCACACAAAGGGAGTGGTACTGTGTTTTTTAAAACTCACAAGCATTTCAGGATAACTAGCAAATTAAATGTTCAGGCCGTATCCAGATCCAGCTTTAGCAGTTTTCCATCATTAGCAACTGCCTCATTCCCTTAAAAGGTCTTGTAATCTCTTTTATAAATCCCTTGACATCACCAGCTGGCCCCTCTCCACACCACTCAGAGCGTTTTTCCTGAAACAGTGCTGGAGGGGCCTCAGAATTTTCCACCTCTCTGAGCAGCCAGGGCAATACCATTCACTGGCCAAAGGCAGCCTCTGTAATCTGAGCTCCATATACATGATAACACTTTAATTGCAGCCAAGCTTAATTCAAAACAAATGTTCCTCAAGTCCGTACCTTTTTGGAGAAGCAGCCCAGCTAACAGCTAGAGGAGTGACAGCGTTGAGGTGAGGGTGGGGTTGGTTAACGCAGATCTGTCTGGACGAACGTGCTGAGCACATTACTAATATGCTACTGTGGCCCCATCATCCGCCTCCTTGTGGCCCATGTCCACTCCTGGGACAGGGGCATCATTCCCTGTCTCTGCCTGTTGCCCATGACCGCGTATTCCAAGAAAGATCCTTGCCAAGCCTAATGGTGGAATGGGGTTTTCTAATTACTCAAATTTTCTGGTTAGTGGGAAGTTACCGTGGATATAGGGTTGACGAGTGAGAATAAGGGACTTCCTTGGCGGCTAAGTGGCTCAAACTCTGAGCTCCCAATGCAGGGGGCCTGGGTTTGATCCCTAATGAGGGGACTAGATCCTGCATGCCACAGCTAAGACCCAGCACAGCCAAATAAATAAATAAAAGTATTCTGTGCTTCCCAGGCAGCTCAGTGGTTAAGAATCCACCTGCCAATGCAGGAGAAGCAGGAAACAGGGGTTTGACCCCTGTGTCAGGAAGATCCCCTGGAGGAGGAAATGGCAACCCACTCCAGTGTTCTTGCCTGGAGTTTTCCTAGAATACTAGAGTGGATTGCCATTTACTCCTCCAGGGGGTCTTCCCGAGCCAGGGATCAAACCCATATCTCCTGCCTTACAGGCAGATTCTTTACCTTCTGAACCACCAAAGAAGCAATGGAATATTACTCAGCCTTAAAAAGAATGAGATGCTGAGGCATGTTCAACATGGGTGAACCTGATTACATGATGCTAAGTAAACCAATCACAAAAGGACAAATAGTGTATGGTCCCACTGTATGGGGTTCCTAGAACAGCCAAATTCATGGGGACAGAAAGTATAATAGAGATTACCAGGGACAGAAGGGAGGGGAAAATAGGGAGTTAGAGTTTACTGGGTATTGAGTTTCTGTTTGGAATGATGAAAAGTTTCTGAAGATGAATAGTGGTGATGGTTGTTCCACAATATGAATGTGATTAATACCACAGAACTGTATATTTTTAAATGCTGTAAGTGGCTTTTTAAAAGCTTGTTTCTGGAGCCATGGTATCTTTAAGCAAGGTGTTTTGGTTTCTTGTGTAACTGCAGAGTCACTGTTACAAATATCAGTGATCGTTCTTCTGATAAGCAGGAAATATCTGATAACCAGATGTTGATTGACATGATCTTGAATCATCACACATGCACTCTACTTTGTGACACTTCAAGTTCTTCTGGAGACAGGCGGGATATTATATACACAAAGACAATGACATATTTTGAAATGTTAGAATATTTGAAACACCTTGAGACCATCTCACATGCTACCTCAAGGCAAGTTTTATGGTTATTTCCATTGAAGTTTTGACAGATTTTAGAACTCAAAGTGTTGTGTGGGATTGGTTTCCATCTAAATATCAAGGGTAGGGTAAAAAGTCTCTTACAAATTCCAGTCATGGGAGAGGGATGTCATTACACTCAGTATGCATTTGCTGAATGCCTACTATGTGTCATTGTCATGAAATATTTATTCAACAGATATTTATTTGTTGCTAATTATGTGCCTATGAAGAGGTCTGAACAGTAAAAGGAATAGATGAAGTGATTCCTCTTCTCAAGGAACTCACTTCAATCTATCAGAGTTAATACTGGTATTCAGATAGTAAAAAGATAAAGTAGCAAAAATGCCTCAAAGGGTACAAAAGTGATGCCATAAGGGTTCAGAGTGAGAGAAATTACTCTGTATGGCAGTGGGAGTGGCTGGCAGTGGGAGATGGGTGGTGATGTAGGAAAAGCTTCGTGGAGGAGGTGGTATTTGAGCTTGGCATTAAAGGATTATATTGTGTTGGCCAAAAAGTTCTTTTGGGTTTTTTTCATAAGATGTTACAGAAAAACCTGAACAAACTTTTTGGCCAACCCAATATTACTTCCAAGATCAGAAAGGGGCATTCCAGGAAGAGGAAAGAGCCAATCAGACTCTTGCTAACTGCCACTTAATATACTGCAGGCTGCAGTGCCCACCTCCCAAGCCTCCTCTGCAGGGACATCATGAGGTCACCTGAGACTCGTCTGTTGTAAATCAGTGAGTCCTGCTCAGTTGTCCACTGAGCCCTGCAGGCCCTCCCAGATTAATTCAAGGGGCCTGACTACAGAAATTTAGAATAAGATAAGGAGCACTGGCCAAAACCTGCCTGAACTCAGACCTCCAGCCTGTAGCTTTGTGTCCTTGGACCAGAAAATGACAAGGCTCCCAAACAGGCCTTTGCTTCCGGTTTTAGCCAGTAAGAGCAAACGGAGATAGAGAAAGTAGTTGCTTGTTTTGAACGCAATTCTTTATAGAAAAGAAAGCAATTAATGCTCTGGGCAGAGAATGAAGCCTGAACTTACTTACTAGCCTGTCTTACACACTTGTGCACACACATGCATACACATACATACATGATTTCAGGGGCCAGAAGGAATTGCAACACCTCTGTTCTGCACTCACCCACAGCCTGCACCACAAGACCAAAGGATAAAATCCCTTATTTCGCAACACAAATCCCCCAGCAGCGATTACACATTGACCTCTGAGAGTCACACTCTGATAGAGCATGTTTTCTTGACATTTGCTTCTATGGAGAGAAGGTAGGCCTTCCCCCACCCTCCCCACCCCCACCCCCCCAACCCCCGCCCAAGGAGAGGATGTGAAATTACATGTAATGATCTCCTGCCACATGCTAGGAAGTGCCTGGCACTTTCACTGACTTTATCTCACTTAATCCTCACAGCAACTCTGGAGGTTGGGGATCACCAACTCTACTTAGACCTACTAAGTAAGGTCTACTAAGACCTTAGACCTCAAATTCATGCCTATCTATTCCAGATTCCAGGCAACATCCAAGTGTAGAAAAAATGTAGGAAGAGGCAAACTTTTCTAAATGCACTTTTCCAACGTTCCCAGAGTTGACCTGATGCATGTGTGTGTGTTTGCGTAAACACAGGTGTAGCAGAGACACAAGCATGGGCTCAGCCATCACACTGCCTGAATTTAAATCCTGGCTGCATCTTTAGGAGTTCTGTAACCTTGGTAACATAATTAACCTCTCTGTGCCTTTCCATTTTGTAAAATGTAAACAATGATAACATTTATGATATTTGAGATAGTCTTCAAAGTAATATGGAATGAAGAATTATGTATAGATATAAGTGAAACAAGATTGGTCATGAGTTGATAATTATAGTTGTTCAGTCCCTAAGTTGTGTCTAATTCTTTTGTGACCCTATGGACTGTAGCCCACCAGGCTACATGGTGGGCTGTCCATGGGATTTCCCAGGCAAGAACACTTGAATCAGTTGCCAATTCCTTCTCCAGGGAATCTTCCTGACTGATCAAACCCATGTTTCCTGCATTGTCAGGCAGATTCTTTACCACTAAGCCACCAGGGAAGCCCTTGATAATTATTGTACATGGACGTTTATCACATTCTTTTGGTCTGCTTTTGCATATGTTTGGCATCTTCCATTAGAAAAGTTTTAAAGAGTATCATTCACAAGAGCCCAAATGTGGAGACAACCCAGACGTCCATTAACAGATGAATAAATCAATAAAACGTACTGTGTACATATAGTGGGATATCATCCCGCTTTGAAAAGGAGTGAAATTCTCCTCTCTTCCCTGTGGGGTCAGGCGTGCAGTGTCTGCAGACAGCAGCCTCCTGCAGTGTATGCAGCCTGTGGCCTCTGTGGGGGGCCCTAAGCAGACCTGGAGTCAGCCCTTGCCAGTGGACATTCATGACTGACGTGCGTCCCCAGTCTAGGCTCCAGATAGGTGTGTGCAGTGCCTTTGGAAAGCCCCTGGGCACAGTAGCCAGGGTTCACATTGCCCAAGTCATGATGTCCAAGCTGCAAAACAAGGAGCCTGTGACTGAGGCCCTAACAGGGCCAAGCTCAAGTTCCCTGGCCACCAGAAGATCCATGTCTCCCAGAAGTGGGGGTTTACTAAGTTAAAGGCTGGTGAATTTGAAAACATAGTGGCAGGAAAGTGACTCATCCTGGATAGCTGTGGGGTCAAATATGTCCCTAATTGTGGCCCCCTGGTCAAATGGCTGGCCCTGCATTTATGAGAGCCTTGTCTTGTCCCCTCCTTACTCACACCCACCAATAAATCCTACTTTCTTGTTAAAAAAAAAAAAAATGAACGAAATTCTGACACATACTATAGTATGGGTGAACTTTAAAGAATTATGCTAAGTGAAATAAGCCAGTCACAAAAGGACAGATATTGAACTATTCCACTTACATGAGATACCTAGAATAGACAATTTCATAGAGAGCGAAAGTGGAATAGAGATTGCCAGGCTTCTCTGTCCGTGGGGATTCTCCAGGCAAGAATACAGGAGTGGGTTGCCATGCCTTCCTCCAGGGGATCTTCCCAACCCAGGGATCAAACCCAGGTCTCCCATATTGCAGGCAGATTCTTTACTATCTGAGCCCCCAGGGAAGCCTGGAAAGAGAGAGGTAATGAGGTGTTATTGGGAATAGAGTTTCTGTTTGGGATAATGAAAAATTTCTGGAGATGGGCAGTGATGATGGTTACACAACATTTAGAATGTGCTTGATACCACTGAATTGCACAATTCCACTGAATTGTACACTTAAAAATGGTTAAAATAAAATCCATGGCTAATTCATATCAATGTATAACAAAAACTACTGTAATGATGTAAAGTAATTAGCCTCCAACTAATAAAATTTAAAAAAAAAAAAAAAAATGGTTAAAATAATGAGTATTATATATGAATGTGTGTATGCTCAGTAGCTCAGCTGTGTCAGACTCTTTGCAACCCCATGGACTGTAGCCCGTCAGGCTCCTCAGTCCATATAATTTTCCAGGCAAGAATATTGAAGCCTGGAGTAGGAAAGTTGCCATTTTCTACTCCAAGTTTTATATATATTTCCCCACAATCAAACAAACAAACAATGAGGTCATTCATTAAAAGTACTTAGAATTTTGGACACATTGTAAACTCTCAGTGTTTGACATTTGGACTTCCCTGGTGGTCCAGTGGCTAAGGTGGAGCTCCCAACGCAGGGGGCCCAGGTCCAGTCCCTGGTCAGGGAACTAGATCTCACATGCTGCAACTGAGTTCACATGCCACAACTAAGGATCCAACATGCCACAACGAAGACCCAATGCAGTCAAATAGATTTTTTTTAATTTGTTTCAAAAAATGTGTTATTATTATCGGATGCACACCACAGTGGCATTGGTGGTACATGGAGACAAGAGGGTCCATGCGGCCTTTCAAAGACATGTTTTGGGACTGTGTTACATTGTCTGTCCCCACGGAGTTCTCTTCTCAGGCCCTGTGTGCAAACCTGTGCATGTCTAAATTGCCTGGATGTACAACCATGTGATGTGGGACTTCTTGGCACACCCGGAGAGGAATTCATGACCCAGTGAGCTACAAAACAATGTTTTGTAGTCACTACTGCTAGCTGTCAAATCAGTTGTAGGTTACCATGGCCAAATAGGAGCAGTTCTCCTATGTAGAGAGCTAGAAGAAAATTTGCAGGTACCCAGCAAGTCTCCTTCCAGCCTACTACAAAAAGTGATTTCAGGTGACAATGCAAGGATTCAGGCCACATACAGAATGCTCTTGAGCCCATTCAAAAACTTAATTAGCCACCACCGCAGTCACCCATTAGAAGTAGTTCTGGCAAACCTGTAGGATCTTGAAAAACCCACCAAGCAGGAACAGATATAATCCTGGTGCTCTGGCTGCACACACACACACACACACACACACACACACACACGCACACACACGCACCACCTCTGTCATTCATAATAAAGTTTATTTTCATACCATACATTACAGTTTTCCTAAGCTCTTTCGCTGGTATTCTCTCATCTAATCATCATGAGAACGCTCTGAGAGAATTGTGAGTATGGTTCCCATTGCGCAGAGAAAAAAACTAAAAATCAGTCAGGGAGGATATTGGATTTTTCCAACAACAGGTAGGCAGAGTTCAGTTCAGTTCTGTCACTCAGTTGTGTCTGACTCTTTGTGACCCCGTGGACTGCAGCACGGCAGGCCTCCCTGTCCATCATCAACTCCCGGACTTTATTCAAACTCATGTCCATCGAGTCGGCGATGCCATCCAGCCATCTCATCCTCTGTCATCCCCTTCTCCTCCTGCCTTCAATCTTTCCCAGCATCAGGGTCTTTTCAAATGTGTCAACTCTTCGCATCAGGGGTGGCCAAAGTGTTGGAGTTTCAGCTTCAACATCAGTCCTTCCAATGAATATTCAGAACTGATTTCCTTTAGGATGGACTGGCTGGATCTCCTTGCAGTCGAAGAGACTCTCAAGAGTCTTCACCAACACCACAGTTGAAGAGCATCAATTCTTTGACACTTAGCTTTGTGTATAGTCCAAGTCTCACATCGATACATGACTACTAGAAAAACCATAACTTTGACCAGACAGATCTTTGTTGGCAAAGTATTGCCTCTGCTCTTTAAAATGTTGTCTAGATTGGTCATAACTTTTCTTCCAACGTACAGGGTCTTTGAATTTCTGCCTGCAGTCACCACCTGCAGTGATTTTGGAGCCCCCAAAATTAAGTCTGTCACTGTTTCTATTTTTTCTCCATCTGTTTGTCACCAAATGATGGGACCAGATGCCATGATCTTAGTTTTCTGAATGTTGAGCTTTAAGCCAACTTTTTCACTCTCCTCTTTCACTTTCATCAAGAGACTCTTTAGTTCCTCTTCACTTTCTGCCATAAGGGTGGCATCATCTGCATATCTGAGGTTATTGATATTTCTCCCGGCAATCTTGATTCCAGCTTGTGCTTCCTCCACCCAGTGTTTCTCATGATGTACTTTGCATATAAGCTAAATAAGCAGGGTGACAACATACAGCCTTGACATACTCCTTTTCCTATTTGGAAGCAGTCTGTTGTTCCATGTCCAGTTCTAACTGTTGCTTCCTGACCTGCATACAGATTTCTCAAGAGGCAGGTCAGGTGGTCTGGGATGCTCATCTCTTGAGAATTTTCCACAGTTTGTGGTGATCCACACAGTCAAAAGCTTGGTCATAGTCAATAAAGCAGAAATAGACATTTTTCTGGAACTCTCTTGCTTTTTCAATAATCCAATGGATGTTGGCAATTTGATCTCTGGTTCTTCTGCCCTTTCTAAATCCAGCTTGAACATCTGGAAGTTCACGGTTCACATACTGTTGAAACCTGGCTTGGAGAATTTTGAACATTGCTTTGCTAACGTGTGAGATGCGTGCAATTGTGCAGTAGTTTGAGCATTCTTTGGCATTGCCTTTCTTTCGGATTGGAATGAAAACTGAACTTTTCCAGTCCTGTGGCCACTGCTGAGTTTTCCAGATTTGCTGGCATATTGAGTGCAAGCACTTTCATAGCATCATCTTTTAAGATTTGAAATAGCTCAACTGGAATTCCATCACCTCCACCAGCTTTGTTCATAGTGATGCTTTCTAAGGCCCACTTGACTTCACATTCCAGGATGTCTGGCTCTAGCTGAGTGATCACACCATTGTGATTATGGGTCATGAAGATCTTTTTTGTATAGTTCTTCTGTGTATTCTTGCCACCTCTTCTTAATATCTTCTGCTTCTGTTAGGTCCATTTCTGTCCTTTATTGAGCCCATCTTTGCAGGAAATGTCCCCTTGGTATCTCTAATTTCCTTGAAGAGAACTCTAGTCTTTCCCATTCTATTGTTTTCCTCTATTTCTTTGCACTGATCACTGAAGAAGGCTTTCTTATCTCTCCTTGCTATTCTTTGGAACTCTGCATTCAAATGGGAATATCTTTCTTTTTCTCCTTTGCTTTTCACTTCTCTTCTTTTCACAGCTATTTGTAAGACCTCCTCAGACAGCCATCTTTCTTTTTGCATTTCTTTTTCTTGGGAATGGTCTTGATCCCTGCCTCCTGTACGATGTCACAAACCTCCGTCCATAGTTCATCAGGCACTCTGTCTATCAGATCTAGTCCCTTGAATCTATTTCTCACTTCCACTGTATAATCATGAGGGGTTTGATCTAGGTCATACCTGAATGGTCTGGTGGTTTTCTCCACTTTCTTCAATTTAAGTCTGAATTTGGCAATAAAGAGTTCATGATCTGAACCTCAGTCAGCTCCCAGTCTTGTTTCTGCTGCCTGAATAGAGCTTCTCCATATATGGCTGCAAAGAATACAATCAATCTGATTTCTGTGTTGACCATCTGGTGATGTCCATGTGTAGAGTCTTCTCTTGTGTTGGTGGAAGAGGGTGTTTGCTATGACCAGTGTGTTCTCTTGGCAAAACTCTATTAGCCTTTGCCCTGCTTCATTCTGTACTCCAAGGCCAAATTTGTCTGTTACTCCAGGTGTTTCTTGACTTCCTACTTTTGCATTCCAGTCCCCTATAAGAAAAAGGACATCCTTTTTGGGTGTTAGTTCTAGAAGGTCTTGTAGGTCTTCATAGAACCGTTCAACTTCAGCTTCTTCAGCATTCCTGGTCAGGGCATAGACTTTGATTACCATGATATTGAATGGTTTGCCTTGGAAACAAAGAGAGATCATTCTGTCGTTTTTGAGATTTCATCCAAGTACTGCATTTCGGACTCTTTAGTTGACTATGATGGCTACTCCATTTCTTCTAAGGGATTCTTGCCCACAGTAGTAGATATAATGGTCATCTGAGTTAAATTCACCCATTCCAGTCTATTTTAGTGTACTGATTCCTAAAATGTTGACGTTCACTCTTGCGGTGTCCTGTTTGACCACTTCCAATTTGCCTTGATTCATGGACCTAACATTCTAGTTTCCTATGCAATACTGCTCTTTACAGCATCGGACCTTGCTTCTATCACCCATCACATCCACAGCTGGGTGTTGTTTTTGCTTTGGCTCTCTCTCTTCATTCTTTCTGGTAGGCACAAGCCAGGTCTAAAAGGCAAGCCCTCTGTTCATATCCCATACCTTCTGTGCATTCCTTCTCTCCAGTCCTTGACTTCCGTACCCCTACTCCTCTATAAGCCTATCTGCCTGCAGCTCCTTTGACAGGAGGGGTTTCTAGAAAGTCTTACTTCTGCAAAGCTGAGGCTGAAGACTTGCTTCTTTGCCTTCATTAGGGCTCCTCAGGAGGATTGATGAACGCTGTAAACTGGGGGTCAGTGCTGTCTCAGAAAGACTTCCATGGATCCCCCAACCCTGACACCCCCCTCTAAAATCTTCTTTCCCATACTTCTACTCAGCTTTGCTGATCCGTGTCCCCCATGGCATCACTGCAAGATGAGGAGTGAAATGTCCCATACTGTCCCCAACAGAATGACAGTGTTGTTTTCCCAGCATTTATAACATCTTAGGCTTCCTTGATTTCTACTTCTGACATTTACAACACAGGGCCCCCTCTTTCCCCCACTCCTCACAGAGTCTCCTTAGGGTCTTTTGTGACACCCCAGTCTCTGAGTTTAACCTACAAGCACCAGTTGGGACAGTGGACTGGACCCCATTGACCAGCCACCATGCTCTCTCTGCCTAGGAGCCAGAGACTAACACTCTGCAAAGCTGTGGCTGACTCAGAATCACCTTCACTGTCCTCACAGCCAAGACCCTTCCCCTCAGGGCTCACTCTCTCTTAGTCATTGACTGCTTCATTCATGTATTCAGGAATGATGTTACATGCTCACATTTCATCTCCCTACGCCAGTGAGTTGGTGTGAACCAAAATATCATGCATGACTTGGGAATGGAAATGCATTGTCAGGGAAAGCTCATCTGTGCCTGAAAATAATATTGCGATGACCACCCCTTCTTCAGTGGAGCTCGTGAGTGATATCTGACATTCCTGAGTAGGTCTGGGTTACGCTGTGCTCCCAGCTGCCATTTCGCACACAGCTAGACTACTCAGTATGGTTACAGGAAACGGTTATCCCGTCTTTCTCCAGATTCTACTAGCGTTGGCTAGGATCATGGGTTAGGGAGACCTTGTGAGATTCCCACCTCCAGTTTACCTCTGAGCCTCATTCTCCTCCCTGGTCATTCACAATTCTGATATCATTGCCATCCCCAATCTCCTGCCGTACGTGCTCCTGGTCATGCTAAGGTCTGTGCCCAGGACAGGGATATTTTCAAAGGCTCCAGGAAATACAAATCCATGCTGTCCTATCATTTCCCATTTTCTTTATGATTTAGAGAGATTTTATTAAGCTGGAAGACACCTTTGGGGTCAGCTTCTTTAACCCCATCTTTTTACACAGGGGGACTAAAACCCAGAGAAGTTAAATGAATTTTGAAAAGCCACGCAGCTGATAGCAGAGTTGGAGTTTGAACTCAAACTTTTAGGTCCTGTCATCATCCCAGTCACCAGCTATCATCCATCGGCCATGCGGAATGCTGCAGGCTATGCCCATGGCAGGGCTCCCAGGGCAGGCAGACACTGACTCTATCCACTAGTCGCAAAGCTGATTGCTGCCCTAGAGCCCATCTGGTTTGCATCAAAGCACCATTTTCTTCAGCAAAGCAGTCTCTGGTGCCCTCAAGGGGCAGAACTGAGTAGTGATGAACAGCTCCAACGGCAAGACAAAGCGTGGAAGCTGCCTGAGGAATAAACCCTCTGATCTACCCCTACCCCAATTTTACAGACTACTTGGGTTCACCTTTTTGTTTTAAAGATCATGGACCATTTTTAAGAATATCAAAATGTGCTTGAAACACAAACTGCCCGTGATACTTTCATGCCCAGCCCCCAGGGGAAAACTGGAGAGCCCGCAGGGCCATGCCGAGTGCCTGCCCCCCAAAGAATTTGAACTTGAAATGTGTGAGCAGAAGGAAAAGTGGTGAGATGACCCTCAGCTGGAGCAAGAGCTGCTTGTTTCCTCCCTCTGGGTCCTTGGAGTCACAGGGCCGCCTTCTCATAAAGGACAGGAGATGAGTGTTCAGAGTCCAGAGCAATTAGTGACCTGGGTGGGAGGGACCATGAAAGGAAGAGTCCAGAGTCCTGGGAGTTTCCAGAGCAGCAATGACGGGCAGTAAGACCCAAGCTGTGATCTTCCTTTCTGCCCAAGGGCTGTAAAGAACCCAGTGCTGTCTATGTGATTGTTCTGTGAGAGACATCTAGAAACTGTGGCTTTTTCTCCACGAACAACTGACATAGACTATATGTAAGCAAAGCTAGTTGTTCTGTCATCTGTTCCCATGGCCCTGTTAGGACGCTTTTCTTGTGTTGTATCTTGTTTCATCTCTGACTCCCAAACTATCCAATTCCACAAACACTTATCAAGTGCATCTATTTGGCAGGGACTGTGGGCTGCCGCAGACTTAAGGAACTCTGATTTGTTTCCGAACTTCCTGCTTGACCAGCACAGTGCAGTAATAGTTTTGAGTGCTGTGTTTTTTGTGTCTTCCCTCATGACTCAGATGATAAAGAGTCTGCCTGCAATGCAGGAGACCTGGGCTTGCTCCCTGGGTCAGGAAGATCCCCTGGAGGAGGGCATGGCAACCCACTCCAGTGCCCTTGCCTGGAGAATTCCATGGACAGAGGAGCCTGGCGGGCTGCAGTCCGCGGGGCCACACAAGAGGTGGACACGTCTGAGCAACTAACACTTTCACTTTTTTCACTGTGTTTTTAGGCAAGATGACTAGAGATACGGATTCTCCATGTGAAGTGTGCAAGTCTAGATACCTAGGTTTCTAGTTATATGTGTTGTTCTCACATATGTGACCAACAGGTCTTGTCCCCTTTTCACTCCCTTTTGTGCTTGATGGTTGTATAAATTGGGGTAATTGACTCTAGCACTTATAACAAGCAATCCCACCTCTCAGTAATACAGCACAAGATAGAAGTTTATTCCTCACGCACACTGACTTGGAGTGGATGTTCCTGGCCAAGAAGCCCTTCTGGGCAGCTGTCTCCTAAGGCAGTGACTCGGGATTCAGGTTTCTTCTTTGCTGCAGTCTAGCTCTTCATCTCGATCAGATCCTCTCCATGCAGTCAGATGGCAGAGAGAGATGAACATCCACGCATCTGGAACTTCACCAGCTCAGCCAGAGGTGACACACACTTCTGCTCAAGATCTTTTGATAAAGACCAGTTACATGGTTCCTGCCACATGCACTACGAGCAGAGACTTGTGGGATCTGGCTGGACCACTGCTTGCTCACAGTTACTCTTCATCTTGGAAGGAGCATGAATTTTTGGCTAGTCATCCCTGCCAAAACAGCACTTTAGGATAATTAGACATTAAAGTTCTCCTATGAGAGACAGAAAAACTTAAAAAAAAAAAAGAATGATTGTTTGGCTTACAAGGGTTTTATTCTGCAAAATCCAGAAGATGACCTGTTACTAAGAAGATATGTTAAAAAAAATTTTAAGCAATTTTTAATCCCAAGATCCTCCATAACCCTCGCAAGATCTGCATAGCTGCTTGTCTAGGTCACCACCATATGGGAGCTGGAGCCAGAGTTACAGATAGAGAAGGAGGAGAAGTGAGCAATCGAGGACGATATAGTTGGATGGCATCACCGACTCAAAGGACATGAGTTTGAGCAAACTCAGGGAGATAGTGAAAGGGAAGTCTGGCATGCTGCAGTCCACAGGGTTGCAAAGAGTCAGACATGACTTAGCAACTGAACAAACAAACCTTTCAAGGCTGAAAGAGAGCTTGATGGAAAAACAAAAAAACTCCTGCATTATCCTCTGGGAGGAAGATTATCTTTTTTTTCTGGTCCAGGTCCTTTTTCTTTTCACACTTCTAGGCATAACAGGGCTTAAAGACAGGTCACAGAAAAAAAGTGGGCTCCCTGTACCAGAAATTCTGAGCTGAGAAAGACAGGTGGCTATATGAGATGTTTGGCACTAAAGGAAGAAGCAGTTTGAGGAATCAGCTAGAGATGAAAATGAAGGCCTGGCCTCCTCTGGTTCTTTCACTAGCCCAGGAAGAACTGGATTTGAGGCCTCTGGTGTCTACCTCACTTTTATTAAAACATGAGACAAACATCAAAGGCTTTCTGGGATGTAGGTGAGGCATAACCTACAGGTGACGACTTGTCAGTGATATATGTTAAATTGAGTGGTGATCAGACTACAGAGGAGAGTGTAATTAAAACCTAGAGATAGTTCTAAGACCTGTGCAAAGACCCAAAACTGTCTGTTTTGGATAAAAATGAATAATAATATTTCACTCTTCCATCAAAACATGGATGTAAATATTCCTCAAGTCTCAAATCCTACCCGCCCAGCCGCTTTGTGTGGGTCTAGGGGAGAGAGGGAAGGAGGAGGGTGAGTTTGAAGGCTGTATGGTAAGTTTTGTGGGATAAGCCGGCTCACTAGTGAGAAATGGGCCTCCTAGAGGTGAGGGGGCTCCCACATTACAATAGGTACCCTCCACCTCCCCTGGAGCTACCAAAAGAGAGAAAAAGAGGGAGGGGCCAGAATAGATATTGATATCACAGCATCATCACCCTCACTGCTGAACCCTGGACCACTGACTTATGGGTTTTGAAATGCTCCTTGAATAAGTACAAGACTGATGCAAAAAACTAGGTGGGGATTAGCCTGTAAGTAGGAGCTGGAAAGCTATAGCTACAAGGGATTTAAAACAGGAACTTAGTAAACATTACATTATCACCATCAGAGAATGCAGTGTCAAGAACCTGGCATGGTTTGTGATGTTTAAACTAAGGTTATTAAACTGTCTTCTAGGCCAGTGCTACAAACTTTGTGCACATAAGAATCATCCTGGGAGTGGGGAAGAGAGTGTTTTAAAGTGCAAAGTCCCAGGGTGCCAATTAGAAAAGACGTCTGGGAGAGAAGCAGAAGTCTGCATTTTTAATTAGCAGAACCAGGTAATTCTCATATACATGCTAGAGACATAGCTGAAAATAGCTGTTGAGTCAGAGGCTACAATGAATTTGACAGAAATAAAAATGATTTCTATCACCATCCAGGAAAAAGTAAAATTTTTTTATTTCTAAACGGAAAACATTATTACTTGATATAATGTTTTCTTGAGCTTTCAGATTTTGAATATGTGTATTTCATTTTTTGGCAGTGCACACTTTACATTTTAAAGCAGATCTATTTTTTACTTTTTAAGACTGATTTTGTATCTTGAGAAAGCTGAATATCAATTTATTTTTTTAGGTGCAGTTGTGTTGAGTCACTGCAAATGAACGTTTCCAACATGACAGGGGAATCATGGGTCTTTATTGAAACAGGTGATAGAAGGACAACCACTTATCCTATAAATGCAAATAGTCACAGCAAGATTGTTCTGTTTAACTAAAACATGTATATGAATTCAAAGGTAGTAGTGATTCTAATTAAACTGGCCTACAATCAACTTTTTAGAAACTCTTGTTTTTAATTTGAAATATTTCTTTATGCAGGGAGAATAGCATAAAATACTTCAAATATTAGTTTTTGTAGGACTAATAAAATTCTAAATATAATAAAATAAAATAGGGACTTCCTTGGCAGTCCAGTGTTTAGGACTCCACTCTTGCAATGCAGAGGGCATTGGTTTGATCCCTGGTCAAGAAACTAAGATCCCATATGCTTCAGGGAATGGCCATTAAAAAAGAAGAAGAAGAAAATAACAAAAGACTCTTTGAGTTGAAAGCAATCTTGAAAGTAAACTATTCCAGGCTTTCATTTGATGCTTATCAGACTGTGGAAATGGAAATAATGCAGGCCTTGAGAACAGAAGACCTGCATTTGAAAGACCTGAGCTTTGCCACTGGGACAGTAGTGGTGTAATCTTAGACATGTGGCTTAAGTTTCTAGGCCACAATTTCCCCGTCTGTGAAATGGCACGTTGACCTGTGCAGTCTTTCAGTCCTGTCATTCTGTGATTCTCTCCTACAGTTTTACCTTCCTCTTCATGTTCATTCATAATCTGCAGAAGGAATATGAGCTGATTTTCACTTTGCAAATTATTCTCCAATTTAGATTGAATGAATTAGAACATACATACGTACAAAGATTTTTTTAAAATCTAGACCTAAAATTAAAACTTCCTCAACTAAAATGGTTATAGTAAGAATAGATTAACTCCCAATAAAATCAGAAAGGACATTCTCTGATATGATGCCTAAAGAAGACAGTGGCAATTACCAAACCTATGGTACTGCTCCATAAGTTCAGCTTATATTTGAAGTGGAATTCTTCAACACAGATAAAGAGAGTCACAAATGCATCGTTGTTATTGCAAATTATCTCTGGAGACACAACCCAATGCTCTAAGAACTAAAACTCAGCATCTCTTTGATGCTTAATGAGATGTGCCATCCTGATTGAACATTATTTCCCATCAGTAAAGTGACTTCCTCTCATCTTTCTAAATAATCTATACAAGAATCTTCCACAAACCTTTCTTAAAAGATAACCTAGGTATCACCTTAATTTTAAAATTAAATAAATAACTTTAATTCAGTTCTTTGCACTTTCAAAACACAGCACATAAATATGAACTCGATAATTGTTTACCACATGAATGATTTAAATTGAATAAAGCACTAGGCACTTGACAAACTGGATCATTGGTACAGTCAAAATAGTGCTGGTATTGGGGTCTTGACCACCTCTTGCTAGCTGCATAATTGTAGGTAATTTACACAATGTGTTTGAGCCTCAGTATTCTCATCTGTAAATGGGATAATTCTTCCCAAACACTAAGGAGAATTAAAATAGATAAGACCAAAAAATATCTATGAAAAACTTCAGCTCATGCTATTCTTTTGGCAAAAGTCTGAAATTTTTTCTTCTAAAGCTTTCTGAACATCAATTCTGATGTGTGGGCTTTTCTTCCCTCACATCAATCAACTCTCGGCCACTAGCCGAGTGTCCTACAAGTCAACTCTATTCCAACACTATCTGCCTGGACAGATTCCACACGTTAAGGATTAAGTCCCACAAGACTTCTCTCCAGCCCCTACCTCACTTCAGACACCAGTCCCAAGTCCAGGTTGTCACTTGCATTTATGACTGATTAGCTGTACATCAGAGGTTCCCACACCCACTCCTTGGGTTTGATTAATTTGCTAGAGCAGCTTACAGAAATGAGAGGAACATTTAATTACTAGATTACCAGTTAATTATAGAAGGACACCACTTAGGAACAGTCAGATGGAAGAGATGCATAGGACAAGATAAGGGGAAAGGGCCTAGAGGTTCCATGATCTCTCTGAGAGGACCCCTCTCCTCCAATCTCCACATGTCCACCATCCCAGAGGCTCTCCAAGCCTTGTCCTTTTGAATTTTTAATGAAGGATTCATTACATTGGCAAGACTAATTAAGTAATTGGCCATTTGTGATTGATTCAACCTGCAACTCCTCCTCTTCAGAGGTCACGGGGTGTGGAAGTGAAAGTTCAAACTCTCTAAACTCACAGTTGGCTCCCCTGACAACCAGCCCCCATCCTTAGGTGGGGTCCAAAAGTTACCTCATTAATATGACAAAAGACACCTTTAGTGCTTTTGTCACTTAGAAAATTTCAAGGGTTTTAGGAGCACTGTGCCAGAAAGGGAGATGAAGACCAAATATATATTTCTTATTATAAATCACTTTATCACACCTCTTATGACTGGGAAAAAGTGCTTTCCTGTCTATTCAACACCAAACTGGAAGTCCCAGCATTAAGGCAAGAAAAAGAAATAAAAGACACACAGATTGAAAAGGAAGTGTTACTGTCTCGATTCTCAGACCTGGAATTAATAAGTGGGTATATAGCAAGTCATGGAGAACATGCAAGAGGAGAGGGTATTACTAAGAGTCTCAGAAATATAAACAATAGATGGATAATTTAGACAACAAATAGAAGCTAGGGCCACCAGTCATGGCATGTATCCCACACCTTAGTTTCATGAGAATTGTGTAGTACACTTGATATATTTTCATAAGCTTGCCTTGAAAGGACAAATTTAAGCTTTTTGAATCTGTGAGATAAGCTAGTTTGCAAGGTCAGTCTCAATAATGACCACAATCTTACAGAGTGATGAGTTCCTTCTGGAAGCCCTGAAGTTTTTCTTGCAACTTAAATAGATAAGAAATGGTTTTTCCCTATGAAAGCCACTGAACTTGAGAATGAAACAAATGTTGCTTATGGATACCACCTATCTGAGAAAAAAATGTCAAGAATGTATTGTCCTACTCTTAACGTGTTTTAACAGATTTGTTAAATCTTCATGCAGTTCTCTGGTGAGAAAGATTTCCCTGTGTTTATATCAGTAAGAAAATTTTCCTATTGCTGTGATAGATTAGATATGAGAAACAAGTCTTTGTATTGATTTTGCAAATAACTGAGAATTTACGGAAGAAAGACTTCAATATTTGCCTGAAAAGGATATATGAGAAGCCATATAAGTTATCTGTATCATTGCTAATCTCAATAATTTTATATAACAGATGATTCAGTTACTGGAATTTGGAAACATCAATATACTTGCCTGACCATACTCCTGTGTTTTATGTGTTCTGACTAAAATAAAATTTTATGGTACTAACTACCTTCTGTCCTATGAAAAACCGTGAGAAATCAGAGTATAATTTTGATATAAAACTAATTATATTTTCAGTTACAATTGTTTAAAATGTTTTCCTGTTTATCATCTAAGATAACCAGACATATCACCAGTGGTTTGCATACCAGCTAGGAAAACAGTGGTGTAGATGGAAAAGCACTATAATCGGAGGCAAAGAGGCCTCCATTCAAATTACAGTTCCTCTGCTCAGTAGTTCTGCAACCCTGAAGAGTCACTTAACAATTCTGAGCTTCAGCCATTTTAAAAGGAAGAAATGTAATAAAAAATATACCGGGGAATCATCTGGCATGTGATCATATAACTAAATACTGTCACATATTTCAAGGACTGTGTTTGCATTTGCACCAAGTAGAGTGTGATACAGTCACAGTGAATAAAACCTTTCTTGTAGTTCAAAATAGAGAAAAATGGGGGAAGGACAGAGGCACAGGCCAGAGGCATGCTGGACTCAAAATAATCTGCACTTTGGACATCAACATACTCAAGAGATTTACTTCTTTAGAAATATGAATAATGCATTCATGCCAAAGGTAGACTACTTGATGTAACATGACTTATCATTGCAGAAGAAAAGCTTTGTCCTTAAACTGTTTAAAAATTTCGACATGGTAATAATTATGAGTCAGTGATCATTTTGACATCAGAACTTATCAGACTTTATTACAACACATTAAAAATTAAGCACTGTCACTAAAGGGATCACCAGGTAACAACACAATCATAAACACCAATGTAAATGTGAGCCCAGTTTTAGAATATCCTTATATCTCACTTTTAAAATATTTTCAAATGGAAATGTAAGATTAAAAATTTTGATGTGTAGGGAATTCCCTGGGGTTCCAGTGGTTCGGACTTCTCGCTCTCACAGCTGAGGGCATAGTTTCAATTCCTGGTTGGGGAACTAAGATCCCACAAGCCATGAGAGGGGAAAAAATGGAGATTTAAAGGTCACCAGATTTTCATAGGATTCCCTGTAGTTCAGATGGTAAAGAATCTACCTGCAAAGCAGGAGACCCAGGTTTGATCCCTGGATCAGGAAGATCCCCTGGAGAAGGAAATGGCAACCCACTCCAATATTCTTGCCTGGACAATTCCATGGACAGAGGAGCCTGGCAGGCTACGATCCATGAGGTTGAAAAGAATTGGACATGACTAAGCAACTAACACACAGATTTTCATAGCATCAGACCATCATTATGCCAGCTTAACTCTCATCTTACTCTTACATTTATACAAGAATCTCTATGTAGGATGTTTTAATAAAACCTTTATATATGAGTAAGCTAGTGGAGGTGATAGAATTCCGGATGAGCTATTTGAAATTCTAAAAGATGATGCTGTTAAAGTGCTGCACTCAATATGTCAGCAAATTTGGAAAACTCAACAGTGGCCACAGGACTGGAAAAGGTCAGTTTTCATTCCAATCCGAAAGAAAGACAATGCCAAAGAATGTTCAAATTACCATACATTTACACTCATCTCACACACTAGCAAAGTAATGTTCAACATTCTCCAAGCTAGGCTTCAACAGTACATGAACCGAGAACTTCCAGACATTCAAGCTGGATTTAGAAAAGGCAGAAGAATCAGAGATCAAATTGCCAACATCCGTTGTATCATCAAAAAAGCAAGAGAATTCCAGAAAAACATCTGCTTCATTGACTACACTAAAGCCTTTGACTGTGTGGATCACAACAAACTGTGGAAAATTCTTTATGAGATGGGAATACCAGGTCACCTTACCTGTCTTCTGAGAAACCTGTATACAGGTCAAGAAGCAACAGTTAGAACTGGATGTGGAATGACGGGCTGGTTCAAAATTGGGAAAGGAGTACGTCAAGGCTGTATATTGTCACCCTGCTTATTTAACTTATATGTAGAGAACATCATGCAAAGTGCTGGGCTGGATGAAGCACAAGTTGGAATCAAGATTGCCAGGAGAAATATCAATAACCTCAGATATGCAGATGACACCACCCTTATGGCAGAAAGAGAAGAGGAACTAAAGAGCCTTTTGATGAAGGTGAAAGGAGAGTGAAAGTTTGGCTTAAAAGTCAGCATTCAAAAAACGAAGATCATGGCAAATGGTCCCACCACTTCATGGCAGATAGATGGGGAAACAATGGAAACAGTGGCAGACTTTATTTTCTTGGGCTCCAAATTCACCACAGATGGTGACTTCAACCATGAAATTCAAAGACACTTCCTCCTTGGAAGAAACACCATGACCAACCTAGATAGCATATTAAAAAGCAGAGACTTGACTTTACCGACAAAGGCCCATATAATCAAAGCTATGGTTTTTCCAGTAGTCATGTATGAGTGTGAAAGTTGGATCATAAAGAAAGCTGAGCACTGAAGAATTGATGCTTTTGAACTGTGGTTTTGGAGAAGACTCCTGAGAGTCCCCTGGACTGCAAGGAGATCCAACCAGTCCATCCTAAAGGAAATCAGTCCTGAATATTCATTAGAGGGACTGATGCTGAAGCTGAAGCTCCAATACCTTGGCCACCTGATGCAAAGAACTGACTCATTTGAAAAGACCCTGATGCTGGGAAAGATTGAAGGAGGGGAGATGGCAGAGGACAAGATGGTTGGATGGCATCACTGACTCAATGGACATGAGTTTGAGCAAGCTCCAGGAGATGGTGAAGGACAGGGAGGCCTGGCGTGCTGCAGTCCATGGGGTTGCAAAGAGTCAGACACAACTGAGCGACTGAACAGCAACAACAACAGAAGTCTTAGTAGCACCCACCACATTTCAGAGGCCAGAGATGGGTCACATGCTCATCCTTAAATAAGAGATTGGCAGGGGAAACAGGACTAACACAAGTTACTTAAACTAATCAGAACCTAACCCTGAGCAGGGGATGGGGCTACTCTCTGATGAGTCACTTGGAATGGGTCACTGTGAGCAAGAAACAGGGAGGAAATTGGTACTAATGGGTACAAATATATTAACAAACAAACATATTCCGTTCACCAAAGTGCCTGAACTGGAAATGAAAAGAGTAGTTAACCAGTTTAACTCTATAGGGATTTGACAATATTGTTTTCCATATCTGGAGAGGTGGTCCACTTTCTGTTTAATTTCCACTTTTGGCCTCTTGGCTGTACTGAGTTGAATAGTGTCCCCCAAATTCATGTTCTCTGGAACATCAGAATGAAAACCTATTTGGAAATAATGCTTGCAAATAGAGTTAAGATTAGGTCATAGTGGATTATGAAGGACCTTAATCCAATAACTTATATCCTTATAAGAAAATAAAACGAGACACACAGACACTCGGGAGAATGCCAGATGATGGATGCAGAGACTTGAGTGATGCATCTGCAAACCAAGGAATGCCACAATTGCCAGCAGCCACCAGAAGCTAGAAAGAGGCAAAAAAAAAAAAAAATGCTTCCCTACCGCCATCAGTCACCTTGGCCCTGCTGACACCTTGATTTCAGACTTTCAGTCTTAAAACTGTGAGAGAATAAATTTTGGCCATTTTAAGCCACTCAGTTTATGATATGCTGTTACGGCAGTCCTAAGAAACTAACACGTTAGCCACGTACCTTTTAATCTTAGTTTTAGGGGTTTCTTTAGAGTTTCCAATATTTTTAATTCATTACAGCCTACTTTCAAATGTTATACAATCTCAGTTATAATTTAAGATCAACTTAAAAAATTTTCCCCTCCCATCTTTTGTGCCATTTTTGTATTTTATTTCTGCTTTTGTTATAAAACTCAGAATATATTATGGTATTTTTTTTTAAAGTTTTGCTTTAAACAATTACATTTAAAGATATTTTAAATTAGGAAATGTCTCTTTTATATATATATACATATCTCATATATATACATATCTCTTAATTCCTTTTGTACATCTGGTTTTCCATCTGGTATTATTTTTCTTCAGTCCAAAGAGCTTCCTTTAGCATTTATCTTAATGCAGATCTGCTGGTGACAAATTTCCTCAGCTTCTGCTTCTCTAAAGATGTCTTAATTTTGCCTTTATCTTTGAAGAATATTTTTGCGAGATATAAAATTCTAGGTTGACGGGCTATTTTTTTAAATTTTGGTATTTAAAACAGATCATCCCATTATCTCCTGCATGCATGCTAAATCGCTTAGTCCTGTCTGACTCTTTGAGACCCCTTGGACTGTAGCCCACCAGACTCCTCTGTTCAAGAGACTTTCCAGGCAAGAATGCTGGAGTGGGTTGTGATGCCCTCCTCCAGGGGATCTTCCTAACCCAGCGATCAAACCAGTGTCTCTTACATTTTCTGCACTGTCAGCAGGTTCTTTACCACAAGCGCCACCCAGGAAGTTCCCATTGTCTCCTGACTTTCATTATTTATGGTAAGAAGTTATTAAATTCTTATTTTTGTATTCCTGCATCTAGTGTCTTTTTTTTTTTCTGGTTGCTTCCAGGATTTTCTCTTTACTACTGGTTTTTAATATTTTTTTTTATTATGTTCCTTTGTTTTCTTGTTTGTGGGTGTGTGTATATTCTGCTTGAGTTTCATTTAGCTCCTTAGATAAAAGTTTTCAGTATTAATCAAAATGGAAATTTTGGGGGTAATGCATTTAAGTATTTTTTGGAGTCACCCTATGACTCCAATTACACATATATTATGCCAATTGATATTGTCCCACAGGTCACTGTGCTATTTGTTGTGGGATTTTGTTTCCAGCTTTTTCTCCCTCTGAGGTTCAATTTACATAGTTTCTATTGCAGTCTTCAAGATTATTATTCTTTTTTCCTTTAATTTATAATATACTACTAAGTCTATCCAGTGAATTTTTCACTTTAGATATTATATTTTTCAGCTTTAGAGAGTCCATTTGTTTCATTTTTTCATATCTTTTACTTCTCATACTCATATTTTGCAGTAAATCTTTTCAAGGCTCACTTTATTTATTTGTTTGTTTGCTGTATAGGACAATCTAGATATTTTTCCCATTAAATCGTGAACATATTTATAATACTTGTTTTAAAATTTCACCTGCTAATTTTATTTGGGTCTGTTTCTATTGAATAATTTTTCTCTTGGTGATGGACAACACCTACTTGCTTCTTCACGTGTTTAGTCATTTTTATTGGATGTTGGACATTTTAAATATAACACAGTTGATTGCATTCTGATGTCTTTCTTTAAAGAAAATTTAATTTTGTTTGAGAAGCAGTTTAGCTATTGCAAACCACCTTGAGACTTTTTAAAGAATCTTTTTAGGGTAGATTTTGAATAGGCTTTACTCAGCGGTATTAATAGCCTTTTTTTCCCCCCTGATACCAACGAATTCTGACATCCACTGGGTGTCCTACAATGCAATTCAATTCTGACACTATCTGCAGTTCGTGTCAAACTCTATATGACAGAACCAGTCTTAGTCCCTCAAGACTGGTCTCATTTCAGATGACAGTTACAAGTATTGGGTCCATAGGTTACCCACACTTCTGTTCATTTTGGCTACAAAGTTGAGGATTTTCATGATGCCTCTCCCTTCAGTTTCAATAATTTGCTAGAATAACACACAAAACCCATTACCTACTATTACAGGTTTATCATAAAGGATACAATTCGAACAATCAAATGTAAGAGATATATAAATATAATGGGATCCAGTGGGGGCACATCATCCTCCCCTAGCACACTTCCAAGATACCCCATGTCCAAGGTCTGGAGCAGCAGCTGCGCTTCACTGGAGCAGCTGTGAGCGGATACCCCATGTCCAAGGTCAGGAGCAGTGGCTGCACTTCGCTGGAGTGGCCGTGAGGGGATAACCCACGTCCAAGGTCAGAGAAACCCCAGCAAGACGGTAGGCACTGGAACGGCTGTGGGGAGATACCACATGCCCAAGGGCAAAGGAGAAGCCCCAGCAAGATGATAGGAGGGACAAAATCGAATTTAGAATCAAACCCCACTCCTGCCAGAGAC
The DNA here is from genome assembly GCF_023699985.2 of Odocoileus virginianus. Classification (NCBI taxonomy): domain Eukaryota; kingdom Metazoa; phylum Chordata; class Mammalia; order Artiodactyla; family Cervidae; genus Odocoileus; species Odocoileus virginianus. The sequence continues at coordinate 19,282,353 of NC_069678.1, read as the reverse complement.
GCTCAGAGAGCTCAAACAAACTTTGTGTGCACCAGGACTCAGGGAATCCACAGAGACTGAGACAGAACTGTGTTTGAGCATCTCCTGTGGAGGTCCGGGTCAGCAGTGGACTGCAACAGGGACAGGGGCTCTGGGTGCAGCAGGCCTGGGTGTGGCATAAGCCCTCTTGGAGGAGGTCACCATTAACCCCACCATAGAGCTGCCAGAACTTACACAGGGCTGGGAAATAGACACTTAAGAGGGCAAAGACAGAACCTTGTGTGCACCAGGACCCAGAAGGAAGGAGCAGCGACCCCATAAGACTGACCCAGACTTGCCTGTGAGTGTCCAGGAGTCTCTAGCAGAGGCGTGGGTCGGTGGTGGCCTGCTGCAGGGCTGGGGGCAGTGAGTGTAGCAGTACATGCATGAGATCTTTTGAAGGATGTCACCATTATCTTCATTACCTCCACCATAGTTTGGCCCCAGGTAAATAGCAGGGAGGGGACACAGCTCCACCCATCAACAGAAAATTGGATTAAAGATTTAATGGCATGGCCCTGTCCATCAGAACAGGACCCAGTTTCCCCCTCAGTCAGTCTCTCCCATCAGGAAGTGACCATAAGCCTCTTAGCCTTCTCCATCAGAGGTCAGACAGACTGAAAACCACAATCACAGAGAACTAACCAATCTGATCACATACATGGACCACAGCCTTGTCTAACTCAATGAAACAGCCATGCCATGTAGGGCCACTCAAGACGGTCATGATGGAGAGTTCTGACAAAACGTGATCCACTGGAGAAGGGAATAGCAAACCACTTCAGTATTCTTGCCTTCAGAACCCCATGAACAGTATCAAAAGGCAAAAAGATAGGACACTGAAAGATGAACTCCCCAGGTCAGAAGGTGCCCAATATACTGGAGATCAGTGGAGAAATAACTCCACAAAGAATGAAGAGATGGAGCCAAAGCAAAAACAACACTCAGTTGTGGATGTGACTGGTGATAGGAGCAAAGTCTGATGCTGTAAAGAGCAATATTGCATAGAAACCTGGATTGTTAGGTCCATGAATCAAGGCAAATTGGAAGTGGTCAAACAGTAGATGGCAAGAGTGAACGTCGATATTTTAGGAATCAGTGAACTAAAATGGACTGGAATGGGTGAATTTAACTCAGATGACCATTATATCTACTACTGTGGGCAAGAATCCCTTAGAAGAAATGGAGTAGCCCTCATAGTCAACAAAAGAGTCCGAAATGCAGTATTTGGATGCAATCTCATAAACGACAGAATGATCTCTGCTCATTTCCAAGGCAAACCATTCAACATCATCATAATCCAAGGCTATGCCCTGACCAGTAATGCTGAAGAAGCTGAAGTTGAATGATTCTATGAAGACCTACAAGACCTTCTAGAACTAACACCCAAAAAGGATGTCCTTCTCATTATAGGGGACTGGAATGCAAAAGTAGGAAGTCAAGAAACACCTGGAGTAACAGACAAATTTGGCCTGGGACTACAGAATGAAGCAGGGCAAAGGCTAATAGAGTTTTGCCAAGAGAACACACTGGTCATAGCAAACACCCTCTTCCACCAACACAAGAGAAGACTCTACACATGGACATCACCAGACAGTCAATACTGAAATCAGATTTATTATATTCTTTGCAGCCATATATGGAGAAGCTCTATTCAGGCAGCAGAAACAAGACTGGGAGCTGACTGTGGCTCAGATCATGAACTCTTTATTGGCAAATTCAGACTTAAATTGAAGAAAGTAGGGAAAACCACCAGACCATTCAGGTATGACCTAGATCAAACCCCTTATGATTATACAGTGGAAGTGAGAAATAGATTCAAGGGACTAGATCTGATAGACAGAGTGCCTGATGAACTATGGATGGAGGTTCATGACATTGTACAGGAGACAGGGATCAAGACCATCCCCAAGAGAAAGAAATGCAAAAAGAAAGATGGCTGTCTGAGGAGGTCTTACAAATAGCTGTGAAAAGAAGAGAAGTGAAAAGCAAAGGAGAAAAGGTAAGATATTCCCATTTGAATGCAGAGTTCCAAAGAATAGCAAGGAGAGATAAGAAAGCCTTCCTCAGTGAGCAGTGCAAAGAAATAGAGGAAAACAACAGAATGGGAAAGACTAGAGATCTCTTCAAGAAAATTAGAAATACCAAGGGGACATTTCCTGCAAAGATGGGCTCAATAAAGGACAGAAATGGACCTAACAGAAGCAGAAGATATTAAGAAGAGGTGGCAAGAATACACAGAAGAACTATACAAAAAAGATCTTCACGACCCAGATAATCACGATGGTGTGATCACTCACCTAGAGCCAGACATCCTGGAATGTGAAGTCAAGAGGGCCTTAGGAAGCATCACTACGAACAAAGCTAGTGGAGGTGATGGAATTCCAGTTGAGCTATTTCAAATCCTGGAAGATGATGCTGTGAAAGTGCTTGCACTCAATATGCCAGCAAATTTGGAAAACTCGGGTGGCCACAGGACTGGAAAAGTTCAGTTTTCATTCCAATCCCAAAGAAAGGCAATGCCAAAAATGCTCAAACTATCACAAAATTGCACTCATCTCACACGTTAGCAAAGTAATGTTCAAAATTCTCCAAGCCAAGTTTCAACAGTATGTGAATCGTGACCTTCCAGATGTTCAAGCTGGATTTAGGAAAGGCAGAGGAACCAGAGATCAAATTGCCAACATCCACTGGCTCATCGAAAAAGCAAGAGAGTTTCAGAAAAACATTGCTTTATTGACTACGCCAAAGCCTTTGACTGTGTGGATCACAACAAACTGTGGAAAATTCTGAAAGAGATGGGAATACCAGACCACCTGATCTGCCTCTTGAGAAATCTGTATGCAGGTCAGGAAGCAACTGTTAGAACTGGGCATGGAACAACAGACTGGTTCCAAATCAGGAAAGGAGTACGTCAAGGCTGTATATTGTCACCCTGCTTATTTAACTTATATTCAGAGTACATCATGAAAAACACTGGGCTGGGTGAAACACAAGCTCGAATCAAGATTGCCGGGAGAAATATCAATAACCTCAGATATGCAGATGACACCACCCTTCTGGCAGAGAGTGAAGAGGAACTAGAGTCTCTTGATGAAAGTGAAAGAAGAGAGTGAGAAAATTGGCTTAAAGCTCAACATTTAGAAAACTAAGATCATGGCATCTGGTCCCATCACTTCATGGCAAATAGATGGGGAAACAGTGTAAACAGTGGCTGACTTCGGGGCGGCTCCAAAATCACTGTAGATGGTGACTGCAGCCATGAAATTAAAAGATGCTTACTCCTTGGAAGAAAAGTTATGCCCAACCTAGGCAGCATATTATAAAGCAGAGACATTACTTTGCCAACAAAGATTTGTCTGGTCAAGGCTATGGTTTTTCCAACAGTCATGTAAGGCTGTGAGACTTGGGTTATTCAGAAAGCTAAGCGCCAAAGAATTGATGCATTTGAACTGTGGAGTTGGAGAAGACTCTTGAGAATCCTTTGGACTGCAAGAAGATCCAGCCAGTTCATCCAAAAGGAGTTCAGTCCTGACTATTCATTGGAAGGACTGATGCTGAAGCTGAAACTCCAATACTTTGGCTACCTGATGCGAAGAAATGACTCATTTGAGAATACTCTGATGCTGGGAAAGATTGAAGGCAGGAGAAGGGGAGGACAGAGGATGAGATGGTTGGATGGCATCACCAACTCAATGGACATGAGTTTGGGTAAACTCTGGGAGTTGGTGATGGACAGGGAGGCCTGGCGTGCTGCGGTTCATGGGGTCACAATGAGTCAGACATGACTGAGCGACTGAACTGAACTGAACCCGAAAACCTCTCTAAACCCTACTATTTAGGATTTTTTCCATCTTAGGAGGTTTTTATGTAGGCATGACTGATTAAATCATTAACCGCTAACAACTCAATCTCCAACCAGTCTCACTTCTCCAGAGGTTTGGCAACATGGCTAAAAATTTCAAGTTTCTAACTGAAGCCTGGTATTTCTGGTAACCAGCTCCCACCCTGACACTAGCTAGGGGCCTGTCAAGAGGTGCCTCATTAGAACAGAAGACACTCCTGTCATTCTTATCACTCAGGAAATTCCAAGAGTTTTAGGAGCTCTAGACTAGGAACCAGAGACAAAAACCAAACATCTTTCTATGACACAACAGCTATGCTGGTAAATGTTTAACAACCAATTTTCCTGGGGAAAATAAAACAACACAGATTTGTAATGTATGCTGATGTCTTTAATGTAAATATCCCACCATGGCTCATATCCAGCCACCAGCATGATGTCACTAAAGGTGGTGATGGGAGGAGGTGTGCACAGTTGGCCCCACAAACTGGTGTGAACCAGCTCCACACACCACTGCCTTTACTCTGATTTAGCTCTAATACTGAAAAATAACTGTCTTGACCTCGCTACTGAATGCATAGGTGTTGGAAGAAGAACACTCTGATGGTTAGAAATTAAACATCTGTTCAACCTATGTGAGCTCCGACATCTCTCCAGTAACTGTTTCTTCTCTCACAGTTTTATTTGCAGAATCTTCATGGAGTTTTATTCTATGTATGTAGACCTTAGTGTTCAGCCAAGAATTCAAGAGGAACCCTTATGCAAATTTCTGAATCTCTTTCTCTATGTAACTGCCTTCTTTCTGGTACTCTACCTTGAGTGTTGAGGCTGTCTTGCTTTCCTGAACTCTAGTTCTTCAACTCAGGCTGCTGTGATCCTCTTGGGTTTCCACTTCTGCACTGCATTCTAGAAAGCGCCTGCAGCCAGGAAACTGTTCATTGTAGGTATCACTTGGTTTCCTTTCTCTCAAGGATCACAGGGATGCGCTGCCTGTTGTGCAATGTCTGAAGCAGTTGTCTCACACATTTTGTTCAAATTTCTAGCTGTTTATGGAGGGAGTACAAGTCTGTTATCAGTTACTCCAGAAGCCAGAAGAGGGAGTCTTTCTGCTTTCACTGAAGTAAAGCAGAATCCTTTCTTATAGGGAGATCCCACATTTCTGATTTCATATTTTCCTTTTATAAAAATGGGCTCATCTTATTTCTGTTTCCACAGAAACTATCAGCTTGCTACTGTTTTACCCGACCTTGCTTTAGATTGTCCATGCAGCCTGGAATAAGCCTTCTGAAGATAGCATTTTCAGGCACAGTCATCTGGCTTACAGATTCCAAGGGACAGGCCTTGACTGCTATACCAGGTGGGGGCCATGGGGTCCAAAAATATCCACAACAGTATCAGAGGAGTTCTTTAGCTCAGGAGATTGTGAAGATGGCATGAGGACTCGTTGAAAGTAACTGCACTCACATCCACAAAAGAGAATCAAGTACAGTTTGTTACCTTAGTTCAGGATAAAATAATCATTTCAGGATAAAATAAGACATTTGACGTCTTTTTTAATATTAACTTCAAATTTTTTCTATGAGGAAAGTAGGAAAAAAGTCTTTAGCCAAGTATGCCTAAGAGGCTTGCGTCTGTCCTGGCAAAATCTGGGTTTCTCTTTTCTCACCTCCTGCAGGATCAGCTGATCCTCCTCTGAGTGTCCCAGGCTGTTCTTACACCATATGTATCTGTGCTGGAATGAAGCGTTCTTTATATCAGTGCCTTTCTTGCCAGATGCACAACTATTTTCAGCTTCTGCCTAAAATTGTCAGGGTCTTAAAAACTAAAACGTAATGAGATTTTTCTTTCTTCTATTATGATCTGCCAAATGCCCCCACTGGCTACTTGTCGTCGGGGAATGGTGTCTTCTTAGTGGTGTGGTGTATTGTTTCCTGTGGCTGCCGTGACAAATCACCACAGACTCAGTGACTTCAAACAGTAGAAATTTATTCTCTCACAGCTCTGGAGGCCAGAGGCCTGAAATCAGTGTCCCTGGACCAACAGCAAGGTGTTTACAAGGCTGTATTCCTTCCAGAAGCTGCTACAGGAGAGAGTCTGTGCCTTGTCTCTTTCAAATCTTAGTGGACGCAGGCATTCCTTGCCTTGTGGCCGCATTACTCCAGTTTTCAAGGTCAGCATCTTCAAATCTCTATCTGCTACTTCCTCACACTGTTTTCTCCTCTATGTGTATCAACTCTCCCCTCCGTCTCTCCAACAAGGACATTTGGGATGATATTTAGGGCCCACCCAGATAATCCAGGATCATCTCCTCATCTCATTGTCTGTAAAGATGCTCTTTACAAATAAAGTAACATTTACAGTTTCCATAGATTAAGATGTGGATATCTTTTCGGGGAAGGGGCAGATTTTTCAGGCTACTGTGTGGGAGAGTTCTGCTTCATGTTCAAGTGTATCACCTCAATGGCTATTGAATTCTGAGAGACACGTCTTCTGACCATGCTGTGGCATTTTGGGGACAACATCTAAAGAAAGAAAAAAAATCAAAAAACTGAACTGAGTAGAAATGTGGATGCTACTGGGTTCAGTTCAGTTCAGTTCAGTCAGTCAGTCAAGTTCGACTCTTTGAGACCCCATGCACTGCAGCATGCCAGGCCTCCCTGTCCATCACCAACTCCCGAAGTTTATTCAAATTCATGTCTATTGAGTCAGTGATGCCATCCAACCATCTCATCCTCTGTCATCCCCTTCTTCTCCCACCTTGAATCTTTCCCAGCATCAGGGTCTTTTCAAATGAGTCAGTTCTTTGCATCAGGTAGCCAAAGTATTGGAGTTTCAGCTTCAGCATCAGTCCCTCCAATGAATATTCAGGACTGATTTTCTTTAGGATGGACTGGTTGGATCTCCTTGCAGTCCGAAGGGACTCTCAAGAGTCTTCTCCAACACCACAGTTCAAAAGCATCAATTCTTCTGTGCTCAGCTTTCTGTATAGTCCAACTTTCACATCCATACATGACTACTGGGAAAATCATAGCTTTAACTAGATGGATCTTTGTTGGCAAAGTAATGTCTCTGATGTTTAAAAACACTGTCTAGGTTGGTCATAACTTTTCTTCCAAGGAGCAAGCATCTTTTATTTTCATGGCTGCAGTCACCATCTGCAGTGATTTTGGAGCCCCCCAAATAAAGTCTGTCACTGTTTACACTGTTTCCCCATCTATTTGCCATGAAGTGATGGGACCAGATGCCATGATCTTAGTTTTCTGAATGTTGAGCTTTAAGCCAACTTTTTCACTCTCCTCTTTCACTTTCATCAAGAGGCTCTTTAGTTCTTCTTTGCTTTCTGCCATAAGGGTGGTGTCATCTGCATATCTGAGGTTATGGATATTTCTCCCAGCAACCTTGATTCCAGCTTGTGCTTCATCCAGCCCAGCATTTCACATGGTGTATTCTGCATATAAGTTAAATAAGCAGGGTGACAATATGCAGCCTTGACATACTCCTTTCCTGATTTGGAACCAGTCTGTTGTTCCATGTCCAGTTCTAACTGTTGCTTCTTTTGCATACAGATTTCTCAGGAGGCAGGTCAAGTGGTCTGGTATTCCCATCTCTTTAAGAATTTTACACAGTTTGTTGTGATCCACATAGTCCAAGGCTTTGGCGTAGTCAATAAAGCAGAAGTAGATGTTTTTCTGTAACTCTTTTGCTTTTTCTATGCTATTGGGTAGCAGAAGTTAAATATCCTTTCTTTCTGCAGTAGGTGAATATTCTTCTTTGGGAGGAATTTCCAGAAGTCCAGTCGTTAGGGCTGCCGTGTTTCCACTGTAGGGGCACAAGTTCAGTCCCTGATTGGGGAACTATGATCCTGTAAGATGTGGTGCAGCCAAAAAAAGGTTCTTCTTTTTATCCATTTTGGCTCCATCCTATTATCAAGGCTTCCTGACATCTATAAGAAGTACAGTGATATAGGCAAGGAGTGACAGATGACTATGACACTAGCATCTACTCCTGTTACAGGGTCTTCATTTATCCTAGAACTGTCCTGTTCAATTAGCCTCAAGAGAACCTAGATCAGCCAGGCAGTGCTAATCAGAGTCCAAGCAGAGTCTCCAAGAGTGTAAACAGAGAAGAAAAAATAGAAAGAGCTGAAAGATAGGTTCTGGGACCCAGACAGAAAGAACTGAAAAAGTAATAAAGGAAGAAAAATAAAGGATAAAGGAAAGAAGTAGTCTCATCTGGAGAGAAATAGTCAGCAATAAGTGAGCAAGCATTTAACTAGCAACCATGATACAATGGAACATACTTGGCCTTGTTGTCCGACTCTTGGCGACCCTTTGGACCGTAGCCCACCAGGCTCCTCTGTCCATGGGATTCTCCAGGCAAGAACACTGAAGTGGGTTGCCGTGGCCTTCTCCAAGGTATCTTTCTGACCCAGGATCAAACCAGTATCTCTTACATCTCCTGCATTGGCAGGTAAGTTCTTTACCCCTAGTGCCACCAAGAAGCTCAGGCCTTGGTGAGGGAAAGAAAGCGAGTATGACATCATTCCTGTCATTAGAAAACCTTCAATCTAGGAAGACAGAAATGTACAAATCTAACTATAACACCAGGTGTATTACTAGAAGGACCATACAAAAGAGATAAAATTAATGTGGGAAAGTTCACATCTGGCTAGAAGGATCAGGGAAAGTTTAGTGAAGGAGACAGTGTTTGAGTGGTACCTAGACTTGGTATAGACCAGAGAATGCGCACCCTATGCGGCTGAGGCCTTATAAATCACTGAAGCAAGGTTGACTCCAGGTCCTCACAGTTCCTCTTTCATTCCCCACAGCAACTATTTTAGACTCTCCCTACTCTCCTCAAGCTCCTTACCCACCACCCCTCCCCCTAATTCTCAACAGAGAACTCTTGGCAAGAATATTTCCAACTTCTTTCCTCAATCTATGGGTCTAACTCCACCATCCTCATTTCTCCTAGCTCAGGGAAGAGGTGTTCCCTTTCTCCTAGCTCAGGGAAGAGATGTTTCTTTTCTGTGTAAGGCTGATGGATGACCACCCGACTCCAAGCTTGGAATTATCCCTCCTCCCACCTCTTAAGGGACTCTGCTGTTATCCCCTCTCTCTTATGTGAAATAAGAGAGCACACTGGTAGTTGAACAGCTTGGGTTCAAATCTCAACTCTACTTCCTTCTGGCTCTTACATGAATACATGGCTTCTCTGGGCCTCAGTGTCCCTATCTGTACAATGGGAGCAGCAAAGGTGCCTACTTTGTGATGTTGCTGAGAGGACTGAAATTAATTATTTCCTGTAAAACAGAGTCAAGTCTCTGGTCCCCAGATGGTTTTCAGAGAGTGCCAGTATATATCTTTTACCTCCCCCACAATGAATTCTTTAATCTCTGCCTTAAATCATGTTCAAGTGATTGCTGTTCATCAGAATAAAACTCCTTCTCTGATCATCTTTTTTACCTTTTGCTCTATCTCTATACTTTTCTTTATAACCAGCCCTCTTGAAAGAGTGATTCATGTAGGGGGAAGCAGTGACATAAGCTGCAGAAAGTCTGGAACATTACTCAAGAACACAGGAATAGCAAAAAATGACAGAAGGGTAGCCAGGGGCCAAGTCATGAACAGTCGGAAGTATTAGGCTTTGTTCTGCAGGTTGTGGGAAACCAATAGCGCAGGGGAGTGATCCGATGGAACTGTACTTTAAAAATGTTAATCAGGCAGTGATATGTAGTTGAGAACTCTGAGAAAGTTATTACACTGAGAGAGATGAATTTATGAGCCAAAGAGAGGCAATTACAAGAAGGGGCGAGACATGTAAAATCAACGCAAGTCAAATTGCAAGACACTGGCAGTGGGTAGGATGAGGGGTGGAGGAGACAAAAAAGAAATTACTGGTGATGACTGAGAAGTTTTCAACCTGATACCAGGCTGTCTGCACCCAAACAGGGGAATAAAGGGGAGGAAGAGAAATGGTTCTGGGAGGGAGACTTATGCTGGGAACTGCTGGGTGTAAAGAATGACACAAGACACCAGGTGTCACTCTACTCCTAGTCTGAAAATCTCAAAGAGGTCACTGTGGTACCAAAGAGCCATAAAAAGCTGTGATGATTGCCATCCACTGGCTCTGGCTCCTGTCCTGACTTCCCCTCCTGCAAGGAGGGTACAGAAACTCCACAAGCATTGGAGACTCACGGTGTATCACAAACATACACAGTTGACAGCTCCTTGGGAAGGTGATGCTCTGAAATCCCACCATTGAAGAACCAGTCCTTTGGGCCTTTAAGGATTTTGACCTTGGGAAAGATAAGACTTTAAACCAATGGTCACAGCCTCATATGCCTCGGTTACCTGGAGTTAAGAAGGTTAATGTTATGTGAAGTGAAATGTGCTAAAACTAGAGTATGTCCTCCCTAAAGACATTCAAATTCAGAAATAAAAAACAATCACTGTGCTGGTCTAATTAAATACATCCGCAGCCAATCACTTTGCAACTTACACCTTAAGCTTCTCACTCAAGGAGTATGTTGAGATTTCTAACAGTGAAGTCTTGGATATATAGGAGATAGGATTGTGGAGGTGGGGTAGGCATTAGAAGTGGGATAAATTGAGACTTGGCCTGTTAGATCTTCTGTATACACAATTCGTTTCTCTCCATTCAGAGGGATCCACAGGCCCAGGCATTGGAGGCACAGTTCCAAAGGCTCAGGGAGGCCATGGTTCTGCTCTGTCCTTATGGAACCAGTGCAGCATATTATCTGATTCATCAGTCCCCAAACCTCAGGCATTTGTGAAGCTCCCAACTTCACAATCTTTGCTACATCACTTCTACTGACTTAACCTTTTGGACCTTAAATCAACTCATTTTTAAATTTGGCTTCTTCCTAAGCAATTTTGGGCTTCCCTGGTGGCTCAGATGGTAAAGAATCCACCTGCAATCCAGGAGACCCTGGTTCGATCCCTAGGTTGGGAAGATCCCCTGGAGGAAGAAATGACAACCCACTCCAGTATTCTTGCCTGGAGAATCCCCATGGAGAGAGGGGCCTGGTGGACTACAGTCCATGGGATAGCAAAGAGTCAGACACGACTGAGTGATCAACACTTAACACTAAGCAATATTTAAGAAATAGCAAGTTTTATGTGCGTGATGCTCTGCACCACCAGAAGGTGGATGCAGGCGTGTTGCTCCCCGACCAGATGGCAGCGCCATGGACATTATGTCTGCACAGGGTCCCAGAGTTCCGGTGCCCGGAGCAGTCATTAGACGCTAGGAACCCTAGTCTGAAGTGACTAACTGGGCACCACCTGAAATATTTTCAAGTGCCCCCAACAGTATGCATGTCACATGCCAGGAAGCAGTGGTTCAGTGCTTCAGTCCACAAATGAGGAATGTCGCACTGGTTCTGAATAAATAAGCCCAAGCTCCAATCCACCATCTGTGACTTTGGTTGCATTACGTACACTTTCTGAGTTTCTGTTTCTAATCCAAAAAGTGGGGAAAACTATACCTGTCTCCTAGCAATGCTTTGCAAATTAGCGACAGTACGCATAAAGCCACGAAGAATCAGTTCTATCATGAATTCTGCTACTGTTAATGACCTCTCAAGTTGGGACTTCAACAAGGGTCCTTGTGCCCCATGTCACTCAAGGCAACAGGACAAGACCTAATTCAGTTGAGAAGCCAAGAAAAGCTTCACTCTTGGACCAGAGAATGGAGAGCTGTGAGCTCGCACTGTGGAGTCCACACTTTGTGACAGTCTGCCGGGGCTGCTGTCAACGAGAAGGGGGCGGAGTTCTCACAGGACAGAGCGGGGGGCAGGCGTGGCGCTCCCCGACCAGACGGCGGTGCCGGGCGCATTATCTCCGCACAGGGCCCCAGAGTTCCGGTGCCAGGCGCAGTCGTTAGGTCCTGGGAGCCCTAGTCTGAAGTGCCAGCCCGTGTGGCCAGTCTCGTGTGGCCAGCCCTCTGTGAGCTGCGAAACCAGACTAAGCACAGAAGGAAAGGAAAAATGGGTTGGACGTTATCACCCGGACTCTATTTTTATTTTCTGGGGATTGTTAATGGCCTTCGCCAGTGACAAAGCCCTCCTCTGCCTTTGTCCTGCACCTCATTCTCGAGGGGACGGGCCTGTCTCCTGACGGCTTCCTCTGGAGGCTGTGTGCTGCCATCGCCCCGGGCCGAGGGGCAGAGCGTCTCCTCAGCTGCCGCTAGTGGCGTCGGTTTGTCGCCAGGTCTCAGCCCTGACTCCTCATCTCCCTGAGCGACCACCACGTCTCCAACCTTCTGGAGACAAAGGGTAGCCGGCGATCTCGGATGCGTGGAACACATATTAGCAAGAGAGTAACGGTCACATGTCAGTTTTTTCCTAATAATGCAGGTATCTAGGTCTTTTGTCTACAGGCAAAAGTGTGCCCTGAGGTGGAGGCTCACTGTTGTGGCCTGAGTATCCCTGGTCACACTTGGTAGTTTTTCAGAAAAGAAGCTTAAGGTCAGAGAGAGGGTTACATGAGGAACCAAGAGGGTCTCTTGCTCCAGGTTTTTTCTCCAGAGGCTGTGGCTCTGGGGCCACTTCACTGCCATGTGATGGCCCCATGGAGTGACCCCTGAAACTTCAAGGCGGAAGAGCTCAACTTCTTGCTTAGGATCACCAAGTGGGGTTCATTCCCCTTGGGACTGAACTGATCTTGCAAGCTGCCGTTCTCTAGGTTTTCAGATACACCCAGTCTCCTGACCAGAGGCAACGGAGGGCCAGGTCAGTGGGTGCAGGCATCACCTGGTACCACGGTCCGTGAGGACTTTCGTGATTTCTCCTACCTGGGGGGCATACATGAGTTGTTCCATTTCAAGGGGGTTAAGTTTTCCCTTCTTCAGGCCTGGGTCTTCATGTAAGAGTTCAAATAAACTTAACTTGAACTTATCCCTTGGGGCTAACTGCATGTGGAGCAGGGCAATTGGAAGCAATTTAATAATTTCCTGAGTCTCCTGACACAGCTTTGCTAAGGGCCATTTCTGAGGTCTGATTGGATCTTTCTACTTTCCCTGACAATTGAGATCTCCAAACTGAGTGTAAGGTCCCTTTTTATGCTCTGGGCACTCATTATCCCTTTGTTACTTGAGACACAAGTGCTGGACAACCATTGCTTTGTAGGGATCCTAGAAGCCTACCTAGAGATTGTTCTTTTAGTAACGCTTCTACCCACCCAGAAAACATGTCTACTAGCACTAAAAGATACCTGAAATTGCCCATACTCTTGGCATGACTGTAAAATCAATCTACCAGTCTTCCCCAGGATATGTCCCTCTGCTCTGAATGGACCTTATATCTGGGGCCTTCAGGGAGGTCTGGTGTTGGGGATGTTCACTGTACAGATGGAGAAGGTTCCAAGTATTGAACTGATTATATTTTTCATGCCAAGTGTTACTGTCACCTTAACTAACCACTTATATTGAATTGGCCAAAAAGTTCCTTCAGTTTTTAAAGTAAAACTAAAAGACACATTTTTTCATTTTCATCAATAACTTTATTGACCAATGTATTTATTGTTTTGTTTCACTACCTTCTGCCATTTTCCAGGCAACTTCATAATTCCATCTTTCCGAAACTTTTTCCTCTTTTTCAGCAAAGAACTGTCCCAGCTGCTGTTTATAGTCTTTCAGGGAAGTGAAATTTTTCCCTTAAGGAAACTTCATAAAGACCAAAATAAATGGATATCTGAAAGAGCAGTGTCTTGTGAATACAGGGGATGAATCAGAGCTTCCCAGCCAAGCTGTAACAATTTTTTGCCTGGTCATCAAAGAAACATGTGATCCTTCACCATCCTGATGGAAGATGACGTGTTTTCTGTTGACTAATTCTGAACACTTTTCAGCGAGTGCCGGTTTCAGTTAGTTTAATTGAGAGTGGTACCTTTGGGAATTAATTGTTTGGTTTTCCAGGAGGAGCTCATAATAGAGGATTCCCTTCCAATCCCACCATATATGCAACATCACCTTCTTTGGATGAAGACTGGCCTTTGATGGTGGTCATTTCACTTGCCCCATAATCTCTTACATTTCACATTATCATACAGTATCCACGTTCCATCACTCATCATAATTTGTTTTAAAAGTGGAAGATTTTTGTTATGTTTAAGTAGAGAGTCACATGTGGAATTATGTTTTTTCACTTACTTACGTAGAACCCAAACATCAAAGTGATGAACACAACTAAGTTGGTGTAAATAATCTGGATATTTTCAGTATGTCAGCTATCTCCCACATGGTATATAATATTGATTATTCTCAATTAATGTCTTTATTTGATCACTATCAACTTCAACTGTCTACCCAACCATGGAACATGATCCAGCGAGAAATCTCCAGGATGAAGCCACAAAAAGCACTTTTGACACATTAAATCAGTTAGAGCACCTTCTCCACACACTGCACAGTTTGTTTGTTGTTGTTTTTTTTTGCATTTCAGTTGCCTTTTTAACCTTTCTTGAAATACTAAAGCTTAATATGATAAAAATGTTGCTTTTTTCTTCCATCTTCAATATTAAAATTCACCAATTTTGAAAGTGACTATAGAGGATGCTACCACTGACTCCTGGATGCCAGTGAGGAGGACAAGAAGTCCTGGTGTGGCTGCTCCTGCCTTGTCCAGGGGTCAAGAGGACAGCGCTACTAGCAAGAGAGTGGACAAGATGGCCTTGGCTCTCTCTCACCCCCAGGCCCCCACTGTCTGTGGGGCATCCAGCACTGCAGAAGCCTAGCCAGAGGCAGTGGGCAGATGTGTGAATTTCAGCATCTAGTCCCTAATGATGCCACAGGGTGGCAAGCAGGCACAGTCCAGATGACTCTGGACCTACGGCAGTGTGCACACCACACCCAGGTTCAGGTTGTTGGACAGACTTGCTCTGAATCCCCTGTCAGAGGGAACTCAAAGACTTGAATCAGTGATCCTCATGCAATACTTGAAAGCCTCCACCGTCCTCCCATTGGAGCCTAGTGGATAAATGCAGCTGAAAAGGCCATACCTCTGTGGCTGCTGAAATTTTGTTACTGACCCTCTTGTGTCTGTTTCCAACAAGGGGCCTTATGCCAGGTGTCTTTTGAGACAATAGAAAGAGGCCGAGTTAAGTTCAGGAGCAGAGGAGGTTTGGTCTCTGACCAAAGAATGGAGAGGAGGGAGCTCCTGCTTCAAAGTACATGTTCTCTCCAAAAGTCCTTTGGTGGAACCGCTTTATAGGGTTCTTACCAGTGGGGAGGGGAGGGGGATGGAGTTCTTGCTGGTCATCGCTCCAGGCTGCATTGCTCCAGGCGCAGCGTCTCTGCACAGGTCCTGCCATCACCATCTTGAACTGAGTTGTTGTGCAGTGTTTATGCACATCGTCCCTGAGCTAAGTGTGAGGTGCAGCCACTTCCCACTAGGAACTCCGGTCTGAAGTGCTGGGTGCAAGGACTCCACACATGGTGCTCTATGACCAAGTAAACCAGACTAAGCACAAGAAGAAAAGAAAACTGTTAGACTTTATTTTATTATCTGGGTTCTACTTTTATTTCTTGGGAATTGCTAATGAACTTTGCCAGTGGCACTCACTGCTTAATTTGTCCCCATCCCAGAGTGAGCCCAGCTGGAACCAGATCACTTCTCCTGCTTCCTGGGCCAGGACACATGCTCTCCAGAGAGTGATCCATCACTCCTGACCAGACCAGTCAAATTCCTGGCAGCACGCCTGGGGCAGCCCTGATACTCCTCCCTCCTCTCTTGCCTGTCTTCAGATGTGGACTGGGCATGATCACACAATGGTTATGCAATCACCAAGCTTCAATTTAAGGAAACCCAGGAGACACAAGTGTTAAGCAAAGTGCCGTGAAAAACACGGGATATCTGTGTATCTACCCTTCTCATAACTCAAGTATTCAACACCATCTAGAGTGACTAATGGCCTTAGAGAAACAAAA
The DNA here is from genome assembly GCF_023699985.2 of Odocoileus virginianus. Classification (NCBI taxonomy): domain Eukaryota; kingdom Metazoa; phylum Chordata; class Mammalia; order Artiodactyla; family Cervidae; genus Odocoileus; species Odocoileus virginianus. Next base: position 19,266,542 of record NC_069678.1, on the reverse strand, counting down.
CAATTTTTTTTTGTGGGTAGCTACATTCAAGCCAACTGTGTTTACAATACAGTAAAGAAGTATCAATAAATCAACTGCTTGGGCTGAAGACTTTAGAATGTTAAGGCTGAAAGGGACCACCTTGGAAATCACTCTTGATTTCCAATCAATTCTCTTGAAAAATAGACAAGACTAAAACCCAGGACTTCCCGAGTTTCACACACACAGCTGGAAAGGCAGCACTGTGACTAGACGCTGGGTCTCCTAGATGGGACGTCTCACCGTCCACCGCTTCTGTAGGCTTCTGTAGTCGGTTCTTTTTCCATAGACATGCCCCTTTGCGCCTAAGTGATTAGAGACGCTTAAGTATGGAATTCCAGGAGGGGAGATGGCATGTGGGTGAGGAGACAAAGTTGGGTTTCAAAAGTTAACTGTAGGATGGGGTGTCGTTAACAGCATGAGCTTGGAGTTAGATAGACCTGAACCTGAAATCAAAGCTAGCTTACCATTAATAAATTGTGTATTTTTGTTCTTGGGCATGTTAGTCAATCTCTCTGCTTCATTTTCCTCACCTGCAGCCTGCGGGTTAAAAACACCTCCACTGCAGGACAGTTGTGATGATGAAATGAGATACTTGCACCTGGCCATATTAGATGCTGAAACCATCCTTAACCCCTCAGGACACTATTTACATTGTATGGTCAGTCCTCCTGGAGTTATACAAAAGCAGTATGTTACTGGACATATCATTCTAGGTCTATGAACGGTGAAGTGCAGATGCTGAAAACCTTCTGTGAAGGAATGGAAAACTTCAACAGCATGTGGTTTTTCAGGAGCCACAGTTATCACTTTCAGATAACAGATCTCTGAATGTTTTTTCCTTGCAAGAAGGGAAGAAGGAGGGATAAGAGGCAAACAGAGCAATATCAATGAACTTGAAGGCAGGCTGAGAAAGATGCGGGCATGAGGGAAGATCCAAAGATTAACTGGAATGAACTTGGATTGGGTTATTTGAAAGAAACAAAGTAATTTTAGAGGAGGGGGGAGAAAGCTGGAGAAAGCAGAAAATGGAACTCTAGGATGATACCACTCTGTGTCGGTCATGATGCTGCTAATTTGGGTGTCTTTCTCTCTGGATGAGGGAGTTGGCTTTCAGAGTACATAACAGGGTTTCCTCCTGTGTGGAGTGAGACGGCCCTTGGTTTTCACTCAGGACTCTGTCGGGCCAGGCATGCTTGTGGCAGCCTTGCTCTACTCACCATCTTGCTCTGGGCAATGCTGGATGTCCTCCAAGACAAGCCCCCGCCTTGCCCACCTCCACCCCACCCTTCTGCCCCCACTGGACGTAGTATCTGCCTGGGCAGCTGCACCTGCTGGACATACCTGGGCTATGCTGCCAACAAAAGCAAGGGGCTGGCAGTTGGCTCCAAACACCTCAAGAACTGCTTAAGCTTTAGAAAGTTATCTTGTTCAAGTTTAGTCCCTGCAACGAGCAAATCCCCCAAAGGGAAAAACCTGTGTATGTAAGTCACAATCACCACATGGAAGGAACAAAGAACAGAAAATGGTAGTTTCTGGTTTTAGATAAGTGAACTGAGGCTCAGAGAGAGTTCCTACTAAGTTCACATAGTGAGTCAGAAACAGAATAACGGAGAAGGAAATGGCAAACCACTCTAGTATTCTTGCCTGGGAAATCCCATGGACAGAGGAGCTTAGCAGGCTATAGTCCACGAGGTTGCAACGAGTCGGACATGGCTTAGCCACTAAACAACACCATGATCGTGTGCTAAAGTTAAGTTTTTAAGCACATGCATTTGAACTGATAAATTTATATCAATTGATGTATAATAAAAAAGAAACAGGATAATAATATCTCTATTTAATAAAGAGTTATTATTTTATCATTCATTCAACAAATATTTGTGGAAGTGGCAAGCTATGTCACGCATTTTCATACATCTCTAATCTCTACAACAATGTAGCAATGGTTAGAAAACTAAGGCTCAGAAGAGAAAAACTTGCCCAAAACCATCCACCAGAAAGGTGGCAGGATTAAGACTGGAGCCCAGGTATGTGGCTCTAAAACCACAACAAAACTCAGACTAGAATCATTTCTCCTGCTTACAGGTAAACTTTCACCTTTGCATCAGTGTCTGGGTTTCCTGTTGATGCCACCTCTAAGACTCACCCTTTCATTAAGTCTTCTGTGACCTTTGTATACCTCATGATTTTAACCTTAGAATTGGGATTGGAGTTCATTCCCACCAGAGTCAGAAAAGAACACATGGTGAGCACCTAGTAATCAGAGGGGGATGTTTACATGACTCCCAGGTGAGAAGGAGGAGACAGAGATCCATGGAGGTGAACTGACTTTCCCAAATGCCATAGTAAGTGTGGGAAATCAGGGTTCCATGGGCCATCTGTCTAACCTGAAGTCCAGGCTCCCCTACGGCTCCAGGCTGCCTAACAAGGCTAAATTAAATGACATTCATGCACCCCAGTGAACAGGAGAGAGTGTCCTGAAGAACAAATGCATGTATCACATATTTTCAGTGGCTATACCACCAAGTGAAATCTCTACACTGAGCTGAGATCTATATACACAAAGCAGGTTAAACTATGGTTGAATCTGGTGCCTGTCGGGTGGTAAGTCACATCTGGATCAGATTCAAGCTGCTCTGGGAAAGACATCACCTGGACAGATACCTTCCTGGACATACAGAAGAGCTGTCATTCCAAGATCATCATTTGGGTTGTCTCTTTCTGGGGAGTCATTTTTGCTTTTCTCTAAGAAGATTAATTTATGTTAAGTAAGTGCATCTTGGAAGCAGAGGGAAGACAGAGTCAGCCAACCATGGGCTAGAATATAGTGGATACTTGTCCATTTGTCTGGTCTATTAGCCCTTCCCTGGGACTTGCCCTCCTTCCCATTTCTCCACAGTGACCTGAATCCCTCCATATGCACCTTAGGTTATCAGCTCAGGACTGGGCACCTGACCCTTGTTGCATCAGAGTCCCTTTCCTGGGCATTTGGAATTGACCCTGAGGAGAAAGCCTCACTCTCTCTTCAAACAACTGTGGCCTGGACACCTTCTGTCTGTTGTGTGGAGAAGTTCTTGATGACCCAAGAGACACTGCGGCCTTCAGGTTCTGTGAGACAATCCTATATCCTTATAATAAAACCCTCTCCCTCACCCCTTTTCTTTGATTAATCTGGATAAAGTTATCTTGTTACTTACAACCTGGAATTCTTAGTCAAGAATACTTTTGTCTTACTCTCTCCCCCATATCTAGAGGTTTACTGACTCCTATTCTTTCTACCTCATTCCGTATCTCCTACCCACCCCTTTCCCTCTATCCCATTGCCTTTATCAGCACCTTTCCATCTCATACTTCCAAACAGGTCTACCTACTTGAGTTTGAGCCTCCAATTCATTCTACTGCCAGGACCATCAACCAGAACTCAGGTTTAATTATTTCACTCCCTTGCTTACAGCAATTTTGGAGTCTCTCCAGAGCCTTTGGTTCCAAATCCAAACCCCCAGCACAGTGCACGGGCGCGGTATGATGTGGCCCTGCCTTCTCGCCCATGTTGCTTCCCCTTCTCTCTGGCCCACTGTGCCTTATGCTCCGGCTGCACTTCCCAATAACTCACCACAGTTTTATCGTCTCTGGTTTCCACCTGGAGGGCCCTCTCCCAGTCTTCACCGAACCAATTCCTATGCACCTGTCATGATCAAGAATGAATCCCTACACCTCACTTATAGCCTGGGTGGTAGAGCATGGACCAGGCCTTGTCTTTCTCCACATTCTCCTCTCTGCGACTGCCCAGTAATGTGTCCTTCGGACTTTGCAATGTTTTCCCACTGCTGCTTCCCTAGCAAAATCTGTTATCAGTTGTTTATTTATTCCCTGGTATAGATTCCAGGCAACTCATTGCCTCTACCAGAAGTATTTATGCCTAAAGACTCATCTCTGAAGGCAGAACTCATTAAAGGGCTATCAGTGAAAAGATAGGGGAGGCATGTGAATGTCTTGAAAAAGCACACCACAAGTACGTAATGTGTGCCCATCTGCTCTCTGCTTGTAAGCATGGAGGGCTCCTGGAACCAGGAGAGAGGCGGTGGGAGAGGAGGGAGGCAGAGAGAGGGGGAGGGACGAGAGACAGGGGGAGGGAGAAAACGCTGTGTAGAAGCCACAGGCTCTATGCAGCGCTTCTGGCCTGTCCCAGGACAGTGTGTGGGCTGTGCCTACACTATTTTGGAGGGCTCCACTCATGTGAGCTATGATGGGGATGATATCTCCTGCAGCTCTGCCATGGAGCAGTCATGGGAACTTCTTTGGTAGGGCAAAGGGCCTCTGCCTACCTATCCCTCCTTGGGTCACTACAAGTCATAGAGGGCAGGGGAGCTTCCCTCTAAATCAGAGCAATGACCTATCCGGTGCAGGACTCCGGCTTGGGCAGAGCCAACCCAGGAGGCCAGGGGGTCTGCCAACAGAGAACTGTAGTTAATTGTATTGTCTTTCCCTCTGCTTTCGACTCGTCACCACATGAGTGAGTCATCTAATCGGACCATGGCCATTCTCCCGGCCCAAATCTTTTAATGACTCCTCACTGCCCAGCTCTCTTGCAGTGACGAACAATTTTGTTTTTACTAAATACTTTCAGAGGGAATAAAGCTCTTTTGTACGCCTCCCCAGGATGACACGTAATCTTTATAACATGAGCTCATAAAGGCAGAGGTTTTGTCCTTTTCATCTTTTGTGTTCAGCAGGCCATAGAGCACCCGGCTCATAATATACATTCAATAAATGAGTTAAACTGAACTAAAAGAGAGAGAAAACCTAGAAGATCAGAGGCAAAATAAGAAGCAAACAGCAAAGCAGAGAGAACAGGGGAAAAAAGACCTCATTTTCGGCCATGCTTTCCATCATGCTTTTCCAGCATTTTATGGCAGTTCCCTGGCCAGGCTCCCACTCTACGGTGAGCCAGGGAAGCGAGGTGGCAGAATGATGTGGCTCGGGGGATTTTGCCCTGCTCTTTGATTCTGATGCTGTGGGGCAGGTGCATTTTCTAAATTACACACGAAGGTGGCAGGTCATTTCTAGCCAACCCAGCCCCGCCTGGCAAATGAAGCCTTGGTTTTCAACAGACAGGCATTTTAGAGCAAAGCCAGGAGGCTCCCAGGTAAACTGGAAAACAGATGCTCTTGCCAGTAGCAAACTTGGCTGGGGAGGCCTGGTGGATGCAACATCTGAGGGAGTCCCAGAGACCCACAACCTGCCAACTGGCCAAAACCTATAAAGGTTCTGAGTCTCAGGTTGCTCAAGTGGCATGCTCAGGACTTTCTGGGACGCTCTTCTTTGAACATTTCCACAGTAAGTATGTCCCTCTTTGAAGCTGTTTCCTCGTTTGCAACAGGGGATGATACTACATAGCTGAGTGTTTTGTTTTTTTTAACACCAAATGACACCCGTGCTCAGTAAGCACTCAGTACAGGGTGGCCATCATACAGCTCACTGTCTAGGTGCCTCAGAGACTTCATCTGTAAACAGGTAGACCAGTACTGATTTTACATGAATATGCTGACGACTAAGCGAAGTGGGATCTTTAGGCATTTAACAAAGGTTTCACAGAGTTTGCGTCAGCTTGGGAGCTCTAAAGCCAAACCCAGCTCATCTCAGGATCTTCAGATCAGGTTATCTTCCTGGCGGTGGGAGTTTGCTACAGTATATCTGGATTTCTGAAAGGTAGGTGACAAAAGTGTGTCTGGAAATGCTTTTAGACATGATGAAAACATGTGGCCTAGGCATCAATGGCTCTGACTGCCTAAGTAATTAACAAAATGCTAATATCAATAAGGTAAGACTTTTCCTATTATGCGTAGGGCTCTAGAATATGAATAATTATGATTTTTTCAAATTAGTGATCTGCATTAAGATAGAAACTACGCTTATTGAATTTGGAAATTATCCCAAACTGGGACAAGAGCAAAAAGCGCAAGATTTCAACAGAATGAAAAGATGGGCCAAAACCATCATAATATTCAGTGGGAAAAAATGTAAAGGCTTACACTTGGGTTAAGAAAAAATAAAAAGAACTCAGCTGAAAAGCACAGAATGGGGAAAATAAGTATAAAATTCATGCTAAGAAGTAACAGGAAAAACTACATTTAAAAAATAGATCAATATGAATCATTGGTGTGATGTAACTACTGAAAAAACTAAGGCAATCTTGGGTTGTGTTAATAAAACAACAGTGCCCAGAAAAATAGAGAAAATATTTTCAACATGCTGTAACAGATACTCAAACTGGAGTTTTTCTAGAGAAAAAAAATAACCAGAATAATAGAAGGTCTATAAGGTTATGTGGTTTTAGGAGCAGGTGAATAAAAAGGAGACAAAAGGTGAAAAAAATGGGTTTAGTTCACTTGAGAAAGAGACATTCTATCTTTAAGCGAAAGGAAAGCTAAGACATATGCTGTATTAGAACCATGGGCTTGAACTTTGAAATGATTTAAAAGTGGACTTTGAAAGGAGGAACATTTCAGTTCAGCATAGGAGAAAGGACTCATGGTTATGAAAAGGCTGCCACAGCTCCAGGAGCCATGACCACAGTCAAAGACAAAGTGGGGAAGGGTGACCCTGGGAAGCTCCTCCCTCCTATTTGTTTCTTTTATCAGGAAGTAAAATATCTTCTGTAAAAACTCTGCAGATTTATTTTATTCTATTAGCAAGAATTGAATCATTTAGCTATCCCTAACCTCATGCGAGGGAGAAGGCAATGACACCCCACTCCAGTTCTCTTGCCTGGAAAATCCCATGGACGGAGGAGCCTGGTGGGCTGCAGTCCATGGGGTCGCAAAGAGTCGGACAGGACTGAGTGACCTCACTTTCACTTTTCACTTTCATGCATTGGAGAAGGAAATGGCAACCCACTCTAGTGTTCTTGCCTGGAGAATCCCAGGGATGGGGGAGCCTGGTGGGCTGCTGTCTATGCGGTCGCACAGAGTCGGACACGACTGAAGCGACTTAGCAGCAGTAGCAGCAGCAACCTCATGCGAAGAGCTGACTCATTGGAAAAGACCCTGATGCTGGGAGGGACTGGGGGCAGGAGGAGAACGGGACGACAGAGGATGAGATGGCTGCATGGCATCACCGACTCGATGGGCATGAGTTTGAGTAAACTCCGGGAGTTGGTGATAGACAGGGAGGCCTAGCATACTGCGATTCATGGGGTCGCAAAGAGTCGGACACGCCTGAGTGACTGAACTGAACTGAACTGAAACAGAGATTGGGAAGTTGAATGTCTAGCAAAAGAGAATGGTCAAGGGATGTATGGAACTGACTTAAGCCAGTTACAATTAGGTCAAACAAAAAAAATCTTTTAAAAGCCCAAAGAATAACAGAGTGGGAAATGAAAGAGCTTGGGTCCTTGATGATATCACTGAGCCATTAAACCATCTTTCAAACAGTCAACCTCCAGTCTTTTAGAGTGGGAGGAAAATAAATGACAATTTGATTAAGCCATTGTTGATAACATGTTCCTTGCAGCCAAATGCATGCTAATAGGTACAAAAATGATATTTATGAAGGTAACTAGGAGTACATCCAACTGGACTATTTATACTCCATTCATTCAACCAATTTAATTGAGTGTCTACTTCCTTCCAGGTACTAGCTAAACTCTGATAATATGGTTGTGGTTTAGTTGCTAAGTCATATCTGACTCTTGCAACCCCAGGGACTGCAGCCTGCCAGGCTCCTCTGTCCATGGGATTCTCCAGGCCAGAATACTAGAGTGGGTTATCATTTTCTCCTCCAGGAGATCTTCCTGACCCAAGAATCGCTACAAGGGAAGCCTCTGAGAATGTAATGGTGAACAAAACCAGACAAAAGCTTGCCATCATGGAGCTTACAGCCTAGTGGTAAAGACAGGCACAACTGAAACAGCTCACAAAAAAGTATAAAAATGTAATTCCCATAATTCTATGAAGAAAAAATACATGGTACCGTGTGTATGTGCTGCTCAGCTGTGTCCAGCTCTTTTTGATCCCATGGACTATAGCCTGCCAGGCTCGTCTGTCCACAGAATTTTCCAGGCAAAAATACTGCAGTGGTTGTCATTCCTACTCCAGGGGATCTCCCTGACCAGGGATCAAACCCATGTTTCCTGTGTCTCCTGCGCTTGCAGCTGGATTCTTTACTACTGCGCCACCTGGGAAACCGGACACTGTGGTACTGTGGGAGCATATAAGAGGAAGTATGCTGGAGATGGAGTCAGGAAGTCTTCCCTGAGAAGTGAGCATCAGTCTTAGATCTGAATATGCACATTCAGGCTGATGGCTTTTCCCAGAATGGCTCCTCTCATCTTGCCTACATCTTACTGCCTTGCTGAGACCTTCCCATCCTCCCAGCCATCTACCTGTCACCTTTTCATGAAATCCTGACCTTTCAACTTGAAGTGACCTAATCCTTCTTTAAGCTCCTTGGGATATGCTCTTACTCTGCCTGACAACTTGAATACTTGTTCTGCTTACCTCCTTACTCCTAGTCCACTTCTTCAGGAAAATGTGGACTATCTCTTGTTCCAATTAAATATCTAGCAAATTGTCCTATACTTAGCCAACATTCAACACTTATTTTAATTGAATTTTAAAACTATATTTTATAGTTGTTTACTTCCATCTAGTTTTGAAAAAAGATTTGATAGCTTTAATATTCTCTGAGATATTCCCACAAGTCCAGATAACTAGAATCTTGAATTTTTGCCCATAAACTGGATTTGAAAAAACTATTGTTATATTAATACCCTGAAGTGTTTATAACCTAAAAGTTTTATAAACTTTTTCAGTTCAGTTTAGTTCAGTCACTCAGTCGTGTCCAACTCTTTGCAACCCCATGGATGCAGCATGCCAGGCTTCCCAGTTCACCGCCAACACCTGGAGCCTGCTCAAACTCATGTGCATCGACTCGATGATGCCATCCAACCATCTCATCCTCAGTCGTCCCTTTCTCCTGCTTTCAATCTTTCCCAGCATCAGGGGCTTTTCCAGCTAGTCAGTTCTTCACGTCACATGGCCAAGGAGCTTCAGCTTCAGCATCAGACCTTATTTCCTTTAGGATTGACTGGTTTGATTTCCTTACAGTCCAAGGGACTCTCAAGAGCCTTCTCCAACGCCACAGTTCAAAAGCATCAGTTCTTCAGCACTCAGCTTTCTTTATGGTTCAACTCGAACATCCATACATGACCACAGGAAAAACCATAGTTTTGACTAGACACATCTTTGTCAGCAAAGTGATGTCTCTGCTTTTTAATATGCCGTCTAGGTTGGTCAGAGCTCTTCTTCCAAGGAGCAAGTGACTTTTAATTTCATGGCTGCAGTCACCACCTGCAGTGATTTGGGAGCCTATGCCACTGTCTCCACTATTTCCCCATCTATTTGCCATGAAGTGATTGATGGGACCAGATGCCATGACCTTCCTTTTTTGAATTTTGAGTTTTAAGCCAGCTTTTTCACTCTTTTCTTTCACTTTCATCAAGAAGCTCTTTAGTTCCTCTTCACTTTCTGCCATAAGGGTGGTGTCATCTGCCTGTCTGAGGTTATTGATATTTCTCCCAGAAATCTTGATTCCAGCTTATACTTCATCCAGCCCAGCATTTCACATGATGTACTCTGCATATAAGTTAAATAAGCAGGGTGACAATATACAGCCTTGACATACTGCTTACCCAATTTGGAACCAGTCCATTGTTCTAGGTGTGGTTTTAACTGTTGCTTCTTGACCTGCATTCGGATTTCTCAGGAGGCAGGTCAGGTGGTTTGGTAGTCCCATCACTTTAAGAATTTTCCACACTTTGTTGTGATCCATGCAGTCAAAGGCTTTGGCGTAGTCAATGAAGCAGAAGTAGATGTTTTTCTGGAAATCTTTTGCTTTTTCTGTGATTCATTGGATGTTTGGACATTGGCAATTTGATCTCTGATTCCTCTGCCTTTTCTAAATCCAGCTTGAACATCTGGAAGTTCTTGGTTCATGTACATCTGGAAGTTCAAGTCTTCTGTTGAAGCCTTGCTTGGAAAATTTTGAACATGACTTTGTTGGCATGTGAAATGAGTGCAATTATGCAGTAGTTTGAACATTCTTTGGCATTGACTTTCTTTGGGACTGGAATGAAAACTGACCTTTTCCTGTCCTGTGGTCCCTGCTGAGTTTTCCAAATTTGCTGGCATATTGAGTGCGGCACTTTCACAGCATTATCTTCTAGGATTTGAAATAGCTCAACTGGAACTCCATCACCTCCACTAGCTTTGTTTGTAGTGATGCTTCCTAAGGCTCACTTGACTTCATACTCTAGGATGTCTGGCTCTAGGTGAGTGATCACACCATCATGGTTATCTGGGTCGTGAAGATCTTTTTTTTTTCATATAGTTCTTCTGTGTATTCTTGCTACCTCTTCTTAATATCCTCTGCTTCTGTTATGTCCATACCATTTCTGTCCTTTATTGTGCCCATCTTTGCATGAAATGTTCCCTTGGTATCTCTAATTTTCTTGAAAAGATCTCTAGTCTTTCCCAGTCTATCATTTTCCTCTATTTCTTTGCATTGATCACTGAAGAAGGCTTTCTTATCTCCTTGCTATTCTTTGGAACTCTGCATTCAAATGGGTATATCTTTCCTTTTCTCCTTTGCTTTTTGCTTCTCTTCTTTTCACAGCTATTTGTAAGGCCTCCTCAGACAACCGTTTTGCCTTTTTGCATTTCTTTTTCTTGGGGATGGTCTTGATCACTGCCTACACTAAATGTCATGAACCTCTGTCCATAGTTCATCAGGCTTTCTGCCTATCAGATCTAATCCCCTTGAATCTATTTGTCATTTCTACTGTATAATTATAAGGCATTTGATTTAGGTCATACCTGAATGGTCCAGTGGTTTTCCCTACTTTTTCAATTTAAGTCTGAATTTTGCAATAAGGAGTTCATGATCTGAGCCACAGTCAGCTCCCGGTCTTATTTTTGCTGATCTTCCCCATCTTCGGCAGCAAAGAATATAATCAATCTGATTTCAGTACTGACCATCTGGTGATGTCCGTGTAGAGTCTTCTCTTGTGCTCTTAGAAGACAATGTTTGCTATGACCAGTGCTTTCTCTTGGCAAAACTCTGTGCTTCTGTCAACTATCATTATTTATATGAGCTGAAATTTCACAGCTTATTATTTAGATTATGAGGACCCTTTCCCCTTACTGTAAAAGGCAAGGTGTTTGAATTTCCCAAAGATGCGTGACACTTTTCACATCTTCTAATGAATCTGGCTCTGTTTTGCATTTCCACAGTTGTCTCAAAAGGTGCAGTGCCTTCCGTTTAATTCAGACACTGTTAATCTTCACAGTTGGTTTATAAAATGGAACCTAATTAAGGCATACTGTAACACAGTTGCACACTGTTGAGGGTGGACATCTTCTAAGAGATCATCTAGTGACAGAGATCCTGACAATTGTCCTAAACCACGAAGACAGTAAGAGTTGTCCCCTTGGACAATCAACTGCATCTGTGATAGTAGCTCCCCCCTCCTCACCCCGGTACCCTGGCCTCCACCCACAGACTGTCAGAGATTTACTGAAAAAACTATTCTCTTATTTAGTAATTACACAACTTGGCTATGGTTTTTCCAGTACTCATGTATGGATGTGAGAGTTGGACTATAAAGAAGGCTGAGCGCCGAAGAATTGATGCTTTCGAACTCTGGTATTGGAGAAGACTCTTGAGAGTCCCTTGGACTGCAAGGAGATCCAACCAGTGCATCCTAAAGGAGGTCAGTCCTCGGTGTTCATTGGAAGGACTGATGTTGAAGCTGAAACTTCAATACTTTGGCCACCTGATGAGAAGAGCTGACTCACTTGAAAAGACCCTGATGCTGGGAAAGATTGAGGGCGGGAGGAGAAGGGGACGACAGAGGATGAGATGGCTAGATTGCATCACCAACTCAATGGACATGAGTTTGGGTAAACTCTGGGAGTTGCTGATGGACAGGGAGGCCTGGCGTGCTGCGGTTCATGGGGTCGCAAAGAGTCGGACACGACTGAGCGACTGAACTGAACTGAGGACACTCCTGCAGGGAGTTCAGTAGTTATCCTCTGGGTGGAGGTATTACCAGGTTCTAAAGCTGTGGCAGGCAAGAAAACGACCAGTGGCGCTAAGTTCAAAGCTGCCAAGTGTCTTTCCAGAGTCGTCAGGGAAAAGAAACATCCAAGAGCAAATGTTCCTTCTGTCCTCCAGGTGCAATAGAAGGGGGGTGCCGAGGATCCATCTATGCCGGCTCGCGCTTGGGGAGAGTTCTCGGTGCCTACCTGCCAATCAGAGGAAACTCGCTCCTTTCGGAGAGAATGGGCACAAGGGATCCCCGAACTTCAGGGGCCCGGCTCAGGGTAACTTCCGTCCCATTTGCGGTCAGATGAAAGAGGCGCCCTTCCGACGTCACCCCTGGAGGGCGTGAGCAGCAGCTGAGGTCGAGTCGGGGGCGGGGTCGGCTGGTCTCCCCGCCGCCCGAGCCCAGGGCGCTTCCCGGTCCTCCTCCTCCTCCGCGCGGTAACTGGCTGCATCCCCGCGGCCCGGCACAATAGAGGCTCCGCCCTCCCTCCGCGCCAGCGCTCCGCGGCGCCCTGGCCCAGCAGCCCTCGCCCCCGCCGCCGCTGCCGGCCCCGCACTCCCACAGGGCCCGGGTGCGCCCCCAGGCTTCCCGCCGCCCGCCCCGGCGCGCACCGCCCCGCCCGCGTCCGCCCGGACCCCTACCTTCCACCTGAGCCCTCTCCGGAGGACGACGCGCTCGCCTTGCCACCTCCACCTTCCTTGTCACCTCCTCCTGCCCTGCGCCCCAGTCTACCGGCCGATCGCGCCGGGAAGGAGATGACCAGGGTCTCTGGGGCGCACATTCCTGCCCTGCCCGGCCGCGGCCAGCTCTAGAGCAGTCCCTCTGGGGCTCCAGCCGAGACACCCTCTCGCCTCACTCCTTGCTGAGATACCCGGCCCCCCGCCCTCCGCACCGGCCCCCAGCCATTCTTCCAAGGGGCCGAGCTCCCTCCGGTCGCCTTCCTCATGGCCAAGCCTTTGCTGCTAGTTCTCGGCTTCGCTCTGGTTACGACTCTGGGCTGGGGGTACAGCACTCCCCGCACCGGGACGACCGAGCCCCCAGACGCGCAGACGGTGGCGCCCACAGAGGACGAGACTCTGCAGAACGAAGCAGACAACCAGGAGAACGTCTTATCCCAGGTAGGCGGCGAGCCCCCGCACACTCCGTTTGCCCCAGTGGCGGTCAGAGCCTTAAGACGGTCCTGCTGAAGCGTTCGCAGGCAGCCGTTGGCCCCTCCATTACCGAAGGGGAGGGCTTTTGCTTTTCATGTATCAGAACATTTTCTTAACTGAAGAGACATGGGTCTTGCTCTCAAAGTCATAGGGTCTTTCAAGGTTACAGAATCAGGAAAAAAGGAGAGGAGAAGGAAGGGGGGACACCTCACAACTCCCTGAGAAGAAAGAAAAAATGTCGAAACCTTTTGGTTCAAGGGTTGTGGAAGGTATGGCCACGTCTTGTCTGTGTGGCTGTTTGTCAGAACTGGAATGTGCAAACAGGCGGGCATGTGGACGGAAGGCGGATGGTGTGACCCACGGGGAGATATTTCATGACACCGAGTGAGCCGCCCAGGGAGACAGCAGCAGCAAGTGTGACGAACATGAGGTGAGCCCCAGAAGGAGGACAAGTGCCCACCTCTCACTGGGGAGATGAAGCGGAGATGCAGCTCCACTCAGCTCTGGCAGATGGTGTCGGAGCGGGCGGTGACAGCTGCTAGGGACAGGATCTGTAACGTGTCCTTTTGCAAAGAGCTTTCACTTGTTTAATTTGACTGAATCCTCACACGTGCTTACTCCCTTCTATAGATAATGACCGTGAGGCTTGAAACAGGAAAGGACCCTAGAGATGGGTAGAGCCAGGTCCTCTGACCATCTTCAGCCCTGATCTCATGACAGTAAAAAAAGAGTTCTCTCTAGACTGTTTATTTCGTGCTTTCCAGGACCAGCCTGATGATTGTGTGTTGGCTGTCACCTTACTCCTAAGGAGGAGGCATGGCTGAAAAAGGATCCCTATAATGAGTGCTGCCTGCCTCTGCTAAGCCCTTGGACTGGGGTCCTTGACTCCGTCCTGTAGAAAGAATGATCAGCTCCACTTTGACCTTTATCAAACACTAGTCACCTCACCCTTCCTTTAAAAATTATGCTACTACATGCCCTATACTCATCCATAACCTCGCACTGACCCCTAAATCAAAAAGACTTAAAAATCCATCACACCGGGGCTCTGGAGGATCATCAACAAAAACTTTCCTGAAACTTGAGCCTCTTGAAAGGAAGGAATTCACCCAGAGTCTCTGAGTAGGGCTATATAGGAATCTAAGCAGAGTTTCAGAGAGCAGACAGCTATGATTTTCCATCGGCCCATAAAGACCGGCCACTTAAGTCATCTTGAACTACAACTCTGTCTTCCACTGATCCATTCTGCCTTTGACAACAGTCCTAACACAAATATTTGTATTAGAAGAAACCCAACCTTTGCAAGAAAAACATTACAAGACTTCTTTCCCCCAACTGCATCCCAGGAACATATCCACTCCAACAAGCTCAGAGCTTGCCTGCCAGGGTCATTAGTCAAAGGAAGGGAATCGTTCCCTGTGCCCACAGAGGGAGCCGTGACCTTGGGGATATAGGATGTCTTGCAGAGGAGCTGGGGAGGAGCCTTGTCCCCAACAAGTGCCTAGGATTGTGGTTCCAGCAAGCCTGCCATTGCGTGTTTTCCTGCCTGGGCAAGCACTCAGAAGGAAATGTTTAGTGCTGTGGAGGCAGCAAGTGCTGCCAATTTGCTTTCCTGGCTTTGGCCTGGGCTTTGGGTGCAGACGCTATTCTAGGAGCCAAATGAACCCTTGGGCTGAGTGAACCTACTGACATCTGCATCTGTCTCTCTCCTCCCAGTTTCTTTTTTCCAAATCTAACTCATCCTTTGAGGCCAGATCAGATACCACTTCCTTCTAGAAGCCACACTCTGTGGCCTTCTGTTTGAGCTCCCACTGAACTCCCACATCCGGGGTACTTATCACTCTGTGCTTGGTGTGTTTGTAACTTACTCTTGCACAGTAAGCTCTTGAGAGCAGGCTCTCTGGCCCATTCATTGCTTTACCTCTCATAGCACCAAGCTCAGTCCCAAGGTGGCACTCAATAAATGGTGAATGAATGAAGGGGAACAGAAGCCAGTGGTCTTGAAATTGGAATGTCAGTTTTCCAATCCCTCCGTCAATCCCTTCTCCTTTCCCTTTTCAGTCTAAATCTGGATTCTAGCTAAGGCAAGTACGATTGGAAGAATGATGGAGCTTATTTGTTTTTTTTCCTTTAAGTGATAAAAGACTAAGGCTCCCTGAGAAATGCACTGCTTTCCAAAATAAGTAAAGAGAGATGAACTCAGAGTGCGTTCCAGGAAACGCTAGGGTCAGCAAATTGTGTTGCGATGACCCCTTCACCTCCACACCAGAGTTACCGGAGATCTCTGGCTAGCAGGACATCTGACAAAGTAAATGTAGAGCCTTTTTCAGGACCCTGACTGATGCTGGCGTTTGCACAGCCCCAACCTGGTCTCTCTCTCTGTCTAGTTGCTGGGAGACTATGACAAAGTCAAGGCCGTGTCTGAAGGCTCGGACTGCCAGTGCAAGTGTGTGGTGCGACCCCTGGGCCGAGATGCCTGCCAGCGGGTCAACGCGGGGACCTCCAGGAAGGAAGACTTCTACACAGTGGAAACCATCACCTCGGGCTCGTCCTGCAAGTGTGCCTGTGTTGCACCTCCGTCCGCCCTCAATCCTTGTGAGGGAGACTTCAGGCTCCAGAAGCTTCGGGAGGCAGACAGCCGGGACTTGAAGGTAGGACCTGGTGGCGGGTGAGGCCTGGGTGAGAGGGTGCCTTAGGGACCCGTGAGTCTGACAAGGCTTTTGCTGGGGATCAAGGCCTTGGAGTAAGTGGGCCCTGTTTTAGCCTTTAAAGGAGGTCAGGCTCTGGGCCGGAGAGTGTTGCGTGTGGATCCGGAGCTGATGAACTGACAGACTGGTCATTTGCAACTCTAACGTCTAAGGGTGATGCCTAGAGCAAAGTATGCCTCCCTCTCTTTTGGAGCCAAGGAGGCTGGACCTGGGAGCAGCTGCCAGACCCAGCTGGCCAAAAGAACTCAGCGTTCTTCTCCAGGAAAGTTACTGCCATGATTTACTGTCAGCACAGCAGGCGCCCCAGAGACACAGAGAGCAGTGAGCAGTCCTCAGTGCAAGGGCTGGGTGCCCCGGGGAAGAGGAGGCCTGGGGCCTGCTCTAGGTCCAGTCAGCAAACTGCGGTCCTCCAGAGACACAGACCTAGAGAACAAGTGTGCGGATCCCAAGGGCAAAGAGGGAGGTGAGAGGAACTGGGAGACTGGGATTGGCGCATATATACTATTGATACTGTATATAAAATACATAGCTAATAAGAACATACTCTATAGCACAGGGAACCCTACTTAATTCTCTGTGGTGACCTGAAGGGCTTCCCTAGTGGCTTAGATGGTAAAGAACCTGCCTGCAATGCAGGAGACCCAAGTTCAGTCCCTGGGTTGGAAGATCCCCTGGAGGAGGGCATGGCAACCCACTCCAGTGTTCTTGCCTGGAGAATTCCATGGACAGAGGAGCCTGGCGGGCTACAGTCCATGGGGTTGCAAAGCCTCAGACACGAATGGGTGACCTGAATGGAAAGTAAATCCAAAAAGGAGAATATATACGAACATCTGACATGACTTAGCAACTGAACAACAGCAATAATATGTACCTGTGTGGCTGATCATTTTGCTGTGTGGTAGAAACTAACACAACATTGTAACGCCACTATCCTTACAATGGGATCCTATAATCCTGGACTTCGGGGTGCGGAAACTCAGGCCCTGTTCGGGGCAGCCGCAGAGGTCAGCTGAGGGCTTCACCTGATCCCCACCTTCCCCTCTTCATCTGTAGCGTGGGCTCATGGGATAAGCTTGATTTAGAGTCAGACTTGTGTTCAGATCATTGCTAGTGGTTGCTGCATGGTGATATGCAAGTTATTCAACTGACCTGACCTCAGTCTCCTTGAATTAAAAAGTAGGAAGAATAATATCTACCTTTGAGGGTTTTGAGAATAGATGAGAGGACAACTTTTGAGTTCTTGGCACAATGACTGACGTATAGTTGGGGCTCGATAGACACATTCCAATAATGAATGGCCATGTAAAGTGCTACTGCTATGCCAGAAGCTGGCACACACTTGGTAACTGGTTGTCACCGATATTCCTTTAAGCAGAGTTGGGTTTCACCCCACTCCAGTACTCTTGCCTGGAAAATCCCACGGACGGAGGAGCCTGGTGGGCTGCAGTCCATGGGGTCGCTCAGAGTTGGACACGACTGAGCGACTTCAGTTTCAGTTTTCACTTTCATGTGATGGAGAAGGAAATGGCAACCCACTCCAGTGTTCTTGCCTGGAGACTCCCAGGGCCGGGGGAGCCTGGTGGGCTGCAGTCCATGGGGTCGCTAAGAGTTGGACATGACTGAGCGACTTCACTTTCACTTTTCACTTTCATGCATTGGGGAAGGAAATGGCAACCCACTCCAGTGTTCTTGCCTGGAGACTCCCAGGGCCGGGGGAGCCTGGTGGGCTGCCGTCTATGGGGTCGCACAGAGTCGGACACGACTGAAGCGACTTAGCAGCAGCAGCAGCAGCAGGGTGTACCAGTAAAATGAGTGTCCCAGGATTCAGCCACATCACTCAGAGCTGCAGCTCTGCTGTGAAACAATTTCTGAACCAAAGGCGCAATCACTCAGTTATAGGATTGGACTCTTGGCGGTTCTGAAACAACAGCAGGCAAAATTTTAGGAATCAGAGAATCATCACAGTACATACTAATTGGCTGCCCTTCCATGGCTCTCACCCGGCTTCAGCTATCTTCCTCGGATGGAGAGGAAGCAGATCTTTGAAATGTGAGCATTTCACACAGAGTTCTGATCTAGCAGAAAGGCTGTGGTGCACAAGTATGTCCAGCAGACTCTTCCAGGGAGAGTCCTTGGCAGGGAAGCTCACTTTAAGCATCTCTCATTAGCTTCCTGTGCCTGAACTTTGCGTGACCTGGATGTCACCAGCACCTCAGCCACCTTTCTCCCACTGGCTCTGTACTGGCAGGAAGGACAGTGTTGAAAAAATTGAGATAGCTGGGTACCCCATGACAACTTGGCACCTCAACGGTGGGCCACTGGGTCTCTTTTACCTCCCAGGGGCGGTTTTGTTTTTAGTGCTAAGGTAAAGCTTGCTGGTGTCTTCCAGGGACTTCAAGAGACAATGCATGTAAGTATTTCAGAAGCATATCCTCAAGGCACGGATGTTAATAAGCCACTTTGTTGAGTGTTTATATATCACTTGTTATGGGCCAAGGTATCATGGGGAATCAAGGATGAAGATGACATAGCACTGCTTTCAAGGAGCTCACAGTCTAGTAGGAAAGACAGACATGCCCTCAACTGATAGACTTAATAAAGGAAGCATAAACAGTTTGGTGAAGCTATTCAGCCCTCAGTTGACTTGTAGGATCCTCCTATTTTCTTAACCATGTACTCCAGTAGACAGAATACCATTGGATCTGCCTGTCCACCCACACAAGTGCCAGTTTCTGAGGGTCGCCTCTCAATTCCTGCCTAGTGGTTTCCCTGTCCAGCCTCGACATGGAAACGTCTCCCTTTCAGTCTATCTGCACCAGCCTTGGACTGATGCCTGCCCTTGTTTCATAGCTCTCCACCATTATAGACATGCTGGAAGGAGCTTTCTACGGCTTGGATCTCCTGAAGCTGCATTCAGTTACCTCCAAACTGGTGGGGCGAGTGGACAAACTGGAGGAGGTAAGGAAGGTTCTAGATTTCTGTATCTTTCTCTTGATCAAACCTCAAAGTGTATCAAAGTTAACCATAGCCTTTTCTTTCCAGAAAGCACGTACCCTGGTTATATTTAGCTCATTGTTCTTTGGAAAGAAAAAAATATACATAAAACACTCATCCGAAATCATGCCAAATTGTTGGTGATGAAAAGAAATAGTGAAATATAAATGTAAGCACCTTCTTTTTTCCATATATAAGAACCACTAAACAATGTATATGTACTTTCCCCTTGACTTCGAGGGAACTTAGAGCTGAATAAAATGTAAAAAGTACAATAAGCATCTTACTTCATATTTTAAGGTGGAGTCATCTCTCTTCTGGGTATATGGTTATTAATTTCCTTTTTTAAAGAAACTATTCTGGTGCATGTCTCTGTGTGTGTCTGAGAGGAGGGTCAGTAATCCATTTCAAATCCATTTTAGAAAAAAAAGACATAAAATGTTTACTAATAAATAATACCCCTATTGGAAACCATTCAGGCTGCTCACCCCCAGGAAAAGGAGACTAGTAATGTAATGTCCACAGACAGAGACGCATTTGTATGACTGTGTTCTAGAGAGATGCACAGCTGGAGCTATGGTTTTCACAGCTGATGGGAGATTGAAGTCGTAAACAGTAATGCTGACTTTGATTTGTTGTTGTAATGCTTCAACATGTAAATAAGAAACCACGTAATTATCAGAAAAGGCATGATCATCATTCAGCCTGATTGATGAGAAGTTTATTGACTGGCATCCAGTTCTTGAATGAATTCTTGAAGCAGTAGCTCAAAGAGCTGCTCCTTCAAGTAGAAAACTATTTAATTTTTAGAATGTTAACGTAAGATAAATTTAATAATGAGATGACTGTAAATATATTATAATTCCTCATGAAAAAGTGGGCTTTTGGGGGTTTCTCATGGAGAAGCTGAGGTTCCCTGATGGGTGATTAGTTGAGATAGAAGATGTAAGTAAGAAGGTGTAAGTAAGGCTCTTCAGGGGGGCAGAAAGAGCCACTGGACCAGGAGTCAGGACAGTGAATTACTCTTTGTTTTCCACTCCCACGCAGCCATATCTCACTTTTTCCATCTGTGAAGTGGGAAAGGTCCGCTGCCTACTTTGCATGTTTGCTGAGGGGATAAAAGTTGAACTAATCAGTTCATAATACTTTGAAATGGTTTTAAAAAAACAAAGCACTCAGGTTATGACCAATGAGAGAGTAGGGGCAAATATCCCTCTGTTGCTTTGTCAGGAGAACTGGGACAAGGATGATGAAACGTTATGGGTTTAAGGATTGATTTCAGCACACTCCTTACACTCCTAAAAATGTTCCCAGAAAGAGAATACCACATACAGATAGCCAACAAACACATGAAAAGATGCTCAAGATCACTGATTATTAGAGAAATGC
The DNA here is from genome assembly GCF_023699985.2 of Odocoileus virginianus. Taxonomy (NCBI): domain Eukaryota; kingdom Metazoa; phylum Chordata; class Mammalia; order Artiodactyla; family Cervidae; genus Odocoileus; species Odocoileus virginianus. The sequence continues at coordinate 19,246,173 of NC_069678.1, read as the reverse complement.
AAATCAAAACTACAATGAGGTATCACCTCATACCTGTCAGAATGACCATCATCACCACTAGACCATTCAAGTATGACCTAAATCAAATCCCTTATGATTATACAGTAGAAGTGAGAAATAGATATAAGGGACTAGATCTGATAGACAGAGTGCCTGATGAACTATGGATGGAGGTTCGTGACATTGTACAGGAGACAGGGATCAAGACCATTCCCAAGAAAAAGAAATGCAAAAAAGCAAAATGGTTGTCTGAAGAGGCCTTACAAATAGCTGAGAAAACAAGAAACATGAAAAGCAAAGGAGAAAAGGAAAGATATTCCCATTTGAATGCAGAGTTCTAAAGAATAGCAAGGAGAGATAAGAAAGCCTTCCTCAGTGATCAGTGCAAAGAAATAGAGGAAAACAATAGAATGGGAAAAACTAGAGATCTCTTCAAGAAAATAGGAGATACCAAGGGAACATTTCCTGCAAAGATGGGCTCAATAAAGAACAGAAATTATATGGACTGTACAGAAGCAGAAGATATTAAGAAGAGGTGGCAAGAATACACAGAAGAACTGTACAAAAAAGATCTTCATGACCCAGATAATCATGATGGTGTGATCACTCACCCAGAGCCAGACATCCTGGAATGTGAAGTCAAGTGGGCCTTAGGAAGCATCACTAGGAACAAAGCTAGTGGAGGTGATGGAATTCCAGTTGAGGTATTTCAAATCCTAAAAGATGATGCTGTGAAAGTGCTGCACTCAATATGCCAGCAAATTTGGAAAACTCAGCAGCAGCCACAGGACTGGAAAAGGTCAGTTTTCATTCCAATCCCAAAGAAAGGCAATGGCAAGGAATGCTAAAACTACTGCACAATTGCACTCATCTCACACGCTAGCAAAGTAATGCTCCAAATTCTCCAAGCCAGACTTCAACCGTACATGAACCGTGAGCTTCCAGATGTTCAAGTTGGTTTTATAAAAGGCAGAGGAACCAGAGATCAAATTGCCACATCCGTTTGATCATCGCAAAAGCAAGAGAGTTCCATAAAAACGTCTACTTCTGCTTTATTGACTATGCCAAAGTCTTTGACTGTGTGGATCACAATAAACTGTGGAAAATTCTTAATGAGATGGGAATACCAGACCACCTGACCTGCCTCTTGAGAAACCTGTATGCAGGTCAGGAAGCAACAGTTAGAACTGGACATGAAACAGATGGTTCCAAATAAGGAAAGGAGTACATCAAGGCTGTATATTGTCACCCTGCTTATTTAACTTATATGCAGAGTACATCATGAGAAACGCTGGGCTGGAAGAAGCACAAGCCGGAATCAAGATTGCCAGGAGAAATATCAATAACCTCAGATATGCAGATGACACCACCCTTATGGCAGAATGCAAAGAAGAACTAAAGAGTCCCTTGATGAAAGTGAAAGAGGAGAGTGAAAAAGTTGGCTTAAAGCTCAACATTCAGAAAACTAAGATCATGGCATCCGGTGCCATCACTTCATGGGAAGTAGATGGGGAAACAGTGGAAACAGTGGCTGACTTTATTTTTGGGGGCTCCAAAATCACTGCAAATGGTGATTGCAGCCTTGAAATTAAAAGACGCTTGCTCGTTGGAAGGAAAGTTATGGCCAACCTAGACAGCATATTAAAAAGCAGAGACATTACTTTGTCAACAAATGTCTAGTCAAGGCTATGGTTTTTCCAGTACTCATGTGTGGATGTGAGAGTTGGACTATAAAGAAAGCTGAGTGCAGAAGAATTGATGCTTTTGAACTGTGGTGTTGGAGAAGACTCTTGAGAGTGCCTTGAACTGCAAGGAGATCCAACCAGTTCATTCTAAAGATCAGTCCTGGGTGTTCATTGGAAGGACTGATGTTGAAGCTGAAACTCCAATACTTTGGCCACCTGATGCGAAGAGTTGGCACATTTGAAAAGACCCTGATGCTGACAAAGATTGAGGGCAGGAGCAGAAGGGGACGACAAAGGATGAGGTGGTTGGATGACATCACCAACTCAATGTACATGGGTTTGGGTGGACTCCGGGAGTTGGTGATGGACAGGGAGGCCTGGCGTGCTGCGGTTCATGGGGTCGCAAAGAGTCAGACACGACTGAGCTGCTGAACTGAACTGAACTGATGTGTAGAACAGGTAAGTGATGGGAAGCTGCTGCGTAATACAGGGAGCTCCGCCCAGTACTTTGATGACCTCGAGGAGGAGGATGGGGGTCGTGGTGGGAGGGAGGCACAAGAGGGAAGGTGTACAAGTGTACTTGTGGCTGCTTCATGTTGCTTATGGCAGAAACCAGCACAACATTGTAAAGCAATTATCCTCCAATTAAAAAATTTTTAAAAAGATAGAGAACACCAGAGCCTTCTCAACCTACCCAATGCCTTAACTCCCTCAGTTCTGGGAAGTGCTGTCTGAAATGGCCATTTGCTCTGGGAGGGTTGGTAGGTCCATAGTCACTTCAGTTGTGAGGTCTAATGAGCGGGGTCAGGGTACTGGAGCCCAAACTTGGAGGCAGGCCAAGGTGGCCAATAGGATCTTGCCAGTCTACTCATATCACCCCACTCCTCCTGGAGGGGCTGCCTAAGGGAATCAGGCTGCTTGGCATCTTGAGTCTTTCCCTTCCTGATAGGAATAGCTAGACTGAGTGGTCAACACCATCCTACTATCAATGGACTTCATGCAGGCTTGGGATTCTTTCTCCTTTCTAGAACCACCTTCTGATTCTTTCAGATGGGTTCAAAAGGAATCAGACCAGGATCCAACTGGACCTTCGAAGTTGAAAAGTACCTGTCTTTCTCTTGGCCGCTAGAACCATCCAAATGTGCAGGAACAGCAGTGACAGCCTCCTCTTCTGCTTTTACCTGACCTTGGCAGCCACATATTTTTCATTCTCTCTGGAGAACACAGCCTGGGAAAGACTGCCATGGGGGCAGAACACAGTGTTCATGAGGCCAAGGTCAGGCACTCAGCCTCTGAGCAGGCCAGTGGGCTGAGCTTTGTTGAAGGGCTATAATCTGTTTCCAGCCTTGTCTAGCAGCTGAGCCCTCTCTGCGGGCAAAGGATGGGGCTGTGGGTGAATTTGGTGCAATGCCGCGACCCAGCAGTATCTATCTTCTGAACAGTCACACAGTCACTGGGTTTTCGCCAAAACTAACCGTAGTTAAATTGATGAGCACTATCTTTTTTTCAGAATTATGGAATGTTTAGTAGCAAGAACTGGAACCTTTATAATCATAATCATCATCATCATCCCTTATATTTGTATAGCATTAGTGGTTTTACTTAGTGGCTTCCCTGGGGGCTCAGTGGTAAAGGATCTGCTGGCAGTGCAGGAACTACAGGAGACATGGGTTCAATCCCTGAGTCAGGAAGATCCCCTGGAGGAGGGCATGGCAACCCACTCCAGTATTCTTGCCTGGAGAATCCTGTGGACAGTGGAGCCTGGTGGGCTATAGTCCGTGGGGTCACAAAGAGTTGGACACGAGTGAATCGACTTAGCAGCAGCAGCAGCAGTAGTAGTTTTAAAGCATCCCATTTACATTTAGATTCTTTGTTCCTATGAGCTGGACAAGACATGAGACCAAAGGAGATTAAATGGCTTTCCTGCAGGCACAGTGCTGGGAAAGAATAGGCTGGAGCTCAGGTCTTCTGGTTCCTTGTCCAGGCTCTTTCTAATAAACCTTATAAGCTTCTTCAAATCATTGCTAGTTGCCCTGGGAGCGTCAGTTTTTCCTAACCAGAACTTATAGCAATAGTCCTTCCAAGGGAATTTCTAGGCAGAACCATGGCCATATCCCATAAATCCTGTTAAACAGGATTAAAGCTGAGTTAGGGAAGGTCCCATCCCGTGAAAGTTTCCCCAACAGGCAGCCCAACATGACGAGGTGCTTTGGTGTGACAGTGAATAATGATGGGTCTGGGCCTCGGGCCCACAGACCAGAGTCTCTTGTCTTTGGGTCTGGCCACTCGTCTCCTGGCTCTTGCTGGCCAACTCTGTCTGCAGTCTGCGTACATTGAAAAGCCAGAATGTTGGGTAAATGGAAAAAACACTCCTTCTCCAGCCTGACTCTGCAGGAGGAATGGAATTGAACCTCTGCTCCTGGTCTTTAGATATTCTTGAATCCCAAGGAGAGTTCTTTGGAGGTCAGACCAGACGAAAGGGGTCAAATGGAGGGGCATTTTGCCCAGAGTAAGATCAGAACTTGGCAGAAGAAGCAGGCACATGCACATGTGTACATCCACCTTGGCTCTGTAGGAGGATTTAAGAATGGAAACTCCATTTGCAGATGAAAGAGGAAGGAAGGAGAGAGAAATGGAATCTGAACTGTTGAGAATCTCACCTCTTGGTAAAGTGAGCTCTGGGAGCTCTGCTTGGTGGAGTGATTTTGGTTGAGCTTGTGTTTTAAATGGTGAAAAATAGCACATGCATAGGAAAGTGCATAAACAATGAATATACAGCTTAGCAAATCATTATAAAGCAAATACCCATGCAGCCACCACCCAGCTCAAGAAACAGAGCAACGCTAACACTCCCAAAAGCTCCCCACATGCCCTCTTCCCACTTATTGCTGCTAAGTCGCTTCAGTCATGTCCGACTCTGTGCGACCCCATAGACGGCAGCCCAGTAGGCTTCTCTGTCCCTGGGATTTTCCAGGCAAGTATACTGGAGTGCGTTGCCATTTCCTTCTCCATCCACTTATTAGGTTGGTGCAAATGTAATTACGGTTTTGGACCATGAATTTTAAATCATTTTAACGAGACTCAAACACAGCTGTATTAATCAAAACTAGGAACCATTACAATCAACACATTTTTGCCAATGAGAAATATTTGATTATTCCTGTAGCATAAAAATACATGCTTTGGGATTCAACAAACTCTTGGAAAGCATTTTCTGCATCCTGCTGGCTGTGGAAACATTTTCCTTGCAAAATGTTGTCAAGATGCTTGAAAAAGTAGCAGTGGGTTGGCAAGAGGTCAGGTGAATATGGTGGATGTGGCAAAACTTGGTAGCCACAATTCGTTCAACTTTTGAAGTGTTGGTTGTGCAATGTGTGGTCGGGCGTTGTCGTGGAGAAGAATTGGGTCCTTTCTGCTGACTGATGCAGGCTGCAGGCATTGCAGTTTTCATTGCATCTAATCGATCTGCTGAGCGTACTTCTCAGATGGAATGGTGTCACCAGGATTCAGAAAGTTGTAGTGGATCAGACTGGCGGCAGACAACCAAACAGTGACCATGACTTTCTGGTGCAAGTTTGGCTTTGGGAAGTGCTTTGTAGCTTCTCGGTCTAACCCACTGAGCCGGTTATCGTATACAGTCCACTTTCCATCACACATCACAATCCAGTTGAGAAATGGTTCATTGTTGTTGCATAGAATAAGAGAAGAGAGTACTTCAAAATGACGAGTTTTTGAAATTTCCAGACAACTCATGAGGCAGCCACTTACTGAGCTTTTCGCCTTTGCAGTTTGTTTCAAATGCCAGCTACTGTAGGATGGGTGACATTGAGTTCTCTGCCAACTTCTCATGTAGTTGTAAGAGGATTAGGTTCAATGCTGGCTCTGAGTTGTCACTGTCAACTTCTTATGTCCAGCCACTGTGTCCCTCAGCTTCAAGACTCTCAGCTCTTGCAAAACTTCTTGCACTGTACACCACTGCACTGTATGTTCATTAGCAGTTCCTGGACTAGATGTGTGGCTGATGTTGCAAGATGTCATGCCACTTTGCAACCCATTTTTGAACTCAAATAAGAAAATTTCTCGAATTTGCTTTTCTAACTTCATTTCCATAGTCTAAGGTAAATATAAAACAGCAAGTAATGTCATAAGCAAGAAGTGCACATTAAAATGAGGTATAACGTGACCACATTTATTTAGAATATATTCCATATCAAATGGCAAATTTCAACAATGCAAAACCTGAGTTCCTTTTACCCCAGCCGAATACATCCCATCCTTGAAAGGAACCTCTGTCCTTAACTTTGTTAATCATCTTCCTCGCTTTTCTTTACAGTTTCATTACCTAAAGATAAATCCCTAAATACAGTAGTTTTGTTTTTTAACTTTAAATACATAGAATCCTACAGAAGTATGTGTGTATGTGTGTTAGGTTTCTTTCTTTCAACTTTAAGTTTTTATGTCAATTCTGTGGCTTTTAGTTCATTCATTTTTATTCCTGTGTAGTATTCTAGTGTGAGATTATACCACAATTTGCTGATCTTGCCTACTGGTGGTGAATATGGGTGTTATTTTTAGTTTTGTAATTCATAGTAGCCCCAGGAGCACCCCTCTAAAAGCCCATCCCATACACGCATACATTTTTTTATGATACGTAAGTAGGAATGAAACTACTGGGCTGTTATGCTTATCACCGATTTTAAGGGATACGATTGGCCTTCCACGTTCACATGTTTTGCATCAGTAGATTCAACCCACTGTGGCCAAAACATTGGAGCTTCAGTTTCGGCATCTGTCCTTCCAATGAATAAAATGGTGTAGTATTTGCATAAAACCCACAGACATCTTACCATATACTTTAACTCATCTCTAGATTACTCACAATACCTAATACAATGCAAATGTTATGTCAATATGTGGCAGATTCAATGTTTGTTTTTTGGAGTTTTCTGGAATTTGGGGAGGAATATTTAGGATCCACCCGATGCAAAGAGCTAATGGAAAAGACCCTGGGATGCTGGGAAAGATTGAGGGCAGGAGGAAAAGGGGGTGACAGGATGACATGGTTGGATGGCCTCATAAACTCAATTGACAAGAGTTTGAGCAAACTCCAGGAGATAGTGAAGGACAGAGAAGCCTGGTGTTTCAGTCCATGGGGTCAAGAAGAGTCTGACACAACTGAGCGACTGAACAACAACAACACCATTTTTTATATAAAGGACTTGAATGGATTCTCTTATCTGTTCTTGAGGGTCCTAGAACTAGTTTCCTGCAGATACCAAGGGACAACTTTATTGCCATACTGTTCTCCCAAGTGGCACCTCTGGCAGGGTGCGGATACTCCATATGGACACATTCTTACTGAAACTTGGAATTGACAGACTTCCTAATTTTTATAAATTTGGAGCATGTAACTTAGTATAACCATTTCATTGTGTTTCAAAAACTTACACCTCAAAACATCTTTCCTATTCAGGTAGTGGAGGCCTGAAACTGCATGGGCATTCCTCTAGAACTGGTCCAAGTAAAAGGAATATCTAAGGTGGCCAGTGGTCCAAGAACCTTCAGTGTGGTAGATCCAGACTGACCCTTTTTGGAAAATGGCTGAGAAAGGGAAGGGGATGCAGGAAGTAGCGGTATGTATTGGAGTTGAGGTGGGTGTAGGCACAAAATACAGGCTTCCCAGGTGACACTAGTGGTAAAGAACTTGCCTGCCAACGCATAAGACGGAAGAGATGTGGGTTCGATCCCTGGGCGGGAAGATCCCCTGGAGAAGGGAATGGCATCCCACTCCAGAATTCTTGCCATGGACAGAGGAACCTGGCAGGCTACAGTCCATAGGGTCGCAAGGAGTAGGACATGGCCGAGCACCTGAGCACAGCACAGGCGCAGGGTATAGGTGCCAGGAGAGATAGGAATTAGAAGTCTAGAAGAAAAATCTGTAGCTTCCAAAGGCAAAGGCAGAACCTATTCCTTGCATGACCCTTTTCATTCAATGGCACAGTTCAGCTCAGAAGACTTTTGCTCTGAGCGCGCTCAGAGATACAAAGACTTGTAGGCTGCCCAGGCCTAAAAATGCCTTCTGATGGCAGCAGGACAAGAGGCAGGGGTACAGCTGTAGTGCCACACACTGCTTCCAGGAGTAGATCGATTCTCCAAGTAAAGAAAAAGACAAACAGAGGGACAGGTCATTAAAATAATTTATTCTAGCTTCAAGGCTTTAGTTGAATTAAGTCATTCCCATAAAAACTGCAAAACTTTGTGAAGAAATGCCCCAGCCCCACTTAGCTGCAGGACACCTATCAACATTTATAATTACTTGGATGTGACTGTTTACACATGTGCTCTTGCATATGTGTGGGTGCCAGCCCAGGGTCTTAAAATAGATGCATGCCTACACGCTTTCCAAAGTGTGATTTCTGTTGCCCAACTGTATGTGTGTGGCTTCTTGCCTCGCACCTGCCTGCTTGAGTTTGCAAACCCCATCCATGAATACAGTGGCGCTGCAGAACCTCGTGTGTCATCTGAAGGCTTTTCTCTTGATAGTGCTGCATCCAAGTGAGACTTAAAGTCTCCAATGGATTTACCAGACCCAGAGCTGGCCCTTTCCCCAGAATGTGCTGGCATGAGCCTTGCTGAGGGCTTCTCCCCCAGACATAAGTATTTGGTAGCCTTTGTGTTTCTGGTCTGGAAGGCAAGATCAAAAGATCGTTCCTGACACTGGGGGATATATCTCTTTACCAACTAATGGGGAAATGTAACTTTTGTCTGTGCAGACCAGGCCATGAGTTAGGGGAGCTGTCTCTTTCCAAGCCTCTCCTTTCTGCCCTCCCTCCACTCACATCGAGACCCCAAGTGCACTGTCTTCCGACCATTCACAGGAGGGTTTGCTGTAAATCATTTCACTCTCCTCCTCACTCCAGTGTGGCCTTGGAAAGGAGTGTCACTCACCCTGCCTACCAGAGTGTCCTCATCTGTGAAACGGGAAAGGATTGGAGATAAGAGTTCTAAGATATATTTCAGTTCCAATGTTAACTCAATTCACATCTTAGTAAGGGCTCAGGTCAATATATTACCTCTCCTGGGGTTGTATACACTTCAAATCTAATTTGTCACTGTGGCATGAAAGGTTTTCTTCTTGGCTAAAGGGGTTTACGGTGGGAGCATCTGTCCTACATCCACTGGCCTAGAAATAGCTTGGAGCTGCCACGACGTAAGGGACTGCATGGCTGTACTTAGAGGGTTGGTCATCAGAGGCCTAGAACTTCTTGCTCTTTATGTGTTTGACTATCTTCCAGGCTCTGAACATCTTGAGGACAACCTGGGCCTAAGTTATTTTTGTTTGCTGGATTTTAGCCCCACACGGGGTGTGGGCCAAATGCTCAACAGCTGTGTGGTTGCAGGAGTGATGGGACACGTCAGCCGGCCACCCCCTGCCGCACGGGCCTGCCCACTGTCTGCATCAGCTGCGGTCAGGGATTGCGTGGCGCCCCGGCTGTCCCGTCAGCTGGAGCGCCGGCTGCTTCTAGCTGCTGTCCCCCTGCAGCTCTCCTCCGGGGGCTGCAGACAGCTGGCTTCATGTCCTGGAGGCCTCTGAGGAGGTGGGGCAGGGTGAGTTGACGAGATCTCCGAGCCCTGCCACCAGGTCCAGTGACCCCCCGACACCGCCTCACGTCACTCCCACAAAGAGCCCGCTCCCTCCACCCTCAAGCTCGCCGTCTGCACCTGAGTCCTGTGTCTCAGCTGGGGCTGGACGTGCCCGCCACCCGAGTTGGCACCGTGCTTCAGCCCAGCTGCAATCGCGCTTCGTCTCCTTCTACAGGGTCCTTCACATCACACCAGCCTTGAGTCCTCACCTTCCTCCCTGTCCAGCCACAGGACACCTTAGCCCCCTTCCCCTTTTCTACCTGCATGTCTGCTACCAGGATCCCAAGAGTCCATCCCACCCCACCTTCGGCTCCACGCGTCAAGCCCTGTTTTGTGCCTGGCATTGTGCTGCATGCCCCCCTTCATTCATTCTCCAAACCAAGCCTGGGAGGCAGGTATCATTATTCCGACCTCCTTCAGCTGGGGTCTGGAGAGGTCTCAGCACTATGTGGTTGCATAAAACCAGGTAGTGACTGGGCTGTGCGTTTCATACCTGGTCTCCAGAGCCTGCACTTTGCCCACCATATCTCATCCCTGCTTCTGGTCGGGAGAGCAAGACCCCAGAGAACTGAGGGAGCCTTGACCCTGGTTGACTTTCCCTCGGGTCCCAACACTCTTGGCCGAGGCTGCCTCTGCTCTCACCCAGGCGTGCCCATACTTGTCCCACCGCTGGACAAAGTCAGGAAACGTCTGTAGCCATGGAACAGCCCTTCCACCCACGTCCACTGCACCAGCGTGCACATCTGGTTGTGTCGGCCCTCCGTGGCTCCTTAAAGCTGCCCTCTGACCAGCTGTGCTGCCCAGGGCTGACTGCCAGGGGTACCCCCAATTCCAGGGAAACCTTCGTGGTTCCCCTTTTCCCGGGGGACCTGCCTAGGTTGCACACTTCCTCCTCGCGGCCACCTGTGCATCTGGCTGTGGTCAGAGCAGGACACCTGTCCCATCTGGCGAGGCGGGCTTGCTCTTAGAAGGCGCCCTCGATGCCCTACTGCCTGCCCCCGGCACGTGGCACTCCTTCTGGGAATACCTCTGAGTTCTTTGGCCCAAGTCCCATGACACAGCTCCCAGAACTTCAGTCATCCTGTCTGGCTGTGGCCTGCCTTCTGTGCCAGCCCTCTCTCCACCTCCTCTTCCTCCTCACAGCACCAGGACCCTTGGCAGGGACGATGGGATGTGTTCACCTGCAAGACGGGCACCCTTCCTGCTCCCTCGCCCACGTTGCCAATGCTACGACACGAGCCAAGTTGCACACACCGTAAATGTCATAGTCACAGCTGTCCCAGAGGGCAAGAGCCAGAGGCATGAGGTCATGGGGTTCGGCCTTCTCCCAGGGCAGGATGGAGAGAGTGCCGGGTAGGCAGCATCCCTGCTGCCCCCTGAGACACACCCCACGGAAGACCCTTGATATGAGGAAGGCAGAACCGCAGGGAGCAGCGGGGAGCCCTGCAGGCCAGCATCCCTGGGGGAGGTGCCTGAGTGGGGGAGGGTGGCTAAGGAGGGGCATGTGCAGCTGCAGGTCTGGGGGACCCCAGCGGGCTCGGCCCAGCGGGCTGATGGGGTGAGGCTACCGCCAGCCTGGTGTTTATGCAGGCGGCTGGTGGGCTTTGCTGTTCCCAGGAGGGAAATAAAAAATATTGCTTCTCTGGGGTCTCGGGGCCAGGCCTGTCTCAAACTCTCCTCTGTGGAAATCGAGAATAATGGTGCCTCGCTAAAACCAGAAAGTGGCTTGAGCATTTCTAAATCAATGAGAACGGGGCCTTCCAGGGGCCTAGAAAACCCAAGGTCTAGAGGGCAGGGGCTAGTTCCATGGGATTTTCCCTGTGCCTCACAGCGAGTGTGAGGGCCAGTGCTGACTCTGTCCAGGTGTTCAGGAATTGCGTGCGCTCTTGTTTTACCAACACAGCTTCTTAGGCCACACCATTGGGTCTGGGGTCCTGGGGCCATGGCTGGGCAGCAGAGGTGGACGTTCCAGTCCCTTCCCTCCCCATGAGTCAGAACCAGCATCTGTCACATCACCCCAACTTGCTTTCTTCACTGCACTTTTTACTAATTGATGCTTTCTTGTTGATTTCTTATTTATTGCTTACTTCCCCTCACGGAAGGTGGTCTTCAGGATCCTTGCTCTGGCTTACCCTCAGTGCCCAGGGCTGAACACATGACCGCATTAATGAAGAAGTAGTGTATCGAACCCTGAACCTTCTGGGGCTTCACTCCACATCACAGGATGTGAGAATTACAGGAGATGCATAGGTGCTGCTCATTGCAGGTGCTTATGGATGATCAGAAATGCTTGGATCCCATGAAGGCACCAGGAACTTTTCCTGTCAGCCCCGGGAAGAACCTGGCTCCTGTTAAATACCCTTTCTGACACATTTGGGTCCCTTTTCCATCAGCTCTATCCAAGTTCCCTATATTTAAGACAGTGCTTCTCAAACTTCAATGTGTATGCAGACTGCCTGGGGATCTTGTATAAAACGCAGATTCTAATTCAGCAGGTCTGGGTCAAGTCGGAGCTTCTGCATTTCTTTCTTTCTTTCTTTTTAAAATCAAACTGCCTTTTATTTTTCAGGGACTCTTGCTTAGGTTAGTCTCCCCAAATCTTTATACTTTACGCAAATGTATTTCAATAAATGCGCACGCATGCATACACACACACACACACACACACACTTTAGATTATGTAAAGCTTCCCATCACTATCTACCTTTCTTCCAAATCCTACAGTAAGAACAGAGCGTCCACATTTCTAACAAGCTCCTGAGTGGTGCAGTGATGCCTATGTTATTGGTCTCTTTGAGTAGCAACTGGGAACCCTAGACCAGGTCACAGGTATGAAGCGCTCTGTTTTGTCACAGGACAAAAATGTCTGGAACTGACAAGTCCCATAGCAACTGTTACCATGAGCCTCTGAATTTTTTTTTTTTTTTTTTGAGCCTCTGAATTTAAACCAGCCAGTTTTCTGGCCCCAAAGTAGGTAAAACTCCCACCCTATTACCTACCCTATAGCATCTTAACCAGTCACCTGATGCCGCCCTTCCAGTAGGAATTTTCTGTCTTGAGGCCATAAAAATTGGCAGAGCCAGCCTCTGTTCTAACAGCGTCTCCCACTCTAATAAACTTTATTCTCCCTTCATTCTGCCTCATGTCTGGCAATTCATTTCCAACCTGTGCATAGACCATGACAGTAACATTCTATGAAAAATAACAACCACTTAGTGCGTCCCATGCACTTCCACATATGTTAACTCATTCTCCGTTACAGCCCACAGGGAGAGCGCTAGTGTTAACCCCGTTTGACACATGGACAAATGAAGCGCAGGGAGGTTAGGTAATTGGCCCAAGATAACAGGTCTAGCAGTAGCACCATTGAAATGTAAACCGGAAGGTTTCCTCCAGAATCCATGCTCTTAACCACTGCATTTGACTGACCCTGATAACACTTATCAGGAACGATACACATCCAGTAAAACCACTCACTCTGGAGATTCTTGAAACAACCTCCTCTCAAGGGCTTTAGCTCTCACACTTAATTCTGTGATATTTAGGGAGGCCGACTTGGCGTTAGCCCCACAGAACACATTGAGCCTTTCCAGTGCTCAGAACTTGGCGTGCGCTGAGATGCTGTGAGCATGGCATGGCCAGTGGTCTGGAGCCTGGTTAGTTTTAACGAGCACCTCGTGGGCTCCTCTGGGCAGCCCACGTAGAATCACTGGAGCCGCAGTGTCTGGGCGTCACAGTCTGCATATACGCCCCCTAGCTCTGAGCCACCGTGGCATCCCTCTAGGACAACAGCGGCATCTTACCAGACTGCAGACTGTGCGTGGCAGTGTCTGAGCTTTTGCACGTCTCGTATCTGCCTGTCAAAGAAAGATGGAAAGTGTATACATCCTCTGTTTACATGGTTACTTCCTCTATCACCCTCATAAACAGGGCCCAAAGGAGAACGTCACATCTAAAAATTCAGATGCTCATGGTAACCATGGAATGGGGGCCAATGCTGGACAATATTAGATCTCAGTGCAGTAAACTTCTCTAAAAATAAGTAGAGATGAAAGGGTACCTCTAAGTCTGTTGACAGCTGCCCAAGATTCAAATGCCATCCAGCCTAACCTTCTTCAGATGCTGCCTCTGATGCCTCTCGTCCACCCCTCCCTTTGGACACCTGTGTGGCATTTACAGAACCTGACCTGGTTGGTCATCTTTTTCTTGCAGTGGGGACCCTATCTTCCCTGCAGCTGTCCCCCATAGAAACCACCCTCCCTCCACCTCCCATCCAGGACAGGAACACCAGAGGAATGAGAGGATTTCTTTCTGCCATACTGTCCCCTAGACACACAGGAGGTCCTTACCAGTATTGGTTGGTAGAAATGTAGCTTTGGCCCTTTCTGGTATGAAGTCCATCTGGGACATGGGTAATTCGCCAAATAGGGGTCATTTAGGGAAACATTTTATGTGTGAATAGGAAAGTTTAAAGCCAGCCTATCAATTTCTTATGTAAATAATGCTTTTTAAATGCTGGGGAGCCATAAAAAAAAGGGTGAAGGGGCTTCCCTGGTGGTCCAATGGTTAAGCATACGCCTGCCAATGCTAGGTCACGGGTTTGATCGCTGGTCTGGGAAGATCCCGCATGCTGCAAAGCAGCTAAGCCTGTGCAACAGCTACTGAAGCCGTGGGCCCGGAGCCCGTGCTCTGCAACGAGAGAAGCCACTGACATGGGAAGCTCGTGCACACCGCCAGAGCAGCTCCCTCTCGCTGCAGCTAGAGAAAGCCCACCCACAGCGACTAAAACCCAGTGCAGTCAGAAATAGATAAATGTTTTAAAAGGCTGAAACATTGCCATTTGCACCAACATGGATGCATCTAGAGAATATCAAACTAAGTCAGACAAAAACAAATATGAAATCACTTATATGCAGAATCTAAAAACAGTACAAAGGAATCTATATAAAAAACAGAAACAGATTCACAGACATATTAAGCAAACGTTTACCCAAGGGGAGAGGCAGAGGGGATAAATTAGGAATATGGTATTAACAGACACAAACTACTATACATGAAATAGATAAGCAATAAGGATTTACTGTAAAGCATGGGGAACTATAGTCAATATCTTGTAATAACCTATAGTGGAAAATAATCTGAAGAAAATGTGTGTGTATATAACTGAACCACTTTGCTGTAGACCTGAAACTAATACAATATTGTAAATCAATTAGAATTCAATTAAAAAAAGATTTTTAAAAAGTGCTCCAAAGAATAGTTTGTGCTTATTAAAAAATCAGATTAAGTAGATTTCTTTGACCACCTCTTTTAAAATTGCCTAGAAGATCCTTCTTTCATTAATTGAGCCGTTGGTTCACATGTCAGGGGATGCAAGCAAATAGAATTTTTCTGTAATGTTACTCATCACTGGTAGGAGCATACTGCGTACCCAGGATGGAAAAACAGCAGGTGTCCCAGGAGCTCGGGGACACGACAGTATCATTAGGAAGGCCATGGTGGTGTTGGGAAGCATTTCCAGTCGTGAACACACTGAGCCAGGCTGCCCGGGAAATGCCACCTGAGTCCAGGCACTGGTCCCCAACACGGGGCTGGATGCTCCTGACGGCCCCGGTGGTTTCTGGTTGGTTTCTCAACCTGCCTGTTGAGTCTCTGGGCTCTGAGCAGGAGACGGCTGCTAGCTCCCTCCTGCTTGTCCTCAGAACACTTTAAACGACTCCCTTTTAAAAATGTTCTCTCTTGCTAGGAAATAGCTAAAAACCTCACCAAGGAAAATGAGCAGATCAGAGAGGACGTGGAAGAAATTCGAACTGAGATGAACAAGCGAGGCAAAGAGAACTGCTCCAATAACATCCTGGACAGCATTCCGGACATCCGCTCAGCCCTGCAGAGGGATGCGGCTGCAGCCTACGCCCACCCCGAGGTATTGCCCCAGCCTCCGGGGGCTCTGACCACAGCCCTCCGGAAAGTGTACGCCCACCACCTCATGGGTGCATGGAGCCTTCAGGCTTCAGTCTCCCACGGGCATGGTCTCATTTCATCTACTCAACCGTCCTATAGGTCTGATGGGGCAGAAGTGGACCCCATTGCACTGAAGCGGTTCCGCCAGTGTTGAAGCCAGGACTCAAATCTGGGTCTCCTGAGTATCAGGCCCTGTTCTTTTTGTTATACTTCATGCTGCCTTTTCGAGCATCCCTTGCCTTTATAAGTTAGGTGGCTTGTCTGGGACCATTCTAGTTTAGTCCTGCTGCTCTGGCCTGATTATCAATAACTCCTTCTTTCACTCTCAGAAGAGTCCCAGTGTGGAAGCAGTCAGCTGTGTGGTCCTCCCTATTTGTAAGGGACTTTGTGAGGTACTAGTACTTTCACCATCCATCATACCACGTGGTCCTCACCCCAGCTCTGGAAGGCAGCCTGAGGCCGACAGCAGTATCCTCACTTTGCAGAAGAGGAAACAGATCCAAGGATGCTCACAGTCTCTGTGGCTCAGCTGGGTGGTGGTGACAGGGGTCTCAGATCTCTGTCTCTGCCCACTCAGTCATGTCTGGGTTGGTGCAATGAAACGAAACACTACCTCATGTGATTTGGGTGATGCCAAAGGGCCTATTTGCTTAAAAAATACCTCCCCATCTGATACTTGTTTCTTTCGGCTCTGGTTACCAAGTTATATTTGTGTGCTAATAGTTATAGATGTTATTATTTATGTGTTATCTCCTAAATTGCTGCCTGTGAAACAGGAGCTAACCCGAAAAGGATGGAAGAGGAAACGGGTAAATTCTGGCAGCGGGACTTGCATAGTGTGGATGCTATTAGCAAGGCAGGTCTGGATGAAAGTCTTGCTTACTTTTACTGGGCCACGGGTTGGTGGTGGACAGCAGAGCGTGGATTTCAGGTGACCCATTGCGGATCCCCTCAGCCTGGGGCAGGTGGGCAGGGTGTGGGTTGAGAGGGTCTGGGGCACTGACAGCAAAGCCCTGAACTTGTGGCTCTATGTGCTGTGACACTGAAAAGGGCTGGGAAGTTTGCTGCAAAGGATTTGTTGCCTGGGTTGTTAAGAATCAGGGTAAGAGAGGAAGTAAGGTTAGGCCTGTGGGCTTGGAACTCTTGAGCAAAGAAACTCCCCAAGTGGTGCCAAGCAGGCAGCAGCTGTTGGTTTGGGGAACCTTGGGCATGTGTTCCAAAGGCAGAAGAGCAGGCAGATTAGGACTTTGGAGACAAGCGGCCCTGAAGAGAGTCTGGTGCCTATACCGCGCCCAATTTGTAACTTGAAATAAACCCATTTCCAAACCAGAAAATAAGTACAAGGAAGGCCAGTAATTTTCTGGCTTAGCCCACGATGACTCCATTGATGGTTTTTTTTGAAATATCATGTATCTTCAAAAATTATTTTTATTCTCATTTTTGGGTGTTCTCGACATGCCAGTGACTGAGCGTATGTTTAGTCTGCTTGGTGGGTCACCCCTGAGCAAGTCTGAACTTGTAAAGCAAAGAGCCAGAGGGCGTTTGCACCTTAAAGGAAACTGGAAGCACCCGTTCATCAGCCCTGGGGCCCAGCGGCTCCTGTCACCGCCCTTGTGGCATCATCTGCCGCTCCAGCAGCTCCCTAACTTCAGTCCTCTCTGGCTCCAATTTCCCAGTCGACTGAGCTTCAGAATTCCATCCGTTGTCTTGATGACACATTATGTGGTATGTTCAGGAGCCCAGCTCAGATTTCCTGAGGGTAAACAGCAAACCAAATCAAACACACCAAACTCTTTTTCTCCTTGCTCAGCAAACCTTGCTCCCTCCTGAAATCCCCATTCACACACTGCTGAGGTTAGCACAATCCACCCAATCCAGGGTGATGGTGGGGGTAGCCAGGGCCAGAAAGGGGGGCGAGGTGAAAGGAGAGGAGGCCAGACTCTTCCTCTCCCTTTTCCTGTCTCTTTAGTGAACCCCGTGTTGAAAAGGGGGGTAAGTGGGGGGTCTGGGTTTGGTTGTTATTTTCAAGGTTCTTATGGATTCTGTCAGGGTTTTTTGGAATGGTGAATGGCCTTTGTTGGAGGCGTCTTTCCAAGAAGGTCCGTGCGTGGAGGGTTGGCAGGGGGCTCTGGGGGCTGGGTGGAGAGGTCAGGGTGGGACTGGGAACATGGGGACACCGAGAGTTGAAGTCATACAACAGTTTAACAGAGAGAGGAAACCAAACCTTGGGGGCTGCTGCTGCCCCATGCAGCCTGTCGCCAGCGGATCCAAGGAAATTATATGTTCTCTGGCAGAGGCTGTCCATGGTCTTGCTCCATCTCCTTGGCTGGGAGAGGGAACTGCAGTTCCCGCTCATCCCTAAAAGTCTGGAATTAAAGACAGTTCCTGGGGTTTGCCACGAAGAAATGACAACTTGCTTTTGCAATGCAGAGGGAAACCAAGGTCTGGCAACTAGATGGCCTGTGGCGTCTGAGTTGAGGGCTGGGGCCTCTTGTCAGCCTCCCAGGCAGCTCTTTCCTATGGGAAATGAGGAATCCCCATGTCTTCTGGACAACAGCCAGACCACGGCCCTGAGGACTTTGGGGATGGCAGATGAGTTAGTCCTGTGGTGACAGCTGAGCACAATGCAGCTATAACAAGGTGGATCACAGGCTCTGAAGGAAAGCAGCCCTGGGTTATCTAATAGCGTTATGACTTAATAAGGAGAAGGAAATGGCAACCACTCCAGTATTCTTGCCTGGAAAATCCCATGGACAGAGGAGCCTGGCAGGCTACAATCCATGGGATCACAAAGAATTGGACTGAGTGACTTAACTTAGTAAGGGGCTTCCCAGGTGGTGCTAGTGGTAAAGA
Organism: Odocoileus virginianus; assembly: GCF_023699985.2. NCBI lineage: Eukaryota > Metazoa > Chordata > Mammalia > Artiodactyla > Cervidae > Odocoileus > Odocoileus virginianus. The sequence goes on along the minus strand of NC_069678.1, from coordinate 19,228,030 downwards.
ACCTGTCTGCCAACACAGAAGATATAAGAGACACAGGTTCGATCCCTGGGTTGGAAAGATCCCCTGGAGGAGGGCATGGCAACCCACTGCAGTATTCTTGCCTGGAGAATCCCATGGACACAGGAGCCAGGAGGGCTATGGTCCATAGGGTTGCAGAGTCAGACATGACTGAAGTGACTTAGCATGCCCATACATGACTTAATAAGTGCTTTCTCACTTAACTGATTAACCTTCAACCAGATTGCTAAATGACTCTGAACCTGTCTTTACTCATCTGTAAAATGTGGAGAATAGTATCTATCTTGCCTCATTGTTCTAAGGGTTAAAAAGAATATGAAGGGACATGCCTGCCCGTAATAGATTCTCAATGAAATGTCATCACCACCAGCCAAGTGTCCCTGCACTTCTAGTGGCACTCGCCTCCCCAGCAAACCGTGGGACGTGGGACAGGGGCAGTTAGCCGGAGCGAGGGCCGCCCGGGGCGCACGTCTGCCTGCTGCTTCCGGGCAGCTCTCTGGCCCCGGCAAGGGGAGGCTGGTGGAAAGTGGCCCCTGTTTTCCAGGAGTGGGTCAGAATGGGGAGTGAAGAACACATATTTAGGAGCTTCCCTGTCTGCAGTGCCATCTGGATAAAGTCTTCTGTCACGGGAAAACCAGTACAGACCCAGGGTGTGGTGGGGAATGAGGACTTCAGATTTTCTCCAGGCTAGATTTTAAAGGTCAGAACAAGAATCTGGTTTGCTTCTTCCTAGGCAGAGTGAAAAAGTCGGTCAGGATAGCTGGATCCCTGACAGCTGATGTCCAGGGAGCTCAAAGGCCCTGCTCTACCTCTCAGGACTGAGCATCAAAGGGACAGAGGTTTTGTTTCCAGGTGGGCTCTGCTCTCTGGGCAGATCTCACCGGGGGTTTAAGGGAGCTCACCCACCTCCTCCTGCTGAGCAGAGTTTTCAGGGCTTAGGTGACTAGGGAGTGGCCTCTTCTTAATTCAGCCGTTCAAAGTCCTCCTGAGAGCCGCGGTGGGCCACGCCTCCCGCGGTCCGTGCTCGCTTCACTGATGGAGCCCCTGGCCCTGTCTGGTGGCGCTGCAGCTCACAGGCCCTGAGCCCACGGGCAGCTGTGATCCTGGGTGAGGGACCATGACTGGAGGGACCACTGCAGGACCCAGGGACTCTGCCACACTGTGGCCACAGGAGGTCAGTCCCCAGGCAGCAGCTCTGTGGAGGACAGGATGGTCCTTCTGTGTGACCGTCATCATCACAGAGGCCTTTTTCGGTACCATTATGATGCCCAGGTCATAGGCTACCTACTTTAAAGCATCATTTGATTTGAGAAAAATCCCAGTGGCAGTCACAGTGTAGACAGTTCTTTGGGATTTGTTATGATTCAGAAATTCAGTTTAACAAATATTAAGGTACATATATCCAGGGGAATCAGAGATGGACAAGAGATTGTCTCTGCTCTTCCAATTGCTTATAGTTTACAGAGACAACATTCTTAAGAAATTCCTGGGAGGGGGGATCGGGATGGGGAATGCATGTAAATCCATGGCTGATTCATGTCAATATATGGCAAAAACCACTACAATATTGTAAAGTAATTAGCCTCCAACTAATAAAAATAAATGGAAAAAGAATTAAAAAAAAAAAAAAAAGAAATTCCTGTGGAAGTCAGGATGGGAGAGGTGTTATAATAGTATAGAGTTTTATCCATTAGGAGTTGTGTTCAGCTTTGAGTAAGAGACCAAAATATTGGGCATTAAACAATGTAGGGGTTTGTTGTTCTGTTATGTAAAAGAGATCTGGAGGCAGGTGGCCCAGGGCTGGTATAGTTAACTGTGAGATGTCATTCAGTGATGTCCATCTTCAAAATCCCCTCATGGTCACAAGATGACTGCTCAGCTCCAGCCATCCTGCCCACATTCTCCTGGCCAGAGAAATGAGGAAAAGTGCAAAAGATGCCTTCCAGCTGAATCAGCTCCATGTTTTAAGGAACTTTTCCAAGAGCTCTTCCCACCAACTTCTACTTGTACTTTAACAGCCAGAACTTAGTCCCAGGGCCACTCCCACAAAACCAGTTTCTCATTAAGTTAGGAAAAGAAAGCAGGATGTTTGGATAGTCACTTAGAAGTCTCTGCTGCAAAGTAAGGATTGGGAAAGAAAGATTAATTCTAAATGAAAAGCTTTGGGAGTATTTCCCTGGGGTCCGGGGACTTTAGCCAGGCCTTGAAAAGTGGGTAGATTTCAATAAGTGGTTCTATGAGGGGAAGGGAATGGCCTTCCAGACAGAGAAAACAATCTGAGCAAAGACCCAGCAGTTCCAGAGAGCCAAGCAGTTCAGGAGTCACCCAAGTGCCTGGAATACCAAGGGTGGGGAGGCTGGGGGTGGAGCAGGAGAGAAGAATGCTGAGCTGGGTCAAGTCACTTCGAGTTCTCAGTGCCAGGTCAAGGACTTTGGACTTTATTCTGGATGCATTAGGGAGGGCTTGGGGCAGTTTGTTCCAACAGCACAAGTAAAAGCAGTCACGCTTTTTCCTGAGGTGTGCATCTTAGCCCTCAGCCTTCTTGTGCCAGGATTCCCTGGTGGCTCAGATGGTAAGCAATCTGCCTACAGAAGGAGACCCAGGTTCCATCCCTGGGTCGGGAAGATCCCCTGGAAAAGGGAATGGTGACCCGCTCTAGTAGTCTTGCCTGGAGAATCCCATGGACAGAAGAGCCTGGCGGGCTACAGTTTATGGGGTCACAAAGAGTCAGACACAACTGCATGACTAACACACTTCATGTTCCAACCACACAGATTTCACTGCAAATAACTGTATGAGATCTGAGGCCCCCAGCATCTCTAGGCCAGAGCTGAGAGGATAGCTGCACTCTCTGGGAAGTATAGCATGGAGGTTAGAGTCTAGGGTCAGACTGCCTGCGTTCAAATCCTGCCTCTACCACTTACCTGCTGTGGGCCCTTGGGTGATTTACAAAACCTCTCTGTGCCTCAATTTCCCAATTTGTAAATGGGAATGATTAAAAATGGTTCATCCCTCTTGGGGCTGACGAGAAGATGAACAGTGCCTGGCTTAGGAAGTGCTTTTAGGATTAGCTGTTGTGACCAGCATTGCCTCTGCCTGACCCCTGCCTCTCTGACCAGTGGCCTGACCTTCCCTTGTGTTCCCTCTGAGGAGCAGTATGAAGAGAGGTTTCTGCAGGAAGAAACCGTGTCCCAGCAGATCAAATCCATCAAGCTCCTGCAGACGCGGCCGCTGCCTCCACCAGAGGTGGTGAAGCCACAGCGACCCCTGCAGAGACAGGTCCACCTGCGGGGCCGGCCAGCCTCCAGGCCCACCGTAATCCGGGGCATCACCTACTACAAAGCCAAGGACCCCGAGGAGGAGAATGACATCGAAGAGCACCGTGAGTTGGGGTCAGCAGGGCGGCCCCCCGGAGGCAGGGCGGGGAGAGAGTCCCCGTTTGGACTCTGCGGAGGGGGCACTTCCCGTGAGCCACACCCGCCTCCGGCAGTTTACTACTGTGGCCCCGCAGAGCCAGCCTGGTTACTGAGAATTCCCCGCAGTTACAAATTATCCAGAGTTCTTACTGCCTTTCCTCACAGCCTGCTGAGCGCCCTGGGGCAAGTCACTGGCCTTCTCTGGGCTTTCAGAGGACGGCAAGGCAAAGCGAGGCGGAGCGCCCTCCCCATCCTCAGATGAGCGCAGGAGGCGTGGAGGGGATGACTCACGCAGAGACACACAGCGGCTTCTCCCGCCTGTTCTTTCTCGGGGCACCCTGGGCTTCCTGACCGGGACTGCAGCACCTACCTACCCTTTCGTCTCTTTCCTTCTCACTCTTTCACAGAAAATAGATACTCCTTTTCACCTCATCTGTGTCTTGTTTCCCTTACACGCCCTACCCCTGGGCTATTTCCTGCCACCGGCCCGCTTTCCTTCTCTCTGTCCCAGCCCAGCATCCCAGGAGGCCCAGCTTCTTCCCCTGTCGCCGCTATGCCAGTTCCTCCCATCCGGTCCCCCTCAGCTGCCTCCTGATAGATTCTGCTCCCCTAGTCGCTGGCATAATCAGTTTGCCCATTTTTAACTGTGTAACGTTTTAATTTATTGATTTGTGGGAGTTTCCTGGTGGTCTAGTGGTTAGGATTCAGGGCTTTCACTCCTGTGGCCCAGGTTCAATCCCTTGTCGGGGAACTGAGATCCCACAGCCTCTCGACATGGCCAGAATAAATAATGGACTTGTGAGGCTTTTATATTCTGGGACAAATCCTTTGTCAGTCACATGTATTGCAGATATTAATATTTTATTCCTGCCCATGGCTTGTATCTTTAGTTCTTTAATGATCTTTTTGATGAGCAGATAAAATCCAGTTGACTAATTATGTCTTTTGTGGTTAGGCCTCTTTGTGTCCTAAGCAAACACTCCATCTTAGTATTCCTTTTCTGCTCAAAACCCTGCAGACTCCCCCATTTCACGCAGGATGAAAACTGAAGTCCAAGCCCAGCAGCCGAGCCCTACATGACCTGGCTGCTGCGTTCCCTCTGGCCTCTGCCCCTTCACTGCTCCTCAGCCTCAGCACAGGTGTTCTGGCCCCAGGGCCTTTGCACCGCTGCTGTTTCTCCCCTTCACCTGCTTGGGTAACTCCCTCACTCCCTCAAGCCTCTGCTCATCTCTCCATCCCACCGAGTCTCATCTTGACCACTTTGTCCATGGCTGCAAGTTTCCCACCCCCTCCCTTCCCTTCACCCTACCAGACCTTTCCTCGCAGACACCTTCAGGTAGACAATCTGATGCTTGGCGTCTAAGATCTAATGTTTGGTGTCTCCACCACTAAACAGAAGCTCCGTGAGGGCTCATTGTGGTTATACGTGCTCCATGGATACCTACTGAGCAAGTGACTAACTTCCTCCCAGGTTTTGTAGGCCTTGGCTGTGGTCCCTGGGTGGTGGGTGGAAGCAGACTATTCAGAGACCCTCCAGGAAATGCTTCCATCTGTGCTCCTTTCACCTTCTTCTCCTAAATCCCACCTGGGCTCCACTTTGAATCAGGGTATCCTATGGCCGGTTCATGTTGATGCATGGCAAAAACCATCACAATATTGTAATTATCCTCAATTACAATTAATTAATTAATTTTTAAAAAATAAAAATAAATCAGGGTACATGCTGATGAAAGAAACCCTCACTAATCTGCCACATACCACATGTTCCTGACTCCCGAGTCACAAATGCACCTGTGTTTGCTTCCCAGAAGACGAATTTTTCAGTGGTGAACACGGAATGGATTTGCTGATTGAAGATCAGCTTCTGAGACACAACCAGCTGCTGACCAGCGCCACCCGGAGGCCAGCAGCCACCAGTCACAGAGCCGCTGTGACAACTGATGCTGGCACCACCAGCGCTGGCACTCCGACCACAGCCCTGCCTTCCGCACGGCCGCCTGCCTCCACCTCAGCCCCCAGCGCCCCTGACCCTACAGTCTCTGCCTCGGTCGAACAGTTCTCAACACCGCTCCAGACGACCTCAGTGTCTCCAGATCCCACGGGGGAGGCAGTCCCTACACCTCTCACTCAGGTACCAGCTACCACTGTGGCCCACACAGCCACCCAGCAACCGCCAGCCTCAGCTCCTCCGTCAGTGGCTCCTGAGGATGCATTTGTGGAGGCGACGCACACAGCCCCAGTGCCTCCCCCTCCAGTCAGGACAGACTCACCAGGGGAAGATTCTGCTGCCAGGCAGGGCACAGTGCCCTCTGGCCCCACCCTGAGCCCCGAGGAAGAAGATGACATACGCAATGTCATAGGTGAGTTCCTTCTGCCTGGCTTGGGTCTCCTGCTCAAGTGAAAGCCAGCCTGAAAATAGCTTGAAAGGAGAGGGGGAAGTCAGAGGCTCCAACCGCTTCATAAAGAAAGCCAAGTGGAGTTACGCCTTGGGCAATGATCAGTTTTAACATCTAGGGTCTGTATTCAAAATGCGCCAGTGACAAGAGTGGAAAACTCCTTTCTAGAATAAAATTAGTGGAGCTAAGATCTCAGCTTCATTAATAAGTTTTATAAACACTGGTCCAGTGCTGGTGTACTAGGCTTTGTGATGGGTGTTGGATATTTGGTTACTTAGTGACGACTACGTTTTCTGCAATATGTTTACCAGGCCATGAACTAGCAGGAGATTCTTATGTGTGTGTAGGCGGGGGGATTCCAGAATATTAGAGGAGGGAACAGGGAAATAGTGAGCCCCAGGGAACAAATCTCATTAGCCCTTGGCCTTAGAACGCAGGGGAACATCATGGCACCATGTGATAAGTGATGTAACAGAGGAGTGGAGAGACGGGAAGAGGGAGCCGCAGAGTGGCCTGGCAGCTGAGAAGGTTGGGAAAGCTTTTCTAAGAAGGTATGCTTTGAGCTGAGTTTTGAAGGATGGACAGGAGTTTGCTAAGTGGGAAAGGAAAGTCTTCTGACTGGGTAGGTCTAAATGAACGGGGTGTGTTCCAGAAACAGAGGCTATAGCCCTGCTCTGTGCCTGGGAGCTCCATGGCCGAAAGATGACTCTGAGAACAGTGAAACAGGAAAGTGTGTGTGTGTGTGCGTTTCTGGGGGCTGGGAGGGGGGGTGCAGCTAGGAAAGGAAGTGGGACTTGGTCACAGATGGGTTTTTCAAAGACTTAAACATTCATTAAGTCACCATCAACACTGATCGAAAAATAACACTATTGAATCATAATTTCATTAGAAATATACTTGAGGTGACAGAGATGCAATTTGCCTTATACCTTTCTTCCCCCTCTTCCCATTTTCAGCCCCGTTGGCAGCCTCTTTCCCAGTTCCTCCTCAGAATAAGGTGCCAGCTTCCAGACACCTGGTTATGGCCTAGTCTCCGCTGCGGAGAGCTATGTGACCTTGGCCAAATCTCTGCCCTTCTACGGGTCTCAGAAATTAGAAATTTACAAAAGATTCTCTCCTCAATTGGGAATTCCTGATAGCTCAGTGGGTAAGGAATCTGCCTGAAATGTAGGAGACCCCGGTTTGATTCCTGGGTTGGGATGATCCACTGGAGAAGGGACAGGCTACCCTCTCCAGAATTCTTGTAGCTGGTAAAGAAAGTTTCTGCACTTATATCCTGTAGTAAGTGTATTAGGCCATGATATAGCAAGGAATTCTTATTGGGTGAAAAAAAATCCCAGAGTAATAACAAGGAAATAGCCAGTCATATGGACCCCAGGGCAAAATCTCATGAACCTTGACCAGGAGAAAGCTAAGCAAGAAGACAGTTCTTGAGCCACAGAGGTTGGAGTGGGAGGAAAGAATGTTTTTCTTTTTGTCTCTTTCACTGTCAGGGTGGGAGCAAACTGACCCCAGAGTAAAGATCCATTTCTCACCGCACGGAGAATCAGTTCTGAAGCTGTGGATCTTGCTCAATTTCTGCAGAATGCCCCAGGGTCCAAGCAAAGGGTCCACTTCCACACTGGCTCTGGGCAGCCTTGACCTTGCTCACGGGCCCACAGACCCTGAGCCCAGCACCCCATCTCCCCACTGCCACGGGAGCGCACTCCCCAGGGCCTCATACCTCTACCACTCAGGTGACAGGGACAGTTCCCCCAGAAACTTAGCCAGCTGCCCGCCACCTTCGCTTCACAGATGGGTGGAGTGCAGGCTACAGGTAGGTCCACACACCTTGTATGTCCTCAGGGATGGTGTTTGCCCCGCTGGGAAACTCTTCCCTTGGTGACTTCCTAGCCAGTAGGAGGGGGGCTTCCTCTCCAGTAAAGAATCTGCCCGTAATGCAAGAGACCTGAGTTCGATCCCTGGGTTGGGAAGCCCTGGAGAAGGGAAAGGCTACCCACTCCAGTATCCTTGCCTGGAGAGTTCCACGGACAGAGGAGCCTGGTGGGCCACAGTCCATGGGGTTGCAGAGTCAGACACGACTGAGCGACTAACACTTTCACTTTCAGCCATTGAGTTCTCCACCGTCTCCACAACCCACCTGCCTCCCCTGGGTGTCGCCACCAGCGCGCTTTTCCGACGGCATCTTTCTGTAGTTCTTAGGTCTCGGGACTCCTCCTCCTTCATTAGCCCGACTGAGATGCCCAGACAAGAAAAACCCCGTGTCCTGGCAGTTGTTCACCTGGCAGTAGGAGCAGGGGATGGGATACACTTTCTCTTGTTGTTCAGTGTTCTGTTCGACCAGAATAACATTGTCACAGAGGGGCTTCCCTGGTGGCTCAGTGGTAAAGAACCCGCTTGCCAATGCAGGAGACACAGGAGACAGTTCCTGGGTTGGGAAGATCCCCTGGGGAAGGAAATGGCAACCCACTCCAGTATTCTTGCCTGGGGACTGCCATGGACAGAGGAGCCTGGCAGACTACAGTCCTTGGGTTGCAAAAGAGTCGGACACAACTGAGCGACTATACAACAGGGGATGTCAGCTTCTGCTTAAAGACTGGCCTGTGGGATTTTTCAAAAGAGCTGGGGTTCTTTTTTAAATTTTATTTTATGTTGGAACATGGTTGATTAACAGTGCTGTGTTAGCTTCAGATATGCGGTACAGTGATTCAGTTATACATGTGTTGATGCCAATTCTTATTCAAATTCTTTTCCCGTTAGGTTATTACAGAATGTTGAGCAGAGTTCCCTGTACTGTGCAGTAGGTCCTTGTTAGTTATCTGCTTTAAATACAGCAGTGTATAAATGTCCCAAACTCCCTAACTGTCCCTTCCCCTCAACCTTTCCCGTGATGATTATAAATTCATTCTCTGTAACTCTATTTGTTTTGTAAATAAGTTCATTTGCATAATTTTTTTTAGATTTCGATATGTGCCTTTCTCAGACTTATTTCACTTAATATGATAAACTCTAGGTCCTTCCACGTTGCTGCAAATGGCATTATTTCATTCTTTTTAACAGCTGAATATTATTCCATTGTGTATATGGACCACATCTTCTTTATCCATCTGTCTTACACAGAGCATGTAAGCTTCTGCTTAAAGACTGGCCTGTAGGATTTTTTTCAGAAGATCTGAGATTCTTGCCTCTTGTATCTACTGCAGAAAAAAACAAAGGGACATGGACACAGATATAAGTGTTTCTTCAAATGCCAAGGGGTGAAAAGAGGGGGTGGCACAGAGAGAAGGCAGTGTGGAGTCTTGGCAAGTTTTCTCAGGAATCATTTTCAATCACGCATTGCTGCCACATGCTTCTCTCAGGCTGCTGTTAGTGTGGATGGGATTTCTTCTCTGGAACCTTCTCAACACACTTCCTGCCTGCCTGTGCCTGGCCAAGTAAGACTATATGTAGCCTTCAGTTAAATAAAAATCATTTGTCTGAAACCAACACATGCCACTGACTTGCTACCTGTGAAAGGTTGTTTGCTGTTTAATGAACCTGGAAATTTTGAGTTTCAGCTGTTTGAATGGTTTTAAATGGGGCTGCTTTTAGAAGGAACATCCTATCCTGTGGTTTCCAAACCTGGTTTCGTAATGCCCTAAAATGTCCACCAGTTTCCCCAGGGGAATTGTAAAACTCTCAGAAATATTCCAAAAACAAACAGAATTAACTTTTGGCCAAAGCATAGTTGCTCTAGGACAAGAGAGGAAAAACACAGTCAGTGCTGGGAGCTGGGCTCCAGGAGGGAAGGGAGGGGACTGGTCACCATCCTTGGTGGCGTGGGGAGCGCTGGTCAGGCTGGTGCCCCGTGGCCAAGGCTTTGCAGAGTCCCAGACCTTGCGGACTGCCTCGCATGTTGTAGGAGAGGCTGGTTTGGGGCAGAGTAGGGAGGCGCAAAGAGGACAATCAGGATGACAGCAATACCAGAGAGCCTGCCTCATGGCTGAACCTAGAAACGGGATCCGATGAAGACCACCCTTCCACAAAGTAAATGACCGTGACGACCCCCGAGGCCTGGCCAGCCACGCTGGCTGTGGGCCTGAGATGGCCGGAGGGAGGTGGTGCCGACATGGGCAGGGTAGTGCCGGCCAGAGCCTCCACAGCGCCCAGACTCGGTACCGAGGACTGTCCCGTCGGCGGCCCGGAGTCACGTGGCAGGCACCTTTGCTGGCCCAGCTCCACAGACGCGCCACGCTCTCACTGTGCTGATCAGGCCCCTGAAACCACAAGGAGCCTCTGTCAGGACGCAGAGGCCGCTGGCCCTAGAAGCACAAGTGTAAAGTGGAGCGGCTCCCTGTGAATGGATCACAAGTATAGAGTGGAGCGGCTCCCTGTAAATGGATCACAAGTATACAGTGGAGTGGCTCCCTGTAAATTGATCACAAATATAAAGTGGAGCGGCTCCCTGTAAATGGATCACAAATATAAAGTGGAGCGGCTCCCTGTAAATGGATCACAAATATAAAGTGGAGCGGCTCCCTGTAAATGGATCACAAATATAAAGTGGAGCGGCTCCCTGTAAATGGATCACAATATAAAGTGGAGCGGCTCCCTGTAAATGGATCACAATATAAAGTGGAGCGGCTCCCTGTAAATGGATCACAAATATAAAGTGGAGTGGCTCCCTGTAAATGGATCACAAATATAAAGTGGAGCAGCTCCCTGTGAATGGATCACAAGTATACAGTGGAGCGGCTCCCTGTAAATGGATCACAAGTATACAGTGGAGTGGCTCCCTGTAAATGGATCACAAATATAAAGTGGAGCGGTTCCCTGTAAATGGATCACAATATAAAGTGGAGCGGCTCCCTGTAAATGGATCACAAGTATACAGTGGAGCGGCTCCCTGTAAATGGATCACAAGTATAAAGTGGAGCGGCTCCCTGTAAATGGATCACAAGTATAAAGTGGAGCGGCTCCCTGTAAATGGATCACAAGTATACAGTGGAGCGGCTCCCTGTAAATGGATCACAAGTATACAGTGGAGCGGCTCCCTGTAAATGGATCACAAGTATAAAGTGGAGCGGCTCCCTGTAAATGGATCACAATATAAAGTGGAGTGCTCCCTGTAAATGGATCACAAGTATACAGTGGAGCGGCTCCCTGTAAGTGGATAGGGAGGAGTCTGCGCCTGCCTGCAGGGGTACAGGCCACTCCTAATTCACTCGGCCCTCCGCTGCACTGGCTGGGAAAGGGGCTGCACTCTGGTCACTCCCATGGAGGTGTCACCAGCAGGGGCTGCAGGTACTAGAGTGGACAGGTCTGGCAAGCAGCAAGATATGTGGTCCAGGTGAGGCTGTATCTGATTCTGACTGTGGAGCTCCATCTCCAAGTGTGGACACCAGGGCAGAGCTGACAGCGTGAGCCTCTGCAGGGGCGTTGGAGGGCACCCACGGCGCTGGCACAGACTGGGAGACCTAAGGGAGAGGGCCTGATGATGAAGGGAGTGAGACATCAGGACTTACATCTAAAGGTGTTAGAGGAGGTTCTAAGCAGAGGAGCAACGTTCACATTTGTCAGTACCGCGCTGAAGGACAGTACTGGGTGCTGACGATGTGCAGGCGCTGTAGGTGCTGGGCCTACAAAAGCAGGTGAGGCAGGGCCCCTGACCTGGAGTTGTGCACAAGCTCATATATGAGACCCAGAAACACAGTTTCAATTCAGGTGGTGGGTGGCGTTCAGCCGTTCATTCATGTCTGACTCTGCGACCTTATGGACTGTAGACCTCCAGGCTCTTCTGTCCATGGGGTTCCCCAGGCAAGAGTACTGGAGTGAGTTGCCATTTCCTCCTCCAGGCGATCTTCCCGACCCAGGGACTGAACCCACAACTCCTGTGGCTCCTGAATTGACAGGTAAATTCTTTACCATGGAGCCACCAGGCAAACCCAATTTCAACTCAGGGTGGTGAGCAGATGCATAGAGTGCTTTGTGGTCAGAGGGACTCTCTTCTGGAAAGAGAAGTTGACCTAGCTGTCTTGAAGGATCAGGCAAAACCAGCCAGGAAGGAAGGTGGCATTGCACTCAGAAGGACCAGAATCAACAAGAGCCCCAGCAGTGAACCATTTTAGTTAGGGCTGACTATACATTTTGTTGAGCCCAGTGCAAAATGAAAACATGGAGTCCCAGTTCAAAAAGCCAGATGGAAATTGCCATTGAAAATAGTGAATGTAAAGCTGTTTCCTTTCTTCTCTGATCTCTCTGTCTCTCTCTTTCGCTTGGTTTTCTTCTTTGCCACTTCATGCCATTGTTAAGAAATGTTTTTTTAAAAAACTTAAATAACTGGCGTGAATTTTATCATTCATGTTTATATTGTGCACTCCAGTTTTCAGTGCAAAGATAAGATCATTTATCTCCTGTGTGGAGTCCACCAAGATGATGCAGTTTGTTTTTCATGGCTTCTATGTTCCTGCGTATTTTGTTCTTAGCAGACCAGTGGAAATGCTGCGCAAAACAAACTCAGCTGTTTCTCTTCTTAACATGCTCACACTCTACCCCCACTCCCTACATTTGGCTCCCTGAATAAGGAAGACTAACAGAAAAGGAACTCTGAGTTGCCCTATCTTTCTCTCTTCTATAACATTTTCAGCGTGAGTTATTGTCTACTGCAAGGAAATAACACAAGTAAGAAAGAATATAATGGGATTACTTGGTAATTCATGGTTCTCAGAATACTGCTGCCTTCTTTCTGCATTCAGAGGTCTGTTTAGAATGGGAAGTGTGGCCTCTAGGGCCGGGATGCCCCGCCCACTCAGTCACAGGGACAACACACCTGCCTTGCCCCATAGTCCTATTAGATTCTAACTATAAAATAAAAATCCAAACTAAAATGATTAAGAATTACAAGATGGAAATAGCAGAGCTTTAAAAAGGTATTGCCCGGTTCACATGTCCATGAAGCTACCTCCAGGCATGGCGCCCATGGGGAGTATGAGTAGTTAGGTATGGGCAAGAGATCTCAAAGCTGGCAACCCGAGGGCCGAATGCACCCCAAGACGTCTTGTCAGCCTTAAACGTGAATGCCTTTAGGTCAGCTGCTCTTCCAATCCACCCCGGTCTCTGTTGTTACTCATCGTCTCATTCTCAGCCTGCTTCACCCATTTCCATCACACCTGGCCCCTAGAGGCATTTGAGTTTGAGAACTCTGATTGAGGGGAGATGGCAAGAAGTGATGGCATTGAAGGAGGGGCTGATGTGCTGGGATAGGACCTAGGGCTTCCTGCAGCAGTTGGTGATGGTGAGTTAAGGGTTTAAGCAGAGAAGCAGCTCAGGACTTCTGGAGGCAGGGTGTGGATGGGTTAGAAGGGGTTAGAGCTGAGCCACAGAAACCATCAGCGTAACTGGAGTGATCCAGGCAAGGGACAGTGAGGTCTAAGCTAAGCAACAGAGGTGGAGCGGGAGAGCTGAGAAGTGAAGAGAGGGGAGGCGGTGACCGATGGGGCCCTGTGTGGAGGAGAGGTGAACAGCAGGGAGAACCAGGATTCCCGGCTTGGCGAATGGTGCGCCATGCCTTTCTCCCAGACAGGAAGTACAGGAGGAACCGCTGTGAACTGAAGCAAATGAATTCCTTTTTGAATCCATTAAGTTTGAGGAATCAGGAGCACACTCAGGAGGGAAGTGTCTCATAGGGGGTGGCTACCTAGTGCTCGGTAACGAAGTCTGGGCCGAGTGAGAGCCAAGAGTGCCTGGGGATCGCAGGAAGAAAAAGAGGAAGATGCGGGGCTGGAACTGGGGCTCTGAGAGAGAACGTTGCATGGTGGGCAGAAAAGAGAACCAGCCAAAGCCAGGCTGACCTGGGCGGTGAGTGGGAGCCGGGAAGGGGGGTAGGATTACCGAGTGTGTGAGGGGGGTGGTGGCTGGGGCACAGGACAGGCTTGACTGGGATGAAAGTACCAGAGGGCATCCGCAGTGGCCACTGTGCAAGCACTTAAGGCGGCCACCTGGGGAGGGGTGGAGGAGTGCGTCGGGGCTGCTCCACCCTGTCGGGAGGCCGGCCACGTGACAGCCGTAACTGGGAGCCCTAGAGGCAGGGGGGGCCTCTTGTTTGCTGACTTCTTTTTGTTGGATGGCAAGGTTGAGCAGCTTGATGTGCTGAGAGGAAAAGGCCCTACAGACCCTGGGAACCTTTGAAGCAGGGCCAGCTGCCTCCCAAGACCATTGATGATGAGATGAGTTAGTACATAGAGACAGCTTAGGAAATGTTCTCTGTCACCATACTTTGGGGGAAAACTTCTGAGCTGCAGGCAGACGCATTCTCTTTTCTCCATAGTGCCTTTGAATTTTCTCCCTTCTTTCTCTCATTACCCTCGAAAAGGAATAAGCACATGGCTTCTTCTCTCCAAGGCCAACAGTTTGCTGCCAAGGGTGGGAGCATCTGAACGGCCCCAGACTCTCAGACCATAGTGATGGGCCTGGGCTCATGGTTTCCTGACCTCCCTTGAACCTGTCTTCACATGCTCTCAGACCACGCATACTTATCACTCTTTTTCTGCCTGTGCTGGGACCCCACTGTGTGTTGCTGGCATTTGCTCTGAGAGCATATGGTGATACATCCTGAGGTCCTGGGTGTCGGGACTTTGGAAGCAATAAGCTGAGACTCCCTTCTTCCTACAGAAATAGAGATGCTTGACTCCAGAAGCAGACTCCATCTGTTTTAGTTTCCTGTGCCTCCTGTAACAAGTTACCACAAACTCAATGGCTTAAACAAAGAAACTTATTCTCAAAAGTTCTGGAGACTAGAAGGCTGAAATGAGTCTTACAGGGCTAAAATCAAGCTGTCAGGAGACCGGTTGCTTCCTGAGGCTCCAAGGGATGGTCGAGTCCTTGCTTTTTCTAGCCTCAGGTGGCTGCCAGCGTCCCTTGGCTTGGGGCCACCTCCTCATCCTTCCTGTGCTTCCATCATCAGGTTGCCTCCTCTTCTGCAGTCAAATCTCCCTCTGCCTCCCTATTAATGAGGTTACTTATGACTGTGATTAGGATGCCCCTGAATAATACAGGCTAGTCTCCCCCCTCCCCTGGCCACCCTCCATCACAGCATCCCTGATGTAATCACGTCATCAAACTCTCTTTTGTATATATAGTCCCGTTCACAGGTTCCAGGATTAGGAGTTGGATACCTTTGGAGGACAATACTCAACCTGCCATAGCATTCTCCAAGCATGCTCATGATGTAGGGAGGGCATATATTTTGCTTGTTTTTCTGTAGAAGAAATGAAAGCTCTGTGACTTTTCAGGTGTAACAGACCTTGGGGGTCAGTAGCAGGACCAAGAGCAATGCCAGGCCTCTGGCTGCAAAGTGGGGGGCACGTTCTCTAGCTTCACATTAAGGCCCTATCACTGCAGAGCCTTAGTGCTGAGACGACCCTGTAGGGGTTTGGAAGCTGCCTGGGGCAATGCAGTGCATTGAAGCTTAGACGAGTCCCAGCTTCCGAGAGCTCATCTGCAGTTTCCACGTCTGGGCAGGAAGGTGGCATAGCCATAGCGGCCCTGACAGAAACCCCTGGCCTCTCACCGCCGCTTGTGAGGCTCTGAGTCTTGGCTGGAGTCTGCCTCTGATGCAGGGGGTTGGGTCCTCACTGGGCTTTTCCAGGGGAAGGGGGCAAGTAAAAATGCCCGTCTCCGGGCATGGCACGCTAGGGCTCACCTTAGTTCTAAGGAAGCACAGCTGCTCCGCTGGCAGCCAGGGTCCCACTCAGCGCCAGGGAATGAGATATTTTCCTGCTGCCCAGGCTCAGTGAGATTCTTCTGTTTTATTGTCTCGAGCAGATGAGCTCAGTTGTGGGGGAATGAGGCTTTGGCTGGTAGGCTGTGTTGTTTGTCTTACAGAGACCGAAACCTTCCCCTCTCTGTCAGATCAGGACCTAATAAACCCCACACAGAGATGCCTGGACCCTGCCAATTGCACCCAACTGTGGGGCCTGCCTGGGAAACAATGTTTATCCTGCTTTCAGACTCCTGGCTGCCCCAGGCTTGGGTCCAAGGGCACAGCGCCTGCCCCGTCCTGCCAGCTCAGACCACTAATGGGGGAGCAGGAGGGATGGAACAGATTGAAATAGTTTGGAAACAGGGGTGGCCTGGAGTTTAGAGAGCTCTGAATCTGAACCATGGGCTCTTGCTCGTTGGACCTATGTGAGTGTCAGGGGCAGATTCCTCTCATCGCTGTTGCCTGTCCGTGAGCCAGTGTTGATGGCAGGTGAGGGAGGGGGTATTCTGCTGGTCCCAGCTGCCAGGAGGAGGAAGAGTGTGAAGTCAAAGTGTTAGCTGCTCATTCATGTCCGACTCTTTGCGACCCCATGGACTGTAGCTCGCCAGGTTTCTCTGTCCATGGAATTCTCCTGATAAGAATACTGGAGTGGGTAGCCATTCCCTTCTCCAGGGGATCTTCCTGACCCAGAGATCAAACCCCGGTCTTCTACATTGTAGGCGGATTCTTACCATCTAAGCCGCCAGAGAGGAGGAGGAAGTTGTAAAAGCTGGATTAATCTGCTTCTCCCACTGCCCTCTCTTCCCATCTCCTTCATAACCCATTAGTGCAGAGACAAAAAGAGCAAAGAGCAAAAGACATGCTCTCAGTAAGCGGTCACATGTTATTTTAGTATCATTCGGGGCCATGTTCAATATAATAATACTGCACAGTAAGCATGCAGGCAGGCTTTCGATTTGATTTACAACCCAGCATGGCTATGGGGCTTCCCAGGTGGCACAGTGGTAGAGAATCCACCTGCCAATGCAGGAGATGCAAGAGATGGGGTTCTGATCCCTTGGGCACGAAGGTCCCCTGGAGTAGGAAACAGCAACCCACTGCAGTATTCTTGCCTGGAAAATCCCACGGACAGAGGAGACTGGCGGGCTACAGTCTGTGGGATCGTAAAGAGTGTAACACAACTGAGCAACTGCGTGCACGCGCACGCACACACACACATACACACACGCGCGCGTCCCCCCCCTCCGCGTGCGCACACATATACACACGTGATCCTAGCGGTCTTTGAGGACGTCTCATGGGGTCACCCAGGAGGGCGTGGCAGAGTGCCTGTCCTATTAAAGCAGACCTGACCTTTAAAGGAGGCTCCTACAGCCCAGAACAAGCTCCTTATGTGGGAACTTGGTCCCAGGCCTCTCCAGTTCCCAGAATGGGGTCCTGGAACCCTGCTCACAGGGGCATAGGCTTGAGGACGCTCTCTAGGACCCAGCAGGTGGGCCTCAGGGACATGACATCCCCTGCACGGTCAGGGCTGGTCTCTGCTGCTGGCCTGGGCCAACCTCCTCGGGGCAGCCCAGTAGCTGGTGAAGCTCTATGTTCCTGGTCATGCAGAGTCCTCCCCTCTGGTTGCCTTTCTCATGCTGCCGTGTATTCATCCGAGTTTCAGAGCATCTGCTCAGTGCCTATGGCCTGTCACTGTGTCTGAGGCCCAAGGACACAAGGGGGATAGCCACAGCCCCTACCCCCTGGGGTTTATGCTTGAGGTGGGGATGGGCATTGAATCAGGAGAGAGATGCACAGGCATTGTCAAAACAGAGGATGACATGTCTGGTAAGAGAGGTACATTCACGATACTGTGGGAGCAGGATGGAATGCAATAGGGGGATAGAATGGTTTTTCAGAGGAGAAAGTGGTGTCAGAAAAGCACATGGGAGCTGAGATCCCTGAGGGATGAGTTCGTAGGACTGAGAAGAGGTCAGCAGGAGCAAAGCGTGGTGGCATGAATGTGGACAGGATGGTGGCAGTAGACGGCTCCATAAGAGTAGACTACAGGATGAAGAGGGGGCTTCCCAGGTGGCGCTAGTGGTAAAGAACCTTCCTGCCAATGCAGGAGACAGAAGAGATGCAGGTTCGATCCCTGGGTCGGGAAAATCTGGTGTCAGAGCTGGCACCCCCTCCAGTATCCTTGCCTGAAGAGTCCCATGGACAGAGGAGCCTGGTGGGCTAGAGCCCATGGGGTCCCAAAGAGTCGGACACAATTGAGTGACAGAGCACCGCTTGGATAGATGAGCGGAAGAGCAGGGGGAGCAAACATCTGCTGTCAGGCTGGTCACACAGGCCTGTAGAAGCCTGTGGAGGAGGTCAGACTCCAGGAGGGGCAGCCAGCAAGGGTCTTAGGGGTGGGGCATTCTTCAATCATCCTAACCCCTCCATCCACCTCTCCTCCATCAGGAAGGTGCAAGGACACCCTCTCCACCATCACAGGGCCGACTACACAAAACACATATGGGCGGAATGAGGGGGCCTGGATGAAGGACCCCCTGGCCAAAGATGAGCGGATTTACGTAACCAATTATTACTATGGCAACACCCTGGTAGAGTTCCGGAACCTGGAGAACTTCAAACAAGGTACGTGCTACAGGTCCAACTCAAAGGAGGGTCTTCCTTCTCCACTGTCCTCTGTTTTAATCATGACCAGATCACCCATGGTGGAGACAGTGGAGAAGAAGGGCAGAAGCTTCTTCTGATGGTAAAAGGAACAATAGGATACAAAGGAACAAAAGGAACAATAGCAATAGGTTGTCCCTCTCCCACGCCCCCTTTCATCTTCCAGCCCCTGAGACATGGGACACCTGAAGTCTGGTCCAGAAGACAGCAGTGATACATCTTCCCTTTCCCGTGGTCCTTGACTGTTTACAAACCATGTTCATGTATGTTAGCATCTGGATCCTTGACATAGCTCAGTGAGGGGAGTGGGAATTGTCATTTATAAATGACAGATGAGGGTGCCTCACAGAAGTAGGAAGTGGCAGAGCCAAGACACAAACCCGGGGCTCCAGACCCCAAGCCCGTGGCGCACCCCTCCCTTTGGGCTGCCCCCCTCCCTCCCCGCCTGGCGGGTGTCACTGCACCCTCGCCCTGAAGCCTCCTGCCTTCTCACCGCCCGCAGGTCGCTGGAGCAACTCCTACAAGCTCCCCTACAGCTGGATTGGCACAGGCCATGTGGTGTACAATGGCGCCTTCTACTACAACCGGGCCTTCACCCGCAACATCATCAAATACGACCTGAAGCAGCGCTACGTGGCTGCCTGGGCCATGCTCCACGACGTGGCCTATGAGGAGGCCACGCCCTGGCGGTGGCAGGGCCACTCGGACGTGGACTTTGCTGTGGACGAGAATGGGCTGTGGCTCATCTACCCGGCCCTGGACGACGAGGGCTTCAGCCAGGAGGTCATCGTCCTGAGCAAGCTCAACGCCATGGACCTGAGCACGCAGAAGGAGACCACGTGGCGCACGGGGCTCCGGAGGAATTTCTACGGCAACTGCTTTGTCATCTGCGGGGTGCTGTACGCTGTGGACAGCTACAACCAGCGCAATGCCAACATCTCCTACGCCTTCGACACCCACACCAACACCCAGATCGTCCCCAGGCTGCTGTTTGAGAACGAGTACTCCTACACCACCCAGATAGACTACAACCCCAAGGACCGCCTGCTCTATGCCTGGGACAACGGCCACCAGGTCACCTACCACGTCATCTTCGCCTACTGACACCCCTGTCCCCACAAGCAGAAGTTCAGAGGGGCTGCTGGCACCTTGTGTGTGTGTGTGTGAGTGTGTGTGCGTGTGTGTGCACGTGTTGTTTAAAAAATATATATTATTTTGTATAATATTGCAAATGTAAAATGACAATTTGGGTCTATTTTTTCTATGTGGATTGTAGATCAATCCATTCATGTATGTGCTGGTCTCACCCTCCATGGTTTATATTTTTGTGCAAATCAACTTCTCCTTTCGACCAGTAACCACCTTCCTTCAAACCCTCGACCCCTCCAGCTTCCTGATCTCCATCTGAGAAGGTTTTGTCGTCAGGGTCTTGCAGGCAGATGGCACCAGGAGCAGGAGTGAAGGAGGCAAGAAAGAAGTGCTAAGGGGCGGGAAAATTGTTTTATGTATTGGAGAAGTTTTTGAAAAAAAAAATAAAAAGAAAAAATTGCTTTTTTTTTTTAAATAAAGAAGAAATTAAAAATCACCCCAAACGCGTTTTTGTTTAGCACGGCTATGTCTGACGGGATTATATGCCTCCCCCAGAAGGCGATGAGTCTGTTTCACAGAACCATCCTCATGCTGAGCTGCTTCCAGGCAGCTCCTCTCCCTCCTAATGTGGGGCTCCACTGGGGGGTTGGGGGGTGGAATTTGGAAAGAGCTTACCCCCGCGGCACTTGCTTTGTGGCACTGATCCCTCCCCGGCTCTTCCACTGTCACACTAGCTTCCTTGATCTGTTCGGCTTTTTTTCTAGTCATTACCCAAGATGTAGGAACCTGTTCATTCCTTACTCTTCCTCCATGTAGTCTGGTGGTTGGCACCATTGAAAATATAAAGCTGAGTGTGACCTTCACCCTGTACTTCTTAAGAAGCTTACAAACAATCAATTTCCCCCTTTCCCACAGTCCTCTCCTCCACCGATCCTGAACATTCACATTCAGCCAGCCTTCCTTCCCAGCTTCCCCACCAGAGGAAAGGCTTTCTTCTGAAACAAGGCCCCTGAGGGAGCTGGGTAGACCTGCCATCCCTCCCCATGCACATGTGTAAGTGCCTGCTGCCCACAAGCAAGCCCTTTCCCCCACGTGACACAAATCAGGAGACAGAAGCCTGGGCAGAGACAAGCCCAGTGACAACCAGATGCTGGCCGAGGTGATCACGGAGCGGGCCAACTTCAGTGTCAGCGCGGCCTGGTCCTCCAGAGTCCTCTATGCCATCGCTGCCAGCCCCAGCCACCCAAAACCACCCCAGACCATGCCAGGCAGCCGTTCCCAGACAGCATCAGAGGGGTGGGAGCCACAGACCCTGGGAGCAGCACCGCAGGCAGTTACAGAGACGGGGTGCTCTTGAGTGTCCCCCTTTCCAAGGAGGCTTGTGGCCTGGCTGTGGCTCTGTTTGTCCTGGCCTTGGAGGGACATCTTTCTCCCGAGTTTGTGGGTGCTAGGCAGAACCCAAGAATGATGTGGGGAGACAGTCAGGTCACCACACTGTCCCCACCCTGCACCATCTCTACCTCCACCCCCATAGAGGGAGCAGCTGCTGCCTGCTGAGTCCTAGAGCACGGACACCTCCCCTCCTCGTCCCCCCCACCGGCCGGTCATCCCCTCTCTGCACAGTGGGTGGCTTCCACCCCCACCCCGCTAGCAGCTTCCTCCACTTAGACCATTCTAAATAACGAAAATTCAAATGACTTCACTTTGTCTTGGGGCTGTTTGGGTCAAATTCTCCGGAACAGATGCTAGTGCCTATCAGGCTTGGAGGCAGCAGCAGGGCTTACAAGCCGGGACATGGTATGTCCGGGGTTCAAAAACACTTTGATGGATGAAAATGGGGGTAGAGTTGCCCACGTCAAGGTCTTGCCCAGCTAGAGGAGAGAGAAGCTTTTCCTCCCGAAACTCTGGCCCTTCTGTCAGGCCCCGGTTGGAAACCACAGCAGAGTCAGCATGAGCCCCAGGTCGGGCTGCTCTGAGGGAAGGGGGTAAGCCACCAGGAGAGTCACTGGTGGGGAGCTCACATCTTATGGAAATGTTTATCCATCCACCTGGCTATCCAGCCAGCCATCCACTGCACCCCCGCCCACACACACATCCATCTGTGTAAAGTGATACATTTACAGTCGCCAGGCTTCCCAGGTGGCCCAGTGGTAAAG
The DNA here is from genome assembly GCF_023699985.2 of Odocoileus virginianus. Classification (NCBI taxonomy): domain Eukaryota; kingdom Metazoa; phylum Chordata; class Mammalia; order Artiodactyla; family Cervidae; genus Odocoileus; species Odocoileus virginianus. The sequence goes on along the minus strand of NC_069678.1, from coordinate 19,206,549 downwards.
AAGCTGCCTGCCGACGCGGGAGATGTAGGAGACGCAGGTTTGATCCCTGGGTCAGGAAGATGCCCTGGAGGAGGAAATGGCAACCCACTCCAGAATTCTTGCCTGGGAAATCCCATGGACAGAGAAACCTGGTGGGCTACACATGCACACATGCACGCCAGCCTCCCAGACGAGGGCTTGTCACCCCGGGTGCACGCAGCCCTCCGGGGCCTGCACTGCTGGGCGGCCCAGAGCCCAGTGCTGCTTGCGGCCCCTCTCCTGTCTGTGCCTGAAGCACAGCCTTCGCGCTTTGCTGATCCAGATGATACCAGGACCTCCGAATCTGCCCACTCCTCAGGTCTCTGCATCAGCCTCCTGAGGGCTGGCTTGCCCTGCCATGTCGAGAAAGGAAGGTCTCAGACTCCAACTTTCCAGGACAGACTGGCCTTCAGGGATAAGCCTTAGGAACAAGCAACGGGGATCAGTAGGATGTGGTCAGGGATCAGGAAGGGCCCCTGCTGCTATGGAAAATAATAGTTCTGGGAGGCCTGGCTCAAAGGTGCAGGTGTAGGGGTTCTAGGACATGAGCCGTGCTCCCTGTAAAGCCAGAGCCTGGGCTGAGGAGCCTAAAGGCCGGAGCGGCAGAGCAAGGACCAGGCAGCTATATCGCCTATGCCAAAGGAGTAACCATCCAAGGCCTGGATCCACGGGCCCCGGATAGGGCTGGTCAGCAGGTAAGAAGGGCAGCTGCCCACCTCCTTGGTGACTCTGGGGTCAGGCTCCAGCATGGTCACTCGTGTGGCTCCTTACCCGAGCATCAGTTTTCCTGCCCTGGCTCCCCTGAGCTCCTCCCGGCCCCTCTGTCAGTCGTCAGGGAACTCCCCCTGCTGGGAGAAACAGCCCCTGGGGATGCCAGCTGCAGCCTGTCTGGGCGATCTACTTGCCCCACGGCTGAAATGCCCACTCAGGCCAGGTGAGGATCTGCTCCCCAGGTACCTCCCACACGCCGGAAGGAGGAAGCAGCGGAAGGGGTGACCTCAGGCCTGAAGCTGGGTGGTCAGAAACAGTTCCCCTGAGCACACCCAGGACTTCTCCAAGCAGCTTTCTCATCGCAGGACTGAGTTTCACAAACATGAAGAATTAGAGAAGGAGTTTTTCAGAAAGTTGAAGAGGTGGAGAAACAGCCAGATAGATACCAACCCTCCTGGCCTTCCCCTCACCTGTGAAAGGAAGGGGGATCTTCCAGCTCTGAGATTTGCCAAGCCTTCTCTGAGCTTTGGAACCCCTCACCTAACCTGGGGCATTTTTTAAACATCTGTTTATAATTGGAGGATAATTGCTTTACAACGTGGTGCTGATTTCTCCCATTCAGCAGCATGAATCCGCCGTCAGTGTACATCTGTCCCCCCACTCCTGGACCTCCCTCGCACCCAGCCCGCCCCCGCCCCCCGCCCACCCCTCTAGGTCCTCACAGAGCACCAGGCTGAGCTCCCTGTGTTATAGGCAACTTTCCACTAGCACTCTATTTTACACCTGGTAACATAAGTTTCAATGCTACTCCTCTCTCCACCCTCTCTCCCTGCTACCCTCACTGTATCCACAAGTCTGTTCTGTCTGCATCTCTATTCCTGCCCTGCAAATAGGTTCATCAGTACCATTTTTCTACATCCTATATATATGCATTAATATATGATATCTGTTTTTCTCTTTCTGACTTACTTCTCTCTGTATAATGGGCATTAAGTTTATTCACTTCAGTTCAACTGACTCACATTCATTCCTTTTTATGGCTGAGTAATACTCCATTGTGTGTATGTACCACATCTTCTTTATCCATTCATCTGTCAATGGACATCTAGGTTGCTTCCATGTCGTGGCCACTGTAAATAGAGCTGCAATGAACATGTGGATACATGTGGGTTTTTTTGAATTATTAACCTGGAGTATTTTAATTGCTTGATACTGATGGGAAAACAGATTTACTTTTGCTTTCCTATTAAAGTATTTTCCAACAGTATCCTTTTCAAAAGTGGAGAAAAATATGACTAACAATCTATACATTATTTTTGCATCCATCTGTTCATGTTTACATGGATTCATTCAACAAATATTCACGGAGCCCCCACTGGGGAACCTGAGTGACCAAGTCAAAGTGCCTGAGCTCAGGAATCTTATATTCTGAAGTGGAGGAGAGAAAAGGAATGTATTTATGTGTGTTATGATGGGTGGCAATAAAAATAAAGCAGGGACAGAATATAGAGAAACACAGGTGGAAGAGAAGGAGTGGCTTTTTGTGTAGGCAGGTCAGAGAAAGCCTCTGTGATGTGGGGACATTTGGACAGAACCAGAAGACGGCAGGACTGAGCATGCAGACCTCTAGAGGCTGACAGCAGGGCACAGGACCAGCAAAAGCCCTGCAGCAGCCCCTCTCAACAGCACCAGCCCACAGCAATGAATCTCCAGGCTCCCGGTGAGGCCGCCGGAGTGCCCACCAACCCAGCCCCTGGGCAATGAGCACATTTATTCTGTGGCCACATGATATGCTCCCACGCCTGAACACAGTTGGGTTATGGCATGCGGCCCTTTTTCGTGCTATCACCAAGGGAGGGTCTTCCAGGTGTATAAGTGGTAAAGAATCCACCTTTCAATGCAGGAGACACGAGTTTGATCCCTGGGGTGGGAAGGTTCCCTGGAGAAGGAAATGGCAACCCTTTCCAGTATTCTGGCCTGAGAAATCCCATGGATGGAGGAGCCTGGCAGGCCACAGTCCTTGGGATCACAAAGCCTCGGACACAACTTAGAGACTAAAGAATACCAACAAATCACCAAGGGAATAGGGATGTCTGCTGGAGGAAACTGTCTCCAAGACCTCGGTCTGAGTTCTGATTCCCCAACTTGGCATTCATATGACCTCAGAAAAGGAACACACACTGCCTACAAGAAGGATGGATTCATGGAAGATTAGAACAAGGCGGTGCAAGTAAAAGTGAGTGGAAAACACTAGCCAAAGTCCTCATGTAGATTTCCTAAGCCAGCTTCTCCTCTCGACCTCCCTGATGGTCTCCTGGTCTCTGGGATATACGTTTAAGGCTCCTTTCTGAACTTTGCCACCCCTCCAAGATACTTTCCTTCCACCTGAGGCACTTTTGGGAGATAGTGGGTGTTTGTGGACAAATATCTGCTCTGCCTTGTTCTGGCTGTGTGATCTTGGAAAAAAACACTGAACTTCTCTGAGCCCTCAGTAATGGGTCTGTCTTTTATTGGCTATTTGGGGATGTAATGAAATAATACCCAAAGCACAAGGCAAAAATGGCACACAATAGCTTTTATTGTGACTTTATTGTGCTTTTATTGTGATTGACAATTTTCAGCCAGGAAAACACATAGGAAAGTATAATGAACCCCCATAGCCCCAACATCAAGTATATAATAATTATCAATATTTCATTATATTTGCTTCAACTTTAAAAAAATTTTGCCTAAAATATTTCAAGGACATCATAACATTTTGCCAAACTTACTTCAGTAGGCATATTTCAAAAGAAGGACATTTTCCTACATAACCTCAATGTAACAAGGCTAACAATGATTTCTTAAAATCATTAAACCAACTCTCATTCAATTTCTCCAGTTGTGTCTTGTATGTTTGGACCTTTGAATCAAATCAATCAATGTCGCAGGAGTGTTGGCTGCAACAGCGCAAGAGTGGAACTACCCCACATCCAGGGTCAGGGGCAGTGGCTGAGTAGACACGTCCAGGGTCAGGGCGGCAGGCAAGAGGAGCTACCCCACGTCCGAGGTCAGGAGCAGCAGCTGCGCTTTGCTGGAACAGCCGTGAAGAGACACCCCACGTTCAAGGTAACAGAAACCCAAGTAAGATGGTAGGCGCTGAGAGAGGGCATCAGAGGGCAGACGGACCGAAACCATAATCACAGAAAACTAGTCAATCTGATCACATGGACCACAGCCTGTCTAACTCAATGAAACTAAGCCAGGCCGTGTGGGGCCACCCAAGATGGACGGGTCATGGTGGAGAGTTCTGACAGAATGTGGTCCACTGGAGAAGGGAATGGCAAACCACTTCAGTATTCTTGCCTTGAGAACCCCATGAACAGTATAAAAAGACAAAATGATAGGTCACTGAAAGATGAACTCCCCAGGTCAGTAGGTGCCCAATATGCTACTGGAGATCAGTGGAGAAATAACTCCAGAAAGAATGAAGGGATGAGGCAAAGCAAAAACAACACCCAGTTGTGGATGTGACTGGTGATAGAAGCAAGGTCTGATGCTGTAAACAGCAATATTGCATAGGAACCTGGAATGTTAGGTCCATGAATCAAGGCAAATTAGAAGCGGTCAAACAGGAGATAGCAAGAGTGAATGAACATCAACATTCTAGGAATCAGCGAACTAAGATGAACTGGAATGGGTGAATTTAACTCAGATGACCATTATACCTACTACTGTGGGCAGGAATCCCTTAGAAGAAACGGAGTAGCCATCATGGTCAACAAGAGTCTGAAATGCAGTACTTGGATGCAGTCTCAAAAATGACAGAATGATCTCTGTTCGTTTCCAAGGCAAACCATTCAATATCACGGTAATCCAAGTCTATGCCCCAACCAGTAATGCTGAAGAAGCTGAAGTTGAATGGTTCTATGAAGACCTATAAGAACTTCTAGAACCAACAACCCAAAAAGATGTCCTTTTCATTATAGGGGACTGGAATGCAAAAGTAGGAAATCAAGAAACACCTGCTGCGATGAACACTGGGGTGCACGTGTCTCTTTCAGATCTGGTTTCCTCGGTGTGTATGCCCAGGAGTGGGATTGCTGGGTCATATGGCAGTTCTATTTCCAGTTTTTTAAGAAATCTCCACATTGTTCTCCATAGCGGCTGTACTTGTTTGCATTCCCACCAACAGTGTAAGAGGGTTCCCTTTTCTCCACACCCTCTCTAGCATTTATTGCTTGTAGACTTTTGGATAGCAGCCATCCTGACTGGTGTGTAATGGTACCTCATTGTGGTTTTGATTTGCATTTCTCTGATAATGAGTGATGTTGAGCATCTTTTCATGTGTTTGTTAGCCATCTGTATGTCTTCTTTGGAGAAATGTCTGTTTAGTTCTTTGGCCCATTTTTTGATTGGGTCATTTATTTTTCTGGAATTGAGCTGCAGGAGTTGCCTGTATATTTTTGAGATTAATCCTTTGTCTGTTGCTTCATTTGCTATTATTTTCTCCCAATCTGAGGGCTGTCTTTTCACCTTGCTTATAGTTTCCTTTGTTGTACAAAGGCTTTTAAATTTCATTAGGTCCCATTTGTTTATTTTTGCTTTTATTTCCAATATTCTTTGAGGTGGGTCATAGAGAATCCTGCTGTGATTTATAATAGCCAGGACATGGAAGCAACCTAGATGCCCATCAGCAGACGAATGGATAAGGAAGCTGTAGTACATATACACCATGGAATATTACTCAGCCATTAAAAAGAATTCATTTGAACCAGTTCTAATCAGATGGATGAAACTGGAGCCCATTATACAGAGTGAAGTAAGCCAGAAAGATAAAGAACATTACAGTATACTAACACATATATATGGAATTTAGAAAGATGGTAATGATAACCCTATATGCAAAACAGAAAAAGAGACTCAGATGTATAGAACAGACTTTTGGACTCTGTGGGAGAAGGCGAGGGTGGGATGTTTCGAGAGAACAGCATCAAAACATGTATATTATCTAGGGTGAAACAGATCACCAGCCCAGGTTGGATGAATGAGACAAGTGCTCGGGCCTGGTGCACTGGGAAGACCCAGAGGTATCGGGTAGAGAGGGAGGTGGGAGGGGGGATCGGGATGGGGAATACATGTAAATCCATGGCTGATTCATGTCAATGTATGACAAAAACCACTACAATATTGTAAAGTAATTCGCATCCAACCAATAAAAATAAATTTTAAAAAAAGAAAAGAAACACCTGGCATAACATGCAAATTTGGCCTTGGAGTACAGAATGAAGCAAAAGCTAATAGAGATTGGCCAAGAGAATGCACTGGTCATAGCAAACATCCTCTTCCAACAACACAAGAGAAGACTCTACACATAGACATCACCAGATGGTCAACACCGAAATCAGATTGATTATATTCTTTGCAGCCAAAGACGGAGAAGCTCTCTACAGTCAGCAAAAACAAGACCGGGAGTTGACTGTGGCTCAGATCATGAACTCTTTATTGCAAAATTCAGACTTAAATTGAAGAAAGTGGGGAAAACCACTAGACCATTTGGGTATGACCTAAATCAAATCCCTCATGACTATACAGTGGAAGTGAGAAACAGATCTGATACGACAGAATGCATGATGAACTATGGACGGAGGTTCATGACATGGTACAGGAGACAGGGATCAAGACCATCCCCATGGAAAAGAAATGCAAAAAAGCAAAATGGCTGTCTGAGGAGGCCTTACAAAGAGCTGTGAAAAGAAGAGAAGTGAAAAGCAAAGGAGAAAAGGAAAGATATACTCATTTGAATGCAGAGTTCCAAAGAATAGCAAGAGAGCTAAGAAAGCCTTCCTCAGTGATCAATGCAAAGAAATACAGGAAAACAGCAGAATGGAAAAGACTAGAGATCTTTTCAAGAAAATTAGAGATACCAAGGGAACATTTCATGCAAAGATGGGCTCAATAAAGGATAGAAATGGTAGGGACCAAACAGAAGCAGAAGATATTATGAACAGGTGGCAAGAATAACAGAAGAACTGTACAAAAAAGATCTTCATGACCCAGATAATCACGATGGTGTGATCACTCACCCAGAGCCAGACATCCTGGAATGTGAAGTCAAGTGGGCCCTAGGAAGCATCACTATGAACAAAGCTAGTGGAGGTGATGGAATTCCAGTCGAACTATTTCAAATCCTGAAAGATGATGCTGTAAAAGTGCTGCACTCAATATGCCAGCAAATATGGAAAACTCAGCAGTGGCCACAGGACTGGAAAAGGTCAGTTTTCATTCTAACCCCAGAGAAAGGCAATCCCAAAGAATGTTCAAACTACCACACAACTGCACTCATCTCACATGCTAGTAAAGTAATGCTCAAAATTCTCCAAGCCAGGCTTCAGCAATACGTGAACCATGAACTTCCAGATGTTCATATTGGTTTTATAAAAGGCAGAGGAACCAGAGATCAAATTGCCAACATCCACTGGATCATTGAAAAAGCAAGAGAGTTCCCGAAAAACATCTATTTCTGCTTTATTGACTATGCCAAAGACTTTTACTGTATGGATCACAATAAACTGTGGAAAATTCTGAAAGAGATGGGAATACCAGACCATCTGACCTGCCTCTTGAGAAACCTGTATGCAGGTCAGGAAGAAACAATTAGAACTGGACATGGAACAACAGACTGGTTCCAAATAAGAAAAGGAGTACATCAAGGTTGTATATTGTCACCCTGCTTATTTAACTTATATGCAGAGTACATCATGAGAAACACTGGTTTGGAAGAAGCACAAGCTGGAATTAAGATTGCTAGGAGAAATATCAATAACCTCAGACATGCAGATGACACCACCCATATGGCAGAAAGTGGATAAGAACTAAGAAGCCTCTTGATGAAAGTGAACGAGGAGAATGAAAATGTTGGCTTACAGCTCAACATTCAGAAAACTAAGATCATGGCATCTGGTCCCATCAGTTCATGGGACATAGATGGGGAGACAGTAGAAACAGTGTCAGACTTTATTTTCTTGGGCTCCAAAATCACTGCAGATGGTGATTGCAGCAATGAAATTAAAAGACACTTGCTCCTTGGAAGAAAAGTTATGACCAACCTAGACAGCATATTTAAAAGCAGAGACATTACTTTGCCAACAAAAGTCCGTCTAGTCAAGGCTATGGTTTTTCCAGTAGTCATGTGTGGATGTAAGAGATGGAATATAAGGAAAGCTGAGCACCGAAAAATTGATGCTTTTGAACTGTGGTGTTGGAGAAGACTCTTGAGAGTCCCTTGGAAGATCCAACCAGTCCATCCTAAAGGAGATCTAAAGTCCTGGGTGTTCATTGGAAGGACTGATGCTGAAGCTGAAACTACAGTACTTTGGCCACCTCATGCGGAGAGCTGACTCATTTGAAAAGACCCTGATGCTGGGAAAGATTGAGGGCAGGAGGAGATGGGGATGACAGAGGATGAGATGGTTGGATGGCATCACTGACTCAATGGACATGGGTTTGGGTGGACTCCATGAGTTGGTGATGGACAGGGAGGCCTGGCATGCTGTGGTTCATGGGTTCGCAAAGAGTCGGACACGACTGAGTGACAGAACTGAACTGAATCAACGTACACTTTGAGTTTATGGTTTTACATTTTAATTCTCTCTCACACATAAATTTTACATTTTAGAATAATTTATGAGTTAGAAAAAAGTTGCAAAGTTAGTACCGAGAGTTCCCAAATACTCTTCACTTGGTTTCCCCTAATATTAATATCTTATGTAATCATTGTATTTGTCAAAACTAGAAAACCAATGTCACTATGTTACTATTAACTAAACTCCAGTTGGGTCTTTTAGTCTAGAATAGTTTCTTCCTGTCCCGCCCTCTTTCTTTCATGCCTTGGTTTGCTGAGAAAAATCATGTTGGGTTTCCTGCAGAACATCACTTTCTGGTGTTATCTGATGGCTTCCTTCAGCTATCATTTAATTTATTCCTCTTTCCCTTCTGTTTCCTTTAAACTGGAAGGTAGATCTGAAGGCTTGATTAGATCCAGGTTCAACTCTTTTTTGGCAAGAAAACTGCATGCTGATGCTGTGAACTTGGTGCTCGGTATTTTCCATATTTTCCCGACTACGTCCTGTGCCTCCTCCAGCCTCACCACCCCAAGCCCGCATATTGCAAATGCCCCATACCAGCGCTATTGGCTTCTCTCCCACAGATCTGTCAAGCCCACCCTGACAGATGAATCTTACTTTGATAATGTCCTTGTGACTGTCAAGCTGAACACGGTGCTTCAGGGCTGTAGCCATCCAGCACCTTTACTGTTCCTACCAATACCCGTGTATTTGGGGGCACGGATACCCCCGTATTTGCTGGGGGTGGGGTGGTGGTGGTGAGCCTTGTCTTTTCTTGCTCCTGTATGAAAATCTGGGCAGGTCCTTTGACTTCTCTTGGAACTCTTAGGTAATAAAAAGTCCTGTGGTCACCTTAAATAAACAAACACAGATTCAGTTTTAAACAACACGTTGGACTCCACCTCAGGTAGCTGCTTCAGTCTGTTGGAGCCCAGAATCCTGCTCTTGGGGAGGCGGTCATCAACCGCCCCCCCCCCCCACCAGGGTGGCTAACTGGTCCAGAGTTAAACAGGAGAGAGGACAAGCAGGGCAGAAGTTATGACTTGGCTCGTAAAATCATGGTGGTCCAGCTCTCTTGGGAGGCAATTTTAAATGACTCTCTCTCTCTCAGGCACTTTTGTGGGTCCTTTGAAGAGCCTCCTCCTCCTTTGATAGGGATGTCTTGTTGTCTTCTCTTCATAAGAACTTGAAGCATCTTTATTCTGGCTGGTTGTCCACCCTTTCCCTAGCCCCGAGGATTCTAGTGATCCTTCCAGGGGCATACTGCTGAAACCTCTGTCCCTCTAAAATGGCCATCTAGATGAAACTTAAGATGACCCCATGTATAGCTACATCTGACCCATAGAAAATTTTCACTTGTTATTTATTCTGACCAAGCCTGGGAGTGCAGGTTGGCCTCCAACTAAGTAATCTTTGCTCTTCTGAAAAGTAGTAGCTAGCTAGCCCATCTTTCCTCTCTAGGTCTCCCAGGTGGGAGTCAGTCACTGGTCCGCTGTGACCCCAGAACTACAAGGAACACATATTTAGTGTCCCAACTGGTCCATTTCGAGCTGTCTTCCCTTAGCCTTAAGGGGAAATGCAGGTACTCCCTGCTCCAGGAGGAAGGGCAGACCTTGGAAAAGCTCTCTCCAAGGGAATTCTCTTCATTCTCTTTAAAAAACCAACTCAGCTTCTTTTTTTTTTTTAATAGTCTTAAGGTGGGTGAAGAGTTTAGGTCTTTATCCAGTTCCAGGATACCTCCCTGGTGAATGCAGAGTGCAGTCTGGCCCCTCCTTTGCAATGAGAGAGGTAGTGTCTCCTGGAAACTCTCACTTTCACTTCGTATAATACTTCTCAGGTTTCTTCCTTCTATTAGGTTGATGAAAAAGTAATTGCAGTTTCAGACCAAGAATTTTAAATCATTATAACTAGGCTCAAACACAGCTTTATAATCAAAAATAAGATCGATTACAATCAAGACATTTTTGCCAACGAGAAACAAGTTTGTTTGTTCCTGTAGCATAAAAATCTGTGCTTTGGGATTTGACAAACTCTTGGAAACCATTTTTTGCTTCCTGCTGGTTGTAGGAGCATTTTCCCTGCAACAAGTTGTTGAGATGCTTGAAGTGGTAGTTGGCAAGAGGTCAGGTGAATACTGCGGATGAGGTGAAACTTTGTAGACTATTTCATTCAACTTTTGAAGTGTTGGTTGTGTGACATGCAGTTGGGTGTTGTCCTGGAGAAGAATTAGGCCCATTCTGTTGACCGATACTGACTGCAGGCATTGCAGTTTTCATCTCATCTCATCGATTTGCTGAGCATACTTCTCACATGTAATGGTTTCACCAGGATTCCAGAAAGCTGTAGTGGAACAGACTGGCACCACCAAACACTGACCATGACATTTTTTTGGGGTGCAGGTTTGACTTTGGGAAGTGTTTTGGGAGCTTCTTGAGCTGGTTGTCACTGGTTGTTACGTACAACCCACTTTTTCTCCTGTGTCACAATCCAATTGAGAAATGGTTCATTGTTGTTGCATAGAATGAGACAAGACATTTCAAACACACAAGATTTTTGATTTCCAGTCAGCTCATGAGGCACCTACTTACTGATCTTTTTCACCTTTCCAATTTGCTTCAAATGCCAAACAACTGTACAATGGTCAACGTTGAGTTCTTGGGCAACTTCTTGTGTAGCTGTAAGATCAGCTTCTATGATCCTCTCAATTGCTGTTGTCAACTTCCAATGGCCAACCACTGTGCTCTTCATCTTCAAGGCGCTCGACTCCTTGCCTTTTATTGCATTCATCTGTGAAGAGGTATAATCTACTCAGTGATGTGTCCCTCTCTTGGAAGGCGGAGGCTATTTCCTACTCATCTGGAACTCTCCACTGCACTAAACAGACAGTCTGGCTCATAATGCTTATTATTCACTAGGGATCTGCCAAATTAGTAAATAAATGAATGATAAATTCATTTTTGCTGCACAAAATTCGAGGTCAAATTAGTGACTTCACAAACAGGAACCTGACCAGAGTCACAGGCTTCCCTGCAGTTCTTTTCAAGGAGTTATTTTTCTTAAGGCTGTCCTGCCCACAGACTCTTAGTACAATGCTCAGGGGACCAGCTGGCATGAACGTGGCTGTGCTGAAGTTCAGGGAAGTGAGAACTCAAGGAGGGCAGATTTGTGGACACCCTTAGAGAGCATCCTTCGGGAACCACCAGTCTTCACCTGGTGGTCATCCCTGAGCCAGGACATGCCCAGCTCATCCCACATTGCCAAGCCTCAGTGACAATGATGGGTTGCTTTCCTTATTTTTAACTAAGAGACACAGAATTATGCCCTGTTTCTCAACAAGTTATATAGCTAATGATAAATATGGCTATCTGGGGCTCTACTGAACAAATGTGAGTCTCTGAAGGCTTGTCCTGAGTAGGTTGGTGAGGACCTCTGTCCTCTTGATCACAGAGCTTCCCCTGGCTGCCTATGCACACCCACAGCATCAGGAACATCCTCCCTACCTCCTCCACTAACTGCTGACTTCCTCAATCTCCCCTCTGCCCCACTCTCGTGAAATCACAAATGGACAACAATAAAAGGCCTTGGATTGTCATTTTCAGAGAAGGCAACTCAGGATAGTATTTTCTTTTTTATTTTTAACTGAAGTATGGTTGATTTACCATGTTGTGTTAGTTTCAGGTGTACACATAGTGATTCAGTATTTTTGTAGATTATGTTCCATTATAGGTTGTTACAAGATAATGAGTATAATTCCTTGTGCTAGAGAGTATATCCTTATTGCTTATTTATCTTATACATAGTAGTCTGTATCTGTTAACCCCTAATTTGTCCTCCCTTTCCCGCTCCCTTTGGTAACCACAAGTGTGTTTTCTATGTGAGTCTGTTTCTGTTCTGCACATAGATTCAGTTGTATTACCTTTTTGATCCACATATAATTGCTATTATACTGTATTTGTCTTTCTCAGACTTACTTCACTAGGTGTGATATTCTCTAAGTCAATCAACATTACTACAAAAGACAATATTTCATTGTCATTCTATTTTATGGCGTTTCCAATGGATGAAATATCCTTTTCCATATCCTCACTCTCAGTTCAGTTCAGTCACTCAGTTGTGTCCAACTCTTTGCACCCCCATGGACTGCAGCATGCCAGGCTTCCCTGTCCATCACCAACTCCCGGAGCTTGCCCAAACTCATATCCATCGAGTCGGTGATGCCATCCAAAGTGTGTTTGACAAAGTTCATCCTCTGTCATCCCCTTCTCCTCCTGCCTTCAATATTTCCCAGCAGCATGTCTTTTCTAAAGAGTCAGTACTTCGCCTCAGGTGGCCAAAGTATTGGAGCTTCAGCTTCAGCATCAGTCCTTCCAATGAATATTCAGGACTGATTTTCTTTAGGATGGACTGGTTGGATCTCCTTGCAGCCCAAGGGACTCTCAAGAGTCTTCTCCAACACCACAGTTCAAAAGCATCAATTCTTCGGTGCTCAGCTTTCGTTATGTAAGAAAAGAAAAATGCCATTCTCTTCTCTTCTTTTCTCAGCTATTGGTAAGGCCTCCTTAGACAACCATTGCCTTTTTGCATTTCTTTTTCTTGGGGATGGTTTTGATCATCATTTCCTGTATAATGTCATAGTTCATCCATAGTTTGCCCATCCATAGTTCTTCAGGCACTCTGTTTATCAGATCTAATCCCTTGAATCTATTTGTCGCTTCCACTGTTTAATTGTAAAGGATTTGATTTAGATCGTACCTGAATGCTCTAGTGGTTTTCCCGACTTGCTTCAATTTAAGACTGAATTTTGCAATAAGGAGCTCATGATCAGAGTCACAGTTAGCTCCTGGTCTTATTTTTGTATTTGGCTGCAAAGAATATAATCAATTTGATTTCGGTAATGACCATCTGGTGATGTCCATGTGTAGAATCGACTCTTGTGTTGTTGGAAGACGGTATTTGCTATGATCAGTGCATTCTCTTGGCAAAACTCTGTTAGACTTTGCCCTGCTTCATTTTGTGCTCCAAGGTCAAACTTGCCTGTTACTCCAGATATCTCTTGACTTCCTACTTTTGCATTCCAGTCCCCTATGAGGAAAAGGACATCTTTTTTTTGGTGTTAGTCCTAGAAGTTCTTGTAGGTCTTCACAGAACCGTTCAACTTGAGCTTCTTCGGCATTAGTGGTTGGGGTATAGACTTGGAGTACTGTGATACTGAATGGTTTGCCTTGGAAATGAACAGAGATCATTCTGTCATTTTTGAGATTGCACCCAAGTACTGCATTTCAGACTTTTGTTGACAATGAGGGCTACTCCATTTCTTCTAAGGGATTCTTGCCCACAGTAGTATATATAATGGTCATTTGAATTAAACGCCCATTCTAGTCCATTTTCATTCACTGATTCCTAAAATGTCAATGTTCATTCTTGCCATCTCCTATTTGACCAAATCCAATTTACCTTGATTCATGGACCAATATTCCAGGTCCCTTTGCAATATTGCTCTTTACAGCATCCTCACTTTAAGTCTATATATATATATATCTTTCACCCTAAAGTGAGTCTCTTATAGGCAGCTATTGAAGGGTCTTGTTTTTTATCCAATCAACCACTCTTTAACTTTAGATTAGAACATTTAGTCCATGACATTTAATTATCGATAGATATATGCTTATTACCATTTTATTCCTTGTTTTTCAGATGTTTTTGTTGTTCTTTGTTCATTTTTTTTTGTTTTTCCCATTGTGGTCTAATGGTTTTGTTTTGTAGTATGTTTAAGTTCCTTTCTTTTGATTTTTGTGAATCTGTTGTATGTTTTTGATTTGTGGTTACCCTGGAGTTCAAGTATATTGACCCATAACTGTATCTACTTGATTTAAATTGATAATCATACGCAAGTTCAAACACATTCTAAAAGATCTATATCTTTGTACTCCCCTCCCTCACATTTTGTGATTTATATGTCCTATTTTACATCTTCATTCCTATAGCTTAATCACTTTTATAATTTTTAAAAATTTACATACAGATTTAAGTGATTGTCCATATGTTTATATATTTGCCTTTCCTAATGTGATTTTCCCTTTCCCAAAGATTCCTGCTTTTTTTCTGTTTAGTGAAGACCCTTTAATATTTCTCTTAGTGTTAAGTTTAGTATTGCTGAATTATTTTAGTTTTTGCTTATCTGAGAAATTCTTTACCTCTCCTCACTATTCTGAGTGATAATCTTTCTGGGCTGAGTATCCTATGTTGCAAGTTTTTCCCTTTCAAGATTTTGTATATATCATGCTACTTCTTTCTGGCCTGCAAAATTTCTGCAGAGAAGTCAGCTGATAGCCTTATGGGGATTCCCTTGTAAATGACTCTTTGTTTTTGTCTTGCTGACTTTAAAATTCTTCCTTTAATTTTGCCATTTTAATTATGATATGTCTTGGTGTTGGAGACCCTCTGTGTTTCCTGTACCTGGGTATCTGTTTCCTTCTTCAGGTGTGGGAAGTCTTCAGTCATAGTTTCTTCAAATACATTTTCAATGTCCTTCTTTCTCTCTTCTCCTTCTGGAACCCCTATAATGTGAATGTTGGCACATTTTATACTATCTGATAGATCTCTTATGTAGCTTTTGTGTTGTTTTTTTTTTTTTACTTGTCTTTCTATCTGCTGTTCTGATTGGGTGATTTCCATTATTCTGCCTTTCAGATCGCCTGTGCATTTTCAATGTCATCTAGTCTTCTATTCATTGCTTTTGGATTGCTTTTTCTCTCAGAAATTGATTTGTCTCTTTTTGATTGGGTCTTGTTTGTAGTTTATAGTTCCTTGTTAAAATAATCTGTGCTTGGATGATTCTCTTTCTTACTTCAGTTAGCATTTTTATTACCAACTTTTAAAATTCACTGTCTGGTAGATTGTCTCTGTTTTGTTATTTTTCAGGGTTTTTCTCTTGCTCTTTAAGTTGAGAGGAGCTCCTCTGGCTTTTTATTTTTCCTCAGTTTCTCTGTCTCTCTATATTTGTATGAAACAGTTATCTATTGTGGTCTTGAGATAGTTTTATATGGGAGCGTCCCTATGGAGGCTGTGTGCCCATTGCTTTCGGTGGGAAGGCTGGATCTGATAGGGATGCCAGGAACATCTTTCCTCAGCGTGTGCTGGCCACTGTAACCTGGGAGGAGAGGGAGCCTGCACTGTGCGGTGGGGCTTTCTGCTCAGTGGGATCTGCTCTGAAGTTGCTGAAGCGGAAGCCCTGAGGGTCAGGCGCTGGCTGGTCTGCTCCCTCTAAGTGTGTGTCTTCCCTCCTCTTGCTACTGGGCCTTTGCACCAAAGGAAGGGAGTGCTGAAGAAAGTGGGGCTCACGTGCCTACAGAAGTCTGTGTCGGCATCTGTGGCTTTGCTCAGGCATAGCCCAACGTTGCATCTTTCCCCTGTTGTGGTGGTACCAGATCTAGTGCAAATTTGTGGCATGGAGTGGGCAGGGCCAGAGCATTCCCCTGGCTGGCACTGGGGATTGCTGCATTGTGGTTATGGGAATAGAAGTCACTGCACCGCCTTCAGAAGTCTTGGCTGCTTTTGTGGTCCTGTTGGAGTAAGTGCCAACAGTATCCACTGCCGCACCACCTAGACAACACTCCACAGCCCTGGGTCACCTCTGAGTCCCTAGATGGAGTCCTTTCTTAGGTCCTGACCAGGCTACACCCCGTGCCAAGCTGTGGCATGGAGTGAATGGGCCCAGGGTATTTGCTCAGCTCGAACTGGGGAGCATGGCAAGGTGGCTGCCAGTGGGTAGACTTCTCTCTGCCCTGTCTGGGGATAAGCCAGCACCCATACAACCCTTACAAGTGATGTGTAGGCTTTTCTGTCCTTTCTATCTGTCCCAGTGGTTCTCCAAGCAGCTTAGAGCACTTGTTTCCTATGCAAAGGACCCCAGGACTGGGATACCCAGTCTGTGGCTCAACCGTCTTGCTCCCCACGGTGAGCATCTGCCTGTGTGATCTTCCGTTTCCTCTTAGTCTCCTCCTAGGGACACAGGTCCTGACCTGATGCTTTTCTTCCCATCCTACCCAATCACATGGGAATCTTTCTTACAGCCTTGGCTGTGCAGTTCTTCTGCCAATTTACAGTTTTCCATGAGAACTGTCCCTCATATAGATGTATTTTTGGTATGTTTGTGGGAGGTGGTAAGCCCCATGTCCTCTTGCTCTGCCATCTTGAAACCCCTAATCTTTACTTTCTGAGAGCATTCTCATATTCCATATAAACTTATTGGTATAATATCTTTCAGAGTCCTTGGTTATAAGCAATAGGAATAGATATTTGTTAGTTTCAGTTAAAAGGAATTTATTGGAAGGATATTAGGAAGTTAACATACTCAAGAGAAATCCAGAATGGCAAGGACAGAACGAGGCCAGCACTGGGGCTCAGGGGTGGCCGGACATTGTGAATGGTTGTTTGAAGACATCCTCACAGGCACGTGTGTGTGTGTGTGTGTGTGTGTGTGTGTGTGAGTGCTCTCAGTCATGTCCAGCTCTTTGTGACCCCATGAACTGTAGCCTGCCAGGCTCCTCTATCCATGGGGTTTTCCAGGCAAGAATACTGGAGTGGGTTGCCATTTCCTCCTCCAACCCTCACGGGAGCCTCTGCTTTCACCATATACAACCCCCACGTTTCTCTGCTCAAGATGTGAATTTCCAGTAGAGGGGGTGATTAGTGAGTTTGGGTCCTAAGCCTACCTCCATGACAAGGTGGGATTCTGTGACTGACAACCCACCCGAATCACACCACATCAGGAAGGCCAGTTCCCCAGATAAAGTGCTGCTGAGTAAACAAAAACAAACAAACAAAAGCTAAAACCCTAAACCAGATGCTTCTTAAAAAGTGTTTCAATAGCAACCTCTGCTAATATATTTGAAATGTGATTCCGTTTGCCAAAATTCAGTTTATATGTGACTCTGTGTAACTAATCACGTTTCTCTTCCCATATTAGCTGTTGGGGAGTGTACAGCCCTATTGTGTCTTAACCTATAGAAAGCAAGTAGAATTCGTACGGTGACCATGTTGTCTTCACCCCTCTCCTGGTTCTTTTTTATATTTTTGATGTTCATTTTCCTTTCTCTCTAATTTGCCATCTTGGTTCATGCTGTGGGGTTATTTCTTTCTGGAATAAGGCAGAATATAAGAGAGCAGATTTGTTTGTGACTCTTCAGGAATGTGTTATGGTGTAAAGCACGGTTCATCTGTATTATGAATTTTCCCATTGGAAGGACTTGTAATCTGAAAGCCAGCAAGCAGTTATAAAGATATCGTGGCACAGTATCCCTGCAGTTCTCTGCTTTGAAAGGTTTCCCAGAGTGATTAGGTGCAAAGAACTTGTATCATACTTTCACTGCACAGCACTCCTGTGTTTAGAAGAATGCAATTTGACCTGGTAAAACAGGCCAGTTTCATGTAGAGAGAGAGAGAGAGAGAGAGAGAGAGAACAAAAGGAAGTCATCTGAAGCAGCTTGGGGCAGGGCCCCGCTCATGGGTTATTTTCCGTGTGACCTCAGCTGAGCTCTTCTCTCTGGAGGAGATTGCCTGGCCTGGGAGCACCAAGGAAAATTTGGCAGTGCCTGGGGGAGTTAAAGTGCAGCCAAGAGCAGCAGGTGCCAGGAACGGGCCGGAAAACTCTGGTGGAATTCCCAGCCGCATAGCAGCTTCAGTTCGGGTTTGGAGAGTCAAAGCTGGGGTTGGAAAGATGGGAGGTCTGCCTGCTGCCCTCAAAAGAACCCCAGCTCCACCCGCCAGCCTCCGTGATAAGCTGACTTTTCCTGCCTGAGCTCAGAGGCAAGGAGAGGTGGGAGGGTAATGTTCTTTCATCTCAGGATCTTCTGGTTGTAGCAAGCAGAAGTCTACTCAGGCTAGCTCAAATAGAAGACACTTGTTTGTAGGGATGTAATGGATGCAAAGGGCAGTCCTTTAGACATTCAGGGAGGTATCTTGATCTTTGTGGCCTTCCCTGGTGGCTCAGATGGTAAAGAATCCGCCTGCAATGTGGGAGACCTGGGTTCGATCCCTGTGTTGGGAAGATCCTCTAGAGGAGGGCATGGCAACCCACTCCAGTATTCTTGCCTGGAGAATCCCATGGACAGAGGAACCTGGTGGGGTACAGTCCATGGGGTCCCAAAGAGTCAGACACGACTGAGTGACCAAGCACACAGATTATGATCTCAGGGGATGGGACAGAAAATTCAGGAACTGTCAATCCTCTCCATCCCTTGGAGGCCCTCAGAGAGTTCCCTTACTTCTGCTTCTCTGAGCTTGAGTATCCACAGTTTGTTGTCCCTGGGTTTCTTTCTTCAACCCCCATGACTGGTCCAGCTCATCTACTTATCCTGAGCACATGACTTGACTGTGTCTACCCCTTGTCTAGCTGGCATGGCTAGGAGGAGCAGGTCTCATGGGGGACAATAAATGCGAGCTTCATGAAAGGTGTTGATGCTGGCTTTCCCCTTAGCTGAAGGGCCGCTGAGGACCTTCCAGACCTTCAGAGCTCTTGTTAGGAGTGATGTGGAAGGAATTCCTGCTCCCCAGGACCACTGGACCCATGACTCAGAGGGCCCTGAGGTGTCTCCTGGTTTCTGGAGGACAGTGATGTTTGGGACATCCAATGAAATGCAGACTCACTTTGTGCAGGTTGAACCTAACTCTCCCCTCCTGGGGAACTCCCCCAAGGAGATAGACTCTCTTGAGATAGAGCTGTCCAAGTTCAGGGAACCATTCAGGATTACTCATAACCAGTCCCAGCATCAAAGCAGTGCTTTGAGACGTTGGAAGTTCTCGACCACTGGTTTTATTCCTCCCTGAGCAGAACAAGACTTCAATGCGTGAGGCCACACTGGCCCCCAGGCACCTTTGCTGCTTTGGCTCAGGCCTTCCTCTCCTCGGAATTCCCTGACAGGTGACCCTCCCCAGTCACTACCTGACTGAATCCTCCCCTCCCCTTCAAGCCCTACCCCAGACCAACCTCCTAGAAGCAGCCCCCGGCTCGCCCACCCTTTCCTCCCCGTCTCCCTCCGCACCTGTGTCTCGGCACACACGGCATCTGGTGCCTCTGAGCTGCTCACACTCGCGTGTTTTCCTCTCTAGGCTGGCCATCCTTGGAGGATGGCTCTGTGTCCCTGAGAGCGCGTGACCAGAGCCCAGCTCAGAGTAGGTGGGCTGGTGTGCTGACATGCGTGCTGTCACACAGAAGGACCTCTGCCCCTCCCCGCAGCCCCTGGAGCAGGCTCCTGCGGCCCCCAGGTCACCCTGACACCCTGCCTTCTCAGCCAGCAGTGGGCCCTGCCCCTCCCTAGAAACCGGTGGCCCATTCGGGTCCCTCCAGCTCACAGCGGCCACTTCTGCTATGGAGGGGCCCCTGCCCTCCAGGCGGACCCCCACTGGGCTTCTGTGTTCTTGCAGAACAGGCTGTCCTACCCACTGCAGCTCTCAGGAGACAGGCTCTAGACTCCGGGGTCCCAGGGTGCCCCCCACTTCACTCCTGTCCTCTAAAAACTAAGGGCCGGCGGCTAGCTTCAGCTCCCAGGCATGCTGCATTCCCGACTCTGAGGAAGCCAGTCTGCTTTTTGTTCCTCTAGTGAGGCCAAGCCAGTGGTCAGGATGGACGGGAGGCTGAGCAGAGGGGGAGGCCTGCCAGTAAGCGGGGAGCAGAGCCCGGCCTGCTCTCCCACAGGAAACCACTGACTGGAAACTCTGAAGTGCTCGGAGGCAGCTCGCAGCTATCATGCGCCTCCCGCAGCCCCTGCGAGCAGCTCGTGAGACACTCGGGGGACGGAGGGGACACAGCGGCCCACGGAGCCCAAGGCGGAGTCGCACCGGCTGGAGGACAACAGCCAGCGTCAGGAACAGTTGATTTTGACATCAGTTTCCGGTCACCCCAGACGGTTCCTTCAGCCTGTACTGCACACATGCTGACACTCTCCGGTGCCACGGAGCACGAACCCTGGCAGGAGGTGCTGGGGTCTCCATGCCCGCTCGTCCTGAGTCATCTCAGGAGCCGAGAGGGGACCCAGGGCCTCCCAGGGGCCGCATCACATGGCACAGCTGGTATCTTTACTTTGGGGGCAGGCTCGTCACATTCGTGCGGGTGACAATCACACCCAGTCATGAGAAGTCTCCTGAGTCTGCACAAAGCGGGGTGAAATCTTTCATCCAGGAAGAGAAGAGCCTGTGTCACTCTTCTAGGTTTTCTCTGCGAGGCTTTCTTCTCTTGGTGATTCACATTTGGACGGCCAGCTCCGAGGGAGGCCACTAGGGTGAGGCCTAAGGATCAGAGGCTGGCGTGTGGTTCAGGTGGGGAGCTGCTCCCCCCAAGACCCACAGGAGCCAGCGGCCTGGGCCCCCTGGGGCTCGGCCCCCCCTCCCTCACAGCAGCTTTGACGGGAAGGACCTGGCTTCCCAGTGTCAGGCCAGGGCGCCTTCCTCTGCGAGCCCCGCAGAGCCGGGAGTGGAGGAGAAAGGGGAAGGGGCCTGCTGGCAGTCGTCCGTGACTTCTCCCCTCCCTGAGGGGCTGTGGGGGCGGGGAGCCGCACCCTCAGCCCGCTCCCGGGAAGCACTCCATCTGCCTGGGTGGGTTTGGGTCAAACGCTGGGTGTTTCTTTTCTTAGCAGTAGATTCCCTCTCTCCCTCCCGGCTTATCTTTTCTTTTGTTGCTTCAGCTCCTTCTGGGTCAGCAGTTGGCCTCTGTCCCCATTCCTTGAGCCAACTCAAACCACCCTCTCCTCTGCACATCTTTTCACATCTTCTTGTTCCTTCTTCCGTTCTCCAGAGGCCTGGAGCGACTCTCCCTCCTATATTCTCTCTGGCTTGCCACCCCCTCCCCCAACCCTTTTCCCCCTCTCCTCTTCCCTCTCCTTCCAAGAATATGCCATTTCACAGAAAGTTCCATTTTCACAGCCATGGTTATTTTCATGTGTTTCCCCAGTTCTAACATCGCAGAGGAATGTCTGACATCATCTCCACCAGTGAATCCAACGCTCACCAGCAACCCCCACCCCTACCTCTCTCCCCTCCTTTCTTCACCAGCTGTTTGCTAAGTCTGGAGTCTGTCTGATGATTGAAATACTTTTTTTTTTTTTCCTTGTCCTTGAAACCCGGTTCTACCTTCCATCTTTAGGCCTATGTTGCTCCCTAAACATTAAAATATGAGCTAGGTCTTGGGTCTCAGGAGAACTTGTTCATTGGCTCCCAAACTTATGTGCACATTAGAATCACCTGGGGGAATTTAAACACTCCTATGGCCAGGTCACACCCTATGCCAATTAAATCAGAACATCTGGGGCTGAGAGTGGGAGCGTAGTTTTTAAAGATCCCCAGGTGATTCCAATATGCAGCCATGTTTGGGAACCACGACCTGGTGATGTACTGAAGGGGGTTAGAGCCTGCAGCCAACTAATCAACTTCATGGGGCCCGGGGCCCAGATCTTCTTGTCTTCAGAGCTGTGAAGTCAAGCCGTGAGGGTGCAGGTCCCAGGTCCCAAACTAGGCTGGGAGCATTCTCTCTGGGGTGTCTCTGCACTTGCACTGGGGGCTCTCCTACCCTCGAGGTGGAGACCTGCTCTGGGGAGGGTTGACAGAGGCCTGGGAGACCTTCCCTTTCTGCAGCAGAGGGTGCTGGTTCCAGGCGGGAGCTCTGAGGGGCTCAGTCCCCAGGAGAGCCTCAGGTCAGTTGGGAAGTAAGCAGCCAGTTCTGGCCCTCCTTCCTGAAGGCAACCTCAAGCCCTGGGGTTCCTGACACACTTCTGATTAAGGACACAGTTCTGATTCTCCAGTACTCTTGCCTGGAAAATTCCATGGCTGGGGGAGCCTGATAGGCTCCAGTCCATGGGGTCGCAAAGAGTCGGACATGAATGAGCGACTTCCCTTCCCCGTCCCCCCTTCTGATTCCCACTCTGCGGGCAGCCCTAATTCCTGCTGCTCAGCTGAGAGTGAGGTCATCCCAGGTAGCAGGAGGCCAGGTGAGGTGACAAGGGATGGGAGGTTGTGGATGCTCAAGGTGTAAACCCTGTGGACTTTCAGGAAGAGAGTGACAGCAAGAAAATTCTTTCCTGGTGTTTTCCTAAAGCCCCAGCAATGATAGCCTTGGAAGGATCATCTCTGGCAGAGTCTGATATTCTCACTCCTCCACCCTCTCTGACAAGCATCTACATGGGTGGTTCTCAAACTCTTATCAGAATCCTCTGAAAACGAAAAGTGGAAGTGAAAGGCGCTCAGTCGTGTCTGACTGTATAGTCCATGAAATTCTCCAGGCCAGAATACTGGAGTGGGTAGCCTACCCCTTCTCCAGGGGATCTTCTCCGACCTAGGAATCGAACTAGGGTCTCCTGCATAGCAGGCAGATTCTTTACCAACTGAGCTATCATGGAAGTCCAATGAGGGAGTTATCAGGGAAGCCCAATGAAGGAAGGGCTTCTTAAAACATAGATTGCTGGGTCCAGCCTCAGAGTCCGATTCAGTGGGTCTGGGTGGAGACCAGAGAATTCAGTGGGGACCAGAGCATTTTTAGCAAGTGCTGTCGCTGCTACAGAATGAAGGCCACATTTGTAGAGCACCTGGTCTACAGCCTCTCTCCAGAACACCTCCAGTTTGCCACAGGCTAAAATCAGAGGAAGAAATAAAAAGGGAAGGGGAGAGCTGATGCTGCCTCGTCTGATAGGAAAGGCAGGGCCCTCCTCTCGTGTGTCCCTCCTGCTCACAGCTGGCAGTGTGTCTGAGTCACAAGAGCACCATGAATATTGCTGTATGGTGACGTAGCTGGTACACGCAAACACAAGCGACAAATGCCAGTCCATCATGTAAACTCCTGGAAAGCCAATGTCTGTCTGTGGCTTTCTAAATGCTCAACAATTGAACTCAACAAAAAGTACTGCATTGGCCTAAAATGCCCCAAGTATCATATTCTAAGCACATCATGTCAAAAAACTACTGGGGATAAAACAGTGAATTAGATACTGACAGAATTCTTGATCTTCTGGAGTTTACTGTCTTTCAGAGACGACAGATATTAAACAAGAAATGGCAGAGGTGAGAGCTTGGAAAGAAAGCTACCTGTCTAGGAGCAGGTTTCTCCCTCTTTGGACTGTTGATGCCCTGCTGACTTGAACCAGATTATATCTTGGGGAGATGGAATTGGCCTCAAATGGGCTACTTGAGTTCACCTGAGTGGTGACCCATAGAGCCACTTAAAACAAGAGGTTAAATGTTTCAACATCTTTCCTGCTCATGCTGTTTAAATTAAATGAATTTTCAGTTCCCCACCCAGCCAAGGCTTTGATGGAAACAGCCAGGCTGGTGGTGCCGTACTGATGTGTTCAGTCATGGCTGACTCTTTGCGACCCTGTGAACTGTAGCCCGCCAGGTTCCTCTGTCCATGGAATTTTCCAGGCAAGAATACTGGAGTGGGTTGCCATTTCCTTCTCCCCCTTCTCCATGGTGGTGCAGAGGTTGCTGTAATTCTGTCTTGCTTGAGGCTGCCAGGCTAGAGGGGGTCATTGTGTTGGTCTGATGTAAGCAAGTCACTGAGCAGAGAATTTCAGCATGTTCAGGAAACCAGAGACAATGCAGTGAAATGCACCATTGTTTGTCCTAGGACTGGCAGCCAAGTGAGTGGGTGAGCTCTGTGGCCGTGGCAAAGACATTGGTCAATGAATCTTCCATCCCAAAGCTCTCCTGAGAGCAGCTTGTTTCTAACTAAACTTATTTTTCAGGCTGACCAGAAATCATGACCTTTTCTGGAAATTATCTTTACTCTTCTGTGGGAACAGAGTGGTGACCGCATAGATCCACGGAAGAGACATCAGTCACATGTCTTTGAGGACAAGGATATTATCTGGTTTATCTAAATAGCATCCCACAGATTTGTGGTAGCTGCCTGAACTTAGTCCAACACGGAATCTGTGACAAAGGTTTAGATTCTGGGGCCACTAACTCTAGCTATGGGGAAATTCAACTCAGGAGTCCAAGTTCCACTGGGTACTCAGGCAATGTGCATAACCTGAGAGGCTTTGGAAGTCCAGCAGGACATCTAAGAAATGAGAGTCAGGAAAGGCTTTTGAGGCTCAGTTTTTCTTTGAAACAACCAGTTGATGTATGTAGAAACAGGACTACACCTGTAAACAACTGGAAATATTTTTGGTTAGCTTCACAAGGTCCCCCTACTCCTAATTGGGCAGTTTTTAGGAGTGACAGGGTTGTACATAGTTAAGCAAACAAGATGACCCATTTCTTAATATGGTGTGTTGCATTTATTTTAAAGATATGTCCCTCTCTTCTGGAACAAAGCATTTCAGTTTTGGATCTGGAGATTAGTGATCTCTTACAAAAGTATCTCTCACCATCTTATAGTCCAACATCCACACTAGAAGTTAATTCAGCAGTGAAAACTTTCTAAAGACAAAAGAACTTGTGATCAAAAGAGTAGGCAGTTGGATACACCCTGCAGATAGGGATGAAGGGTCACACTTGAATGCTCTTTGACCTGAGCTGAGTGGGTGGACTGGCCAAGCCTGGGGCCTTCAATTGTGGAAGCACCCAGCTTGTCTTCACCCCACTGGTTAACTCACCCAAGAAGAACACAAGGATTAAGGTCCAGGGGAGGCAGGGCAGCAGCCCACTGTGGGCTCCATATGCAACAAGCATTGAGTGTCTGCCTTCAGAAGGAATTAACTGTCCACAGAAAATCCACTGGCATTGCTGGACTCTGCCTCTTAGCTATTGTTCCTCTTTCCTGAACATGCCTCAGCACCCTGGTTGCCTGTGATATGTGACTTTGTTTCTGTCTCTACTTTGTCTCCTGTGACATCCTTTATGGCTTTAAAGGATGAGTGATAGTGTATTATGGTAAAAAAGAATGTGACTTTAAAAGCAAGGTAGACATAATTTGGCCTTGGAGTACAGAATAAAGCAGGGCAAAGGCTAATAGAGTTTTGCCAAGACAAAGCACTGGTCATAGCAAACACCCTCTTCCAACAACACAAGACTCTACACATGGGCATCACCAGATGGTCAACACCGAAATCAGACAGATTATATTCTTTGCAGCAAAAGATGGAAAAGCTCTATATAGTCAGCAAAAACAAAACTGGGAGCTGACTGTGGCTAAGATCATGAACTTCTTATTGCAAAATTCAGACTTAAATTGAAAAATTAGGGAAAACCATTCAGGTACATTTAGGTATGATCTAAATCAAATGCCTTATGATTATACAGTAGAAGTGACAAATAGATTCAAGGGATTAGATCTGATAGGCAGAGTGCCTGAAGAACGATGGACAGATTCATGACATTTAGTGGAGGAAGTGATCCAGACCATCCCCAAGAAAAAGACAAAATGGTTGTCTGAGGAGGCCTTACAAACAGCTGAGAAAAGAAGAGAAGTGAAAGGCAAAGGAGAAAAGGAAAGATACACCCATTTAAATGCAGAGTTCCAAAGAATAGCAAGGAGAGATAAGAAAGCCTTCCTCAGTTATCAATGAAAAGAAATAGAGGAAAACGATAGAATGGGAAAGACTAGAGATCTCTTCAAGGAAATTAGAGATACCAAGGGAACATTTCATGCAAAGATGGGCTCAATAAAGGACAGAAATGGTATGGACCAAACAGAGCAGAAGATATTAAGAAGAGGTGGCAAGAATACACAGAACTGTACAAAAAAAGAGATCTTCATGACCCAGATAATCACAATGGTGTGATCACTTACCTAGAGCCAGACATCCTGGAATGTGAAGTCAAGTGGGCCTTAGGAAGCATCGCCATGAACAAAGCTAGTGGATGTGATGGAATTCCAGTTGAGCTATTTCAAATCCTGAAAGATGATGCTGTGAAAGTGCTGCATTCAATATGCCAGCAAATTTGGAAAACTCAGCAGTGACCACAGGACTGGAAAAGGTCAATTTTCATTTCAATCCCAAAGAAAGGCAATCCCCCAAAATGCTCAAACTATGGCACAATTGCACTCATCTCACACACTAGTAAAGTAATGCTCAAAATTCTCCAAGCCAGGCTTCAACAGTATGTGAACCATGAACTTCCAGATGTTCATGTTGGTTTTATAAAAGGCAGAGGAACCAGAGATCAAATTGCCAACATCTGCTGGATCACCGCAAAAGCAAGAGAATTCCTGAAAAACATCTACTTCTGCTTTCTTGACTATGCCAAAGCCTTTGACTGTGTGGATCACCACAATCTATGGAAAATTCTTCAAGAGATGGGATTACCAGACCACCTGAACTGCCTCTTGAGAAACCTGTATGCAGGTCAGGAAGCAACAGTTAGAACTGGACATGGAACAACAGACTGGTTCCAAATAGGAAAAGGAGTACATCAAGGCTGTCTACTGTCACCCTGCTGATTTAACTTATATGCAGAGTACATCATGAGAAATGCTGGGATGGATGAAACAAAAGCTCGAATCAAGACTGCCGGGAGAAATATCAAAAACCTCAGATATGCAGATGACACCACCCTTATTGCAGAAAGTGAAGAAAACTAAAGAGTCTCTTGATGAAAATGAAAGAGGAAAGTGAAAAAGCTGGCTAAAGCTCAACCTTCAGAAAACTAAGATCATGGCATCTGGTCCCATCACTTCATGGCAAATAGACAGGGAAATAGTGACAGACTTTATTTTGGGGAGCTCCAAAATCACTGCAGATGGTGACTGCAGCCATGAAATTAAAAGATGCTTGCTCCTTGGAAGAAAAGTTATGACCAACCTAGACAGCATATTAAAAAGCAGAGACATTACTTTGCCAAAAAATGTCCATCTAGTCAAGGCTATGGTTTTTCCAGTAGTCATGTATGGATGTGAGAGTTGGACTATGAAGAAAGCTGAACATAAATTGATGCTTTTGAACTGTGGTGTTGGAGAAGACTCTTGAGAGTTCCTTGGACTGCAAGGAGATCCAACCAGTCCATTCTAAAGGAGATCAGTCCTGGGTGTTCACTGGAAGGACTGATGTTGAAGCTGAAACTCCAGTCCTTTGCCACCTGATGCGAAGAGCTGACTCATTTGAAAAGACCCTGATGCTGGGAAAGATTGAGGGCAGGAGGAGAAGGGGACAACAGAGGATGAGATGGTTGGATGGCATCACCGACTCAATGGACATGATTTTGAGTGAACTCCGGGAGTTGGTGATGGACAGGGAGGCCTGGTGTGCTGCGGTCCATGGGGTCACAAACAGTCAGACATGACTGAGCAACTGAACTGAACTGTGACATAATTTCAAATCCTAGCTCTGGTATGTGCTAGTTGTGATTTCTTAGGCAAGTTCCTTAACTTTTTTGCCCATTTTTTCATCTGTATCGTGGATAAACTACTTCATAAGGCTGCTGTACAGTTTAGTGAACTAATGCTTACAAATGCTTAGCAAAATCTCTACTACAAGTTAAGTCTTCTATACATATCAACCATCATCATGAAGTCAGCTAAGGGAAGAACCGTCTTCAGGCAATTGTGGAGATCACGCCAAATGCGATGGAGTGAATGTGATGGAGTAAGTAATACACTATAGGTTTCCTATGGTTAGCAAAACATTGGAAGTGGTTTAAATTTATAACAAAAAAGGTCTAGTTTGATAAATTGCAGAGTATATGCTAGAAGTGCCCTCTATTTCAGGCACCATGTATTGTGTAATCCAAATGTCAGTTGTGGTTATCCTTTGAGACCCCAAAATTGGCTTGAACACTATCACACATACAGTGGGAAGTCCTGGGGGGACAATCCCGTAATGATTTGGTGGTGGGGTCCTGTGAGGGCAAGGGTATGGGGGGTGATATTTCCCTGTTTACTTCTGCTGCTTCATCAACTCTTCCAGTTATGAATTATCTTGCTTTACTCTCTTCAAGCTTTTCTTCTGCACAAGTCTGACCACATTACATCCTATTTCCATTCTTTCACTCCCTCAAACAACACCAATTCAAAGGTGTGTGAGCAACAGGCTTTCACTGAATTTTTGAGACAACGAAGAGGACTCACATTTTAGTGCACTGAGTGGTGTGAAGTCTTTTTGCCCTCCTGTGGCCAGGGAATCTTCTCACGAGTCCTTGAGAAGCTCCAGAATCCAGAGACCAAGTCCTGTAGCTTTTATTCTGCTGCTGCCCAGGCCCCTACCCTCCAATGTGCGCTGACCTCTGCAGAAGAGTGGATTTGAGGTCTTACTTTCCAAAGAAGCCTGATAAGGTATCCTAGGAAAGAAACATAGTTTTGCCTCTAAAAGAACCCTGATGTGACTGTAATTTTGTATATTTGTGTACCTGGCCCCACAGGCTCCTTTAGGGCAGGTACCTATGCTCGATCTATGCCTCAGGACGGGGAGCAATAGAGCAAATAAGAATCCATGCACTGAGTTTAACTGCTTGGGTCCAAATACTGGGTCTGCTGCTTACTAGTTAGGTACCCATTGTAGGAAACGAGTTGGAGGGAGGATTGAGATAAGATAGAAGGTAGTGAACATAGAGCAGGGTTTGAGGTACACCCTGGGTCCTCAGTAAATGCCTACACTGGTTGTTCCCAGATGGATTCTGTGCTGTCTGCAGAGACCAGCTTCATGGACAGAGACATGTCATTCCAAGCTGAAAAGAGGTCTTTGGTGTGATTGAGTAACTTGGTTTCCTGATGTAGAATGTCAAAGGATTAGTTTTTAGACAATTTTTTTCCCCTTAGTAAGACTGTAGTTTAAATATTTGGACACAATAAAGGAAACTTTTACTTAACCAGGTTGGGAAGAAGAGTGGAAAAGAGTTCAATTGTTTCATCTAAACAGTAAACAAGCCACAAAACCATGTCAGGCTTCCCTTCTCATTACTAATCACTTAACACTGCAGATTCATTTTGGGTCTTTTTTTTTTTTTTCCTCTTTCTATATACAGAACAAAACCAAGCAAGTTTAAAAATTCTTTATTTGAGTTTTAGACAAAGAACAAGTATTGCATTATAAAGACTTGCTTAAAAGCATATCATAGTCTGCTGTCATTGTTTATGTGTTGAAAACAAAACAAAACAAAATTTTAAGGGAGAAAATGGTACATCTTTCCTCCACATTTTAACCCATTCTTAACTAAGCATGGATACAACCTTAGAAAGAGAGTCCTGGTGAAACGGTATCCCGGATGCTCTCTCCTCAGGTTCTAATAGCTCCGTGGGAGAAGCACTATTGGTCTCAGACTAACCATACTGCCAATGTGATCACAAGTGACTAGCATCTCTAAGGCCAGTAGTACAGAGCAGTTTCCATCTAAAGTTCTATTTCCCCACCATCTCTCATGAAGATGACTGACCTAGAAATGAGGGCTAAGTGCGAGTTAAAATGGTTCAATATACATCTGTTGCGGAAGTCAACCCACTAAACTCTGTCTGAGGCGATCCTACTGGGCAACAGGCCAAGCCTCCTGGTCTGCTTGTTGACTAATGGTCAGCAACATCACTGGGGGCAAGCAGCAAGACGGTGCGGACCTTGGAAACGATAAACTATGATTTGTTTACTCCTTGGTCCCCATTTAATGTGATTAAAGGTCTTTTAATGTGCGAAGTGTCTAAGGCGTCAAGGGAGCAGCAGAGCACTGTGTTGAGAACGGCGCCCGCCGTCTGACAGCGACTGGCCATGAGCTGACTCACACAGAGGGCGTTTCCTGATCCAGGCACCTCTGGCATCCTTCCTTTCGTAAGTTCTGACAGAACACCTGACAGGTTAACACACAGATATCAGAATAAACTGCAAAAAGTTCTAGTCTTGTCCAAAGTAAAATTTGTTTTAAGTTTAGTCATTAAAAATATAAGTTAACAGAACAGACTCTTTTTTCAGGTAAGAGAAAAGCTTTTTTTTTTTTAATGTGCATAGTTCCATCTGGACTCTGGCAACATTTTGGGTGGTAGTCCAATGTTCTATTTCCTAGAAAATTAAAATTCAATCTCAACCCCTAGAGGTGAGGGGAAATAGGAATTGCTCCCTCCCAACTATTATTAGGTGTAAGAATAAAAATTTCTTACACTTCATTTTATCTCTTTAAGCTTTATTCTGCTTTTAAGGTAAAAGTTATAATTAGTATTCATATTAGCAGCGAAGATCCTAATTTCTGTAAATTAAAATGACTCAAGACTAACAGAAGTAGCATTTGGCAAAGAATGATGGGTCTATAGAGGGTCAAAAATGTCTATCAATTCTGGCATTAAGCAATCTTATTTGAGAGGTTAATTTGTATGAAAACAGCCAATAGGATAGTATGCAGGTCTCATCTGAAGCTGAGTCCTATGACTCTGAAGCAGGAAGCTGAGTTGGCCCAACAGTGTGCAGTGGAAACAGGGCTTTCATGGTGGAAAATTTCCATAAGGTCAGACTGGAGAGGGCATGGACTCTTAACTCTGGCTCTTCAGTAAAAGTGGTTACTTCTAATAGTTGAAAGTTGAAGCTGCTTTGAAACTTGGCAATGTATTAGAAAGTCAAATGCAATTACAAGTTTTTCTCTCTGATTGTCAAGTTTCACCACCTGAGGTTAGTAAAATGGCGAGAATCAGAAAATAATACAAAAACGGCAAAGAGCTTGAGAGTTCTCCAGCTTTAATCACTCCAGACGCTATAGCAGCAGGGTCTCATCAGAGTGTCGCTGCTGTGACTACTGGGGGTTCATTCCCGGGAGGCAGATTCAAGCCAGGAAAGTATAATCTGGACAGTGTCTCTTTAAAAATGCTAGAAAAATCAGTGTGAATCCCAAGTTTCTTGTCTGTTTCTAAGCAGTGTTTATTCAGAACACTCAGGAATGACTCATATAACATTGCTGCTTTCAAATACCTCTGCGTCTACTTCTTGCTAACAAGAGGAGGCAAAGAAATGCCAGCTTTGTTCTGAAGCCTGGAGTCATTTTTTTTTCTTTTTTTAAATTAGAAGATGCTCTGAGCTTTCATAATCACAGGGAATTTCTTACTTGTGAAACAACAAACACTACCCAATAACATAAACTACAAGGATGGCAAGCAATATATTTCTTTCAAGATGATCCTTTCACAAACCCTAACTTTAGAAAGAGACATCTGACACTATGGTCCTGATGGAGCTGTGTCCCTGTTCTGCTTAGTGAGTTAACCCCATGGGGAAGCAGCTCCTGACATCTGACTCAGTAGGTAGCACAAGGGAACATCTACTTCCACGAAGCCTTAAAAAGTCGCAACCAGGTGGGAAAAACATACCTAGAAGTCTTCTCACCATCATTTCCCAAGACAGCAGTACCAGTGCCCCGAAGGGCACAGTCATCTAGTAACAGGCGGACTCGGCCTCTCCATGAGCTTATCTAATATTCTCACAACCTTGCAAAATACCACTTAAAGACTTAATAAATTAAAAAATTAAATAAATATACACCCACACATCCACCATAATTCCTGGTTGCCATCCCCAAAAGGCAATCTCACCACAACAATTAAGGGAAAGAATAGCTTAATTTATTCATCAGGCACAGCAACCTTCCATTTCCTAAGGACCTTGAGCTAGTGTACAGACATTAAAATAAAAATACCATTATGCCCAGGGATTAGCAGTAGCCTTGACAGCAGTTTATGAAGTATAATATTTCTTTGCACTTGTCAGTTGCCTTTCACTCATTTCCTGAAACTTTACCCTGAGGAGAATCCTGTTCCCACCTCTCAAAAAGATCAGTTCCAGAATAGGTCATGACAAGGAGCAGAAGGGTTGGTGAGTGAAAGTAGGCAAGGCTCCCAGACTGCTTTTTATGGTCACTTCACAGGTACTCTTAATCCACACTGAACGCACCTGAGAGAGGCATTCAGGTGGCACAACATGTAAGTCTTCAGCCTGGCCACTTGGTAAAATGAGCGCAGGAAACTCTGGGAATGGAGGGATAAAGTAATAAAAGCCAGTGCTAAAACCAAGAACCCCATGTGATGGTTCGCTCTTGTGTGGTTCAGTGCAAAGGACAGGAAGGAAGCTCCGTCTATAATCACTCCGCGCACACTTGTATGTGTATCCACCTGATGACGGCCTCAGCTCCAGGGGAAGACTGGCAGCTTGGGAACGACCATGTCGCCACTGACCACTAGCCATGGCAGGAGCCTCTTGTTTGGAATAATTCACAAGAGAGAATGGGAAGGATCAGGGCCGGGAGAAGACATTCCAGAAGACTGGCCTTCTAGGCACTCGCTTGCCTTCTATTTCTTGGTACAGAGCAGAAGGCAGAGTGGTCCCCTGGGGAAGTGGCTCTTGTCTGAAACTTGCCCAGGACAGCTGAATCAGAGTGGGGTGCTGCCCTGATTTAAAACGATTTGTGCATACAGAAAAGGAGGCTGCTGGTACTTCTCAAAGTCCAGATTCCCGGGGAGGGAACAGAGCAACAGAGCCCTCTACTTCCCCTCACAAGAGCTAAACTGATCTCCTCCAAAAGCATCTGACTGACTGAGAGAAGCACCACTGCCCACACAGAAGGGCTGGTGCGTCTTCAGAATTATTTGGGAACCAGGCCTAATTTCACAGGCAGAAAACTAACTCGCTACATATAAATCCTTGAGGAGTTGATGTATTTTTTCTGTTCTTTTCTTGCAGGGAGGAAGAGACTGATACAGTGTGGAATGGAAGGGAAGAAATCGGACCAAAGCAAGTCAATTAGGATAAGAAGCGGTGTTTGC
Organism: Odocoileus virginianus; assembly: GCF_023699985.2. NCBI lineage: Eukaryota > Metazoa > Chordata > Mammalia > Artiodactyla > Cervidae > Odocoileus > Odocoileus virginianus. The sequence continues at coordinate 19,173,570 of NC_069678.1, read as the reverse complement.
AGAGTGCATTCTACTGAGAAATTGAAAAGTTTCAGAGGAGGAGAGGGTCAAACACCCATTTTGAAGCTAAAGGTAGAAACCACAGAGGAGAAGAAAGTAAAGTACAAGTGAACAAAGTAAGATATTTTTCTGTTTTGTTTTGGCTTTAATAATGGGAGGACAAAAGAATTAAATTCCTTCACTGCCTTTTCACTGGAGAACTGAAAATTACTGTCATATTATAGGATGCAATCCACCAGTAGGAATCTAATTTGCCTGTCTGCATAGTCTTAAAGGAGTAAGTACCTGTCAATTCTCAAGAGAAAAAACTCAAGTTTGTTTAAATCTAAAGTCAACTACATTCTCCTTACCTGAACTGGGTATCATATTAATAGAAGGTGTGTAGTGTGTGGGGATTCACAATAAAATGAAGGACTTATTCTGTGGTCTTTGACGATCTGAATCAGATAAGCAAAGACATAAATACATGTGCTAATTCTCAGTGGCCCACGGTCCTCAGAATAAGTGGTAGCTGTGGCTTTAAATTAAACTGCAATCACATCAAACTTTCAGTGTTTTAAATATATGTATTAATGGAGCTATCACCTCTTTCAAAAGCCCCCCCCCCCCCGCCCCATCTCTTCCATTTCATTCTCTCAAATTCACTACCTTCCCCCCCAATACAGTTGTTCTCCTGCCGTTTCAGGTGTGAACTGCAAATCCCAAGATAAACTTTGCCACCAGAGGATTTTCCCTTTTATCTAACACTCCAAAGGGTTTGCCTCTCCTGGGGATGCTTTTGGCTCTGCTGGTTCTGACATTTGCTTTCCAATAAGCATACATCCACAATTGGTTTGCATTAAGTTGATGAAAGATCTAATCAGTGGAAACATCTGTGTGCTGTTAAATGAAAGTACGATACCTAAAGTGAAATGGCAGAGAGGGGAAGCGGGTCTTATTTGAAAGAATATGACTAGTTAAACACAAAACAAATACAGAGGGAAAAGTAATTTAGAAAAGTACAGAAAAAAAAACTCTACAGCAGGCAGCGGTGAAGAATGCAGGGCGGCCTGTGCCCTGGAGAACTGCTGCTGCCTGGTGTCCGAGCTTCAGGGCTCTTCTAGTGGACAGGCAGATGGAAAACGGGGCAGCTTCGTGGCTTCCTCTTCTGTCTCCTGAATTCCATCATGCGGCAGTTCTCTGCTTGCCACCGCGGCAAAAAGAAACCTTTCTCTCACCCACTCACCAGTCTGGCAGGGTCCCATTCTTAGCTTTCCAGTGTAGCCCAGGGTACTACTGTAATGACTCGGGGATGGTGCTGACAACGTGGGCTGCCTCTGGGGCTGCTGGGGGGGAACCAAAGAAAGCGTTGGTTTGATTCCTCTGCTGATCCCGGAGGTAAGGAGGAACTGACGAGCTTTTGATGTGGAGGATTCTGGTGTCCATCACCTGACAGTCTATCTGCATCATCACTTCATAATCCTGCCCGTTGATCACATTCTCTGCAGAGAGGAATACACACAAGGAGTAAATATTCAACAGAAGGTGAAATTCCAATATAAGCTTCAATCCCAGGAAGACATCATGAGCTCCAAGGTGTGAACTGTCAATATGCTTTCAAGGATATAGAGAATTCATCAATTACTGGACTGTCCTCTCCTCAATTCTAGTCCCCAAACAAGCTTCACTGGCTCGGTAAGCGCTGGAGGCACTGTCAGAACTAATACCACAGGTTATCTGTTCACAGACATTGTAAGTCTTGTATCCTTTTCATACAGTTGTATCATGGCTGCAGCAACTGGAGCAGAAGGAGATTTCAGAAGCAGAGGGTGGGAGTGGGTGTAGGGGGAAGCATACTTAAGTCCTCTCCTTCCCTTTCAACAGTGGGAAGGAGTAATTTGTCAAATGGACCACCATATCATGTGAATCGTAAGGAGGCCTTGGCCAAGAGTGCTTGGTTCCTGTGCATCAGTAATATTTCTAATTTCATTAAGATATTCCCAACTATGCATTTAAGGGTTAGAAATTAGGAACATAAAAATACAGTGAAGGCTATAATAATTTATTCCCTGATTTGTAATTCTGGGTGGTGTTTTCCAACTTGCAGTCAATGAAACTTGGCATAAAACTGAAGGAAGAATTTTAAGTAGATAACATCTTTCAAGTCCAGCTGAATAGTCAGAGCAATACAGCTAGAGGATGTGTGAACTTGGAAGAAGGCTGGGGAGTCAACGTGGCATCTCAGTTTGCATTTTCAACCATGAATCCAGAGCTGGCTGTGGGGATCAGGAAGAATGCTGACGAAGGTCTAGTCCTACACTGCCTTTTCATGAAGATGAAACACAACCAACAAGTGATTTTAAAATTAAACATTTGGCTTCTCTAAGACAAAGAACTGAATTTAAAAGTAGAATTCTTTCTATTGCATTATTTTTTATTTTTTATTTAATTTTTTTTTTACTACTACACCATGTATGCCAAGTATTATAAATCCAGAGGAAGAAAATCCAAAGTTTGACATTTGATCCTCAGATTCCACTGTGTTTGAGAAAACCGAACTATGGAATTTGTCACTTATGAGGCAGGAAAAGATTTATAGAGATCACCTAATCTGGGGTGTCTTAAAACGGGGTCTAATGCAAAGACTTCAGAGAGTCCATAAGTTCCCTGAAATTACATGCAAAGTTTTATTTGTGTGAGCATTCTTCTGGAGAGGGGGGTTACATCAGATTCTTAATGAGGTCTATCGCCCCTTAAAGGTTAAAAACTATTAAATCTAATTATCTATCAACTTTAAGTGCCTTGAGCAGATCATATATCCTATTTTAAAGCTAATGGAAGACATCATTCTTCCACTTCTATTGCCTGATTGTTTCAATTTCTAAAATAGTCTCCACTGATGGTGAATTTCCCACTACAAGTCTTATAAGTCTCTTTGATTACAGTTGAAGCTAATCTCCTTCTTTCCCAGCCTCACGAGTGATGAAGAGCAGTCGGCTGCTGCTGGGTACTAACTAACCCTACTTACTTTTAAGCCCACTGCTATGGAATTCTAACTCCAGTTTCACAGCTCCTGCCACTCTGTAATGGCTATCAAACCATTTACTTATCTTTAGAGCGTTAAATCTGATGGCCTCTAAGTTAGCCAACCTTCCCCTATCCAGGTGTTTTCTTTTCTAAAAAGTAGGCAATGGAAGAAAGACAAGCTGCTAATGTATTTGGAGTTATTACCTTCAGAACATGTGATAGGGTTCAGATTCCAAGGTACCACACTAGTCATTTCCTTTTGGAACCGTGATCCATCTCTTTTAGAAAAACTGAAAGATTGTATGTGTGTGTGCATGCACACACACACACAGATGACCGAATAATGAAAAACAGGTGTATAAGAGATAATATACATTACTAATTTTTACTACTTTCCTGGATTGACTCAGAATTCAGATGACAGTTTAAGATCAAAACTAGGTTCTCTCATATAGCCCATACCACCTGCAGCAGTCATCAGAGCCCATGTGCCTGCTATGCTTTCAACCGAAAACTGGAGTTCTTTAATATCTTAAATATCGGGAAGGGATGAAAACTCTGGTGATATGAGCTCAGATGCTTGCGGGAAAACTAAAGCTGTGTCATAATTCCAAAAACCTGGGAGTCCCTCACCATGGCTGAAATGGCACCATTATCTTAAGCCCAACCAGGAGGCTCAGACTAGCTATGGTTTGGGAGGCTTTAAAATGGACTCTGTTCTTCACTCCTTTCTGAACTTTGAGTCCAAGGAAATGACCGGCAGTGCTAGAAGAAGACTCGACCAGACAGGATATGAATGTCTTAAACCAAATTTAGGAAGCCCGTCTAAACGACAAACTGACAATTTAGGGTTTAAATTGACATACCATTAGGACTCCCAAGTTACCCACAACCTCTAAAAAAATAAGAGTGGCTCTAGCAATTTCTTTTCTTTGGTCCACTCTGCGGGACCCTATAAAAGAGTCCTTTGGGGGTTTCAGTACTGACCCCCTTGCATAATGAGTGGGGTGGTCTCAACATTACTGATGAGGTTCTAATTATTTTAACTAAAGGAGAACAGAATGGGAAACAGCTTATGACAACTCAGGGTCTTGATAGGCCCCTCCCCTGTGCTGTCAGGCACACAGTCTGCTTCCAGAAGCAACAGAGAGACTCTGAAACTCTGAAACTGCGCCTCAGTGTGAATAATACAAGGGGTCTGCAGGTGGCGCAATGGTAAAGAATCTGCCTGCCAATGCAGGAGATGAAAGAGACACGGGTTCGATCCCTGGGTTGGGAAGATGCCCTGGAGAAGGGAAGGGCTACCCACTTCAGTACTCTAGTATTCTGGCCTGGAGAATCCCATGGACTGTATATATAGTCCATGGGGTCGCAAAGAGTCAGACATGACTGACCGACTTTCACGTCACACTTCCAGTACTCTGGCCTGGAGAATCCCATGGACTGTATATATAGTCCATGGGGTCGCAAAGAGTCAGACATGACTGACCGACTTTCACGTCACACTTCCAGTACTCTGGCCTGGAGAATTCCATGGACTGTATATATAGTCCATGGGGTCGCAAAGAGTCAGACATGACTGACCGACTTTCACGTCACACTTCCAGTACTCTGGCCTGGAGAATCCCATGGACTGTATATATAGTCCATGGGGTCGCAAAGAGTCAGACATGACTGACCGACTTTCACGTCACACTTCCAGTACTCTGGCCTGGAGAATTCCATGGACTGTATATATAGTCCATGGGGTCGCAAAGAGTCAGACATGACTGACCGACTTTCACGTCACACTTCCAGTACTCTGGCCTGGAGAATTCCATGGATGGAGGACCCTGGCGGGCTACAGTCCATGGGGTCACAAAGAGTTGGATGTGACTGAGCATGCACGCATGTGAATCATATACACCAGAGTAGGTTCTAACTGGAGAGATGAGACCCGAAGATTCTGGTGGCTCAGGGAAAAGGGAGAGGAAGAACCTCTGAAGGAAAATCCAGACAGGATGTGAGAGGCTGAGGATGGACTGCACACTCTCATTAAGGGCCAGGCTTCCATTATGAATGGGCAGCACCCCCGGAATAAGAGAAAACATCACAGCTCACGGGCTTTCTGACAAGAGGGAACAAGGTAAATACTGGAATAGGGAGTTGTTAGAGCTGAGTTATGTGAAAATATTTCTAAAACATTTTTCTTGTACTTAATGAAAAAAGACAGTGACTGGGAAAAATAGAACTAAAAGGAACAGTATGAGGCACAAATGGTAAAGGTTCACTTTTCCCTCTTGTACTAGCAAGCACTTTTTTTGGGTGCTGCACAAGTGATATAGCTAATCTTATGTTCTGGGCCTTCTGAAGTAAACATAATGAGAAGAAACTTTGGCCTGATTCCGGAAAAAAGTATAAAATATGAATATTTCAAGTTCAAAATTAATCAGGCAAATAAAAAGGAAGAGGTGATTGACTTGAAACATGAGTACCAGAAAGTGATTCTGAATGCCCAGAAGGACTGGGAAAGCATGAAAAAAAGTGCCTGGACACTGGAGGTGGAAAAACTCTAGGCAATGTGAAATTCTGAACTCCTGTAAACACACAGTAACTGAATTAAGAATGGCCTGCCAAGAGGCTGTTAGCTGGGAGATGACTAACACATACATCAGAGCCTAGACTGTAAACGGAATTCAAATACCTCAGAATTTTACAGAAAGCTTAATTTAAAAGCAAAACAAAACAAGACTTCACCAGTGCTTTGCAAAGAAGTTATGTATGAGAAAACAGATTTCTATTCAGAATCAGACACTAATCCTAACAAGAGGTAGGTAGCTTGCTCTGTGCAAGTTAGGCTGGTGACTGGTTGTTGGTATCTGTGTCTGAATTCTGCGGGGTGTTGGGGGACATGGAAGGTAGATAAATATCCCCTCTTCCACGGATCATAAGAGATAACTTCATCCAAAACAAACAAACTGAAAAATCAGGAAAGAAACCCAAATGGATAAGAAAGAAGAGACAAAGGGAATGGAAGGTGGGAATAGAATGAACAATAAAGTGGTAAAATATCACACATGTCCTGATTTTGACCACCCCAGTGCACCATGCATTGGAAAAAAGAATTAAAAAGCTCTTTCTACTCTTCTACCCAAATTCTCCATTCAACTTCTTTTTTAAAAAATTATTTTAATTGTAGGATAATTACTTTACAATACTGTGATTTTTTGCCATACAGCAATATGAACCAGCCATAGGTATACATATGTCCCCTCCATCCTGAACCGCACCTCCCATCTCCCTCCCCACTCTATACCTCCAGGTTGTCACAGAGCACCGGCTTTGGATGCCCTGCCTCATATATCAGACTCACACTGGTTATCTATTTCATATATGGTAATGTATATGTTTCAATGTTATTCCTGTTTCAAGAACTTCTTCTAAGAACCTTCTATGAGAACTCCAATATTGATCTTTTTCTTTATAACCAATATATAAATGTCCCATGTCACTGAATATGTTAAAATACTGATAGAAAAGAGGTGTGGCTCTTTGAAAAAATGTCTGGCATTTTTGAAGGTAGCAGGTAGGGGATCGCTGGTAGAGCTAGAACCTTTCCCTCATCAGCGGGAAAGAAGACTGAGTGAATAACAGTCATATTGCAGATGGGCTTCCCAGGTGACACTAGTGGTAAAGAAGCCACCTGCCAATGTAGGAGACCTGAGACGCAGGTTTGACCCCTGGGTCGGGAAGATCCCCTGGAGGAGGGATGGCAGCCCACTCCATTTCTCTTGTCTGGAGAGTCCCCGTGGACAGAGGAGCCCGACGGGCTACAGTCCATGGGGTCACGGAGTTGGACACGACTGAAGTGACTTAGCAGGCATGCAAACTGCAGATGGAAACAAAATACACTTCCCACTTGAATCTTTCCAGAGATAGAAGGAAGAACACCTGCAGGAGCAAAGAGCTCCCAGGAACTACTACTGTCTGCCCTTTGCTGTTTCTCTGCCAGTGGAGAGATTTCAGGCTGTGAGGGTCCAAAGGCAGGGAGGGACAGTGGGAAGGGTTTTATACGTTTAACTATAAGACAAACCAGAATTTGTTAAACATTTAAAAAATACATGTGTACTTATTTATTTTTTATTGAAGTATAGTTGATTTGCTCTATTACATAAATTTCTATTGTATGACATAATGATTCAGTATTTTTATAGATTATATTCCATTTAAAGTTATTATAAAATATTGGCTATATTCTCTATGCTTGGAGCTTATTTATTTTATACATAGTGGTTTCTACTTCTTTATTCCCTACCTTTACCTTGTTTCTCCCCACTGGAAACCACTACTTTGTTCTCCATATGTTAGTCTGTTTGTTTTATTATATTCGGTCATTTTATTTTTTTAGATTCCACATGTAAGTGATAACATACAGTATTTGTCTTTCTCTGTCTGATTTATTTCACTAAGCCTAGTACTCTTCAGGTCCATCCATGTTGTTTCAAATAGCAACATTTCACTCTTTTTTAGAGCTGAGTAGTATTCTGTCGCAGCTACAGAATTTTCTTTGCAGCTACCACATTTTCTTCATGCATTCACCTGCTGATGGACACCTAGACTGCTTCATATCTTGACTACTGTACATGATGCTCTCATGAACATTCGGGTGCATGTGTTCTTTTGAATTAATGTTTTCATTTTCTTCAAATATATACTCAGAAGGGGAACTGCTAGATCATATGGTAGTTTTATTTTCAGTTTCCTGAAGACACTCCATAGTGTTTTCCATAGTGGCTGCACCAATTTACATTCCCGCCAACAGTGTACAAGGGTTCTCTTTTCTCCACATCCTCTCCAACATTTGTTATCGGTGGTCTTTTTGATGACAACCATTTTGACAGGTGTAAGGTGGTATCTCATTGAGGTTTTGACTTGCATTTCTGTAATAATCAGTGATGCTGAGCATTTTTTTTTTCATGTGCTTGTTGGGCATCTGAATGCCTTCTTTGGAAAAATGTCTATTCAGGCCCTCTGCCTTTTTTTTTTTAATTTGGGTTGTTTGCTTTTTCAACGTTGAATTGTTATGAGCTGTTTATATATATTTTGGATATTAACCCCTTACTGGTCATATCACTGAAAATATTTTCTCCCATTCTCCTGTTTTCTCCCAAAACGGTTGTCTTCATTTTGTTGATGGTTTCCTTTGTAATGCAAAAGCCTTTAAGTTTAATTAGGTCCCATTTATTTACTTTTGCTTTTATTTCCTTTGCTTTAGGAAACAGATCCTAAAAAATAGTGCTACAATTTTTGTCAAACAGTGTTCTGCCTATGTTTTCATCTAGGAGTTTTATGGTTTCCAGTCTTACATTTTGGTTTTTAATCCATTTTGAGTTTATTTTTATATACAGTACTAGAGAATGTTCTCCTTTAATTCTTTTACATGTAACTGTGCAATTTTCCCAGCACTACTTAATGAAGAGACTGTCTTTTCTCCATTGTATATTCTTGCCTCTTTTGTCATAGATTAATTGGCCATAAATGTGTGGATTTGTTTCTGGGGTCTCTATTCTGTCCCACTGATCTATGTATCTGTATACAGAACCATACTATTTTGATAACTGTAGCTTTGTAGTATAGTCTGAAGTCAGGAAGTGTGATGCCTCCAACTTTGTTCTTTCTTCTCAAGTTGCTTTGACTATTTGAGGTCTTTGGTGGTTCCACGTAAAAGTTTTAGAATTGTTTGTTCTAGTCTTGTGAAAAATGTCATAGCTATTTTGATAGGTAGTGCATTAAATCCGTAGATTGCTTTGGGTAGTATGGTCATTTTAACAAGATTAATTCTTCCAATTTGTGAAAATCAAATGTCTTTACATTTATCTGTACTGTCTTCAAATTCCTTCATCAAAAACTTACAGTTTTCAGAGTACAGGTCTTTTAACCTCCTTGGTTTAAATTTGTTTCTAGGAATTTTATTCTTTTTGATGCAACTGTAGATAGGACTGTTTTCTTGAACTCTCCTTCTGATAGCTCATTATTAGTATATAGGGAAACAAAACATTTTTTTAATTAATCTTGTATACTGTAACTGACTGAACTCATTTATTAGTTTTTTTGGTAAAGATTTCAGGTTTTTCTACATACAGTGTCATGTCATAGTAGTGACAGTTTTACTTTTTCCCATCCAATTTGTATGCCTTTTATTTCTTGTCTGATTAATATGGCTAGAACTTCCAACACTGTGTTAAATAGACATGGTGAGAGTTGGCATCCTTACCTTATTCCTGAGTTTACAGGAAAAACTTTCAGCTTTTCTTGTTGAATATATTAACTGTGGGTTTTTCATAAATGGACTTTATTATGTTTAGATATGTTCCCACTATATTCACTTTGATGAGAGTTTTTATCATGAATGGATATTGAATTTTGTCAAATGCTTCTGCATCTGTTAAGATTATCATGTGATTTTTAGTCTTCATTTTGTTAATGTGATGTACCACATTAATTGATTTGCCGATATTGAGCCATCCTTCCATCCCTGGAATAAATCCCACTTGATCACGGTATATGATCCTTTTTACATATTATTGAATTTGGTTTGCTAATACTTTATTGTAGATTTTTGCATTTATAGTCATCAGAAATGTTGGCCTGTGGTTTTCTTTTTTTATAGTATCTTTGTCTGATTTTGGTATCAGGGTAATGGTGGCCTTGCAGAATGAATTTGGATGTGTTCTCTCCTCTTCAGTTTTTCAGAATAGTTTGAGAAGGAGAGGTATGAATAATATTTGTTAAATATACATGATTGTTATATTTCTGAACAATGGGGAGACAGATGAGAAAGAACTTATCTAGTTAGAAGATCTATAAAAATTGCATTTTAAAAATGTATGCGCCTACAATAATGTATACAAAACCCACCAACCCTTAAGGAAGACATGTAGTGGTCATGATGATTGAAGTAAAATTTAATGGGCAGGGGTCAGGAAGCTGAACAGTCTGTAATGCACAGGAACAGTCCCTTGCAAAACTGTCCTATATCTCATACAATATTTGTGTAGGCTAAAGAAACCTAATTATTACTATATTAATAAACTCACTGTTTTGTATTTAAATATAAAGCATTTTTACAAGGGTTTTTATAAATACTAAATTTCCAGGAATAAACTACTGAATAATTTATTTAATAACATTTAGTGCTTTGGTTTGCCAGATACTGTTCATGTAATACTCAAAATAACCTCTTAATTCAGGCATTATTATTCCCATTTTATAGATGAGAAAACTGGAGCATAGAAACATCATGCAACTAGCCATACAACAAGGAAATGGCAGAGCAAGAAGTTCAAACATAGTCAGAGTGTCTTTAGAATACATTCTTACAAACCACTCCACTATGTTGGGAATATTATTATTTTTTTTAACTTAACTGAGATTTGTTTATCATCATTTCAGGAAATCACATCACCAATGGCAACTACACCCTTAGTATCTGGGTCACTATCAGGAAAGTCTGGTATCAATTTGCATCTGTAGCTGTTTCATTCCCAGTCATAGTATGTACTGGTTCAAGCACCTGACTTGTTCACTGTGTATTCTAATGCAATATAAACATTATATTTATAATGCTTGAACATTATATATATTTATCCATTCAACAAATATTTACTGAATTCCTACCATGTGCCAGGCACTGAGGATACAGACGTGAACAAAACAGAAAAAAAAATCTTTCTCTCATAGAGTCTAACCCTTATAAAAGGTGAAAGTGAGCGTGGAGACAGAAAATAAATAAGTTACGTATACAGAATGTGAAACAAGTGGTACGGGTAAAAACCACGCACGGAAGGGGGTTAGGGAGTGAGGGTGGCGGTGTGAGGAGGGCTTGCAGTTTAGATGCGGTGCCCGGTGGAGGTGTCACTGAGAGGGTGACTTCTGAATAAGGACCTCAGGAGGTGAGGAGTGAGCCATGCAGCGGTCAAGGGAGACATGGAGCACATACGCGTCTGAGATTCCATGACGTTTCAGGGGAGAGAACAGGCAAGCAGTAGGAAACAGGGGTGAGGACTGACTGGCAGGAGAAAGCAGGGTTAGAACTGCAATTTTGGAGTTTATTTGCAGAAAGACAGATGGAGTCCTAAAACCAAATGATACCCTTGGGGAAAAAATGATGGGAACGTGTGTTAAAAAGGATGGGCATGAACCCAGAGAATGGGAGAAAGTAATTCCTTTACTTGCAAATAATCTCGAAAATATACAAACAGCCCATGCAGCTCAATAAAAAAAATAACTGGAAGATCTAAATAGACATTTCTCCAAAGATATACTGATGGCTACAAAGCACACGAAAAGATGCTTCAACACAAATCAAAACTACAATGAGGTATCACCTTATACCAGTCAGAGTGGCCATCATCAAAAAATCTGCAAACAATAAATGCTAGAGAGAGTGTGGAGAAAAGGGAACCATCCTACAATGTTGGTGGGAATGTAAATTGGTATAACCACTATGGAGGACAGTATGGAGGTTCCTTTTCATCCCAATCACAAAGAAAGGCAATGCCAAAGAATGTTCAAACTACCTCACTACTGTACTCTTCTCACATGCTAGCAAAGTAATGTTCAACATTCTCCAATCTAAGCTTCAACAGTGCGTGAACTGAGAACTTCCAGATTTTCAAGCTGGATTTACAAAAGGCAGAGGAAACAGAGATCAAGTTGCCAACATCAGTTAGATCGCAGAAAAAGCAAAAGAATTCCAGAAAAACATCTACTTCTGCTTCATTGACTATGCCAAAGCCGTTGACTGTGTGGATCACAATAAACTGTGGGACTACCAGACCACCTTACCTGCCTCTTGAGAAATCTGCATGTAGGTCAAGTAGCAACAGTTACAACTGGACATGGAACAACAGACTGGTTCCAAATTGGGAAAGGAGTAGTCAAGGCTGTATACTGTCACCCCGCTTATTTAACTTACATGCTGAGTACATCACAGAAAATGCCAGGCTAGAAGAAGCACAAGCTGGAATCAAGACTGGCGGGAGAAATATCAATAACCTCAGACATACAGGTGACACCACCCTTATGGGAGAAAGTGAAGAGGAATTAAAGAGCCTCTTGATGAAAGTAAAAGAGGAGAGTAAAAGAGCTGGCTTAAAACTCAACATTCAAAAAACTAAGATCATGGCAACTGGTCCCATCACTTCATGGCAAATAGATGGGGAAACAGTGACAGACTTTATTTTCTTGAACTCCAAAATCACTGCAGATGGTGACTGCAGTCATGAAATTCAAAGACACTTGCTCCTTGGAAGAAAAGTTATGATCAACCTAGACAGCATATTAAAAAGCAGAGACATTACTTTATGGACAAAGGTCTGTGTATTCAATGCTATGGTTTTTTCAGTAGTCACATATGGATGTGAGAGTTGGACCATAAAGAAAGCTGAGTGCTGAAGAACTGATGCTTCTGAACTGCGGTGTTGGAGAAGACTCTTGAGAGTCCCTTGGACTGCAAGGAGATCCAACCAGTCCATCTTAAAGAAGATCAGTCCTGAATATTCATTGGAAGGACTGATGCTGAAGCTGAAGCTCCAATACTTTGGCTACCTGAGGTGAAGAAATGACTCACTGGAAAAGACCCTGATGCTTGGAAAGACTGAAGGCAGAAGGAAAAGGGGATGACAGAGGATGAGATGGTTGGATGGCATCACTGACTTGATGGACATGAGTTTGAGCAAGCTCTGGGAGTTGGTGACAGGGAAGCCTCACGTGCTACAGTCCTGGCATGCTGGGTTGCAAAGAGTCAAAAACGACTGAGCGACTGAACTGAACTTAAAAAACTAAATATAGAACTACTGGATCATATAATCCAGCAATCCCATTCCTGGGCATGTATCTGGAGGAAACTGTAGTATGATAAGATACACACATTCTGATGTTTACTGAACTATTTACCATAGCCAAGACATAACAAAAGATGTGGCACATATGTACAATAGGATATTACTCAGCTGCAAAAAAGAACAAAATAATGTCATTTGCAGCAACATAGATGGACTTAGAGACTGTTATACTGAGTGAAGAAGTCAGACAAAGACAAATACATGATATCGCTTATATGTGGAATGTGGGGAAAAAAAGGTACAAATGAACTTATTTATAAAACAGAAATAGAGTCACTTGTAGAAAACAAACTTGTTACCAGGGGGAAAAGGGGAGAGGACAGATAAACTGGGAGACTGTCATGTACACACTTCCATATATAAAATGACAGTGAAATTGTAGTTTCTCAGTCGTGTCTGACTCTTTGCGACCCCATGGACTGTAACCCGCCAGACTCTTCTGTCCATGGATTCTCCAGGCAAGAATATTAGAGTGGGTTGCCATTCCCTTCTCCAGGGGATCTTCCTGACCCAGGGACCAAACCCAGGTCCGCCACACTGCAGGCAGATTCTTTACCATCTGAGCCACCAGGGAAGCCCCCATATGTTAAATAGCTACTGCATAGCACAGGGAACTCTACTAAATACTCTGTAACATCCTTTATGGGAAAAGAACCTGAAAACAAAAAAGAGTAGACATATGTATAACTGATTCATTTTGCTGCATGCCTGAAACTAACACAGCACTGTAAATCAACCATACTTAAATAAAATTTTTAAAAAAGAATGATGAACATGAGGAAGAGCATACCTCTGTGGTTTTATCTGATCACCGAGAATACTTTTAACTGAGAAACCAAACTCAGTTTGTAATCTTGATTCATTCATTCAACAAATGCTTACATACTAACTATAGACCAGGCATGGTTACAGACTCTTAAAAGCATTCAGATCTGATTTTCTGTATCCAAATTAAACAGAGGGTGAATTTTCTAAAGGAAAATGGACACCATATCATGGGTCACAAAACTGTCCACCAACATTTACTAAGTGCCTTAAACTATAAGGAATTACGTAAGAAAATGAGGTTTCCTCCTTTATGCAGCTTATAGGAGTGTTTCAAAAGCAACAAAATCACATTTAAAATATTGGTAAAACATCAAACAAGTGCATTTCCTCAGAAAAGCCTTTCTTTTTACTACCAAAACTCAAGTGCCAGTGAAAGTGAAGTCGCTCAGTTGTGTCCAACTCTTTGCGACACCGTGGACTGTAGCCCACCAGGCTCCTCTGTCCATGGGATTCTCCAGGCAAGAATACTGGAGTGGGTTGCCATTTCCTTCTCCAGGGGATCTTCCTGACCCAGGGATCGAACCCAGGTCTCCTGCATTGCAGTCAGATGCTTTAACCTCTGAGCCTCAAGTGGCATCCTCAAATCACATCAGTTATTTCCTTTCATAGCACTTAATACAACATATAATTAAACACTGGCTTATTTACTTGTTTATGAATATATGCCTCCCCTACTAGACCATCAACTTCATAAACTCAAAGAATATGTCTGTTCATTCACCACTACATATCTGGAATTAGCAACATCTCTTTCCAGCAGACAATGAGAAATATAGAACATGGTTAAGAAGGCTGTCCTTCATACTTGCTAGTCATGTCATCAGGTAATTCTTTGCTCTATGAAAGTTCTATTATTCTTGACTCCAATTTGAGAAAGTGTCATCCTAGAATACTTCCAGAAATGGTAGCAACCAAGAATTTCTAACATCCTCAAACACAAAAATAATCCTATGAAGACCTCTGAAACACAGCTGAAGTCACTTCTCTTCAACCTCAAGTTTATATTCTGAATTCATAATCATCAACAATGGCTCTTTTTAAGGTGACCAGATGAAACTTATCCCCTGGGAAATCTAGGGGCTTACAGAGGTCTCAGCTGTACAGGGTCACGTTCCTACCTTTTCTCAAGTTCAGCTCCTCCAGGGCTTTCGATAGTTTGCTAGGATGATATCAGGAAATCTGACTATAATTGTTCAGATTCCATAATAACTGTTCATAATTCCAAAACAATTCCATAGTTGTTCAAAGACTAATGGTATTAGTTTTGCTTTACCCTGGACTTGCCTAGTCTTTGCCTGAAAATGCTGCCCACATATGTGAGAGGTCTTTTCATCAGATCATAAAAAGAGTTACATTTTATTGATCTTCAACAGCCCTGACAGATCATTAAATGGATATGACAAAATTACTCATTTTGTTTCAAACTGGATTTCTAGAGTACCAAACTGAAATCTGATTACATAATTTCAATTAGCCTGAAAAACTGAGAACAAGTGAACTTCAGTGTGAGTGGCAACAAAGGGACCCATGAGAACACTGTGTTGGGATTAAAATTCATTCTGAAAACTGAATGAACTAGACATAGGAGCGGGTTTGCTGCCCTAAGACACTCTGGAGTTTCAGCCTGGGACCTGGGCTCAACTCTAGGGATGACCAATGCTACTGCTTCAAATAATTAAATCGCTGGCACCAAGTACTAGAAAGCTGTTTCCTGGTGTCACAATCTGCAAGTTGAGACCCATAAGAACCGAACCAATGTTCAAAAGCACTTCCTTATAAAACCAGAACACGTGGAAGAACTACCCCACCAGCAGATTAAGAACCAAACCTCTGCAATTACTAACCCTGGGTCAAAGAGCACTCTTTCTTCTGAAAAACTGTGGCTCTGTACTTGCATTTAAAGTTAATACATGGGAATTATACATTCTTCTCAGAGCATCAAAATAGCTTTCTCTGTCATATTTCTGCCCATTGTGTTGGGCAGGCTCAGCTTCTACAAGGAATCACTAAATCAGAATTGTAGAACATGAAGGAACCTGAGGCCTGATATTGTCATATTGCTCTCAGCCTAGTAAAAAGTCTAGCATATGTTTTATTCATAAAATGGAATCTTAAAATATTTTGGAAATGACAGTCACCCAATACCAGGTACATGCAGAAAAACTCATTCACATTCCAGAAACAACTGCCAACAGGTTAAAATGAATGAAACCTGACGTGGTATTGTAACTGTAGACTAAAAATCAATAAACTGAAATATATATATACCTATATATATATACATATACATACACACACACACACACACATATCCAGAAAGCAGTCTGAATAACACTGAAGGCTGCCATTCTTCACATTCTTTCAATAGGAAGAAGTGTCTTTTCCTTTCTACACCTGCTCAGATACAAAACCTGCTTAAGGGCACGGAAACAGATTAGGGGGCCCTGTAAACTTCGGAGGCTTCTCAGATACACCCACTTCTAAAGCTCCATTTAACTTGGACAGCTCTTAGGAGGAGTCACAGTAGAAAGTCAGCTCCCTGAGGACAAGGCATTTTTATCCATTCCTCACCGAATCCCCAGTGCGTGGCACACAGAAGGCACTCAATAGGCACTTTAAAATAAATGAATGAACGAGGCTTTGATTGTGTGGAAGTGTTCCCACAGGACTCTGACTTACGGAGGGTGTCAGAAGTATTCTCCTCTAGCACAGTCACAGAACTGAGCTAAACAAGAATGAGAGAAAGGCGGCTTCCTCAGGAGGGACACGCTCTCCTGTGGGTTCCGTTTTTAACTAGAGAAATCCCCCATCTCTCGAAAAAGGGGCAGGAGCGGAGGTAAGAGAGAGGCGGAGATCAGGTTCAGAGGTCAATGTCCACCAGGTTATTTGCCATGCTGGGTCTCATTTTCTCCACTGCAATGTCGGCAGTTCTCAGTCTGCAGGAAACCATGTTGCTTTTCAACTACATAATGTTCCGAAAAGCCTAGAACTCCCCAGTTTCCTGTGTTTACTCCCCACTGTTACTTACAACTGATAGTTCTTAGGGTTACCTAAGCAAAACCCAGGCAACAGGACTTGTTAAAGGTGTCTGCATTTACAAATAGCTCTACTGCTCTGTTTGAGCACTGTAACATGCAGGCCTGCCTCCAGGCAAGTTTCAGTGACAATATGTGTGTGTGTGTGCACGCACGTGTGTTCAGTTGTATCCAACTCTTTGTGACCCCATGGACCGTAGCCTGCCAGGCTCCTCTGTCCTTGGCTTCTCAGGCAAGAGCACTGGAGTGGGTTGTCACTTCCTACTCCAGGGCGTCTTCCTGACCCAGGGATTGAACTCTTGCCTCTTGTGTCTCCTGCACTGGCAGGAGACTTTACCACTGTGCTACTACGTAAGGCTAAATAAATGCTGAGATTCTGAGACTACTAATTCAATCTCATCCGCAGTTGAAATCTGACCAAGTGCTGAGTCATCTAGATTTTACTTTTTCAAAAACCTAAAAAATAAATAAGTTTATCTTTTAGACACAGAGGTCTTTGATAACAAATAGGATTTTTAAAAAGTTAAGAAACTGGTATAAACACTATCTGTAGATACCTGGAAAGAAATGACTGTTGAGTGCCTTATTCAGATGTTCCTATAAATGAGTGAAGCTCACTGTTTCAGTATTCACTTTACTCTTGCAGATGAAGTAATCAGAAAATTAATGGAAAAAAAATTTCCCTTTTGCTATTATTGGAAAATAATCTAGAAAAGTTGTCTAACAATTGATGAAAGATCTCTGGATTTATTTAGAGAAAAATACTAGAGGATACTTGGTTAAACAGCTGATAGTAGTCACTACTAAGTACAATTAGGCTCTGCTGTGAACTGATATCCCATCCTCAACCCACCTCCCAAATTAGAAATGGCCTGGATGGTCTTCTCTCAGATTCTCAAAAGAAATGGCCTAAGGACTGTACAAGATTTTTATTTTTTAACACAAAAATAATTTGGAATATACTAATCTACACATTGAATAATTTTTCCATTCTGAGAATTCTGATACACTACCACATAAGCCTACAAATAGTACCACTTTTGACTCTTACAACAAATGCCTCTTTCCAAGAATTTATCATGAATTCTGAATTAATATAAAGTGGGATACAGACAAGCTATCTCTTGCTATGTGGTTAAACTATTATTCTCTGAGCCATAAAAGCTACTTCTCTTTTTGGCAGGGGAGCCATTTTCTCTCAGACATTTCTATTTCTTTCAGAAAAAGAAAGCAGTCATATTTACAAAACTACTGAATAAATCCTGGCACGATATAGGTTTTTAGCAAGAAGCCAAGCAGCATTTTGGAAAAATTTAAAGTGAATTAACTATAAAATGCTTTGATCAATAAATGTCATGTGATTTGCTGAGCGAAGACTGAGAACGGGGTGTGAAGGTTAATACTCGGTGAAGTCCAGTAAGTCTCCTGCTCTCATTTTTTTCCACAAACTAAACTCACAAAAGCAAAGAGGGTGCTTGTTTTGTTTTTTAAAAGATAAGACCTGCTACATAAAAAATGATAAATACGGAATGAAAAATGGGGACAGTTGAGTACATGTCACATTCCAGTGTCCTACTCAGCTGTGAAGATGACGAACCCTGCTGAAAACCCCAAAGCTAAGCCTGCTCCATCCCCCAAGGCCCATGGGGAAGGTATGCACATACACTCTGAGAATAGCTTCAAGACCAAATTCCCAAAGACTCCTGGTGTCAACTATGACATTCAAACCAGAAAGACATTTTTTGATCAAGGACGTCATTTTGATTTTTTGAACTCAGAGAATTTCTCATGCTCTGTCATGGAACAGTTCCTAATAGGTGTCACTGCTACAGCCGAAGCATAGTCTTAGAAGATCTGTAGTTGTCTCACAGGAGTGAAACATCACGGATACAGGCTCCTCCTCACACTTTAGTTTGTTAAAGACTCTTCAGGTTTGCAATCAGGTATCCTGTGCTGTCTTATGTAAACACTTGGGTAGGAGAACAGACGATGTGCTCATGAAAGCTAGTGGCTGTGCATGCAGTGGATCCAGCATGCTGTCAGGGCAGGTACTGCTTTCAGCTGAAATGTCTAACCAAATCCCTGATCATTCACAGAACTAGCAAATGATTACATGACACAGTTTCTATTACTAAGTAGTTTATAATCAACTTGGCAGATAAAATGCACAGAGAAAGAAAATACTAATAACAGTTCAGAAGGAAGATATTCTAAAATTACTGAAAAATACAGCAATTTGCTTGTATGCAATAGAAATTAACAATGATAAGCTTATTAGGATCCTATCCATAGTTCTGTTATGACAGACAATTACACTTTCTCCCAATGAAAAGTCATGTAAGAATAAATACAGTAGTGATCGGTTGGTGTTTTGGAAACTGCATGACCTGTGAAATCCAAACACTGGCTGGTATAGCAACAGGAGTAATGGTTATAATAAATTAACTTCAGTTCAAGCAAAGAACTTAATACAGTTGCCTCTAAGTGCAGCTATAAAAGTGCTTGGGGCTAAGGAGAAAGAAGAGCTGAATTCTTTCTGGAGAAAATGGAAATTCAGTAAGAGAATGGTGACTTAGGATGCTGATGTTCTACTGTTTGTCTCAGGGTCTTTTTGGCCGTGTGGCATGTGGGGTTCTCAGATCCGCGCGCCTTGCACTGGGAGTGCAGAGTCTTAACTGCTGAACCACTAGGGAAGTCCCTGATGTTTTTGTTCTATTTTATTTCCACATAAAAGTTCTGGTTTGATTACTGATCAAATCCCAAATTCAGTAATTAGTTTACCATTCTTACTTTCTCAAATGTGTTCTACCTTGTCATGGGTCATGGCAGGTTGACTTAGTCACAAACCATTGTGCAAGTGGTATAATAGGACTGGGAATCACAAAACTTACTCAAGTTATGCATTTAAGAACCAATATTTGTCAAGGAGCTTGGAAAGCTGCTTTCTGCTCATAAGGATATGCACACCACCTCCAAATAAGTGTACTCCCTCCACAGAGAGAATTTTTACCAAAGAAACTGAGAAATATTGCAAAACAACTGCCTTTCACCTTCTTTGCCAAAACTGTTGTACAGAGTTGGACAACCACCCACCTGACTTACCAGTGCACTTTTTCTATCTGGCTGCCTGGAGCACATCCTTGACTCGGAATAGCAACAGTGCAGAGCCGTGCTGCAGACTGACTTCCTTCCCTGACCTGCGGATCCCTGATTTAGCTCCCTGGTCTTAAGCGGCCTTGCCTTCTGGTTTGTTTGCCCCTTTGGTGACTGGGAGAGTCTCCCTGTGGCAGAGGCTGCATGAGAGACCTGCATGCTTGCCAATTCTGTAATGTGACACAGTGAGGTGAAAATACCTAGGTTTATGCAGTTCTACACCTGTTCTCCTTACTCCTGCTATGTGGAGACAGTGCAGAGGAAGGGCTGGCCTGTGTCCCCTGTGATATAGTAACTGATGAAATAATTGTTTTAAAAGTGCAAATTACCTAAAAAGCACTCCTAATAAACTAGGTTTTATGTTATAAGATCACTTACAACCTCTTGTGGATTTTGGCCTCACTCGGCTCCAAACTGAAAAAGCATGGAATGTGGATCAGAAGACCAGGGTCAGCTTAAACTCTGACACTGCTGGGCCACAGCATTTTCTGGGGAAAATCACTTTAAAATGATCTTCCATTTTCTGGTTTCTTTTTCATGCACTGAATATTTACTGAGTGCTTTCTATGTGCCAAGCCTGTTCTAGGCACTGGAGCTAAGACTTGAACAAAACAGACCAAAGCACTTCTTCACGGCATTTCCTCACAGGGTATCCATTCTAGTGGGAAGGAGGAGGCCAATGATAAACAGTTCAGTTCAGTTGCTCAGCCTGTCCGACTCTGTGCAACTCCATGAACCGCAGCATGCCAGGCCTCCCTGTCTATCACCAACTCCTCCGGAGTTTACCCAAACTCATGTCCATTGAGTTGGTGATGCCAACCAACCATCTCATCCTCTGTCATCCCCTTCTCTTCCCGCCCTCAATCTTTCCCAGCATTAGGGTCTTTTCAGAAGAGTCAGCTCTTAGCATCAAGTGGCCAAAGTATTGGGGCCTCAGCTTCAACATCAGTCCTCCCAAAGAACACCCAGGACTGATCTCCTTTAGGATGCACTGGTTGGATCTCACTGCAGTCCAAGAGAATCTCAAGAGTCTTCTCCAAAGAGTCTTCACCACATTTCAAAAGCATCAATTTTTCTGTGCTCAGCTTTCTTTATAGTCCAACTCTCACATCCATACATGACTACTGAAGAACCATAGCCTTCACTAGACGGACCTTTGTTGACAAAGTAATGTCTCTGCTTTTTAATATGATGTCTAGGTTGGTCATAACTTTCAAGGAGTAAGCGTCTTTAATTTCATGGCTGCAGTCACCATCTGCAGTGATTTTGGAGCCCAAAAATATCAAGTCAGTCACTGTTTCCACTGTTTCCCCATCTATTTGCCATCAAGTGATGGGACCAGGAGCCATGATCTTAGTTTTCTGAATGCTGAGCTTTAAGCCAACTTTTTCACTCTTCTCTTTCACTTTCATCAAGAGACTCTTTAGTTCTTCACTTTCTGCAATAAGGGTGGTGTCATCTGCATATCTGAGGTTATTGATATTTCTCCCGGCAATCATGATTCCAGCTTGTGCTTCTTCCAGCCCAGCGTTTCTCATGATGTACTCTGCATATAAGTTAAATAAGCAGGGTGACAATATACAGCCCTGATGTACTCCTTTTCCTATTTGGAACCAGTCTGTTGTTCCATGTACAATTTTAACTGTTGCTTCCTGACCTGCATACAGGTTTCTCAAGAGGCAGGTCAGGTGGTCTGGTATTCCCATCTTTTTCAGAATTTTCCACAGTTTATTGTGATCCACACAATAAACTTTGGCACTGTCAAAGTTTATTGACTTTGACATAGTCAGTAAAGCACAAATAGATGTTTTTCTAGAACTCTCTTGCTTTTGCGATGATCCAGCAGATGTTGACAATTTGATGTCTGGTTCCTCTGCCTTTTCTAAAACCAGCTTGAACATCTGGAAGTTCACTGTTCATATATTGCTGAAGCCTGGCTTGCAGAATTTTTTTCTTTTTTGGCTTGGAGAATTTTGAGCATTGCTTTACTAGCGTGTGAGATTGAGTGCAATTGTGTAGTAGTTTGAGCATTCTTTGGCATTGCCTTTCTTTGGGACTGGAATGAAAATTGACCTTTTCCAGTCCTGTGGCCACTGCTGAGTTTTCCATATTTGCTGGCATATTGAGCGCAGCACTTTCACAGCATCATCTTCCAGGATTTGAAATAGCTCAACTGGAACTCCATCACCTCCACTAGTTTTGTTCATAGTGATGCTTTCTAAGGCCCACTTGACTTCACATTCCAGGATGTCTGGCTCTAGGTGAGTGATCACACCGTTGTGATTATCTGGGTTGTGAAGATCTTTGTGCAGTTCTTCTTCTTGCTACCTCTTCTTAATATCTTCTGCTTCTGTTAGGTCCATACCATTTCTGTCCTTTATTGTACCCATCTTTGCATGAAATGTTCCCTTGGTATCTCTAATTTTCTTGAAAAGATCTCTAGTCTTTCCCAGTCTATTGTTTTCCTCTATTTCTTTGCATTGATCACTGAGGAAGGCTTTCTTATCTCTCCTTGCTATTCTTTGGAACTCTGCATTCAAATGGGAATATCTTTCCTTTTCTCCTTTGCTTTTTGCTTCTCTTCTTTTCACAGCTATTTGTAAGGCCTCCTGAGACCGCCATTTTGCCTTTTTGCATTTCTTTTTCTTGGGGATGGTCTTGATCCCTGTCTCCTGTACAGTGTCACGAACCTCCGTCCGTAGTTCATGAGGCACTCTGTCCATCAGATTTAGTCCCTTAAATCTATTTCTCACTTCCACTGTATCATCATAAGGCATTTGACTTAGGTCATACCTGAATGGTCTAGTGGTTTTCCCCACTTTCTTCAATTTAAGTCTGAATTTGGCAGTAAGGAGTGTAATGATAAACCAGAGAAGTAAATACCTAGTATGTTTGAAAATGATGAACACTAGGGAAAAAACTAAAGTGTGGAAGAGACACATGACATACTGAGGGGTAGAACATAGTTTTAGAAAGAGTGGTCTGGGAACAACTGACCAGGAAGATGATTTTTGGTGAAAACATGACTTTCTCATCAAGACCTGACAGGGCTGAGGCAGCGAGTCATGCAGGTATCTGGGGAAAGGGCATTTCAGGCTAAGGGAGGAGCCATGTACAGGCCCTGCAGGTCTGAGGAACAGCCAGGAGGCCAGCGGGACTGGGGCCGAGGTAGGAGGAGGGCTGAAGCCAGAGAGGGAACCAGGGGACCAGACCCCTCACAGGTCACACGAATTTGGGCCTCTAGATAGACAGACACAACTAGGGGGTTTGAACGTGAGAGTCACTGACTGACTTAGATTTTAATAAGATGATTTTGACCAGTGTCTTGCTTATTTATTGCAAAAATTGCATTCATATTTCCAAAGTGCTTAAGAATTAAGTGCGATCATCTTGGTGGAGGACTTTCAGGCTATAAAGTGACATAAAATATGACTTTCTGTCACTGTGTGGAGTCACACAGTGGAGATTCCAGGCTTTGGAATCACAGACGTGGGTCTGAAGGTCAGCTTTGCTAATCAGTAGCTAGCAAGTTTTTGTAACTTCGTCTGTAACCTGTTGGGTGGCTGTGAGACTTAAATACATGGATTCAAGTACCTAACACAGCATGCAATGTACACCCCTCAAAGTAGCAAGGATAGAAAGACGTCAGAGCACAGGGAAGGGGCCTGGGAATCTGTGACCCTGGGGTCTAGCCGTGACCTTCCACTGCCTTATGGTCTTGTGGTGAGGGAGTCAGCTGCATTCTTTATAGCTGATTCATTTTCTCCATCTCTCTGATGGATGGAGGTTACAGTTTCCTGTGGTGGTATGAGGGTTAAGAAGTTAATGCCTGTGACCCTGCTGTTTGAAAACAGATACTACAGAATGTTCCTATTGTTAATACAAGTGTGATGAAGGCTTATACTAAGGAGACAGTGAGAGATTCCAGAGGCAGCTGCTGCTTTGGAAACAGTATGAGATTTATGTTTATCCTGAGAACGCATTCCAGAACCTTTCAAGTTCTATGACTTATTAAAAAAAGGAGAAGAAGAAAGAGAAGAAAAAGGAGACAGGTCTACAGCATCAGATGTCTATTATTACATAGTAGAAATGGTTCCAGAGGGGAAATTCTGGCAAGTATTAAAAACCTTTAACTCTTCCTTTAGAGCTAAGAAAGCACTAGAAAATTTGGTATGTTTCCTATCTCTTTTTCAGATAAGTTATCCCAGTCCACTTCCTGTAACTTGGTACTTCTCATCAGAATTCATGACATCTTTCTGGCCTTCTTCAATAAAAAATTTGGGACCCTTCTTGGGATAAAACAACTGGAACCATCACATAGTTTATATAGGTCACAATTAATCTCTGTGGAAGCCAGGCTGAAGGCTGAAAACTAGGCTGGTTTATGACCTAGAAAATGCAGGCCATAAGCTTTCTTGAAATAATCTGTATTTGTTGGGATTTTTTAAAAAAGCAAGACATTAAAGCAGAGAGGGCTTCCCACTCAACCTCTTCCACAGACCAACAGTGACTTGCTACTTTTACGCTATTAGCTCATCTCATCAAAATACCACCAAACACAGCAAGCTATGCTGGACTGCAGCTGGGCATCACATCTCCCAAACAACTGTAAAATGTGGTCACCACCGATGTTTCTGCACTAATAGGCACTATGCAATCTTAACAGAGCTGTGAATATACTCAATTTAACCTTTATTTCTTAAGTAGGACTAAAATATCCAATTTAATATGTAGTACAGCAGCTCTCAATTAATAGAGTGTAATAAACAAGGGCTTTTCTCAGATATATAAGGCAAGCAAGGCAGATGTTCTCCCAGTGGGAGTTTGTTCATATGATCAATATGATTCAATTACATAAATATTTACTTAACAGCTGTTCTGTGTTGGGTATGGTGCTGGGTGCTGGAAAAAAAGATGAGTAAGACTTGGCCCCCGATCAAGGCATTTATGGTATAGTAAGGGAGGCAGCAATGTAAACAGATACCAGGCCGAATAGGTGCTACATGGGTTTGCATGTGGTGTAAAGAGAACAAAGAGAAGGCGTGTCTTCCCTGGCCTGGGGGGTTGAGGAGAGGGTAAAGAAGGCTTTCTAAAGGAAATGCCACTGAAGTTGAACTCTGAAGGAGTCTTCAGCCAGGTCAGAGGTGGGGGAAATGCTAGAGAGGGGTAAGCATTAAGCAATTCATGAAGTCCTGAGGCAACATTCTCTGCAAGGGGTTGCTGAAGTTACTCAGTGAAGTGGAAAGTCCGGTTATGAGTCTGAAGAGGCAAGAAGGGGTGGTTCACAAAGAGCTTGGAATTTATCCCAGTGGCAATGGGGAGCCACTGAGGAGTTTTAAGGAAGTGAGAATCAGGATTGGATATGTATTTCATTTTATTTATTTTTTATTTTATTTTAATAGGTCACTGGTAGTAGTGCAGAAGACAGAGCTGTTGAAGGATGGAGACAAGAACAAAGGGATAATTTAATCTTAAATTTATATAATCTTGACTTTTCTCCTGTGGAGTAAAGAGGTCCATTAGTTTTGCTTTATATCTGCCAATGCAGATAAAAACACAGATTTTTAACGTCTGCCTGACAGTCCAGAGTATATCCCACCTGGTGCATGAGCTAACCCTCCATCTTTGTTAGGTCTGCTTTGTTTCTAAGAAAGACACATGAGCCCAGCCAACAAGGAGTCTTAAAGAGTCCAATATGGCTCTTAGATCCACAGTGAAAAAGTCTTCCCTTCTTTTTTGGTAACAAAGTGGCACAATCTATTGGAAAATCGTCTCTGCTTAAGCAGAATATTTATTATTTTTTAACATTCAAAATATGATTTGGAAAAATAAGAAATTATCAAGGGAATAGTGAAGCATTTGCTACTTTTCTACACTGCTCCCAATTCCTGTATTGTTCCCTATTTAAACTAACTTTGGTTATACTATTAAAGACACATTCATATCAAGGTACTTCTGTGGCTACGGCAGCTCTGGTGTTAACACTATTGAACCTAATAATAACCTAATAATAATAATAATAATAATAACATCCGTTGGCTCGTCAAAAAAGAAGAGAGTTCCAGAAAAACATCTACTTCTGCTTTACTGACTATGACAAAGTCTTTGACTGTGTAGAGCGCAACAAACTGTGGACAATCCTTAAAGGGATGGGAATGCCAGAACGCCTGACCTGCCTCCTGAGAAATCTGTGTATAAGTCAAGAAGCAACAGTTAGAACTGGCCATGGAACAACAGACTGGTTCCAAATTGGGAAAGGAGTATGTCAAGGCTGTATACTGTCACCCTGCTTATTTAACTTATATTCAGAGTATATCATGTGAAATGCAGGGCTGGATGAAGCACAAGCTGGAATCAAGCTTTCAGGGAGAAATAACAATCACCTCAGATACACAGATAATACCACCCTTATGGCAGAAAGCAAAGAAGAACTTCTTGATAAAAGTGAAAGAGGAGAGTGGAAAAAATTGGCTTAAAACTCAACATTCAGAAGACTAAGATCATGGCATCCAGTCCCATCACTTCATGGCAAATAGATGGAGAAACAATGGAAACAGGGACAGACTTTATTTTTTTGGGCTCCAAAATCACTGCAGATGGTGACTGCAGCCAGGAAATTAAGACACTTGCTCCTTGGAAGAAAAGCTATGACCAACTTAGACATATTAAAAAGCAGAGACATTACTTTACCGACAAAGGTCCGTATATCTATGCTATGGTTTTTTCAGTAGTCATGTATGGATGTGAGAGTTGGACTATAAAGAAAGCTGAGCATCGAAGAATTGATGCTTCTGAACTGTGGTGTTGGAGAAGACTCTTGAGAGTCCCTTGGACTGCAAGGAGATCCAGTCAGTCAATCCTAAAGGAAATCAGTCCTGAATATTCGTTGGAAGGACTGATGCTAAAGCTACAATACTTTGGCCACCTGAGGCGAAGAACTGACTCATTTGAAAAGACCCTGATGCTGGGAAAGATTGAAGGCGGGAGGAGAAGGGGATGACAGAGGATGAGATGGTTGGATGGCATCACCGACTCAATGGACGTGAGTTTGAGCAAGCTCTGGGCATTGGTGATGGAAAGGGAAGCCTGGCGTGCTGCAGTCCAGGGGGTCACAAAGAGTCAGACACCACTGAGTGACTGAACTGAACTGAACCTAATAATGGCAGGTAAATGGTTTTATTGTTGTTGTTTAGTCACTAAGTGTGTCTGACTCTTTGCAACCCCATGGACTGCAGCCCACCAGGCTCCTCTGTTCATGGGATTTCCCAGGCAAGAATACTGGAGTGGGTTGCCATTTCCTTTTCCAGGGGATATTCCCCACAGGGATTGAACCTGTGTCTCCTGCATTGCTAGGTGGGTTCTTTACCACTGAGCCACCAGGGAAGACTCTTGTTTAGTTTTATTAGGGAGGAGTAAAGCAGTTTAGGGTGCAGGGAATTGGGAAAGGGTATGGAAACAAGAAGGGAACAGTATCAAGGCACCTGGCATACACTGTTTCTTTTAATCCCCACCATATCCCTTGTTGTTTAGTTGCTAAGTCCTGTTTGACTCTTTGCACCCCTGGGAGGTACCTACTGTAGCCCCAACATTAACACATGGGAAATCTGAATCTGAGAGATTTATATAAACTGCCGCAAGGCACACAGCTAGTGAAGAGGAAGAATCACAGTTGAACTCAGGTCTGATTCCAAAGTCTGAGTATTTTTTCTATTACAGCAAGACAATGAGATCTGCATATAATTTACTTGGGCTCAGAAGGAACTTTAAGGTTAATTAAAATGCACTATATTTTAGAAATGTCTTAATTTCCTGTTTGGTTTTCCTTTTCACTCTTCTATTCCTTCCATCTCTTCAAAGAAGAGATGACAAAATCAAGACAAAGTGATGATCTTACCACAGAGAAGAAAAATAGTATAGAAACAGATTCTCTTGGGTTCTCGGAGATTTGATATCCAAACCCAAGGTTCGTTGGGTCCAACATTTTAGATGACTTCAGGTACAAAAGAAATTTTGGCCATCTAGTCTACGTATCTACTCATTCTACAAACACTGAATTTCCACTTCATCCTTTCCATGATGGCAGCTCTCTTCATCACAGCAGCTTTATCTGTATTTTTATGTCATGATGAAATATAAATAAGGATTTGAAGCATCCAATAACTATTAAGCACCTTATACATGCCAGGCACCATCTTAGGGGCTAGAGAGAGATTGTCAAACAAATTTAAGGTTCTGCCCTCATAGTACTTACTTAATAGTAGAGCAATCAGAGCAAAACAAAAGCACAGTTTCGGATAGCGACAGTGCTATGAAGAAACCAAAGCAAGATAAGTACTCAGAGAAGGCTAGTGGAAGACAGCAGAAGACAGGGAGGGAGGGAGAGAGGAAGAGGAAAGAATACCTTACATTCAACCATAGTATCGTTAGAAAAAGCCTTTCTGAAGATGTTCTCTTTGGGCTAAGATCTAAGTGAGAGGAAGGAGAGAGCCAGGGAAGGACCAGACAGAAGAGTTTTCTAGGCAGAGGGACCAATACGTGTAAAGGAGTGAAGAAGAAATGAGCTTACATGTTCCAGAAAGCCCAAGAAGGCCAGGGAGGCTGGGGTGGGGTGAATGAGGAAGGAAAATAAAATCAAAGGAGGAGGTAGGGATCAAATCATGTAGGATTCGGTAAGCTATAACAGATTTGAAATTTTTTCTAAGTGTGACAAGAGGCTATTGCAAGATTTTGAACAAGACAGGGATATGATTTGATTTACATTAAAAAAAAAATCACATCACTCTAGCTGCTGTGTGAAAGAGTAGAATGAGACACCACTAGTTAGGAAGAATTATAGTTGTCCTGCTGAGATAATGGTGGATAGATCAGAGCAGTGATCAGAGTGATGAAGGGGAGACGAGGAGAAGTTTCAGGGCTCAGTGTTATTTTGAAGATAAAATTAATAGGACTTACAGATGGATTGTATGTTGTGTAAGAGAAAAAGAAAGGAACCAAGGTTTCCTATTTTTCTGGCATGAGCAGCTGGGAGAACTAAGATAAGGAAGGGAGTTGGGAAGAAAAGTAAAGAGTTCAGTTTTGGACTGAACTGCAGGGCATAGGTCAAGGCTAGAGACTCAAAACTGGGAGACATTTTCACCTATTTAATACCTAAAGCCATGTGTTGTAGAAATTGCTCCCTGTTCACCAAACTCAATTATCCTCTTTCTCCTCTAGTAAAAGAACTGCCAACTTTTAGCTGGAGTCCAAGGCTACCTGACTAAAGAGTACATTTCCTAGAGGCCATTCAGAAAGTTGTCATGTGACTCAATTCTGGCCAACGGAATGAAAGAAGAAGAAATATTTTAACTCTATAGTGTCCTCGAGGGTGGGGATATATCCTTCACTTCCTATTTTCTTCTTCCTGCCGGCTAAAACACAGATGTGATGCAGAGGTTGGGACCAGAAAATGGAGGCAGCGTGTTGAAAACAGCCAGAAAGAAAAGGTCTGGATCTCTAACACTAACAAGCTATCATAGCAGTGGGATCATCTACGCTCACTTTTACAGGAAAGGGATGTTGTAATTTAGATACCATCAGATTAAGTGAGATCATCAAGGTGAAAGACCAGGGGTAAGGCCTAAGTCCTGGGATATTTCAGTGTTTCGGGTTTGGGAGGGGAGAAAGAAAGAGTCCATAGATGAGACCAAAAAACAGCCACTAGGGAAATAAGATGAAAAACAAAACGAGACATAACAGAAAGGTCACAGTGGAAAACCATGAGATGGTGTTTCAAAGTGGTGCCAAATGCTGCTGGGAATGACAAGAACAGAGAAGAGTCTGAAAGAACGAAGGTGAAAGCAGCTCTGACAAGAAGTTTCAGTGGAGAGATGAGCTGAAAGACTCCTTGGAGTGGGTTAAAGAATAAACAGGAGAGAGAGGAAACGCCAAGTACAGATGAGTCTTTCAATGGTTTCTGCTGAAGAGGGCGACAGAGCGACGGGAGGGGACTGCAGAGCAGACAAGGCGTCAGTGGGAGATCTCTCCTTGTAAGTGAGCCCCACTGTCATCACCAAACCTCCTGCAATGACAAGTTTAAAACTAATTAAACTTGCCATTAACGACAAGTACTAAAAAGCAAGAGCTCTGAAACACAGTATGAAATACTTACATTTTTATAGAGGAGTAATTCTTTCTTTGAAAAGATAACCCAAACTCACCTCCCTGAAGCTCAAGCTGTTAAACTTAGACCCTTAACTGAATCACGTTAACGGCACAAATGCTATTGCCATACTACAAATGGAAATAGGTTAATTTATGGGACTCTTTCTCTTTGTAAATCAGTGCTGATAAAAAACAAACAAACAAAAAAAAACTTGATAGTCTGACTAAACTTTCTTCTACAAACTTTTAAAATATACCTTATATTTTTGGTACCAATGAATTAAAAAGTTTGGTGTACTTTTTCCATTGGAGAAATCTGACCATTTCCTTGAAATCCTAATGCTCTTCTTATGTTCTCTCAGATTCATGGGGAAACCTCAAGTATGTGAAAATCATTAACATTTAGTAGGAGAGATGGGGGAGGAATCTAACTGTTCACACAAAATATTTTGTATATAGAGGCAATTATTTTTTTAGATGTAATTTCAAAATATTCATTTATGTGAGTCCAGAAGTCAAACCTACAACTGCCATTAGTCACAACTTCTATTAGTGCGTAGATTCTCATACAATACCTTAAACAAACAAAAAATGACACGTGGAGATTTCATAGGGAAGATTCCCAGACAGTGACAGAAAGTGCACTCTGGGCAGAAGGAACAGCAAATACAAAGGATATGATGTGGGAGTACACTTGGCATGTCCTGGGAACAACAAGGAGGACACTGCATGGAGAAGAGAAAATGGGGTAGAAGAGTAAAAGATGAGATCAGAAATGCAGTGCATTTGTGTGTGGTGAGAAACATGCAAGGCTGTGCAGGCAGTTTTCAGGGCTCTAGCTTTTACTCTGAGTGAAATGGAAAATGATTATTTTCAACAGAGGAGTGACATGACCTAATTTATGTTTTAACAGGATCACTTCAGCTGTACTGTTGGACAGAGACGAAAGAAGGCAAGGGTAAAAGCAGAAAATAACAGCAGTCCATTCAAGGCTCTACTGAGGTCTGGTCCCAAGCAGCAGGGCAAGGAGCTGATGTAGAAGAGGTGTGATTCAGGATATGTGCTGAAGTCAAGTCAGCAGAATTAGTTGAGGGATTAGATGTGGGGTGTGGAAGAAAAAGAAAGGAGCCAAGGATGACTCCAAGGCTGTGCAAACTGAAGGCTGGATACGCCATTAACTGAGATGGGAAGACTATGAGAAGAGAAGGTTGGGGGTGGAAATGAGGAGGTCTGGTTAAGTGTGAGCTGCCTCATCTAAGTGGAGATATTAAAGAAGCAGTTGGATAAATGTATCTGGCTAGGCTGAGGTTAGAGGTACATTATGCAAGTGTAGATATTGAATACATAATGAGGGAAGTGCATGGCTAAGTCACTCACCGTCATAATAGAATCCCCAAACAGCTTGACAGGCTAGAAAAAACATGAGCAAACTCTAACAAGCTGAAATTAAGTCAAAATGTAAAATTCTATACAAATACATGATGAGGGAGATAGAGCAAACTAGAGACAAGTTTGAAAAAGATATAGAGGTCTTACTCAAGTATACAAGTTTGATAAATCAAAGGTGAAACTAAGGCTGTCTTGAGAATACAGCCAAAAAAATGAGAGTTCTATTCTCTACCTGTTGATCAGAGCACATTTGCAATGCTTTGTTCCATTCTGTGTTGGCTTGAACCCAGGAGTTCAAAGCAGTCATTTTCAAAGACCTTGAAGCTGACCATGCAGGAAAAGGATTACATGTCTTCTCTGAGGCCTAAGGATACTGAATTAGAACCAGTAATTGAAAGGCAGAGATTGTGAAGCAATATAAAAAGAAATTTCTGACATTTACAGCTGTCTGAAAAGAGAATGAACTGTCTCTGGAGGCAATCAATGCCCTTTTATGAGAAATATTGGAGCATTGTCACCATTTTCTGAGAATCTATTATAAATGCTTTCATATGCTAGATATATTATTAGGCAATTTATACAATATATTAAGTCACTCTTTACTACAACCTCATATGAGGAAAGGCTTCCCTGGTGGCTCAACTGGTAAAGAATCCTCCTGGAATGTAGGAGACGCAAGAAATGTGGCTTCAATCCCTGGGTCGGGAAGATCCCCTGGTGGAGGAAATAGCAACCCACTCCAGTATTCTTGCCTGGAAAATTCCATGGACAGAGGAGCCTGGCGGGCTGCAGTCCATGGGGTTGCAAAGAGTCATACACAGCTGAGCACACATGCATGCATGCACACATATGAGGAAATTTTGACTCAGAGCAAAGTGAACAAATCATATAGTTAGGGAAGAGTTGAGATTCACACCTGTGTCCATCTGTTTCAAAAGCCCGTGCTCCTATGCATGTCTCTCTCTGGATATTTTCAAGTATAGTATTTTCCAAGAGTGTATGTTAAAACTAACATGGAATAAGAAGACATTCTGCCTAGTTAAGTACCTGTTAATTAACTACCTGTTAATCCAAAGAGCTCTTTGATAACTTCATACCAATTACTGAAACTCATTTGCATCTCTCTTTTTTTAAAAAACACACTTATTTTATAGTGGAGTATAGCTGATTAACAATGCTTTGATAGTTTCAGGGGGACAGCATGGGGACTCAGCCATACATATACACTGGAGAAGGGAATGGCAATACATCCAGTAGTTTTGAATGGAGAATACCAGGGAGAGAGAAGCCTGGCAGGCCATGGTCCGAGAGAGTCGGACACAACTGAGCGAATAACACACACATACATATACATGTATCCATTCTCCCTCAAGCTGCCCTCCCATCCATGCCGCCACATAACATGGACATCTGCATCTGTTTTTAGTAATTGTGTGCATCATATTTCTCTGTTAAGTCAGATTCTCTCCAACTATCATGGAAGGTCAATTGGAATGAGGGTAGAGAGAGAAGCGCTGTCATTTCTGGAAGGAAACTTCCTGACAGTGGTTAACGCAGTGGGTGACGATGCCCCAGGAGAAAATGGAGACTGTGAGAGCTGGCAAGACTCCTGCCCTGCCCTGCCCTGCCCCGAGGGAAGCATGGGTTACCTTAGTTTTAATGCTGTCAGTGGTAGAATGTGCTTACTCCCTGGAAAACAAAGTGTTTGTAATATGCTAAGTGCCATGGAAACACGTTTGTTCTTTCCACAAGCATATGAAAAATTCAGGGGAAAAAATAAATCATTGAGCTTAAGAACCAGAGGAAAAACAATTAGAAGGGAACTTAGAAGAAGAGGAAACACCAAATCACAATTCCTATGAAAATAGTTCATGCTCTCGAGAGTTAACGGGCCTTTACATAGAGGCTGTTGGCCACATTCTCTTTGAAAGGCCTTTGGCGAAGTCTCTGGCACATTGGGAAGAGGCTCTGCTGACACCACTAGGAACCAAGAAAGTCTCGGGAACAACGGCCCACAGATGCGTGGCACTCTGAACAGCTCACTCCTTCCTCTATCTGAGCTCCTCCCACCTGAATGCGTTTCATTCCTGATAAAGAACTTCCTGTTGCTTCTTTGGCACTTCTTATTTTTATCAAACTTTTCTTTATCAGGTTTTGGGTTGTAAAGTGGCTCTAGAGGCTAAAGGAGTAGGAAGGAAGGCAGCAACAATCTACTGACATTACAAATCAGAGGGAAGATCTGGTTTTCATAGGCCATTTGTGAAGCGTTACCCAGGCTGAAGCTGGTCTTACTGCTGGGTGGCTCACCAGGGTGGGCTCAGATTCCAAGGCGTCCTCATGTGAAACAGACGCACTTGTATGGACGGAGCTTTTTGCTTTGTATGGGAGCAGGCAAAGTTCTCCTTCTCATTAAAGGACATGTGTGTGGCTTCAAACACTGTGTTCTGATTAAAATTCTTCTTCACAGAACAACTCTGTTAAGAGCTGGATGTGACTTAGTGACTAAACAACAACAAAATTAGCCCCTAGCCCTTACCCACTGGCTCAGTTTGGGCTTACTTTTCCAGCTGTCACTCTATACATTATTTCACAGAGTTTTCAGGTGACTCTTCTACCATTGTATTGTCTTTGCACAAGCATCCATGCTACTACCTAATATAAGTAAAGTGAAAGTGTTAGTCGCTCAGTCATGTCCCATTCTTTGTGACCCCATGGACTGTAGCCTGCCAGGCTCCTCTGTCCATGGAATTCTCCAGGCAAGAACACTGGAGCCTTCCTTTCTACAGGGGATCTTCCCAACCCAGGGATTCAACCCACAGATCTAACCCACGTCTCCTGCATTGCAGGTGGATTCTTTTACCATCTGAGCCACCAGGGAAGCCACTAATATAGTGGCCTGTATTAAAAAGAAACCTTGCTTTCCTACATGATGATAATAATTGGTATCATATTCTCACAGGTAATCACAAAGATGACCATGAACTTGTCAGGGAAGTTATAGCACAAAAGTTGGCCTCAATCAAGTTTTCACTAAGTTCATTTTTTAAAAACTGCATTCACTAACTTTCTAGTCTTTGATTTATTTTCATGATAGGATCAACCGAATTAAAGCTGAGATTGCGAAATTCATCAGTTTAGAGGATTGGAAGATTCTTCATCAGGTTGACCCACTCACCTACAACATCTCTGTGGTCTCTAAAACATCCTTAGCGCAGAAGAGTAAGGGAAATATATATATAAAGAAATTCCTCACATATATTCCAGAAGATAAGAAATAAAAATTAGTGCAACAAAAATTGTCTAAAAGAACATCTTAGTAGGTTATAGGGACAGGCACGGGAGCTAGCCAAAATCACCACAGTAGCACTGAATACTTGACATCAGTTTTGAAAAATCTGATAGTTCTCCAGTGTAGAAGCAGGAAGAATGGTTTGTAATATCACTGAACATACAAAGATAACTGGATTGCCAGCTCAGAGAAGACTGACTCAATCCTTATAATAGTTAGGTAAATCAAAAGGCTAATAGCAGATGTCTTCCGTTTAAGCTCATAGAGATTTCCCCTGTGTTGAACAGATACGATCATGGAGTAACCATGGAATGGAGATCCCACTATCCTTCAGCGTAACACTTGTATTCATGAGGGAAGTGAAGTCAATAAAATGGTGAAGAAAAAAATGATGCAGTTTTGGCAAATAACATGCCATCTTCTATAAAGTCTTGTGTTCTGTTTACAAGCACATAGTCCTAACCTTTCCTCCAGGTCAGAACATTATCAACTCACACCTGAATGAATGCAAAATTTCCTAGCTGTGCCACCTGATCATCCATGTCTAATCCAGCCTCTGTCTACATATAAGTCATCATGTACACTGT
Source organism: Odocoileus virginianus (assembly GCF_023699985.2). Lineage (NCBI taxonomy): Eukaryota > Metazoa > Chordata > Mammalia > Artiodactyla > Cervidae > Odocoileus > Odocoileus virginianus. The sequence continues at coordinate 19,138,259 of NC_069678.1, read as the reverse complement.
CAGGAGATTAATCTTTCTTCACTTTTATCATGTCCCTGGCCTTTGATGGTCTCTATGATACTGTGAAAGGTATTAAATGAATGCCTCTTTATGGTAGTGATGCTGGACTAGAGAAGAATAATGAAGGGAAGGAGTGAACCATGTGATGATGTGAGGTTAAGAGGCTTCCAGAAGATGGAAAAGCCTGAAGCATTAACAATCAGTCAGGCTGAAGATGAGCAAGGACTGTGTGCTGGAGTGGAATGAACAAGAATAGGACTGGTAGTGACAGAGAAAATGAAGTTGGAGAGATGGACAGAGATCAGTTGAGTTATGGAGGCCAAAGTGAGGAGTGTGGACTTTATTACAGGTGTAACTCATGATGAGTTATGCAAGTAACTTAATAAGCCTTGCCTGTTGAACAAATGAATTATTAAAATCTATTCAGAATTACTTATTTTGTTAAATTAGAATTGAAGCTCACAGCATGATTTAAAAGAAAGAGAAATATTCTTCTGCATGTTGAACATGTTTAAATTAAAATAATCTTTTACATGGGCCAAAGTTTTCTATTACTAAAATTGAATAATGTCAATCTTTCTAAGTCAATGGAAAAAATGAAGTTATACATACAAATTTCTCTTCTAATTGTGTCTTAGAACTTTAACATCATCTCTTGATAAAATGGATTAATAACAGTGGATATTCACAATTAAGATGCTTTAAAATATTATACACATATACACACAATTTAAGAAGGAGAGACCTACTTATAATACATACGTTTTGGAAATAAAATTATCACTTGTTTGTGTGACAGAATTGCATATGTCAATGCTCTGCCTAAAGACACTATGACTTTTGGGTACTCCATGACTGGACAACAGACTCACGGAATGTGACGGGCAGTCTCTAACAGCACCTCCAGTGAGCCCCACGTCCTAGTGTTCATATCCCTGGCACTCCCTCCTGTTCAGGGAGGGCTGTATTTAATAATCTGCCTCTAACAAACAGAATATGGTACAAGTGATGGGGTATTAACTCTGAGATTAGGTTACAACAACATTGTGGCATCTACCTTGAGCATTCTCTTATTTACTCAGTCTGAGATAAGTCAGATGCTGTGTTATAAACTGTCTAACAGAGAGGCTCATGTGGCAAGTAACTACCGGAGGCCTCTGGCCAATAACCAGTAAGAAATGCAGCTCTCAGTTCAACAGCTCACGAGGAACTGAATCCTACCAACAACCCTGTGAGTGAACTTGGACGTGGATCCTCCCTAAGCTGAGCCTTAAGAAAGAGGCTGCAGCCCTAGCTGAGAGCAGGACTGCGACCTCATGAGAAACCTTAACCCAGAGGCACCTAACTGAGCTACCCCTAGATTCCTAACCCACAGAAACTGAAATGCTTTAAGTCACGAACTTTTGGGATAATTTGTTACACAACAATACATAACTAATATACTGAACTACTTCTCATTTTAATAGAGATGTACGTCAGTTACATTTTTAACAGTGGCTAATCCAAAAGACATTTAAACATCTGGCATACATATTTAATTGCTTTGTAATAGCAAGTTTGCCTTTATCATACTTTTTAATATTAGAATTAGTTTAAAAGGGCTAATTTGGAAGGGATAGCCAAAAAATCCAAAGGTTATATATTAATGAAAAAATCTGATCAGAAACTAAGAAACTGCAGTTTCAAAGAGACAGAAATCTAAAATTAGAAGTTAAGGACTGGGTTCTAATATGCCTGACAAAAATCTAGAAACTTATCAGATGAAAAATGAAGTTGTAAAATAAGTTTTGTTTTTAAAACAATGGCAGTGGGACATAAAGACACAATAACCTGCACTGGGCACTTCAACTTTAAAGCACTGGCATCAGTGTTTATTAATTTTGTGCAAATCAACCTCTTCATGCCTGTTTCTTCATCCATGTAATAAAAATAATAAGAAAACCTACATTTTTGGGTTGTAAAGCACTCAGAGCAATGCTTGGTACATGGTTAACAACCAAAGAAATTTAGTTTCTATAACAATTACTGTTTTCTGTTATAGTCTTAAAAAATTATAGATCATAAATTTTCAGGTTACTTCACATGAGACATTTTTTAAAAATTAGCAGGAAGTTCAGGAAATCAAACTTTAACCAGAGTTAGGAATAAGGCTTGGATTTCTTGGGTGGTACAGTGGATGAGAACCCGCCTGCCGACGCAGAGGACACCGAGTTGACCCCCGGCCTGGGGAGACCCCACATGTGTGGTACAACTAAGCCGGACGCCGTAACTACTGAGCCTATCCTCTGGAGCCCACCAGCCACTGCCACTGGGCCTGTGTGCTGCGACTACTGAGCCGCACGCGTGGAGCCTGCGCCCCACAGCAATAAAAGCCGGCACTGCGCTGGGAGGCCTGCGCACCGCCCCTGCTCAGCACAGCTAGAGAAAGCCCAGGTGCAGCAATGAAGACTCAGCACAGCCAAAAATAAACAAAGGAGAAGACAAACCCACAGAACGAGTGAAATACTTGTCAATCGTGCACCTGATACGGGACTGGGACTTGTGTCTGGAATATAAAATGAGCTCTTACTGCCCAATAATAAAAAAGACAAATCATCTTCAAAGAAGATATACAAATGGCCCATAAACACATGAAAAGATGCTCAACGTTATTAGCCATTGGTAAAATGCGAATCCAAACCACAATTAACGTACCATTTCACACCCACTAGGATGGCTGCAGGGGACCTGGGTTTGATCTCTGGTCAGGGAACTAGGATCCCAAATGCCACTGAGGAACTAAGCCTGCAGGCAGCAACTAGAGTCTATGCCACAGTGAAAGATCGCACAGGACTCAGCGAAGACCCGTGAGCTGCAACTAAAACCTGACCCAGCCAACTACTGAAGTAAATAAATATCCTAAAAAAGACAACAGTAAGTGCCATGAAGAAGGTGGAGAAAATGGAACCCTTGTACACAACTGGCAGGAACACAAAAGGTACAGGTTTTCAGTGGAAAACTTCGACATTTATTCGATTGATTCACTTTATTTAAACGTACAATTTGCTACCATCTCTATCACTGAATCAACTGAATCAAAAAAGGAAAACAGTTGACCAGTAGATATAAAATGTCTCCAAAATCCTACACTTTACAATAAATGTGAAGAATCTTGTATTTTGTATTGAGATAAACCTGCTTTTTAAAGAACATGGTAATATTCTAATTCATTATCATAAATGCAATTTAATCTTCAAATGTTAACTCAGGCATGCTATGGCTTAAAATCTACTTGAGAAATAATACTGAAACTAGGAAACTAAAAAGGCTCTCATAAAAATAGAAGCCAAAAAAAAAAAAAACCCCCAAAAAATTCAATGAGAATTTCCCCTGCTGCATCTTGAATGCCTAAGCTGTACTGTGTGGGAAAATAGCATTGTCTTAAAAAAATAAAAAACTAAGCAGGAATTGAGGATTTAATTATGTGAGTTCATGGAAATTTACTGTCATCAAAAAATAAGCTCACGGTTTATTTACCCTCTAAAACACACAATCCATTTAGGCAAAGATCTTCCCTTAAAGATCACCTACCTCAGCCTTCTCATGTTATAGATGAGGGCATTAAATTGAACATCTGGTTAAGGGTTGAGCAGAGTGAGAACCAAAAGCTTTGCCTCCAAGTGTAGGTTGTCTTCGTGGGTTTTATGCTAAGACTAAACCTTTAAAAAGAGACGATAGTTCCTGTATCTGTATAGAGATAATGGACTTCAAGTAGAGTTATTATCCATTCTTTAAGACCATGTTAACTTCTAAGAATATCAGTTATCACCGAGACTTCTGTTAAATGAGTTTTATCAAATGGTTTAGGAAAACAGCTTTTTTTAGTTTAATGATATGAACTAAAGCCAAACTCACTCTATTTCTCCTTTGGTGGTTATTTCTTTCTTCTCACTTTCTGTGTTTAACCTTCTCTGATTATCTAAAATGTAGTTGAAATAAGTTTTTAGGCACTTGGCATCTACTGTAAAAAGGTTTAGAGAATCTCCTATCTTAAGATGTAGAGCTTACCTCCCACTATATAATTTAAGTTCTTGTGAGATAACAGGAATTACATATTGGCCTCTGCCCCTGGTTCCTGGCATAGAGCTTCTGAAACTCTTGGAATTTCTTAAGTGATAAGAGCACTGGGAGCATGTTTTGTTCTAACATTTGACCTTTCACCTTGGTTCCTGATACAAGACTCCTGAAACCTTTGTGCTGGGTGACAGGAATGTCTTCTCCTAATGAGGCCACTCTGGATGGTCTCCTGGATTATGGCTGATCACCAAAAAGACCAAGCCATGATGAGAAGTTTGGAATTTTCAGCCCCGGCCCTGCTGAAAATGGAGTTAATGATTGACCATCATGCCTATGTGATGAAGCCTCCAGAAAAACCCCACTAATATGGGATCTGGAAGGCTTCCAAGTTGAAGAACACACCCATGAAATGGGAGGGTGATGCATCCCAATTTCAAGGGAACAGAAGCTCCAGTGTTTGGGATACTCCTAGACCTCTCCCTATGGAGCTCTTCATCTAGCTGTTCATCTGTGTCCTTTATCATATCCTTTAGTAAACTGCTAAACATAAGTGAGTGTTTCCCTGAGTTCTGTGAGCCACTCTAGCAAGTTAATTGAACCCAAGAAAGGGGTAACGTAAACCACTAATTTCTGTCCAAGTTGGATGAAGCTGTGGGTAACCTGGGGGGCTGACTACTTGCAACTGGCATCTGAAGTTGGGTGGGAGCAGTTGTGTGGGATGTGACACAAATCCAAGTGGACAGTGTCAGAACTGAGTTAAACTATAGGACTCCTAGCTGGCATTGTGGAGAAGTCCCTGGTATGGGGGAAAACCCCACACATTTGGTGACCAGGACGGTTGTTAGTATCTTTGTGAGGACTAAAGGAGAAAGACATAGGAAAGGAGAACCACAGGTTTTCCCAATACGGTACCAGATACTTAATCTCTCAGGTTTCCTTATAACCAGGGTGCAGACACGTGACGTAGGCACTGCCTTAAAGATGCACCCGCTCCAGACTACAAAGAAGCTGTGGCTGTTAAGACTCTTCTGGAGAGGGTGGTGGCCCTGGCAGCAATAGCATCTAATTTCAAGAGCCAGCCACGGCATTGGTTCTGGAAGCAGAGTTAGGGATCAGTGGTCTCAATGGTAAAAGCTAGGCTCTATGACCAGCTGTGTGGTGGAATTTGGGGCTTTGTTCTTATTTAAGGGACCTCCAAGTGTGACTCTCTGGCTCTCCTAGAAATTCTGCTTAAGTCACCCAGGGTTAGTCTCTGTCACTTGAAACCAAGAAGTATTAATACAAGCAGCTATAAGTAAAAGAAAGAGAAAAAGAAAGGAATAAAGAAAAAGAAAGGAAAAAAAGCTCTTCTATACTGTGAGTTTATCTGGAGCTGGTTCTATATGTAGTTTTCATATTAAATAGTAATTCTCAATTTGTAAGATAATGTCTGGCATTTAGTAGGTTCCTAACAAACGTAGAATTAAATTGGCTATTTTATTTACAAAGGTAATAATTATTAATGAAGCTTCTGGGGATAAAAGGGAAAAGATAGCATCAACAGGATAGGACATTTACGAGAATGTGTGAGAACAGAACAACTAACCAAACTCAGAGTAGGGCGGGCAGAAGTTTTTTCTTTTTTTTTTTATGTTCATAGCCTAGTTTTTCTAATGGAACTTTCGAACTATCTAAATCTTGAGTGCAAGCCCATTTTCCTGGGAAGATACATGTTTCTAGAGAAATGCAGACAGTAAATTCATTAGGAGGACAGTTTATTTTTGCTATAAAATGACATGCTTGATTTTGCATGTAGAACTGATCTGTTGATCTGGGACAGACTATGTTAGGGAAATGATTAACATTTATTTACTAGAAACTGTAAAAAAAAAATTTGTATATTAAAATGCCAAGGAAAAAAGCAAGCAAATTTTGAAATCCATGTTTGCTAAATTTGGATGGAATGAATTTATTTTACAATCCTTTAATTGGGTAAACATATGATGCTGAGAAAGCTGCAGCTTATAGTTGCTTCATTTGTTTTTCCACATTTTAACATACTGGTCAAAAAGTCCTTCTGTTTCATCACGGAAATTCCAGGGAACATGTGAGCATGTCTATCTTACTAGGAACATAAGTACTTCACCCTTTTGTTGGCCATCCTACCAAATTATGTGCTTAATATAAAATATTCTGGAACATAAACACCATAGCTGCTACTCTGAAATTATGGTAACATAAACTGGCATTTAGTTATACTGTTTCCACTCAGTCACAAACTGTATTTAAGTAGGAGCTTTGGGTAAAGGAAACTGACTGCAAGGACTGTTCAGAAAATTCAGTTATGATTCTTTCAATTTCTCAGCCATTTCAGCTGTAAATTGGGATAAAATTATACCATGGAGACTGTGTGAGGACCAAATGCAATTATATATTTTAAAGAACCCAGAAATATGCTTAATATACAGGGTGGACACTCAAAAAAAGGCAAAATGAGAAGGGGACAGCAGAGGATGAAATCGTTAGATAGCATCATCGACTCAAAGGACATGAATTTGAGCAAACTCCAGGAGACAGTAAAGGACAGGGAAGCCTGGCAAGCTGCGGTCCATGGGGACGCAGAGGCAGATGTGACTTAGTGACAACAAGAACAAAACTCAAAAAAAGGGAGGAACTAAACCTGAATTTGCAACTTAAACTATTTAGTAGCACAGGCAAATCTATGTCAAAAGCATTTTGTTTGAGAAAAAAAAATTCCAAAATATTTCAAGCTATGATACATGCTGAATAAATCTTGTAAATGCTTAATTTTATTTATTTTTATCCTCTCATTATTCTAACAGGGTAGTTCATACTTATTATTTTTATTCATTATTTATAACATAATTCTTTGTTTAACCCTGGATATTATCATTTTGGTGATGGTTTAGTCACTAATTCATGTCTGACTCTTTGAGACCCCATGGACTGTAGCCCACCAGGCTCCTCTGTCCATGGGATTTTCCAGGCAAGAATACTGGAGTGGGTTGCCATTTCCCTTCTCCAGGGGATCTTCCCCACCCAGGAATTGAACCTGGGTCTCCTGCATTGCAGGAGGATTCTTTACCAACTGAGCCAACAGTGAAGCCATGACTATCATTTTAATATGGGAAAATTTATGTAAATATTTCACTGTCAACTAGGGAGCTCCCTGCTTCAAAAAACTGTAAGGTATGTGACACTGATAATTATTTCCTCTGGGTTTACTAATGCATTATAATTTAGTTCAAAGTCATACAATAATCAGTGACAAAGTGAGTTGGTGTTTTAAGAGAAGACAAAAATGTTTTCTAAGACATTTATGTCTAACTTCTTCCCATGTCAAATACTAAGTCATTTTGCTTCTAATATAAAAATGGTTTTTCACATTTAACTAAAGTTCTGTGTCTGGGGATCTGAAGATCTGGGCTCTGGTCACAGCTCCATTAATAGCTGGGTTGGGTCAGCCATTTGCCTCCCTCAACCTATTTTCTTACCAATATCATAAAGCTGTTATACTAAGCTATCACTAAGTTTTCTTCCAGTTCTTAAATTCTCTATAATCTATATTATGTCCTGCTTCCCAGTAAGATTATTAGTTCTCTGGAGGCATAAATCAGATCTTTGAGAGAAGCTGTACATTACTTAGCATAGTGCTATGTATGCAATATCTATAAACCTGAACTGCAATTATACGACACTGTAAAACAAATATGGAACCAGATTATTACATCTTTGTATAAAACCAATTATTGCAAAGTAACCATTATTTAACATTTCCAGTGGGGTCCTCTCTTACATTTCAGTCATGCAAATGCTTCCTCTACCGCTCTAGGTAGTATGAAGCTGGGAGGAATGACTAAACAGGAGAGTTTCTATGTGAGGTGTTATGTCCTCTTATCTCCATAAACCATTAGAACACTCCTAACTTCTAGCCTTACTCTTTATACACTGTCATACATCAGTGTGGTAGCAGCTTCAATACGTTCCCCAAGGAACCCCACTTCCCGGTATTCAAACTCTTTTGTACTTCCCCGCTATAAAGAACCAGGGTCAGCATGCAGCAGAACTGATGGGGCTCCAGTGCTTAGGTTTAAAACACTGACTGCTCTCCTGGGAGCTCTCCCACATGCTCACTTGCTCACTCTGTGGCTTACTTACCCTGAGGGAAGCCCCAGCGAGAGGCCCACACAGTGAGAAGCTGAAGCCTCCTACCAACAGTGAGTCAGTCTGGGAGCATACCCTTCAGCCCTGATCAAGTCTTCATCTTCACCAACAGCCTGATGCAACCTCAGGAGAGATCTGGGGCCAGAACCACTCTGCTAAGCTGGTCCCAGATTCTTGACCTTCAGAAACTGTGTGAGCTAATCAATGTTTGCTTTTTCAAACTGCTAGGTTTACAGATTCTACACAACAAATACCTATTTATCATCCTTTTCTAATGTGAAGTACCTGTGATTTCTTCTTCTTGCCTAGATGATTATAACTTCCTAACTGCTGTCCCTGTAAAAGCATCAGCTCTGTAATATTCATCCTTTACATGGCTGTAAGTGAAATATTTGAAATGCAAGTTCATTTGTGACTCTCTATTCCTTAAAAAATTTTCAGTCAGTTCAGTTCAGTCACTCAGTTGTATCCCAACTATTTGCGACCCCATGAACCGCAGCACGCCAGGCCTCCCTGTCCATCACCAACTCCTGGAGTTGACTCAAACTCATGCCCATCGAGTCGGTGATGCCATCCAGCCATCTCATCCTCTGTCGTCCCCTTTTCCTCCTGCCCCCAATCCCTCCCAGCATCAGGGTCTTTTCCAATGAGTCAACTCTTCGCGTGACTGGAGTTTCAGCTTCAGCATCAGTCCTTCCAATGAACACCCAGGACTGATCTCCTTTAGGATGGACTGGTTGGAGCTCCTTGCAGTTCAAGGGACTCTGAAGAGTCTTCTCCAACACCACAGCTCAAAAGCATCAATTCTTCGGCGCTCAGCTTTCTTTACAGCCCAACTCTCACATCCGTACATGACTACTGGAAAAACCATAGCCTTGACTAGACGGACCTTTGTTGGCAAAGTAATGTCTCTGCTTTTTAATATGCTGTCTAGGTTGGTCATAACTTTTCTTCCAAGGAGTAAACATCTTTTAATTTCATGGCTGCAGTCACCATCTGCAGTGATTTGGGAGCCCCCCAAAATAAGTCTGACACTGTTTCCACTGTTTCCCCATCTATTTGCCATCAAGTGATAGGACCAGGAGCCATGATCTTAGTTTTCTGAATGTTGAGCTTTAAGCCAACTTTTTCACTCTCCTCTTTCACTTTCATCAAGAGGCTTTTTAGTTCCTCTTCACTTTCTGCCATAAAGGTGGTGTCATCTGCATATCTGAGGTTATTTATATTTCTCCCGGCAATCTTGGTTCCAGCTTGCTTCCTCCAGCCCAGTGTTTCTCATGATGTACTCTGCATATTTTTAGTAGCTCCCTATTACTATTAGAACATTCAAAACTCCATATCATGTCACAGAAGGCCTTCACAAACTGGCTTCTGTTTTCTCTCTAGCTTCTTCTGCACCTCAGTACTTATGCACTTCGACTCTACTTCAATACCCAAAGTGGGCTAAAGATTTTTCTTTTTCTGATATCACTATTACACTGTTCCCTCTGCCTAAAATATCTCATCTATTTGGCCAATACTACTTATCCTTTAAGATTCAGTTTAAGTATCACTCTGTGTGTGTGTGTGTGTGTGTGTGTATTTAATTAATTATATATTTTTCTCAGATATAGATACTTCTATACAAGTGCCTGGCTTGTATATATTTACAATTCAATTCAACAAAAACTTTTGAGCACCTACTGTGTGTTAGGCACATTGTCTGTAAGGCATTAGGAATAACAAAAAATATTAAGGGAGGGGAAGTAGCAAGGAAGTTGGACAGTAAACAACTGATTACAAATGATATGAATGTTACAAAAATAAGGGAGTTCAGCATATTCTGGGCAGACAAGGTGGGGGAGGGACCCCCAATTTATTCTATGGTTTTAGGAGAGCTCTTCTTGAATGATTGTTGAGTAGAGGATTTAAGAAAAAACTCTAGGGGAAAAAAAAATAAATTAAAAAAAAAAAAAAGAAAAAACTACCCAAAAGATGTGAAATCAAAATAAAAACACAGCCCTAAATTTTAGTCCAAAAATAAAAATCAGCAAGCAAAGACATACTTTGGCAACAATATGTGTAAAAAAGAGTTATGAACTATATTTGACAGAAAGCACAGTAATATAGAAAGAAAAAAAACACTCTGGTTTTCCCAATGGGAACATACTATATAGATCCTCCTCAACTGACAATGGGGTTTCATTCCAATAAACCCACTGTAAATTGAAAATGTTGTTAAGTCAAAATGAATTTAATACACCTTATCTTAATACGGGCATTGTTTAGCCCAGCTTTTGCAGTTGTTTAGTTGCTAAGTCATGTCTGACTCTTTGAGACTGCACAGGTTGTAGCCTGCCAGGCTCCTCTGCCCATGGATTTCCCAGGCAAGAATACTGGGGTGGGTTGCCATTTCCTTCTCCAGGGGATCTTCCCCACCCAGGGATCTAACCTGCATCTCCTGCATTGGCAGGTACTAGGGAGGCCCTTAGCTCAGTATACCTTAATTATTTATTTGGCCACATCAGGTCTTGGTCGCAGCATGTGAGATCTAGTTTCCTGACCAAGGATGAAGCCTAGGACCCTGCATTGAGAGGACGGAGTCTCAGGGGCTGGACCACCAGGGAAGCCCCAAGCCTAGCTTACCTTAAATGTGCTCACAGGGGCTGCCCTGGTGCTCCGGTGGGTCAGAACCCACCTGTCAATGCAGAGGAGACAGGTTCGATCCCTGGTCTGGGAAGATTCCACATGTCGTGGAACAACTGACTCCGTGCACCACAACTGCTGAGCCCGCGCTCTGGAGTCCGAGCTCCGCAGCAAGGGACGCCGGCATGCCACAGCCAAGAGCAGCCCTCACTCGCCACAGCCAGAGAAGGCCCAGGCACAGCAACAAAGACCCAGCACTGCCAAAAAACCATTTTTCATGTGCTCAATAGCCTCCAGTTGGGCAAAATCACCTAACACAAAGCTATTTTATAAGAAAGTGTTGACTACCTCATGTAATCTACTGAACACTGTACTGAAGGTGAGAAGCAGGATGGTTGCTGGGGTGCACATTGGTGGTGAGGGTGTCAGCTGTTTGCCCTGCTGATCACACGGCTGACTGGGAGCTGCTGCTGCCCAGGATGACTAGAATACCAGAACTAATATCACTAGCCTAGGGTGAAAAAATCAAATTTCTTTTTTTTTAAATTTATTTTATTAGTTGGAGGCTAATTACTTTACAATATTGTAGTGGTTTTTGTCATACATTGACATGAATCAGCCATGGAGTTACATGTATTCCCCATCCCAATCCCCACTCCCACCTCCCTCTCTACCCGATCCCTCTGGGTCTTCCCAGTGCACCAGGCCCGAGTACTTGTCTCATGCACCCAACCTGGGCTGGTGATCTGTTTCACCCTTGATAATATACATGTTTCGATGCTGTTCTCTCGAAACATCCCACCCTCGCCTTCTCCCAGAGTCCACAAGTCTGTTCTATATATCTGAGTCTCTTTTTCTGTTTTGCATATAGGGTTATCGTTACCATCTTTCTAAATTCCATATATATGTGTTAGTATGCTGTAATGTTCTTTATCTTTCTGGCTTACTTCACTCTGTATAATGGGCTCCAGTTCAAAACATGAAGTATAGTTTCTATTGAATGCATGTCACTTTTGCACTATCCTGAAGTCAAAAAAATGGATAGGTCAAACATTTGGAAATTAGGGGCTGTCAGTACAAAGTTTGGAAATACTCCATTATGATCAGCACTCACAGCCTCTTAAAGAAAGGCGGGAAAACCGGAGCCCGTTCAGAAGAGAATGACCAGAACTGAGACACCTTGAACCCACATCACACAAAGAATAGCTTCTGAAAACTGGAAGGCACTGCTGTGTGAAGACTCAGAGGATGCACAGCATATAAACATCTGAAGGTCAGTCTTGTAGAAGAAATATTTTATATCAATATATAAGCCTGTTGATTTATGGACAGAGTAGGAGAAGACTCTTGAGAGTCCCTTGGACTGCAAGGAGATCCAACCAGTCCATCCTAAAGGAGATCAGTCCTGAGTGTTCATTGGAAGGACTGATGCTGAAGTTGAAACTCCAATACTATGGCCATCTCATGTGAAGAGTTGACTCATTGGAAAAGACCCTGATGCTGGGAGGGGTTGCTGGCAGGAGGAAAAGGGGACGACAGAGGATGAGATGGCTGGATGGCATCACCGACTTGATGGGCATGAGTTTGAGTAAACTCCGGGAGTTGGTGATGGACAGGGAGGCCTGGCGTGGGGTCGCAAAGACTCAGACACGACTGAGCAACTGAACTGAACTGAACTGAAGGAAGAGACCGAAAACCATCCACAAATAGCCCGAGCTGTTTAAGGAGGACGGGTCTCTCCTTGATTCACAAATAGCCCGCACTGTTTAAGGCGGACGGGTTTCATCCCTGATCCACAAGTAGCCCGAGCTGTTTAAGGCCAACGCGTCTCACCCCTGATCCACGGACAGCCCCGGGGGGTTTAAGGCGGATGGGTCTCACCCCTGATCCACAGACAGCCCGGGCTGTTTAAGGCGGACGGGTCTCATCCCTGATCCACAGACAGCCCGGGCTGTTTAAGGCGGAGGGGTCGCGTCCCTGGGGGTGACTTTCTTAGTCTGTTGGCCACTGTGCAAAGCGCTGCAGGAGGGACTCCAAACAGTGGGAGGGTTAGTATGTACGACTTTGTACTAAAGCCTTTTAAACCTTGATATTTATAGCTTGAATACATGAATATTAATGAGTCTTTCTTCGTCCTAATCTACACTGCAGTGATGCCAAGTAGTTCACATTTCCCACAAGATTCTGTTCTATACAGTAAGCAGAATGAAAACAAAGAGATGAGCTTTAGGTCTCTTCAAAGAGGCTATCTATATGGCCTTCTCAGCAACGCTGCTCCTAGCAACAAACTATTTTATAGTTCATTTGTCTCATTAGTTAATCTAAATCATATGTTTAAGGCATGCATTTGTTTCTGTAAAATCTGTAATAAATCTGGAGGAAAATATCTCTATGGTTATTTGGTTGAGTTCAAAGGCAACTGTTGCTTGATGTACTCAAGATCCCCAAAGCAAAAGTTCTCTCTAATGAATTCTAATATCTGTATCCATATTTTCAATTTCAACTTTCTGAATTCAGAAAAAGGAAATATAGATTTCTTCAGACTCGCTAACCTTTATTCGTAAAAATCCAAACATGTGTGCTTAGTCGTGTCCAACTCTCTGCGACACCATGGACTGCAGTCCACCAGACTCCTCTGGCCATGGGATCCTCCAGCAAGAATGCTTGGGTGGGTTGCCATTTCTTCCTCCAGGGGATCTTCCTGACCCAGGGGATCTTCCTGACCCAGGGATTGAACCTGTGTCCCCTGCATTGGCAGGTGGATTCTTTACCACTGAGCCACCTGGGAAATCCCCAAAGTCCAAATGTGAACAAAAACCACATTTGTGGTTTGACATGTACATCCTTAAGATGATGCTGGTCTATCACCCTGTCTTCAGTTTATGTCTTAAATACCAAAGAATTTACCATGCAAGTATTGAAAGAACTATGCAACACTCCAAAGAAAGTTATGATCTCTAGTGTTTCCGATTGGTATCACTGCAAAGGAAAATACACAGAGGAGTTGAACCTGTGCTTGCTAAGCAGTTCTTCTGAAAAACAGAAACTTGAGATTATGTGAAATGGCTCAATTTTCTGACACACTACAAGGTTCTTAATTTTCCAGTACAAAGATAAATCCATTCTGAAGAGCTTAATATGTATAAAATAAATAAATATTTCAAATTTTGGACAGTCAGTAGGAGGTTCACACCAATTTTGTTGGCTTAAATAGATGTTGATCTGTAGTTTTTATTAGCTGAAAGCTAAACCATCTGTTTGAGTAGAAACAGATTTTGGCCCAAGGGAGAAAGAGTGAAAGTGATCTCACTGAAGTTAACAGGGCACGGAAGGTCAGTTAGGTATAGTGGGTTTGGGAACTGGCTCCTTTGGGTCAAGGAAGTTCTCTAATATCCTAGAAGACACAGTGCAAACCTGTCTAATTTAAATCTCTGGAGCCTAGTGAGAGTTCTAACAGGTTAAATGTTTGATTAGTAAATCACATACAAAAAAGACAAATGCTTCATGGAAAAGATTTACTTGTACAACTGCCAATAAATTATCAAAGCAATGATCATTCTTCATAAAGTGATAAGTATTCCAAGTACAGAAGGGCAGAAATACCATTAATCCTATTTCTATTTAAAAAATCTATTTTCAGATTTACTTTGTAGAAGGGGCTTCAGAAGAGGCTATACCAAGTGGGGATAACCTAGTGGTTTGGAAGGAATTAAAAACAGATACCCTGATGACTTCAAGCAATAAATGAGAAAGAAAGACAACCAGGGAAATGAGGGTGGCAGGATACAGTAATACAGCAGTTTTTTCAAAGTCATGGGATCAGTTTTTACTTCTTCCTCCTTTAGTTGCCAAGCACTACAGATTTTCCTTTGAAATTTCTTTGGACATTTTCCCTTTCTTTCCATTCCATGCCTTTAATAATCTCACTCCAAGACTGCTGCAATGTCTCCTTGCTCATCATCTCTGAAGCGTCAATGTACTCTACCCTTCCTGCTAGCACAGCTTCCCTCTGATTTTTCTATTTACAGACCTCACCCAGATTAACAGTCTCTTAACAGAGCCTTTATAGTGTTTTTAAAATTATGATAGCTTAAAGTCACTTCCTTAACTCATTAATGACCTAAATCATATATAACTGCATCCCATGCAACAACCACCTCATCTTTCCTCAAGATGAATCCTCTCTCTCTTTACTGTCTTCTCCTGGCCACCTGATACGAAGAGACAACTCCCTGGAAAGGACCCTGATGCTGGGCAAGATTGAGGGCAAGAGGAGAAGAGGGAGACAGAGGGCGAGACGGTTGGATGGCATCACCGACCCAACAGACATGTTGTTGTTCAGTCACTAAGTCGTGTCCAACTCTTTCCAACCCCCAATCGATATGAGTTTGAGCAAACTCTGGGAGACTGTGAAGGACAGCAAAGCCTGGCATGCTGCAATCCATGGGGTCACAAAGAGTCAGATACGACTAAACGACCTAACAACAAAAACTACCTGGATAACTTGCTCAGTTCCAACACAGTGCATAATGGAGCACGCAGCAAGCAGCAGATGCGAGTTTGTCCACAGTATCCATTATTTCCATACTAAGAGAAGTTCACTTTTTTTTGTTTTTTTCAGATCACAATGTGCCTAGTTAAAACATTATACTTCGGAGTCTCCTTTGAAGCTAGGCACAAGAATGTGACATAGTTCATATCCAGTGAGAAATAAGTCTGCTAAAAAATTCTGGAAAATGTGCCTTCCTGATAGACACCATGCCTTCCTTTTTTTCTGTCTGAAATACAGATATGATGGCTTGAGCTGCAACAGCCGCTTTGAGATCATCTGGGAAAGGCCAAGACAACTGCAGCAACCTTAGTTCTAGCACCCTTAAATTTCTGAATCAACACCAGCAACTGGACTGGTTCACTGCTGTGGATTTTTCAGAACATAAGAAAAAAATCCAATTTTTTTGGTGAGTGATCACACCATTGTGATTATCTGGCTCGTGAAGATCTTTTTTGTACAGTTCTTCTGTGTATTCTCACCACCTCTTCTTAATATCTTCTGCTCTGTTAAGCCCATACCATTTCTGTCCTTTATCGAACCCATCTTTACCTGAAATGTTCCCTTGATATCTCTAATTTTCTTGAAGAGATCTCTAGTCTTTCCCATTCTGTTGTTTTCCTCTATTTCTTTGCATTGATCACTGAGGAAGGCTTTCTTATCTCTCCTGGCTCTTCTTTGGAACTCTGCATTCAAATGGGAATATCTTTCTTTTTCTCCTTTGCTTTTCACTTCTCTTCTTCTCACAGCCATTTGTAAGGCCTCCTGAGACCGCCATTTTGCCTTTTTGCATTTCTTTTCCATGGGGATGGTCTTGATCCCTGTCTCCTGTACAATGTCACGAACCTCCATCCATAGTTCATCAGGCTCTCTGTCTATCAGATCTAGTCCCTTAAATCTATTTCTCACGTCCACTGTATAGTCAGAAGGGATTTGAACAGGAGATGGCAAGAGTGAATGTCGACATTATAGGAATCAGCTTTCTAACTACCCAGTACCTAATTGATCTCGCTTAAAAAAAAAAAAAATCAATCAGCATATTATTAATGGTTCAGAACTCATCTGTGCCATCACTGTGGGTCTAGATCCACTTAGTAAATTAGCATCAGTGGAAGCTATAAGCTATAAAGGGACCTAAGAAATCTGGACAGATTTTACCCAAATTCTAAAGATAATTGCGTCATACTTTGTCTGCCTCCCTTAGGTGAATGTCCTCTCACTAAAAAACTGCCAATTGAATCTGCAGCCCAAAATGTAAAGTTAGTCTTTATGAAAGTATTCCTTATCATAGTTAGCACAGTAAATGTTATTTAATGCTCATCATTTTACTTGTCAGTTATTACTATATACATAATTAACACATCTCTGATTCTGTTTCAAAAGAAAAGAATTCTTTTTTTCAGGTGAATGGTGTGATTTTTCTCCTTTCCTCAGTAGAAATTCTCAGTGTGGGAATTTTACTACTGGTTTTAATAGTGAGTCAAAAAGTGAGAACTATTTGATCATGCACTTAAAAGAAAATTAAAACATGGCTTCAAGAGAAGACTCCGTTTACTCAACTAGATAGAATTATATCTGCAATGGAATGAATTGCAATGAAAATGCAAAACTGTTCACATATTTTAAAAAATAGCCTGTACAAATTTAAGGAGAAATCAATGTATAAGAAGAAAATGCACAACTTTTAGGCACAACTCTCTTGGGCAACCAGCCTGCTTGAGCAGAACAAGTCTAAAATAGGACAGTTTCCAAATGTATTTTCTTTGGGATAACACTCCTATGAAAGTAATCATCAAAAGCAGTTGTATCAACATTCTTTTATTATTAAAACGAATCCATTTATTTGGTTGGTTTGCTTTCTGCCCTTCTGTTATAGTCTCTCCAACTAAAAAGGTGTTCCACTGTTAGTGACTTCTAGATTTTCCTTACATGAAAATTATTTTGAGATTAAATATAATTACAGTTTAGCCTTGTAGTCATTTGTTCACTTACTTGGACCCTTAATAATGACGGGAGAATCAGAGTTACAGTTTTATTTTCATTACTCATTTACCACATTATCTGAGCTACATGGCTAACAGAGGGAAGGAGAACAGTAAAACCAAATCAACAAAAGTGCTGGTCAAACTGTGAAATGTACCTGCTAACGGCTGTGTTCAATGCCTGATGAAAGGAGTCTACAAAGCAGTTACCATTAAAAAAACTCTTCTATGTTCTACTTTGTTGTATTTATCAAGAATAAATGAAGGGAAATGAGCAGTTTTACTATAACATGAGTGGAAATAATTTAAAAGCAGGAAATGCTGACTTATAGTACAAGAAGATCTTCCAGAATCCTTTTCCAAAAAAAAAAAAAAAAATAGCAATAGCCTTTTAATTCACCACCAACTGGCCTGCCATACATCTGCAATCATTTTTTTTTTTTTTAAGTTTTTTAAAAGTATGCCTAGAATGCATGAGACAAGTGCTTGGGGCTGGTGCACTGGGATGACCCAGAGGGAAGGGATGGGGAGGGAGGTGGGAGGGAGGGTTCAGGATGGGGAACACATGTAAATCCATGGCTGATTCATGTCAATGTATGGCAAAAACCATTACAATATTGTAAAGTAATTAGCCTCCAACCAATAAAAATAAATGAAACCCCCTCCACCCACACACACCATAAATAAATAAATAAATGAATAAATAATTTATATCAATGTATGACAAAAACCACTACAATACTGTAAAGTAATTAGCCTCCAACTAATAAAAATAAATGAACAAAAATTAATTAAAAAATAGTATATTGTGATGTCCTTTAAAAAAAAAAGTATGCCTAGAATTTCATTTTACTTCAATAATCTTCAGTGTGAAGACTTCCTCACAGACAGACCTTCTCTCTTACAGTCTAACCTGTTTTAAACTCTCTTACAAGAACAAAGGAAATTAAATAATAAAGTTTAAGAGTAATAAACCACAAAAATTAAATAAGGCATGGAGAACACAGAAGGATGCGACTAGTATTTTCTAAATGGCATTAAACTCACATCCGTATCCTACTCTCTTTAGCTATTTCTTATATAGACTTTTTTTACAGCTCAAAACCACAAAGTAGAATCATTATACATTATAGCTTAAGGCCAAACATTGACCTAGGAATCTAATTTACTTTGCTAAAATTGGAAAATCAAATTCTTATTCCCAAATATCCACATACAGGATACAAGAAAATCCAATTGCTCAATAAACTTTGACTTTATGCCCTCTACACTCACTCCAAAATTCTACAAGCTCCACTTAAGTCAAAGAAAGGGATCAAACCCACAACTCATTTTTCTTTTCCAAGTTACATGTAACTTTTGAATTCAGAGATGGCAGAAAATATATTTTATTAACTTTCTCAAGTCCTCATATTGCTCAGGGTGAACAACTTGCTGACTGTTTTTAATCGAAGAGTTAAAATAATAATGTCCTTCACGTGACCACAGAGTAATGACCAAATAACATTTACTTTACTTATTATGTCATTCAACAAACATGTGCCTATCAAATCCAAAATATTATATTATATTGAATTATATTGCTCTCAATGAATGTGCTTAACATTTATAACAAAGGGATAAAGTAGTATAAAAATATATCTTAAATACTGGAGTCCACATATTTTTTAATATTTACACATGTCTTTAATATTGAAATACTTAATAATTGATCAAGATATATTTTATACAATGTATTTAGCTCTTAATTCTGTTATATAATGGTTGAATAAATGGTACCAATTACTTCCTTGACCTTTAATGTCTTCATCTATAAAATGAAGATAATACTTAGCTGGCAGCTGAGCATTACATAAATTAACAGAGATGAACATCTTGCAATATGTCCTGTGCCAGACACTGCTTGCTCTAGGCACTGGGGTTATGGTAAATGCAAATATAACAAACAACATTCC
Organism: Odocoileus virginianus; assembly: GCF_023699985.2. NCBI lineage: Eukaryota > Metazoa > Chordata > Mammalia > Artiodactyla > Cervidae > Odocoileus > Odocoileus virginianus. The sequence continues at coordinate 19,118,928 of NC_069678.1, read as the reverse complement.
TGTCCTTACAGAGGAGGAGAAGCTGGCTAAAGTGACCAAGGAGATGCAACAGGAAAAGTAGACCAGCCATTGTATCACAAAAGTCCACAAAATAAAGTGTTTAAAAACACAGGGAACACCAAAAATGAATCTGAGGGGACTGATTGCAAAGGGACACAAATTAACTTCTTAAAGCAGTGAAAATGTTGCTATCATGAATGAAGTGGTGGTCTCACAATTGTCTACACTTGTCAAAACTCATAAAATTGTACACATAAACTTGGTGATGTTTTATTTTATGTACATTATATCTCAATGAATCTGATTTCTAAAAAATGCATATGTCATGAAAAACAATTTTTAAAAGGGCAAAAGAGCTGTTCTAAAAATGAAAGGAGACTAAAGAGGTGTGACAAGGAGATGCCATGTATGACCTCTGATTGGATGTTGAATCCCTTCCCCCAAAAGCTATAAAGAATATTTTGGGGGCAAATTTGGAAATTTGAATATTGATTATATATTAAACTCTATTATATCAATGTTAAACTTTGATGTGGTGATTTTATTGTGCTTGTGTAGGAGAACATCCCTTTTTTAGGAGATGCGTATTCAAGTATTTAAGGGTAAAGTATTAAAATGTTTGCAACTAACTTGCTAATGGTTCAGAAAAAAACACATGTGAGTAAAAAGAGATAAATAGATACAAGTAAAGCAAATGTGGGATAATGTTAACAATTGGTGAAATCTAGGTAAAGGGTCTCCATATGCTCACTGTACTCATCTTTCAACTTTTCTGTAGATGTGAAGTTTTTAAAAATAAAAATGGGAGGCTGAAAAAAAGAGGGAATAGTCAACCATGTCAAATACCATTGAGAGGTCAGGTCAGGTGAGAATGAAGACATGCCTCTTGGCTTTGGCAAGGTACTGGTCATTGGTGACCCTTTTGCAAGAACTCTTCAGTAGGGCAAAAGTTACATAAGAGTAAGCAGAGGCGAGAATGGGAGATAAGCAAACAGCGGCAACGAGTACAGGGAACTCTTCCCCGAGTTCTGTATGAAGGCAGCAGAGAAGCAGCACATGGAGTTAAGAGACTCTCCCTACACCAAAAGCAATATTAAGGCACTTTGTATGTTGATAGGGATGACCCAGCAGTGAAGAAACTGATTACTGGGGATAGCAAGTGTAAAAATGCAGCAGCAAAGTCTCTAAAATGGTGAGAATGGCTAGGATGCATGATCCAAAAGGAAGGAGGCACCTTAGATAACGCTGACCATGATGACAACGACAAAGTAACAGTGAACTGAAAACAGCTAGGCACTGTTTAAAGCATTTCTGCTCATTTAATTCTCCCCCAAATCTAAGAGGAAGGTGTTACACTAATATCTCCTTTTACAGGAAGCTCAAGTACAGAAGGAAATGGCAATCTACTCCAATATTCTTGCCTGGAGAATCCCATGGACAGAGGAGCCTGGCAGGCCATGGTCCATGGGGTCACAGAGAGGCGGACATGACTGAAGCAACTAAGCACGCATGCACGCACAAGTACAGAAAACTTAATTAATTTGTCCAACTATACATATCCAATAAATAGCAAAGTTAGGATTTACAACTCAGTGGAAGAAACTTTTCTCCCAGTGCAGTAAGAAGGAAGGCAGAATTTGTGGGTATAGATGCCGCTAGGTAGTAGAAAGACGAGATAGCTCTTAAACGATTACATCTATTTTCTTAATGTAGCATTTTGATGAGTTCATCAGCTGAGGGAGTGAAGAGAGGGGATGTTGGAGATTTGAGAAAAGTAGGTGAGAAATTCTTGTTTCAGAGAGAAGGCAAGTGAATTTAGTAGCAATGATAGGTGGTACTGAATGCCCCTTTGGAATTAATGGTCATAAATTTGAAGTGAAATCTCCTTGTCCTGACTAGATGACATTTTGTAGCAATTTTCAACCGCTTGACAGCAGGCATAAAGAGTATAGCTGTGTTTAATTAGGGTGGGATTTTTACAGACTAGTGGGACCTAAGGAAAGAAGACTGGGGGGGGGTTGGTTTGCAAAAGAGTGGTGATAGTTTGGGACACGGAATATAGGCTTGGTAAGGAGGAGTGTATGGCCATGATGGATGTAAGACGCAGAAACAGTGGCAGGGTCAAAGCGCTGGCGACGTGTGAAGTCAGAGAGCAGCTGGAGTGGGTATCACAGGGGGAGAGCAGGTAAAAGTCAGAGTGGGATGCCTGAAGAGCTTTCAGATGGATGCCATTACGGATGATGAGGAGGTCTTGAGTATGACCACGTGGATGGGAAGCTGAGGTGGTGCGGAAATAAAAGATGAGTGGATCTAAAGAGGCCTGAGTGCTGGATGAATCCTCTGTGTAGATGCTGAAGTTTTACAGCGAGTTGACAAAAGCCGTGGTGGAGAAGTAGTCAGTGAAAGTGGGGTAGAAGACGGCAGCAAAGAAGGGGAAGAAGAGTGTCATGAACTTGAAAGGTGTTAGGGAGACTAAGGAAGAAAGGTGAGGTTATCTGGAAGTTGTAATGGGGAACAAGGATACTATCCACCCCATCTGCAGGTTCAGAGATATATGAGGTGGGAAGGAAAAATCAAGGTCTAATTTGAGAAGTGGCCTCAAAGCAAGAAGCTGAAGGGATGGTTCAGCAGAGAAGCTGAGGATGTGGCACAGCACTGAGCACGTGGCATCTACTTAGTCAGTATTTCCTGAATCTGAAGTGACTTTTCCAAGAGTAGTCTATACCCTAAGAAGGAAAACAAAACTAACTTACAAAGAAATTCAAACCAGATTAAAAAGGAAATGATCCTCTAATTATGGTATTTTTCAAATCCATGGAAAGGCTTATTTTCAAAAATCAGTCCCCTGGCCAAGATAATCAAACAGCATCTTATTGTTTTTGGCTTAATACCAATACAAATGGGTAGCTTGCTGTCATGCAAAAGAATGCCTGGTTTTATTTTATAAAAACCTGAGATCAGAACAACTAAAATTAAGTAAATTCTGCCTTGTTGAAGGTTAGACAATAACCTTTCTGAGCATAAGCTGACCAGAAGTTAGATCTATCATGGTTCAAGCAGAGAAATCTAGGTACTTACGGAACAAGATTAGTAATATTTCCTAAGCATACTCTTTGGAGTATATTATAGTACCCTTTCGAATATACTGTTCCACTTGAAGTTGTAATATGATTGATCCATGAAAGCTTCAGAGGTATGCCTTTAGTGAAGGAGGAGAAGTTCACCTCAATGTTACAGTTTGTTTTTTTAAAAAGTTTGTTCTGTCTTCCTAAGACTAAGAAGATGTCATAATTCTTTTATGTTTTAACAATAAAAAAAGTTTTATGTCTGTAAAATTGCCTCCTAAGTATTTCTAATAAGCTGTCTGTATATAGTTAATTGAAGTCTGAAAGTCCTCGATGATCTTAAAATGTACAATGAATACCTAATACTCTTTCTCTAAGACTAACTTTTATTGGAATTTATCTAGAATTCCAGTGTTTTATAATTGTATTTGGTGGCTTCAGCATGATCATCAATCAGAATGTGGACTGGTTCAACTGCAGGTTAAAGGACTTCTAAACTTTGCCTTACTCCTTAAATTATAAGGTTGTCATTATTAGAAAATTTACCAGTAGTTCTGTTACACTAGATAAATGGGCTTGAGAAGGACAACCAATCCTCCCAGTTCCACTAGAATTTAAAATGATGTGTCAGAGAAAGTCATCAGCCAACAATATACACTGTGCTCATTCTCAACACACAGCTGACACTGGGAGTGAGAAGTTTCTCTTTTCCATGAAGAACAGAGCTGGAAGTAATCTCTTCTTTACTAAATCTCTTTAGTACTTTGTTTATTCCTTATGGGATCTCTCCCAGAGTACAGTGATTTCTGTGCTCAACTTATACTCTCTCCTAGACTATAAGCAACTATACTAGACCACCACACTTTGGATACTCTCAAAGCACTATGGTATTTGTATTTTATCCAATACCCAGAATTAATGAGAGAACACATGCAATGGTAATACTGTCAATATAAAATTCATTAGTATCACAGATTAAATATAAACAGGTTTCTTTAGTTTGGGAATCATATCACCATTTATGTTATACAAGAAACTGCTTTGAGCTCCAACAACCTAACTTATGAATTCACCCTCACAACATAGCAAAGACTTCTTATACAGCAGGTATTACCAGAAAGGCCCCAGACAAGAAGTCTATAGATCAGTAAAGATAGTAAAAATAAAAGAGAATGAATTTACAAAATATATAGTAATTGTAAAGGTAGCTTTAAACTAAACCTTTTACTTTCTAAAAGAGAGGAATTTAAAAATAATATTTTGTGAAAACAGTGGGAAAATGTTTCAGAATTAACACACGGATATATACTTGACCAGATGAATGTCTTAGTTAATCCAGAGAATCTAGGTTAAACAAAGCAATCATATGTCATTCATAAGCCAAAATTTCAACTTACCATTTATGTTTATTGCTGGTAATACAATTGACATCTTTGGTCTTGAGGTCTTGTTATGGGTGGTAGCTGGTAACAGCAGGTGATCCTAAGATGAACAAAGAACAATTTGTTACACATAGCAATCAGCTTAGTTCTATAATAACCCAAATTCAGAGTTTCTAGGATGCCAACATTTCAAAGCTATCATTAAAAAAAAAAAAAAAAATGAGGCGGGCTAAGCCCTTTTGTACTCGGAACTCTGGTCTGAAGGACTAGGTGCAGGGCCTCTGTACTCGTCCCCCTGTGAGCAAGTGAAACCAGACTGAGCACCGAGGAAGAGAAAACGGGATCTTCCGTCAGGAGGGAGGCAGCGTCCTGGAGGATAGAAGTCCTTGGATCTGGCTTCAGACCTGTTTTGAAGACTGTGTTAAAAGCAAGGCCCCATTTCTTCTGGACTCAGAGATCCAACCCTGAGCCTTTGGAGTGGGAGCACTGACTCCAAGACCCTAGACTAACGGAGAACTGACCCTGCTGCTGCTGCTGCTGAGTCGCTCAGGCGTGTCCGACTCTGTGCGACCCCACAGACGGCAGCCCACTAGCTCCTCCATCCATGGGATTCTCCAGGCAAGAACACTGGAGTGGGCTGCCATTGCCTTCTCCAGTGCATGAAAGTGAAAAGTGAAAGTGAAGTCGCTCAGTCGTGTTCGACTCTTAGTGACCCCATGGACTGCAGCCACCAGGCTCCTCCGTCCATGGGATTCTCCAGGCAAGAGTACTGGAGTGGGCTGCCATTTCCTTCTCTGGAGAACTAACCCTAAGGAGTGTCAAATAGTGAGAACTCACACAAAGGAAACCACTTGAATACAAGACCCGGCATCACTCAACCACCAGTGCAAGACACCTGTGCAGGATGCCTTATCTAAACAACAAACAAAAATACAAACCCATCATCAGCAGACAGGATTACCACCTCACTCAGCCTTACCCATCAGAAGAAAAACAAACAAACAAACAAACAACAACAACAAAAACTCAGCACAAATCTCATCCTACATGAAGCTGGCACAAACCACTGGGCCAACTTTAGGAGGGCAGAAACCAAAAGGAAGAAAGATTTAAGCTGGAAGCCTGGGAAAATGAGACCTCAAACACAGTAAGTTTAAAAAAATAATGAAAAGGCAGAGAAATACTACACAAATGAAGGAACAAACTAGAAATACAGGAGTCCAAATAAATGAAGAAGAAATAGGCAAACTACCTGAGAAAGATTCAGAATAATGATAGTAAAGATGATCAAAAACCCTGAAAACAAAATGGAGAAAATGCAATAATCAATTAACAAAGACCTAGAAGAATTAAAGAATAAACATGCAGAAACAAATAACACAAGGAATGAAATTAAAACTACTCTAGAAGAAATCAATAGCAGAATATCTGAAGCAGAAGAATGAATCAGTGAACTGGAGGATAAAATGTGGAAATAACTTCTGAAGAGCAGAATAAAGTAAAAAGAATGAAAAGAACTGAGCATAGTCTCAGAGATCTCTGGGACAATATCAAACACACCAACATTATATGTATTTAATTATATATATTATATGGGTCCCAGAAGAAGAAGAGAAAAAGAAAGGGTATGAGAAAATTTTTGAAGAGATTATAGTTGAAAATTTCCCCAACATGGAAAAGGAAATAGTCAACCAAGTCCAAGAGGCACAAAGAGTCCCATGCAGGATAAACCCAAGGAAAAACAATGCCAAGACACGTACTAATCAAACTAACAAAGACTAAACACAAAGAAAGAATATTAAAAGCAGAGAGGGAGAAGCAAAATGTACATTCAAGGGAAACCTCATATGCTTAACAGCTGATCTTTCAGCAGAAACTCTGCAGGCCAGAGGGAATGGCAGGATATATTTAAAGTGCTGAAAGGGAAAAATCTACAACCAAGATTACTGTACCCAGCAAGGATCTCACTCAAAGTTGATGGAGAAATCAAAAGCTTTTCAGCCAAGCAAAAGTTAAGAGAATTTAGTACCACCAAACCAGCTTTACAACAAATGTTAAAGGGACTTATACAGTCAAGAAATACAAGAGAAGGAAAAAGATCTACACAGTCAACCCCAAACGACTAAGAAAATGGCATAGGAACATATGCCAATAATTACTTTAAATGTAAATGGATTAAATGCCCCAACCAAAAAGACACAGACTGGCTGAATGGATACAAAAACAAGACCCATATATATGCTGTCTACAAGAAACCTAAAGATACATATAGACTGAAAGTGAGAGGATGGAAAAATATACTCCATGCAAATGGGAAACAAAATAAAGCTGGAGTAGCAATCCTCATATCAGACAGAACAGACCTTAAAATAAAGAAGATTACAAGAGATAAGGAAGGACACTACATAATGATCAAGGGATCAATCCAAGAGGAAGACATAACAATTGTAAACACCTATGCAGCCAACATAGGAGCATCTCAATATCTAAGACAAACACTAACAGACATATAAGGAGAAATTGACAGTAACACAATAATAGTAGGAGACTTTAACACCCCACTCACATCAATGGACAGATCATCAAAACAGAAAATTAACAAGGAAACACAAGTCTTAAATGATACATTAGATGAGATGGATCTCATTGGTATCTTCAGGACATTCCATCCAAATGCAAAAGAATCCACCTTCTTCTCAAGTGCATGTGGAACATTCTCCAGGATACACCACATCTTGGGTCACAAATCAAGCTTCAGTAAAGTTAAGAAAATTGAAAGAAAGCATCTTCTCTGACAACAATGCTATGAGACTAGGTATCAATAACAAGAAAAAAGCTGTAAGAAACACAAACACATGGTGATTAAACAACATGTTTCTAAATAACCAACAGGTTACTGAAGAAATCAAAAGGGAAATCAAAAAATTTCTAGAAACAAATGACAATGAAAACACAAATCAAAACCTATGGGATGCAGCAAAAGCAGTTCTAAGAGGGAAGTTTATAGCAATTCAATCCTACCTCAAGAAACAAGAAAAACATTGACTAGACAACCTAACTTTACACCTAAAACAACTAGAAAAAGAAGAACAAAACCCCCCCCAAAATTAGTAAAAGAAAACAAATCATAAATATCCAAGCAGACATAAATGAAAAAGAAATGAAAGAAACAATAGTAAAGATTAATAAAACTAAAAGCTGGTTCTTTGAGAAGATAAACAAAATTGACAAACCTTTAGCCAGATTCATCAAGAAAAAAAGCAAGAAGAATCAAATCAACAAAATTAAAAATGAAAAAGGAGAGGTTACAACAGACAATGCAGAAATACAAAGGATTATAACAACTATATGGCAAGAAAATGTATAACCTGGAAGAAATGGACAGATTCTTAGCAAAGTTCAATCTTCCAAGACTGAGCCAGGAAGAATTAGAAATTATGAACAACCCAATTAAATCCTGAAATTGAAGCTGTGATTAAAAATTCTCCCAAAAAACCAAAGCCCAGGACCAGATGGCTTCACAGGAGAATTCTATCAAACATTTAGAGAAGAGCTAATGCCTATCTTCTAAAACTGTTTCAAAAAACTGCAGAGGAAGGAACACTTCCAAATTCATTCTATGAGGTCACCATCACCCTGATACCAAAACCAGACAAAGACAACACACAAAAAAGAAAACTACAGACCAATATCACTGATGAATATAGATGCAAAAATCCTCAACAAAATTTTAGCAAACAGAATTCAGCAACATATCAAAAAGCTCATACATCATGATCAAGTTGGGTTTATTCCAGGAATGCAAGGATTCTTCAATATACACAAATCAATCAATGTGATACACTATATTAACAAACTGAAAGATAAAAACCACGTGATAATCTCAATAGATGCAGAAAAAGCTTTTGACAAAATTCAGCACCCATTTATGATTAAAACTCTTCAAAAAATGGGCATAGAAGGAACCTACCTTATAAAGGCCATATACGATAAGCTTACAGCAAACGTTATTCTCAATGGTGAAAAACTGTAAGCACTCCTCCTAAGATCAGGAGCAAGACAAGAGTGTCCACTCTCATGACTATTATTCAACATAGTTCTGGAAGTCCTAGCCACAGTAATCAGAGAAGAACAAGAAATAAAAGGAATCAAGATCAGAAGAAAAGAAGTAAGGCTCTCACTGTTTGCAGATGACATGATACTGCACATAGAAAAAAGTACAGTAAAGATAAAGATAGTATGAGAAAATTACTAGAGCTAATCAGTGAATTTAGCAAAGTTGCAGGATACAAAATCAATACACAGAAATCATTTGCAATTCTATATACTAACAATGAAAAATCAGAAAGAGAAATTAAGGAATCAATCCCATTCACCACTGCAACAAAAAGAATTAAATATCTAAGAATAAACTTACCTAAGGAGATAAAAGAACCGTATACAGAGAATTATAAGACACTAATAAAAGAAATCAAAGATGACATAAACAAATGGAGAGATATTCCATGTTCCTGGGTAGGAAGAATCAATTTTGTGAAAACGACTATACTATCAAACGCAATTTAAGATTCAATGCGATCCCTATCAAATTACCAATGGCATTTTTCACAGAACTAGTACAAAAAAATTTCACAATTCATATGGAAACACAAAAGACCTCGAGTAGCCAAAGCAGTCTTGAGAAAGAAGAATGGAGCTGGAGGAATCCACCTTCCTGACTTCAGATTATACTACAAAGTCGACAGTCATCAAGACAGTATGGTACTGCCACAAAAACAGAAATATAGACCAATGGAACAAGATAGCAAACTTAGAGATAAACCCATGCACCTATGGGTACCTTATTTTTGACAAAGGAGGCAAGAATATACAATGGGGCAAAGACAGCCTCTTCAATAAATGGTGCTGGGAAAACTGGACAGATACATGTAACAGAATGAAATTAGAACACCTCCTAACACCATACACAAAGATAAACTCAAAATGGATTAAAGACACAAATGTAAGACCAGAAACTGTAGAACTCTTAGAGGAAAATATAGGCAGAATATTCGATGACATAAATCAAAGCAAGATCCTCTATGACCCACCTCCTAGAGTAATGGAAATAAAAACAAAAGTAAACAAGTGGGACCCGATTAAACTTAAAAACTTCTGGACAGCAAAGGAAACTATAAGCAAGGTGAAAAGACGACTATCAGAATGGGAGAAAATAATAGCAAATGAAACAACTGACAAAGGATTAATTTCTAAAATATACAAGGAGCTCATACAACTCAATACCAGAAAAACAAACAACCCAATCAAAAAATGGGGAAAAGACCTAAACAGACATTTCTCCAAAGAAGACATACAGATGGCTAACAAACACATGAAAATATGCTCAACATCGCTCATTATTAGAGAAATGCAAATCAAAACTACAATGAGATATCAACTCACACCGGTCAGAATGGCCATCACCAAAAAGTCTACAAACAATAAATGCTGGGGAGGATGTGGAGAAAAGGGAATGCTTCTGCACTGTTGGTGGGAATGTAAATTGATACAGCCACTATGGAAGACAGTATGGAGATTCTTTAAAAAACTAGGAATAAAACAACCATATGACCCAGCAATCCCACTCACAGGCATATAAGGAAACCAAAATTGAAAAAGACACATGTATCCCATTGGTCACTGTAGCACTATTTACAATAGCTAGAACACAGAAGCAACCTAGATATCCCATCGACAAATGAATGGATAGAAAAGTTGTGGTACATATACACAATGGAGTATTACTCAGCCATAAAAAGGAACACATTTGAGTCAGTTTTGATGAGGCGGATGAACCTAGAACTTATTATACAGAGTGAAGTGAGTCAGAAAGAGAAAGATAAACATTGTATTCTAACACATATATACGGAATCTAGAAAAATGGTACTGAATAATTTATTTACAGGACAGCAGTGGAGAAACAGACATAGAGAATAGACTTATGGACATGGGGAGAGGGGAGGAGGGTGAGATGTATGGAAAGAGAGAGATGGAAATTAACATTTTTTAAAAAATGATAGTTTTTATTTGAACCTGACTTTGTGATAATTAACTACAAATCATTTTATGATTCATTCATTCATAATGCAGTACACATGAATTACTGAGTGACTATCATTAGCCCAGACCAGCCTGTGACACTCAGTTATGTCTGACTCTGCCAGGCTCCTCTGTCCATGGAACTCTCCAGGCAAGAATACTGGAGTGGGTTGCCATGCCCTTCTCTAGGGGATCTTCCTGACCCAGTGATCGAATCCAGGTCTCCCACATTGAGCGCAGATTCTTTACCGTCTGAGCCACCAGGGAAAGACTATCACTACCAGGTACTATAGAAGACTGCTAGTTCTGATAACATATCCTGCAGTATACTATAAAGAGTATTGGTCAAGCACTCAGAACAGAGGGCTTTTAATTCTAGCTCTGCCACTAAACAGCTGTATAATCTGGGTCTGTTTCCAGTCCTATAAAATGAGGAGGCCAGACTAGAAAATGTCAGAAGATACTGAAGTTATCTAATAGAGTCATCTTCAAATTTCTTTTTTAAAGAAGAGTAATGTTCCACCCCTCTCCCATACTGATCCCAAAAACTGATATATAAAAGAGAGGTTCTGATTGAAGCAAGACGAAGGCCTAGAGCCTTGCCCGCTTAGCCTTCTCTTCTCCCTTTGATGCGGCCAGTGTTAGGCTTTTCTTTTGGTAAGCAACAGAAAGATGCTAAATGAGATGCATAGTTCTTCCCCTTAAAAAGCATACAAGAAGGGTAAAAAAAATTATAAATGGATGCCTAGCACAATTATATAATTCTGAATGTAATATTGGGGCTTCCCAGGTGACACAAGTGAAAGAATTTGCCTGCCAATAAAGGAGACACAAGAGACATGGGTTTGATCCCTGGGTTAGGAAGATCCTCTGGAAAAGGAAATGACAACCCATTACAGCATTTCTTGCCTGGAAAATAACATGAACTGAGGAACCTGGCCAGTTACAGTCCACGGGGTTGCAAAGAATCAGACACGACTGAGTACATAGACACAAATGTAATATTGCCAACTTTTGATCATCTATAAGTGACCCAGAGCATCTGAGGTTTCTAGTTTCCAAACACACAAATACTGAAGCTGAAGTAAGAATGAACCAAGAGGACTTTGGCTTCAAAAACAGGGAAGAATGAATGTTTAGGAAAAGGTATATATGTCTTTTGTAGGTATGGAAAAGCTGGTTAAAAATGACTTTGACTTTGATATTAACTACTGCTTTCAATAACTCAGACACTTTTTCTTCCTAGCAAAAGCATAGGAATTGTCACAGCAAAAAGGAAAAAGAGAAAAAAGTATAGAGTAGTGTTTTTTAAGGGAGCATGGTTAAACTGAGATAAAGCTGAGCCGCAGTTTAACTCCTCTTGCTTTCTTTTCTTATTCCTTTGTTTCATCATTCATTCAACAAACTTGCTCTATGGAAGGACTCATCAAAAAGTAGGATTTGACACAGCTGAGAGTGATAAAAAATTCAATGCAACTTAATTCAATGTGATTATGAAATGTAAGTATCAGCAAAGCTAAGAAAAAAAATCTAGATTGTGAAAAACAAATGGAAATTAATGTACATGAACAGAACTGTACAGTAAACCTTTCCAGTAACTGCTTGTGCTTTGTCTAATTCAAGGCAACATCTCCATGAGAACATGTTTAGTTTTAAAAAAACAAAAAAACAGAGGGGAAAAGATGAGTGTGATTGTTCTGTTAGAATTCCAGCACTGCAGCATGGGAAAGTTTTTTTTTTTAAGTGCATTGTTAGACACAAAGATCACACGTTTCTGAAAGTAAGATAACATATGATAGCCAAGACAAAACAAAATTTGCTGATTTTCCTGCCATAAAAATTATAAATAGCTAAACTCCTATAATTAAAATACTGCTTCAGGATCCCCCAAACTGAATGAGAAAACAAACCAACAAACTTACAAGCCCCAAATTAAGGCTACTGTAAAAATAAACATACTTTGATTCCACTGGTCACGGGTTAAGGTCAGGCTCAGACTTAAATTTGAGTTTCCTGTTAGGATCTAGATGTCATATCAAACATTTTTAAACATGATTTTCAGAACATAATGCCTCCTTACTTTCTCTCTTCATTAAATTTCAAACAAAGTAGCTACTTTTGCAGCAGAAAACCAAAAAAAAAACCACATTATTATTTGTGAAAAAGAAAAAAATCACATCTTGAACGCATAAAAACTATTACAGTTAACCTTCCCTACCTCTAATTATTAAAGGTTTGCAAACTGGGAGGAAAACCTATAAAGGGCTTGTTTACACAGAGACCTACAGGTTAGACATGCAGGGAGTCAAAGCTGGTATACTACAAACTCTGGGCTTCCCAGGTGGCGCTAGCGGTAAAGAACCCGCCTGCCAGTGTAGGAGGTAAAAGAGATGTGGGTTTTATCCCTGGGTTGGGAAGATCCTCTGGAGTAGGAAATGGCAACCCACTCCAATATTCTTGCCTGGAGAACCCCATGGACAGAGGAGCCTGGTGGACTACAGTCCATAGGGTTGCAAAGAGTTGGACATGACTGAAGTAACTTAGCATGCACCCACAAACTCTAATTGTGCCTATTTTATATTAAAAATACTTTGTACACACACATGCCTACAACAGTGTAGTTGCTTCATTTAACATTTACTTTCACTTCCTCAAGTTAAATGTTTCTTGCCATAACAGTGAATCCTCAATCATTTGTTCTCTCCAACTATGTTTATCTCACATTTGATGGCATTTCACTAATCCTATCAGTAACATCTTCAGAAAGAAAGGAGTCAGTCAACAAACATTTACTGACTTCTCACCGTTCATAAAAGCAATTTACTGAGCACAGTAACCCACCATGTACTCAGCATTGTGCTACAGAGGATATTTTCTTTCAAAGAACATATATTCAAGTTTTTCTTAGGCAAAGAATGCTAATTGTGGCAGGAACAGCACTGTGCTCAGTATCTGTTTTCCTTTTCCTATTCCTTTTCTAGTATCATTTAGCTGGGCACGAAGCTACCCAGAAAAAGGACTATATTCCTATGCAACTTTGTCAGGGTGGTGATGCTGAAAGGCAAACTTCCTCCTTTTCTGTCTTCTTTCTGCTAGCTAGAACGCAGACGTGACTGCTGGAACTGGGGTAGCCACCTGGGATCACGATACGAAACTGCAATCTGAGATTTCTGAAGCAACAAGAAGGGGCAAGGGGTCCTGATGGTCAAGGAGATACCAGAAGACCTCCATATGAGAAACAAAACTCTCATTTGTCACTACTATTTTGGATTTTTCTGTCACTTGTACTAAAACAACTCCAACTACTAGTTATATTATAAATCTGTGAAATAATACTAGTGGTTTTCACTCAAGAGAAATCTCAATAAGGGTTAAAGTAATCAAAGACACTCTTTAACAGTGTAAAAAAAATCACGCTTGTTATCTGGCCTTCTTGATAATACTCCCCTCCCCTTTAAATTATTTATTAAAGAAATTGTCTAGGAAATTCAATCCTGGAAAAGTACAACTAGATGAATCTGAACAAAATTCTTTCTTATTAAGTCAGTTAATATAATCCAACTGCAACAAAGGTGAAGTTACTTAAAAATAAAAGGAGAAAAAAGATGTTGCCATAGAGATAAATTATTTTGTCACAGTCTTTCAAAACTGTCATTACCTTTAAGATATGTTCAAATGGACTCCTAAAAAGCCTTTATAGGACTGAGATACCAAGGAACATCTCTGGGGAGAAAACTATGTGGACAAATACCATAATCAATGCTTTGTTATTCCCAGAGGAAGTCAGAGAAACACTGGTGGGCAGACACCAAAACGGGGTCTGCGCTGCCATGCAGGCTCTTTCCCAGGCGCAGTGTGCCCAGGCTTCTCTTGCTGCAGGGCACAGGCTCTAGGCTGAGCGGGCTTCAGCAGCTGCAGTGCCTGGGCTCCAGAGCACAGACTTCACAGACGTGGTCTGTTTTCTCAGTTTCTCTGCGGCATGTGGGATTCTCCCAGGCCAGGGATTGAACAGGTGTCTCCTGCACTGGCAGGCAGATTCTTTACCGCTGAGTCACCAGGGAAGCCCAGAAAAGAAGGTATTTAATATCTAACCATGTCCCCGACGGATGAGGGAAAGTCAGTCTGCAACAGGCAGTACTTGTGACACTGAACAGCTTTCACTTAGATCAACATGTCAAAAAGTCTTGCAAATCAGGTCCATATTAATAACAATGACCTCTTGATATTTTAAATTTGAACCACATAAACTGTATTACAGAGATGGGGGTTGGTTTTCCAACCCAGAAAACTGGTAAAGACAGATGAAAAATTAAAAAAGCATCTATCCACATTTGAAAAATAGCTTTGTATTAAATTTTCTCTAATCTATCAATATGTTCCTATCTTTTGTGTCCTGTATCACTGCCTCATTTACCTTACCAGGTATCTTTCAAACTGCCAAAGTGAAGGCCAAAGCAGTAATTAAAGTCAGTTTTTCCTAGTTATTTATCAATTCACAACATTCTGAACTAATGTTAATTTCTAGGAGTTACATTAATTGTTGATCAGGAACCAAATCTGTCCTTTCATTTAAAGCAATTATAAAGCAAAGGCAACTAGGAAATTTGAAATCATTAAACCACACAGACACACATACTGACATATCCTGAAAATAGAATGCAAAAAAAAAAAAAAATTAGAGGTAGTAAAACTAAGTAGAGTGTAATCATTTAAAAGTCTATTAAAATGTCTATGATGTAGAACTTCCCATCATAGTAATAACATAAGTAAAATACATTACTCATCCCCAAACTAGAAACAGTTAATAGAAATAGCTAATATGAATGCAGTATTTGTGCCACTAATATATGCAATAAAACTACAGACCAATAAAAGGAAATGTAAAGTTTGCATCTGCACCATTAGCACACATGTCAGCCAGAGGAAAAATAAATCAAAACTATTAGAGCACAACAGATGGCTCAAAAGTGAGCCAAGGTTTACATTTTGACAAGAGGAAAATTTTGACAGTAAATTCAAATCTGATACAGTGCAGGCAAGGTCACCAAAAAAAAAGTTAGTTTGAAATCCTAATAAGTACAAACTCAAGTATTGCCACAAGCAATGGTTCTCATGTCAAGCTCTACAGGAAGCCCCCCAAACTCCCCAACTGATGCTGAACTCCTTTTTTCCCCTAATTTTTTAATTGAAGGATAATTACAATAGTGTTGGTTTCTGCCATACCTGGATCAGCCATAGGTATACATATGCCCCTCCTTCGTGAGCCTCCCTCCCACCTCCTATCCCGTCCCACCTCTCTAGGTAGTCTCAGAGCCCGGGTTAGGCTCCCTGAGCCACACTACATACTCCCGCTGGCTATCTGTTCTACATATGTTAGGTACATGTTCTCATGCTACTGTCTCCATTCTCCCCCCCTTGCCTTCCTTTCCCCCCTCATGTCCATAAGTCTGTTCTCTACATCTGCATCTCCACTTGCTCTGCAAATAGGTTCATCAGTACCATTTTTCTAAATTCCATATATGGGCATTAATACATGATATTTATTTTTTCTTTCTGACTTACTTCACTCTGTATAACAGGCTCTACGCTGAACTCTTTTATTCACACAAAAAGGGCATGATTGAACCATACAAAACTGTCATTTTTATGGTGAGTCAAATCTCAGTAATTTCATAAGGGTCAACCTCATAATTTGGTGAAGAGCCTTGAGAGTCCCTAGGACAGTAAGAAGATCAAACCAGTCAATCCTAAAGGAAATCAACCCTCAATATTCATTGGAAGGACTGTTGCTGAAGCTGAAGCTCCAGTACTTAGACCACCTGATGTGAACAGCCAACTCATTGGAAAAGACCCTGATGCTGGGAAAGACTGAGGGCAAAAGAAGGGGACAACAGAGGAAGAAATAGTTGGATGGCATCCCTGACTCAATGGACAAGAATTTGCGCAAACTCTGGGATATACTGAAGGACAGGGAACACTGGCATGCTACATGGGGTCATGAAGAGTCAGACATGACTTAGCAACTGAACAACAACAGTTACATATGCCTCTCTTTTTCAAATCCAGAATTAGTTTTGAGTTTCACAGTCAAAATGATTCCTTGTAAATTTTCCCAAGATTAAGATAGCAACCTCCCAATCATTCTTCTCTCTTGATGAGAGCTTCAGGAAAAGTGTTTCTAAACCAGGGTGGGATTGTTTTCCCTAAAGAAAGCTCTTAGACAAAATGCTGGTTACATGCCTTGAATAGGTAGAGTGCTAGGAAGTCTCTGACCTTATTCTTCCTATTTCTTCTTCTTCTATTTCCTATTTCCTATCTGAGCTCATCAAACTTCAAAACTTTTTCAGCTATAATACAGAGCTTTTTCAAAGGTGGACCATGTGTGATTTAGGAAAATACATTAGGATTCCTGAAACTTGTTATCAATCATCATTTGTTGTGTGCTGAGAGTAGCAATCACAAAAATGTCTTATTAAGGAGAAAGATCCAACACTAAACGTATAGAGTTTAACCACATGAGAGTTTGTCAGACATAATGTTTACAAGATGTCTTATTTTAAAAATTGACTTTACTTTGGCAGGAAGTGAATATCCTGAGAATTAAATTGCAAACTACAGATATGCTACCAAAGCAAAGGATAGGGATGGGACAGAGGAAGGGTTTGTGTCTATAGAAAATTGAGTCAAGTTTTCTGGAAAAAAAAAAAAAAGAGAGAGATTAATTAGTAAACACTTCAAGCAAAAAGTTAAATATCGGTATCTAAGAGAATTATTTTTTTGTGGGGAAAATGTTGGGTCGAGACCAAAATTTTTTTTAAAAGTTCTAGGCACAGGCTCTAGAAATGAGGTAAACTTGTACAAGAGTGGAGCAGGGGATTAACTCAAATGGTAGAGCGCTTGCTTAGCATGTGAGAGGTAGCGGGATTGATGCCCTCATTCCCCAGTTTGGGGCTTCCCTGATAGCTCAGTTGGTAAAGAATCTGCCTGAAATGCAGGAGACCCCGGTTCAATCTCTGGGTTAGGAAGATCCACCGGGGCTACCCACTCCAGTATTCTTGGGCTTCCCTTGTGGCTCAACTGGTAAAGAATCCACCCACAATGCAGGAGACCTGGGTTCGATCCACAGTTGGGAAGACTTCCTGGAAAAGGGAAAGGCTATCCAGTCCAGTACTCTGGCCTGGAGAATTCCATGGACTGTATAGCCTATGGGGTTGCAAAGAGTTGGACACGGCTGAGTGGCTTTCACTTTCACTCGTACAAGAGTAGTCTCGAATGCCCTGTGTGTGTAAACAGGGGACAGGAACATGGGGGGGATATGATTCTAGCTGTTTCCTTCATATCTATGACTCTACAACCTTCTGCGGTGGAAGAGGAGGAGTCCTACTTAATTTATGTTTCTAAAGGTATCTCTCCCGGAATGATTCTCAGTGTCTGGATCTTTCCCCACTCTTCACTACAGATCTTGGTCCTTTTCTTTCCAAAGCAATTTTGATCTCAGTCTCACGCAAAGCAACAGGAGGGGCTGTGAAACGTCCATAAAGGACATCTTAGGAAAGACTGGCCTTGACACGGCAAGCTACAAAGTGGGCAGTGACACTGCTGTCTAGGTGTACTCCGCTCCACCTCAAGTGAGAACCACTGCCCACAGCTGAATGAAAGAAACTGAGGCTGACAGGCACGTACAGCGGATCGGAAGTCCTGAGCCCAGAAACCAAAGCTCTGTTGTGATTTGGTCCCCACTGATTGTCTTTCTGTTCTGATCTCTCATTATTCTTTTTCACTAACACTGGTGTCAACTGTCATAGATATTCTCGATAAATTCAACCAAGGAAGGAATACACTCTGATATTTCACCTTTTTTAATTTAAAAAACTGGCGAGAGAGAAGTAACAGAAGTATAAGTATTCAGAGCTTCTACTCCTATCTCTGTGCTGCTGATAGTGTGTGTGGGAGGGGTGAGGTTATAGGTGGATAAGGGAGTTGGAAGAAGCTACATTGGCTTACATGTTTTTAAAAGTATTAGTTTAGCAGGGGGGGAGAAGTCTGGAAGTTGGGAGGGTAGAAAAGAATTGAGTAAAGAGGGCTAGCCTGAGCTGTGGGCTTTGTGTGACAGAAGACAGACTAAGGCAGTGACTGTGTGCTGGGGGCAGGGCGTGGTGGTTGGAGGGAAGAGGATGTTTTCCTGACTATTAATATTCCCTTTCCAGTTTTTTCAAGAGACTCCATTAAAAGGTTACATTACTTATCAAGTTTTTGAACTTTTGGATTTGCATTTCTTTTGGATGTGTCAGTATGCCAAAATTAGTCTTTTAAAAGGGTAAGAAAAAAAAATGTCTAGTTTTATTTGAATTACATAGATAAAGGGTCTTTTCTTCTGCGGGTAGACTTTATAATGGTCTTCTGGCAAGGAAACACATTTAAAAATCAAGTTAAATCCTAGTACCAAAAAAAAAAAAAAAAAAAGCTCCTCACAGGCCTAGTCATTTGGAGAATCTGGGCAGCTACTATCTGTGCAACACACGCCTTCCTCTGCTTCCCTCCACTGTTATTCTCCCGCCCCAGCCAACCCCTGGCCTGGCCCAGCCGCTCAGCTTCCCTTGTGGCCCAAAGCACTTTCCCCCGCCCCAGCCTCAACCCAATTTTCTCTTCTGCAAAGTGGTTATTTTTCTCCCTCCCCTTCCAAAGGGTCACAGCTGCTCCTCACATCCATTCAGGTCTAGCCAAGACTAATCTCATTCCTAGACATGTGCTTCTACTACCAGGTTCAACAGCGTTGCCTCCCTTTAGCTTGCCCAGGCTGCCATCATGAATCCCAGGGTAGGGTATAGGGGCCCAGATATCTGGAGAGAGAGGACACCGAAGGGCCTATATTATAAGGTACAAAGCAGGAGAGATTAAAGTCAAGTTTTTAATTTAATACTCTTGATATTTAATATTGGTAAGGTAAGCTACAGATTACATTCCTAAGCTTAATAAGTAGTTTTCATTTTAGTCATATGAATTTCAAAGTAGTTTCCCTAAATCTTTAAGACTTGGCACTTAGTTTTTATAGTACTAGCTGGTGATTATGGCTATCCTGCATCCCAAAAGCTTTTCTATTTGTTGGTACTACCACTGAGTGGGTTTTTGTGCAGAAAATATCTTCAGCTACAGAAACCTGAAGCAAGGAGACGAAGCCTCTCTCCCAGCTCTTTGGCAACTAGGGCATGGCCATGTGACATAAGCTTGGCCAATCAGATACTCCTTTTAAATTTGAAAGACTCAGGCATTAGTGAAAAAGAGTCAGAGACATACAGATTGTTCACAGCAGTGAAGAGTCTGCCACTGACAGCAGTGCTAGCCATCTGTGGGGTGTCCTCACCCAACTTCTGAGCTGAGACAATGGCTGTGTTCTTTGCTGTGTGGCTTCCTTTGGTTCCCACCACACTCTCAGCTGAATTCTCCAGCCTTCCACGGTATCTGTGAACTACCAAACAGACTTCCAATAAATTCCTTTTCTGCTTAATGTCAGTAGTTTCTGCTTTAAGTTACAGTAGGTTTCTGTTGTTTACAATCAAGAAACACTACTAGGACAGAGCTGTAATTCCATTTCTGACATATTTGACATTGTCAGTTAATGTCTGACCTAACATTTTTCAAAAACATTAACTAAATTAATAATGGCATTATTTTAGATAGGTAAACTACAATAGAGTCATAAATCAATGGGCTTCCTCATCTCCCATTTGATGCCCAAATTAATGAAAACTGTCACTACCATCCTACTGAAACTCTCCTCAAAAATAATACATTCTAACTGTCAATGCCACTTGCTTTTATCGAGTCCTCACACTAGATCTCTCTCTGCAGCATTTGACATGCAACTTTCCCTCCTCAAATTCTCTTAGTTCTCATTTCCTTCCAATGTTATTGTTGTTACCTTCTCTTCCACCACATTCCACATTAACAATTGGTGTTTCTTAGTGGTGAATCTTACTTGGCATTCTCATCTAACCCATGACTTAAAGTATATGTCTGACTCAAACCTCCCAAACATTAACTGAAGATCCATATTTACAATTTTCACTAAACATCTCCACTGGAGTATCTATAACAGTATTCTTAAACTAAAATTTATCTTTTCCTGGGTTTTCTACTTTCATTAACTCATCAATTTCTATCTAGTTATCCAAACATAAATCTAAAACCATCTTGGACTCCTTTGTTTTTCTTACCTTCAGCACAAAATATGCCCCCTTTTCATTCCCAAGCTTAAGTTCACATTAGCTAATCTCATATACTTGTACTTACCCTGCTTATTTAACTTATATGCAGAGTACATCATGAAAAATATCATGCTGGATGAAGCTCAAGACGGAATCAAGATTGCTAGGAGAAATATCAATAACCTCAGATATGCAGATGACACCACCCTTATGGCAGAAAGCAAACAGGAACTAAACAGCCTCTTGATGAAGGTGAAAGAGGAGAGTGAAAAAGCTGTCTTAAAGCTCAACAGTCAAAAAACTAAGATAATGGCATCCGTTCCTATCACTTCATGACAAATAGATAGGGAAACAATGGAAATAGTGAAAGACTATTTTCTGGGGCTCCAAAATCACCTCAGCTGGTGACTGCAGCCATGAAACTAAAAGACGCTTGCTCCTTGGAAGAAAAGCTATGACAAACCTAGACAGCATATTAAAAAGCAGAAACAGTACTTTGGCAACAAAGATCCATGGAGTCAAAGCTATGGTTTTTCCAGTAGTCATATACAGATGTGAGAGTTGGACCATAAAGAAGATGGGGCACCAAAAAATTGATACATTTGAACTGTGGTGTTGGAGAAGACTTTTCAGAGTCCCTTGGACTGCAAGATCAAACCAGTCCATTCTAAAGGAAATCAGTCCTGAATATTCACTGGAAGGACTAATGCTGAAGGTGAAGCTCCAATACTTTGGCCACCTGATGCAAAGAGCTGACTTGTTGGAAAAGACTCTGATGCTGGGAAAGATGCAGGAGGACAAGGGGATGACAGAGGATGAGACAGTTGGATGGTATCATCGACTCAATGGATACAAGTTTAAGCAAGTTCTGGAAGATGGTGAAGGACAGGGAAGCCTGGTGTGCTATAGTCCAAGAGGTCTCAAATAGTCAGACATGACTTAGCTACTGAACAACAATATCCTCAGAATATCTTTTTTTAATCTTAATCTCTTGTCAACAATTAAATGCACTCTTTTCCTAGTACATCTTAAATACCACCAAAACAAATACTATTACTGATCTATATTCGTAAATGATGAGATATACTACTAGGATGTATGAGGATGAGACGGTTGGATGCCATCATCGACAAGACAGACACGTGTTTGAGCAAACTCTGGGAAATGCTGAAGGACAGTGAAGCCTGGCTTGCTGCAGTCCATGGGGTTGCAAAGAGTCAGACATCACTTAGCGATCAATAACAACAACGACATTATTAGGAATGAAAGGAATTACGGCTGGTCACTACAAAGATGACTTCAAAGAGCTAAAAATGTTTGGAATTTTTGTATCCACAGCACTAGAATAAATTGGGCAAATAATAGAAACTAACTGAAACTTAAAAAAAGTGAGTCAGTCTTTTCTATTATTGTTAAAGGGACTCAAGTCAACAGAACATGAAATATACTCATTTAAAGAAGACTTATCTGTCTAGAGATGTTATAATGTTTCTTTACAAACTTCCTTAACTGTAAAGATGACAAAAACGAAACAAAGGAAAACACACATGCATAGAACAGAGAAAGGAAAAAGTTTAGACCACCCAAACAGAAAATATGTTCTTCACCAGAAACAGTAAAATGAGGAGTACAACTGGAGAAGACCACATTTAATCGAAAATCACTTACGTTTCTCATCAGAGTTCAGCTATTAAACAGATGCCTCTAAGAAGCAGAAGCTATTATTTTAAGATACTGCCCAACACTTACCTAAGGAAACACTCAAAGCAATGTAATAAGAATCTAAGCTGTAGTTCACTCTCTAATGTGAGGTCTGCTGCTGCTGCTGCTGTTGCTAAGTCGCTCAGTCGTGTCCGACTCTGTGTGACCCCACAGACGGCAGCCCACCAGGCTCACCGTCCCTGGGATTCTCCAGGCAAGAACACTGGAGTGGGTTGCCACTGCCTTCTCCAGTGCATGAAAGTGAAAAGTGAAAGTGAAGTCACTCAGTCGTGTCCGACTCTCTGCGACCCCAAGGACTGCAGCCCACCAGGCTCCTCTGCCCATGGGACTTTCCAGGTGAGAGTACTGGAGTGGGGTGCCACTGCCTTATCCAATGTGAGGTCTGTACAAGTGCTAATAAGGTGAAGCACTAGAGGAAGTAAAGTGTGCTGAGCCTAGCCCTGGAATATCAGGTCACACACAAGAGTGTACCTCATGAAAGAGAAAGTTGCTCAGTCACGTCCGACTCTTTGTGATCCCATGGAGTACACAGGCCATAGACTTCTCCAGGCCAGAATAATGGAGTGGGTAGCTGTTCCCTTCTCCAGGAGATCTTCCCAACCCAGGGATCGAACCCAGGTTTCCCACATTGCAGGCGGATTCTTTACCATCTGAGCCACCAAGGAAGCCTAAGAATACTGGAGTGGATAGCCTATCCCTTCTCCAGGGGATCTTCCCGATCCAGGAATGGAAACAGGATCTCCTGCATCGCAGGTGGATTCTTTACCAACTGAGCTACCTCATAATTAGACTGAATAGATGGGAGACCTTAGGCAAGATACCATACAAAGATAATGTTCCTCATTCTAATAGAAGGGGTTTTTTTGGGCGGGGGAGGGAGATTTTTTTCTCTGAGTTTTGAATCTTTTCTCTTACAACAAGCAAACATTTTTATTAGGAAGTATGACAATAGATATGCTCTTTAGGCCAATCAAATGGTTCTGAGCTCTGACATTCAAAGAAGATCATGAAAAATCAGCAGCTAATACAGAACTCAAAAGATGAGTAGAATGACAATCTGAAATGGCTGATTGAAGTATCAGGCTAATTATAAATAGGAGCCACAAATCAAAAAGGAAAATAAAAATTTAACAATTAGGAAAACAGTAGATACTATTAAAAAAAAAAAAAAAACCAAGGCAAGTGTCTCAGAAGTGAATACTAAATTATAAAGGAGGGAAAAGTGACAGTCAATTAACCCAACCCCTTTCTTTGTGTCAACATACAGTTATTAAGCAAAGGTACCAAACTGCTGCTTTCTAAAATATTAAAAAAAAATCCAAAGCAATCTAAAATTTCCCTTTTCTATTTCACGACTCTTGCTATATATGGAACATTCAAATGAATATATAGAGAATACATACTTAACTGAGGTGATGTGTGCTAAGTTGCTTCAGAAGTGTCCGACTCTTTGTGGGACTATAGCCCGCCAGGCTTCTCTGTCTATGGGATTCTCCAGGCAGGAATACTGGAGTGGGTTGCCATGCCCTCTACCAGGGGATCTTTGCAAACCAGAAACAGAACTCGCATCTCTTATGTCCCCTGTATTGGCATGCAGGTTCTTTACCACCAGCACCACCTGGGAACCCCACATTCTTTCAAGTATACTTAACTTGGCAGTGAGGGTCCCTGTGTCTGTATTGCTCTTAATCTTTATTATTCAGTGCTGGAAATACCTATTTACATGGTTCAGTTCATACTTTCTTTGTCTTTGAAGACTTTATGATCATCCCCTTCCTGACTCCACAAATCTCATGTCTCAAGTCTCACGTGGGAGATATTCTTAAAGGTCTGCTATTACATGCAAAAAGCCAACCAAAATATGACAGAAATTACACTAGGCAAAAGCATGGAGCCATAAGGCAGAAAGAGACCTCAGAGATTTTATAGCCTGTGCCCTCATTTGAAAAAACTGAGGCCCAGCTGGGATTTAGACCAAGCTCTGTCAATAACAATTTTATTTCAGTATACCAAACAATTGTTTGTTTGTTTGGAATACTGAATAAATCAAAAGTTTTTAAAATCATCAAGAAAAATGACATTGAGACCTCCAAATTAGGAAATACAACTCGTTTGTGAAAGGCAGTTTATGAAATTGCTAAGAATGCTCAATTCGGCTCATACCCAGATAGGTTTCTGGGATGTCCCCAAATAAAAGGAAATCAACATTCATCAGCAACTTAACAAACATAATTATCAAACAAATCATATTTGTCTATAACATAAAACTTCCAATCTCTCTTTTCTGTACTTCTGGTCTGTCTTTGGTGTATGTTCAGGAAGCACACACTACCTTTAACATAACTCTAAATCATATTAATATCAGGATGATAAATACACTGGAGAAAAATTGTCAACTGAGATAATCTTCATAGCTTCAAACCTATATGAATGCTAGATAATTATATGAACATAAGAAGTAGGGATGACTGTAAGTAAAACAAACTAATTTCAACATAATAATTTCAATATTATTAATAGGATTCTAGAGTGCATTTGCATGAACAATTCTAACACAGTCACATATTAAAACATCAATGTCAAAATAAGTATAGGTAATCTTACATATTAGGAATTATTCTTAGATGTTTTAAGTTATGAATAGTGAAAACAGTCCTATAAATCTTTGAATCTACTATTTCAAAGCTCCCATGATATACCTTATTCATGAGAAAAATTGAGAACTGTTAAATGATTTTCTTTGTTCACAAAGAGGAAATAAATGTATGACTCTATTGTGGACAGTCAAAGAATGATCAAAGTACAACTGGATGATAACTCCCTGAATATAAAACTTTTCTAGAAAATAAAATCAAAATTTAAAAAATAAAATTACAGTACAGTGGTTTGTACTTCACTTCACGGCAAATAGATGGGGAAACAGTGGAAACTGGCTGGCTTTATTTTACTGGGCTCCAAAATCACTGCAGATGGTGATTGCAGCCATGAATTTAAAAGACACTTACTCCTTGGAAGGAAAGTTATGACCCAACCTAAACAGCATATTAAAAAGCAGAGATATTACTTTGTCAACGAAGGTCCATCTAGTCAAAGCTATGGTTTTTCCAGTGGTCATGTGTGGATGTGAGAGTTGGACTGTAAAGAAAGCTGAGCGCAGAAGAATTGATGTTTTGAACTGTGGTGTTGGAGAAGACTCTTGAGAGTCCCTTGGACTGCAAGGAGATCCAACCAGTCCATCCTAGAGGAGATCAGTCCTGGGTGTTCACTGGAAGGACTGATGCTGAAGCTGAAACTCCAATACTTTGGCCACCTGACGCAAAGACCTGACTCATTTGAAAAGACCCTGATGCTGGGAAAGAAAGATTGAGGGCAGGAAGAGAAGGGGCCGACAGAGGATGAGATGGTTGGATGGCATCACCGACTCAACGGACATGGGTTTGGCTGGACTCTGGAAGTTAAGTGATGGACAGGGAGGCCTAGTGTGCTGTGGTTCATGGAGTCGCAAACAGTCGGACACGACTGAGAGACTGAACTGACAGACAGTGGTTTGAAACCACCAAACTTCAGGTGAGTACCTACTTTAGCCATTTATTTATCTATTCATTCATTTATTCATAAGTGATTCAAGAGCAAGTTCAAATCTAAAAAAAGATGCTGTCTGCTACACACATTAGGACTGCCAAAACTGTGAGTAGAAATCCAAATTAAGGCTTGCCTAAAATATACTGGGGGTGAGGGTATACTGGGCGTGGGGGTAGGGGGCAATGTTGGGACTGAGGAATATGCTTGGTCACTCAAGACTGACTGACTTTAAAAATTACTTCATGCAATTACACTCAAATACTTCACATGTATGACAAACAAGAACAATTATTTTATGATAGTTAAGGATCTCTGTTGGTTAACAGGATGGAATAATGTACAGGTGATTGACATAGTGGTCTCTCTATCTACTAGTAATTTTATATTAAAACATAATAACAATGTTACCAGGGTTATACAGCAAAAGTATTCCTATATGTAAGGTAATAAATGTATTGTACAGAAAGAGTTTCACATACACTCGAACAAAATAATAGATTTGTAAATCCTCAGGATAGGTTAACCAACAGACAGGGATAATTTGATTATTTAATGAAATAATACTGTTTCTTGAAATTACTGAGAAGAGATCAGTTTGAAATTAACACATACACACTATCACATATAAAACAGATAATCAACAAGGACCAGTCTATGTATGGGACAGGGAACTTTACTCAATATTCTCCAATAACCTATACAGGAAAAGAGTCTGAAAAAGAATGACATATAACTGAATCACTTTGCTATATACCTGAAACTAACACAACATTGTAAATCAACTATACTCCAAAATAAAATAAAAATTAAATTTAAAAAAGAAAATAAGTTAGCCATTAATCTGACAGTGTAGCTAAAAATTTCAGAAATAATTTCAGAGTAAATCTAGTTACTGCCTCTTTATAAACATATATTTAGAATAGTATCACCATGAAATAATACTAAAAGTCTCAAATGTATTTTCTAGGTAGGACTATTGTTAAACATCTTTGAAAAAAGTTAAATGATTTCTGAGGTAGAAATGAAAGAGCTTAAAAAATGAGTAATGAGTAATATTTCTTTCTGATACAGTATTTCTTATAGTCTTTCCTATGGGAATTATCAAAATTCTCATTTTTCAAACATCAGTTTTAATTTTTAAATGTTCTTATGGGGCTAAAGTTCATTAATTTTACATAAAACTTTTACAGAATGAGCATATCTAGGTAATACATAAATTTATGTACTTACAAAGCAAAAAGTTAAGGAGATATTCTTTTAATAAACTACAATTATTTGCTTCCTTTAATCAAGTTATTTTGACTTTATTTGTTGCCATTACTCTTAATCTTCTTTCTAAAAGTATAAACAGAAATTTGATTCTTAGGTAACATTTAAACTTCCTACCATACTGTGTGGTCTTTTGGACTTAATATAGTGCAATGCAATAAGCTGAAATTTAAATACAAAGGACTATATTGAACTTACTGGTTTATTGAAAACATTAACTCTCAGCTCATGAATCTCATAAAATGGCCTTTTTCACTACTCCTCTACAGAAGAGCAACCATCTCATTCTGTCAAATTTCTTTAGTTCCAGATGGGTGCCTTAAAGAAGTATTGGAATAAGCTATGAAATACAAAGGTAATGGGTTCAATAATTTTTTGCCTGTCTCACAGCAGAAAATGAAGGAAAGAAGCAGAGAAAAACATTCACTAACATTAAAGAGGCTGAGGAATAAGACAGTGATGTCTTGAGCTCACTATACTTTTTAAACTGTTTAAAATTTATGAAATAATTTTAACCAGAATATTTTAAGTCCTTATATTAGCAAATAAAACTTAAAATCTAAGAGAATTGTTCCTTGGGTATTTAATAAACTATGTACCTTTAAATATTTAAGAAATTAACTTTTTAAAATCAGAAATCTGGAAGGGTAAAGCATTATGCTCATGATCACAGAGAATCAATTTTGAAAAACAAAACTTTTCACTCTTTGATATACTAGATTTATTTCTCCATAACTCTTGGTTAGAAAAGTAGTAAGAGAATTACTGACGCTGTTAATGGGGTGAGAGAGTTGTTTTCAAATGGGCTTATACAGCATGGGAATTCAGTACAGATGTTTGGAATAACTTGCAGCTGTTGCAGGGTGAATAGGCTTAATGAAATCACTGGGAATACTGAAGGAGAACTGCCAAAAGTACTTTAAAACATTTATATTATTGTGATTAAAATATGTTTAATTAGAAGCCTAAAATTGGTCTTTAATTATGAATCAAATTTTTAGATGTCTATCATTGTTACATATTCCTGGGTATACATCCACAAACATGTTCAGTTGTAACAAAGTACCTCACTTACTATTAATATGTCTTATAAGAAAACAATTTTCTTTAGTTTGATCAAGTTTTGGCTCAGTTAAATTTAATTCAAAATTCTTTATAAACTTATTATATGCAAAACACCAAAAGGATAAACAGTGAATAAAAAAAAGTCCCTCACTATTCTCAAGAAACTTACCTAGAGAAGGTATTATATGTGTACACATAAAAATAATACAAAGAAACAGTATTACAGGAATTCAGTGGAATTTTCTGGATTTCACCGAGTGTTCAAATGCTGCTCCTTGAGGATGAGCCTGACTCTGCCTGAAGGTATCTGTAGGTACCAGAGGTACATTATTCCTTCATCCAGGTAAAAACTGTTAGGAAAGTCAATCTTCAAAATAAGATGTCAACCTTACCATCTATTAGGTTTCTAAAGCATATGGAATCACCCTGAATTAGCAATACAGAAGGCTAGTACTCTAGGCTCTCACCATAAGTGTGGATAAGAGATAAGATATTTAGAAGATATGTTTAAGTGGCATGCTGGCCATCCACTCCTTTAGGCACTCCAAGTTCCAACATTAAGCTGAACTCTGAGAAGTCCTGATTCACTTTTACCATGCATTATGAAAAGATGACAAATCAGTGTCTTCAGGTAATGTCCCCATAATATGTCACCATAGAAGGTTTTGATTCAGCTTCAAGACTCAACCCAATTAACTTAGAAATCTTAGCTCTAAGCATGTTGCCTATGATCAATATATTGCGAACCATATATGTAAGTCACATGTAAACTTTCCAGCAATAAAAAAAGTAAAAAGAAATGGGTGAAATTAATTTTAATAATCTATTTTCTTTACCCAACATATTCAAAATACTATCATTCAATTTGTATGTAATCAGTGTAAAAATTATTGAGCTATTTTACTTTTTTTCTTCAAGCTCTTAGTCTTCAAACTCTGGTGTGTAGTTTACTCTTACGACACATCTCCATTCGGACCAGTTACATTTGAAGATTAACAGCTACTATAATGAACACTGTGACGCTCTAGAGGATAAACTTCTTTTGGGAAATGGTCCTTTGAGCCTTCCTCTCCAACAAAAACCTACCGCTCCTCTGCTTTCCCCCTTTATTCTGTAGGTTATTAGGGACAGGGCCATAACAACTCCATTTAGCAGTTCTTTGGTGGTAAACAATGGGAGGGTAGGGGACTTGGTCAGTAAGATATTTTAAACCCGTATATTCAAAAATGAAATAAATAAAATCTTGTACTATATTTCTCCCCACCTATCTCCAAATGCTGTAATAGCAGCTCCCTCCAACACAAATCTGTCTGTAATGCAGGAGACCCAGGTTCGATTCCTGGGTCAGGAAGATCCCCTGCAGAAGGAAATGGCAATCCACTCCAGTATTCTTGCTTGGAGAATCCCATGGGCAGAGGAGCCTGGCAGGCTACAGCCCATGGGGTCACAAGAGTCGGACACAACTTAGCGACTAAACCACCACCAACACAAATGGCATGGCTGATAGTTTAGAATGTCTCCTCAGGAGAAGTGGAATGGGGGTACTGAAACGCCTGGGTTTTGTTTAGTAAGGGTCATTTCTATGATCAAAATAAAGTTACAGTTACCATATAAATTTAGACATTGTTTTAGATACCTTTACATAATCTTTTAGTAAAAATACTACAGCCCACTCTGGTTTAGAAACATTTCAACTTCTCTTAAGTTTCACAGAATGAAGTAATACACCACTTTGTAGTGATATGTTAATTTGTGGCTACTGGCTTGCACGTTTCTAGAATTCCCTTTTAACACACTATAATCTCATTTATTGAAAATGAAGATGCAGTACAGTGCAGTGAATAAAGCACTAGCCTGAAATGGAAGATGATTTGGCTTCTAGACTTCTGCCATGTAAGCTGTGTGATGTTATATAATTCTCTGAATCTAAATTTCTTCGTCTGTAAAATTAAGGAGGCAAAAGTACATCAAAAACCTTAATTGGAAGCTATATATTTATTCAAGAATTTCAAAATGCTGTATTATCTGAAGCAAACAGTATTTCCAAGGTCATGCTGCAAAACTTTGTTGAGAGTGAGATTAAATAACAAAGCTAAAATAAATGGCCAAGTTATAAAAGGAACTTAATTCTGTAGGTGGGTTTAGTTCCTGTTCATTAGCTCCTGATAGTTTTTCACAAGTGAAAATAACACTTGACTTTCCCTATGTGAGAGAATTCATTAAGTTCAGTTTAGTATTGAAATAGTTTAAATTTGAGTGACTGGGATCACTAAGCTTCACTGATAAGATTCTGCTAATTAACTTTAGGAACTTAAAGACTTATCACAAAAAAGAAAGCAAAGAAAAAACATATACAAATATATAATCATCTAACATTAAACACCTATGAGTGTTGATGAAAAGACAAGTCATGAAACTTCTACATTTCTGTTATTTCCCACGGATAATTTCAGCTCAAGGCGGGCAGATACGCGTGTGTTAGCACTACAGTGTTGTAATGCAGCGAACAAGGGTGGTCCAACACCTGTTTCTATAACTGACTGAGTCCTTTGTTTTTTCAAAAACATCAGTAATTTTTTTAAAATGCCTTGATGTCAGTGCACAATAGCATCTTTCAGAAATGTTTAAATGTTGACAACGGAAGCAGGATTCCCTCCTACTCATACCAAATCACTGTAAGAAGAACTCATCTAATCAGCACAAGACAATGAGTGCTTTCTTGAACATATTTACAGAGGTAATAAAAATGTTATTTGAGGGGGAATGGGCTAAACACTAAACAATAAAATGGCTAATTCCACTATGGAACCTCAAATCAAAATCAGAGTAAAATCCTAATGTACATATCTAGACATTCTCACAGTAATCTAGGCACACTCTTCCTCGCTACTTGATCTCTATTTTCCACACTGTGGTCAAAACCCTTATCCTAGATGCATATCATTGCCACAGCTAGGTAACAGAGCCTTAAGAATCCTTGAAAGACAAAATTAAAGGGGGTTTATCTACTGCATCTGAATCTGGGGTATAACAGCCAAATGAAATTCTAGTTAGTAAAACTTGATTTAAATGTAAATGCTTATCTTCTATAGAAATATACATAATCTTTGTTGCAATAACATAAGATGTATTTCTTAAAGTAAATGAAACCCATACATAAGCTTCAATAATTTCATTAAACTAGTGGATTCTCCCTGCTTGTTTTTCAAATTTCTGAGTGTTGAGATAGTCCTTTTGAAACTGAAAAAAACATTTTAAATTGATCACAGTTATCTATTAATGGCTGAGGCTATTTGGTAAGAGTTCTGTAGAAATATGAAAACCTCATAAAGACTATTTAAAAAGTTGCTTCTAATAGCCAAAGAATTTATAAACAATTTGATAATTAAAAAAAAAAAACTTCTAAGTTCCAAAACTTAAGAACTTTGAGCCTCTTCTGTATCAGTTTTATGGCTTAAGAAAGGTATGTCACTCAGCTTTAAAAACCAGATCTACCAATTTCAGAATTTCCAATCAAATCTGAGTTAGAAGCTTTCATGAATCATAAAAAGAATTTAAAACTAAAAATTTTTAATTTCAAATGAGTTTTTCAAACCATTTCCTAAGAACAAAACATAAAACACACACACTCTTTCAATTCAGCTGTTTTTTTAAAAGGAATTTAAAAGACGCTTTAAGAACTAACAGTTAGCAAATGGCTCATATTGGCTACCATGTTTTGATACCAGTCCTGAAACAGGCTCATTACAATAAAAGCTTTTGCAACCATATGCAAGGAGAAATCATAAAGGGCTCGATTTTTGCAGAAGTAGGCACCAGCTCCAAATTTGTTTGATATAGTGTTAGAACGGAGAAAAATGCAAATACCAGAAATCTGAACTAAAAAGGACATGCATATTTTCTTAGTAAAAGATATGCTTGGATATTAGAGACAATTTATTTCAATCTCACATAGGGTCAGCATCAAGAAGTTGAAACTCCAAAACTCTGGCCACCTGATGCAAAGAACTGACTCACTGGAAGACTCTGACGCTGGGAAAGACTGAAGGTAGGAGGAGAAGGGGACGACAGAGGATAAGATGGTTGCATGGCATCACTGACTCGATGGACATGAGTTTGACCAAGCTGCAGAAGCTGGTGATGGACAGGGAAGCCTGCTGTGTTTCAGTCCTTGGGGTCACAAAGAGTTGGACATGACTGAGTGACTGAACTGAACTGGCATATGGCATAGGGTTTGACAGTTTAAGAGTATAAGGAACCAGCAAGATGATGGTGGTATCACGTATGGAACAGATATTTTAAACCTGAGATGATTAACTATGGTTGAAAAACAACCAACAATTGGACTTCCTCACGCTGTCTATTACACAATGGCATGCAATTAAATGCCTGTCAAATGAACTGATGTAGAATTCCTGGCACTTAATCTGAATCAGATCTAATACCTTAAAAGGGAAATAAAGAGAACTCTTGAGGAAGAATGTTAAATGCAACCAGAATTCTATTAGGCAATATCTTTTGTTTTACAAGATCCAATCTGAAAGATGCAGGCTTTTCAGAAGTTCAACAAAAGAATAAACTTGTTCTATCTTAGGGCATCATTTTTTAGAAGTTTACTTTGAAAATAAAGCTTCCACTAAACCAGTTTACAATCTTTTCTCATCTATATAGGTTAATATAGATACATATTCATGTATATTTTAGTAATACAGGCCAAGTTATAAGGATATGTTATAAAGTTTTTAAAGGTAATTATGTCTCTAATTCATTTCACTCATGAAGAAACAGCTATTTTACTCCTTCAAGTGAAAAAGATAAGAAAAATGAAAAAGCAAGAGGTGCCCCAAATCATCATGCCCTTCCTGCACAGACTTTGATACCACTCCAGAAAAAAAACGTAATGAACATCACTATTCACTTAGAAAAACAAAACCACCCACTAGAAATGTGGTGTAATTCAAAACAAGAAATATTTCTTTTTTTAAAAAGATGCAAAAGAAAACATCTCTGCTTTACATACTAAACAATTCTTACTGTTAAACAGGAAATGTTTTTATAGCAGCCTTTAGAGTCAAGTCTGTACAATAAAGGTTCATGCTGGTTTTCACCCCTGGCAACCAAAATGCATTGTTGAAAAGAAACTCCTAAATTAAAAAGTCTCCTTCAAAAGTGATTTCATTCATTAAATGGGGAAAGGGGGAAGTGGGGGAGGATTAGGATCAATGAAAAGAGTAGATAATCAGGTTTTGATCCTATCTAAAGCAAGATCTGAAGGTTGTTTCACTTATAGCAAGGAGTACATTCTTATAAAGATATTGCAAAAAAAAGGGGAGGGGAGTAGAATTACAAGCAAGTTTTAATAATAGATTCTAGACTCTGACTTGGACAGTTACCTAGTTTCAGAGGGTCTTACATTATGTGGGAAAACTTTCCAATGGGAAATACATTCTCATTTCTCACAAAAATAAATTTAATCCCTCATAATTCCCCTACCAAAAACTCATTTGAGAAATAATTTATTGCATGAAAGTACTACTATAAAATACATTAAAAGATTAAGGTCATAACTTATTATGCGTAGTCTTAAAACTCTCATGAGGATTCAGGGCACTTAGCTGAACGGGAAAAAGAGATGAAGCTGTCAATTGTACACGGGAATAATCTCATTCCTGTATATAAAAATGCAACAGAAGTAACTCCCACTCTTTCTTTTTCCAGTTGTGTACTATGTAACTCCCACAAATGCTGATTCTGAGTGATGAAGATCCTCAAGTAATACTAACACTGAAAAAAAAAGTGAAAGAAAGTGAAGTGAAGTGACTCAGTCAGGTCTGACTCTTTGTGACTCCATGGACTGTAGCCTACCAGGTTCCTCAGTCCATGGGATCTTCCAGGCAAGAATACTGGAGTGGGTTGCCATTTCCTTCTCCAGGAGATCTTCCCAACCCAGGGATTGAACCTGGGTCTCCCGCATTGTAGGCAGACACTTTACCGTCTGAACCACTGGGGAAGTCCCACTGAAAAAGTTTTCAATAAATATACTTCAACTGGCTGAAGTATCTTCATCACCAGATAAAGCAGAATTCTGAAAAAAGGCAAAACAAACAAACAAAAAAAACAAAAAAAACCCACCATGGAAGAAAAAATTCATATCAATAACTGCAAGAAATTCTCTGATGCATTAAAGCAACTCAGGGTATAGTAATTTACCTTACCTGCAAATGAAATCTGGAAATGCTGGACTTGAAATATACCAACAATACAGATTACCACTGAGAAGATGACAATGGTTTCCCCTAAACCAGACAGCAAAAGCAGGAAGGAGGAAAAAAACCCAGTCACATTTTAGAGACTTCAGATTTAAAAAATGACCCATATAATTTGACAGGAAAACTTTTAAGAAATAAGAAATATCTTAAGGGACAAAAATAAGAAATATCTTAAGAAATATCTTAAGGAGATGAAAATCAGTTGAGGGCAAAAAATGTGATATAAAGCTTGAAGGACTTAGCAGGGACTTAAACAAATGGATACACAGAAGAAACTCTAAATTGTGGGTAAAAGGAAAACAGATGATGCTGAGATGGCAGAAGATTGTGCCAGGAAGCCATTTTCACAGATTTCTCTTCAATCTAAGGGAGGTATAAATGCCCATTTCTTAGGAACAATTGAGATCTATCCCTTTTTATATGCTCATTTTTCTTACACATCAGAGTTGAAAAATACCAAAGGTATGAGTCCAGCTGAGGAGGGGGAAAACTATACATCTGAAAATTAAAGTTCAGATAAGCACACAGGCCATCAAAAAATGATTTTTTATTTCAATTTGCTAAATTAAAAGCATACAATGACCTAAACGCATCCCTTTAAACTCCTTTTCTTGCAAAAACCAAAAGATGGTATAAAAGGAGCATTTCTGAGGTTTGAACAAAGTAACAGAGCAGAACCTTAAGAAAAGCTTCATTGAACTTTCTTTAAAACTTTTTTTTAACCCCTGAAACCATCCAATACCACCAATGCCATAAAAAAAGCAGCCTTGGCCAACAATCATCTATAAAGCTGTTTTTAAAACGGCCATCCTCTCCTTGACCAACCTTACCACCTTCAACCAGATGGCTTGATCCCATTCTCTCTCTCCCCGAAGAAAAAATCAAATAAAAATTATACCAAGAGGATTCATTATGAGGATAAGCTACACGAAACTGTCTCTAAAGAGTAACGCATATTTCCAGTCGTTTCGTCACCTGTAGATAACCAGCCTTCTGGCTGCCTGAACAGCTGCCAGCTCCTGAAGGAAAGTGGGGTGGAGAAAGGTCCTCAGTAAAGGTTGTCGGTGTTGGTGCTCCGAGGGGTCTTGATCTTCTCGATGTTTTTGAGGATTACATCATGCAAAGTGGCATACTGGTTCCGTACGTGGAGCAGAATCTGGCGCACACTCAGGTACTCATTTTCGTCGACCTCCGCTACAGTGCGGCGATAATCTTCCACCTGGGGGTATTTCACTATCTTGGATACCAACTTGGCCCGGGTGTTGTAGTAGGTGGAGAAGCGGCGTAGATAGGAGGCTGCTGTGCTCTCCACGGTCCACAGCTGGTCCACGGTGTCTTCCTGGATGGACACTCCGAAGTTGTTGCCGTCCTCCACCTTCGGGATGAGCAGCTGCACCCACATCCGCACCGTGTTGCATTTATCTCTCAGCAGCTCGATCTCAGGCTTTACACGCTCAATCAACTCCACCAGATGCTGGTTGCTTCGCAGAAGCTGTCCCTCGCCGCTGGGCAGTGCTAGTACTTTGATGGAGGGCTGGGTCTGCAGAGGCGGTGGGTCCCGGTTGGGCCCGTCACCAGCAGTGTCTGGGGCGATGAGGCTCTCTGGGGCTGGCACTGAACGGATTCTGGACAAGTCTTGCAGGCGGAGCTCCTGGACCCGACTATCTAGCTCCGAGAGCTTCTGAGGGAAGAAGGTGGACACTAGATCCTCGGCCTCCTGGGCGATGCGGGCCCGAAATGAATCTACTTTCCCCTGCATGTCCTGCTCTAGCTTCAGCGGAGAAGCCATGACCACCAGGGGCATCGAATGTTGGAGCAGATACGGGTTTGGGCTTCCGGTGCCACCGCCAACTCCCAACAGACCAGGGCCCGCTAGGCCTAAGTGACGTCCCAGGGTCCCTGCGGACTGGCACGTGGCAGAGGCGGAGCCACACGCTGACCACTCCCGATGGCGCCCTGGCCACATGTGTGTAGGTGGGGAGGGGGCCCAGCCGGATTTAGTTATCTGGGCGGCCCATCCCCCATTTACTGGCCCCCACGGGCTGGAAGACAGTTCCAAAGAAAATCGTTAAACTTAAGCTGTCAAGACGCAGGTCAGGAAAATCCACAGTCCTTAGATCCAGAATACATGATCTCTTTTGAAAGTCACCGCACGAAACGGGCTCCCAAGAGCAAGGCTCACTTCTGAAGAGCCTTAAATCACATCTTTACAGGTAATCTGAGACTATCCATGCTTTCCCCTTAGAAAGTCAGAGGGCTTCCCTGTGGCTCAGTCGGTAAAGAATCTGCCCACAATGCGGAAGACGTGGGTTCGATCCCTGGGTTGGGAGGATCCCCTAGAGGAGAGCATGGCAACCCACTCCAGTACTCTTGCCTGGAGAATCCCCATGGACAGAGGAGCCTGGTGGGCTACAGTCCACGGGGTCGCAAGGAGTCGGACACAACTGAGCGACTAAGCATACATAGAAGTCAGAAGCGAGTTCACTGTTATATTTTTAACCAAGTTAGAAAACTTCTGAGCTCTTCTGTGGCTGGCTTCATATAATTTTCAGTTTAAATCACAAATGTTAAGTTACAGAACTTTTCTTAAAATTCATTTTGGTGAATAATTCTGTTGAATCTAGATTGTAGATTAAAGTAACAGATTTCCTGAATTTGATAAGTGTGTGGTGCTTACAGAGGTTAATATCCTTGTTTTTAGGAAGTACATACTACACTATTAAGGGATAAAGTAGTATGATGTATTTTACCTATTCTCAGATGGTTCAGAAAAAGAGTGTGTATGTTTGTCAGTGTGTGCATTTGTATAGAGAATGAGAATGCTGAAGCATGTGGAGAAATGATAAAAATTGATGACTCTGTATAGATTGTATGAGAGATCAGCATTAGTCTTATAAATTCTCTGTAAGTTTCAAGTTAATTCAAAATAAGTGAAAAAACTACCTTTTCCTTAAAGGTTTCTGGAATCATAAACACAAATCCTATAGCCTTCTAAACTTTCATCCTATTTATTTATATTCATTTTCTTTTCCCTGAAATATTTTCCTTTTGTTCTTTGCAACCTACAGAGTAAAATCCATGCCACTCACTTTTATTCTAAAATTATTGAAGTTTAGGGTTTTGTTTTTTTTAAAGGATTATTCTAAAGATGCTATAGTATAGTTTCAAATGTAATTGTCACTTCGGTCAGGCTGTAAACTCCTTCAGGACAGGAGCCAAGTTTTAATTCATTTCCTTTACAAGTGCTCAATACATGCCTGATGAAATAACCTTGACATAGTAAGATTTTAGCTAACTAGAATTTCAGAAAATCTAGAACCAAAAGGAAAATATCAACAAGACAAATATGTTGTTACAGGTTGGGCCCCCCAGCAAGCAGAGAAGTTGCTTACTGGAAGTTTATTGGGGAGTGTTCTTAAGATAAACACCTATGGAAAGGAAGGGACAGAACTGAGAGACGCTGGAATTCAGTGCAGTCTCAGAGCCATGACGGACCCCCATGGGGAGCTGGGAAATGCCCTTCAGGGGTGTCCTGAGATGGGGTCAAGGCAGTTCTGAAGAGGGCTCTTTGGCGGCAGGACTTCCTGCAGTTGGGAAATAAAAACTTAAGTTCTGAGGAGGGATCTGGGGAGCGCATCACAGCTTCAACTATATGTAAGCCACTAAAATACCATAATCTAAATGGGGAAAAAAAATACCTCATTGGGGGTGGTGATGGGGTTGAAGAGAAGCATCAAGAAAGTCTAAGAAAGTAAAATTAACATGGTGATAGTTTTAGATGTGGCAAGATGAGAAAAAGCAGAATTCAGTATTATGCAAGTTTTTTTGGCTTAGATAAATAATTTCTATTTATACTTATA
Source organism: Odocoileus virginianus (assembly GCF_023699985.2). Taxonomy (NCBI): domain Eukaryota; kingdom Metazoa; phylum Chordata; class Mammalia; order Artiodactyla; family Cervidae; genus Odocoileus; species Odocoileus virginianus. The sequence goes on along the minus strand of NC_069678.1, from coordinate 19,080,430 downwards.
GTAAACCTCTCCTAAGAGGTGATTTAGATAGACATACATTTTTTACATACACATATTTACATTCAAGTTATGAGAATTTAGATAGAGCTGTCAAACAGAAAAGAGAAAGCAGATCTTGAAACATGACCACAATTTCCCAAATGTTGATTTTCTTCATAACTTTGGCTATAAAAGATTACAATAGGGCCAGCATGGAAATTCCTTTTTGTACCAATAACATCCTCAAAGGTATCAAGAAATATGGTTTAACAAATGGTTATTCTGTTTTCAAAGAGAAAATATTTCTAGCTGCTTTTCTGCTTTAACTGAAGCATAGTTGCTTTACACTGCTCTGTCAGTTTCTGCTGTACGGCACAGTGAATTAGCCATACATATGCATATATCCCCTCTCTTTCAGCTGCTGTTCTAAAAAAGGAGAGAAGTTTCTTTCTGTTTGTAAGTGATGAATGTAGCCATTTATATGAAATTATTTACTTGTCTAATGGTAAAATAGAAAATCCTTTGGGGGATTCAACTACTCTTTTTTTTCTGATATGATGTAAGAATTTTATTTATTTGTAATGCTTTCTGGTCTTGTTAATGAAAGTAGCAGTTGGTAGGAAAGTAACAGCTCCTAATTCTTCTGCGATCAACCATCAGTGGTCAGCTATGAAGACTGTTTAAGGCACTTGCATGCCTTGAGTTGACCCATGAAATTAACAGGGAGTGCTAACAGGTGGGGGAAGGCTAGGGGCAGCTGTAGAGAGTGTTGTCTTGTTCAGGCCAGTTTCTCCTTTCTTCACAGCCCAGTGGGGTTCATCATGAACTGAAGCTAATAACAGACACCCCACTCATCTTTTAGGAATACCAACAGATCTATGGACTGATCTGTCCTTTAAATATCTTCCAAATCTGAAACTATGCCCTGTGAAGATGGGATTCTGTGGTGCTAAGTGTAAGCTCCATTTACAAAACTAAACAACTGTTGTTGTATCAACTATTGGGGACACCTGTAAGCTTGAGATATGGATTGGAATTTAATCTTTCAAAATACGCTCCCCGCCCCCCACTGATTTCTGTCTATGAAAGTTAGAAGAAATATCATCAGTGGGGCTAAATCTAGATAATCTTAAGACTCTGGTGGGTGATAATATTTATGCCTTTATAAAATTCTTCAACTCTGGGTTGCAATGGATCTTATGTTATCTAGACCAAATGGCTTCATTTACCACATGTGAATATCTCCAAGTGAGAAATTTCTAGGCCTGGGAAATATATCACGTCCTCTTCCTTCATTCTTTTTCCTAGACTGCTGTAAGGAAAGGTACAGAAATAAACGGTCTGCAGTGCCTTTTGGTCAGAATCAAGTCTCCACATCTAACATGACCATGGCTTTAAATGAAGTGAGAGGAAGTGAATGTGTTAAATCACTTAGTCGTGTCTCTTTGCGACCCCGTTGAAGCCTGCCAGGCTTCTCTGTTCATGGAATTCTCCAGGCAAGAATACTGGAGTGGGTTGCCATGCCCTTCTTCAGGGGATCTTCCCAACCCAGGGATCAAACCTAGGTCTCCTGCATTTCAGGCAGATTCTCTACTGTCTGTGCCACCAGGGAAGTCAAGATGGCAATATAGCATTGTGGTTCAAGTTTGAAGTTAGTCACGTTCAGATCTTAGCTCTGCTACTCACTGTGACCCTGGTTAAGTTATCTAACCTCTCTGTGCTTCATTTTTTTGATCTATAATAATATCTATAAAATTATTTTTGAGGATTAAATTAGTTAATACATATAAAGAGTTTAGCAGAGGGCCTGGAATATAGTAATTGTTCAATAAATGTTAGCTATTATGAAGGAGGGTTAATCAACAGTCCAAAATCTCCCTTTACTCTTTGGAGTAGAACTGTGTATTCTAGACAAACAAAACAAGATACAGTTTTCTTGTTCACTGTCTTATTATTTAGCAGTGATGACTAACCGTACTACACAGTTGAATATAAGTATCTTTTTTTAATGGCTTGAATTTCTCAGATCACCAGTATTTAGAGTCCATATCACAGAGGGCATAGGTGAAGTAAGCACAAAGGTTTATTGGCTACCTTGACTGAAAACTGTGTTTCTAAATAGAACCCCTTCTTGCAAAAGCCATGTCTTCAGCAAGTTCACATTATTCTCATCTTCAGTTCAGTTCAGTTCAGTTGCTTAGTCGTGTCCAACTCTTTGTGACCCCATGAACCACAGCAAACCAGGCCTCCCTGTCCATCACCAACTCAAGTCCACCCAAACCTATTTCCATTGAATCAGTGATGCCATCCAACCATCTCATCCTCTGTCGTCCCCTTCTCCTCCTGCCCCCAATCCCTCCCAGCATGAGGGTCTTTTCAAATGAGTCAGGTCTTCGCATCAGGTGGCCAAAGTATTGGAGTTGCAGCTTCAAAATCAGTCCTTCCAATGAACACCCAGGGCTTATCTCCTTTAGGATGGACTGGTTGGATCTCCTTGCAATCCAAGGGACTCAAGAGTCTTCTCCAACACCACAGTTCAAAAGCATCAATTCTTCGGCACTCAGTTTTCTTTATAGTCCAACTCTCACATCCATACATGACCACTGGAAAAACCATAGCCTTGACTAGATGGACCTTTGTTGGCAAAGTAATGTCTCTGTTTTTAATATGATGTCTAGGTTGGGTCATAACTTTCCTTCCAAGGAGTAAGCGTCTTTTAATTTCATGGCTGCAATCACCATCTGCAGTGATTTTGGAGCCCAGAAAAATAGAGTCAGCCACTGTTTCCCCATCTATTTGCCATGAAGTGATGGGACCAGATGTCATGATCTTAGTTTTCTGAACATTGAGCTTTAAACGAACTTTTTCACTGTCCTCTTTCACTTTCATCAAGAGACTCTTTAGTTCCTCACTTTCTGCCATAAGGGTGGTGTCATCTGCATATCCGAGGTTGATATTTTTCCCAGCAATCTTGATTCCAGCTTGTGCTTCCTTCAGCCCAGCGTTTCTCATGATGTACTCTGCATATAAGTTAAATAAGCAGGGTGACAATATACAGCCTTGCTGTACAAATTACATAATTGGGATAGTTTGGAGACAGTGATGTCTACTTTCAAGGGTCCTTAAAATCACTGATTTTAACTAAAATCCACTGATTTTCGGGTCCTAGATTCTTGACTTTTTAAGATGCTATGGCCAGTGATTCTCCATTCAAGTCACTGATAGCTTCCTTGTTTACAAAATGCGTGCATCAGTAATGTACTGGATGACTTCCCTGGTGATACAAAGGATAAGAATATGCCTGCCAATGCAGGGGACATGTGTTGGATCCCTGTTTCAGAAGGATTGATTCCACATGCGGCGAAGCAACTAAGTCCATATACCACAACTACTGAGCCCATGTTCTAGGGCCTGCAAGCTGCAACTACTGAGCCTGTATGTTGCAACTACTGAGGCCTGTGTTCCCAGCGCCTGTGCTCCACAACGAGAAGCCACTGCAATGAGAAGCCCGTGCACCACAACAAAGAGCAGTCCCTGCTCATTGCAACTACAGAAAGCATGCAGCAACGAGGACCCAGTGCAGCCAAAAATAAAGTAATTAAAAAAATAATGCACTGGATGAACAATTAATCTATTTCAGTATTTTTCAAACTGATGTCCACTGGTTCCCTATAATTATCTATGTGTCTTCATTTTGATGATAAATTAATTGATGTAAGCATATTCTGGATCATATTATAACTGCCATGTGATCTGGGGCCCAGCAATTACATTTTTATGATTATGATAGTACCAAGGGGAGCCTATTAGGTGGTGTTGGTTTAGTTGCTAAGTTGTGTCCAACTCTTGCAACCCCATGGACTATAGCCCACCAGGCTCCTCTGTCCATGGGATTTCCCAGGCGGGAATAATGGAGTAGGTTGCCATTTCCTTCTGAGAAAGGAGCCTATTAGGTATGATTATCCTTTTTTCCCTTCTCCCAAATAACTGTTAATCCAATAGAGCAAAAGGTTTTCTTAGTGGCTCAAGTAGAGAACACCTGTGGGAGAATTAATTGGAATTAATAATATGGAAATGTTTAATTAAAAATTAAAAGCACTTGCACCATGAGAGTCAGTACTTATCAGTAGTGACTTACACAAGAACATGGTCTATGACATAAATTCATGTTGTTGATTTGAATTTTATTTTTGTAATATTTATATTTAATTTATATATTTATATCATATAATAGAATTATATTATTTTGGTTTAGTACTTGTAAACTAAAAGTAGGGGATGTTTTGAGTTTTATGCTAATATGTACTTAATAAACATAAGTCAATGCTGGCAGAGAATTTCTTCCTTTAGAAGTAAAAATCCTCTTCTAATGCCTTATGTGAACAATTCAAGAGTTATCTTCCTGAAATGTGTTTTTGATCAGATTTCTCTCAAATTCCTTAAGCATAGCCTACAAGTTCTTTCATGACCTGTTTCCTGCCATCTTTTATTTCCCAGAACCACCTCTACATTCCAATAACATGTCCTATACTTTTACATATTCATTTTTCTGTGTGTAAAACGCCACACTGCATCATTTTTCTCTCACTCGCTGTCTTACTCATCTTGCTATAATCAACTCAAGAACTTTTCCTTATACCACCTGCTTCCTTGTTAGATGAAGTTAGTGCTTCTGGCACAGGTTAAATAGTATAAGATCTACCTCATAAAGCTGTTGAAAGGATTAAATGAAATAACATATAAAGCATCTAGGATAATAAATTCTTCATAAGTAGTAGTTTTATTTATATGTTAAAGTATTCTGCATGTATCTTTTATAGTTCCTGTCACAGTATTGTAAGTTTGGATTTACATGTCACTTTTCTCCACCATAAGTTCTTTGAGGATAAGCATTTTAGTTCTTTGATTTCTGTGTGCCAGGTAACAATAAGTGTTCAATGAATATTTACTGAATAAATTAATGAAGGAAGTAGAATAAAATTTATCGGACAGGACCTAACTAGCAAAAGAGGTGAGATTATCAAACAACTGATTTTTTTCTTTTTCCCCTGAAAAATTGCTGAACTATCCTACATCAAATAAAAATCCATTTTGGAGATCTAACAGTGGTCTTCTGGGCTGAACTCTTTAGGGATTTATAGGGAAAGTAGGAAATATATTTCTTTTTTCTCCCATCAACAGCATGCAGAGTTTTACATTCTGCTTTTGACTTTGGTAATATGCCAGAATTCTACCAATCATAGTATTGCTTAGTTCTAAAAAGGAGCTCTTACATAAATATCTGGAGTTGGTGCTTTAGAACAGTAGTTATGCATTATTACGTGTTTGTGCAAAATGAACATATCGGGGAGTACTAGAGAGGTACACACATAAGGAATACGGGTGGTGCTGGCTCTGACTCATGCGCCTACTGTTTACTTATAGCTTCTTATTAGTATGGGATTTGTTTTATTTGGCAAATATACAAGATTTCACTGACTGACAGAGGAAGATGTAAGAAAATGCCCAAGCATAAAACTTCTATAGCTGAATAATAATCTGTAACTCGGTGCTATATCAACAGACTCCCCAGGGGCTGGTGCAAGCTGAAACCACTCCAGAATTACAAATTTCATGAGCTGCAGACTTCACTGCTAGAAGTAAAGTACTGGTTAACTAAAGATTTTATTCTTCCACAGACACTTCCATTTATAAATGCTAAATTCACTGGCTGGGGCTAAATTTTTTGATTAGTATATAATATATGTATGATGAGTTTCTAATTTCTGTAAATAATTTTCACCAGCAGAAATAGTCAAATGTACATTTCAAAAACCAATCCAAAGAATGTATATGCTTCAACCTGAAAAAATGTACTTTCTTTATGTTCATTTAAAATTACTCTATCCTCTCACTTTGATTTTTCTTCTTAACCCTTATCACAAATTGAAATTCTATTACATATTTTTCTATTTGTTGTTTCCAGTCTCTAGAATATAAAATCAAGGGCTTTTTTTGTTTTATTGGATTCTTCACAGTGAGAACAGCTTGGAACATAATGGCTCCCCAATAAATATTTTGTTGGATGAATGACAGTAAAGTTGTTTAAATCTCTTGATTTAAATAATTGAGGCTAACTGCATTTGAAAAAACTTTTAAATTATGAAAGTAAGGTAATTATTCAAATAGTCATAACTTAGTATGAATAAAGTTTAAAACATTAAATATCTGAAGGAAAAACATTTTATGTTATGACAATCTCTCATATTTATGTTTTCTCTTAAAGAGCAACAAAAGAGGCACTACTTGTTTTAAAAAATTTGGATTTTGGTATTTATCACTTCCATTTACCTTCTTAAAATATGTTTTTTACAAGATGAAAAGATTCATATTTTGATAGGTGGAAAATATAACTCCTTAGCTTTCTATTTTCAACTCGGGTCAACTACACCAAATTGCAGTGAAGTTAAAAAAATACAGAGAAAAACAATTGAATTTGGATTTATTTTGGTTCTAGTAAATACTTTGCTTAAGGAGATACTATGCTGAACCTGAACACAAAATTGGTAAAATAATTCTAGAAGGATAATAGTTTTCAAAAAGCTTAGCAATCATATATTCACAGAAATTAGGTTGATCACTTCTTTTTGTATGGTAAGTAATACATATACTTATTTTATTAAAAAATATGCAAGATAAACTTCATTGCTAAAAAGCTGACCCCAAAGCCTCAGTCTTAAGTTGTTTCATCAGAATAGACTTGAACTATTTATAATCGGAATTCAAATTATTTTATCATTAATTATTGATCTATTTAATAGCCTATGGTGGACTTCCCTGGTGGTCCAGTGACTAAACTCAGCTCCCAATTCAGGGGGCCCATGTTTGATCCCTAGTCTGGGAACTGATGCCACATGCCTCAGCTAAGGGTTGGCATGCTGTAACTAAAGACTCCACTAAGACCCAGTGCAACCAAATAAATAAATAAATAAATAAATAAATAAATTACATATATGTATATTTTAAAAACATATGAGCTTCCATTATATATAAAAATGAACAACAAAATGAGAACCTTGTGCAGTAATATCTATTAATTCTAAACCTATGCTGATGTTAACTGTTTCAAAAACTATAGAAGATTTTATGTGTGCTATTGAAATTTATAGGAAAACAAGACTAGTTTTATGCTACAAGTATGTAATATTTACTACATCTTCTGGATAACCTATCACATCCATACCAGGCATATGGTTCCTATCTGATATCAATATGGAAACGTCAGATTAAAGATGACAGTTTCTTTTCACTTATCAGCTGATGTTACTAAAATCATCAAAATGAATGTGACACAGTCAATTTGAATAAATCCTAAAAACAGCAGAAAACCTGGAGTCTTCTGTTACTTCGTTTTCTGTCTGTAATCTAAGTATCTAGTTTCACAGGCATCACATGAAATGAACATGGAAACAGAATTAACTTAGGAAACCACTTTTTAAAAGACTCCTGTAAGAGACCGTAGACTACCGAGGGAGAGTCTAGCTATCTTTCTGCAGCTCTTCCTTTAAATTACAATTCCCTTTACCCCCAAAAGGGATAAAGGGTAGGTCTAAACTATCTAAGTAAAGCCTTCAAAAAACCTAACTAGATAACGGATAGTAATAAGAAAGTCACTGTTGTAAAACCTTGCAGATTGCACACTCTCCCCAATATGTTAATTTTCTATCTGCTGCTGAATGATACTGGCCAAAAAATGAATCTTTATGGGGAGATGGGGGTGGTACGGGATCATGGATGACTGTGCTGTATCTACTGAAAACAAACTCTCTCCCCTTGTCCTATCCATTTATAGGTTCTTCAAACTGTAGGCACAGGCTTCAAAGGTCAGTCCCCTGATGACAGAGAAACAGACGTATACTGAACACCTACTATGTGTTAAGCACTATTCTAGTACCTGATTTTTTATATAAATTTTCTTAGCCTAAAAAAAGAGAGAATTATTATTATTACTGTATTAGAGACACTGAGGCTTTGAAAAGTATTTCCCTGAAATCATTGAGTTTGTAAGCAAGAGAACAATGCTGGTTGAAATCCAAATACATTTGACTCTAAAGCCCATGCTACATGATTTCCTACAAAAAAAAAAAAAAAAAAAAAGTTGTTTCAGCACCTCCAAAGTTATTTTCTCTACTACACTAAAAATTGTGATGACTCATAGCTGATTGGAAATTTTTTTTCTTATTTCTGAATAAGGCTGCAGAGTGGTAAAGGATAAACTATCTATACCCTCGGTTACTTTTCTACTCTTTAAGCCAATGCCTAAAATATCTGTATGTGCATGTGTATGCGTATACATACACATATTCATACATACATAATACATGTATTTTTAAAAGAATAATTCTAAGGTCAAATGCTATAGGTCTTTTTTACTAAAAAAGGGAGAAAAACATAGTAGATTAGACACAAAGTAGTAACAGTTCTTTAAAAAACTTTATTTTTAGCTCCTCTTTCACTTACTTTTCTGTGTATTTCCTAGCACTGAGATCTGTATTGGCACATGTTATGTGTTTATTTCGTCTGGGCTCCAGAACCTTGGTTTGGCAATATCTTCTGCTACCCATTACACTTTTGCTATAATTACCTACAGTATATGTTATGTTTCCAAAAGAGTATATAAATAACATTTCATTGGTTAAGTAGAAAGACAGGAAACTTGAGGTTTAAGGAGTTCAATCACAGGATACTGTTTTAAGAAGTTCCAGCAAAATGGACAACAAGAAAGTTTTAGGGATAACACAAAGAAAATAGCCTAGTATAGCTCAGCTGATAAAGAATCTGCCTGCAACACAGGAGACCCGCTTCGATTACTGGGAAGGGAAGATCCCCTTTAGGAGGGATATACTACCCACTCCAGTATTCTTGGCTTCCCGGGTGGCTCAGCTGGTAAAGAATCCACCTGTAATGTGGGAGAGAATCCGCCCGCAATGTGGGAGACCTGGGTTCTATCCCTCGGTCGGGAAGATATGCTGGGGGAGGGCATGGTAACTCACTCCAGTATTCTTGCTTGGAGAATCCCCATGGACAGAGAAGCCTGGCAAACTACAGTCCATAGGGTTGCAAAGAGTTGGACATGACTCAGTGACTAAGCACATACCCTTTTAAGCTTGGCTTTCTTTTAATTCTTCTATTAAAAGCTACTGGACACGAGGAAAAATAATTTTTATTTAATTTTGTACCTATATAAGATGATGGATATTCAATAGACTTAATGATAGTCATCTCACGATGTGTGTAAGTCAAATCATTATTTTGTACACCTTATGTGGTGCTGTGTGTCGATTTTATCCCAATAAAACTAGGAGGAAAAAAACTATGGGATGAAAACACAGTACTGAATATTATATAGTACTGGATACCCATATGCAAAAAATGAACTTTGACCCATCCCTGTGTCATATACAAAAGGTACTTTAAAATGGATCACAGACCTATAACTTTTAGAAGCAAATATGAGAAAATCTTTATGACCTTGGGTTAGATAAAGATTTCTTAGAACCATAAAAATAAGGAAAAAGATGATAGATTGGACTTCATCAAAATTAAGATTTCTGGTCTTTTAAAAACACTGGTAAGAAATTGAAAAGACAACAGACTGGGAGAAAATAAATACAAATCAGTAACTGACAAAGGAATTGTATCTAGAATATTTAAGAACTCTCAAATCAATTATAGGAAAACAATTACAACCCAATTAAAAATGGGCAAAAGATCTGGACAGATACTTTAGCAAAGAAGACATATGGATGGCAAATAAGCACATGAAATGATGCTTAAAATTATTTGTCATTAGGGAAATATAATTAAAACCTGAGATCAGTCAGTTCAGTTGCTCAGTCGTGTCTGACTCTTTGCCACCTCATGGACTGCAGCACGCTAGGCTTGCCTGTCCACTGCCAACTCCCGGAGCTTACTCAAACTCAGGTCCATTGAATCGGTGATGCCATCTAATAATCTCATCCTCTGTTGTCCACTTATCCTCCTGCCTTCAATCTTTCCCAGGGTCTTTTCAAATGAGTCAGTTCTTCACATCAGGTGGCCAAAGTATTGGAGTTGCAGCTTCAAAATCAGTTCTTCCAATGAATATTCAGGACTGATTTCCTTTAGGATGGACTGGTTGGATCTCCTTGCAGTCCAAGGGAATCTCAAGAGTCTTCTCCAACACCACAGCTCAAAAGCATCAATTCTTTGGTTCAGCTTTCTTTATAGTCCAACTCTCACATTCATACATGACTACTGGAAAAACCATAGCTTTGACTAGATGGACCTTTGTTGGCAAAGTAATGTCTCCGCTTTTAATATGCTGTCTAGGTTGGTCACAGCTTTTCTTCCAAGGAGTAAGCGTCTTTTACTTTCATGGCTGCAATCATAATCTGCAGTGATTTTGGAGGCCTAGAAAATAAAGTCTGTCACTGTTTCCACTGTTTCCCCATCCATTTGCCATGAAGTGATAGGACCATAGCTTTAAGCCAACTTTTTCACCCTCCTCTTTCAATTTCAACAAAAGGCTCTTTAGTTCTTCTTCGCTTTCTGCCATAAGGGGGGTATCATCTGCATATCTGAGGTTATTGATATTTCTCCCGGCAATCTTGATTCCAGCTTGAGCTTCATCCAGCCTGGCATTTCACATGATGTACTCTGCATATAAGTTAAATAAGCAGAGTGGGAATATATGGCCTTGACACACTCCTTTTCCTTTCTGGAACCAGTCTGTTGTTCCATGTCCAGTTCTAACTGTTGCTTCCTGACCTGCATATAGATTTCTCAGGAGGCAGGTCAGGTGGTCTGGTATTCTCACCTCTTGCAGAATTTTCCACAGTTTGTTGTGATCCACACAGTCAAAGGTTTTGCGTAGTCAATAAAGCAGAAGTAGATTTTTTCTGGAACTCTCTTGCTTTTTCGATGATTCAACGGATGTTGCAATTTGATCTCTGATACCATGACACATTTATTAGAATGTTCAAATAAATAAGATTCAAATAAATAAGGTTCAAATAAAAAAGACTGGCCATATCATATCAAGTGTTGGTGAGAATGTGGAGGAAGTGAAACTCTCATATACTGCTGGTAAAAATGTAAAATTGTATAACCGCTTTGGAAAATAGTCTGGTAGTTTCTTAAAAAGATAAACACGTACCTACCAAATAACCCAGCCACTTTACTCCTATTTTCCATAAGAGAAATGAGAGCATATGTCTCTACAGAGACATATGTACACCAATATTCATAGTAGCATTATCTCATGTTGATAACTGTAAACTCATGTTGCTCAAAGTGTACCAGTTTCCAGTGATATGATGAATAAGTTCTGAAGATATAAGATACAGCATGGTAATTATAGTTAACAATTATTTGTATTAGCCAAAAGTGGAAGGTGAATGAATAAACAAATTGTTATATCCCTGCAATGGAACACTAAGCAATAGAGGAATGAGCTATTGATAATACAACAGTAAAGATGATCCTCAAAGTAATTATGTGGAAGGGGAAAATATATACTGTATGATTTCTTCATATAAAATTTTTTAATGTAAATGAATTTATGTATTATATCAGAAAGAAGATCAGTGATTGCCTGTGACAGGGGGGAGAATGAGTGGGGAGAAATTACACAAGAGTAACCATCAGAATTGGGCTTCCCTGGTGGCTCAGACGGTAAAGCATCTGCCTGCAGTGCGGCAGACCCGGGTTCAATCCCTGGGTCAGGAAGATCCCCTGGAGAAGGAAATGGCAACCCACTCCAGCACTCTTGCCTAGAAAATTCCATAGATGGAGGAGCCTGGTGGGCTGCAGTCCATGGGGTCGCAAAGAGTCAGACACGACTGAGCCACTTCACTTCACAACCATCAGAAATGATGGGCATGCTGATTATTTTGACTATGGTCATGATTTCACAGATATATACATTTATCAAAACAACATGTGCAGTTAAGTATGCACAGCCTCCTATATGTCAGTTATTATCTCATTAATGTGGTTTTCTATTTTTGTAGACAACAACAACTAAGCCACCATGGAAAAAGTATGAAGGTTCTTGAAAAAATTAAAATTAGAGCTATCATATGATGGAAAATTCCACTTCTGGGTGAATATCTGAAAGAAATGAAATCAATATCTCAAAGAGATATCTGTACCCCAGGGTTCACTGCAACGTTTTTCACAATAGCCAAGACATGGAGACAACTTAAGTGTCTAATGATGGATGAATGCACTGATAAAGGAAATGTGATACACACAAAGTGGAATATTATTCAGCTACAAGAAAAGGGAAATCCTAGTATGGAGAACAGTACCGAGGTTCTTTAAAAAACTAAAAACAAGGTTACCATATGATCCAGCAATCCCACTTCTGGGCAGATATCCAGAAAAGACAAAAACTCTAATTCACCCCATGTTCACAGCAGCACCATTTACAATAGCCAAGACATGGAAGCAACCTAAATGTCCATCGACAGATGAATGGATATAGAAGATGTGGTGTATGTTTGTACATATATATATGTGTGTGTGTGTATATGTGCTTTTATATATATATATATATATATATATATATATAATGGAATATTACTCAGCCATTAAAAAGAATGAAATAAGACCATCTGCAGCAATGTGGATGGACCTAGAGAGTGTCATACCGAGTAAGTCAGATCAAGAAGGAGAAATATCATATGACATCCCTTATATGTGGAATCTGAAAAGAAATGATATGAATGAACTTATTTAGAAAACAGAAAGAGACTCACAACTTAGAAAATGAACTCACGGTTGCTGGAGGGAAGGGATATTAAAGACTCTGGGATGGTCATGTACACACTGCTATATTTAAAATGGATAACCAACAAAAACCTAATGCATAGCACATGGAGCTCTGCTCAGTGTTATCTGTCAGTCTGGATGGGAAGGGGGCTTGGGGGACAAGGGATACATGTATATGGGTGGCTGAGGCCCTACACTGTTCACCTAAAACTATCACAACATTGTTAACTGGCTATATGGCAATACAAAATGTTTTTGGTGTTAAAAAATAAAATTAAAAAAAAAAGATGTGGTATACATATACAATGGAATATTAGTCTACATAAAACAGAAAGAATGCCATTTGCAGTAATATGGATGGACCTAAAGATTTTCATACTAAGTAAAGTCAGAGAAAGATAATAACTGTATGATTGCACTTGGGTGGGGGAAATGAGGGAGATGTTGGTTATTTCCAGTTATAAGATGAATAGGGTCTAGAGATCTAGAGATATATAACTACAGTTAATAATACCGTATTATATACTTGAAAATTGTTGACACTCTCTAGGTCTCACTATTAAAAAAAGCAATTATGTGAGATGATGGATGTGTTAACTAACCTAATTATTTAACAATATTAATAACCTAATAACTAACAACCTGATAATTTAACTATATGTGTTAACTAACCTTTATTATAGTAATCACTTTATAATATGTATGTGCATATATATTATAAAATGATTAAAGATATATGTTATATACCTTAAGCTTATACAGTGTTATGTATCAATTATATCTCAATAAAGCTAGGGGGTGGAGAACACTAACCTTCACCTTAAAAAAATGGCATTACATGATATACAAAATCTCACTAGCAATTTTAATTATAAATGTTAAAAAGAGTAAGTCTTTGCTTCATATAGCAGAAAATTAAATTCAACCCAGACACAAGGTTTTTTTCTTATATTAAGAGAGTCTTTCAAAAGGTATGGTTCCCTTATTGCTAACAAGACTAATTCCTCAGAAGGCCATAAGGCAGAAATCCAAGTTAAACACTAAATGTTCAAATATTCCTGATTACAACAGTATAAAAAATTAGTTAGAAAACAGTTAGGAAATGATAAAAAAAACATGCCAAATAAAACAAAACAGTATTATTAGGCTGCATCTACAAATTCTTGTAATTTTCTAGCTTCCAACAACTACAACTCAACAAAGATATGACGGGGGAAAAAGAGGGAGGAAGAAGAGAAGGATGGCCCTTTTCCTCACAGCATCTCAACATGTTAATGAGGTGCCTGATGATGTTTGCAGAAAGCAAACAAGCTACTGTATCAAGACATAAATAGAGTTGTGACTATCACACCCTCTACAATTATTTTTGTCACCATGAGCTATGATGTAATAGTTACAGGTAAAGTATCTCAGAACAGTCAGTTCTCAGCTGTTAAGTCACCAGGAAGAGTTCCCTGCACAGTACTGTACTATACTTATTTGTCTTTCATTTTTTACATTATAAATTCCTTGAGTGCAACAGCTATGTCTTATTAATCAGCTGTAACCCCACACCAAGCACTTTCTTGCAGAGATTTCATTTATCTCATACTGCAAACTGGCACCCACCATGGCCTGACAATTCTGTTTCTTTGGCAGGCACACTGTTAGTCAAGACAGCTATTTCACACCTGCCCACTCCTCTTCCCTCAAATCCCTTATACCTCCTCCAACAGCCTCACCTGCAGCTGATCACACTGTATTAAATCCTTCAGTGGAAAATAGAAGCCATCAGAGGTGTCTTATTTTCCTAGAACAAAACACCCTACCTATAAATTGCCTGGCTTCTACCGCAAGACAAGAAAGGTCTCACCTTCTAGCACAAAGGACAGTGACATAAATTCCACCCGTTTGCCCCGCCTCAAGGACTTCATCTTCTATTAACACTGCTCTCTTACTATCCACTAGTTCATTCCTTGAAAATTTTAAATTGTTATCTTGGAATTAAAAATACAACTATCTTTTCTCTGTTCCCTTTGTTGACTAAAAAAATACACCACCTAAAATTTGAAAATTACATTTTATTTGGCACACAGAACTGAGGACTTAAGATAGTTCTGAGAGACTGCTCCAAAGAGGTAAGGAAGGAGCCAGGGCATATAGGAGATTTTGCTACAAAGACCTGGTAGTTGGGATGTCAAAAGATTAGTATTATTAGTTAATGAAAACCAGATGTCTCAAGTTAAGAAATTTAGTGTTTTTCTATACATGGGAGGATTCAAGGCTCTGGGCTCACTGAAACCAATTCCCTTGAGATGCATTGCTTGTATTTGTTGACAAACATTCTCATAAAAGACTTTTGTTGCTGATTATTTGGTGCTCATACTGAATGAACATAAATAAAACATCAAGTGTGTAGGTTCTTTCATTTATAGAGCAGAAAAACAATTCTATACTAGAAAAACTAATTCAATCTCCATATTTTCTAAATCATTCATGTCATTCAGTTGCTTAAATGCCTTAAATGGCCCTCAATAAAATTGAATCCTTACCATAGCTCACAGTCCTTGTGTGATATGGCACCTTCCACTCTCTCCAACCTTATTTTCATAACTCAGCCCTATCCCCCATATTATTCACTAAGTCTTCTGCCACACTGGTTTTCTTATAATACCTCAAATTTTCTTATAATACCTTCATTCTATGAGGCCACCTTGATACCAACACCAAGCACCGAGATACCACAGAAAAAGAAAATTATAGGCCAATACTCTCTGATGAATTTAGATGCAAAAATTCTCAAGAGAATATTAGCAAAACAAATTTTTAAAAAAAAAGCACAGAAAAGATCAGACACCATGATGGAGTGGGACTTATTCCAGGGTCACAAGGATGGTTCAACATTTGGAAATCAATGTGTTATACTGCATTAACAAAAGGAAGGATAAAAATCACATGATCATCTCAACAGATATATAAAAAGCATTTGAGAAAATTCAATATCCACTCATGATAAAAACGCTCCACAAAGGATGTACAGAGGGACTATAACTAAGCATAGTAAAGGTTAAGACCCATAATTTAAGGTTATTCTAAGTCCAACCATGTACAGTTTAAGGACCATTGAAATATCTTACATGGTAAATTTATAATGCATTGGCTGAAGAAGTACATATCATCAACACCTGAGAGACTAAAAACGTCTTGGATAGTTGACCCTGCTCAGTGCCTGCCTGATGAAAAGTCAGTAAAAGAAGTTATGGCATTGCTACTTTCTAGTCATACAATAACCCATCAAATTAAAGATTGGTTGCAAATATCAAGACTGATTTAATATTTCTCTGTAGAATTGTCCTGCTCAATAAATGAAAGAAACTACACACTTGATATTTTATTTACATTCATTCAGTATGAGCACCAAATAATCAGCAACAAAAATCTTTTATGAAAATGTCTGGCAACAAACAGAAGCAATGCTAAAATATTCAGTGTTGAATAATGGTTTTGAATCTCATCTATCCTGGAACAACTGTGTTGATATTTATACTGATGATACAAAATCAATTCTGATACTTTAGCCTGAATGAAGACAGGGGCACCAAACTATTAGAGTTCACTGTATTATTCATCACCTCATGTTCAGATACACATATACACATCACACACACACACAAAGTCAGTTTAAGGATATCCTTGATAAAGCAATAAAACTCTATTAAATCTTGACCCTTGAGTAGACTTCTTCTTAACATTCTATGACAAATAGGAAATAAAGATAAAACATTTCTGCTGCATCCTAAGTATGATTGTCCAAAGGAAAATTACTTGTGTACTGTTTGAGTTGTGAGCTCTACAAACTACTTTTTAAAAAAGTTTCTTTTTTGGAAAGGCCAAGAGAAAATACTTGAGGAGATAATAGTTGAAAACTTCCCTAAAATGGGGAAGGAAATAGGCACCCAAGTCCAAGAAACCTAGAGAGTCCCAAAAAGGATAAACCCAAGGCAAAACACCCCAAGACATGTATTAATCAAATTAACAAAGATCAAACACAAAGAACAAATATTAAAAGCAGCAAGGGAGAAACAACAAATAACACACAAAGGGATTCCCATAAGGGTAACAGCTGATCTATCAATAGAAACCCTTCAGGCCAGAAGGGAATGGCAGGACATACTTAAAGTGATAAAAGAGAAAAACCTGTGGCCCATATTACTGTACCCAGCAAGGATCTCATTCAAATATGAAAGAGAAATCAAAAGCTTTACAGACAAGAAAAAGCTCAGAGAATTCAGCACTACCAAACCAGCTCTTCAACAAATGCTAAAGGATCTTCTCTAGACAGGAAACACAGAAAGGGTGTATAAACTCAAACCCAAAACAATAAAGTAAATGGCAACTGGATCATGCTTATCAATAATTACCTTAAATGTAAATGGGTTGAATGCCCCAACCAAAGACAAAGGCTGGCTGAATGGATACAAAAACAAGATCCCTATATATGCTGTCTACAAGAGACCCACCTCAAAACAAGGGACAGATACAGACTGAAAGTGAAGGGCTGGAAAAAGATATTTCACACAATGGAGAACAAAAGAAAGCAGGAGTAGCAATACTCATATCAGATAAAATAGACTTTGAAATAAAGGCCGTGAAAAGAGATGAAGAAGGACACTACATAATGCTCAAAGGATCAATCCAAGAACAAGATATAACAGTTATAAATATATATGCACCCAACATAGGAGCATCACAATATGTAAGACAAATGCTAAGAAGTATGAAAGGGGAAATTAATAGTAACACAATAATAGTGGGAATCTTTAATACTCCACTCACACCTATGGATAGATAAACTAAATAGAAAATTAGCAAGGAAACACAAACCTTAAATGATACAATGGACCAGTTAGACCTAATTGATATCTATACGACATTTCACCCCAAAACAATGAAATTCACCTTTTTCTCAAGTGCACACGGAACCTTCTCCCTCAAGTGCATACGGAACCTTCTCCAGGATAGATCACATTCTAGCCTTGGTAAATTCAAAAGAATTGAAATCATTCTAAGTATCTTTTCTGATCACAATGGGGTAAGATTAGATGTCAACTACAGGAAAAAAAACTATTAAAAATACAAACCTATGGAGGCTAAACAACACACTTCTGAATAACCAACAAATCACAGAAGAAATAAAAAAAGAAATCAAAATATGCATAGAAATGTATGAAAATGAAAACACCCCAACCCAAAACCTATGGGATTCAATAAAAGCAGCGCTAAGGGGAAGGTTCATAGTAATACAAGCTTACCTCAAGAAACAAGAGGAAAATCAAATAAATAACCTAACTCTAAACCTAAAGCAACTAGAAACAGAAGAAAGGAAGAACCTCAGGGTTAGCAGAAGGACAGAAATCATAAAAATTGGAGCAGAAAGAAATGATAAAGAAACAAAGGAGACCATAGCAAAAATCGACAAAGCCAAAAGCTGGTTCTTTGAGAAGATAAAATAGACAAACCATTAGCCAGACTTATCAAGAAAAAAAAGGGAGTATACTGTATTGGTCTTTATCTTTCTGGCTTACTTCACTCTGTATAATGGGCTCCAGTTTCATCCATCTCATTAGAACTGATTCACATGTAAATCCATGGCTGAATCATGTCAATGTATGGCAAAAACAACTACAATATTTTAAAGTAATTAGCCTCCAACTAATAAAAATAAATGGAAAAAATTTTAAAAAAATAAAATAAAAAAAAGAAAGATTAGGGATGATGAAAACATTCTAGAAATGGACAGCACTGATGGTTGAGCAACACTGAATGTACTCAATGTCAGTGAATTGTACACTTAAGTGGTTAAAATGTTAAATTCTATTTTATGTACATTTATTTTAAAAACAATAAAAAGCAAACAATTAGGGAAAAAAAGGGGAGAAGAATCAAATCAACAAAATTAGAAATGAAAATGGAGAAATCACAACAGACAACACAGAAATACAAAGGATCATAGGAGACTACTATCAGCAACTGTATGGCAATAAAATGGACAACTTGGAAGAAGTGGACAAATTCTTAGAAAGTACAACTTTCCCAAACTGAACCAGGAAGAAACAGAAAACCTTAACAGACCCACCACAAGCACAGATATCGAAACTGTAATCAGAAATCTTCCAGCAAACAAAAGCCCAGGATCAGATGGCTTCACAGCTGAATTCTGCCAAAAATTTATAGAAGAGCTAATACCCATCCTATTCAAACTCTTCCAGAAAATTGCAGAGGAAAGTAAACTTCCAAACTCATTCTATGGGGCCACCATCACCTTAATACCAAAACCAGACAAAGATGCCACAAAAAAGAAAACTACAGGCCAATATCACTGATGAACATACATGCAAAAATCCTTAACAAAATTCTAGCAAACAGAATCTAACAACATATTAAAAAGATCATACATCGTGACCAAGTGGGCTTTATCCCAGGGATGCAAGGATTCTTCAATATCTGCAAATCAATCAATGTGATATGCCACATCAACAAACTGAAAGATAAAAACTGTATGATTATCTCAATAAATGCAGAGAAAGCCTTTGACAAAATTCAACATCCATTTATGATAAAAACCCTCCAGAAAGCAGGAAAAGA
The DNA here is from genome assembly GCF_023699985.2 of Odocoileus virginianus. Lineage (NCBI taxonomy): Eukaryota > Metazoa > Chordata > Mammalia > Artiodactyla > Cervidae > Odocoileus > Odocoileus virginianus. The sequence goes on along the minus strand of NC_069678.1, from coordinate 19,061,032 downwards.
GGAACATATCTCAACATAATAAAAGCCATATATGATAAACCCACAGCAAACATTATCATCGATGGTAAAAAATCGAAAGCATTTCCCCTAAAATCAGGAACAAGACAAGGGTGCCCACTCTCATCACTACTATTCAACATAGTTTTGGAAGTGTTGGCCACAGCAATCAGAGCAGAAAAAGAAATAAAAGGAATCCAGATAGGAAAAGAAGAAATAAAACTCTCACTGTTTGCAGACGACATGATCCTCTACAAAGAAAACCCTAAAGAAAATTACTAGAGCTAATCAATCAATATAGTAAAGTTGCAGGATATAAAATTAACACACAGAAATCCCTTGCATTCCGATGCACTAACAATGAGAAAACAAAAGAGAAATTAAGGAAACAATTCTATTCACCATTGCAACAAAAAGAATAAAATACTTAGGAATAAATCTACCTAAAGGAAAAAAAGACCTGTATATAGAAAATTATAAAACACTGATGAAAGAAATCAAAGATGATACAAATAGATGGAGAAATATACCATGTTCATGGATCGGAAGAATCAATATAGTGAAAATGAATATACTACCCAAAGCAATCTATAGATTCAATGCAATCCCTATCAAGCTACCAACAGTATTTTTCAGAAAACTAGAGCAAATAATTTCACAATTTGTATGGAAATACAAAAAACCTTGAATAGTCAAAGCAATCTTGAAAAAGAAGAATGGAACTGGAGGAATCAACCTGCCTGACTTCAGACTATACTACAAAGCCACAGTCATCAAGACAGTATGGTACTGGCACAAAGACAGAAATATAGATCAATGGAACAAAATAGAAAGCCCAGAGATAAATCCACACACCTATGGACACCTTATCTTTGACAAAGGAGGCAAAAATATACAATGGAGAAAAGACAATCTCTTTAACAAGTGGTGCTGGGAAAACTGGTCAACCACTTGTAAAAGAGTGAAACTAGAACACTTTCTAACACCATACACAAAAATAAACTCAAAATGGATTAAAGATCTAAATGTAAGACCAGAAACTAGAAAACTCCTAGAGGAAAACATAGGCAAAACACTCTCTGGCATAAATCACAGCAGGACCCTCTATGACCCACCTCCAAGAGTAATGGAAATAAAAGCAGAAATAAACAAATGGGACCTAATTAAACTTAAAAGCTTTTGCACAACAAAGGAAATTATAAGCAAGGTGAAAAGACAGCCTTCAGAACAGGAAAAATAATAGCAAATGAAGCAACTGACAAAGAATTAATCTCAAAAATATACAAGCAACTCCTGCAGCTCAATTCCAGAAAAATAAACGACCCAATCAAAAAATGGGTCAAAGAACTAAACAGACATTTCTCCAAAGAAGACATACAGATGGCTAACAAACACATGAAAAGATGCTCAACATCACTCATTATCAGAGAAATGCAAATCAAAACCACAACGAGGTACCATCTGACGCCAAGCAGAATGGCTGCTATCAAAAAGTCTACAAACAATAAATGCTGGAGAGGTTGCGGAGAAAAGAGAGCCCTCTTATACTGTTTGTGGGAATGCAAACTAGTACAGCCACTATGGAGAACAGTGTGGAGATTCCTTAAAAAATTGAAAGTAGAACTGCCATACAGCCCAGAAATCCCACTGCTGGGCATAAACACTGAGGAACCAGAATTGAAAGAGACACGTGTACCCCAATGTTCATTGCAGCACTGTTTACAACAGCCAGGACATGGAAGCAACCGAGATGTCCAACAGCAGACAAATGGGTAAGAAAGCTGTGGTACATACACACAATGGAATATTACTCAGCCATTAAAAAGAATGCATTTGAATCAGTTCTAATGAAGTGGATGAAACTGGAGTCTATTATACAGAGCGAAGTAAGTCAGAAAGAAAAACACCAATACAGTACTCTAGCGCATATATATGGAAATTAGAAAGATGGTAACGATGGCCCTATATGTGAGACAGCAAAAGAGACACAGATGTAAAGAACAGACTTTTGGACTCTGTGGGAGAAGGCAAGGATGGGATGATTTGAGAGAATAACAACGAAATATGTATATTATCATATGTAAAATAGATTACCAGTCCAGGTTCGATGTATGAGACAGGGTGCTCAGGGCTGGGGCACTGGGATGACCCAGAGGGATGGGATGGGGAGGGAGGTGGGCTGGGGGTTCAGGATAGGGAACACATGTATACCCATGGCTGATTCATGTCAATGTATGGCAAAAACCACTACAATACTGTAAAGTAATTAGCCTCCAATTAAAATAAATTAAGAAAAGAAAAAAAAAACAGAAAAAAAATTTATTTTTTGGCTGTGCCACATGGCTTGTGAGATTTGTTTTCCAATCAGGAACTGAGCTTGGGTCATAGGAATGAAAGCCCAGAATCTGAACCACTAGGCCACCAGTGAACTCCCTAGCAACTTTTTAATGTAATATCAGTTTTATTTAAAAGGATGTCAGACAAATAGTTATTTTGACTTGAGTATTTGATAGACAAATGAGTTAAAGGAGGTTGCCGCTTCAATGAAAACAACTGACAATATTTTGACAGTGATGAAATCTGAGCCTTCAAGCAAAAAATAGAATTTGAAAAACTTTCATCTGCTACCATGAACTTAATAGCTTCCTAATACTTAGAGACTCTCTTTCTTTATAAGTATGTTTATTGGATGCTAAGAGTTAGCACTACTGGGGCCTCCTGTGTGGCTCAGTGGTAGAGAATTCACTTGCCAGTGCAGGAGATGCAGGTTTGGTCCCTGGGTTGGGAAGATCCCCTGGAGGAGAAAATGGCAACCCACTCCAGCATCCTTGCCTGGAAAATCCCATGGACAGAAGAAACTGGTGGGCTACAGTCCATGGGGTCACAAAGAATCAGACATGACTGTGCTACTAAATGACAATACTTAAAGACGTCTCAGATAAGACTTGTGGTGGTATTAAACAGTATGATTTAAAAATATTGTATAATAAAATATGTCAACATTTGGAAGATCTGTATATCTCAATGAGCCAAATTTTTGCAAATGGCCAATGTGTGATGTTATAAAATCATGCATGGAGAAGAGATCTATTCAAAGGGCAAGATAAAACCAATGGATTTTAATGCATCAGAGTGCTAAAAGTTCTTATATTTGGCTTCTACACTTAAAGTGTCCTTGAAGAAACTATCTCTGGTTGAATTTTGGTATGGCATCAAAGAAGTATACCCACAATTATCTGCAAAGGCTTTGAAAATATTCCTCCCGTATCCAGCTACATTATCCATGTGAGGTAAGGTTTTCCTCATATATTTCAGCCGAAAGGAAATGATTAATGCAGAAGCACATATGAGAATCCAGCTGACTTCTACTAAGCCAGATATTAAAGAGATTCATAAAAATATAAAACCATGCCACTCTTCTCAATAATGTTTCTTTGAAATCTTCTGGGGAAATATAAAGGACTCCTGAAACTGGAAAGTTTGAGAACCTCTGATCTACATCAGTCTAAGAACCTCCACTTTCTTATCACTCAGTTCAGTCTGAGGCCTGATTTTTCAGGCAAAATAGGAGCCTGAAGATCAAAGTCAAATATATAGGAAATTAGTGGATAAATATTTGATGAGATAAATGTCTGCAAAATTCTGAGTTGGATGTTTTTTCATTCCAAAGCCAAGGAAAAATTTTTTGACTATGTATCATTCTCTTTATACTGCTTGTATCTCCACAAGAATAGATAACCAAAAGCTACTAATTTAAAGCACATTTAACAGGAAGAATGCAATAGTCTCTTTAAGGAACTTTAAAGTAAACACCCCCTCCAAGGCAGATTCATACTCAACAGAATAAAAGTTACTGAATTTCTATTCACTAACAGAATGAGAAGAAAAATAGCTATAAAACTTTAACAGAGGCTTGCTTATTCTGTATGATATATTTTATTTTCAAGATTTACTTCTAGGTATACTATAATCGGACATAGATGACTCTATATAAATTATTTAAAATATAGACTATGGAAGATTAGATTGACAAGCTTTTCTTGAAGAATTTTTTTCCTTTTATTGAACAGTTAATTTACAGTATTATATTAGTTTCAAGTGTACAACACTAACATTTAATATTTTCATGAATTATATTCCATTTAAAATTATTATAAAATATTGGTTATATTACCTGTGCAATATAAAATGCATTTAAATTTACTAATTTTCAAAGACTGATTTCTAGATTTACCATGAGACCTAATGGCCCTAATAAAAGTAATTAAGAAGCTGGTCTATCACTAATTGTTTATCACATTATGGTGATGTTATAAACTAATTTAGAATCTATCCATCAAACTAATGGATTTGATATCCAGTTTGTTCATTCATCCAATATTTACTGAATACCTGCTCTATCTATGCCTGATACTAGGCTGGATACTATGGATAGCGTGATGACTAAGATGGAGACGGTTCTTGCCCTCAGGTGCTTAAGGCCTGACGAGGGAAACAGACACGAAGCAAATAGTTGTATAATTATTTAGTTAGACGTACACCACACTCTGGTCTCAAGCTAATCATCTATCCTGCTGGTTTCCAGTGTGATTCTACATTAAGAACTGGAAAACTCCTCAAAGCCCAACCACAACAGACTCTTTACAGATTAGCATCAATGTCTTGAAATAAATACCACACACCTATTAAAGTCTTAAGATCTTTCAAGAAAAACCAACTACATGTCAGTGTTCAGATTTGTTGATGGTGTCAAAGTTAAACCAATCACAGTCCAAAATGAAGAAATCACCACATATGGGGAAGGGAAGGACATAAGCATTTCAGACCTTACTCCTGAGTCAGATTGTAAATCAACTTTTCCTAACTATAATAACTGCTTCGTCCATAATTAAGTTTTATGACAGCATCAAAAAGCTAGCACCAAATTCTGTTTAAACATAAAATGATTTAACAGTCTACTTTGCTAGTCTTCCAACTTTTCGAGGAAAAACTCGAAGACCATCTATGCATTAGTTAAATTAGAAATTTTAAATTTTGAAAACATGTTACCATTATTAAAAACCAGCTCCCTGTTTAAGATTTAGAATTCTGATGTCTCAAGGAATACTTTAAATATGATTTTATTCTGTAGAAATATGGTTTTAATTTCACTTTTCCTTTTATTTTTTATAGTCCTACTGCAAATCAAAAATTTTTCTTTAACTTCCTCCATGCTCTGAGTTAAATAGAAACACATTAATACAGATGAGGAACAAACACTGACATGTTTATTTTCCTTTAAAGCATCTGTCAAAAATAAAATATGCACTCCATTCTTATATTTATATGTATATAAATTAACCGTAACAGTCTCTCTGTGACTATTCTGGGAGATGGTGAAGAACAGAGGAGCCTGGCATGCTGTAGTCCATGGGGCCACAGAGTCGGACATGACTTAGCAATTGAACAACAACAACAAATCTCTCTTTACTTTATATCTCTCCTGTCCTTAAACATACACATGTGCACACACACACACACAAACACACACCTTAGCTCCCTTCCCTTTACCTGTATCCAGGCTATCTCCCCTTCCCTTCACTGCCAAGTTTACCAAGCCCACCACTTTATTTCCTTCACAATCTCTCTCAGCCTCTAATCTGGATTCTGTCCTGATTACTCTACCATAACTACACTCTTCAAGTCACCAATTATTTCCATGTTTATACAGGCCAAATGGGCTTTCCTCATCTCATTCTCAGTGAGTTCTGTAACACCCAATACTGCTGACCATCTCCTTTTTGAATTCTTCTTCCTTGACCTCCATGTTTTAAAATAGATTTTTTTCCCCCTTCATCTGTAGTACTGTTCCAATTCTTCTTTTATATCTCTAATCATTTCCTCTGTATTTCCCTGGTAGCTCTGTTTCTCCTACAATATTATTCTTCATAGCATGGGTCCTGCTTTTCCACAGTGCTTTATCTTTGGTCTTGTTCTTTGGAAAATGAACCAGAAGCATTCAAACAACGTTTTGAACAGACAGATCAGTGGAATTAATAAAATCCTGAATTAAAATACAAGCTGAATATTCTGAAAGATAAGGCACTTGGACTTAAAAGTTCTAGAAAGGCAACATTGGGAAGTGACTGGAAACATAGATTCTGGAACCAGACTCTGTGAGTTAAATGCTGGCTCAGTCACTTCCAAACTACGTCATGCTGAACAAATTAATCAACCTCTCTGTGCCTCAGGCTCCTCATCTGTAAAATGAAGATAATAATTGTACCTACCTCAGGATTAAAGATTGGCATATTATAAGCACTATAAAACCATTATTAGATAAATTATCAGGTCACTAGCAATTAAAAAATCAAACTCATTAACTTATGGGTCTATCTTGCAACTTGACATTTTGTTTTTATTACGGTTGTTTTTCAAAACCTCTAAAATGTTCTAACTCCAACAGACTGAGTCACTCTAGTAACTTCAAAGGGTTTTTAACACAATACTATAGATCTTTAAAAGGACAGTGAAACACATATACACACAAATATATACACACACACAAACAGAAGACTATAGATTTCAAATTTCTAGAGTTAGAAGGAAAATGCAAATATGCTCTAACTTTATCATTTTACAGATCAGGAAACTGAAATTAGGAGAGAGGAGTCATTCATCCAAAGTCAAATAGTAAGCGGCAGAGTGGGGGTCAGAATGCAAGTCACTAACGGCTGCATCTATGAGTCATTTAAAGACATTTTCCCTCACATATTCATGATGTGAAGAAATGTTTTCTCTTAAAATGCAGTTTTGCTTTCAGGAATGTTTTCTTACTCCATTATGAAAAATTTGAAGTTTTATGAGAAGGAAACTATCAAAACTTTATCAATTATCAAATCCCACCTGAAGAATAGGGGTAACTTTAGAAGTCATTCTATTCTATAGCTAAAAATCTATCCACATCAAAGTAGATTACATATTTAAACTTTTCCACAATTATTCAAATAATAAAAGTAATTTTAAACATTCACTGAGAAAAATTTCCTTACTTGTTTCTGGAAATGCCATCTCTAATAATCTTCTGAACAATAGGACATAAAAAATAAGGCAAAAAGGCACAAATAAATAGCAGTTTGAGACCTAACATTTATTTTGGACTTGCTTTACAGTCTGCAGTGCATTGCAACAGACTTTGTAAGAAGACCAGAGGAATAACTTCATTCCTGCCCAGAGAAAGCTTGCAATCTACAAAAGGAGCTTAAACAAATGCATGTGAAAACACATCATGAAATAAAGATTACTAAATATAGCACAATAATAACAAAAGGTTGCAAAATTATCATGACTCAGATGGACATACCCACCATCCTGAAAATTTTGAAGACTTGAAATCAAGAGTTATAAGTTCTTGTGTCCATGGCTATTCTAATTACAAGTCTAGTTATAGAGACTATTGAACAGTCATTTTTCAAACATAAAACAAGTTATGTTACAGTTTATAATTGAAAAGTCCAAATAACAGAAACTTTTTTTAATGTTAGCTAGGAATCTGTTACAGAGCCAAGGAACAAATGACTAAATCCCTTAAAACCACACAACAGTAACTCATATTTAACAAGGAGCTTGAGATCAAAGTTTCTCATCTCAAGAATCTGGCATGCCATGTGCAGAATGCATAATAAAATGCATTTACACACGCACAAAAACCACTCTTTTCTATGAGAAGTTCTAGTATTCCAATCATTAAAATATTGTCTATTTTGGCTAAAGTATTTCCTTTTCAGGACACAGCAAAGATATTTTTTTCCCTCAACTGTTTTAAAAAGAAACCGGAAACTCTCAAAGCCTACTTACTCTATTCCCTTGGTTTCAAATCTGAAGTGATATTGTAATCGTTCAGACCATTAAGTTATTCTTTACTATTATGAAAATGTAACCTAATAAAGCACTTAATCTACAGTAAGGTAATTAACAAACAAAATATTTTAACTGTTATATAATAACTCCAGCAAAACTAACCAGCAGATTTGGCAACAAAACACGCTTGGCTTTGGAGGAACAGAGTAATGTTGCTATTTAAACATACTGCAATATATCTAAAATGCAGCACCAGAAAGTAAAGAAAAAAAAAATCATTGTATTAAATTAGAACACCTCAATTATTGCTATGTCTACTGCATACGTTTTTTGTGTCCTTAGAGAAGCTACTTAACCTCTCTGTGCCTCAATATTTCCATGTGTAAAATAAAACTAGGAATACTTTATTATATGTACAGAACTAAGATTATATATGTGAAAGGGGATTGTAAAGTATAATCAGTTCACTTCAGTTCGGTCGTTCAGTCATGTCCGACTCTTTGAGACCCCATGGACTGCAGCATGCCAGGTCTCCCTGTCCATCACCAACTCCTGGAGTTTACTCAAACTCATGTCCATTGATCGGTGATGCCATCCAATTATGCCACGCCTCATCCTCTGTTGTCCCCTTCTCCTCCTGCCTTGAATCTTTCCCAGCATCAGGGTCTTTTCAAATGAGTCAGTTCTTCACATCAGGTGGCCAAAGTATTGGAGTTTTAGCTTCAGCATCAGTCCTTCCAATGAACACCCAGGACTGATCTCCTTTAGGATGGACTGGTTGGAGCTCCTTGCAGTCCAAGGGACTCTCAAGAGTCTTCTCCAACACCACAGTTCAAAAGCATCAATTCTTCGGTGTTCAGCTTTCTTTATAATCCAACTCTCACATCCATACATGACTACTGGAAAAACCATAGCTTTGACTACACGGACTTTTGTTGGCAAAGTAATGTCTCTGCTTTTTAATATGCTGTCTAGGTTGGTCACAACTTTTCTTCCAAGGAGTAAGCGTCTTTGAATTTCATGGCTGCAGTCACCATTTGCAGTGCTTTTGGAGGCCTAGAAAATAAAGTCTGTCACTGTTTCCACTGTTTCCCCATCTATTTGCCATGACGTGATGGGAACAGATGCCATAATCTTAGTTTTCTGAATGTTGAGCTTTAAGCCAACTTTTTCACTCTCCTCTTTCACTTTCATCAAGAGGCTCTTTAGTTCTTCTTAGCTTTCTGCCATAACGGTGGCATCATCTGCAAAGTGAAGGTTATTGATATTTCTCCCGGAAATCTTGATTCCAGCTTGTGCTTCATCCAGCCCAGCGTTTCTCATGATGTACTCTATATATAAGTTAAATAAGCAGGGTGACAGTACACAGCCTTGACGTACTCCTTTTCCCATTTGAAACCAGTCTGTTTTTCCATGCCCAGTTCTAACTGTTGCTTCCTGACCTGCATACAGATTTCTCAAGAGGCAGGTCAGGTGGTCTGATATTCCCATCTCTTGAAGAATTTTCCACAGTTTGTTGTGGTCCACACAGTCAAAGCCTTTGGAATAGTCAAAAGCAGAAGTAGATGTTTTTCTGGAACCCTTTGCATTTTCGATGATCCAGCGGATGTTGGCAATTTGATCTCTGGTGCCTCTGCCTTTTCTAAATCCAGCCTTAACATCTGGAAATTCACAGTTCACGTACCGTTGAAGCCTGGCTTGGAAAACTTTGAGCATTACTTTACTGGTGTGTGAGATGAGTGCAATTGTACAGCAGTTTGAGCATTCTTTGGCACTGCCTTTCTTTGGGATTGGAATGAAAACTGGCCTTTTTGAGTCCTGTGACCACTGCTGAGTTTTCCAAATTTGCTCGCATTATGAGCGTAGTACCTTCAAAGCATCATCTTGTAGGATTTGAAATAGCTCAACTGGAATTCTATTAGCTCCACTAGCTTTGTTCATAGTGATGCTTCCTAAGGCCCACTTGACTTCGCATTCCAGGATGTCTGGCTCTAGGCTGGTGATCACACCATCGTGATTTCTGGGTCATGAAGATGTTTTTTGTATAGTTCTTCTGTGTACTCTTGCCACCTCTTCTTAATATCTTCTGCTTCTGTTAGGTCCATACCATTTCTGTCCTTTTTTGTGCCCATCTTTGCATGAAATGTTCCCTTGGTATTTTTAATTTCCTTGAAGAGATCTCTAGATTTTCCCATTCTAGTGTTTTCCTCTATTTCTTTGCATTGATCGCTGAGGAAGGCTTTCTTATCTCTCCTTGTTATTCTTTGGAACTCTGCATTCAAATGGGTATATCTTTCCTTTTCTCCTTTGCCTTTCACTTCTCTTCTATTCACAGCTATTTGTAAGCCCTTCTCAAACAACCGTTTTGTCTTTTTGCATTTCTTTTTCTTGGGGATGGTCTTGAAGCCTGCCTCCTGTATAATGTCACGAACCTCTGTCCATAGTTCTTCAGGCACTCTATTAGATCTAATCCCTTGAATCTATTGGTCACTTTCTTGGTGGCTCAGATGGTAAAGAGTCTGCCTGCAGTGCGGGAGACCCAGGTTCAATCCCTGAGTTGGGAAGATCCCCTGGAGAAGGAAATGGCAACCCACTCCAGTACTCTTGCCTGGAAAATTGCATGGACTGAGGAGCCTAGTGGGCTACAGTCCATGGGGTCGCAAAAAGTCAGACACGACTGAGCGACTTCACTTTCACTGTATAATCATAAGGGATTTGATTTAGGTCAAACCTGAATGGTCTAGTGGTTTTCCCTACTTTCTTCAGTGTTAAGTCTGAATTTGGCAAAAAGGAGTTCATGATCTGAGCCACAGTCAGCTCCCGGTCATGTTTTTGCTGACTGTATAGAGCTTCTCCATCTTTGGCTGCAAAGGATATAATCAATCTGATTTTGGTGTTGACCATCTAGTAATGTCCACATGTAGAGTTTTCTCTTGTGTTGTTGGAAGAAGGTGTTTGCTATGACCAGTGTGTTTTCTTGGTAAAACTCTATTAGACTTTTCCCTGCTTTAGGACCCAGAGACCCCACAGAGACCGAGACTAAGAACTGTGTCTCCTGTGGAGGTATGGGTCAGCAGTAGGCTGACGCGGGGCAGAGGCTCTGGGTGCAGCAGACGTGGGTATGGAATAAGTCCTACTTGAGGAGGTCACCATTAATCCCACCATAGAGCTGCCAGAACTTACATGGGACTGGGAAACAAATTCTTGGAGGGCACAAACAAAACCTTGTGCACACCAGGACCCAGGAGAAAGGAGCAGTGACCCCACAAGAGACTGATCCAGACTTGCCCGTGAGTGTCCAGGAGTCTCCGGCAGAGGCATGGGCTGGCGGTGGCCTGCTGCAGGGCTGCAGGCACTGAGTGTAGCAGTGAATACATGGGACCTTTGAAGGAGGTCACCATTAACTTCATTACCTCCACCATAGTTTGGCCCCAGGTAAATAAGAGGTAGGGAACACAGCCACACCCATCAACAGAAAATTAGATTAAAGATTTACTGAGCATGGCCCTGCCCATCAGAATAAGACCCAGTTTCTAACTCAGTCAGTTCTCTCCCATCAGGAAGCTTCCATAAGCCTCTTATCCTTCTCCATCAGAGGGCAGACAAACTGAAAACCACAAGCACAGAAAACTAACCAATCTGATCACATGGACCACAGCCTTGTCTAACTCAATAAAACTATGAGCCATGCCTTATAGGGCCACCCAAGATGGACGGATCATGGTGGAGAGTTCTGACAAAATGTGGTCCACTGGAGAAGGGAATGGCAAAGCACTTCAGTATTCTTGCCTTGAGAACCCTATGGATAGTGTGAAAAGGCAGAAAGACAGGACACTGAAAGATGAACTCCCCAGGTCAGGAGGTGCCCAATATGCTTCTGGAGATCAGTGGAGAAATAACCCCAGAGAGAATGAAGAGACAGAGACAAAGCAAAACAACAGCCAGTTGTGGATGTGACGGTGATGGAAGTAAAGTTCACTGCTGTAAAGAGCAGTACTGCAAGAACCTGGAATGTTAGGTCCATGAATCAAGGCAAATTGGAAGTGGTCAAACAGGAGATGGCAAAAGTGAACGTCGACATTTTAGGAATCAGCAAACTAACATGGACTGGAACGGGTGAATTTAACTCAGATGACCAGTAGAAAACAGTGGCTGACTTTATTTTTCTGGGCTCTAAAATCACTGCGGATGGTGATTGCAGCCATGAAATTAAAAGACATTTGCTCCTTGGAAGGAAAGTTACGACCAACCTGGACAGCATATTAAAAAGCAGAGACATTACTCTGCCAACAAAGGTCTGTCTAGTCAAGGCTATGGTGTCTCCAGTAGTCATGTATGGATGTCAGAGTTGGACTATAAAGAAAGCTGAGCACAGAACTGATGCTTTTGAACTGTGGTGTTGGAGAAGACTTTTGAAAGTCCCTTGGACTGCAAGAAAATCTAACTAGTCCATCCTAAAGGAGATTAGTCCTGGCGGGGTTCATTGGAGGGACTGATGTTGAAGCTGAAACTCCAATACTTTGGCCACCTGATGTGGAGCACTGACTCACTGGAAAAGACCCTGATGCTGGGAAAGATTGAGGGCAGGAGGAGAAGTGGACGACAGAGGATGAGATGGTTGGATGGCATCACTGACACAATGGACATGAGTTTAGGTGGACTCTGGGAGTTGGTGATGGACAGGGAGGCCTGGCATGCTGTGATTCATGGGGTCCCAAAGAGTTGGACGTGACTGAGCGACTGAACTCAACTGAACTGACCATTTTATCTACTATTGTGGGCAGGAATCCTTAGAAGAAATGGAGTAGCCATCATAGTCAACAAAAGAGTCCGAAATGCAGTACTTGGATGCAATCTTAAAAGCAACAGAATGATCTCAGTTCGTTTCCAAGGCAAACCATTCAATATCACAGTAATCCAAGTCTATGCCCTGACCAGTAATGCTGAAGAAGCTGAAGCTGAACGGTTCTATGAAGACCTACAAGACCTTCTAGAAGTAACACCCAAAAAAGATGTCCTTTTCATTATAGAGGACTGGAATGCGAAAGTAAACTATAATGGCTGTATACATTAAAGGTATCCGTATTTGTATATGAATGAAAAAGAAAATGGACATATAATGTTCTTGATATAATCATTAACTAAACTCAGGTTAAGTGGATTCTCAGACAGCTCTGTTCTATTTTTTATAAGGTGCTTAAGACCTGAATAACAGTATATCTTAAAGCAAGCTAACAAATTATTTGGAAAAAAGCCTTCTAAAATAAGGATTTTTTTTTAAGTCTCTCGCTTCTAAGAAAAGATATTTTTAAAAAAATTTTATTTTAATTGGAGGCTAATTACAATATTGTGGTGGTTTTTGCCATACATTGACATGAATCAGCCATGGGTGTACATATGTTCCTCATCCTGAACCCCCCTCCCACCTCCCTCCCCATCCCATCCCTCAGGGTCATCCCAGTGCACCAGCCCAGAGCACCCTGTCTCATGCATCAAACCTGGACTGGTGATCTCTTTCACATATGGTAATATACATGTTTCATTGTTAATTCTCTCAAATCATCCCACCCTCTCTTTCTCCCACAGAGTCCAAAAGTCTGTTTTTACATCTGTGTCTCTTTTGCTGTCTCGCATATAGGGTCATTGTTACCATCTTTCTAAATTCCATATATATGCATTAGTATACTGTGTTGGTGGAGAAGGCAATGGCACCCCACTCCAGTACTCTTGCCTGGAAAATCCCATGGATGGAGGAGCCTGGTGGGCTGCGGTCCATGGGGTCGCTAAGAGTCAGACACAACTGAGCGACTTCACTTTCACTTTTCACTTTCATGCATTGGAGAAGGAAATGGCAACCCACTCCAGGGTTCTTGACTGGAGAATCCCAAGGACGGGGGAGCCTGGAGGGCTGCCGTCTGTGGGGTCGCACAGAGTCGGACACGACTGAAGCAACTTAGCAGCAGCAGCAACAGCATACTGTATTGGTGTTTTTCTTTCTGACTTAACTTCGCTCTGTATAACAGCCTACAGTTTCATCCACTTCATTACAACTGATTCAAATGCATTCTTTTTAATGGCTAAGTAATATTCCAATGTGTGTATGTACCACAGCTTTCTTATGCATTTGTCTGCCAATGGACATCTAGGTTGCTTCCATGTCCTGGCTATTGTAAACTGTGCTGTGATGAACACTGGGGGGTGAACGTGTCTTTTTCAATTCTGGTTTACTCGGTGAGTATGCCTAGCAGTGGGATTGTTGGGTCGTATGGCAGTTCTGTTTCCAGTTTTTTAAGGAATCTCCACACTGTTCTCCATAGTGGCTGTACTAGTTTGCATTCCCACCAACAGTGTAAGAGGGTTCCCTTTTCTCTGCACCCTCTCCAGCATTTATTGTTTGTAGACTTTTTGATAGCAGCCATTCTGACTTGCATGAAATGGTACCTCATTGTGGTTTTGATTTGCATTTCTCTGATAATGAGTGATGTTGAGCATCTTTTCATGTGTTTGTTAGTCATCTGTATGTCTTCTTTGGAGAAATGTCTGTTTAGTTCTTTGGCCCATTTTTTGATTGGGTCGTTTATTTTTCTGGAATTGAGCTGCAGGAGTTGCTCATATATTTTGAGATTAACTCTTTGAAAGACATATTTTTAAAACAGCAAGTATTTTTCCAAATTCATTTAGTCACTTCTTTTTTCGGTCAGAGAAGGAATTTGGCTAAAAGGCCACGAAAGCAGAGATAAGTAAATGGCCAAACTCCAAGATTCATGTGTAGTTGTGAAGTCCCAAAACAAAAGCTGTATCCTTTTGAAGTAGACTTTATACACGAATTTCCTTTGATTACTAAAGAAATTCCTCTTGCCTCTGAAGATTTTAAAGTTATATACTAAAAAATTTCCAAGGAATAAATCATACACATTAAGAAAATATGCCACTCTTCTAAGCATGTATTAGGTATTACTTTAGGCATTAATTTAGAAAATGTCATTGTCATTCTGTGAAACTCTCTTTTATGGCCTTCCGTGGGACTAAACCTTTGGCAAACACTTTGAATCATTAACATCACCAGTCAACCTTTCTACACTGTTAGAGTCTTTCTTACTCTTTGTCCAAAGTTACAAGGTTCTGGTTCATGCTGCTTGAATCTGAAGAGATACTAGACACCAACACTTCCCACAAAAAAAAAGCAACGGGGTCTAACAACAATCCACTCCAGTAATTCCACCAAGGTGATTTTTTTCTTAGCTCTAAAGTTTAGATTCGGAGATAAGCACAAAGCTGATACATCTCTGGCTAGTACAACCATAAATAAAGCAAAGACAAGTCATCTCTAACTGAACTTTCTGCTGGAATTTGGCACTGCCCATGTTACTTCTTAGATCAGCAAAATAGATTTAAATTACTCTAAGCAAAACAGATGTAAATATACACCTTATATGATTATGAAAAACAATGAACTTTCATCACTGTGACTTCCCTTAGTGAACCATACATAAAATTGTCTTGTTCAATAAACACCGAGTGACTGGCATTGTGCTGAGAGTCAGTTGTAATAATAAAAAAGCATATGACACTTCCTGTCTTTCAGAGGCTTGTGATACATATGAGAACACAAGCCTTGAGACCAAAAAACTAGGGACCAATAAAGAAGGAACTTTTTTTTTTACAAAAGCAGGTGTTATATGATACAATAAACAGTTAATGAAGCTCTAATGGCTCATCACAATCTTTTTCTCAGACTAGTTGTCCAAGCTATTCCTTCTGCATAAACTTGCTGGTACATTTAAACAAATCCACCCTATTTCCTTGGTCACAAATGAATGGACCATGGATCATGAGCCAGATTACTGCAGAAATTCCATATAATTATATATATAATCAAACTCTCTTTTATGTTTGGGGAGTCTGAATAAGATATGTGAGAAAAAGACTAAAGTGGAATTACTGGAGCTGCTGTTGAATCAGGAATGACAACAAGCCACTATTCTAATTTTCCATGAGGACTAGTGTACGTTCCAAGCTATGAAATGTAAGAGTTGGTTTATTAAATAATAGTATACTAAACAGTCAATAGCTACATCTACTTTTTTAAATATTAAAATATTTGTTAAACACATGTCCAATTACAAAATAAAACAATATGGTTTGCTTATTGGCTCTGTTAATTTTCATTTATACTAAGCAAAATCTGGGGGCATCAAAATTCCTATACTTCTTAATTTCTAATGCAGTCACACAGTATCAATTACAGTAACTTCTGTCAATGAAATTGAGAGCCTGAGTGAGACTTCTACATCTTTCTTTTTATCCCCTTATTTATTTTTATTGCGATTTCTACATCTTTCTGCACAAGAAATGATGCCACTTTCCTTTTTGATAAAACTGTTAGAATATTTTATACTGAAAAAAATGGAAAAGAAAACTAAGCATGTAAGCATGAGATCATTATGTCTCTCATTTTCATTTTAGCAAGAACAAAAAGAACAATCCAGGATTTAAGAATCAAATTCTTGTCCAATGACATAGTCATGATGATAAAATTAACTTCCTTATCCCTACTTTGAAACAAAATAAAGCAAGAAAAAGTAAAAAAGGATGCTATCTCTAACAACTTCGAATGTTATCTAGTTAAAGTTCATGCTTATCTTTACCTTTCCTTGATACAAAACACTAAGGTATGATAAATCAGTAATTAGGAAATGAAAAACTCAAACAGAATGTGAGAGAGTCCAACAGTTTTCTTAAACATGAGACAGTTCCTTCCAGAACATCAGAAGATTGGAGGGAGGGTGACAAATAATTTTCTAGTAGCACTTTTCACAGCAAACTAATGAGAAGTAGCTTTTACAGATGTAAGAAATGTAATGTATTCATTTAAAAAAAAGAATAGCATTTACCTTCCTTTGTAAAAACACAGTCCTTTTAAGGCTACAATAATTTTCTTCATAACAAATACTTGTTCTCCTCCTAGAAAAATGTTACTAGTCATGATGTCAATCTGTGGCTTGACAATTGCTACTTTTAATGTATACTGTACTGTTTTCATCAAATAATACAGAAATTATCCCAAACCTATGAAAAAGTATTCAGCTATTTCAGTGTTTCTTTTGTGGTTATATTCATTATATATATACATCAACACATTCCTTCAAGTCTTAACACCCATCAAATCTCTTCTTCATAGTGCTGGATCCCATTTACATTTCCCCTCAACATGACAGTGTCAACCCAAAACAACAATAAGTTCTCATCAGCCAGTACAGCTGGAGCCTTGCCGAAACCCTGTTTTCAGCTGCCCCCTTGCTGCTGAAAATGAACTTTGAGGCTGGTGCACTATAGAAATACACCAGTTACATCTGAGAGAACAGACTGAGCACAGGGAATTCTTGAGAAAAGGCAGAAGTTATGAGATACCTTCACTACAGTATCCCAAATCTCCTAACACATTTGATTAACGACCACACACACATGAAATGTTTGACTACCCTAATCTTCAAGTCCAAAATTCTGAGCTGCTAGATATTTATACTTCAGGAAAAGAATTAACTGAAAATTTCAGTGATAGTGAGTTGTGACCATAATCAGAGAATGAATCATTTATTGTCAGCATATGCTTATTTCTATCATGCCTCTCTACATTCTTTAAAAAAAGAAAAAGGAAAACCTAAGATACAAACTACCAAGGAATTCTAACCTATTCATGGTTTAACATACAATACTTTAACAGAGATATTCAAATGGCAAGTCTATGAAAAACGTATTTTCATTTTAGAGGAAAAGTAGATGGCATGAAAACGCATCTTACCCCATTTAGTCTAACATTTGTAACATTCAGAAGTGGTCATATAAACACTTTCTTTTACATAAATGACTAATTATCTTACACATTCTTCACTAATAAGAGTAAATGCTTAATGAAGGAGAGAGAAAAGAATAGAAAGTCTCAGTCACATATATCCAAACATTCCACAAGTAATGTATTAATCAGCCCATAACTCATATTAAGCTAAAATTTAGGAAGTCTACTTTCCAATAACCAAATGGGAAAACCACCATAAAGCCTAAAAAGAAATTTTTATGTTTTTACTTCTCCTTTAGTTATAAACAAACAATATGGCTATAGGGACAACAAAGAATAAAAATCAATAAGCATCTTATATTTTCTAAATATGGTCTGGTATCAACTCCATGTTCCTCTTCATAACTTGAACAGCTCAAAGTCAAGTTCGTATTATAGCACTTAAGAGTGTCCCACTCATACAATTTATTTTATATTGCTTCCTATCCCATATATTTTTATCTTCCACAGTATTCAGTCCAATGCCTTATGTACAGCAAGTATTCAAAAATATCTTTTATTCTTTCAAAATGAACTTACCCTTCGAAACGACACAACATAAAACGTGTCTCCCCTTCTGCGGATGGCTTCAAAGAAGTCTTGATAACTTCTGGGTGAAGCATAATATACCTGTAGCTCACTCCCTGAGTTCCTGCTGAAGTAAGAAAATGGCAAAGTGCTCTTAAACTGATGAATTTCTATCCTCTCAAAATGCTTCCTAATCTAAGGTAATATCTGAATCATAAGAATCTCTCTCAACCAAAACATTAGTAGCATTTTGGCAGCAATTTTTATAATAACATTTTGAAAAGCTAAGATCTAGTTCACTAAAGCTAAACTCTCATTTCTGAATCAAGGCTCTAAAATGTACCAGTCAAGTGCATTGCAAAGTATGTGAAAACAACAGAAGTACCAGAAAACAGACTTCTGCATCAGTCTGCATGATTTTAAAATTTCGGTAACAAAAATTAAGTCTGAAGAAAAGTTCTTTTTCACCATTCTGTCAAATCTGTGAAAGTACACTTGCCTATGAGGCTGTACAAAAGGTGAAAAAGAGTTTAGGATTTGGAAACAAATATACCTGTCTCTGAATTCCTGTTCCACCCCTCAAGTGGGCATTCTGGGGGAAATCCATCCCTGAGCAACTTCATTTTCCTCATCAGTAAAAAGAGGGTAACCACATAAACCTTTCAGGACTGTCACTGGGGTCAGAGATGTTAGTACCAAGCATGTTACTCCTATGGGTCCTGTTCCATAGGAGTCACTCAATGATTATTAGCCATAGATATTAAAAGTATCATGCCAGTGCCTTGGTAAACTTATATCTAAAAATGTAACACCTCAACACATCATATCCCAAAAGATGTACTCAAATGGTATTGATGTAGTTCTTACTAATATTTTCAGAGTCTTTTATTGTTTAGCACAGTAAGCTAACACCCAAAAGTTAAAGAGAGTAAAAAAAATGTTTTTCTTCAAAAACAAAATCATATATATTTAATTCTTATAGGTTCTTCTATGTCTTCAAACTTTTATTAACTTAAGAGGAGGGAAAGATTGACCTAAAAGGAAATTACAAATGATCCATAAAAACTTCCTCTGAAATAATTTCATGTACTCAATAGGCCATTTCTAACTATAATATTTTGCCTAAACAACTCTTATTATTTACGGTAGTTATGTTCTGTAAAGTCAGTATGAACTCTGAATGAGAAAACACTGAACCATTCTCCTAAGGGAAATACAGGTTAGGTTCCTGTGAGCCCTTAGTTACAGCATTATTGTTAACTGATCAACATATAACCTTGCTTTATATGTTTCCATTTAAAGACATATTCTTTAACAAATACTGTTCACTCATTAACAAAGCACTCACAGTCAACAGCGTTATAACCTGTGTACAAATGAAGTTTATCTAACACATATTTTCTCTACATGGCACAATACAGCTTTCTCAAGCTCTTACAAACACTAGGCAGCACACTTCAGAACTATGCTTGGGGGCAATTTGAAATGATGAATTTACAAGCAAAAATCATAGAATGTAAAAAATATGGCACTAAATAGATCTCGGAAAGGACAAGTGCTTATAGTATGAGAGCTGAAACAGGAAGCCAAAGTACTGGTTTGCTGAAATTCACCTGGGAAAGCAAATGACCATGCAAGTACCTTGAGTACTGACTGGGGGTAAAAATAAATTTTCTCCAGTAAGAGAAATACATAAATACAGAATGCATGAATAAAGACGATCAACTATAATTCACTTTAAAACATTTTTAAAAAACTGTTTTTTAATAGCAGTTTAGGTTTAAGCGGTTTTCAGTTTTAAATAGCAAGTTTGAGATTAAAAGAAATGCAAAAAGGCAAAATGGTTGTCTGAGGAGGCCTTACAGATAGGTGTGAAAAGAAGAGAAGCAAAAAGCAAAGGAGAAAATGAAAGATATACCCATTTGAATGCAGAGCTCCAAAGAATAACAAGGAGAGATAAGAAAGCCTTCCTCAGTGATCAATGCAAAGAAATAGAGGAAAACAAAAGAATGGGAAAGTCTAGAGATCTCTTCAAGAAAATTAGAGATATCAAGGGGACATGTCATGCAAAGATGGACACAATAAAGGACTGAAATGGTATGGACCTAACAGAAGTAGAAGATATTAAGAAGAGGTGGCAAGAATACACAGAAGAACTATACAAAAAAGATCTTCACGATGAAGGTAGTCATGACGGTGTGATCACTAGACTAGAGCCAGACATCCTCGAATGTGAAGTCAAGTGGGCCTTAGGAAGCATCACTACGAACAAAGCTAGTGGAGGTGATGGAATTCCAGTTGAGCTATTTCAAATCCTAAAACATGATGCTTTGAAAGTGCTGCACTCAATATGCCAGCAAATTTGGAAAACTCAGCAGTGGCCACAGGACTGGAAAAGGTCAGTTTTCATTCTAATTCCAAAGAAAGGCAATGCCAAAGAATGCTCAAACTGCCACACAATTGCACTCATCCCACACCCTAGTAAAGTAATGCTCAAAATTTTCCAAGCCAGGTTTCAACGGTACATGAACTGTGAAATTTCAGATGTTCAGGTTGGATTTAGAAAAAGTAGAGGAACCAGAGATCAAACTGCCAACATCCGTTGGATCATCAAAAAGCAAGAGAGTTCCAGAAAAACATCTATTTCTGCTTTATTGACTATGCCAAAGCCTTTAACTGTGTGGACCACAACAAACTGTGGAAAATTCTTCAAGAGATGGGAATACCAGACCACCTGATCTGCCTCTTGAGAAATCTGCATGCAGGTCAGGAAGCAATAGTTAGAACTGGACATGGAACAACAGACTGGTTCCAAATAGGGAAAGGAGTACATCAAGGCTGTATATTGTCACCCTGCTTATTTAACTTATATGCAGAGTACATCATGAGAAATGCTGGGCTGGAGGAAGCACAAGCTGGAATCAAGATTGCCAGGAGAAATATCAATAACCTTAGACATGCAGATGACACCACCTTTATGGCAGAAAGCAAAGAAGAACCGAAGAGCCTCTTGTTGAAAGTAAGAGAGGAGAGTGAAAATGTTGGCCTAAAACTCAACATTCAGAAAACCAAGATCACGTCATCTGGTCCCACCAGTTCATGGCAAATAGATGGGGAAACAGTGGCTGACTTTATTTTTGTGGCTTCAAAATCATAGCAAATGGTGACTGCAGCCATGAAATTAAAAGATGCTTGCTCCTTGGAAGAAAAGTTATGACCAACCTAGACAGCATATTAAAAAGCAGAGACATTACTTTGCCAAAAAAGTCCATCTAGTCAAGGCTATGGTTTTTCCAGTAGTCATGTATGGATGTGAGAGTTAGACTATAAAGAAAGCTGAATGCCAAAGAGTTGATGCTTTTGTACTGTGGTGTTGGAGAAGACTCTTGAGAGTCCCTTGGACTGCAAGGAGCTCCAACCAGTCCATCCTAAAGGAGATCAGTCCTGGGTGTTCATTGGAAGGACTGATGCTGAAGCTAAAACTCCAATACTTTGGCCACCTGATGTGAAGAACTGACTCATTTGAAAAGACCCTGATGCTGGGAAAGATTCAAGGCAGGAGGAGAAGGGGACAACAGAGGATAAGATTGTTGGATGGCATCACCAACTCAATGGAAATGAGTTTGAGTAAACTCCAGGAGTTGGTGATGGACAGGGAGACCTGGCGTGCTGCAGTCCATGGGGTCACAAAGAGTTGGACACGACTTAGTTACTGAACTGAGAAATTAAAAACATTTTTACCTAATGAAGAAATAATATACCATCATAATAATGAGTCAAAAAATGAATATATTTTTAACATACACATAGTAATTGAATGAAATATTCTGGTTACAGAGATCTATAAGTTACTACATATAGCTGAAAAATCTATTTATATAAGATAATGATGAGAACAAACTTAAGATGGAAGCAAACTCTCCATTTCAACTTTACTGAAATACTACGCATTTAGAATTCCTTAACCAAGAGCCTCCACACTTTCTTACCTGATACTAGTGGTTTCTGTGTATTGGACAGCCATGAGCTGAGAATTTGAGCCCTGTTCCAGAGCACCCTGAAAGAAAAGAAAATGTTTTAATGTTACATAATGAAATGATATGAGAAGTTTCCTGTATTGACTCATTCTATATTTACATTTACTAAACTTCATTAAGATATTCTTAAAGATTTTTTCATGAATATTCTAACATATTAAGTTTACATAACTAAATACCAATAAAGAAATTAGAACTCATTTGGTCATATTCTGAGCTGAAAGATGTGTCTTATGGACAGTAAGACATTTAAGGGTCTTCCCATATATATGCAAGATATAGCCACAAATCTTAGTCCGAGTATCACAGGTTTTAAGAGCCGCTCATACAAGTATTACTGAATGTATAACAACTTAAGCATTAGTCGCTCAGGCATGTCTGACTCTTTGCGATTCCATGGGCTACAGCCCAGCAGGCTCCCCTGTCCATGGAATTCTCCAGGCAAGAATACTGGAGTGTGTAGCCATTCCCTTCTCCAGGGGATCTTCCCAACCCAGGGATCAAACCCAGATTGACTGCACTGTGGGGAGATTCTTACTGTCAGAGCCACCAGGGAAATCATTAACAACTTGTGTTTGTCTCAAATAATTTTCCCAATGAAAATTTCCTAAAGTATGAAAAGAAAGTGAAAGTCACTCAGTCATATCAGACTCTTTGCTGACCCCATGGACTATACAGTCCATGGAATCTTCTAGGCCAGAATACTGGAGTGTGTAGCCTTTCCCTTCTCCAGGGGATCTTCCCACCCCAGGGACACATCTCCCACATTGCAGGCAGATTCTTTACCAGCTGAGCCACAAGGGAAGCCCACAGTATGCAACGTCCAGAACAGAACTAGATCCTGATGTTTACTTTGAGTAAACACAGAGATCTGCATGCCTAAATACAGACCTATAGACCAGTCCATCACTGAAGAGACCTTACCAGTGCCTCTTCACCTTCTGGAACCATTAGTGGTCTTCACAGACTACAGGAGAAACCTGTCTCCCACTCAGCATCTGCCCTGCACTGTGTCTTCTCACACACCCCGGCAGCTTGGAAAACTGATCTTTCAAGCAAGTTTTATAAGACTATCAGAGTTCAAGAGCACATTAGGAATTGACTTTACTATTATCCTGTCAGTGACTTAACTAACTGTTTGCTAAGTCACTTCAGTCGTGTCCGACTCTGTGTGACCCCATAGACAGCAGCCCACCAGGCTTCCCCGTCCCTGGGATTCTCCAGACAAGAACACTGGAGTGGGCTGCCATTTCCTTCTCCAATGTGTGAGAGTGAAAAGTGAAAGTGAAGTCGCTCAGTCGTGTCCGACTCTTAGCGACCCCATGGACCACAGCCTACCGGGCTCCTCCGTCCATGGGATTTTCCAGGCAAGAGTACTGGAGTGGGTTGCCATTGCCTTCGCAGAACTAACTGTTTAATCACAAGATTACTAGCATTTGTTTGTTACTGTATCCATCCATTCTTCCTTCAGCAATCAAACTTTCACAGAATGTGCCTAATACATGTACAGGTGCTACAGAATTTGACTTCTGCCATCAAGAAGTTTGCAGTGTAACTGGGAAGACAATAGAATATAATGCTAAAACACAAGAATATACAAAGGGTTAAGGGAAGAGAAGAGGGAACAATTTTGGTTGGTGGTAGATGGAACCAATATGCAGGGATGAATAGAGGGCTTCCAATTCTTGGCTTTGTAACAAGTCAAGGGTCTTATTTTATGAAAAACTAATGTAGGTCTTAAATATAGTAAGTGCTCAAAAATGCATTAAACAAAAAAAGAGCACACATAAAATGAAAAGAAAAAGATACTTAAATAATAAAATATTATACTTACTGATATGCTTATCAAGTAGTAAATAAAGCCAAAATTAAACTACAGCTAGTGGATAATACAAATTTTAAAATAAACAGATTAAATAGCTAATGAATTTTAAATGATTTTGCTACTTTGGCACATATGAAATAAGCACAGAAGTCTGAAAAAAGCCAGACTTCTTTCCATAGACTCAGAAATGAGTGGGTAGGCTTTAAAGAAACCTGAGTTACTTACAGAGGCAGCACGCAAAGAGAAACCAAACATGCCATTTACCTATGCAAGATTTACACCAATAAACAAAGGGACTTGTGAAAATTTGGCCATGAACTTCAACATTTTTAGCTCTGTGGACTTAGCACAAGGTTACAATCAGAAAAAAAAAGTGAGACATTTACATAGAAGTGAGAAAGATGTTAAACTCTCCAATTATGTTGTAGATTTGTTTTTCCCTTTAGTTCTGTCATTTTTCTGCATTATGCTTTTGAAACTTTATTATTTGGAGCCTATACATTTAGAATTGTTAGAACTTCTTGATTTAATGCTCCTTCTCTCACTATAAAATTTCTTTGTCTTCTGTAATATTCTCTGTCTACTTTGTTTGATTAACACAGCCACATCAGCACTCTAATGCTTAGTGTTTGCACATAAAACACACTTCACCCTTTATTTTGCATCTGTCTGTGTCTTTATGTTTAAAATGTCATTTCTTGCAAACAGCATATAGTTGAGTCTTCCCTTTTAAAAAATCTAGTTTGATAATTTCTCCCTTTTAATTGATATGCTTAGGCCATTAACTTTAATTACTAATATAACTGAGTTTGTTTCTACTACCCTGGTATATATTTTCTATTTATCCTAATTATTTTTTATTTGTTTATTCTTTTGGCTGAAATATACACTTTTTTAGCATTCCATTTTTACTGCCGATATCACCTTTTTAGCTATTCCTTGTGTTCATTTTTAGTGGTTGCTCTAAAGATTATACTTTGTTCTTTAAGCTACCAGTCTATCTTCAAATATTACTTGAACAATATAAAAACTTTGTAAGAGTATAATTCCACTTATCCCCCTTCCTTTTTGTTCTTATTATCCTATATTTTACATCTAAACAAACTATAAACCCCACAATAAGCTGCTATAAGTTTTGCTTTTAAAACAGTCTTTTTAAGATCCCAAATAGTTAAAGCAATGTTGAAAAAAAAAATGGAGCTGGAAGAATCAGGGTCCCTGACTTCAGGCTATACTATTAAGCTATAGTCATCAAAAGAGTATGATACTGGCACAAAAATAGAAATATTGATCAATGTAACAGGACAGAAAAACCAGAAATGAACCCATGCACCTATGGTCAATTTATGACAAAGGAGGCAAGAATACACAGCATTTAAAAAAAAAAAACAGGATAGACACTACTTTAGAACCTTCCAATGCTATGATTTTCTCTCTGTTTGTTTGGCATGTGGGATCTTAGTTCCCTGACCAGGGATCAAACATGTGCTCCCTGCTTTGGGAGCGCAGGTCTTAATCGTTGGGTCACCAGGGAAGTCCCCCAGTGCTATGATTTTCATAATCTGTAATTACCTAGGCAGTAATTCATGAGTTGATGGTGGTATGATTATCAATTTAAAAAAAAAATTCATTTCTTAAAAAAAAAAAACAAAACAGTCTCTTCAACAAATGGTGCCAGGAAAATAGGACCACTACATGTAAAAAAATGAAATAAGATCATTCTTTAATACCATACATGAAAATAAGCTCAAAATGGATTAAAGACCTAAATGTGAGACTGGACACTATAAAACTACTAGAGGAAAACATAGGCAGAAGACTCTGACATAAATTGCAGCAGTATATTTTTCGGTCTGTCTCCCAGAATAATGGAAATAAAAACAAACAAATGACACCTACTTAAACTCAAAAACTTTTACACAGAAAAGGAAACAATAAAGAAGACAAAAAGATATCCCATAGATTCGGAAAAATATTTACAAATGATGTGACTGACAAGGGATTAGTCTCCAAAACTTACAAACAGCTCATGATGCTTAACAGCATCAAAACAAACAATCCAATTAAAAAACAGGCAGAAGACCTAAACAGACATTTCTCCAATGAAGGCATATAGATGGTCAAGAGACACCTGAAAAGATGTTCAACACGGTTAATCATCAAAATGGCTATCATCGAAAAATCCACAAACAATAAATG
Organism: Odocoileus virginianus; assembly: GCF_023699985.2. Classification (NCBI taxonomy): domain Eukaryota; kingdom Metazoa; phylum Chordata; class Mammalia; order Artiodactyla; family Cervidae; genus Odocoileus; species Odocoileus virginianus. The sequence continues at coordinate 19,034,772 of NC_069678.1, read as the reverse complement.
TTAGAGAAGGTGTAGAGAGAAGGGAACCCTCCCACACTGTTGGTGGGAATTTAAATTGTTACAGCCACTGTGAAGAGCAGTATGGAGGTTCCTTAAAAAACTAAAAACAGAGCTACCATATGACCCTGCAATCCCACTCCTGGGCATATATTTGGAGAAAAACATGATCTCAAATGACACATGCACCCCAATATTCATTGCAGTACTGTTTACAATAGCCAAGACATGGAAGCAACCTAAATGTCCATCAACAGAGGAATGAATAAAGCAGATGGGGTACACATATACACTGGAATATTACTTAGCCGTTAGAAAGAATGAAATCATGCCATTTTGCAGCAACACGGATGGACCGAGAGATTGTCATAGTGAGTGAAGTTAAGTCAGACAGAGAAAGAGAAAAAATCATATGACATCCCTTATATGTGGCATCTTTTTTTCTAAAAAGACATGATAAAAATGAACTTACAAAACAAAAAGACACTCAGACTTAGAAAATGGGTAAAGGGATAGTTAGGGAGCTTGGGATGGACATGTACACATTGCTATACTTAAAACAGATAACCAACAAGGACCTACTGTGTATATAGCACATGAAACTCTGCTCAATGTTATGTGGCAGCCTGGATGCCACTCCTAGTGGAGTTTGCGGAAGAATGGATACATGCATATGTATGGCTGAGTCCCTTCATTGCTCACCTGAAACTATCACATTGTTAACAAATCAGCTATACCCCAATACAAAAAAAAAGGTTTTTGTTTTTTTTTTAAAGATAATACTCTTTTAAAGACTTTGATATACACCAATAAAATAAAGATACTAAAAACAAACAAACAATAAAAAAAAACCAGCCATTTATTTTTATCCAGATATTTTACCCATTGTGGTGCTTTTTCACTGTTGATAATCTGGTGTTCTGTCTGGTACCATTTCCCTTAGTCTGAAAAACTCATGTTAGTATTTCTTATAGTGCAGATCCTCTGGAGACAAATTATCTCAGTTTTTATCTGTCTGAAAATGTCTTTATTTTGCCTTCATTTGGAAAGATATTTTTACTAATTTGCCCCTTTATCTTTTCTAATAACTCACAGTTCAGGAAGAGGGTAGAATCATGAAATGGGACAAATTAAATCAAGAATATAAGGCTTAGAGATGACAGAAATTTTAAAAATAATGTTCATTTGTCAAATTTATAGAATACCTTATTGGACTATTAGGTCCTTTGCACAAGAAGGTCGAAATGAGCAAAGAAGACTAAGCAGAGTAGATACAGGTTTTGTATACTAAGAAACAAAACCAGATGAACTCTTTATATGCTTTGGTATCAACAATAGCAGAAGCAGAATGACTCTTGTTCCCCGAGCTGACCAAGAACTTTCAACTAACAAAAATAAATGGAAAAAAAACAAAACAAAACAAAACATAGATTTATCCTTGTCATTCCTTTTTTCTGTAATAGCTAAGACTCCCATTTTTTACCATTATCTAAGCTCCCTACTAAAAACGTATGTACCCAAGATAACAGAGAAAGAGATAAGATTTTAAACTACAAATCTCCAAATGTTCAAAAGCCATGAAATTAAAGCAAAATTCTTTATCTTCCACTAAAATTTCTGTAAGATTAAAGAACACCAAGCACCCTTACAAAGTTAACTCTCTGCTTATTTATCTAATGAACAGGAAAGAGTAACATGAAAAAATATGTCAAAAGATAAGGCAAAAAAATTATTTAGGCCAATGATTTAATCTATTTTTTATAAAGCCCATTTTGCCAGCTGTGTGGAATTCTCCATTGGCAATAATCTCTTCCTGCTCCCTTTTTGCTCTTCCCTGTATAACAAAGGATGAAAGCCTGACAACTATATTACCCAAACTTTTTTGCTACCAGGGTCTAGTTATAATTTAGGTTCTACCAATAATATTCACTTGTACCAGATTTGGAAAGCAGAGGGGAGACAGAGTTCATTTTTTCTCTGGCCATGGAGGCAACTAACGTGTAGGCTTTGGCAGATGTGAGTTTTGGCAGTACTAGACATTGTATTCCAATGCGAGTAAGCAGCTTTGGGACTTTAAGGTAAATATGACATTAGTAATGATTGCCTGTAGCCTCCAGCAGTACTACCAACAAATAAAGTTGCTATGATAGGTGAACAAAAGGTGAGTGGCCCAGAGAAAGACACACTGGATAATCAGACTCTCAATGTCAGAGCTTAAGCTCATTTAGACTAACCCTCATTATTTTATAGATGAAAACAGTCTCTTAATGGTTAAAAGCCCATGTTTCTCAATATCCTTTTAATGTACTTTAGAACATACATACTGTTTCCAATTAGTTTCCAAGTAATCAAATAGTTAAGGCGTTCCATCAGCATATAACCAGGTAAACCGGTGAAACACATGCCATCCCAAAATGAAACGTCTCGATTCTTACAGCTACTCTGTTTCTCTGCTTCCATTAATGGGGATCATCCTGAAGTAGTTTTCTCATTCTATTTTTACTTCCTGAACCCACATCAATCAGTCCTTTGTCATTACCACTCTGCAATGAGACAACTTGCATCAGTCACTTGTTCATGCTAAGTCACTAAATCACGTACAATTCTTTTGCTAAGCCATGGACTGTAGCCTGCCTGGCTCCTCTGTCCATGGGATTTCCCAGGCAAGAATGCTGGCATGGATTGTCATTTCCTAGTCCAGGGGATCTTTCCAACCCACAGATCAAACCCACGCATGTCCTGCTTGGAAGGTGGATTCTTTATCACTGAGCCACCTGGGAAACACTTCAAAGTCACTAACAAGTTCTAATAATCAAATCCAATGGTAATTTCTCAATAACAGTAAATCACATCCTCTTCTCTAAAATCTTTCTTTGCTTTGGTTTTTGGACACAATTATCCTACATTTTTTCCTATTCTACTGGTCAGTCACTCCTCTTCCTTCTCAAGTGCTGACATTTGCTTGCCTTTCAGCCTCTAACACTGAAGTTGTTCCAAGATTCAGTTCATTACCTCTTTTCTTTTCACCTTCTCTCTAGGTGACATCATCCCAAATTAAACTTTCAGTCTCAGCCTCTCCTCCCAACTCCAGAACTGGGTATCTGACCGCCCACTTGATCTTCCCACTCGAATGTCTGACAGCCATCTCACCCGTAGTACATCTGAAACTCCTGTTTATTGCCTTCAACTCCTCTTTCCAGTCTCAGTCTCAGCAAATGGCATCACCATTCACCCAGCAACTACAGCACAGGAATTACCATCAATTCCTTTCTATGTTATAACAGCAAATTCTATCAGCTATACTTTCAGAATATATTTGGCCTTCAAGTACTTTCCTCCACTTTCCTCTCTACCACACAAGTATAGGCTGCAATGATCTCTCACCTAGACTACCAAGATGGCTTAACTGGTCTCTGCATTCACTCATGGGTTCCCTGCTATGGTCTACTCTATGTAGCAGATCAAGTCACAGCCTTGCTCAATCCTCTCAGGGCTATCCTCTAACACCTAGGATGAAAACCAAAGTTCTCACCACTGTCTATGAGATTTGGCATCATTTAGCCTCCTCTGTCTCTCTGACATCATTTATGACTGAAAGTGAAAGGACCTGAAAGTGAAGGCGCTCAGTCGTGTCCGACTCTTTGTGATCCCATGGACTGTAGCTTGCCACGCTCCTCTGTACATGGGATTTTCCAGGCAAGAATGCTGGAGTGGGTTGCCATTTCCTTCTCTAGGGGATCTTTCTGACCCAGGGATAGAACCTGGGTCTTCTGCACTGCAGGCAGACTCTTCACTGTCTGCGCCACCAAGGAAGCTTTTAATCCAGCTTTATTCCACTTCTTGATGTTCCTCAAATATGTAAACTGTTTCCTCCTGAGGGTCACTAATACTTTCTATTCTCTTGCTTTGGAAGCTATCTTTCCAGGTTTTCTCCTAGATCTTTATATTATTTGCTCTTCCATTTTCTGCCTATGGCAAAAGCAGTGTTCTCACCAAAACCCTCTTCTTCCCAGGCATATAGGAAAACTACATTTGCCAAACCTACTGCAAGGGAGACTAGGGAAAGTGACAGACTTTTAGTCAACTGAACAGTGGCAAAGGTCATGCCTTATCCCTAAAATATTTTGCATAATTTTCCAAACTTTTTTCCCCAACATCCAAAGCTAGAGGCAAAGGATTTCAAGTTGCTGAGGCCACAATGTGGAAGAACCTGGATTCTTTAGTCACTGCTTGGAGGAAAGCCCTTCTAGAGAGCTATCTCAAATTCTGAGTGGGTGAGAAACAAATTTTTATTCCAATCAGCTACTGAGATTTTGAGGCTAGCTGCTGTTGTTTGGTTGCTAAGTCATGTCCAACTCTCTGTGACCCCCATGAACTGCAGCACGCCAGGCTTGTGACAGCTGGTAATAATTACCTTGACAATACCTTACTCAAGCTGAATCTGTTTAGAGAAGGCTTCTCTTACCACCCAATCTAAAATTGCCACTCACCGCTCAATTCAAACTCTAGCCCTGTTTTATTCTTTAAAGAACTTTTGAGTCAGAGAGTCAAAGTCGCTCAGTTGGGTCTGACTCTGCAACACCACGGGTTGTAGCCCACCAGGTCCCCCATCCATGGAATTTTCCAGGCAAGAATACTACGGTGGTTTGCCATTCCCTTCTCCAGGGAGTCTTCCCGACCCAGGGATCAAACCCAGGTTTCCTACAGTGCAGGCAGATTCCTTCCTGAGCCACCAAAAAAGCCCTTTAATTTTGAGTGTATTTAAATGTTTATTTACTTATTTTTTTAAGTTAATCTTTTCCCTCGTGATGAGAACTTTAAAGATCCATTCTCAGATTTCCCTGGTGGTACAGCGGATAAGAATCTGCCTGCCATCTACTGTAGAGCACATGGAAATCTGCTCAATGTGATGTGGCAGGCTGGATGGGAGGGGAGGTTGGGGAAGAATGGATACATGAATGACTGAGTCCCTTTGCTGTTTACCTGAAACTATCACAACATTGTTAATCTACTACACCCCACTACAAAATAAAAAGTTAAAACAAACAAAAAAAAAACAGAAGACACCTGCCAACGCAGGAAACACGGGCTTTACCCCTGGTCCAGGAACATTCCACATGATGCGGAGCAACCAAGCCCTTGTATCACAACTACTGAGTTCGCGTGCTGCAGCTCCTGAAGCCAGTACGCCTAGAGCCTGTGCGCTGCAACAAGAGGAGCCCCTGCAGTGAGAAGTCCGCACACCAAAACTAGAGAATAGCTCCCCCTCTCCACAGCTAGAGAAAGCCTGTGTATAGCAACGAAGATCCAGCACAGCCAAAAAAGTAAGAGATCCGTTCTCCTCCAATTTTCAAATATACACTATGGAATTATTAACTACATCCCTATGACTTCTTTATTTCATAACTAGACGTTTGTACCTTCCACCCACCACCTCTGGCAACCACCATGAGTTTGGGGTTTCTTTTAAGATTCCACATGTAAATGAGATCATACAGCATTTATCTTTTCTGGGTCTGACTTATTTCACTTGACTGGTTTAGTTTCTCTTTCCCATTAGAATGTAAGTTCCCTGAAGCAGGGACTCTATCGTACTCTCTACTATATTCCCAAAGTCCAGAATAGCACCTGGCTCATTATTACTACCATAGGTAACATTTGTTAGGAGCTTGCAATGTGTAAATCTAAGTAATTCAGAAGTAGTACCGGATACTGGAATGACAGAAAGACTATAAATGTGCTTTGTGGTAAAAAAAAAAAAAAAAAAAAAAAATTAAGATAGAAGCCCAACTAAACAGGTTCTAAATAAGAGCTGTCAATAACCTGTAGTGCTACAAGTCTAAATACAAAAATGCTCTCCATGGAGATGTGCCTTCAATCCCAAGCTGTCCTACATTTGAAAAGTTCTAAGAACAGAGAAGATAAACAGTATCATTTATTAAGTTTTTTTGCCAAAAACATGTGACGCAGACCCATGCGTAGGAACCCTGGACTTGAAAGCAAATTTGAGAGACAGAGCAGGAAAGAGCATCATGCCTAACAGGAAGCTCTAGTGCTATAAAGCCTAAATGAGTGTTGTGAAACCTGGGAGGAGGGCTTCAGTGGCCATGACAGCTGCATCAGTAGCAGCAGGAGGCAGCAGGAAGTGGCTCAAGTTCAAGCTTCCCAAATCATCCAGGGAAGACAGCAACCCACCTGCAGGAAGCCTTCTAACAAGTATGCCAGGTGAAAGTGAAAGTCTTAATCGTGAAAGTGTTAGTAGCTCAGTCATGTCTGACTCTTAGCAACCCCACGGACTGTAGCCTGCCAGGCTCCTCTATTCACGAAATTCTCCCAGCAAGATACTGGAGTGGGTTGCCATTTCCTTCTCCAGGGGATCTTCCCAACCCAAGGATTGAACCTGGGTCCCCTGTATTGCAGGCAGATTCTTTACTATCTCAGCCACCAAGGAAGCCCACAAATATGCCACTGTTGTTAAAGACAAGCAGAAACAAACCTGAAGAATACGAGTTTTCTGTTGATTATTTGTCATTCTTCTTGACTTGGTCCTTTCCACTTCGTGTCTATGAACCCATCCTCGAAGTTCATGATTTAACCTATAAAATAGCTTAATCAATTAAACATATTTCACAGAAACAGATGTTTCACTTTTGATTGGAAAGGAAGTTAACCATGTTCTGAGGTTTCGAAGAGCATTCCAAACGCCTAATGATTCAATATTCTTTTGACTTAAAGCGAAGACATTTAATGTTAGTTGTTTTTAATGACTTGCATTTTTATATGGTAGTTTCCTCAATCATGAGTTCAAAGTTCAAAGAAAATCATAGCTAAATACCTGCCAAACATAAATACTGAATGCAAAGGTTTTTCCACAAAAGAAGTATTTCTGTTTCTGCCCTGGGACTATGCACACACAAACACTGGAGATGCTGGAGAGCACAGAACAAGTCATAGGACTCCTAACCACAAACGGAGGCATCAAGGCCTCTGAAACTCTTGCTCATTTGGGAGAAGAAAAAGAATCAATCAACTGCTCAGGAAGAGAATTTTCAAGGTACTATAATCCAAATTTTCCAAAATGGAAAAAAAAATTTTTTTAAGCCCAGTTCAAATATAACTTCCCTTTATTTTGCTTACTTTTTAAAGCAGTTGTGGAGATGTCAGACTATACTTGCTTTTCTACAGCTGATTACTACATACCACACACACACAAAAAAACCTGAAGCAGTTTTTAAGGTGTGAATATAGGATCCAAAATTCACAGGAAAAAACAATTCAAGGAAGAGTAAATAAAGAAAAATACACTAATGTGAAAGTGATTCCAGAATCACATATCTTCAAATTATTACCTTCCTAATTTGAAGGAAAAGGTACCTTCCAACAGGAATGTTACCACCTGCAAATCTAACACTCACCCTGAATTTTTATATTAATGTCACTCTTTAGTTTTCAAATAAGACATATTTAAGCATTCAACTCCAATATAATCACATAAAATAGACCCAATACCCCCTTTATCAGGTTGGTGGGGAAAGTGAACAATTGATGTGCCTGCCTATGGTTATGCAAGAAATAATTCAGAGTTTTCTCAGCTACTTGGTTAATCTGAACTAATATTTTTCTAGGTTCCACAGCTAAGCACAGGAACCCACGAAGCTATATCTGCAACAGTTGACAACACTCACCTGAGAGATTCCGTTGTGTTTATCAGGGGCTGACAGGGAGGCGGAGGGATATAGAGTAATGGTTCTTCAGTTAGCACCATCAGGGCTTTGTCATTTGAAACAGAATGGTCATATCTGAAACATAAATGTACAAAATGTGTTGCCCTGTGTCTTATATTCCTAAGAAGAAATGTGCTATAAGAAAGTCATTGCTAGTATTGTTTTCATGGAAATAAAAATATAAACAAGTACAGTCCTACTATACAGCAGAGAACTATATTCCATATCCTATGATAAATCATAATGGAAAAGAATGTTAAAAAGGAATCTGTGTGTGTACACACAGCAATAATTAACACAATACTGTAAATCAACTATACTTCTATACTTCAATAAAAACATTTTTGTAAATATTTTAAACAGAACATACTGCAAGCAAGAAGTGAATGTGATTTAAAACGGAGGGAAATATATACCATATAGCACAAACATCATTTTGCAATTTTCTACAGAGATTATCACAGCAGTTCACATTTACTGCCCAATCATTAAGCACTTAAAACTAGAGACACAATGATAACACACAGTTCACGTCTTCAGTGAGCTCAAGGCACACTCAGTGATGCTGGAACACAGGAGGTAACACAGTAAGAAGGCCCACTGATGGACAGAGAAGACTTCTGACTGACAGTGAAGTACTACGCAACCAGGACTGAAGTTTGTGCTCAGTCTCAACACTGTGATAAGAGAACTGAGTAGTCTCCTTAAAAGAGTGTCTGTGTATATCCCAATATTCATTACAGCACCATCTGCAATAGCCAGGACATGGAAGCAACCTAGATGTCCACTGACAGGTGAACAAAGAAGCTGCGGCACATATATATAATAGAATATTACTCAGCCAGAAAAAGGAACACGTTTGGGTCAGTCCTAGTGAAGTGGATAAATCCAGAGCCTGTTATACAGTGACGTAAGTCAGAAATAGAAAAATAAATATCATGTATTAACGTAGATGTACGGAATCTAGAAAAAACAGTACTGATCAAAGTAGTTACAGGGTAGGAACAGAGACTCAGAGGTAGAAAACAGACTCTGGACACAGTGGGGGAAGGAGAGGATAGGACACACTGAGACAGTAGCACTGAAACATATGCAGTACAGTATGTGAAACAGATAGCTAAAGGGAAGCTGCTGCGTAACACAGGGAGCTCAACACGGTACTCTGACAGTCCGGAAGGGTGGGGCAGGCTGGAGGAGGAGGTTCAAGTGGGAGGGACATATATGCTTACGGCTAATTCATGCTGTTGTATGGAAGAAACCAATACAATACTGTAAAACAATTATCCTCAAATTAAAAATAATTAAAAAAAAATATCTGTGTGTGGTAGGAGAAGGAAAAGCATAAGATACTTGGCAGGAGAAAAGTAAAAGCCTTGAAAAGTTAAATATTAGAATCATGGAAGAATCCCTAATAAAACACCTGGCTGACATTAATCAGTTATTCCATTAGCTTTAAAAAATATACTTTACTAATCATCACAGTGATCTATATCATGTGAATTCATATCCAGAGTGTAATGTAGTGAACAAAATGTGGGTTGAAAATCCTAATCAGATCCTAATCTGAGTTGAGGATATTATTGCTATTTATTCCCATCAGTCAGCTATTTTAACCTTTCTTACTAAGAAATCTGAATTCTGTCTTGAATTTCTTTATATACAATACTCTAGATTTAGAAAACTAGATTTATTAAAATTCAAAAAGAAAAACAGAAAATTGGACATGGCTAGATTTGTGCTTTTCAATCAACAATAGATATTTATTGAATACCAACTATGTGCCAGATACTGTGCTAGGTAATGGAATTCCAACAGGGAACAGGGAGTCCAATCCTCCATGATCTTGATACAGAAGATGAACCAAATACAAGAATGCAAACACAGAATAAATCCAAACTGAGGTAAGAGCTATGAAAAAAAATATGGTTGAGATAGAAAACCAAATGACAATGTCTACTTCAGATAAAATGGTCTGAGAAGGAGATGGTATTTAAGACAAGGCATAAAGGATGACAAGAAGCCAAATCTATAAAAACTGGGGGAAGAGTTCTAGATAGAGGCAGGTGGGAAAAGGGAGGCTTTATGGAACTTAAGGAAAACTCACCAGCTGAAAAGCTGTAAGCAAGTGAGGGGAGGCACAAGATGTTTGGAAAGATGGAGACCAATCATGATAAGGAATTACTAAATGTAATAAGAAGCCACAAAAAGGTGTGTTAGGTAGAGAAGTGATATATTTTTACTTTATATGTATCCCTTGCTATTGTATCAAAATCAGTTTTGATGGAGGCAAAAGGGGAAGCTGGGAGACCGTTAGAGTGGAAGACCATTCTGCCTTGCACTTGGTAAATTCTCTCTCAGTTAGGAGAGATCAATAGCAATCTGGGCAAGAGGTGCAGCTACTATGAACTAAGGTGGTGGCAGTGAAGAAAAAAAAAAATGAACCAATTCAAGATAATATTTGGAAAGAACATCAACAGCACTTGTTGAAAGGGAGGAACCAGGGTTTCTGGCTTGAGCAACAGAAATGAAGAAGTGTAGTATACAGAAGTGGGTGAAACTAGAATATGGAAAAGGACCTAGAGTTTCACTGTGCAGGTGTTAAGTTTGAAATGTTAAGAGAAGTGAAGGAACTACTGGATATATGACTTTGGAGACTCAGAAGTCTGGACAGGAAACGAAAGAGAGTCATCAGGATATACAGAAATGGACTGTGTGCTAAATTATGGCATAAAGAAAACAAAAAAGTTAACAGCTCTATACTTTAGGATTTGGATAGAAGAGGAGCCTACAGAAATGAAGCAGAGCCCATGAAAAAAGAGGAAACAAAAATGCAGCAATACTAAAGGAGAAGACTTCAAGAAGGAGTGATCTACACAAATGCTGAGGAAAGATCAAGATGGAGACAAGTTTTCACTGGATTTGACAATGCTGAAATCACTGGCCACCTTGACAAAAATAATTTTTGCAGTGTGGAAAACTAACTTTAGATAAAACTTAAAGACTTCCAGGTATGCCACATAAAAAGGTGAAAAAGCAACAGCAGAGGGCATATACACCACTTTTCCCTGCAGCTGCACCAGAAACATTCTTGATGCCCTTTCTTCTGCCTACTGGGGTTGTTATTCAGAATAAAACAGAGATGGTGGTACACAGGTAATGAACGCACACACGAAAGGAAATCAGCTTAAATTAACTGCTGAGGGAGAAGGAAAAAACTCTGCCTTGCACTTGGTAAATTCTGAATGCTTTTAAGAAACCAGAGACTGTTGGCCACACTAAAACAAAAACAAAAACAAAAAATAACCAAAAAAAAAACCCACCTACAAAGACCAAAGATCTTTATATATGTGTTATTTTAAAATCAGGTCTGAATACTCACAAAAATACAAACACTGAAGTCGAGTCCATCAAAAAAGTCTAGAACTACTTTTGAAACTCTAAATCTGATTTATAATTTTATTTCCATGTGATAAACTCTAGTAATGATTTCTGCACATCTGTGCTGACTGGCTTTGTTCTATCAGCCAAATATATTCTTTGGAAAAGGAAACAAAAAATCTGATAGGAGAAATACTGTATCAGGAAAGGGACTAGGTGGAATTGCAGGGGAAAGAAAAGGGAGAACCTAAGCCAACATGCAATCTGGAGACAATGATATCCACGTTACTCCTGAGATGGTCAGAGTTCCAGACTGCCTGCAAACCATTCCATACCAATAGAAAAAACTTCAACAAATAAAACACTGAAATAAAGGGCAGTGTTAAGGACCTACAGCTAATGAGGATTCCTGGAATAAATACAGGTTCTGGCTGATGCCTTAGAAGTAGAGTGACTATCCTTTTCCCCTCATCCAGCACAGTCCTGATTTATACCTGACATCCTGACATAATTACTACACTAGGACACTAGTACTAGTAGCTGAAGCTCCAGTACTTTGACCACCTGGTGCAAAGAAGTGACTCATTAGAAGAAAAGACCCTGATGCTGGCAAAGATTGAGGGCAGGAGGAGAAGGGGACGACAGAGGATGAGACGGTTGGATAGCATGTCCAACTCGATGGACATGAGTTTGAGCAAGCTCCAGGAGTTGGTGATGGACAGGGAGGCCTGGTGTGCTGCAGTCCACAGGGTCGCAGAGTCCGACACAACTGAATGATTGAACTGATGGACTGACACTAGTACTACCTTTCAGTATTAAAAGTCTCTCAGTTTGGTCGACAGATTATATGGTCATCTTATATACCACACATTTCTAAGACTGAAAAAATATTTGCAGTTAATTATTAAATGATAGACAAATGTAATACTATAAATTACGAGATTAGAATCTACTCCTTTTTTATTTGAACCAGTTCTCATAACTCTCCTGAAAAAATGAAAGATAACACAAAGTAAGCTACATTAAAAAAAACACACACAAATGTTATGGCTGAGTATAAATAAACCACCTAAAAATCAGTTTAAAACAAATTCATACTTGGTGCTTTCACATGTTTCACAAACATTTTTTGGTATCTCTTATTTAGTATATAAAGTAATAAAAGAAAGAATATCAAAGTATTGGGCTAACACCGAAATCTACCAAATGGCTCAGTAATAATTTTGGGTACTTCAATAGAGACTTGCACACAATCAAGAATCAATAATCATTTCCATTTTTTATTAAGACCAGTAACGTTTTAATAGCTTATGCACAAGCAATGGAGGCTCTGGGTCAGGGACAGAGAGATGGCTTTCACTTCATGCATTATTTTGAAAGCTGATAAATTACAGCCTAAAAATCACTCAGACCTCTAGTTAGAGCTAATATGATCAAAGGACTGTGCTTTCCAGGAACCACCATATTATCTTACTCTAATGTGGACAAGTAACTGAAGGCTTTTATTTATTGTAGTTAGTGAAAAATAAGAAATATTTTTATAAAGCTTACCTGAACAGTAATTTCAGGTGTCTGACTCCATTCTATTTTTAGCAACAAGCTATATAACTTAAGAGGCATACTCTCAACTCTCATAAATCCAAAGGCTACCTATGAAAAATGTAACTTTTGCTGGATCTTACATAGACAATAGCAGAACTCAACATTACAGGATATACAGGGCTAACTTGTAAAAATTATTTAGTAAATTAAAAATACTATTACTATTAAACTCCAGTAATACTCAGGGAGACGCTTATATGATCACTAAGATCAGTACTTCAGAAGTATGGCTAATTTGGGCATGTAAAAAAAAGGCAGGAAATGTTAGGTTTTCCAACATCTATCACATTCTATGTTGTATTACAGTTACTACCATATATTCTTTGGATCATCTGCCATATTTAGCACAGTATTTTGCATACTGCAGATTCTTAAAAAAAGTGAATACTAGCATTTTTTTCCAGGAAGACTAAATGAAGACAAGCCTGAAGGATTACGGTAATACTCTCATTAAGTGGTATGGGTGTAACAGAGTAAAAATCAGAAGAATGATTCCCCTATGGCCTTTGGCCTGTAAAACCTTAGAGAGTTAAGAGTAATCAAATCTTTAATGATTTTCAAGCATTATTCTGTGCCATGGTTGCCACACTATAACCTCCCTTTGCCTTGTAACTCAAGGATCTAGCTCCACTTGACTCTAATAAAAATTATAAATAGAGCGAAGTAAGCCAGAAAGATAAAGACCATTACAGTATACTAACACATATATATGGAATTTAGAAAGATGGTAACGATAACCCTATATGTAAAACAGAAAAAGAGACTCAGATGTATAGAACAGACTTGTGGACTCTGGGAGAAGGCGAGGGTGGGATGATTCAAGAGAACAGCATCGAAACATGTATATTATCTAGGGTGAAACAGATCACCAACCCAGGTTGGGTGCATGAGACAAGTGCTCGGGCCTGGTGCACTGGGAAGACCCAGAGGGATCAGGTGGAGTGGGAGGTGGGAGGGGGGACCGGGATGGGGAATACATGTAAATCCATGGCTAATTCATTTCAATGTATGACAAAAACTACTGCAATGATGTAATTAGCCTCCAACTAATAAAAATAAATGGAAAAAAAAAAGACAAATTATAAATCACACAGGGAAATGTTTATCAAAAACACTTCTAAAAAGGGCCACTATAACCTTCTTCTAATTGACATAAGGTAAAAATTATATTTTCATACAGCGTCTTTACTATTTCCAAGCTATATGGAAATTCATGAAGATAGAATTAAATTATAACCAGAAAAAGAAATTCAATAAAAATCACAATAAACAAGTATAAATGATTTTATCTAATAACTGCAAATGGGTTCAGCCATATCATTCCACCAAATCATATCCATCACAGATGATATAGTAACAAATATTATACTACATATATAAATATATGACAGTAAAATAACTATATTAAAGACACTACAAACAATACACCATGTGTAATATATAATGATTGTGTTTCAATGTGTATATTAGTGTACACAAACTGAGATTTTAAGGTCACAGTTCTACAAGAATTCTAAAACTTGGACAGTTTTTAAAAAGGAAATTTACCCTTAGAACTGATCTTTGTAAAATTTACGAACATCCTTGTAACTTGTTTGCTCTACTAGTTGAAATTGTGTATAAACAATTCAGATATAAATCTAACCTGTAGCTGTTTTTCTGGATGATATCATCTGATGTGTCTTGCTCCTCTTTAGCAGAAAATCCTAGAAGATGCCTCCTTTGATTTGTAGGGTTCACATTAGGATTCATTCTCTTGGAATCTTGTTCCAACATGCTGAAAATGTTAAAATGTTAGCAAATAATTGAAAAAAAAATTTGTCATACATATGCATACTACATGTTGCTCTGAAGCAAATCACAATTCTGTACACACAGCAAGAATACTAGGTATAGAGGCAAGTCAAACAGCTTACTGATATGGTCAAATCCCTAGCTTGGCATCCTGTACATACATGAAAATAAATTTTGAAAATAATTTTTCTAACTATAGAAGTACATTATTTATAAACTGTTTTAAAAAGCCAGTATTCTATATGCTTTAAACTATGAATATATCCCTGGAGAAGGAAATGGCAACCCGCTCCAGTATTCTTGCCTGGAGAATTCCATGGACAAAGGAGCCTGGGGGGCCCACTCCATGGGATCGCAAAGAGTTGGACACAACTGAGTGACTTAGCATGTGAATATATACATCCATATAAAGTAAAAATAGATAAATGTACATATAAACAAATTCTAAACTCAGATAATAACTAGAATAAGAAGTCTTCCTTGATGTTTCAGACTGATGTTTTCAAAGAAGAAATACTTCAAATGAAACAGGAATTATTCTCTTTATCAACAATCAAATTCACTAGATTTTCACCATCCCAGAAAGCAGGCTATCAAAGTTAACAGAAATTTTTAAAATGTTTATTTACTCCTTTCTCTTTACTTTCCCTAAATCTTTCTTTATGTATCTGGGGCAAATATATATATATATATATATATATATATATATATATATATATATATATATATAAAATATATAATCTCTCAAATATTGCAATAGTTATTTAACACTTTTAATTAACTAATCAAGGGCTTAGAAATTTGGCTCATTGATATGATATCTTGTGGGTTTAATTTTACAGTGCCACACATATACTAGTCAAAAAAATCTTTCTGAAATTCAACACAAAGGGAATTTCCCTAGGGAAGCACAAAAGAAGGGATACCAGATTCTATTTAGAGGGATGAAGTGCAGGAAGCAAATAAGGCTGATGAGAGGGTCACAGTTTAAGGGCCCTGAGAGTCTAAGAGAAAAGGAGTTCTTTAGGGCATAGTACTTTGCCTCCAAATTTGGAGAAAGGGATGTTGGGTGGAAGGAAAAGGCATGCACATCACTCTAGAATCTTTTTCTGATACCTCGTCATACTCCCCATTCTCTTCAATTCTTCATTCCTAGAGTCACCACTACCCGATGTCTCTCACGTGGTGTGCTGTGGCACGCTGGCATACTACAGACCCTTCAGAGGTGTACCACCAAAGATGGTCATGGTGCAAAATCTAATTTTGCTACAAGTGAGGCTCCATTTTGTTACAACTGTATCTTTCAGAAAGAATGTTCACCTGAGAGGTCAGGAACAGTATAAACCCTGCTACAAGTGAGATAAAAGGCTGTGGAATATCCAACTAAACTTACGAAAACTTACCCTAGTGAGTACTTTAGAAAGCATGAGATAAGCAATAAACAAAAGCAATTTTGTAGGGAAGCCAAATGAAGAGTGTGATGATAACTGTAGAATGTATTTTTTCTTTTCGAACCTTACATTTTTGAAAAGGGTTCACCTTTTAATCCTTTCAAGGGTGATGCCAAAAATTCTACTTAGGAAAGTAAGCCTAAACAAAATCAAAGGTAAAAACATCCCCCCTAGGACTTCCCTGGTGGCTCAGTGGTAAAGAATCCGCCTGCTACACTGGAGACACAGGTTCAAGCCCTGATCCATGAACATCCCACACGCTGCAGAGCAACTAAGCCCAGGCACCACATCTACTGAGCCAGGTACTGAAGCCCGGGCACCTGAGAGCCCATGCTCCACAACTAGAGAGGAGCCTCCGCTCTCTGCAACTAGGGAAAAGCCCGCCCAGCAACAGAGACCCAGCACAGCCAAAAATAAACAAGTAAATAAAACTATTTTTTAAAAAGAACTTACCCCAGTTTACAGAATTAATTCACCTCCTGTCAACCTACCTCTCCACTGCATCTGTGAAATATCCACATAATAACATTCCTGTTTGGTAGAAGTACTCCGTCAATTTCACCAGTGACTAGGAGAAACTCTACCACTGTAACTATTTAATTGCGTCTGAAGCCCACTCACATTTTATTTCTACTGGATTAAGTGTTGAGCTAAAAGCTCCTAGGAAGGAACAGGGTTTGGGAGAGGAGCAAATTCTGGGTGTCCCTCCCTGCAATTCACTTCAAAGTACCACTGGTCTTGGTACAAGTTCTGGACTCCGTGGCTATTCAGAACATACCTAATAAGCAAGCCTTCTTCCAATATCCAAAGAAACCTAACATCCCTCAGCTCTCACTTCAGGCTTTCTCTTTCATGGCTATAGTTTCTTCCGCGTGTTCCTCTTTATAGTACAGTCTTAGGTTCCCTCTCTTTCATGGCTATAGTTTCTTCCACGCGTTCCTCTTCACAGTACAGTCTTAGGTTCCTTCAGCGTATTTGGTCACTCCCCTCTCAGTATGCTTCTCAGAGATGATGTCCAGAACTGGCCACAGCACTTCTCAGGTGGTATGACCATTACAGGACGGAACAGGGTAATTCCTTCCCATATTCTAAATATTATTCTTCCACCAATGCAGCCTAATATCACACAGGCTTTTTTGGCAGTTACATCAGACTCTATATTGAAGTTGGTTTAATTAAAATTCCAAGTCTTCTCACAAACTGACTGGACTATTACCCTCCCTTCCCTTCTTCTCCCACTTCCAATTTAGAATTTATATAATTGAGCTTTGTGATCCAGCTGAATAATTACATCAATTCCCTTTAAAATATCATTCAAGAACTTTTCCGATCCCAATTAGCAACAGAAATTCTCCTTCAAAGCAAGCAACAACATGCCGTCCACATCCTCAGCTGAGCTGTTGAGGACAGAGAAGAGAAACTGAGCCCTGGAGCATGCTCCTAGGGAGCACCTTCTAAGTCTGTAAAAACCGAAGTTAAAACACTTATGAATTAACCATAGTATCTCCTAGTCCAAAATCCCTGTCTTAACCATAGGGATATTACAACACTGGTAAACATTCTCCTAAGATGCAAATGCCGTGTAACAGCAGCTACCATTTTCTGAGCACCTTCTATGTACTAAGGAATGAAAGCTCAAAGAAAGTTGAGGCTCAAAGAGTTTAAAGTTTGCCGAAGGTCATGCTGTGATACGGTGATTTATAAAAAGAAATATATATTTGGTGGCAACATTTTCCTGGCCCAGAGCTCCCAACATCCTTGTGAATTTCCCAAGTGATGAGAGCCATAAAGGTGCCATTTGCTATGTTAATGACGTGACACTGAAAGGCCCTTAGGTTGTCTAAGGATGGGGTTAGTCCCCAGAGGGATCAGTCACAGACTACGGAGTTTGAACCTTCAGTCCCAACTCGCACCCCCACCTCCAGGAAAGGGAAAAGGACTAGAGATTAGGTTCAATCACCAATCGCCAAATGACCTAATCAACCATGGTTCTGTCATGAAGCCTCCATAAAAACCCAAAGCAAAGGGATTCAGGAGCATCTCGGCTGGTAAAGATTCAGAGACAGTGGTGAGCTTGAAGAGGGCATGGAAGCTCCCTGTCCATTGCCCCATACCTTGCCCCATGCAGCTCTTCCACTTGGCTGTTCCTGAGTTATATCCTTTAATGACAAACTGGTATTCTAGTAAGCAAAATGCTTCTCTGAATTCTGTGAGCCACTCCAGCAAACAAACAGGAACCCAAGGATTGTGGGATCCTCTGATCTACAGCTTGTTAGCCAGAAGCCCAGGTGACAACATGGATTTGCAGTTGATGTCTGAAGGGGGGGAGGGTAACTCTTGTAGGACTGAGCCCTTAACCTATGGAATCTGACCTTGTCTCCACACTGGCTGCATCAGAATTAAGCTGAACTGTAGGACACCCAGCTGGTGTCGGAGAATTGCTTGGTGGTATGGGGAAAACCTCTCCATACATTGGAACCAGATGATCAGAACCCTTAGGAGAACTGTTTGGCGATGTGAAAAAACACACATTGGAATTGGTGTCAGAAATGTACATGCTCCATGTACATTAATGAAGCCAGGATTTGGGTCCAGGATTAGAACATCATCATTGCCTTATGTTGACAACATTTCCCAGAATGACTGATTGATTCACTCATTTATTCAACATGTTCTAGACACCTATTACGTTCCAGGAGTCATATTTGATACTAAAGACTCAAAGATAAAACCGAATATAGTGTGTATAAGTCTGTGTGTGTGTGTGTGTGTGTGTATGTTGGAGGGGGGATACAGACAAATGATAATAGAGGGATTAGCAGCATAATAGCGGTTAATGCCAAATGTTACAGAAGCATATAGCTAGGGCATTTGATCTTTACCA
Organism: Odocoileus virginianus; assembly: GCF_023699985.2. Lineage (NCBI taxonomy): Eukaryota > Metazoa > Chordata > Mammalia > Artiodactyla > Cervidae > Odocoileus > Odocoileus virginianus. Next base: position 19,015,942 of record NC_069678.1, on the reverse strand, counting down.
AGAGGATCATGAAGTTATCTTAAATGACAAGCAGTAAATAAACAGGTGGAAAAGGAGGATGGGAGTGAGAAAAGGCATTTCATGCAGACTAATATGAAAAAAGATACAGTCACAGGAGAGTATGATTTGCTTGAGAAATTACAAGTAAAGCAGGAGAGGGTATATGGGTGGACATGCACATGTATAAGCACAGTGGGAAAGGGACCATCTCAAAGAGAGAAGGGAAAGAGACAGGACTAAGAGCAATGCAAGGCTAGATTATTTATGGGTGGCCTTGCCTGCCACACTATCAATAAGTTTAGCAATTTATTCAATAAAAGCAAAACTGGTATGTTTTATTCCTGTTTTAATTTTGGTTCCCAGTTATCATATCCCTTTCTATATCAACATCTTCCATGTGATTAATGCTAAATTCCCCAGTATAATGGGGGAAATCTAACTTCTTTCTTTTAAAAACTGATATTCCATTTGCCCCCTACCCACCTAGACTACTCGGTGATTACCACTGCCAGAAAAACAGCAGAACACTAGGACAGTTCCTCTGCTTTATCTATTTCCTGGCTAGGGATCTTAAAGCTGTTTGCGAGGCTCTCATAGGTAAGTGCCAAGTTACAGAGGCTGCTATGGCTTCTAGGAGTGGCTTTAACATTTTCCCTTCCTTGAATCCTACTATCAACTAGCAATGGACACAGTCAGTTCTGGATCAGAACGCACCTTCCTCGAGCATAGTGACTCTCACCAAGTGCAGTACCCAGACCAGCAGCGTTTGCATCACCAGATAACTGGTAAGAAAGGCAAACTCTCGGGTCCCATTCCAGTCCGACGCACCCAGAAACCCTGCAAGCGGTGCCTAACGATCTATGTTTTAACTAGCTGTCCACATGACACACGCCAATGTTTGAGAACCACCATTTTAAACTCATCTTGTTTCTCATAATATCTTTCCTGCCTGAATTCCCTAAAAGTTACATGTTTTTCACAGTAAATCCAACAGAAGTGAACAGTGTGGGGAAAAGGATGGGGGAGTTAGATGAAATGGCTGTGGAAGGTCAAATGATTTATGTGGTTTATGGATGATTAATAGAGTATGTTATTAAGTTATTTTTTAAAGGTTTATATTTATTTTTATTTATTTTGCTGCACTGGGTCTTTCTTACAGCATGTGGTGTTTTGATATTTGTTGAGGCATGTGGAGTCTTGAGTTGCAACATGTGGGATCTAGCTCCCCAACCAAGGATCAAACATGAGCCCCCTGCATTGGGAGCTCGGAATCTTTGTTACTGGACCACCAGGGAAGTCCCTAAAGTAAATTATTAATAGTTGATAACCATTAGTACTTGGGAGCTTTTAAAGAGTTCTTCTACTGATTATTGTTCTTTAGATGATTTTACTACCACTATGAAAACTGGCATTTCAAGTCAGAATTTATGACTGTTACAAGGAAATGCCTTGAGTTTAACTACCAGTTCAGTTTACCCGTCTGTAATTGGGTGCAATCACTTAGCTGTCATAATCACTTAGCAGCTACTTGCTAGAAATCAGTTTGACTGCAGACTGGTTTGGCTCACACGGGATCACTGTTTCTCCCACTGCCCACGTGAGAAAATGATTATCAGAGGGTAATGACAAATACGTGTTTACCCATAACTACTTTAATAATTTCACCCTTTTTTAGCCTGAGGGCTCACTCAGATCTCATTCAATGGACTCCACAAAAATGATCTTCACAACACTTACATTACACAGAGTCAACAAAGCATTTTTAACAAGGAAGTCAGTCAGAGAAGAGGCAAAAAATAAACATCCAGGCTAACAAATACATGAAAAGATGCTCAACATCACTCATTATCAGAGAAATGCAAATCAAAACCACAATGAGGTACCATCTCATGCTGGTCAGAATGGCTACCAACAAAAAGTCTACAAACAATAAATGGTGGAAAGGGTGCGGAGAAAAGGGAACCGTCTTATACTGTTGGTGGGAATGCAAACTAGTACAGCCACTATAGAGAATCCTGTGCAGATTCCCTAAAAAACGGGAAATAGAACTGCCATATGACCCAGAAATTGGTGTGTGCTGGGCATACACACCAATGAATCCAAAATGGAAAGAGACACATGTACCCCAATGTTCATTGCAGCACTGTCTTCAATAGCTAGGACACTGAAGCAACCTAGATGTCCATCATCAGACGAATGGATAAGGAAGTTGTGATACATATATACAGTGGAATATTACTCAGATATAAAAAAAAGAACACATTTGAGTCAGTTCCAATGAGGTGGATGAAACTGGAGGCTATTATACAGAGTGAAATAAGTCAGAAAGAGAAACACCAATACAGTATATTAATGCATATATATAGAATTTAGAAAGACGGTAACAATAACCCTATATGCAAGACAGCAAAAGACACACAGATGTAAAGAATAGACTTTTGGACTACGTAGGAGAAGGTGAGGGTGGGATGATTTGAGAGAATAGCACTGAAACATGTATATTACCATATGTAAAATAGATGACCAGTGCAAGTTCAAATGCACGGAGCAGGGCACTCAAAGCCAGCGCTCTGGGACAACCAGAGGGAGGGGGTGGCGAGGGAGGTGGTGGGGGGTTCAGGATGGGGGACACATGTACACTCAGGGCTGATTCATGTCAATGTATGGCAAAGCCACCACACCATTGTAATTAGCCTCCAATTAAAATAAATAAATTTTTTTAAAATGGCTAGAAGAAAAAAATAATAATAAAGCATCCAAACAGTCTATGACTCCCAATTTTATTATCTATCCATTTGGCATGAATGTATTTTGAAGGCAATATATCAAGAAATTCTGTAAAGCTTTTAAAGTTTTTCACTCGTTTATTTTTGGTAGCTGTCCTTCGGCCCCAAGTCCTTGTAAATTTTTTTTGAAGTCTTAAAATGAAATTTCTCTTAAGCTAAATTACAGACACTCTGTAATGCAGCTCAAAACAACTATATATGCTTGAAACTATGAAATGACTTACAGAAACTAACTTTAACCATCTAAATAACTGAAAGTTTACACTTCCCTTGTTTTTATTAATATTTGAAATACATGAAGGAGTTTTATTTTACTGCCAGAATTCAAGACTGTCTTCATACTACTTTGACAACACAAATATGAAGAAAGGAATCTGACAGTCGTAACAGCCAAATGTACAAAAGATTATGAGAAAATTATTGTTGCTAGGAACTTTCAGATTCTTGGCATGAGTGTTTCTGCATCATTCAGTGTCTCTTTTTGTTAATTTTGGAAAAAAATTTCCCCAAACACAAGGAGATGACCCAGTCACAACAAGAGTTAGTATAATGATTAACTGTTTATAGTTCATGATATAAGACAATCTAATCACTCTTTTCATAATTAGCTTAAATCACATTCTACTCAGTATTTTCAAATAAACTAATGAATATTTTTAAAAATTAGAAGTCTCTATGTCTCCGTGGCAAGCTACCCTGCAAGAGTTACAAGTTTTAAGTCTCAGAATACCCATTACACCAACAAACACTGCCTATGCTGTGGGTCAATGGGCCTGAACAGCACAGATTAATAAAACACAAATAACTTCAACTTCCCCAAAAGTCTGGGAAAAGTATTATAAGAACTGTTACTTTGTTTTTTTATTTATGAAAGTCTAAAAGCTAACAACTGTTTCATTTATGAAGCCAAGTTAATTATTAAGATATGATTTCAGATACCCAATTTTCATACCAAGTAGCTGAACCAAAAATGGCACATCTCCAAATCTATTCTACCCTTCACAAATCTGTTTCCTTATGGTACCAGCTGATCAATTTTAAAGTCGAGCCATCTCAGCAGGTAAGAATCTTACTGGTTCCCATCCCCAAAAGAAACCCATTTGCTGCTACTGCTCTCCCTGAACTCTGCACACAAAAAACTGAAATCACTTTAGGCTGGAAAGAGCATGAAGATCCTTAGGTTTTAATGTGGAAGAGTGGAAAGAACACAAAATTTGGAATCAAGAGGTGTGGATTCAACATCTGGCTCTGAGACTCCCCGAGTCATTCTGGGAAAGTTGGTTAACTTCTCTGAGCCTCCAATTCCTCTCAAGAAAAATAAATCTGTCAAAGATTCAAAGGAGATGATGGATGAGAACATGCTTTATAAATCAGAAAGTGCTTTGTGTCCCAAAGATGACACAGCAGTTAGTGGCACAGCTTGTCTTCCCGCCTGCCAAAGTTCAGGCTATTCTCAACATAGCAACTGGAGTGATTGTTTTAAAATCTAGGTCAGATTACTATGTCACTCCACTGCTCAAAACCTTCAGATGGCTCTCCATTTCATGGTAAAAGCCCCAATCTTTAAAATGACCAAGGCCTCACTAAGTTTATTCCCTTCCTGTACCTTACCTCTCTGGCACCATCTCCTATTACTCTCCCTCCTTGTTCACTTTAGTCCAACCACACCGACCCCCTTGATTTTCCTTGAACATGCAAGGCACATTTCCGCCCTAACACCTTTGTTCCCTCTGCCTGGAATGCTCTTCCCCCAAACATCTGTATGGATAATTATCACTTTTAAGCCTTGGTTCAAACGTTTACTTTACAATGACGACTATTTAAAACTACAATTCCAATAACCACCCTCACACTTGTAAAACTGTTTACCCTACTATATTTTATCCCTTTTTTCTATCATTTTACTTATTATGTTTACAGTCTGTATGTCCCTGTATGTATATTTTGTTCTAAGACAATGCCTAACCCACAGAAGGCTTTTTTTTTTTCCTTAAGTAACAAATGTATTTTATGTAACATTCTGCCTCTTGCCAGGAGAAAAAATCCAGATCTTTATTTTAGAGAAACTAATGCACAACTCAAGAATAGCAGGTGGTGAACTCATTATTATACCATCTCCAGATGCAGGAACAGGAAATTATGTTAATTTTCATTGAAATTGAGGCTAAAGACAGGGAGTTCTCAAGGGAGTTCTCCAAATCTTAAAAAAGCGATTTTTCTCTGTTTATTGAATGGCTCACAGATGATTTTTGCAGACTTGTAGTAAGTGGGGGCAATTTACTAGAATCAGAAATTTGAAGCAATAGATCAATAGTCAAGATTTTTTTAAAAATTCCTCTAAACAGTAGTTCTCAGAACCATGGATTACCAGACCTTGAGAAGAAACACATACTTCACAGTGGCCCTTTGCCAAGCGAGCCAGCAAGAGCAGGAAAACAACCTGCGGTTCTTTCATCCATTCAATGAACAATCGTAAAGCAAGCACTCTTCTAACAGGCAATGTTCATTTTGGAATCTAGTCACCAGACTCTGAGAAAGGCCAAGCAGCTTGCAGAGTGGTCCAACTAAAGAAAGAAGGAGACCCCTAGCCACCAGCCCTGGCTCAGTCCCAGTTGAGGCCAGCACCAACCTGCTGGCTATGACGAGTGAGCCATCTCAAAGCAGGTCCTCCACCCTGAGTCAGCCCTGCTGACACTGCATGGAGCAAACAACTGCTGTCTCTAGTGAGCCTTCCCAAACTGCTGCTGTTTCAGCAAAGTAAATGACTGTTGTTGTTTTAAGCTCTTAAGTTTTGGGGTGGTTTGCTACACAGCAATTGATAACTAATACACTCTAGTTATTAAATTGCTGAAGTCAATGAATCAATATTTAATACAATAAGTTTGTGTGCAAACAAATTCTTTGGTATCCTCTCCAAAAAAGGCACTTGAAAAAGGCATGCTCCAATCACTCTTAAATGCCTATAAATTTCAGTGCAATCTCTTCTGTTATATTCCCACCAATCCCATCAAGCCATAAAATGAACCCTCTCTCCTTCCACACCCAATCTTGGGCTGTGGGGAACTGGGCAGCACTACTGGATCTTTCTCTCTGCATAAGTGGCTGCTGCTCCTTGATGACCAACACACAGGCTCCAAGCAGAAACTGCACTTTAGCTCTGCCGAGTGCTAGCTACGACTTCAGTTTCCTCACCTGTAAAGTGGAGAAAATAACACTTACCTTATAACCTTATAGTTCAGTATACAAAGTGCTTAGATTAGTACTGGCTGCACAGCAAATGTTTATAAATAAAAGCTCAACAGCGAAACACATAAAAAACTGCTACCTCCACCAACCAAGCACAGGCGGTATCAACAAACAGGCAGATTATTCTGAAACTGTCTTCACTTTTGCACTCATCTTTTTTCCCAACTATCTTATTTCCATTTATCTCTCATTTTCACAAATTCACATTATACAAAAAAGGGGGGAAGGAAAATTAAAGTAAGTAATGCTGCTTTATTGAGAATTCCAGTAAAAGGGTTGCGTTGCTGTTGTTTAGTCACTATGTGTGTCTGACTCTTTTATGACCCTATGAACTGTAGCCCGCCAGGCTCCTTCTGTCCATGGGATTTCTCAGGCAAGAATACTGGAATGGGTTGCCACTTCCTTCTCCAGGGGATCTTCCCGACCTTGGGATCAAACTCACGTCTCCTGTATTGGCAGGTGGACTCTTTACCACTGAGCCACCAGGGAAGCCCAAAAGGATTCAGACAGAAAGCCTCATAAAGCATACGGAGTATCCGCGATTCCCCAATATGAGCCTCCCAGAGCTCATGGATTGTGATAAACTGACTGGTAACAGAAGATATCAATGTCAGTTTATGTTCACAATACACAGACACCAAGAAGTCTAGATGCACAGCACATACTCACACTTCATGCTACACTAGCTGCAGCTCAGTTAAAAACCATCCGTAAAGTGAAAGTGAAGTCGCTCAGCTGTGTCTGACTCTTTGTGACCCCACGGACTGTAGCCTACCACACTCCTCCATCTATGGGATTTTCCAGGCAAGAATACTGGAGTAGGTTGCCATTTCCTTCTCCAGAGGATCTTCCCAACCCAGGGAACAAACCTGGGTCTCCCACATTGTAGGCAGACACTTTACCATCTGAGCCAAAAACCATCTGTAGAATATACCTTAAAATATAAGTTTCAAGTGTTTACTGAAATGACTGCTGCTGCTAAGTTGCTTCAGTCGTGTCCAACTCTGTGCGACCCCAGAGATGGCAGCCCACCAGGCTCCCCCATCCCTGGGATTCTCCAGGCAAGAACACTGGAGTGGGTTGCCATTTCCTTCTCCAATGCATGAAAGTGAAAAGTGAAAGTGAAGTCTCTCAGTCATGTCCAACTCTTAGCAACCCCATGGACTGCAGCCTACCAGGCTCCTCTATCCATGGGATTTTCCAGGCAAGAGTACTGGAGTGGGGTGCCATTGCCTTCTCCATACTAAAATGACAGAACAGGTCAAATCTGGAGAAAATAAGACATTAAAGGCAAACTGCCTAGAAGCAACACATAATAATTACACATACATTTTGCAAAATCAAAAGTTTCAAAGTGATTTTATACTACCTTAATATTAGGCCAGACCCTCACTTATTACAAAGTAAAACTGAGTATCCCTGTATTATTTATGTTTTGCACAGCTCAGTACTGAAAATGGTGTTTGAAAAAGCTGTTTTAAACAAACCGGCCACTCATTCTTGTTTCCCATTAAACTAAGATTTATAGTCTAAAGAAAATATCAAAGTAACCAACTTAAACTCTGACAGTTTTCTCATCTGCCCTAGTTTCTCCCTGATGCCCTCTCACAAGACAGAAGCAGCAGAAGTTACCACGTTATCTTCTTTTATCTTTGAAAGTGACATAGTGACTGACTTCCTCAAGGTAGAGAAGGAAGTTAGCAAAGGATGTACCTTTCTGATTTCAACTGCTTTCCCTTCACTGTGACAAGTCAGGTCTGAGGGGAAAGGCAGCCAAGTGACACGTTATAAAGCCACTGCAATACTCCTTATATGCCTCCCTATGTGTAACTCACAAGAAAGCCAAAACTAAAGAAAATCATCAGTAGAATTTTCCATGCCCTCAAAACTCTGCACTGTTGATAGACTGTGTCATTTTTTTAAACAAAGGGTGAAACCCTATAGGGACTAGAAGAAAAGAGAACCAATTATTTTACAAAGATTCTTTTTTGAAGAACATGAATAAATTAGACATTTGGGAAAAGAACTGATCTTAGGTCTCCTGGCTGGCTAAGTCACTTCAGTCATATCTAACTCTTTGTGACCCCACGGACTGTAGCCCAATAGGCTCCTCTGTCCATGGGATTCTCCAGGCAAGAATACTGAATTGGGTTGCCATTTCCTTCTCTAGTTAGGTCTGCTACCTCTCTGCAATTCCAGATTCAATAACACCTAGTATTTAGATGTATAGTATTTCTTCAGTTTATGTGTCACTTTGATAAATGTGGAAAGTACTTTTAGCCAAAAACTTGAATTAGATTTCATTTCAAAGTCTGGCTGAACAAAACCATGTATACTTGGTGGTTTGAAGTCTGACATCTAAGTTATAGAGTAACTTTTAACCTACAGCCAATAGTGATATCATACAGCAAAGTGTGCTCAGCAAATGAATAAGGGGAAAAATTGAAGCCAGATTTGGAGACAGGCTCATCTCAGGATAAAAAGTTAGAACTCGTCCTATAAAAATAATGAAAAGCTGACAAACTTAGAGAATACTGTAATTAGAGACACTTTATTTCTAACCAGTTCCAGGCAACTCAAATTCAATACCATAGTCTCTGTGGTGATCTTTTCCCTAGTAACATAGTGTCCTAAGAAAACCACAGAGTAGCTGGCCCCTAAGGAGTATGATTTGCCTTCCTCACCCAAGTCTGATGTCTTAAACTGTAAAGATTATGGTTCCTGTGAGAGGACAGCACCTAACCCTGAACAAAGGAAAAGTATTATCAATTTCAAACACGTGCTTATTTTGTTGTTCAATCGCTAAGTCATGTCCAACTCTTTGCCACCCCATGGACCACAGCATGCCAGGCTTCACCATCCTGTCCTTCACCATCTCCCGGAGTTTGCTCAAACTCAAGTCCATTGAGTCAGTGATGCCATCCAACTATCTCATCCTCTGTCACCCCCTTCTCCTCTTGTCTTCAATCTTTCCCAGCATCATGGTTAAGACTTAGTATATTTAAAACCTCCTAAGGATGTTGCTTTATTACTTGCAGAAAAGGATAATGGTTAAAGTGATTTTTTAAATATGTAGAAAGGGGAAGAAGTAACAAAGGAATCTATATACTGCAGTCCTATGTGCCAGGAAGAAGTTCCTCTTACAAGATTCTGTTGTGGCTCTTATTCTCTCCAAAACACAAGTCCATAAGTTTCCTCAATTACATAAAACAAGCCTAGGAACATACAAGTGCCTACCTAGAGATTTTTAAAAAATTCTTTCACATGCATTATCTTCTAATTTAATGGGTAAGTAAGTGTGTTTATAATTACCATAAGGGTCCATGTATAGAAGGGAATATAAAATCATACACAGTAGTTTTCAACCCTGGACATACCTCAGGATTATCCAAAGAAAAATGCTTTATTTAAAAAGAAATGTCAATGTATGGCAAAAACCACTACAATATTGTAAAGTAATAAATAACTAACTAATAAATGGAAAAAAAAAAAGAAAAGAAATTATTTAGACCCATCTTATTAGATTCCATACGTTTGGGGTAGGGCTCAGTTAGCTATCTTTTTAAGATTTTCATAGTGATTATGTACAGGCAAGGTTGAAAACCACTATAAAGAGAATTCAACAAAAAGTCATCCAAACTATTAAGGAGAAAAGGAAAATTAGCAAAACGTCAGACAAATTTCTATGATAAAAGCTGTTGCCCTACCATTATTCAAGAGTCAACAAAACTCAGAATATAATAAAGGTAATAATAAACAACAAATTGCAAGTAGCATTCAGACTGATGTTTTTCCAACTAGCTCTTAATCACCTTGTTTTACAAAGAAGGAAGCATTTTTAGCACAATATGTTGCTGGTTAAACTTTATGTTGCTAACAGAACCTTTTAGAAATTCTTTTCTTTCTATCAACATTTACCTATTTTCCTTTCCTCTCTATTTCCCCCTCATTTCTTTTTTTCATTTATTTTTATTAGTTGGAGGCTAATTACTTTACAATATTTTAGTGGGTTTTGTCATACATTGACATGAATCAGCCATGGATTTACATGTATTCCCCATCCCGATTCCCCCCCCCCCCCCCCCCCACCCCCCCGCCACCTCCCTCTCTACCCAATCCCTCTGAGTCTTCCCAGTGCACCAGGCCGGAGCACTTGTCTCATGCATCCCACCTGGGCTGGTGATCTGTTTCACTATAGATAATATACCTGTTTCGATGCTGTTCTCTCAAAACATCCCACCCTCGCCTTCTCCAACAGAGTACAAAAGTCTGTTCTGCATACAGGGTTATCATTACCATCTTTCTAAATTTCATATAGATGTGTTAGTATACTGTAATGGTCTTTATCTTTCTGGCTTACTTCACTCTGTATAATAGGCTCCAGTTTCATCCATCTCATTAGAACTGATTCAAATGAATTCTTTTTAATGGCTGAGTAATATTCCATGGTGTATATGTACCAGAGCTTCCTTATCCATTTATCTGCTGATGGGCATCTAGGTTGCTTCCATGTCCTGGCTATTATAAACAGTGCTGCGATGAACACTGGGGTGCAGGTGTCTCTTTCAGATCTGGTTTCCTCAGAAACCACTTCTGTATGCCCAGAAGTGGGATTGCTGGGTCATATGGCAGTTCTATTTCCAGTTTTTTAAGAAATCTCCACACTGTTTTCCATAGCGGCTGTACTAGTTTGCATTCCCACCAACAGTGTAAGAGGGTTCCCTTTTCTCCACACCCTCTCCAGCATTTATTGCTTGTAGACTTTTGGATAGCAGCCATCCTGACTGGCATGTAATGGTACCTCATTGTGGTTTTGATTTGCATTTCTCTGATAATGAGTGATGTTGAGCATCTTTTCATGTGTTGTTAGCCATCTGTATGTCTTCTTTGGAGAAATGTCTGTTTAGTTCTTTGGCCCACTTTTTGATTGGGTCATTTATTTTTCTGGAATTGAGCTGCAGGAGTTGCTTGTATATTTTTGAGATTAATCCTTTGTCTGTTGCTTCGTTTGCTATTATTTTCTCCCAATCTGAGGGTTATCTTTTCACCTTGCTTATAGTTTCCTTTGTTGTGCAAAAGCTTTTAAGTTTAATTAGGTCCCATTTGTTTATTTTTGCTTTTATTTGCAATATTCTGGGAGGTGGGTCATAGAGGATCCTTCTGTGATTTATGTCGCAGAGTGTTTTGCCTATGTTCTCCTCTAGGAGTTTTATAGTTTCTGGTCTTACATTTAGATCTTTAATCCATTTTGAGTTTATTTTTGTGTATGGTGTTAGAAAGTGTTCTAGTTTCACTCTTTTACAAGTGGTTGACCAGTTTTCCCAGCATCACTTGTTAAAGAGGTTGTCTTTTTTCCATTGTATATCCTTGGCTCCTTTGTCGAAGATAAGGTGTCCATAGGTTCGTGGATTTATCTCCAGGCTTTCTATTCTGTTCCACTGATCTATATTTCTGTCTTTGTGCCAGTACCATACTGTCTTGATGACTGTGGCTTTGTAGTAGAGCCTGAAGTCAGGCAGGTTGATTCCTCCAGTTCCATTCTTCTTTCTTAAGATTACTTTGGCTATTGGAGGTTTTTTGTATTTCCATACAAATTGAGAAATTACTTGTTCTAGTTCTGTGAAAAATACTATTGGTAGCTCGATAGGGATTGCATTGAATCTATAGATTGCTTTGGGTAGAATAGCCATTTTGACAATATTGATTCTTCCAATCCATGAACACGGTATGTTTCTCCATCTGTTTGTGTCCTCTTTGATTTCTTTCAGCAGTGTTTTATAGTTTTCTATGTATAGGTCTTTTGTTTCTTTAGGTAAATATACTCCTAAGTATTTTATTCTTTTTGTTGCAATGGTGAATGGTATTGTTTCCTTAATTTCTCTTTCTGTTTTCTCATTGTTAGTGTATAGGAATGCAAGGGATTTCTGTGTGTTAATTTTATATCCTGAAACTTTACTATATTCATTGATTAGCTCTAGTAATTTTCTGGTAGAGTCTTTACAGTTTTCTATGTAGAGGATCATGTCATCTGCAAACAGAGAGAGTTTCACTTCTTCTTTTCCTATCTGGATTCCTTTTACTTCTTTTTCTGCTCTGATTGCTGTGGTCAAAACTTCCAAAACTATGTTGAATAGTAGTGGTGAGAGTGGGCACCCTTGTCTTGTTCCTGATTTTAGGGGAAATGCTTTCAATTTTTCACCATTGAGGGTAATGCTTGCTGTGGGTTTGTCATATATAGCTTTTATTATGTTGAGGTATGTTCCTTCTATTCCTGCTTTCTGGAGAGTTTTAATCATAAATTCCCCCTCATTTCTTAAATTAATTCAACTTCCCTCCATGAAGAAATATTTTTCAGTTCAGTTCAGTCGCTCAGTTGTGTCTGACTCTTTGCGACCCCATGAATCGCAGCACGTCAGGCCTCCCTGTCCATCACCAACTCCTGGAGTTGACTCAAACTCATGCCCATTGAGTCGGTGATGCCATCCATCCATCTCATCCTCTGTCGGCCCCTTCTCCTCCTGCCCCCAACCCCTCCCAGCATCAGGGTCTTTTCCAATGAGTCAACTCTTCGCCTGAGGTAGCCAAAGTACTGGAGTTTCAGCTTCAGCATCAGTCCTTCGAATGAACACCCAGGACTGACCCCCTTTAGGATGGACTGGTCGGATCTCCTTGCAGGCCAAGGGACTCTCAAGAGTCTTCTCCAACACCACAGTTCAAAAGCATCAATTCTTCAGTGCTCAGCTTTCTTCACAGTCCAAATCTCACATCCATACATGACCACTGGAAAAACCATAGCCTTGACCAGACAGACCTTTGTTGGCAAAGTAATGTCTCTGCTTTTTAATATGCTATCTAGGTTGGTCATAACTTTTCTTCCAAGGAGTAAGCGTCTTTTAATTTCATGGCTGCAGTCACCATCTGCAGTGATTTTGGAGCCCCCAAAAATAAAATCTGACACTGTTTCCACTGTCTTCCCATCTATTTCTCATGAGGTGATGGGACCAGATGCCATGATCTTAGTTTTCTGAATGTTAAGCTTTAAGCCAACTTTTTCACTCTCCTCTTTCACTTTCATCAAGAGGCTTTTTAGTTCACTAGTATCTAAAATGAACACTGCCTATTTTTCCCACCTCACTATATTTCCTGAATATTTGTATAACTCTGAGATTTACACCAATCCTTGGGGTGAGGAGCAAGTTAAACTTACCTAATGTCAAAACTGTCATGAAGTTCAAACTTAAAACAATAAAACTTACAAGTCAAATAGAAACACAGCATAGAGAAGTAACGAAAAACTATGTCTTTAGTATGAACAACATCACGTATGATCTTTGACTACTCCTTGGAAGCAGGAACCCAACAGAAGGAAACTCTAAAGATAAGTCCTCTCCATAACAACAACAAAAAAAATTAATATCTCTTCCTCAACCTCATAACATTTAAAACATAATAACCATTTATACTGGACCCTATCCAATTTCAATGTTTGTTAGAAGGTTTAGTGTATGAAAAATGATTAGATGAAACTACATTTATAGTACAGGACGTAGTAGTAATGAGATAAAGAAAACAGCTATGAAAATTAAAGTACCTTAGAAAATGTACAATCAGAAAAAAATAAAGAAAACAGAGTCAATCATAAGAGGCCCAGGATTTGGTGTTTCAGCATGGGGGGACACATGTGACCTGTGGCTGATTCATGTCGATGTATTGCAAAAACCACCACAATATTGCAAAGCAGTTATCCTCCAATTAAAATAAATCAATTAACTAAAAAAATTTTCTTTGCCATTTTTATTTTTTAAGAGAGGGATAACTTCTTTTCCACTTTCGTGGAACCTTTCATATTATACTTTGGTTACTGTCAGGCGTCATACATTTCCCTTGGAATGTCTCTCTCTCCTTCTCTCCTTATAAACCTTTAGTTTTACTCTCCTCTGTAAAGGTCTTTGTTTATAATAATTATCTCCATCTATTTCCCTCTTCTCAGCACTACATACACCACGTTACTTGGTCCTTGCTGTGACATGTCCTTGCATTAGTCACTGTTTTATGCTGTTCTCCTTTACTGTGAGCATGATGGCCTATGGACCTGGACACGGTCTACCCTTTCAGCCTAATTGCTTACCATTCCCTACCATACAACCTATGTTCATTCACATTCAATCATTCATTTCACTTAGTCCCTCAATTGTCACCCAACAAATATTTATCAAGTAGCTACAATATGTCAAACACAATCTAAAAGCAAGGTAAAAAAAATTTTTTAATAAAAATAAATAAATAAGAACAAGGTAAGCTCTAGCTATCCCTGACTGCAGCTTACTGTAGGTAACAGCCATCTTCCTTCACCTCTCTAAGCATTTATTCAGAATATTCCCTCTGCCTGGAAGGCCGTTCCCACTTTGTCATCATGATTAAACCTTTCTTCACAATTCAGTGCAACATGTGTCTACAATGTACTATGCACAATACAGATGCTGAGAATATACATATATTTCTTAAAAAAAAAAAAAAAGGAGGGCATTTCCTGGCAGTCCAGTGGGCAGGACTCGATGCTTTCACTGCAGGAGCCCAGGTTCAATTCCTGGTTGGGGAAATAAGACCCTGAAAGCCATGCAGCATGGCTGAAAGGAGCCAAGGAGTCAATAACTGTGACGACAGACAGACCAACAAATAATCAGTGAAGTGTGACATATTCTATTATATATATACAGGATAATATGGGAACTCTAAAAAGAAATACTAAGCCCAACCCAATTAAAAAATGGGCAGAAGATCTAAACAAACATTTCCCCAAAGAAGATATACAGACAGCCAATAAACACATGAAAAGATGCTTAACATCATTCATTATCAGAGAAATGCAAATCAAAACTAAAATGAGGTATCACCTCACACAGGTCAGAATGGCCATTATAAAAAACCTACAAACAATAAATGCTAGAGGGGACGTGCTGAAAAAGGAATCCCCTTGCAGTGTTGGTGGGAATGTAAATTGATACAGCCACTATGGAGAACAGTGTGGAGATTCCTTAGAAAACTAGAAATAAAACTACCATATGACCCAGAAATCCCACTACTGGGCAAATACCCTGAGAAAACCATAATTCAAAAAGACACACGTACCCCCAGTGTTCACGGCAGCACTACTGACAATAGCCAGGACATGGAAGAAACCTAGATATCCACTGACAGACGAACAGATAAAGAAGCTGTGGTACATGTATACAATAGGAGATTGCTTAGTCATAAAAAGGAATGACTTTGTGTCAGCTGAACCTAGGTGGATGAACTGAGAGCCTGTCATACAGAGTGAAGTAAGTCAGAAAGAGAAAAACAAATATCATATATTAACACACATATATATGGCATCTAGAAAAATGGTACTGTTGAACTTATTCACAGGGCAGGAAGAGAGACACAGGCAAAGAGAACAGACCTGTGGACGCAGCAGAGGAAGGAGAGGGAAGGACCACTTCAGAGCAGCACTGAAACATATATACTACCACGCAGAAAAGGCAGAGCCAGTAAGAACCTGCTGGACGATGCAGGGAGCTCAACCTGGTGCTCTGTGACAACCCAGAGGGGTGGGATGGGTCAGGGAAGGGAGGTTCAAGGAGGAGGGGAAATATGTATACTTATGGCTGACTCAGGTTCTTGTGCAGCAGAAATCAACACAACATTGTAAAGCAATTATCCTTCTATTTAGAAAAATACTTAGCCTAGCCTAGGGGTGAGTTCAATTTGCTCAATGCCAATTCTTAAATCTAAAATAACAATTCCCTTGCTTTTCTTTATAGCTTCATATATGCACATGCATTCATAAAGTAAGTTTTCCTGATTTGAACTTGATATAATCATATTGTAAATATTTTTCTGCAATTTGTTTTTCCCACACAGCATGGTACTTCCTACAAAGTCTGATAAACAGCATCTTAATATCCAATTTAATACCAAATTTTGTTATGACTTCTTCTTTGATCTTATTTAGAACTGTGGGTTATTTAGAACTGTGCCTTTTAATTTTTAGTGGTTTAGAAGTTCTTAGTTTCATCTTTTTTGTTATTGATTTCCAGCTTAATTGCACGGACAGTGAATATATTCCATATGTTAATTTTTGAAATTTGCTGATATTTCCCTTATGGCCTAGTACAGATCAATTTTTTAACACTTTCACATATGGTTGGAAAACTGTATTGACAGATGCAGTTGTATATACATATGGCCACCAGATCAAATTTAATAATGACAATAATCAAATCTTCTGTATCTTTGCAGATTTTCTTGTCTATGTGGTCGATCAATTATTGAGAGAGGTACGATAAAATTTCCAACTATGGCAGCAGAAGGTCAATTTCCTCCTGTAGATCTGTCAGTAACTGTTTACAAGGAATATACTGGGAACATGCTAGTTTAGAATTATAATATCTTCCTGGTAAACTAAACTTTTAAATCAACATGTAGTGACTATGTCTAACACTGCTTTTCTCCTTAAAGTATATGTGTCTGATACTAGGCTTTCTTTTGACTACTATTTGTTTTTTCTATCCTCTGACCTTCTACTTTTCTGCAGCTTTATGCTTTTAGCTATTTCTCTTATAAATAGAATAAAGCCAAATTTTGCTTTTCTTCTCTTTTTTTTTTTCGAATTTTGCTTTTCTCCCTGATCCAGTCTGACAATCTTTGCCTCCTAAATGCAGAGTTCAGTACATTTACACTCATTGTGATTACAGAAAATATTCTAGATTCATTTTTACTACAGTATTTTGTGCTTTCATAATAGAGCTGTTTATTTCTCTTAATGCCATCTTTTGGAATGAATCTGTCCACCTCATTCCACGATACACTAGACTTAGCAATGATATATTCTAGTTATATTTTGCTAGAGGCTACCCTTCAAAACCTTAAAATATCAACTTAACATTCTAAACATAGTCATTATCTTTACCTACTTCTCAAACAATACAAACTTTGAGTACGTTAAGTTCAGTTACACGTCCCTCACAATTTATCAGTTATTATTATCCAGAAGTTACAGTAGTCCCCCTTTATTTGTGGTATTGCTTTCTGCAGTTTCAATTCCCTGTGGTTAACCACAATCTAAAAACATTAAATGACAGACTCCCTGACGGTACAGTGGGTAAACCAGAGCAGGGGACACAGGTGTGATCCCTAGTCCAGGAAGACTCAACTACTGAAGCCTCCCTCTAGGGCCTGCGAGCCACAACTGCTGAGCTCCTGGCTGCAACTACTGAAGGCTGCATGCCCAGGAGCCTATGCTCTCCAACAAGAGAAGCCACCGCAGTAAGAACCAGCACACTGCAACTAGGCAGTAGTCCTTGCTTTTTGCAACTAGAGAAAATCTGAGACCAGCAACAAAGACTCAGCGCAAACTAAACAAATGAAAATATTATCTGAAACGTGCCAGAAACGAACAATGACTGCTTAAAATTGTGCACTGGGTAGCATGCTGAAATCCTGAACTGTCCGCTCAGTCCCACACTTCAAGCCGTCAGCATCCCCCTGCTCAGTGCCTCCCGCTGCTGAGTCACTTTGCAGACTTCTCAGTTACCAGGTCAGCTGTCACAGGATCGGCACTGCAGTGTGTGTGTTCAAGTAACCCTCGTTTTACTTAATGGCACCCAAGTGCAGGAGCAGTGATGCTGGCAATCTGTATATGCCAAAGAGAAGTCATAGAGTGCTTCCTTTATTTGAAAAGGCAAGGTCTCTACTTAGTAAGAAAAGGAAAAAAACTGTATGCTGAGGTTGCTAAGACCTAAGAACAAATCTTCAATCCATGAAACTGTGAAGAAGGGAAAAGAAATCCATACTAGTTTCATCATCACATCTCAAGCTGCAGAAGTTATGGCCACAGTGTGTAACTTGTGTGTGGCCACATACACTGTGGCCACAGTGTATGGCCACAGTGCTTAGTTAAAATGGAAAAGGTACTAATTTGTACCATAAGCTATTTTGAGAGAGAAACAGGTCACATTCACATAATTTTTCCTACAGTATATTGTTATAAGTGTTCTATTTTATTATTAGTTACTGCTGTTATTCTTACTGTGGCTAGAAATTAAACTTTATCATGGGTATGTACATATGGAAACAACATAGTATATATACATATATTAATAGTATTTCATATTATCCATGATTTTAACCATCCATGAGGGGTCTTGGAACATAGTCCCCAAAGATGGGGGGGTGCTAATACTAAACGTCTGTCTTGGTTTGTTTTAACCTTACAAACTAGACACTGTTAAATGTTTTTTTTTTCCGTGTAATTCATTGTTTAATATATTGGCTTTTGAAAATAGACCACTCTAGATACACTTGGGAGCCTCGGGTGTGTCTGCAGAGAGAGCTGCAAGACTGCGGGATGAGGGGGGTGTGGCTGGGGAGGGGGCGCTGGACGGGCAGACACAGCACACGGGGGGGATGGCACTTCCCTCCCTGAGCTCTGGGGTTAGGGGTCGGATGGCTCAATGTGAGGGGTGCTGGCGCTGCTGGGTGAGGCGGCCGGGCCGGATCCTTCTGCCTCGCCCCCAGTGAACCCAGAGCGCAGGCGTGCTGGCTGCTTGCGGTCCAGCTACGTCCTCCCCAGCTCCACACTCCGCTCGGGCATCGAGCCCACGCGGTTTACCCAGTGGGGCCTCTTTCTACCCCTCGCTCCGGAGCCTGGGCAGGGTGACGGATGGGTACCTGCATCTCCCGGCATATTGCTGGGGCCATGTGAATCCCCATCCCCGTGCACTGGTGGGTAGGAACCCAGGTAATGGCCAGTACCGGCAGCTGCTCCTGACCACCGTGGTCACCCCCACCCCCCAGCGAGGTGGGGGCCCTGGATGGTTGCCTCCTTGGGTGTCCTACGGGGTGCTCACCAGAGGGACCCTCCACTCCTCCCGTGAGCCTTGGGCTCACCTTGGTGACTCAGAACAGCACCAGGGGTTCTCCAGCCAGAGGGGGCATTGCGGGCACCCTTAGGCCAGTGTGCTTATTCCTGGGGTCCATTGGCAGGTTTCATGCAGCGTGCGCCCCCAGTTATAGGTACTGTGAGCTGCTTCCTAGAGGGTGGCCACCGAGCCCCTTCTGTCCAGTGTGAGAGGCAGCACGGCCGTGCCACCAGGCCGTGAGATGTGGAACCCAGGGCTGCCAGCTCTGCGCCACCCCGAGGAGAGGGTCTCATCAGGGTGGGCCTCGGTCCCCAGCGCCCATGTTCAGAGGCCTGTCAGAGACCTTTGACGGACGCATGCCCAGTGCGGTCTCCACGCAGGGCATAGCCTTGCCGCATGGCCTGCCGCGGATTCAGTCCTGTTAACCTGTTTGGTGTCCAGCAAAGCCCCAGGAGTTGGTGGGCACGTCCCGCCCCAGGGAGCACCGGCTGGGTGTGGGTGTGAGTCCTCGGCCCCGACGGAGCAAGTAGACACTGTTAATGTTTTATACCATCAATTTGTTTTAGTTTCATCCACAAAAGATTTGAACGCTTTCAGTAAACATTTTGGAACTAAAAAAAAAAAAATTTCGTTCACATTTATTATTTTTGTTGTTGTTACTGGCTACTCATTTCTATGTCTCAAAATCTTTTCAGTCCATTTTCCTTCTTCCTTAATACCCTGACACTTCTGAAGACTACAAAAGATTTTGGATGTCTCTCAAATCTGGCCTTGTCTAATGTTTCTTCATGATAAAATCCAGGTTATGGATTTTTGGCAAGATTATCCCAAAAGTGATACTGTGCCCTTTCAGTGCATCACATCAGGAGGTACAAGATGTCAGTATGTCTCATGACTGATTACTGATTATTGGTTACTTTTATTATTTAGTTATGGTAGTATAACTCCATGCCTCTTAATAGCTCTCATGTTTTCCATCTCTATGTCTCTATGTTACATTCTGTATAATTTCTTCAGCTCCATCCTCCCATTTATTATTTTTTTCTCCAAATGTGTCTAATTTTTTGTTTTAACATGTGCATTGTTTTTCTAATTTAAACTTTTTAATTATCACGTTTCCACATTTTTCCAAAATGTCCTGATCAATGCTGATAGTCTTTGTTTCTTTCATCTTACTTTAACTCCCTCTTTTAACATACTTATTTTATATTTCATATCTATTAATCCAAATATCAGTAGTCTTTCAGAGTTTCACTCTATAGTTTATTTCCTCTCATTCTTGCTCATGGTAGCCTGTTTAACAATTTGGAGAAGGTGAGGGGATGTGCATTCATGTTCAACTGAAATCCTACCTTTGGCAATTTTTTCAGATGTCTATTTAAAGTGCCTTTCTTTGAGAAGGACTGGCATTTGCTTTGGCCAAGAGACTAGTAGTAGCACCAACAGAGGATCTCTTAAACTAGATTTCTGTCTTGGTTTTTTGGAGGCCACACAAGTAGTATAAACTCAGGCTCAAACCTCCATGAGTTAGGGCCTGTGGTAAAGAGAAAATTTTTTTAAAAATTCTACTCAAAGTCAAGGTACTTTGCAACACTCCCCCTCTGTGGTATGGTTATCTACTTTTTTTTCTTTTAGCAACCAAGAATGGAATTCTTTGGAAGTCCTGACTTTATTTGGGTGGGGGTAGGAGGGCTTCAGTTTCGACTTTTCACCTTGCTTGGGTCCAGAGCTCTCTTTCCTGTTCCCAGATACTAGGCCAAAAGGATACGGAAGTAACTCCAGAACAAACACCACTTCCAATGATAGCTTATCAGCATAGATTCATGTTAGCTCAGTATTTCTGGCTTCCGCGAAATCCTTCCTTTTTCCTCAGTTCAGCCATGAAATAAGAGTTTTGATTTGTTTTTTAATCTAGCATTTTCTGGTATACTAAAATGCAAAGTTTCTTCGTACCTCTAGCTCACCATATTGCCAAAAACAGAGGTCCTTAAGGTTTTTTTGAATAATGATAGGGGAAAAAATGCTTTAGAGTTTAGTAGAAAAGGCAGAATTTTTAATGATAATTTTTAAAAAGAGATCTGGATTAAATTTCAGGTTCTTTATAAAATATGACTAATAATCATAGAATCAACCTCGATGAGTAGAAAGTGAGAAGAGGGTTTCCTACCAATTCACATTTGTCCTGTTTGGCTATTCCCTGCTGCCTAGAGTTACTGTTTTTATAGACCACCCAGAATGGGCCAGTTCCTTGAATCCTGTGCCAAAAATCACTAGATGCCTTCTTTACCATCTACACAATATCAATAAGGTCAGAAAAATTAACCCTTTTAAGTCTATTTCGTTTATTTTTCTTTTTCGGTGTAATAACTATTTGGGTACGCAAAACTCTTCAAACTAGTCAGTTTTGCTACATATTACTTTGACAAAACTCTCTTACTTTAGACGTAAGATGTATTTACATTTCAACACCAACTGCCTTCAGGAAATGTTTCTTAAGGCATACCTATATTTGGCAAACGTGTGTTATACATTTTCTCACTTGGACCCATACCAGTAAGGCACAAAAGTTCAATTCTACATTGAACATCTGAAACAACATTAACAACACTATTATGGTAATGTGAGCTCTTCTGAAAGAGTTCAGGCTCCTAAATCTAAAGTGCTTTTGAAATCTCTGATTAAAATGTCTATTCATCTGGCCAGACTTAGTTTTGTGGTACCTGAGAAAAGTTGAGTTAGAACTCATGGTCTGTTATTTAAAAGCCTATGCAGTTTCTATACCAATCAAAACAGAAAAATGCTTGCTTTATACACACACACACACACACACACACACACACACACACACACACATACACAAGGCCACGGATATGGAAGTTGTTCAATAAATATCTTCCAGGTGGTACTAATAAGGTTCAACTAGGGAGTTCCTGTTCCTCTGGCAGACTCCCAGGCCTAAGAAGATCCTCTGTCTTGCAGTGAAAAAGACTGCAAACGGTGAGGTCAATTAAGAAATACTTCTGAATAATACACATGATGGAATATCTTCATACCCAACATTTGCTTCAGGGGTAGATTTCAGTCTTTCAAGTCATTGTTGCTTTCCAGCTTTGATATTTCACTGTTTGTGCTGAATTTTCTCCAGAAGAAATAATCCCTGCTTTGTGTGCATTTTTGTAGCCAGTTTCTTTCCTATTTCCTTCTTGGTGTCTGGAGATATTCCAACTTGTTAAGACATTTTGATATTTCTTCATTCCTTCTAGCTCTTCTCTGTTTTTTTATCTTCAGTCTAAGCCTTTTAAACATGTTTTAAAAATCTGAACAGTTCCTAATATTCCCACTACTTCTTGGCTTTCTGTTCCTAAAGCCTTCTCATAAAGACAAACATAGATTTCCTTGGGTTGCTCCTCAGGATTTTCAAGTATTTCAACTTTCTCCCATTCTTAATTACTCTTTTTGTACTATCCATCTAATTTTTTTTAAACACAAACCTTTATTGATAAATTGAAACCATCCCCTCCATCCATAATGGGTCAATCTACTTGCTCATGGAAATAAGACCCATCCTCTGATACACCCATCATCTAGCATCTGTGAAGATCAAGAATTCATTAAAAATTTTTTGTTCCTGTCTTATCTTTCAAATCTGTTGACTTATACAGACTTTCACAACAGGACATACCCAACACCATTCTCACTTCCTGCAACAAAATTCCACTGTCTTTATTCGTTCATCAAATGCTACTACAAAAAGTCTCTGTGACTACCATTATCAGAGTTATTGATGTTCCTTCAAGAATATGCTCCTATCTTTACACAATGTTTTGTAACAATGTTTTGTTTTTACACAATCTCTACATAATGTTTTTTCATATTACAATTGTTTACATATGTGCTTCTCTTACTAGACATGCTTTTATTCATGTTTACATTCCTGGTTCCTTGCTCAGCACCTGACAAACATATAAAAGTATATGCTGTTATGTCTGACTGAAAAAATAATGAGAACCTCACCTCATAGAGCCTAGATAACAAATGAGGAACTAAAAGCACACAGCTTTTAAGAAATCATGTATAAATGTGTATCTCTGGGATTCCGTGGTAGTACAGTGGAAAGGAATCCGCCTGCCAATGCACAGGACATGAGTTCGATCCCTAGTCTGCCGGGAGCCAGCACACGAGATCCCACCCATGACAAGGTTGTGAGGAGGAGACCTGACAGGCAAGGCAGATCAGGACTCCAGGGATTCAGAAAAGCTGCCCCGGCGCTCACCTTAAAGATGATCTCTGTCTTTCTGACGCTTGCTGTGTTCGACTACTCCCTAATTTCTGGACACAGGCAGAAGGCCTTCCCCAATCGATCTCTCCAAACAGAATCAACTTAGAACTTTAATTAATACGTCTGCTGGATGGTGGTATCCTATAAGATTATCCAGGATGAAAGGAGTGTTTCAATTTAGACCCCTTTGCTGGCATTCTAGCCTGCTTGGCAAATGCGTACTAATGCACATGACTGCTCACAACACCTTAATCACAAACAGCATAAAGAACCTGATCACATAAAGGCCCTAATAGGCACAGAGCCCCGCGGGGGTGAGGAAGCCCTATTAGATAACATAAAAATATTATTCTAAAAGTGGTTAGAGTTAAAGATTTAGAAAAATAAGGGTTTAGAATTGTTCATTTTAACCAGGAATGCTAAACAGGGGCTGCCTCACGGGAGCTGCAGAGTCTTTGTGTGGTAAATCTTTTAGATAATCTTTTAGATAAATTTAACTGATAACTTCTGCAAAAGGACTGACCTTTGTGTTCATTAAAGAATAGATTACGGAAAACAGCTTTGCATTCACCTAGGTCATAAAATGTCAATAGGCCCCAAGGCCAGAAGATAATTGTACAAGGCTCTCACAAAGAAGTATGCAGAAAACACCCTGGTTTTGTGAAGGATGAGCCGATGTAATATTAAACTATCTTCCCCTTAAAAATGTACGTAGAATATAAAAGCTACAGTAAAAAAAATAAAGATCTGCCAGACTCTGCTGCACCCCGCCTCCCCCCCCACCCCCACCCCCCGGTCTGGTCTCTCTTTCTCTCTCCCTCCCTCTCCCCCTTGCAGACTTGGTCCTATCAAGGCTGGTCTCACGTGTCTTCTCTCAACGACGCCGTTCATCCTGAGGGTACCCCCTGGATCCTGCCGAGGCCGGACCCCGGCTAAGTCCAGGAAGATTCTACATACCGTGGACCAACTAAAGCCTGTGTGCCACAATGACTGAGACTGCGGGCTGCAACTACTGAAGCACATGCTCCTAGAGCCTGTGCAATGCAACAAAAAAGCCACGGAAGTAAGAAGCCCGTGCACCACAACAAAGAGAAGCCCCTGCTCACCACAACCTACATTCACGGAGCTCCATCTGGTACCGAGGGTCCCAGTATAAAATGCTTCGTTTTGAGAGCTGTTCATGACTCTACTGATGCTGTTGCTGAGTGCAGAAGAATTGATGCTTTTCAACTGTGCTGTTGGAGAAGACTCTTGAGAGTCTCCTGGACTGCAAGGAGATCCAACCAGTCCATCCTAAAGGAAATCAGTCCTAATAATATTCATTGGAAGGACTGATGCTGAAGCTGAAACTCCAATCCTTTGGAAACCTAATGCGAAGAACTGACTCCTTGGAAAAGATGCTGGGAAAGATTGAAGGCAGGAAGAGAAGGGGATGACAGAGGATGAGATGGCTGGATGGCATCACCTACTCGATGCACATGAGTTTGAGCAAGTTCCAGGAGTTGGTGATAGACAGGGAGGCCTGGTGTGCTGCAGTCCACGGGGTCGCAAAGAGTTGGATACAACTGAGCAACTGAACTAACTGACGACTTTATATTCACTCTACAGTAACCTAATTCATTTTATTCAGGGAATTCAGTTACATTCAGGTTCCTAAATCAGGATGACAAAGTTTTGATTAGCATGTCTCTTACCTCCTATGTTAATCAAGAGATAGATCTTCTTGAATAAAGGCGGCGCGCTCCTTGGGACTTTGCTGATGCTTCAGTGGTTAAGAATCTGCCTTGCAGTGCAGGGAACAGGGCTTTGATCCCTGGCTGGGGAGCTGAGACCCCACACACTACGGGACAGCTAAGCCCACACACAACTACTGAGCCCGCACATGCACAATGTGACCCTGTGCCACAACTAGGGGGCCCACACGCCACAACTGGGAAGTCCACGCACCACCACGAAAGAGCCCGCATGCCGCAACTAAGACCTGATGCGGTGAAATAAATAAATGTCTTTTTAAAACAGGAGTCCAGTTTTAAAACACAAAAACAAAATTATTTTAATATAAAGAATATGGGTAAAATGTCAAAAATAAATAATTAAAAAAGTAGTAAAATTTTTTTTTAATAATTCATATGCTTATTTCAGGTATCTCTTCAGCATATTTTATGTAACTTGTGGGTATAGTGTCAACTTTCAAAAATAAGGCAACTTGGAATTAAGACTTTTCACTGAGTTGTCTTAATTAACTAATTAAAAAGCTAGGTCTCTGGGACTCCATGAAGAGATTTCAAATGCTCTGGGGAATTGTGCTAACATCAAACAACAAAAGTCCAATATGAGATCTAGACTTTATTTTTAGAAAACAACTGTACATAGAAATAAAATGAGAATGGCCTGGTTTGGCCATCAAACATGTGAAAAGGGGATTCATTATACTATTATACTATTTTCTCTCTGTTTAAAATCTTCATAAATAAAAAAGAGATTATTATTATTCAACTCATAATTCCTTTCAGTTCTCATCTAATTTTAACATAGATTTCACTGCTATCCCTAATAAATCTGCCTTCCAAGATTACCACTGACCTGCTAGTCACCAAATTCAGTATTCTCATCTGTTTTCTGCCTCTCCCAAGCCCTCAACACGTGATACCACTGCTCAAGCCCCTCCTGAAACTCTTTTCATCCTTGGCTTCAGAAAATCATCTTCTCATTCTGTCCCCAATCCTATTCACTTTGAGTGCCTTTCTATTGTTTATCTATGTTATTTATTTATGGTCTATCCATTATTGTTCATGCTGAGTCCCTCAGATTCTTCTTATTCTTCTTCCTCTATTTTTCTCCTTGGGTAATCTCAGCTACTCCACTAACACCTCTGTCTATCTATCAGATAATCGATAATTCCCAATATCGAGTCACTGTCTCCGGAGAAGGCAATGGCAACCCACTCCAGTACTCTTGCCTGGAAAATCCCATGGACGGAGGAGCCTGGTAGGCTGCAGTCCATGGGGTCGTTAAGAATTGGACACGACTGAGCAACTTCACTTTCACTTTTCACTTTCATGCATTGGAGAAGGAAATGGCAACCCACTCCAGTGTTCTTGCCTGCAGAATCCCAGGGACGGGGGTGCCTGGTGGGCTGCCGTCTCTGGGGTCGCACAGAGTCACAACTGATGCAACTTAGCAGAAGCAGCAGCAGTCACTATCTCAAATTTCCCAATATCTAGTCACTATCTCAAACTTATATGAACAATAAAAACCATTATTTTCTATCATGAAACTATTCATCTTTATATGTTGGCTACTTCATATAAGAGTATCACCATTCGGTCTCTCAAGAGAGAAATTCTGGAATTATGTTTACTTTCTCTCTTTTCTTCCTCACATTCCACACTGTATTCATCATCAAATCCCACAGAGTTTACATCAGAGATGCACCCTGGGATAGTTCATCCTTTCCATCACCATAGTCCAAGTTCAGACTCTCATCTATTGCTTTACATGTATCAACAGAATCCCACGCTGTCTCTGTCAAAAGTTCCTCCTCCATCCAAACCATTTTCAGTACCACCCTCAGAGTCATTTTAGTCGTATTCCTAAGATTCAAAACTGATTATGTTACCCTCTGTCTAAAAACCCAGGTTTTTTTTAAAAAAACTGGTTTACAGTAGCACTGTACCTAACAGCGTACTAAGCCCTTCATTATCTGGCCTCACTTGTATCACTAGCTATATTTCCTCACACACACTTCCACATACATAAAATGCACTGAATTTTTCACTTTTTTTCTGAACATGTCAGCCACTTCATTAACTGTGCCTTTTATCATGCTGCTCCCTCTGCATGGTCTGCCTTTCCCATAGTTTTCACCAGGTGAATGATCATCATACTTTAAGATTCAGCTTCCTCTATGGGATTTCCCTTATCAGTCTGGCATTCAACAACATGAACTGAGCATCTATCAATATGACATGAACCTTCTCCTCAAGGAATGCATTCTCATCTACATTCTTTTAGTACTTTGCTCATGCTGATGTTATGACATCTATCACACTGTGTTACACTCACCCTTGTCCGCGTCTCCCCTCACAGCTGGATCGTGAGGTCTTTACAGCTATGGCCCCTGTCTAATTCCTCTCTGGCTCCCCAGCACCTAGGGTATTGATTTTGTTCATCTGTAAAGTACGCCATGCTTAGTGGGAATCGGAAAAAGATGATTTTCAAGATCCCTTTGAATTCTAGTATTCTATGATTTCAACATAAATGCAGCATTTCTTAGTTGTGATTTAGCTGAAAACCTGTGTCAAATACAGCTAGAATGCTTAAAATATTTATATTAACTCCTGTTCCAAACCTACTGAAGAGGAAACAGAATTACTGCTCTAGTTAGGGAGGAAATCATTCAAGCGCCTCATAATCACTGACACTCAAGTATCATAGTATTGAGGGAGGTAATAATATAATTACAATTTAAAGGTAAGTAATTGAGGCATAGAGAGATTAAGTAACTTGAATAAGACAACAAAGTTACTAAGCTAAGTGGGGAAGCTAGGATTTGAACTCAGTCTAATTTCAAGGCCCATGATCTTTCTCAGGTCAGTATTCTGCTTTATCAGTGCTCTGTTTAATAACCTAAGGCTTCTTTCATTTACAAAAAACATGAACTTTACTTTCTGCCAGACCTACATGAAGAACAAGAAAGAAGAACCAATCTTTCTTCTGTCATCTTGCCTCTGAGGAGGAAAAAAACAAATCCATTTTTCCCTAGCGTATGACTAGAGTAAATATAATAAATAATAAAAATTCAAATTTCTAGCATTAGTATCCAAAAACAAATATCTATACACTTACCTCATGGGTCCATAGTTCAGCACTACAAATGCCAAAACTATCATCACACAGATAGCTCTTCGCTTCGGACTAGGAACTTTAAGCCTCTGGTTCTAAAGAAAATGATCATATTAAATACAAACAAATTACACATCAGTCTCACAAAAAGCAACATCTAAGATAATAATAACTCTCCTTTTTACCAGCTATGAGAAGGCTTAAATGAAAACCAAAATGCAAATATAGGAAACAGTACTTTTCTTTTTTTTTATAGAAACAGTACTTTTCAAAAGACTAAAGCAGAGCCTTTCAGAGACAGAAAAAAGGAGAGGAGTAGGAGAGAAGAAACCTAGCAACCCTTGTTGCAGAAGCTTCTTCACCTAAAAGGAAAGAATTCAACAATTTTATGTTTTATGAACCTTCAAAGAATCCCAAGGCACTGTACTTTAGTAATTTGTCTCTCTCTTAAATCACTGTTTTCAGTAACATAATGGAATATTCCCATGTGCTCAGGGGAAGATAGAAAGAGCAGTGTAAGAAGCCAGTCTCTGGGGAATTGCCTGGCGGTCTGGTGGTTAGGACTCCATGCTTCCACTGCAAGGAGCATGGGTTTGATCCCTGGTCAGGGAATGAAGATCCCATATGCTGCACTGCACAGTCAAACAAAAAAGTCCCATTCACTAGGCAGAGGCATCTGTTTGGTTCAAGAAAGCACTGTGGTAGGAAATTCTGAAAGCAGCAGATTTCATGAACAGAATTGAGATGATTAGCCTCACTGGGACACATAGCAACAAAATACAAAGTATGGTATAGAGGCTGGGTGAACTGAGAACATATTAAATTTTTAAATTTTTTATTGTTTACTCTTTTAAAAGGGAAGACCTAGGGGGACTACTTAGGAGACCTGATGTGATTCATTTAGTCAAAAAAAAAAAAAAAAAGAGAATGGATGCTATGATAATAAGGGAGAAGAAACCCAGGAAAAAGAGACAATTTTTATACATAGCTTGGGAGGTACAATTCAAAAGCTCCTCTTTCCAACACTTTATTCTTACTACAAATGTTTTTGGGCTTATTGTGCCTGCCTTTTGCTATTACTATTTTACAAAATTTAATTTAAAATGTAAAATTTCCAATTGCTTTATCAGGAAAAGAGAATACTTCAACCCATCACCTCAGCTCTATCACGAACTAGCACTCACCTCTGATACAACTTCGTCCAGTTGCCGCTTCAGTGAACCGTTCTCTTTCTTCAGCTTCTCATTCTCCAAAAGGGCTGCCTTTAACCTTGCCTCTAGGCCTAGCATGTATTCTTTCTTCTTCTTGCGGGACTGACAAGCTGACTCTCGATTTTTAATCATACGTTGCTGTCTCCTTAGCACAGCAATCTAGGAAAAGTTACAGTAAATCAAAAATAGTTGGATTTTAGAATCAGATCAGTGAAGAATATACTGATTTTTATAATTATCTTTAAGCAAATTGTTCAAAAGATAGCTTACTGTTTTTTTTTTTAAATACTCAAATGAAATAAACCTAAATCAAATGATTAAATAAGGCCTTCTAAAACCTGTTAAATGATTTCTTCTGGTGTTTTCACAAGAAATAAGACTTATTTATTGATAAATAATAAATAAGATTTATTTATTGATCTTCCTATTTTCCCTTTAGAAATACTATATATATGTATACATACAGCTTTAATCTATATCACAGGCCCTGAATTACTTGACTGTTTTTCAGAACCATCTATCCTGTTACTTATAGGGCCACTTCTACTGGCAGAGTTACCATCACTTCAAATTCACCATGTGCCAACTGAATTCATTATCTCCCTCTACCTATTCTTTAAAATCTATTGATCTTCTATCAATGGTATCTCTCAGGATATAAAGGAAGGTGTGACCAGTAACCTATTTTTCTTTCATTCCCTAAATTTACTGCCTCTCTCAACCTCTTATTTACTCACTAAATACATACTGAAGATACACGAACAACCAAGTTAATTCCAGTGAAAGTGTGTCTGTCATTCCTGCTTCTCTAATTCCACTGCCATTCTCCTAACGCAGGCACGGATTGACTCATCTCCAGACTACTGCAACAACCTTCTAACTGCTTCAGCTGGCTTCAAGCTCCTTCTGTCTATCATTTTTAAGGTAACTTTCTTCTCCTAAAAACATTTTAATCTTGCTACTCCATTGCAAAAGCAAGCTAGTCATGTATTTTACCTATCAACCTTTGCTTTCAAAATCTTCCATAATGTGACCACTCTCTATTTTTCTAACTCTACAACTATTCACACCACATCTTCCAATCAAGGTTATTCCATGATCTTCACACATATCTAACTTGTTTCTTAATTCACACTGTTTGTTCTGATTTAGAATGCCATCTCCTCTACTAAGCTAATTCTAAAGACCGTCCAAACTCTTAATTATGATAGACCACTTGGAGTTTTTATATTGTCTGAATTACTCATGCCCTTATAATTCAGAAGATACAGCTGAATGCTCTATTTCAAAAATGCTGACTTTTTCTCTCTTTTCCTAGATTTTATACCTTGGAAGCCAAAACTATGTGATATGACTCACAATATCTACCATAATCAAAACTTACTGACCGAAATTATTTTTGTCATATTTTCTAAACAAAGATGTGAAATGTGTTTTAGCATTAGTCTATTTCAGAAAGAATGTGAGATAGTAAAATTTAGTCCATAAAAAGAACCAAATAATATTAAATTTATTATTGTAAGTATACAGATGACAGAATTTCTGACTTCTCCATTTTGTAAAGGACTTTTAAAAAAGTAAACATTTTACTGTGGCTGTTTAATAATTTTTACTGAGATACATAAATAAAATTAAATAATTTAATGCTTATTTCTTTTGAAATAACAATGCAATTTCCACCCCATACTACAGTTTCTAGAAATAGAGGTATACCAAATCCAACTGAGCAATCAGAATCCATAAGAAAAAAAAGAACCCATGAGGAAAAGAAATATTACATGAGATGTCAAGAAGTGTATCTTTCCCTCTTTTTTTCTTTTTTAACTGAAACTTCACAAGAATGCTGACTTCTATAACCATCAATCTACAAAATTTCCCTATGGCATAACTATCCCACTCTTCAGTAATGCTAAACACACACACGCACAAAGCAGTGACAATCACGACGGATTTTAATTATTCATCAATTTCAAACTATTTTCTGGACAATGCCACTTTGTTCAATCTACTATTACTCTTAGTGATCTTCACTGTTACTGAGAATGCCAGTGTCCATAATTAATACTTAACATTAGAGTGCTAAAGTACACAGAATGCTGAGCAAGCACATAAAAAAGAAGGTTCCCAGATGGAAGAGCTTATACTAAAAGTTGGATAAAAGGTAACCTTACTTTAAAGGCTGATTAATGTATGGACTCTAGGGAGGCTTACAGATGGCACACTACTTAATAAATTTCAAACAGGATTAGGGATTTCTATAAACAATAAAAGCACCTGCATATTATACAGCATAAAGTTTCAAAGGCTGTCAGTGCACATGCCTCATACTAAAAAAACGAAAACCACCTGCAGCCAAATATCCATTTCTTCCTATAGAAAGAGATAACAATAGTTCCGAAAATGCAGTAAATACTCAGTATTACCAATAACTACAAAGGATGAATACAGTAAAAATATATGAAGTCCACAGGAATCTCCAAACAGAGAGCTCCGACTTTACATTTCAGCAAGCTATCTTCAGCTAACTGAATAAAATATTTAAATTATTCTGTATTTTTGAGGGTAAAAAAAAATTAAAATTTCAGATTAAACATACACATACTGCTTGTCTGACAGGTGAGGATATTTAAAAGAAAAAAAGGACTACCTGTAATTACTGTTTTGTAAACCGATTTTTTTCCCCATATAACATATCATGATCATCCTTGACATGCCATGAGAATGGCAGCACAGTATTTCAATTATATTGATGTTCCATAATACATTTAACTAATCTCCTCTTGTTGAGATTGTTAATAGTTTTCAAGATTCTTTAAAATAAGGCTCATCATTCAATACTGTTAGAGTAGAAGAATCAAGGCTAGAGTTTAGGGCAGTTAATTTCAAGACCAGTGCTACTTACACAACAGCTCCATGATGCTTTTAAATACCAAACAGGAAGTCCTGCATTACAGTATGGAATGTGAACTGTGTGGTTACTTTAATTATGTGCCTGCTTGAAATTGAAGGCTTACAGTACTGCTTGTATCTGGAAGTTTACTCTCCTCTGTTAATAGTCTACAAACATAAAATCAATACTCTGGCCCATTAATCAATTGACACATCTCCCTGTGGGCATATAAGATGATTCAGCATGACTGAGATGAGTGAACAGCTAGTCAGTCCCTGCTTCTGATCATCCTGCCTTCAGACAACTCTTTCACCAAGCATTATGTCTTGGAAAAGGAAAAACTCCTAAGCAGAAAAATACTCTCCCTTTAGTGCCACTGCACTATAAAACATAGTGTTTCATTAGTAAACATTTACTTGACTGTAAGAAAGACTCTCATAACTGCCATATGACCCAGCAATCCCACTGCTGGGCATACACAATGAGGAAATCAGAATTCAAAGAGACCCAGGTATCCCAGTTGTTCATCGCAGCACTGTTTATAACAGCCAGGGCATGGAAGCAACCTAGATGTGCATCAGCAGACAAACGGATAAGAAAGCTGTGGTACATATACACAATGGAATATTACTCAGCCATTAAAAAGAATACATTTGAATCAGTTCTAATGAGGTGGATGAAACTGGAGCCTATTATACAGAGTGAAGTAAGCCAGAAAGAAAAACACCAATACTGTATACTAATGCATATATATGGAATTTAGAAAGATGGTAATGATAACCCTATATGTGAGACAGCAAAAGAGACACAGATGTACTGAACAGTCTTTTGGACTCTGTGGGAGAGGGTGAGGGTGGGATGATTTGGGAGAATGGCATTGAAACATGTATATTATCATATGTGAAATGGATCGCCTTTCCAGGTTCGATGCATGAGACAGGGTGCTTGGGGCTGGTGCACTGGGATGACCCAGAGGGATGGGATGGGGAGGGAGGTGGGAGGAGGGTTCAGGATGGGGAACACATGTACACCCATGGCTGATTCATGTCAATGTATGGCAAAACCACTACAATATTGTAAAGTAATTAGCTTCCAATTAAAATAAATAAATTTATATTAAAAAATAATAATTAAAAAAAGAAAGAAAGACTCTCATAAAAGGAGAACTTTCACAAATGGACAAATACTTTTTGAAGGTTGGATCGATTTAAGAGTCAAAATCCTAAGTCTCTTTGCATTATGTTTCATTTTAAGTTACTGATAAACACTGTAAGACATGTTCTTCTTACAAATAAAATAGACTATTTAGACCCTTGATTCTGTGACGTTGCTAAAAAATGAGCTTCGAAGTTCTGAATGGCTATAAAGATATTAAAATATTTTACTGCTAAGAAACACATCCCAGCATCTTACACAAGCTCAAGACAAATCAAGTATTGGTAACATACAGGTGAATAAACCACTAGGTTACTATACATCAATCAGTTCTAATTCTCATTTTGCTGAATCTTTCTCTCTAAACTGATGTATAAAGCAAACACTGTCATTGATTAACTTCTTCATTATATCAAACAAAACTTTATTTAATTAAATAAAAAAGAAATAAACTTCATCTACTTGAAAATGACACTTTAATCCTCTAAAGGTCTCATCCAATCCGAAAACAAAATGGTTCTATTACCGATGTTAAACATGTGTGCTTAATTACCATGTAGCACAATAACCACTACTGTATCATAAAATATGGATGCTATTAACTTTGCTGTTTTATCTGATCCCAGACTGTTCAAATAAAGTCAATCTTTATATTTTGTCTCACAACACTTAAAACCATCTGCTTGAATTTTTTTCTTGATTAAGAGAATACATTTGTAGAGAGAAAGAAAAGGGAACAGCAAGTTTCAAGATACGGATAATTTGAAGTTGGCACTGCATCAGGGCTGCCTTGAAAGTAAAGCCTCATTAATGGAGCACAGAGTAAAGACAACAGTGCTGAACTGAGGGAAGGCCAAGGCTTGAATCCTAACTCCATCATTGCAGGTCATATGATGGATGTGAGGATCAAACGAGTAATGGACATGAGGCTCTCTGTAGACTGTAATGTACACACACAGGCCGTGCTGGGCTAAGCCGCTCAGTCGTGTCCGACTCTCTGCCACCCCATAGACTCTCACCCACCAGGCTCCTCTATCCACGGGATTCTCCAGGCAAGAATACTGCAGTGGGCTGCCAGTTCCTCCTCCATGGGATCTTCCAGACCCAGGGATCAAACTCCTGTCTCCTGTGGCTCCTGCACTGCAGGCAGATTTTTTACCACTGAGCTATAAGTTTCACCAAAAAGAAATATCCTGCAGCTATGAATAAACTGGGTGAGGAAACAAAAATTCTTAATTCCATCAACAATGTGCCTCAAAGATACTCAGATAAACTGTTCAACTAAAGTAATACTGCAAATATCTGCCTTCATTCCAGCTCTTATTTTTACAGATTTCAAATATTAAATATCAGATTAAAACAAAAACAGACAAAATCTGGAAATCCCATTTAATACATACTCAAGGAGAAAACCAGAGCCTAAGATTAAAAATCTAATTCACTCTCCTCCCAACATCCCTCAGTCTGCTCCTTATTCTATATTCATCAGGACTCTCACTCATTTGCCTGAGAAGGCCAATAGGAGGTTTTATGCACTTACAAAGTGTCTGGTATAGACCAGTTCATCAATATCAGCCATCTAAGTAATATGGCCTTGACTGAAATATTTAACCAATTGATTCATTCAATGGTAAAATGAGAATAAAGCCCACTTTACAAGGATTTTGAGAGAATCAAATAGGACTATGTGAAAATAAATGTGAAGTACTTATTAAAACTATATTAGAAAAAAGCTGAACTTCTCAGAAGTGTCAAAAAGACAAAGGCTATGGAAATGCTCCAGATTAAAAGAAGTCAAAGAGACATGACATCTCAATGCAATATCTGACCCTACAGGGATCCTATATTGGAGGGGGAAAAACTCAAGTGATAAAACTGTCATATTGACAGCTGAATAAAGTATTTTACAAACAAATTTATGAAGGTGATAACTGTACTGTGGGTAAGTAAGAGAATATCCCTATTCTGAGGAAATACACACTGACATATTTAAGGGTAAAGAAACTATAAGGTATGTAACTTACTGTAAAATAGTTCAGGGAAAAAATGTATATGTGTGTATATATATATATATATATATATGCCGATGGATAGACAGGCAGATAAATAAAACTAACTGATAAAGCAAATGTGGTAAAATGTTAACAACAGGTGAATCCAGGTAAAGGTACATGGGTGTTCTCTGCACTAGTTTTGTTTTTACAACTTTTTAAAATTTGAAATTATTACCATATACAAGGTCTGGTACACATGCACACACACACACACACACACACACATAAGACTGCAGTACCAACATAACACTAAGGAGTTATAGGAAAAGAAAAAAGAACTTTCCTTTAAAACTTATAATCAAGGGTGGTAAGAGCCACAGAAAATGTTAACCATAACAGATTTAATCTTTGAGTATTATTTGTTAACCACCTTTAACCAGTCAAAAGTTCTCTTCTGTTAACAATTAATATTCTTTCACACATTTGTAGAGCAGTAATGTTCTGGAGAATACACACCTTCAAGACTATAGCCAATGATACTTTCATTGAAATAATTTGTCATTTTCCTTTGTAGATTATCTATTCACTTAATTTGTCCATTTGATTGTTGGGTTAACTTGCATCTTTCTGATTTGTAAACACTCTTTATATGCTAAAAATTGTTTTTAAAAGACTACAAAAAGTTGTACATGAATTTTCAAAGCAGCATTATTCCTAACAGCCTAAAAGCAGAGACCACCCAAATGTCCATCAACTGATGACTGGATAACCCAAACGTGGTCTATCTGGAAAATGGACTATTATTTGGCCATGAAAAGGAGTAAACATTGAAATATGACACATAATGCATCTTGAAAAATATTGTGCTAAGTGAAAGAAATCATACACAAAAGCTACATCATGTATAATTCTATTGATATGAAGTGTCCAGGATAGGCAACTCCATACAGAAAGCAGGCTTCTCTCATAGCTCAGTTGGTAAAGAATCTACCTGCAGTACAGGAGACCCTGGTTCAATTCCTGGGTCGGGAAGATCTGTGGAGAAGGGACAGGCTGCCCACTCCAGTATTCTTGGGCTTCCCTTGTGGCTCAGCTGGTAAAGAATCCACCTGCAATGTGGGAGACCCGGGTTTGATCCCTGGGATGCGAAGATGCCCTGGAGAAGGGAAAGGCTATCCACTCCAGTATTCTGGCCTGGAGAATTCCATGGATGGTATAGTCCATGGGGTCAGAAAGAGCTGGACACAACTGAGCAACTTTCACTTTCCTTTATACAGAAAGCAGATTAGGAAGTAGCTGCCAGGGGTTGAAAAGGATGGAAGATGAGGAATGACTGCCAACAGGAATGGAGTTTCTTTTTAGGCTGATGAAATATCCTAACATTAAACATCAGTGACAGTTGCATAACTCTGAGAATATACTAAGCAATCACTAAAGAGTACATTTTAAAAGGGTAAACTCAGACTTCCTTGGTGGTCCAGTGGCTAAGAATCCACCTGCCAATGCAGAAGACACAAGTCTGATCCTTGGTCCAGTAAGATTTCACATGCAGCAGGGCAACCAAACCCATGTGCCACAACTACTGAAGCCCAAGCACCCG
Organism: Odocoileus virginianus; assembly: GCF_023699985.2. Lineage (NCBI taxonomy): Eukaryota > Metazoa > Chordata > Mammalia > Artiodactyla > Cervidae > Odocoileus > Odocoileus virginianus. Next base: position 18,979,034 of record NC_069678.1, on the reverse strand, counting down.
AGAGCCCATGCTCTGAAACAAGAGAAGCCACCACAATCAGACGCTCACGCACTGCCATGAGAGAGCAGCCCCCACTTGCTGCAACTAGAGAAAGCCTGTACACAGCAATGAAGACCCAGCAAAGCCAAAAAAAAAAATAATAATTTTTAAAAATAAAAAGGTAAACTCCGTAGTATATGAATTTTAGCCCAATTAAGCTATTAAGAAACTCCAAGCAAACAAGGACTTTCATTCACCTCAAAAGGCCATGGAAGGCAGAAGCTAAGGACTCTCTTTTCAGAAAAATGTACATGCATGCAAAGTATTACAAGCAATTATGCAAGGAACAGAGTGAGGTGAAGAAAAGAGAACTTGTTTAGGGAAACACTGAAACCTATTGATGGGTTCCATTAAGAAACCCTGTGACTGTCATTCTTGCACATTTAAAGTAGAAGAACAAATTACAATTACCCCTAAGGTGAAAAACTACCTAGCTTCTGATGCTCTAGTTTCAGTTCCAGGAATTTCTCCTACAGATATACGTTCATATGAACAAACTGAAACAAATACCAAGTGATTCGATGGAGGAATGTTTACAAAGGAAAAACCCCCACAAAACTCTTAAATGATTATGACAGCTGTATGAGATAAGACTGCCATGCACCTATTAAAATGTTAAGAAAACTCTGTACCTACTGCTGTCAAAAGATCTCCAAGATATACCGAGAAGAGTGACATGCAGGACAGTGTTTATAGTATGTTATCATTTCCATAAAACAGGTGAATAGGTAAAAAGATATATTCTTATATACTAAAGAACTATCTCAGAAAGAATGCACAAAAAACTGGTAACAATGATTGCTTCTGAGCAGGGAAACAAAATGGCTAGAAAGCATCTAGGTCATGGGAGGACTGTCTTCCTAGGAATGAGTCTCCAGGGGTAGTTTACAGGAAGAGAAATCAGAGAAAGGACAGAAGCATTTAATTTTTTATTAAGATATAAATCAGCATCCCTATAAAAATAATTATTTATTAACCTTATCAAGATGCTAAACTGAGAAATAAAGAATAAAGAATGTTAAAGCTGCCATGACATAAATCTAACCTAATGCAACACATCAGAGAAAAAAAATCTGTTCACTTCTCATTCCAAAGCTACTGTAGCCATAGAAGAGATTACTTGCCAAAGTCTTTATTCAGGATAAATTTTTAGGAGCCCCAACTCTCCATCTAAAGAGGAACTGCAAATATTTTAACAAAGCATGTTTTTCTTTTACGTGCAGAGTGTCTGGTAGCAGCAAAGCCAAAAAGTAGTCAGCACAGAAGTAATTTCTTTACTAGAATCTGGATAGTTTTTCAGATCTCTTAATCTTCCTGTTGAATTTGTTCTGATGGATTCCTCTACTTTATAGCCTAAAGAAATATCATGATCTCAATGTCTCTGTTGCTTAAGAATTTAGTTACTAAAAAGTTCATTATTTATTCACAATTTATCTTCTTATATCTAAGGTAGTCACACAATTCAAGGTTATTCAGCTCACACTTTGATCTAACAGAGTATCTATTTGTGGGTTTACAGACAAAATAAGCATCTTAAATGTTCAGTAGTTGCACTTTTTTTTTTTTCCTGAAATAGAACACAGACACTCTCCATCTTTCTAACAGTTTGTCTGCACTGCTTTGCATTGTAAACAGATTGTTTTAGATTCATACTTTTCTTGGAAGCTACTCCTTTAGGAGGTACCCTGTGAATCCTGCTACTGCACATCCTCCTGGGTATGACAAGAATACAAAGCCCTGACCACTCTTTATCCAGGCCATTTCTCAGGGTTGACCTTGAGAGATGAGGTAACATCTCCCTCTGGACAACGAGGAGGCTTGCTTACTGCTTGCTGTAAATGTAGTCAATTCCCAACTTCAGCATTCCACCACTGCAATAAAGGAACACTGGGCGTACAGCATCATCTGGGCCAGCATCACATTAACCCCATGCTGACAATACTAACAATACCAGAATTCTTGAACTTAACTATGTAACACTTGCCCCCACAGGAAAGAAACACAAAGTTTCAATTTGGTACGGATGCCAGGGGAATTCCTCCACACCACTCTAATACCCAAGGCCACAGGAAAGGGATGCCCCAGCACCCACCTCCTCACAATGGCGCTGGTGACCCAGGACAGGCACTCCCAAGGGGAAGGGACGGGGACGGAAGGAGTCAAGGTCACTAAGTAAAGAGCGAGACAGGGGGTCCGAAGTAATAAGGGGCTTGGAAGATGCTCAGAGGAGTGAATGGACTGAGAGGAAGACCTGCGGCCTTCTGTCAGTATAGCCTGTACCCCTTCATCAGTCTCCCATCTGATGTTATTTCAAGTTCTGAACTTGTTTCTGATCACTTTCTTTCCATTGTTTCCACCAACTGATTTCTATTAAGGGTTTTTGCTCCACCTTGACCCACTTGCGATATTTAGAATAGAATTTCACCACCCTTTTTTTCCTGCTCTGTTGTCCCAGTAACCAAAACAATGTTGTAGCTCCACAGTCTTAAAACTAGGCCCATAATGTCTTGTGAACTTTATGGAATTATAATGGGTAAGTGGAAGTATTCAATGCAGATTTAAACAGATTGCTGTTTCCAAGCCCTTGGTTTGATGTTTGGCAACATTCAATAGCACTTTAAAGAAAGATAAGCATGTTCTCCCATGAAGGCATCTTTGTAGTTCCAAGATTACCATTTACTAAGAAACTGCTTAAGAGAATTTCTACACTGAAATGAGAGACCATGTTCATTTTTTCCATCAGGATCTGAGCCAAAAACCAACCATATTTCTTGAAGACTTAGGTGAGGTTTCCAAGAGTTAAACAGAACAGATTTACCAGCAAAAGGCAGGAAGGGTGAGATTATAATTTGAACCAGGCAAACTGTTTCATAACAGAAAATGTGGCACTTAATGTAGTTTGCAGAATATGGTATGCTAAAAATGCTACTTTATGGCAGAAGCAGACCTCTGGAGAGTGAAACCAGCCAAACGAAAAGAACAAAAAAGGTAGAAAAAAAAGAAGCCATGTCAGCAATACAAAGCCACAAAAAACTGATACACTTTTTTTTGGTACCGAATTACAACTTTTCCACCACATTCTGTGGTTTAAAAACACACAAAAAAAACACTTACTGAAAAAGTTTTCATTTTGGCCATTTTGAATCGGGGTTATACTAACTCAAATTTACCCTAATTTAATAGGACTTGAGTCTAACAAACACACACACTGTTGAGGTCACAGGAGACTACATATGTGAGCAGATCAAAGTTTTCTGCAGCTCCTTCTGGAACAGATTTATCCTGGGTTCCTGAATGGCTTGGCCAGCTGATAGAGGACAGACTGATGTGTCTTTACTTGAAATAAACATTAAGTTAAAACCTCTAACAGAAAACTCATACTGAAAAGGCTTGGCTTACTCCCTGATGGAAAAACAAGCACAAAAATCTCAATGCAGGTTGATTAGAAAATGTATTCTAATTGTCTTTACGTCTCTTGCACCAGACATACAGTACTTGAATCTTTCTTGTATAACACTGTCAACTCAGAATTTTGAAAAATAATAAGAATGCTAGTCAATAATTACTGCTTAGGAAAAAAAAAAGCTAATGCTTGTTGGTTCTATACTTTCTCATCTCACACATCCCCCAGTTCTTCAACGCTGACTGCATTTTTCAACCAAATTTACAAAGCACTCAAAGAGTTTAAAACCAAAACAGACATAGTCTTTCACATCAAAGAACTTCTAAAGGATGTCTGGCTAATATACCAACAAATAATTAATTGAGATGTTTATAAAGATTACAGAATGTGTGTCAGTGACATACAATGATGACTGCCAACATTAAGATGCTCATTATTCAGATATTAAGCCTAGAAGAAAAACAATGATCTCTTCTTGTTATTAAATAGAATTACTGCATCAAAGACTCTTAGAAAAAATTTTTCTATAACTTGGGCTTCCTCAGCTGGTAAAGGATCAGCCTGCAACGCAGGAGACCCCACTTTGATTCCTGGGTCGGGAAGATTCACTGAAGAAGGGATAGGCTACCCACTCCAGTATTCTTTGGCTTCCTTGGTGGCTCAGCTGGTAAAGAATCCGCTTGCAATGTGGGAGACCTGGGTTTGATCCCTGGGTTGGGAAGCTAAGGGAACAGCTGGCTACTCACTCCAGTATTCTGGCCTGGAGAATTTCATGGAGTGTACATCCATGGGATCATAAATAGTCAGACATGACTGAGCGAGTTTGACTTTCACTTTCTATAACTTACCTGCACCTGTGCTAGATGAGTCCTCTGGAATAACCCAGAACAGTTATCCTATTTTCCACATGACAACCTTCATTTTCTAGAAGATGGCTCTACTTTCAGCCTTCTTTTCTTCAGCAGACTGAATCATACCAACGCTTAAACCATTCTTCTCCCCATGACATGGTTTCTAGACCGTCTCCCCATCCTAGCTATGTTCCTCTGGACGATCCCATGATTGAATGTTATAATTCTAGGAATGTAGACTAAAACATGTTAAGATTTTTACACTGAAAACATTGTGTGCCAAGACATGGAGGAGGAACAGCGGTGTTATATGAAAACAGATACACAGCACAGGATTAAAGCCTGACTATTATGTTCATTCATTCTGAGCACTAAAAAAGGAAAGCACACAGTGCTATGGCATGATAGACACTAATGCATAGTATGTGTTTCAATTGGAGATGAAATGATGTGAAGCTGAGATTTGCTTTAAAATACTCTGTGTGGAGGTGATGAGCACAGAACAGAGGAAACATGATTATGTTGGTACTCAGTGAGGTATGATTGGTAATCAAAAAATATATAGATGTCATATACATCAATATTTTTAAAATTTCTAATTAGCCATTACCTTTTTCATGTCTAAAATATTTCAAAATACATATTTTTAATGCCTAAACATTACCTATAGACAACTTTGAATATTTTCTATTGCAAGTTTTATTTGAGTATTACAGAAAAAATATTCAAATTCACAACTTAAAAAGTATTAAAAGAAAATTTTAAGCAATCATTTTCAAAATCCTTGTTCAGAATAGAAATTATTTTAAGCATCTTTTCTGATCACAACAGTATGAAACTAGAAATCAACCACAGTAAGAAAAATGGGAGAAGAGTGAACACATGGAGACTAAACAACAAGCTGCTAAACAAACAATGGGTCAACAGTGAAACCAAAGAGGAAATCAGAAAATACCTCAAGACAAGTGACAATGAAAACACAGCTTTCTAAAATCTAGGGGATGTAGCAAAAACAGTTCTAAAAGGGAAGTTCATAATCATATAGGCTTTCCTCAAGAAACAAGAAAAATCTCAAATAACCTAACCTGACACCTAAAAGAATTAGGAAAAAAAGAACAGACAAAACCCAAAGTCATCAAAATGCAGGAAATAATAAAATCAGAGAGGAAATAAATAAAACAAAGATCCAAAAACAACAGAAAAGATCAATAAAACAAGAGCTGGTCTTCTGAAAAGATAAAATCAACAAGCCTCTAGCCACACTCACCTAGAAGAAAACAAAAAGAATCCAGATAAACAAAATAAGAAATCAAAGAGGAAAAATAACAACTGATACCAGAGAAACACACAAAAAAATCACAAAAGGATACTATGAACAGTTATATGCCAACAAACTGGACAACCTAGAAACACACGGGTTTCTAGAAACACACAGCCTCCCAAAACTTAGTCAAGAAGAAACATAATTTGAACAGACCAATCACCAGAAATGAAATAGAATTTCTCTGTGAACATCATTCTCCTGTGAAAAACTTTTTAATTGAAAAGTTGGATGTATGATTTTTTAGTTAAAAATATCATGAAATATTCTTAGATTTTTGTTATCATTGTTCATTTACTTATTGTAGATAACTTCTCAAATACCAAAAGAAAAGAAAGACTACACACCCACCCTCAATGAGTACCAACATTTTTTTGCTGATCATGCTTCCTCTGTTCTGTGCTCATCACCTCCACATAGAGTATTTTAAAGCAAATTTCATTATGGAAACAATTCCATTCACCATTGCGACAAAAAGAATAAAATACTTAGGAATAAATCTACCTAAAGGAAAAAAAGACCTGTATATAGAAAACTATAAAACACTGATGAAAGAAATCAAAGAGGACACAAATAGATGGAGAAATATACCATGTTCATGGATTGGAAGAATCAATATAGTGAAAATGAGTATACTACCCAAAGCAATCTATAGATTCAATGCAATCCCTATCAAGCTACCAATGGTATTTTTCACAGAACTAGAACAAATAATTTCAAAATTTGTATGGAAATACAAAAAACCTCCAATAGCCAAAGCAATCTTGAGAAAGAAGAATGGAACTGGAGGAATCAACCTGCCTGACTTCAGACTATACTACAAAGCCACAGTCATCAAGACAGTATGGTACTGGCACAAAGATAGAAATATAGATCAATGGAACAAAATAGAAAGCCCAGAGATAAATCCACACACCTATGGACACCTTGTCTTTGACAAAGGAGGCAAGAATATACAATGGAGAAAAGACAATCTCTTTAACAAGTGGTGCTGGGAAAACTGGTCAACTACTTGTAAAGAATGAGACTAGAACACTTTCTAACACCATACACAAAAATAAACTCAAAATGGATTAAAGATCTAAATGTAAGACCAGAAACTATAAAACTCCTAGAGGAAAACATAGACAAAACACTCTGACATAAACCACAGAAGGATCCTCTATGACCCACCTCCCAGAATATTGCAAATAAAAGCAAAAATAAACAAATGGGACCTAATTAAAATTAAAAGCTTCTGCACAACAAGGGAAACTATAAGCAAGATGAAAAGACAACCTTCAGAACAGGAGAAAATAATAGCAAATGAAGCAACAGACAAAGGATTAATCCCAAAAATATACATGCAAATCCTGCAGCTCAATTCCAGAAAAATAAATGACCCAGTCAAAAAGTGGGCCAAAGAACTAAACAGACATTTCTTCAAAGAAGACATACAGATGGCTAACAACACATGAAAAGATGCTCAACATCACTCATTATCAGAGAAATGCAAATCAAAACCACAATGAGGTACCATTACATGCCAGTCAGGATGGCTGCTATCCAAAAGTCTACAAGCAATAAATGCTGGAGAGGGTGCGGAGAAAAGGGATCCCTCTTACACTGTTGGTGGGCATGCAAACTAGTACAGCCACTATGTAGAACAGTGTGGAGAGTCCTTAAAAAACTGGAAATAGAACTGCCATATGACCCAGCAATCCCACTGCTGGGCATACACAATGAGGAAACCAGAATTGAAAGAGACACGTGTACCCCAATGTTCATCGCAGCACTGTTTATAATAGCCAGTACATGGAAGCAACCTAGATGTCCATCAGCAGACAAATGGATAAGAAAGCGGTGGTACATATACACAATGGAACATTATTCAGCCATTAAAAAGAATACATTTGAATCAGTTCTAATGAGGTGGATGAAACTGGAGCCTATTATACAGAGTGAAGTAAGCCAGAAAGAAAAACACCAATACAGTATACTAACGCATATATATGGAATTTAGAAAGATGGTAACAATAACCCTGTATGAGAGACAGCAAGAGAGACACAGATGTATTGAACAGTCTTTTGGACTCTGTGGGAGAGGGCAAGGGTGGGATGATTTGGGAGAATGGCATTAAAACATGTAATTTATCATATGTGAAACAAATCGCCAGTCCAGGTTTGACGCATGATACAGGATGCTCGGGGCTGGTGCACTGGGATGACCCAGAGGGATGGGATGGGGAGGGAGGCTCAGGATGGAGAACACATGTACACCCATGGCGGATTCAAGTCAATGTATGGCAAAACCAATACAATGTTGTAAAGTAAAATAAATAATTTAAATTTAAAAAAATAATAAAAATAAAGCAAATCTCAGCTTCACATCATTTCATCTTCACCTGAAACACATACTAGGCATTAGTGTGTATTATGCCACAGAACTGTGTGCTTACCTTTTCCAGTACTCAAACTAACATAACAGTCAAGCTCAATCCTGTACCATGTTTATGCTCACATAACACTACTGTTCCTCCTTCATGTATTGGCACACACTGTTTTCAATACCTATATGAACTGTGGGAATTACTGTAGCATTTCAATGTTCTACTCCAGTAGATAATATTCTTTTGTTATGGGTCTTTACAATATTGCTGATGGAGATTACTTGGCTGTGTTTATGCAACAGTAGAGTGATTCTACAACGAAATGGCTACTGAATTGCCAGTTAATAAATTCTAGTAGACAGATCTGTCAATAGTATGATATACAATGTTACGTAACTCACAGGGTTTTAAAAATACTTTGCAATACCTAAAGAAAAGGTAATATCCACTTTTATTTAAAAGAAAGATTTAGGGTTTGCTTTGCTTTCCCAGTCATGATTTTAGAGAATCCACTTTCAGACTAATTACTTGATTTTAACTTTCACTGAACTTCAGCCCCAAAATGTTCAATTACTGTTTAACACATAACATAAGATATTTTGTATCACTTTTAAAGAAAGCAAGAGTTAGCTGGCAAGTACTATAACTGGTTTTAGGCTGTGACAGATCTTAGGAAACTTTCTGTGATTTATAAATTACAAAAGTCCCTATAACAGAAAATCTGAAGGTTTGCAAAGATGGGAAAAAACTAAATAATCATTAAGAAACAGAATTCCTAACAGTGGCAAGTCACTGCTATGCAGTGGTGAAAACTCTTCAGTAAGTTAAGAAAGAAGCTAAATATAAACTCTGACCAAAAAGAAGTCTGCAGACTTATCTGAGGCATTGCCAAAAACATTTCAATCAGGAAACATGAAAGAATCCTGTAAAATACTAGTGTATGATTGAGTTGGGGGGGACAGTCTGAAGTATTGCGATGAAAAGGTTCAAAAAAAGGAATTAAAGAGGAAGGTATGGATACCTCTCTTAGTCAAACCACTTTGGACTTTTTAAAACCTTTACACTTAGATTCTAACAACATAAGCCTTACCCTTATTTTCCACAAGAGACTGGATGTGCAATTTTAGCACAGTTAACACAATACAACAAAATTTAAAAAACAAAAATAGTGTTCTTTTTTGTTCTCATTTTTAAAATCAGGCATTTAAAAAAAGCACTCAACTTCAAAACTTACATCGGAACCTGCACTTTTCATCGTACTTTGTAGGACAGGTTTAGTCACAGAAAGTTTCCCATTTGCTGGGCTGTTTGCCACAGGGGCGGGCACCACATTCACCACATGATTAGGTAGCTGCGTGGTTCCCCCAGCAACAGCAAGGACTGGTTGAGGAGAGGGCAGAACTCCAGGTGCCTGGAGCTGAACCACGGCAGGCTGAGAGAGCACCACGGCCTGACCTGCAGTAGAGAAAAAAGAAAAGGAATCAGAGGGCGCGTAACTGCTGTGGCAGGGGCAAGCTGTTTAGCATTTAGGTCTCTTCTGCAGGTACAATAGGTAAAACCACATGAAACGATTTGAAACCACCAATTAAACCACAATCAAGAATAGCACACATTCTTGCTGACTTTCCCTGTTGTGTTTTTAAATGAATTTAAAATTCATTAAAATTCATTTTAATTTAAAACACATTTTAAATTCATTCTCTTTGAAGTTATGATTAATGATATATTTCCACACTTTTTTCAACTAACAAATACTAAATCCACTAAGTTATACATAGATTTCCCTAAATATTAACCTCTGAAACTTTTGAGAGCTAGAAGTATTTATCATATTACAAAGAACAAACCTTTTATACTGAGCACAGAATCATATATTTTAAGTTAACGGGATTGAGAAATACAAACAACACCAAAAATAAATGACAGAGATTCAGTAAGTCAATACTTGAAAGAACCTGAGTCTACAAATATCAAAAATGTTAAAACCACTTGAGATAAATTCTTAGGTAACACGGGAAACATAGATCTGTAATTTAACATAACCTGCAGATAATGTTGACTCCCCTATCCACCAAAATAGTCTACAAAATAGTCTTTTTTTTTAACAAGTCTTTTCTTAATCTTCACATTTAACCTTATTTTAAAATTATGCTAATCTTAGAATTAGTATCATAACCTAAAGAAGGCTCATACAACTCCCAACACTGGTCTAATAAAACTTTTACTTGTCTGCTGAGTGTTTGCTTTCAGATCTGGCCAATTTTATAAGGTGTTGAAAGCCTCACCTAACATCCACAGCTGCCTGAGCCTATCCAGCAAAATAAAGGTACTAAAGTAACTGGCAACTAAAATTTCCCATTGTATATTTACACTCTTCTTAAAGGAAAAAAAATACCAAGCTTTCAGACAGTGTAACATGACCCATGTAAAATTCAGCTCAGTATTTCAAAGGATCAAGGAAAACCAAAAATCAAAATAATGCTTCAAACAGCTGTTTGTTATGAACATGTCTTAGCTTAAAAAAAAATCACTTATATAAAATCAGTCTTTCTGTCTCAAAAGGCCTTGAAAAGCATACTAGAATCAATAGTATTTAATCCCTAAAAAGTAAGTAAATTAGTAAGAAAGACCTAAAAGTAATTTCACAGATTTATCATATACACAATTTAGTATAAATGATCATTAAGTATCCTTATCTTCTAATTTTTCCTTGGAATAATTTACTTTATGAAATAAAAACATATAAAATATAGAAATAACTTATAAGCAGATATAAATTTGCTCTAGCCAAATATTCAAATAAAAATAATTAATAGAGAATTCCCTGGTGGTTCAGTGGTTAGGACTCTGTACTTCCACTTCCAAGGACATAGGTTCAGTCCCTGGTCAGAGACCTAAGATCCCGCAAGCAACATTGCAAAACCAAAAATAATAATAATAAATAGCATATCACCAAATGTTAGGTTTTTTAAATAACACTTACTGATCTATTACAGTTAATTGGTACTATGAAAGACATACTCATGTATGTCAAGAATGTAAAACTCAGACCAAAGGTTCCCACCCTGAATTTAAGGACCCTTCTTTAATATCAAAAATATCATGGTCACCCAAGATGATCATAGTTGTCCTTTCAGTTTCTGTAAATTGAGAAAATATGTGATGAGAAAAGTTTAGTAAGAATTTAGTAGTGATTTGAAATGAATCTGGAATTTATTATCATAAGTATAACCACAAAATTTAAAAATCAGTGCAAAGATATATGAAACAAATTATTTATTCAGTCAACAGAAAATATGGATTTGCAGATGCCCTACAGAAAAGCCAAAAGCTATTGCCACTCTGACCACCCATATCCCAGAATCCACAGTCTACAGGTTGAGAACCACTGATTTAAAAGAATACTTTGAAAAGAGCATTATCAGAAGCAATGTTCCACATCTTCTGAGTTTAAAAATTATGATAAAAAGACCCCTCAAAACTACAATGCTCAGTGAATTTAGGGGATTACTCCAAAGATCAGAGAAAGTGGTAAACATAAACAGTGAAATCATTTCAAAACAACAATCCTACTTTTAGCTCCAGTTACAGATTTAAAGCATTGGCAGATAACACATGCAGATGGCTTTGTAATATTTCTTAAAATTGATTCAAAAAATAATCCAAGTCTGTAGTGTTCATCTCCTTGCTAGGAGAACTATAGCATGGAGAAAGGGAGATGAACCAATATCAAGGCAAGGTCTGCATACCAAATGTGGCTCCAAGTCCTTCCAGGCCATTGATGCCTCTTGTTTTAAAAAAATGCTCATCAAGCCCTTTCATCCCACAGTGCCCAACTAACCTCAAATTATTTAATATCTAAATCAAAGATCCTCTAAATAGTCTTGGCATGTTTGGGTTCAAGACAAAATGGGGAGAAGCAACTAAATTTCTATTACAGTGTGTTCATGGTGGCTTGCTAAATCTGACATGCTTGATGCTCACCAGATCACAAAACGCAAGGCAAAGAACTGTTTCAGGACTTAAATAGTTAGCAGCTGAACATAAGTTACTACTGTTCCTCATGTGGAAACAGTTAAAAAGGGCATACCAAAACACTGTTTATCCATTTCAGCATGCTCAAAATCCTCTTTGGCATCACACATAAATCCCCTTTCATGGACCACGGCTGGTTTCAATGCTGGATACTTTTGCCGGATGACTCACTGATTGTGACAGTCAGTGTCTCCCTTTTCAATTATCTTCAAAGATTTTAAAACTTTGTATCAAACATTTATTGAATGTCTTCTTTGTCTGAAATAGTATGGCTGTGTGACTGACTGACTCTGTGTATTAATTTTCTCATCTATAAAATGAAGATGATAATAATAGCATCTATCCTCACAAAGTTAATGTAAGGATTAAATAACATAGTTAAGCACTTAGAATGGTATCTGGCACTTCATCTTTTATGTATAATAACTTTCATAAGGGTATTTCATGTATAATTTATTCATTAGTTCTCATAGTTACTGTTATTTAACTATTAATATAATTTTCCAATTAGTCAATTCTTGAGATCAAGGACCACTTGTCTGCATTCTTTTACAGTCAATAGAGCATAGTGATTAGTTACATAGACTCTAAGCCAGACCATCTGGGCTCAAGTTCTGACTGTGCCTCTATTCATAGAACAACGTGGGACAAGTTATTTTACCTCTATCCTCCATTTCAATGATGTGAACCACTATCTACCCAAAAAGTCCAAGAGAGGATACTTTCCTTTCTTCCATCTTCCATTCCCATCACCTGACTGTCAACCCCTGTGATTCTACACTTTCTAACATCTCCACTGTCTATCCTGGATCTTCACTGACTGATATTCCAGGTTTCAATATCTCTCACCTACACTGTCATAAGAATCTTAATCAATGTACAGGACACAGATGTGGAAGTAGGCAGAAGTTATTTAAGGCAGACTGAACAGCATGTCAAGGAACTAGGAAAAACAAGAAAATTTAATGAACAATAGCCAAATTAGTTGAACCAAAGATTTATAGAAAGGAGAGTTATTATTATAAGGTAAAGTTAGAAAACTAAACTGGAGACAAACCATGATGGGTTTCACATTCCAAGCCAGAGAATTTGAACTTAATCCTGTAAGAATTACTTCTTTTTTTGCAGGACTTGCCTGGTAGTCCAGTGGTTAAGACTCTGCACTTCCAATGCAGGGAGCAAGGGTTTGATCCCTGAGTGGGGAGCAAAGATCTCGCATGCCACACAGTATAGCCAAAAAAAGAAATTACTTTTTTAATAGCAAATATTTACTTCTGATACTTATATCAATTAACTGTAAAATGCCTTCCCTATATTTCTCTTCTTCTCTCCCCATTATCAAATAAATGGAAGACTGGAAGTCATACATTTAAATGTTATGTTATTACCAGATTACTTCTGCAGATTACACTATAAAAATAGTAACGAGGCCTATATTAGCATATGTTCCCCCAAAAAAAATACTGTTTTCAGATAATGGGAAAGCACTGAAGTTCTGAATAGTGTATGCTTCAGGCCTCTGAAACTGATAAACTGCTCAGAGAAGTGGCTCTTCTCGCTATAGGTAAGATCTATCATTCAAACACAGCCAGTGGTCTACTAAGAGCAAATTCTTAGGAACACCTCTTGCTTTACATACTGATTATATTAATGTCAAACTTTTACTTTTATACATGTGTTTTAATAGATTATGGAAACTATATAAAGTTCTTCACACATTTAAATTGTTAGCCTTTGGGACGATGTACACTTTTGAGATCCTGATGAAAGTTTCAGAGACTATCCCTAGAAAAATCCACAAATAATATACACTAATCTTGCATTTTATTTCAAGGAGTTCATGATATCCATTCACAGGTCACAAGAATACCCATTAGACAGGACTGCTGTTTTTCATATGAAAAAGGCCGTATTTTGACCCTGTCCTCAGAGAACAGGTATTTCAGGTTTGTTTGGTTGGGGTTTTCTGGAAGGGATTGGTGGATTTTCACGGATCCATCCAGTCTCTCACCTAGATCTTTTTATCAATGCCATATTGATAAAAACAGAGTATCAATGTCATACTCTCTATGACCATGGAACAGAGCAAAGTTAACAGAGGACCTGGAAATCAAATTCATGGCCTTGCCCTCATTAAAACCATGCTTCAAAGCAATGAGCTAAAAATCTATAACTGAAAATACAGTTATAGACTGTACAACTGTATAACACTGGTATTTATTTATAACCCATATCCCATTGATACCTAGTCTTACTTGGTGCCAATAAGGTAAACCCAAGGAAACACTGCTGCACAAGTTTCGCTTCAGTCATATATACACACAACAGTATAGGTACAATGATGAATAATCTTCCCAAGAGAGCTCTGTGTGCAAATGAGTCCTGTATGTTCAGTCAGGTCAGTCACTCAGTCATGTCCGACTCTTTGAGACCCCATGGACTGCAGCACGCCAGGCCTCCCTGTCCATCACCAACTCCCAGAGCTTGCTCAAACTCATGTTCATCGAGTCAGTAATACCATCCAACTATCTCATCCTCTGTCATCCCCTTCTTCTCCTGCCTTCAATCTTTCCCAGCATCAGGGTCTTTTCCAATGAGTCAGTTCTTCTCATCAGGTGGCCAAAGTATTGGAACTTCAGCTTCAGCATCAGTCCTTCCAATGAATATTCAGGACTGATTTCCTTTAGGATGGACTGTGGTTCTCCTTGCAGTCCAAGGGAAGGGACTCTCAAGAATCTTCTCCAACACCACAGTTTAAAACCATCAATTCTTTCGCACTCAGCTTTCTTTATAGTCCAACTCTCACATCTATACATGACTACTGGAAAAACCATAGCTTTGACTAGATAGACCTTTTTGGCAAAGTAATGTCTCTGCTTTTTAATATGCTGTCTAGGTTGGTTATATATGTGGCAAATATATACACATTCCTATAAGTGAAAAGTACCAAATCCTCAGACTTGAATTTTTTTCAATACAGACCTCAACTTCTTATAGAATCAATTACACGAGGCCATCTAGTGGGCGAAATGTAGAAACACATATTCTTAATGGCTTGAAGTCAGAGATTCAGGTATTTAATGCCCTGTTACAAGCTCATGTTTATTAAACAATGCTTCCCACTCCTCGGAGATTTAAGAGTCTGATTCTATTGTCAAAACACACCTATTAGACCTGAAATGGACCATCGTATTTTAAACACTAACCTCTCCTTAGAAAAAAAAAAATTCATAGACACAAAAATCTCAAAATACAATAGCATCAAGAAAGTTTCCCAGATTTTCTTCTTTGCTACAAAATCACCAGCCTTAGAGACTGGTGTTTTCACTAAAACTGTGAGAAAAAAGAAGTATCAGATATAATTGATCTGGATAGCTACCTCCCTTGTTAGGACAGGAACCACATACTAATCATCTCCATAACCTCCTCAGAGCCAAGGACAATTCTTGACACACACACCCAGCATGTGCTCAGAAATTATAACCTGAATTAAAACAAATCATATGACACATGCCTCAGTGTCCTCCAACTAAACATACAGAGCATCAAATTCCATTCAGGTACCTTTAGTGGGTGCAGGATGTATACTGATAATTGGTTGCTGCTTTGCCAAAGGCATAAGTGTTGGTAGTGTCTGAATAATGATGGTTTTTGCTGGAACGCTGGGGTTTGTTTGAGTCTTGGGTGCTGCTGGAAGTAATAAAGGCTTGGGTTGAATTGAAGGTTTCGAATTTATTTGAATTTTTTTCTTTGGAGTCAGTCCATTTTCTGGAGAAAAACCAAACAAACCACAAATAATTTAAGTGCAATTAAGCAAATCCTAGAAAGCAGATTCTATTATACACCTTTCTCTACACATCATCTTGACCTCTGACTACCCTTAACTGAAGTTTAAGCATAGCTTAATGCACTGAAGAACAGAATTTTATCTTAGTGGACTGAAGAAGAGTCCTCAATCAGGTCTTCCTTTCTGACCAAGCTACAGCTTTGCGAAGGGGACACGGGAACCACCAAAGAAAAACAGCTAAAATCACTGAATAGAGCATTGAGGTAAATGAGGTTAACAAATGTCACAGCCAAATGGGCCTCACATTCAACTTCTTTAGGTGAAACTTTGAAATTTCTCCTGAAGATGATGGGGCTCTAAATCTATTTTAGAGCATCATTCACCTATAAAGACAGAGACAACCAAAGAAGATCATTTTTTCCCTTTCCTCTTCATATTAACGTTCACAACAAAGGATGTAGGTCCACTAATTTAAAAACAGCAAGCTAGCTTAATAAACATACACTTAATCCAACATTTTCTTCTAAGATATGGAGCTTACTTTCAGTCTACAATAGAAATAACAGAAGTTAGGAGACAGAGTAATACCAGTTTTGCTCTTAGGACCAATGATGGGCTTGTCTTCCTTCAGTGGCTCTGCTGAGGAGGGGTTATTAGAGCTTTCACCATATAAGGAAAGAGGAGACATCTGAGAAGTAGAAGACAAATCCAACTCCTCCTGCAGTAAAATAAAACACAAATAAATTCATGCAGAAGAATATTATCTTTGAGTAGAAAATGGCTTAGAAAGAGAAACACTTCAAGACAATTTCAAGTCAAAGGTGTGATATATTACAACTATATCTATGCAGTAAGCACTAAGAGACGATGGATAAATCAACATTATCCATCATTACTAAAGTAAAAAAAACTAAAAATGAAGTATGTCTACTAAACCCTCTTACACTAAAGATACAATCACTGATTCGATCTGCTTCTACATTTTCTACCACAAACTTTATATTTTATTTGATTCCTAGCCATACAAACATTTAGCATCATTACAGAATTACAGTTAAAATGCTAATATCTTTTCCCCACCATCTCTTATTCAGATTTATAGGAATTTTAGAAGCAAATAATTCTTACTATTTTCATCCTTTTCTATTTATTAACACTACCTTTGTCCCTAATGTTTGAAAGAAAAATCCTGAAAGGAACAGGGCTATTCTATTTAATGGGTAAATTAATAATGTAGAGATATACAAATATTAATATTTTCCAAAATTCAATATTCAGTGGATCTGTCTCATTTTGCTAAAATAAAGAAACATAGCATAAAGTAGCATTTCAATTCCAAGAGAGAAAGATGTTATATAATAAATAGGCATATACCTATACATACATACATCATATCATCTTCAAAAGAATATACAAGATCACTGAAAGAAGAGTTAAAAGAATACTTGTTTGCTCTTAGGATGTAGGCCCCCTTAAGTCAAAGAAAATCCAGAAGCCAAAAAGGAAGAAAAAACAGGTTTGAACAATAATTATTTTATAATAAAAAATAGGCCATAAACAAAGTTAAAAGATATATATTAAGAGAAAATATTTGCCTAAAATGAATGAAGGACAGGAGTCATCATTTCACTGAAAAGGAAATGCAAATGGTAGCCAAAGGCAAATTTAAAAGAAAATCTTTTTTTTTTAATCATCAGATACAAAAAGTTAAAAGAACCTGAAAGCGCATATGGCAGAAATGGTCACTCTCAGTCATGCTGGTGAGGATGAGAGCTGTTTCATTCATCCATCCCTAACACCTATTGTCACGCAGCCAAAACGCAGGACTGCATGAACCTTACAGAGTATAGAATAATACAGAGCATATAATATATATAATAATACAGAGTATAGGATAATAAAAAACAGTATGAGATAATATAGGAGGAAATGACTATCTTTATGGCCTTAGATGCTTAAAAGGCATTTAACAAAACTCTGCAAAGCTTCTTCACACAAGTCCTAGAAAATAAGAACTGGAAGGATGATTTAACACTTAAAAAAAAAAAAGCTAGGCATAATTGGATAGCCAAAGTCATACTTAATGGTAAAATACTAATACTCTGCCATTAAAGTTGGGACAAGAAAGAAATAATTGCTTTTTCTATAATTCTAGAAAACATAGTTATATCAGAAACTAAAATAAAAGGAACAAATATTAAAATAGAAGAGACAGAAGTGCCTTTGTTTTGCAAGATGATATGCTGTCTACTTAGAATGCATTTAAGAACCAACAAAAAAATTTTTCACCATAAAAATGTACTAATAATCACTTAGAAAATATAATAAAAATAGTTCATTCATAATAGTAATAGCAATTACAATATACCTAGGAATTAATTTTCTAAAGAATGTACAAGATCTATATGAAGAAAATGATAAAGCTTAACTGAGACACAAAAAAGAAAACCTTAGTAACAAAAAAACATATAATATTCTTTAACAAGATGATTACAAAAGCAATACAACTGGAAAAATTGGTTCATTTATACAGTGAAAATTAAAACTAGATTTGTCCTTAACACTTCATATTAAGGTCAACTCTTAGGCCTACAAGGGGACATCTCTGACCATGTTCATTGTGATGCAGGTGAAGTGTTATGCAGTTACATTCAACAAATTGATGTAGACAGAGCAATATGAATTGATCTTAAAAACACTGTGATAATTTTTTAAAGTAAGAAATAAAGAGATTTGATATAACTTACTGTTTACATATATTTAAAATACATACACAAAACTGAAATCAGTGAGAAAAAAAATGAACTTTAATAAATGGTACTGGAATAGCCCTTCTGATAGTCATCTAGGAAAACAAAAAACTTGGATTTGTATCCTACATCATAAACCAGGGTAACTCCAAATGGATTAAAGATTTGAAAATTAAAACTAAAACCTTAGGAAATATATATATTAACAAGTCACTGAGAGACTATTACTTCCTGAATAATTTGATCCTGAAGCCACTAGATGGGGCACTGCAAGACAAGCACGGAGGCAGAGAGGCAGCCTGGAGTGTCAGAGTCCAAGGGGCAGGAGTAGGGGCAGGCAGCCAAGCCCAGGGAGTCAGACAGAGTAAGGCAGTAATTGTATCCACACTGCATCAGCCTGAGGAGGGTGTCAAAGCCCAGAGCACGGGAGTCAGTGTGAAGGGACCTGCACTGGCAAAATCCAGGACAACGTAAGAATCAGAATAAATAAAATAATGAGTTATCATCTGTTGCATAAACTAGGAAACCATGAGTCCATACTGATAGAAACAAAGAAATGAATAAATTTAAAGTCTGATGAGAAACAGGATATTTTTACATAGTTTTAAAGTCAGTTCAGTCAGTCAGTTCAGTCGCTCAGTTGTGTCCAACTCATTGCGACCCCATGAATCGCAGCACGCCAGGCCTCCCTGTCCATCACCAACTCCCGGAGTTTACTCAAACTCATGTCCATCGAGTCGGTGATGCCATCCAGCCATCTCATCCTCTGTCGTCCCCTTCTCCTCCTGCCCCTAATCCCTCCCAGCATCAGGGTCTTTTCCAGTGAGTAAACTCTTCGCATGAGGTGGCCAAAGTACTGGAGTTTCAGCTTCAGCATCAGTCCTTCCAATGAACACCCAGGACTGATCTGCTTTAGGATGCACTGGTTGGAGCTCCTTGCAGTCCAAGGGAGTCTCGAGTCTTCTCCAACACCACAGTTCAAAAGCATCAATTTTTTGGCACTCAGCTTTCTTCACAGTCCAACTCTCACATCCATACATGACCACTGGAAAAACCATAGCCTTGACTAGATGGACCTTTGTTGGCAAAGTAATGTCTCTGTTTTTAATATGCTGTCTAGGTTAGGTTGGTCATAACTTTCCTTCCAAGGAGTAAGCGTCTTTTAATTTCACGGCTGCAGTCACCATCTGCAGTGATTTTGGAGCCCAGAAAAATAAAGTCTGACACTGCTTCTACTGTTTCCCCATCTATTTCCCATGAAGGGATGGGACCAGATGCCATGATCTTAGTTTTCTGAATGTTGAGCTTTAAGCCAACTTTTTCACTCTCCTCTTTCACTTTCATCAAGTGAACATTAAAGTACCTTCTCATAAAATACCTATTTATGGCAAAGGGAGATGGGCAACTTCACAGTAGAATAGCCTGGAAGATACCACCTTAATCAAATGAACGAAGTAAACCTCACCCTGAAGAAAGATCAGACAAACCCAACCAAAGGACATTCTATAAAATAACTAGTCTTTAATTGCCAAAAGTGGCAAGTCATGAAAGTCAAGGAAGAATGAACTGTTTCAACTGAAGGAGATTAAAGAGACAGGACAACCAAATGCAATGCATGATTCTAAACTAGCTCCTTTTGCTCTCTACAGGATATCTCTAGAACAACTGGCACAATCTAAATGAGAGCTGAAGATCAGATGACAGTAAGGTATAAACATTTATTTCCTGATTTTAATAGCTGTATTATGACTAGAAGACATATCCGTACTTGTAGGAAGTAGACACTGGAGTATCTAGGGGTGACAAGGCATCAGGTTGGCAACTTACTCTCAAATGATTCAGGGTAAAAAAGTTCTTTGTAATGTACTTGTAACATTTCTGTAAGTTTGAGGTTTTTCCAAACTCTCTCTCTCTGTCTGTCTATCTATCTATATACACGTACATCTATCTATCTATATATACATACATCTATCTATCTATATACACATATATACACACATGCAAGAAGACAAAAATAAAATTATTATAACTTCTGAGCAGTTACAATCCTCCTTTGAGTAACAACAACAACAAAAGCAACAAAAGATTGGTCATTCGGCTATGGAGAAAAGTATCCCTAGAGAAAGTAAACACCAGAAATAAAGAGTAAAGAAAGTGACAAATTAGGGAAGAAAACACTTGTAACTTATTTCACAACCTAAGCACTAATAATTCTAGTATGTAATAAAATACTTTAAAAATTGAACAGAAAAAGACCAATACAATCCAACAGAAAAGTGGACAAAAATTTGACAGTTCATAGAAAGAAATGCAAATAGGCATTATACATATGAAATATACCAAAAGATGTCCAACCATACTTATAATAAAAGAATAGAAAATAAAACATGCTAACACTGTGTAGCAATAAAGGGAAAACTGGCCCTCTTACATACTGCCTGGTCAGAATACACAACTGTACAACCCTTGGAGGGAAATTTGGCAATAAACAGTAACATTAAAAATCACCTTGATCTCAGCAGTCTCTCTTTAGGAGTATATCCCCAAGATATCCTGGCAAAAATATGAAGTGTCTTATGTATATAGTTATTTATTACAACATTGTTTGAGTTCAGAAAAGACTGAAAACAACACCTATGTCCATCAATACAGAAATCATTGAATGAAGTATGATATAACCATACAACAGAACACTATAAAGCCATAAAAAGGAATGGGAAAGAATCTATAACCTGAAACTGTAGTTACCTCCAGGATATACACCACTAAGTTAAATAAACAAAGTGAAGAACAGGGATGTAACATGCTACCTTCTTCCAAGGGAAGGGGGAAAAAAGGCTATTTCAGCTGGAAGGAAGAGCATGCACAAAAACCTTAAATGACAGAAGCAGAGGTCTCACTGCTCGTTTTCACCGGCGGTTTTCACACAGCTCCTGGCGCAGTTGTTCAAAGACTGGAGCACATAGGAGTTCTTGGAGTTAAAGCTAAGAGGAGTGAGAAGGTAGGAATAGGAAGGATAGTGAGAAACAAGACTGAAAGGTAAGCAGGGGCCAGATCATGGAGTGCCTAATATACCAGCAATTTGAATTTTGTCCTTGTAATGGTTAGGAAGGTTTTAAGCAAAAAACTGACACAATCAAACCTGTGATTTTTAAAGATTTCTCTTTGAAGATTCCTCTGCTAAGAAAGGTCTGGGGAATTAGGAGGCAGACCAGTTAAAATTCTATTGCCTTAAACCAGAAGAGGTGATGATAGTCTGGCAGGGTGGAGAAGATGAATCCTAGAGACAGTAAGCGGATAAAATCATCAGGATTTAGTAACTGACTACACGTAAATCAAGCCAGAATGAAGATACCTCAATTTACATCAGATATAATATACTGAAACACTACTTTAAGTTTTTCTTCTTATATTTTTTCCTTTCTCCATTCCAAAAAATGCCTGAGTCCTTTGGTATTTTCTTTTCCTGCCCTGAACAGTTTTTTCCCAGATGAAGAGTGGAAGCACTTTTAAGGTTTTGTAAAAACCCTTACTAATTCATTCAAAAGATAGTACTAGGCATTTCTGAACTAAGGAGACCATTCTAGGTTTTATGGCTAAGGAGTCACACAAACAGACCATGTCCTCAAAGAACATATACCCTAAAAGGGAGGAAAGAGTGTAGCACAGAGAAAAGACAGTAAGCTCAATAAACAAATACTGGATGCTGATAGAGCACAATGAAACAAATGAAACAACAAAATTATAAAGACAAGAACATAAGGGGAGGATGGCAAAATCAAAGAGGCTAACAACTTTCTAACTCCCTCAAGGTCCTTCCTCAGGATTAAAAGAGGTAAGATTTATATTAGCACTTAATAAAAGTTAACTTCCTTCCCCATATACATATTTCCCAGATTCCACTATAACCAAAATCATTGTAAAAGACCAGTGACTTACAGGCACATGCTGAGTTGATGAGTAAGAGTCCACTGATTGAGGAGATGGGATTGAACACCCTGACGAGGCTGGTGAAAGTGGCTGAGGTTCTGTCTTAATATCTTTAACTGGAAAAGAAGCAAAAATTTTCCCACTGGACAATATAAACTCAGAATAAAATGAATAAGAAAGAAGGTTAAATCTCTTCTCAAAATTCAGTGATATAGAAGCTAAGGTCACCAAAATATATCATCACCTGAAAATTAAAAATGCAGAAAATAGTATATCCAATATGCTTCCATCTGTGTAATAAACTTATATGTATGTATATATGTGTATCAGTCAGTTCAGTCGCTCAGTCATGTCAGACTCTTTGCGACCCTAATGTATACATATAAATACATATGCGCACACTACTACTGACATCTGAACTAATTCTTTTGAAAGATAAACTTAAGAAATTGGTCACAGTGCTTGTCTCCAGGAAGCAGAACTTGCTGGCTGAGGGACAAAAGCCAAAGGAAACATTTTTCTACTCTAGAGACTTTTTGTATCTTTTGAATATTATGCCATATGCAAAAAATTATAGATTTTCCCCCAAAATAATTTTAAAACATAAGAAACAGGAAAGAATTTTTGTGGAAAGCATTTTTGACAATACAATTACAATACAAAAATGTTTCTATCTTTTGAACTATTTTTTAAAATGGTGTTGATCAACTTCAGCCCAGGCAGTGTTTCTTGGTGTCAAATTTCTAACAGGGTAGGAAGGAGGGAGAGAAGAATCTGTGCCAGACTGTGTTCTCCAAAATTAGGAGCAAAATACCTAATGTGTCATGATCTGTACTGTGATCCTACCACTTCCCCATCAAGAAGTAGTGACTGTATTCTCTTCTATTTGAATCTAGGTGAGCTTATGGCTTCCTGAATCAATAGAGTATGGAAGTAATGATATGTGAATCCCAAGTCTGGGTTACATTAGGTAGCTGAAAGACTCACATTTGAGCCTTTGAATTTTGATTACCACAAGACTGCCAGGTTTTGAGGAAGCCAGGACATTTAGAAAGATGATGGGTAGCACTCTCACTGGCAGTTCAAGTCTTCAAATCATTTCAGATCAGGCATTAGACATGTGAGTGAAGAAACCCTAAGGCAGTTCGAGCCCCCAAACGTCAAGCTACCCTAATCTGCAAATCTTCCCAAATGATGTTTGGACGCCATGGAGCAGAGACAAGAAATTCCTGAAGTATCCTGTCCAAATTCCTAACCCACAGATTCTGGGAGCCTTATAATGGCTGCTGTTTTAAGCGACTAAGTTTTAGAGAAGTTTGTTACACAATAGTAATAAGAACGCTGACCTTGTGTAGTCCATATTCTACAAGGAAAGAAAGGAACTGAGCAAGATATACTAATACATAAAATGAAGGGGAACAGGAATTGCAACA
The DNA here is from genome assembly GCF_023699985.2 of Odocoileus virginianus. Lineage (NCBI taxonomy): Eukaryota > Metazoa > Chordata > Mammalia > Artiodactyla > Cervidae > Odocoileus > Odocoileus virginianus. The sequence continues at coordinate 18,955,116 of NC_069678.1, read as the reverse complement.
GAGGGGGAGGACTGTAACTTAGATGGGGAAAATGTGCTGGTAATTACTCACTGTTTCTCAGCTCCAAGTTCACCTCCTATAGTCTGCGATCAAAATTAATACAAGTCCCAGCTGGCTTCCTTTTAGGTCCTGTCAATAGGGGATTCTAGAAGGATGTTTCTTAAGGTAGAATAGGGAAGAAGGGATTTTTTTTCATCCTTCCATCAGCTTTATCCCAGAAGGGACAGTTTGCTTTAGGTTCTAGTTTTTTTCAGCACACCCAAAACCCAGTTCACTGGGCCCCTTGAAGATACTGGCATTATCCAGGTAGTGTCTCCTCCTCAGAAGTGTATACATGGGGCAGCTACACTAAGTTCCTAGGTTCTGATAATCCCAAGTCTCTTCCCTTTGATTCGCTAAATCCTGTTTAATTCTCAGATAGGTTAATCTCTTACAGAGTATTACATATAATTCAAAATCGATATTTATGAATTATAAAATTTTCATTCATTATATGACTCTGCCATAACTCTGAAATTCTATTTTGGCAAGAAATTTATGTATGCTCGGCCATACCAGAAGTAGAATGTAGTCCCTGGAATTTTTTAACAAATAAAAGTAGCCCAATAACCCCCCCCCCAATTTTGACTATTACCAAACCATAAAATAATATGGATCCATTTAAATTTTTTATCAATGAAATACATCATTACCTGTACAGAATTGATTGTTGACATCCCAAATGCCTGTCTCCCAAGGCATCAAATCCAAGTCAAAATCAAGATTATCAAAATTACTTTCCTATAGATTTCAAATCAGCAAAAGAATATCAGATTAAAATATATACATCCAGAAACCAAACTAACAGAAACAACTTGCCAAAAATAACTGCTATTACCCCAATTAGTAAAAATAATTTTCTAAGTTAATCAATTCATCTTGAGAATATATCTTAGATGCCTTAGAGATAAACCAATTTAGTTACTTTAAGCACAGCAGTAACAACTAGGAAGGAGGTAATGGAGGCAATATCTATCTGAAAGAGTTAGTTGGTCTCATTCTTTTCCATGAAAAGAGACTATTACAAGAATCACAAAATATTAACACAAAGCATGTGTTTTGTCATAAAGGAGATCCGGTATAATAAGTTTTCCCACTGTCACTAAGGAAAAAAAGTCAAAGCAAATGCCTATTTATAAAATCATCTCTATATGCAATGGAAAGAATACAGATGTATCCAAAGGACATTCAGGAATCATAAAGAGACTAACTGAACCTTCAAATATACCAAATATTAAAATGGTTATGGGGGAAGGAAGAGATCCATAGGAGGATGGGCAATTTTATCTTTTTTACTGGTCTATAGTTTTCAAATTTCTAAATTTTTTTTAATCCTAGAAGATAAAACCAAGTTTCTCAAATAGGGGTCAATAAACTTTTTAGAGGGGCTCTTAGTTTCTTTTCATTTAGGTGACAATTTTTTTAAATGTAAATATAAGTGTATTCTGGGTCATAACCATTTTCTACCATATACATTAATAAAGAACTACCACATGATTTCAGAACCCTCTTATCACGTAAGACAGTATCACTACTATTTTAAACGTCTGAAGTCACAGAGATAAGAACAGAAGGAAACTTAATATATAAACAGTACAAGTCAAAAGGTAGTCAGTATTAACTTAATGTGACAAATAATAAAACAGCAACAAAAAAGAAAGTAACCCTCAGGCAAAAAGGAAAGATTAATCTAGTAATTATTAACAATCACTGGTAATAATTTCTAGAATATTATTCTTTCAAATGTCTATTATTTGGTTTATTCTTTATTGATAATGTAACAGAAGAAGGGAAACTTTTCTTATCATACTGCCCTAAACTGAGAAAATATTAGTGCAAGCTACTTAAGAGAATACGTGCAAGTGCACACATAAAAAAGAAAAAACTACTTAAATTATAAAAGAAACAACTTTTAAATCAATCTCCTTTGCTTTTTTCCTCATATTTGAATCTATACATAGATTCATACTTTCAGCAATGAAAAACCTTTAAACTTTCATAGTCCAAGAAAATTGAGCAATGTTTGCCTGACTACTAGCAATCCTTTGTAACATGCTCAATAGTGGCATGACCTACTTCAGGGATGCTTCATACTCAATCTTCAGCCAAAAAAGTCAAATACCTTTTACAGCATAAGAATTTTATCTGGTTGTAAATGTCACAGGCCCATTTTATTATAAAGCAAAACGTGCTGCTGCTGCTGCTAAGTCGCTTCAGTCGTGTCCAACTCTGTGTGACCCCATAGACGGCAGCCCACCAGGCTCCCCCGTCCCTGGGATTCTCCAGGCAAGAACACTGGAGTGGGTTGCCACTTCCTTCTCCAATGCAGGAAAGTGAAAAGTGAAAGTGAAGTCGCTCAGTCGTGTCCGACTGTTAGCAACCCCATGGACTGTAGCCTACCAGGCTCCTCCGTCCATGGGATTTTCCAGGCAAATATGCTGATACTTATATACTCTGCTTCTTCAACTTCTCAAGGGAAACTGTACTGCCATGTAGAGGAATGAGAGTTATAAAACTATAAAGGGCCCTCTAAGATGATTTAATCCAATCTCTTATTTTATATTAGAAAAACTAAGGAACTGAAAGAGTGAAATGACTTCTTTGAGGTAACAATGTTAGTTATAAAATCAGAATCATATTTCCCTGAATCTTTCAAATATAATATGTTGCTTCTTGAAGACTAGGCTCTGGAGGTTATGAAAAAAAATCAGCTGCTTAAACAACCAGTCAATATTAAAAACCAACTTAATTATAGACAACATTATAAAGCATCTCATAGAGTAAATGAAACCATTAAAATCTCATGCATTTGGAGAAGGAGTTAGCAACCCACTCCAGCATGGGCTTCCCTCGTAGCAGGAGACCCAGGTTCGATTCCTGGGTAGGGAAGATCCCCTGGCGAAGGAAATGGCGACTCACTTTGCTATTCTTGCTGGAGAATCCCATGGACAGAGGAGCCTGGTAGGCTATAGTCCATGGGGCTGGAAGAGTTGGACACAACTTAGCAACTAAACACCCTCCACACCCCCAGTATTCTTGCCTGGGAAATCCTATGGACAGAGGAGCCTGAGCAGGCTACAGTCCATGGGGTCGCAAGAAGTTGAACACAACTTACCAACAAATACTAACACTTTCACACTTAGGATGGGTTTTCTAGCTCCAAGCCACCCTTTGAGGAACTGCCTCATTTTGTACTACTTTGTGTAAACATAAAGACTATTGTTTAAGACAACAACAACAAAAAATCTCATGAATTGATTTTAAAAAAACATCATGTGTTCCACTCTCTATTGATTCATGGTAAAACAACTGTTAAATAATTCTTTGAGAGATGTCAAACTCACCTAGGAAGCTTTACTTTTAATAACAGCTTAAAAAATAAGTGATACATGAGACAAGTGCTCGGGTCTGGTGCACTGGGAAGACCCAGAGGGATCGGGTGGAGAGAGAGGTGGGAGGGGGGACTGGGATAGGGAATACATGTAAATCCATGGCTAATTCATTTCAATGTATGACAAAAACTACTGTAATGATGTAAAGTAATTAGCCTCCAACTAATAAAAATAAATGGAAAAAAAAAAACTATAAAAAAAAAAAAGAACCAAAAAAAAAAAAGTGATAAATAGTCAACCTGATTGATGTGCATATAAAATCACTCTGTTCACTTGAGCTACTTCCCAAGTCAAACAGCACCTCATCCGATAAAGAAGAAAACAAAGTTCAGGCCAAACAGCTTCACATATACTAACCCAGAGAAGGAAAAAAGAAAAAAAAAATCTAAGCTACTTTTGAGGACTCAAAGTGCTATAACAACTTTTATGCATACTTCTAACTGCTCAAAAGAAAAAAGTAAGGACATTTCTAAGTTTCAGAGCTTTCAACACTAAGGATATGTAACTTTAAAAAAGGAAGTTGGAAGTTCTCTTTTTTAAAAAAAAAAAGTTTTATAATTTATTACTTTGTTGGGTGGGGGGTGCTGTGCTGGATCTTGGTTGCTTTTCTCTAGCGGTGGCGAGAGGGAGACATTCTGTAGTTGAAGTGTGCAGACTTCTCACTGCCGTGGCTTCTCCTGTTTCAGAGCATGGGCTCTAGTGCCCACGGGCTCAACGGCTGTGGCGTGCGGGGTCAGCACTTGCAGCTCCTGAGCCCTAGAGCACAGGCTCAATAGATGTGGCGCTTGGGCTTAGCTGCTCCACGGCATGTGGGATCTTCCCAGACCAGGGATCAAACCCGTGTCTTCTGCATTGGCAGGCAGATTCTTTACCGCTGAGCTACCTGGGATGCCCGGTAAGTTCTCTCAACTAATCCATGGCTCACATATATCTCTTAACATCACACTGTTTCCCTTTGCAGCAAAATATGTGTAAAAACCAAGAGGTAGGGAGTTAAGTAACTTCTCCAAGGTGGGGCCAAAGGCAGACTTAGAATACATGTCTTCTACATACCAAGACCAAAGCAATTTCTACAACCGTACATTCACCGACAACAAAATGGCAACCAGCTTTCATTTTTAACCCTAAAAGTTATTTAAACTTAAATAACCAGCCTAAAGGTGTTATTCTGAAATCTTCTTGCAACAGTTAAAAATTAAATATCACATTATTCAGTATTTCTCCCCTAATAAATACTTACATAAGTTTCATTTGCTGCATCCAATTGCAGGTCATCAGTGTCTGTGAAATAGCCAAGTTCAGCAAACAGGGCAGAATCTTGAAACAAAAGAAAACAATGGTTATTTCCTGTTAATTCAGTGTTTTGACTAGAGAATAAGTGCTGTGTCCTTATGCCAACTCTATTAGAATTTCTCATCAGACTTTCTAGCAGTGTGAATAACAACCGGTGCAAAGCTGATTTCTAACCTATGTATTTCCACATACTTTTTATCTTGTGAAGTAAACCATTATACTAAGGATTAAAAAATGTCCTGCCATGTCATGATGGACTAGTTGATAGTGATTTTCTGGAACATTAACAACACAAATTCTGAGGCTTCACCTGGACTCAGCACAGAAAAAGTGACACAGTTGATCAGCAGTGATGACAGGACAGGAATATGACAGCACATGTATCAGGTATTTACCATCCATGCCTTAAATTAAAAGTACAACCCATTTTCTATCCAAACAATAAAGAACTTATCTAAATCACTGAATTTATTTCAGCAAATCTAACAATGTTCCAATTTCCTAATGAGACTGCATTATAAACCAAGAAACACGAACACAGAAGGTCAAGATGCTGATAAGGCCAAACAAGGCTGATTACTGTACAATCTGTAAAGTATCTATTTTCTCTAACATCTTAAGAACTTCAAGTACTTTGAAGAGTTTGCAGTCTAAGCTGGCCTCTGTACTCCCTACCATCATGCCACTGAAATTTGCTCTGGTGATTTCCTTACTTCACACATATAGGAATTGCACCACCAGTCTATCCTTGACTCAGCCAATGGCAGAAACATTTCACCAAAGTAAAACAAAATATTACATAGCAAAATATGTTGTGTGCAGTGATAATGAAAGGTTATTCATATAACTCTCAGAAAAGGCCTACCTTAACTCAGCTGTGGAGCAAAACAAAACAAAAACCCATATAAGCAGATAACTGTGACTATGTACCGCATACACAGGCTAAAACTCCTTCAAAGACTTCATCTGCTGCCTCTCATTTCTCTCCTCCCTTTCCTTCTTGAACCTATTCCAACCAAGCTCCCCTCCCACACACACATGCATACACATCAGTTATTAATGTCACCAATGACCTCTCCTTTGCTAAACTGAATAGTAAATTCATGGTCCTCATCCTACTCTCAACAGCTTGGAAACAGTTGATCCTTTCATATTAATTGAAGCATTTTCCTCCTTGGTTTCAAATTATCACCCTTACCTGGTTTTCCTCCCGCCTCACTGGTTGGTCCTATCTTGCTGGTTCTTCCTCATCTTCTTAATATGACACTGTCCTGGGCTTAGTGCAAACTTTTCTCTGTTCCACTCCCTTTGTGATTTCAGCTGGGCTCATGGCTTTAAATGGCATGGACATGCCAAGGATTCCTAAATAAACACTTCCAATCTACACCTCAAGATGTATAAACAAAGTACTCGCCATCTCCTCTTGGACACCTAGAAGGCATCTCAAACTTAACACAGCCAAAACTGAGCTTCAGATCATCCTTCATCAAACCTCCCAGGGCTTTGTCTTTATCTCAGTTAATGACAATCTAATTACCCCAGCAGCTCAGGTCAAAAACCTTAAGAGTCATTGTTTATTTCTCTTCCTCATTCTCTGTATTCAGTCTACCAGTAAATCCTGTCAGCTCTGTCTTCAAAATAAGTATTAGTAATCTGGCTTCTTACCTTTCTTTTCCATCCTTCCTACTCTTTCCATCTTTCCTTTCTTCCCCTGCTCTTCTGAACAGAGAGATGTCAGCAGAGCAAGGAGGGTGGTGGGGTTTTTTGCATCATCATCTGTGAAAATGTGCCTGACACCCAAGGAAATAGGATGATGCCAGAGAGGGGGCTGCCTAGTGGAGGTGTAGGCATGCCTCAGCTGCCAAGAAAATGGGGCAGTGGGAGGAAGCACAGAGCAGTAGACGTAAAAAACAGCCCAAGTGGTTAGGAGAGAATACCAAAAAAATGTGCTATTTGATAAAGCAAATGATTAAATATATTTAAAATAATTGGAGCTAGGTTCCTCACTGTTTGAAAAAGGACTTACAAACGTGAAAAGGGAAGAGAATAAAAGAATCCTAGGATGTTGGACTGGTATTAGAAGCATTAATATGGGCACATTTTTTAAAATACTCACACAGAAAGAATTACAGATGTTTGTATAAGTGTGTACACACACATACACATATATATACATGTATTTCTTAGCTCTGTCTGCTAATAGGTCCAAGAAGCGATGACATCCCATCAGTATTTAAAAATCCTGTTTCCAGATCTTGGATACTAAATACGATCCTCTACAAAATAAAGGTCCACCAAAGGACTACTTAGAGTAATAGCTGATTCCAGGGTTTAGACAGGGGCATGCAAAAGAGGCCTGGGAAAATCTCGTTGTACCAGAAAATAAGGAAATTCTTGGAGAATGATGAGAACATGTCAAAAGAACAAAGAAGCTGATATGAACGGACTCTTTTTGTGTCTTTTTATTTTCTCCTATTTACAATTCTTTCATTTAACAAATAAACCCCTACTGGTCAATTCTGGGAAAATCTGAGCCTCAAAATAAAGCCAGATTACAACCCATTAAGTCAAATAGCAATTAGTGAGCCCACAATGAAATAAAAAGAGAAAGCTTTCTTACTGTATCAGTTCAGTTCAGTTCAGTCACTCAGTCGTGTCTGACTCCTTGCGACCCCCTGGACCGCAGCACGCCAGGCTTCCCTGTCCATCACCAACTCCCAGAGCTTACTCAAACTCATATCCATCAAGTCAGTGATGCCAACCAACCATCTCATCCTCTGTCATTCCCTTCTTCTCCTGCCTTCAATCTTTCCCAGCATCAGGGTCTTTTCCAATGAGTCAGTTCTTCACATCAGGTGGCCAAAGTATTGGAGTTTCAGCTTCAGCATCAGTCCTTCCAATGAACACCCAGGGCTGATCTCCTTTACGATGGACTGGTTGGATCTCCTTGCAGTCCAAGGGACTCTCAAGAGTCTTCTCCAACACAACAGTTCAAAAGCATCAATTCTTCAGCACTCAGCTTTCTTTATAGTCCAACTCTCACATCTATACATGACTACTGGAAAAACCACAGCTTTGACTAGACAGACCTTTGTCGGCAAAGTAATGTCTCTGCTTTTTAGTATGCTGTCTAGGTCATTCATAGCTTTTCTTCCAAGGAGCAAACGTCTTTTAATTTAATGACTGCAGTCACCTTCTGCAGTGATTTTGAAGCCCCCAAAAATAAAGTCTCTAACTGTTTCCCCATCTATTTGCCATGAAGTGATGGGACCAGATGCCATGATCTTAGCTTTCTAAATGTTGAGTTTTAAGCCAGCTTTTGTACTCTCCTCTTTCACTTTCATCAAGAGGCTCTTCAGTTCCTCTTTGCTTTCTGCCAGAAGGGTGGTGTCATCTGCATATCTGAGGTTATTGATATTTCTCCCGGCAATCCTGATTCCAGCTTGTGCTTCATCCAGCCCAGCATTTTGCATCATGCACTCTGCATATAAGTCAAACAAGCAGGGTGACAATATACAGCCTTGACGTACTCCTTTCCCTATTTGGAACCAGTCTATTGTTCCATGTCCAGTTCTAACAGTTGCTTCTTGACCTGCATACAGATTTCTCAGGAGGCAGGTCAGGTGATCTGGTATTCTCATCTCTTTAAGAATTTTCCACAGTTTGTTGTGATCCACACAAAGGCTTTGACATAGTCAATAAAGCAAAAGTAGATGTTTTTCTGGAACTCTTTTTTATGTTTTTGATGATCTGACAGATGTTGGCAATTTGATCTCTGGTCCCTCTGCCTTTTCTAAACCCAGCTTGAACATCTGGAAGTTCATGGTTCTTACAGTATAATGTCAATTAATTAATGTAGACATAATGTCTAGAGATAATCACCCTTTGGCATTAGAGCGGTAATTGATATAGACTGGCATTATCAATGGAGGCCAGGGCTAGTGTGTGAAGGCTTAATAAGGAATAGGATATTGGTGGTATGTCCAACTAGCTCTCCCCAAATACTATTCAAATGTAAAAGGAGAAATAGTGACACTACGGTGTAGAAATCTGGCAGATACTAACGTGACCATGTGATCATAGTGAACATCACCTTGGGACAGGTCAACGTGGTGTGCCTCCAAATGCAATGCACTGAGAACAGAGCATCATGTCCCCGGCATTCCTGCCACATTCCTGCCATGGACTCAAGGCCTGATTCTGGTCATGAGGAAACAGTGGACAGACCCAGGTTTAGAGTCACCTTACACAACAAAAGATATGCACTCTAACACTGTCAAGGATACAGAAACAGGGAAAGACTAAGGAATTGTTCCAGGAGACATGACAAGTAAAAGTAATGTGGGTTTGTAGGTAGGATCCCAGACTGGAATGGGAACAGGAACATTATTAAGACATATGGCAACATCTGAATGGTATCTGTGACCTGGAGGGGTAATGCTGTACCCTTGTTCATTTCCTGACTGGAAGGAGTATGTGGTAGTTGTTGATATAGGAGAGTATCCTTGTTTGGGGGAGGAGAGGGTAAACCAGCAGTATCTAAGGGTAATGATCTAAACACAGTTTTGTGTCTTCTTCTCTCTCTAAAGAAAGAAATGGGGCCAATACAGCAAAATTGAACAATTAGGGAATATGTGTAAAAGGCATGCAACAATTCTTTGTACAGTTCTTATAACTTCTCTGTAGGTTTGAAACTACTCAAAAATTTAAATATGAATAAAAAATATACATGGGTATATACACATGCATATGCATATGTGTACAGATCCATAATCCAACCACTTCCATTTCCCCCATTCTCCCATCATAAATCACTTGGATTGCTGCTGTTGCTGCTGCTAAGTCACTTCAGTCGTGTCCGACTCTGTGCAACCCCATAGACGGCAGCCCACCAGGCTCCACCGTCTCTGGGATTCTCCAGGCAAGAACACTGGAGTGGGTTGCCATTTCCTTCTCCAATGCATGAAAGTGAAAAGTGAAAGTGAAGTCGCCCAGTCATGTCCAACTCTTAGCAGCCCCATGGACTGCCGCCTACCAGGCTCCTCGGTCCATGGGCTTTTCCAGGCAAGAGTACTGGAGTGGGGTGCCATTGCCTTCTCCGTGGATTGCTGCAGGAGCCTCCAAATAGTCTCCCTGCTTCTGCCCTTGACCTTCCTTCAGTCTATTTTCAACAGAGCATCTAAAGTTAGCCCATAAAAACACAGGATGTTACTGGGAATCAGGATTTCCACAGGAGTAAAACAGAAATAAAAGTATATAATATAAGAAAAAACTTTCAATACTATATAATGCAAGAAAAAAACTTGCAAAAGTATATAATGCGAGAAAGAACTCTATGTCTGTGCTACTGTCTTTGAACTGTGAGTATTAGTACAAATTCATGCTTTCTAAAAATAGGTATTTCCTTTTTCTTAGGAAATACACAGTGAAGTGTTTGGGAGTTCGTATTATTTGCAACCTGCTTTCAGATGATGAAAGAAGAAGGATGTGTTCGTAATACTGAGATAGAAAGCAAGTATGGCAGGATGTTAACAGTTGATAAATCTAGATAAGGGAAATATAGGTTATCACAATACTGATCTTTTAACTTTTCTGTGGTTTGCTAATACTTTAAAAAACTGACAGTGGGTTGATAAGTACATATGTATATCTACAGAATACCTTAGAAGGATCCATAGGAGGTGGTGGTATTGGTTACCTATGAAGTATCTCTGAAATTTACTGCCAACTTTTATGTTTTTTTCACCAATCCCACACTACTATTTAGATTTCTACTATTTAGATTACTACTATTTAACAGCAGTAAACTATGGTAGCTATTCGGTCTCATTTGCTCAGCAAACTTTCCCACCTGACAGCCACTTTGACCACTTATTTATTCCTTTACTTCTTATAAGATGAGAAATGGCCACTGGAAATCAGTGGTGACCTTAGAAAGAGCTGTTTTAGCAAAGCGGTAGGGCCTGACTGCAGTGGGTTCAAGAAACAATGGAAAAAGAGAAAGTGGAGTCAGTGAACATGGACATTTTTTAACAAAGAATTCTGCTGTAAAATAAAAAAGAGAAATGTAGTGGCAGTTAGAAGGGAAGTAACATTTGAAGCGGGTTTGGGGTTTTTCTTTTTTTTTTCACTCTAGATAGGAGAAGCAATTACATGCAGGGAGGGAAATGATGATTCAAGGAACAGAAGGAAGAAGAGTTTGAGCAATATCCTTGAGTAAAGGAGGAGGACTCTTAAGCACACATGGAAGTGATCGGCTCTCTCATTCCCACCAACAGAAGAGAAGGCAAATATGCTGGTACGCGGATGGGCAAAGAAGGTAGTAGGAGACTGGGACAGTTTTCTTCTGATTCAAAGGATTCAGGAAGAGGTGCTGGAGGTTTGAAGAGAGAAGAAAGTTTACAAAGACAACCATCAGAGTGAGAGGACCAGGGACATATGATCAGCTGGGCAATACTTAATCAAAGGTCTACTGCAGGTTAGAATCATAAATTTAGTGACACCAGTCAGCATGGTTGAATTTTCTTTTTTTCAGGCACTTTCAGCTATTTGAGGGCATTCATGGAGTAGGCAGAGTTAGATTTAACCAAGGCTGAGGTTGATCAAAGAGAGAATTACAAAGCAGGAGAGAGACAAAGAATATTGAGAGTATGAGGCAATGGTTAGAGACTGTCCATGTACTGTAAACTGGATAAGGGGAAAGTGATAGCATAAAGGGGATGAGGGACAAGGAAAAGATGACAGAATCTCAGCAGGGCTGAAGGTGCCACTGGATCACTAAATAGAGTGAGCCGGTAAGACAAAAGGTGATGGTCAGAGAGGGATGTTTGAAACTGAGATTATGTTATTAGTAACGACTAGATTGAGGCTTATGACCGGGAAAGCAAATGGCTAAGACAGGGCGGAAGGTGGAGAGGAGACCCAGGAAGTGAGAGGTCAAGGTATTTGAAGGATCTTCTTTGAGACGGATTCCCTGGTGGCTCAGGTGGCCAAGCCTGCAATGCGGGAGACCCAGGTTCAATCCCCTGGAGAAGGCAATGGCAGCCCACTCCAGTACTCTTGCCTGGACAATCCCATGGACAGACGAGCCTGGCAGGTTACAGTCCAAGGGTCACAAAAAGCCAGACATGACTGAACAACTTCACTTTTTTTTTCTTTCTTTCTTTCTCTGTGAATACTGAAATCAGCGAAGAATCTTGATGGAAGGAGTGTTGAAGTAAGTGACAATAAGTTAAGAACTAAATTTTTTCAAAAAGTGAGGGAGAGTGAACCAGAAATCAGAAGATGACTATAACAGGGGCAAGTAGAGGAGAGCATGTGAAACAATGTGAAACTTAAGCCTGGATGTGGATTTTTTTAGGGAAGATGAGCAGTGAATGATCAAAAAGCAGCAATGAAGAATAAGACAGACAGCTAACCCACCTTCAGAGACCCTAATGGTGGAAAGGTTTTGAGAATGAAAACAGCTACCATTCAGTAGGACTTCAGGGGGAAAATGTGATCAGGGGTGTCAGGTATTGGTCAACACAGTAAGGCAAAGAGAACTTTGACAGAAGACACTGAAGTTATCAAAGAAACCACAGTGGCAGAACAAAGCTTCTGATCTTGGTACATATATCTTACATGTGGTCAAAAAAAAAAAAAAAGTGGCTTTTGCGCAAATGTAAGAAAAAGGAGGAGAGAGTAAGAGAGGTAGGAAGGAAAGAGGAGAGGAAAGATATACAAACAACAAACACAATTTGTGAAAAGATGCTCCACATCACACGTTATCAGGGAACTACAAACTAAAATAATGAGATACCACTACACATCTATTAGAATAGCTAAAATCTGAAACGCTGGCAACAACCAAGTGTCTGCAAGGATCAGAGCAACAGGAATATCCATTCCCTACTGGGAGGAATGCAAGATGGCATAACCACTGTGGAAGACAGGTTGAAAAGTTTCTTACAAAACTGGACATACTCTTAACTGCGTGATCCAGTAATCATGCTCCTTGGTATTTATCCAAATGATATGAAAATGTATGTCCACATAAAGAGCTGCGCATGGGAGCTGCCTGGCCTGGTGGTTAGGAATCAGCACTTTCATAGCCATGGCCTGGGTTCAATCCCTAGTGAGGGAACTGAGGTCCCACAAGCTCCATGGCACAGCAAAAAAAAAAAAGCTGCACATGGATATTTACAGCAGCTTTATATATAATTGCCAACATTTGAAAGCAACCAAACTATTTTTCAGCAGGTAAATGGATAAACAAACTGTGTGCCTTGAGCCAAATAGTGTCCCCCCAAAATCTAGAAGCTGAAGTCCCCAGTATGACTGCATCCAGAGGTAGGATGGTATTTAGGAGGTAATCAAGCTTACATGGGGTTACAAGTGTGGGGCCCTAATCTGCTAGAATTGTGGCCTCATAAAACTAAGAGCTAGATCTATTTACCTACCTACCTCTCTCCTTCCCTCCTTCCTTCCCCTTCCACCCCTCTGCCTTGTGAGGACACAGCAAAAAGATGGCTGGTTGTAAGTCAGGAAGAGAGGTCTCACCAGAACCTGACCATGCTGTCACCAGAGCTGTCAGAAAATAAATTTCTATTGTTTAAGCTACCTAGGTATTTTGTTATGGGAGCTCAAAAGACACTGTGGTACATCCATATAATGGAATACTATTCAGTGCTGAAAAGAAATGAGCTATCAGGCCACTAAAAGACAGAGGGATCTTAAACGCATTTTGCTAAATGAAGAAGTCAATTTGAGAATGCTACATACTGTGTCATTCCAGTAATATGACATTGTGAAAAAGGCAAAACTAGGGAACAGTGGAAAGATCAGTGGTTGTAGAGGGCTTTGGAGGAAGGAGGCAGAGACAATAAGTGGTGCACAGGGAATTTTTTAGGGCAGCATAACTACTTCATATGATACTATAATGGTAGATACTGACATTATGCATTTGTCAAAACCCACAGAAGGAACATGGAGAAAGCAAGGGACTTTCAGAAAAAAATCTGCTTCATTGACTATGCGAAAGCCTTCGACTGTGTGGATCACAACTGTGGGAAATTCTTAAGGAGACAGGAATACCAGACCACCTAACCTGTCTCCTGAGAAACCTGCATATAGGTCAAGAAGCAACAGTTATAACTGGACATGGAACAACCAACTCGTTCAAAATTGGGAAAGGAATGTAAGGCTGTATATTGTCATTCTACTTATTTAACTTCTATGCAGAGTACCGCATGGGAAATGCCAGGCTGGATGAATCACAAGTTGGAATCAAGATTCCCAGGAAAAATATCAATAACCTCAGATATGCAGATGATACCTATGGCAGAAAGTGAAGGAGAACTGAAGAGCCTCTTGATAAGGATGAAAGAGGAGAATGAAAAAGCTGGCTTGAAACTCAACATTAAAAAAACTAAGATCATGGCATCCGATCCCACCACTTCATGGCAAACAGAAGGGCATAAAGAGGAAGCAATGATAGATTTCCTTTTCTTGGGCTCCAAAATCACTACAGATGGCGACTACAGCCATGAAAGTAAGAGGCGCTTGTTTCTTGGAAGGAAACCTGTAACAACCAAGACAATATATTAAAAAGCAGAGACATCACTTTGCCAACAAAAATCCATAAAGTCAAAGCTATGGTTTTTCCAGCAGTCACATATGGATGTGTGAGGTGGATCATAAAGAAGGCTAAGCACCAAAAAAATTGATGATTTTGAATTATGGTGCTGGAGAAGCACTCTTGAGAGTCCCTTGGACTGCAAGGAGATCAAACCAGTCAATCCTAAAGGAAATGAACCCTGAATATTCATTGCAAGGGCTGTCGCTGAAGCTGAAACTCCAATATTTTGGCTGCCTGATGTGAAAAGCCAAGTCACTGGAAAAGACCCTGATGCCTGGAAAGATTGAAGGCAAAAGGAGAAGCGGGTAGCAGAGCATGAGATAGTTAGATAGGATCACTGACTCAATGGACATGAATCTGAGCAAACTCAGAGACAGTGCAGGACAGAGGAATCTGGCATGCTATAGTCCACGGTGTTGCAAAGAGTTGGATATGACTTAGAGACTGAAAAGCAACAAAAAACAAAACAGAATGAACAGAGTGAATCTTATTATAAACTATGGACTTTAGTTAATGATAATGTATCAATACTGGCCCATGAACTTTAACAAATTTATTCCATCAATGCAAGATGCTACCAATAAGGGAAACCTGGGGGTGGGGAAACTCTGTACTAACCCCTCAATTATTCTGTAAGTCTAAAACTGTACTAAAAATAAGCTCTATCAAGTATTTAAAAATAATTACACTGAAACAGAATTTCAGCATCCATAAATAAAGCTGATCTGGAACAGGGCCATGCTGTTTATACTGTCCATGGCGGCTTTCATATTACCGCTGGCAGAACTGAGCAGCTGGAACAGAGACCACATGACCACAGAAGCCCAAAATATTCACTATCTGGATCTTTACAGAAAACATGCACAGGGCCTCTCTAAAGTTCATTACTCAACATAAAAGGAATATGCACATCTTGTCAAAGGCTGATTTTTAATTATTCAAAGTTGTTAGAATCACAAGTTCTAATTACATGATCTGATTTTAAAATTTTAACTGGCCAGCTTGTAATATAGAAAAAAAAATCAAATCAGTGAAGTACCTGAACACCCAAAATGACAACTCCCAGAAAAAGAACCCACATTCTACTGAGAAATGCTGGCAGAAAGTAACCTTTCACTCCAGCGCCTGCAAAACCTATCCTACTTAATGAACACCTGAGGAATCAGAAGTAAAATGTTCTATTAGGAGAAGATTTAACAGTGTCAAAAGAGAAGCCTGGAAAACCATGGGAGACGGGCATATTCAGGAAGGGGCAGGGCAAGATACTCGAGCTGAGTCAGTGAACTGACTACAAAGAACTGAATGATCTGTTAAAGAACATTAAGAGTAGGAGTCAACAGATAAGATTAGTCAAGAAAATGCAGCCTGAGTATCAGAAGACATAATAATGCTATCAGGAAGTATCCCACAGTTAGAGTTTAAGAAACATCATGAACATATAACAGTTGACTAGCTGAGAAAACAGATCCTAACTACCCAATACACTAGACTCATTAATAACTGGGGGTATCTTGGTAAGAATCAAATCTGTAGAAATAATTTAGGAAAGCAATATAAAATAGTGACTAAATTAACAGGCTTTGGAGGCAGACAAACGTGATTCTTATCCTGCTTCTGACACTCACTAGCTATAAGACTTTGAGCATTCATTTTCTCTCAGCTTCAGTTTCCTCATCTGTGCATCTAAGAGCTTAGCATAGCACCTCACACAAAATGTTTAATAAATGACAATTGTTCCTATTGTAATAGGAATATATTTTCCAAAGGCAAGTATGTTTTACCAAGCCAAATACAGTAGGTTTATACTGTATAAGAATATACTAGGCTTATACTACTTACACCACAAGTACACTCTTATAAGAGACAGTCTAGTTTTTCCAACACCTCAGAAAATCTACCCAAGGATTGAAATAAATCTCTAACACTATATAATTTAACAGAAGTTCTGCCCTTGGAAAATCAAATGAGAACTACAGTTCAACAAAGAGAACTGAAATTACACTCTTGCTACTGACAATGATGGTCCAATGAAAAGATGAAGGTCAGTCTGTGTTTCCCCAAAATTTTAAAGGTGATGAATAGTGTAGGTTTGCTAAAGGACTCATTCAAGGAAGTATGCAACCCCAAATTCACACTGAAGCTCAAGAACAGTGTAAGCACTACTCTGTTAAGGTAAGAATATTACTATTCTTATAAGGTAAGGACAGGTTTTCTCTAAACACTGGATGATAAAGCTTCTCTACTCTTATTTCGACTACATTCCATTCCTACTCTTCCTGCCACAAAGCCAAACAAAATATCCGTAAGAAGCAAATTCAGAATTGTATCCGGAGAGCAATCAGGATTACACCCGTTTATAAGCGTTAGGTGTAGATGAACCAGCAAACTGAGGTCAGGTGCTAGGGTGCTTTGCTTCTCTGCCAATATGGACATCAGCCTCGATCAATAATGGAAGCGCAGAGAAGGACTCACCTTCTGTCAGACACACCAAACGTGCACATACACGCACAAACATTCCACGGCAAGCATCGCCCACATCGCACACTGAGAAAAACCTTGCAGCCTTTTCGGTGGGCACGGCCACCCTGCCCTAAGCTTCCTAATGACGTCGCACTCGCCGCACGAAATCATCACCTGGTACTTTCCCAGAGGAAACAGCCAAAAGCGATAGTAATTCCAATCAGGCAATATTTTACACTCACTGTCGCCAGGACAGACACCGACAGGTTCTGCTATACTCTACCAGGACCACGGAAGGAGCGACGAGTGACCCTCGCTTCCCCGACAGGATTCGTCCACACCTGTCACCGAGAGGGCGCGGAAGTAGGAGGAAGGAACGTGGAGCCACCCCTGGCACAGTCTCAGAGCCCACTCACCCCAGTCTTCATCCGGCCGGTGAGGGAGTCCCGGACTAAAAGGTGACTCCATGGTGCCGGCAGCGCCGGCCGGCTCCCCCGAAACACACGTTCCCCTGCCCAGTAACTCGGTGACTAGTCCTGGGACGGCGGCGGCGGGCGGACAAAATACTCCGCAACGCTGACGCGACGGTGGCCGAGCGGAGACAAACTGCTTCTGCCGCACGAGGGACGTCAGAGCCTGAGCTAGTTTTAAAAACAAATCGCTGAGCAAGTATTTTCCTCTTTTGGAGTTTTCGGCACTTTCTGTTCTGCTGTTTTAAGGAAAAAAGAAAGACACAAACACTACGTCGCTTAAATAATATATATTGATAATATTTTGAAAAATGAGGGGGGAAAAAAAATGAGAAAAAAAAACATTCTGAACATCAACCCTTGAATTTCATTCCACGGTGGAGATATGTCAAAACAAAATTTAGAGACTAAGAAAGTAAATCTGGTTTAATTTTAATAACTCACTATGAACGTAAAAATTCTCCATATACACAAATGTGTGAAAGAAAAATACACAACTACTTTTCCACATTCGTTAGAGCTTCCTCTCTACTGGAACAGTATCTGAGATAAGCAAAAATACTATGAATCGTACTTCTAGAAAGCCTACTTTTATTTAAGCAAATTTAAACGAAGTAAATATAAAAGATGAACTTTCCAAACATAAAAATCAGCTCACCGCCTTAAACATACATTTCCAATGCATAGCACCTAGTCGAGCGAGTCCTAGAGACCTTACCCTAAGACCTGTATTAATGTAAATTCCGAGTCTTTTTACTACTAAAACTTATGGATCGATTTTGTTTTTTAAAAAAGCCACATACATCACAAACTCTAACTGAAAACTTGAGCTGACTTTGATGAAAGAGTTTCAAGACCGCTGCTTAATAAAATTTCTTTTTAAAGCATTTCAGCGGTCGAATATTTAATAAACACCTCCACCTTAAGAACACGTAAGTTCAATGCAGGAGACAAGTGCTCGGGGCTGGTGCACTGGGAAGACCTTGAGAGATGGGATGGGGGGGGAAGTGGGAGGGAGGGTTAGGATGGGGACACATGTTCACCCACGGCTGATTCATGTCGATGTATGGCAAAAACCACCACAAGAAAGGAAAAAACACGTATACCTTTAGGACCAAGTGGAATCTTTCCCTCGGTTACTAAACAAAACAACCGCTTCCCAGAATCCTCAAAACTCCTCGTGGCTGCATTATTACTACGGATTACACCATCCGGTACACACAGGATCGCCCTGGGACTCAAACCCCGAAAAAAAACCCACATAATTATCTTACATTAAAGGTCTTTCTGTCATCAGCTAACTAATCATTTTTCGTATCAGGTGAAATTTATAAGATTTTTTTCTCACCCAACTGCAAATTCAAAAATTGCCACAAAAACTAAAATAAAACCACCAAGAATCTTCTGTATGTACCACATACCTTAGTCTTTTTTTTTTTTTTTTTAAGAAAATCGCAGTGACTTAACTCCAGAAAGTTTTTGGTTTTTAATTTTTTTATTCAGGTGGAGATAATAATAATACAAAACAAACTGTGTGTGCTTACTGCCAAGAATAAACAAACATGAACAATTTCCATTTTCACTTCAGATTTTTCATAAGAAATTAAACATTGCAGATTAAGTTGAGATATGTTGTTTTCCTCTGCTTCTTTCCCCTTCATCCACACAGACAACTTCTATTACGAATTTTATGGTAACCATTAAAGTCCATTTTTATCATGTTTAAATATGTGTATAGATACATATATTTAGTGTTGTTTTGGGGTATTTTAATTTACATAAACGTTTAGCATTAGTCTTCCCCAAGTCACTTTTCTCATTCAACATTATTTTTTGATATGTTTTAACTGTTATATAGATTTCCATAAATTTTTTCATTTCCCTAGTGACGGACATTGGATGGTTTCAACATTTTACTGTTACATAAAATATATCCTATATGCGTATCCTTGTGCATATATGCAAGAATGTCCTTTAAGGTACTTGCTGGCTTATGAAGTAGGAGTACTGCTATTTGCCAAATAATATCAGTTTACACTCTCGTTAGCAGTGATGAATTCTCACCAATGATAGATGTAATCAGGCTTTTATTTTTGCCTGTGAAGGGTGTGACTATAATTTACATTTCCCTGACAATTAAAGAGGTGGTACATCTTCTCATATTCATTAAACTTTATTTCTCCTGTGAATTGCCCATTCATAACTTTCATAAAATTTCCTACTGGATTTTCTTTCTCTCAATGATGTGTACATTTAACCCGTATGTATGTAGCAAATACTTTCTCTGAGGTTGACATTTGTCTTTGTTTATGGGATTTTTGTCCTCTAGGTTTTAATTTCAATGTAGTCAGATTTATTAATCTTTTGTTAATGATCTCTGCTATTTGTATATTGCCTAAGAAATCCATCCCTCTCCTGAGGGAATTTTTCTTTCCATATTTTTATAGTTTCATTTTACACATCCTTTTTAAAAAAAAATTCAACTACTGACATATAGTACCACTATTGACTTTTATACAGCAATGTTGTATTTAAAAACCTTACTAACCTTTCTGAATTATGTGCAGTCAAATGCTCAACCCGGAGCTATAAACTCCTTACTGTAAATCCTCTAGGATTTTCTGTGTAGAATGACTTCTTGTATGTAAACATTAACATTTTATTTTTATTTTAACATTTTAAAATCTATTTTTTATTTATCATCATTTTAGATGAAGTGAAAGTCACTCAGTCGTGTCCAATTCTTTGCGACCCCATGGACTATACAGTTCATGGATTCTCCAGGCCAGCATACTGGAGTGGGTAGCCTTTCCCTTCTCCAGGGGATCTTCCCAACCCAGGGATCAAACCCAGGTCTCATGCATTGCAGGCAGATTCTTTACATCTGAGCCACAGGGGAAGCATACCATTTTAAAACTAACCTTTAATATGGAAATTTTCAAGCAAACAAAAGAATCTGGGGAATTCTTAAGTCTTCATTTGGGGGAACTCCTGGCAGGACAGTGGTTAGGACTCTGCATTTTCACCACGAAGCACTTTTCACTGTTTGGGTTCAGACCCTGGTTGGGTAGCTAAGATTCCACTGTGCAGGGCCAAAAGAAAACAAAAACTTCATTTGTTCCTTTAAATTTTTTCACTTGGTGAGTCTCCTGATTGTAATATCTAGAGGTTTGATAGGTTTGGGGGTTTTGGTTTTCATTTGTTTCTTCAAAATCTTTTCTTAGGAGACTTTTAAGAAACATCAATGTTCATTAAGAAAAATGCTGTTTGTAGATCTTTTTAAGTCATACCTGTTGAATGTTATCAAATAACTTAATTCATTTGCTTTCAACCTAAACCCTTGGCAGAGAAATAAAATTTCAAATTTTATGTCTAGATCCATACCTAGGACTCTACTCTGGCATCTGGTAGTATCTCTTCCCACAGGTTAAGAATCCATGATGCCAAACTGATGTGCCCAGCTGGGACATATATCCCCCTCCAGATACACTTTTGACAACACAAATAGCTCCACGCCTTACTCAGGCCTCTGACCTCCTAAAGAACTATGACAATAGTGTATGCCAGGAGTGTAGACAGCTTAGAAATGTGAGGTTAGGAGTCCAAATAATACATATGCACAGGCTCCCCATGGACAAATCCAGGGGTAGGGAAAGAGGGGCAATCTGTGGGTAGAAGCCAACTCTCATTGCATTGCCATATTTTGTCACAAAACTCCAGTCAGAGAATTCTAAATTCAAATGTCTTCCAGGTCATTATGAAGATGTATTTGTCAAGGTAAGAGATTAAAACATTTTAATAGCTTAGTAGCTTTAAGTTCTAAATATTAAGACAAATAGAATGTAAACTTCAATTTTGTATTGTCTGAATCCTGCTAGTGTTGGTAGAATGCCTGACTAGTGAATGTGCAGCTTAGTTAAAAACTGCATTTCATCAGTACTATATTTTACAATCTGATTGACATTTTCAGTGTATCTTCAAAACAAATATCACCCTAAACAGTGAACTCAAACAATAGAGATTAAAAGCTCGATTTTGGAGTAAGTCAAATTTTACTTCTAATCTAGCTATGTAACTTTGAGGAAGTGACAATCTTTCTGAGCCTCAATTTTGACTGTAAAATACGAATAGGGTCTATTTCAAAGCTGTTTTGAGGATTAAATATACATTAAGTGTTTAGGATAGTGACTGGTGTAAAAGTACTCAATTAATTGCAGCTAGTTTAAGAGAAACTGTTGACTGCTAGTAGGTAGGCCCTATATTATATAAAGTTCGTCAGCACTATATCACAAAAATCCTCGGAAAAACTCCGATGTGGATCCTATCATTATCTCCATTTTAGGCAAAGACCAATTAAAGCCAATGCAAATGACCTTTCAAACAACCCTGTCAGGAGAGCAGAGAATATATTAATCTCATTTCATGAAGATGAAAAATGACTCCATTTTCAAAAGACTTGCTCACTTCCAACAAGTTGGTGATCAGTGGAGCCAGGTTAGAGCCACTCTAATAATTCTACTTCAGTACAGTTTTCACTGCCTCTGAAATAAGGTTAATACTGCTGTTTTCAACAAATGTATAAATCCAAATGTTTTACATTGGTATTCCTAAATATTGAAAAGATATCTTTTTTGAGAACAAAGGCATAATGGATTTTCTATCCATCCCTACCCTCTGCCAAAAAAGAAAACAAAACACTTAAAGACTGTAAATCTAAAAATCTTGCTTAGAGGATGTTTCACAAAGTGTCAAAATTTACATAAAGAATAGTCATGTATCCCAAAATAATTCCTCACGGGCAAATACTAATTATCACTCAAAAAAGATACTATTTCGTCAATTCCCCTGGCAACAGTGTAAATTACAAAGCAGAGGTTTTATCTAGTTTATCCAATGTATCACCAAATTGCACACAACAGGTGCTTAGTAACTATTTACTTGACAATTATAAATTAAAGTAAAATCTATGTAATTTTCTATGTCAGATGCCAGTGTCATGGATAGGTAACTTGAACAGTATGAAACTGCTGCTACTCAACTCCTTTTTACCTACAAAGAGGCAAAGGTCCAAATTAATTGTTTTTAATAAGCTTTCTGGAAAACATTACAAAGTAAAGAGGTAAACAGCTATTATGAAAGCTAAGACAGAAATAGAGAAATTTTTTTCTCCTAAGAAAAATGTATTAAAGTTGCCAAAGGCTCCAGGTCCTATTCTGAGATGCTCTCAAGAGTCAACTATAATAGTCCCACCCTTTTAAAGAGGATGGTGATTCACATTTCTTTATATTTAAAGTAACTTCCATGTTGGTGTTTATGTACATATAGATACACTCACATGTGAAGATAAGCAATATGTATTAAGAACATGGACTATTTTACTGGCTAATTCTGATCTCATATAAATGTTCAAACATCTGATCAGATGCAGTTCTAACTATTATCAATGAGTAAAATAAACTCCAGTCTCCAGAGATTACATTAAAAAGCTAATCTGGACATATTACCTTTCCCAATACTCTAACACACCAGGCTAAAAATGTGATTGATATGCAGTTACTCCACATTTAATTTTCTTCATCATTAGAAACTTACCTAACATTATTTCTTTAAGCAGATTACTTCCAAAAGTATCTTAAACATGTTTTTCTAAAAACTCAGATAACTGGGATTCCAGAACAAAAACAGAAAAAAGACATTTTAGTCAGCATTTTACTGATGTCCTTTCCTTCTCCATTTCCAAGAAAAATCCAGACTTATGTAGCTTTACTAATGTCCCTTAAAAGAAAATGTCAAAACACATCCAAGCAAATTTGCTTTACATTTCTAGAAATAAAAGGATGTTGCTTAAGTATGACAGTTTTAAACTTTTGGACATTATTCTGTCCATCTAGACCTGAAGAATTCATAACTAACATTCCCAAACTCACAACTTTAAGGAAGTGACCTATGTGTAATTATGGCTGATTTGCATTTTTCTACAGTAGAAACCAACACAAGATTGTAATGCAATTTTCCTCCAATTAAAAAATAATTTTTTTTAAAAGATGGGAAAAAAAATCACAAATTTTAATATATATGAAATAAAGAAAGTATCCAGGTTATAGAATATTTTAATATCAAAGTATAATTTACATGATTAAAAAGTTCTGATTTCTATACAAAGCATTCTACTTATACAGTATAAGAAGCTGACAATGTATAATTTCTGAGTAACATCAAGTGATTTTATCTTCTCACATTGCAAATGATATGTTAATGGCCTAAAAACTATATAATCTACCACGGATGACAATAAGGAAGAACAGCCCATATCAGCAAGTTATCGAATGTAACAAGTTCATATTTTTCTTGTTTGTGATCCCAAAACTGGCAGCATTTTCATTTCATCCACTCTGTTTTTATGTATTTGAAAAGCAGGTGTTATCCATCTACCACATGAGCACTGTTCACCATACCAGTTGAAAGAACCCAACTTGGCATTGCATTTGGGGCAGAGAAGCTAAAAGAAAACACATTTGTTACTTTTTCATTCACTTTTATATAAAACAAATTATCATCTTTGGTAACACAGGATATAAAACAGTAAGACATGGCTCATACCTTCAAGGAGTTGATGATCTAATCAGTGAGATGAAATGTAATGACTATTTACTATAATAGATAGTAGACTACAG
Source organism: Odocoileus virginianus (assembly GCF_023699985.2). Lineage (NCBI taxonomy): Eukaryota > Metazoa > Chordata > Mammalia > Artiodactyla > Cervidae > Odocoileus > Odocoileus virginianus. The sequence continues at coordinate 18,931,169 of NC_069678.1, read as the reverse complement.
TAATTGTTAAGCATGTTGTACTCTGGGAGTATAGAAGAAGAATAGCTTAATTCCAGAATGAAAGAAGAAAGGTGAAGGCTGCGACATGGAACAGGTTTCATGACTGTGGCATTTATGTTGACTTTTTTTTTTAACCTAAAGACTTAAATTTTTATTTCTAATTAGCTAGTACTAAGACTAGAGCATTTTAAGCAAACAGTACAATAACATGAGCATACCTGATCCATACTTTAAATACACTGTCATTATAAACAAGATGAGACAGAAAAATCTTTCATTATCCACACATTATGTGTTTACCTTTAAACCAACTATAAAGAAAGTTTGTATATAAAACTCAGAACTAAAATTGATTACATAAATATCTGAAAGTTTTTAGTTTGACAAAATATACCACATTCCTCAAAAAAAAATTAAACACAGTTACTATATGATCCAGTAATTCCAATTCTGGGTATATACTCAAAAGAAATAAAAGCAGGGACCCAAACAGATATTTGTACACCCATGTTCACAGCAGCATTATTCCCAATATCCAAACGGAGGAAGCAGCCCAGACATCCGTGGACAGACGAGGAGATGAACAAAATGTGGAATACACATAACAGGGAACACTACTCAGCATTAGAAAGGAAGGAAACTCTGACACATGTTACAACATGGATGAACCTTGGGGATATTATGCCAAGTGCAATAAGCCAGCCACAAATTTATGCGGCACCTGGAGGAGTCACATTCATAAAAGCAGAGAGCAGAACAGCGGTTGCAGGGACTGGGACGCGGGGTGGCGGATTAGTGTTTAACGGGTACGGCACGTCAGCTGGGGAAGGTGGTGGTGATGGTCGCACAATGTGAACGCTCTCAATACTACTGAGTTACACACGAAGAACAGAAATGGTCAATTTATGTTATGACTATTTTACCATAATTTAAAAAACCACATTTATGATATATGTATGTCAGGTCACTTATGCTATACACCTTCAACTTATACAATGCTGTATATCAATTATATCTCAATACACTGGAAAAAAAAAAAAAAAAGCTGTGTATCTCAAAGCTGAGATAAGCAACAGACTGGAGAAAACACTTGCATTACGTGAAACATTAAGACTATATAAACAGCTCCTCAATTCCTTAGAAAAAGACAAAACCCATAGAAATGGGCCAAGGATATGAAGGAAATTTCCTGCAAAACAAAGTATAAATGGCTGATAAGTACATAAAGATGTTGATCTCAGCAGTAGTCAGAGATTCAAATTAAGACACCTTAGGATTAACATTTTTCATCTCAAGAACAGACACAACCTTACTGATTTTATAATATCTATATGCCAAACGTATGGGGAAATGAGGACATGCATTCAACATTAGTGAAAGGCAAATTTGTGTGGGCATTGTTAAGGCCAGCCCAGAATATTAGTAATATTTTAAAATGTACAATCTTCAAGCCAGGAATTCCACTTTTAGGTATATATTCTACAAGAAAATAAATGTACAAAGTATGCACAAATGTGATCTAGAATATTTCACAAAAAAATAAAATACAACGCCTTTATCTTGGGTGCTTTTCAGATTAAATAAAAGCAGCAAGGGAATTCCCTGGGCATCCAATGGTTAAGACTCCATGCTTCCACTGCTGAGGGCCAGGGTTCAATCCATGGTCAGCAAACCAGGATCCCACAAGCCACAAGGTGAAGCCAAGATAAATAAAAGCAGCAGGGCCAAAACGTAAGCCACAAAAGAAAAAAGAGATAAAGTGGACTTCAACAAATAGTATCAAGAGTAGGAAGTGACTGCTGTACAAGGTTTATTTGGCAGTGATAAAAACAGTGACAGATTCTAAAACCCGTGAACATACTAAAAAACCACTGAACTGTACACTTTCCATGAGTGAATCATATGGTAAGTGAGTTATATCTCAATAAAGTAGCGGCATCTGAAAACATGGGTTTGAATATAGGGTACCCCCTCTAGGCAAGACATTAACTAATGTAGATTGTTTCCTTGTATATAAAATGTGAATATATTATCTGCTCTATTTTATAAAATTATTGTATTCTTCAAATGAAATACAGTGAGAGTTTCATAAAAACTCACTATACAAACGTAGATAATCTTTAAACATCATTACATCTTAGATTAAGAGTATCTTTACATTAACATCAAGTAAACCTAAAAGAGAGCTGGAGCTATCACAGGATGCTCATATGAGTTGCATTCTTTAGAATTAGTAAAAAATGAAAAAGAATCTCGTAACAAACATATAAAACTGAAAGAATCAAGAAAACAGAGACACATAGAGCCAAAAGAGAAAAAAGATTAAGAAGAAATTTTAAATCTAACTTTAAAATTTGTGATTTGCCCTACTTCTTACAAAGCTCAAATTTTGCTAAATATACTCGTTTGTCTTAATTTAAAAAAATATAAACAATAGCCTTAAAAGCAATTAACTGAGACTAAAAGCTCTCAACCAAAAAGTGGATCACTATTTTAGATCATCTGGTTTTTATTTAACTAATTTATCTTTGATAGAATCTTGCCTATACAACAAAGATATAATCTTTAGAAAGAAAGCAATTAAGATGGAGTAAAACACTAGTTGAAGTATGGTTTAAAATGAAAGAAAGAACAAAATACAGATGACATAATAAAACTAAAGAAACTAAAATGTGTTCTCACCTGTCCATCCATCACTCCCAACAAAGTGGATTCCATCCACTGTACAGGTTCAATGAAATAAGATGTACATTGAGCCTGACTCCCTGTGGAAAGCATGGGGAATGGTGTCATCCTCTTGTGGGCAAAGGCTAGAGGACCACTTCCTTCATTATGGTCCAAAATGCTAGAACTTCTAAATAAAGATCGCCTGCAACCCCCAAACAAACAAAAACATTAGTGATTTCCAAAAGGATGAAAAGATAGATTAAATGTGCAGTATTTCTTAGGGGGCAAATTAATATAACATTGATTATGCTATTTTAATTTTTGATAACCTCTACAAGTAACCAGATAACTTTTAAGGATTCATATTCTTCTTGAAACCAGATCTGAATATGAAATTTCTGTATTATTCAATTAAACAAATTCTTCCTACAAGATTTTAAGAAACTGAAACTCTTAGTACTATTCTAGGGAGACAAAGTAAAATCTCCAGAGGACACAAAATATTTTACCTGCACTTTCTACATTTGTAGAGACCTCCATCTTTCAATCCTTGTGAAATGGCAGATGGGTCAACAGCAAAGAGTTCTTGAGGTAAGTTCTGCAATTCTACATAACATAAAATGTATCCATTTGTCAAAATCAACTCTGAATTTTCAGACAAAATTCAAAAGGCAAGTTGTTCAGTGGTAAATAATCCACATGCCAATACAGAAGATGCAGGTTCAATCTGTAGGTTGGGAAAATCCCCGGGAGAAGGAAATGGCAACCCACTCCAGTATTCTTGCCTGGGAAACCCCATGGACAGAGGAGCCAGTCCATGGGGTCACAAGAGACTCAGACACAACTTAGCAACTAAACAACAAAATGCTAATCTCAGAAATTTTAAAAAATCTCCACTGTTGAAAAATGAGGATGAAGTAGGAGAGCCCAGTGATGCAGCCCTTGGCTTCCAGGCACAAACCGCCTGACTTCAAATTCGAGCCAGCCATTTACAAACCATGTGACCCTGAACAAGCTATTTCCTGCTAAACCATGGTTTCAAAATGAAATAAAAGTACCGGTTTCCAAAGTGAAATAACGCACCTAAAGCATCTGGTGTCACAGCAAGCTACATCTAAAAGGACTGAATGTGCTGTGCTCAGCTGCTCAGTCGTGTCCGACTCTTTGTGACCCCATGGACTATATAGCCATCCAGGCTCCTTCAGTTCAGTTCATTCGCTCAGTCGTGTCCGACTCTGCGACCCCATGAATCACAGCACGCCAGGCCTCCCTGTCTATCACCAACTCCCGGAGTTTACTCAAACTCATGCCCATCGAGTTGGTGATGCCATCCAGCCATCTCATCTCTGTCGTCCCCTTCTCCTCCTGCCCCCAATCCCTCCCAGCATCAGGGTCTTTTCCATTGAGTCAACTCTTCGAATCAGGTGGCCAAAGTATTGGAGTTTCAGCTTCAGCATCAGTCCTTCCAATGAACACCCAGGGACTGATCTGCTTTAGGATGGACTGGTTGGATCTCCTTGCAGTTCAAGGGGCTCTCAAGAGTCTTCTCCAACACCACAGTTCAAAAGCATCAATTCTTCGGCGCTCAGCTTTCTTCACAGTCCAACTCTCACATCCATACTTGACCACTGGGAAAACCATAGCCTTGACTAGACAGACCTTTGTTGGCAAAGTAACGTCTCTGCTTTTTCACATGCTGTCTAGGTTGGTCATAACTTTCCTTCCAAGGAGTAAGCGTCTTTTAATTTCATGGCTGCAATCACCATCTGCAGTGATTTTGGAGCCCCCTAAAATAAAGCCAACCTCCTTAGTCCATGGGATTTCCGAAAGCAAGAACACTGGAGTAGGTTGTCATGACCTCCTCCAGGGGATCTTCCCAACCCAAGGATGGAACCCAGGTCTCCCGAATTGTGGGAGGATCCTTTACCCAGGCTGAGCCACAAAGGACGCCCAAAAAGGACTGAATACATACTGCCAATTATTACTCACCTGGATACTTCTCTGTAACCTTTTGTAAACGATATTGTTTATAAACTGCACTGGAGGTATCTACTTCACAGCCCATTGCCTGGTATAATTTCAGTTGCCACTCAAACCCCTCATTCATCCTGCAAGGGCAAACAGGTACAGAGTTAAATTTTCTTTAAATAAATAAAATTGCATCACAAAAGCAGAATTACTACTATAACAAATAACTCACTTGGCCTCTGGCTTGACAGTCTTAAGGTTTTCATAGGCTTTTTCAAAGGTAAGCTGGTCAGTCTTCATCATAAAAGCGGTTATTACAGTTACACTTCGACTGACCCCTGCATGACTGGGAAAAAAAAAAAAAAACCCTTTAAAATATCAAATAGCAACAATTACAAAAACAAACCCACCCCCATAAATGGTAAAGTTTGGGTCCACTTCTTGTCTGCTTCTTCTACTCAAGTAAATCCTTTGCCTCTGAAATACTACTGCTTACAAAAGAAGTACTCCTTTATTTCCTTATTCATTTTAATTCTGAACCATGTGAATGTATTACCTATTGAACAATAAGTACACTAAATTTTTAACATCTTATAATGGCTTCAGAACAAATCTAAACTCTTTTCCCCTTGGCTTTCAAGGCCCTGGAGATCTGGTCCGAAACCTCTATTTTATCACTACCTTATGTTCTTTATGTAATATTTATAACAAAGGCTGGCTGTAAAATTGCTGACTCAGTAAGCGTAAACTGTTGTAATTACACTCCTGCCACTGCTAAGTCCTAACCAATTTTTCTCTCCCCAAATCTCCCCTACATCAGCCACGCCCGCCTCAAACAAACACAATGAAAATAACCTGCTCTCCCTCTCAAGTTTGAATAACCTTAACCTCTGTTAATCTCTCTCACTACACACCTCGCATCCAAGTCTGCATTTCCTCAGCATGTCTCTGGCTACTCGAGAAGAGATTTAAACTCTTTAGGTGCAGAGACTTAGTCATTTATCTGAAGATTCCTCCTACCCTCGAAAACTCAGCGGCTGCAGAATGAACCAACACAAACAAAATGAACGAAAAGCCTGCGCGTCATCAGGGGACCGTCTCCTGCCCACTCCTCTCTCTGACACAAGCCTACGCAAGAGGGAGCTGGAGGTTCCGGCGGTCCGGCAGCCCTCTGGTCTTCTCCTGGGCCCTGGGAGAAAAAGGGCGAGGTGGGGCAGGGTCGAAGCGTGGCGGGGTCGCTCCCCGCACCGACCCGACCACTCACCAGTGCACCAGCACCGCGCGGCCCTCGGCGCGAGCCTGGACAATGAAGGCCACACAGCGGTCCAGATGACTGAGCAGGTCGGTCTCGGGTTTGTCCAGCGCTCGCACGAAGAGACTCCGTAGACCCTCGACCCCAGCCTCCGTTTGGAAGTCAGGCTCCTCCGAGTCCACCGTCAGCACTGCCGTGACGCCCGCCTCCCTCAGGTGGTCTGGCTCCGCGACGGCCGCGGCTCCACCCAAGAACAGCCCCGGACGCACCTCCAGCATATGCCTGGCAGAGCGGGCTCGGCTCTGGCTGCGGATCTGGTGCTCGCAGTCATGGCTACCATCCTGCACCTCCAACATGGCGGCGCCCGGAGGCCGGGCTGCGGCGGGCCCTACCATCGAGTAGGCAATCGGCTAGAACGTCCTTACTTTAGACCGGCCGGGCTGAGTTGCGCCGCTGCTGGCTTGGAGGATTTCGTCGACCGCGGGAATGTGGATTTACTGGGGAAGGTGACGTAACTTCGGCCTGGGCGGAGCTAAAAACCCCATTCGCAGCGGCTTCTGAACCCTAACGCAAATACCTACAGGGATGCTTAGGCTCTTAGTGTTGAGATTCTTCTGGATTTCTGCAGGAGAAGAAAATGGATTCAGATGGTCCCACCAACTGAATCAGTACCATAATCTTATGCTTTTGAAATACAACACTTTTTCAGTACGTATGAAACCATTTGTTTGTAGTTCTTCTCTTGTTACTTTTTACCTTTTTTTTCTTCTTGCCCCCCCCCCCTTTTATTGGTATGTGACTTCTTGCTGGTGTATATTATTCTGTATACTTGAAAATATTGACCCCATGGTTCTGTATCAGTGCACTCCAAAGATAACCAAGAAAAAAAAAAAGATAACCAAGAATCTACGTGTAGTTAAATTTGAGTTTATTATTCAATCATGAACTGTAGAATTTTGGGAAATGCGGGTCTTAAGAGAATGTTGCTGCTGCTGCTGCTGCTAAATCGCTTCAGTCGTGTCCGACTCTGTGCGACCCCATAGACGGCAGCCCACCAGGCTCCCGCGTCCCTGGGATTCTTCAGGCAAGAACACTGGAGTGGGTTGCCATTTCCTTCTCCAATGCATGAAAGTGAAAAGTGAAAGTGAAGTCGCTCAGTTGTGTCCGACTCTTCGCGACCCCAGGGACTGCAGCCTACCAGGCTCCTCCGTCCATGGGACTTTCCAGGCAAGAGTACTGGAGTGGGTTGCCATTGCCTTCTCCGAAGAGAATGTTAGGAAGATCTTATTACAGGATTTTGGGCTTCCCAGGGGGCGCTAGTGGTAAAGAACCCCCCTGCTAAGGCAGAAGACTTAAGAGACCTGGGTTCAATCTCTTGGATCCAGAAGATCCCCTGGAGGAGGGCATGGCAACCCACTCCAGTATTCTTGCCTGGAGAATTCCATGGACAGAGGAACCTGGCGGGTTACAGTCCATAGGGTCGCAAAGAGTTAGACACAACTGAAGCGACTTAGCATGCATTACAGGATCTGAGCTTATATTAGATGAGTTAGGGCTAAGGGGCTATGGAAGCAGGACTTTGCTCTAGACTGGATGTTGTCAGGAAGTGGGGGTGAGTCTGTGATTCAGTATCTTAATAAATCTTACCCAAGGGAAAGAAGGCTAGAGAGACGCTAAACCTGTAATTATGGACTTTAGAAAGATGGTAACGATAACCCTATATGCAAAACAGAAAAGCGACTCAGATGTATAGAACAGACCTGTGGACTCTGGGAGAAGGCGAGGGTGGGATGTTTCAAGAGAACAGCATTGAAACATGTATATTATCTAGGGTGAAACAGATAACCAGCCCAGGTTGGGTACATGAGACAAGTGCTCGGGCCTGGTGGACCGGGAAGACCCAGAGGGATCGGGTGGAGAGGGAGGTGGGAGGGGGGACTGGGATGGGGAATACATGTAAATCCATGGCTAATTCATTTCAGTGTATGACAAAAACTACTGTAATGATGTAATTAGCCTCCAACTAATAAAAATGAAAAAAAAAAAAAGAAATAGCAGTCATGTTACTGGCATAAAGACGGAAACGTGGGCCAATGGAACAGAATGAAGAGCCCAGAAATAAACCCTCACATATATGTTCAAGTGATCTTTGGCAAGGGTACCATGACCAAACAATAGTCTTGTCAACAACTTTTTGGACATGACACCAGAAGCAATAAGTGGGACTATGTCAAACTAAAAGGTTTCTGCATAGCAAAAGAAACAATCAACAAAATGAAAAGGCAACCTACAGAATGGAAAAAAATATTTTCAAACCATATATCTGATAAGGAGTTAATATCCAAAATATATAAAGAACTCATACAACTCAGCTGTAAATAAAAATAGAAAATGGACAGAGAAACTGAGAAGAGATTTTTTTTTCTAAAGAAGACATACAATGGCCCACAGGTACATAAAAAGATCCTTAATATCACTACCCATCAGGGAAATACAAATCAAAACCATGATATCACATCACACTTATTAGTATGGCAATTAAAAAAATAAAAACAGTACGTAGTATGTTGGTGAGGATGGTGGAGAAAAGAGAACCCTTGCGTGTTGTTGGTGTGACTATAAATGAATATATCTACTACAGAAACTGTGTGGAAGTTCTTCGAAAACTTAAAAAACAGAGCTACCATATAATGCAGCAATCCCATTTCTGGATATATGTCCCAAGGATATGAAATCAGAATCTTACAGAGATATTTGCACTCTCATGTTAGTCACAACAGTGACCTCAGTGTCCATCTAAGCATGGATGATAAAGATGTGACTTATATATTATGAAATATTATTTAGCCAAATGAAAGTAGGAAATCCTGCCATTTGTGATAACATGAATAGAACTTTGAGAGCATTATGCTAAGTGAAATGAGTCAGAGAGAGAAAGACAAATATTGCATCTTATCACTTATATGTGGTAACTGAAAAAGCTAAGTCATATAAACAGAATAGAATAATGGTTGCCTAGGGCTGCAGGGAGGGAGAATTGAAGAGTTGTTCAATTGATATACAATTTCTGTTTTTCAAGATGAAATGGTTAAAAGAGTAAATTTTATGTGTTTTTTTTTATCATAATTGCTTTTAAATAGCGGTTAGTCATTTTAGCTAAAATAGAGGTGTGTTTGGTATTTTGTAATTGGACAATGTTCATGCATGTTCTCTCTTATTCAGACATAATTATGTTGGTCTTTGTCTTACTTCGTCATGATCTCAAAGTTGCCTTGTGTGGTGTTGATTTTCTGTGAAGCTGTTTTTGTTCAGCAGGAGAGGAAAAAACACCTAACTGTGAGTGCCTGGCCAGCTGTAGCAACATTAAGGAAGATCTCCCTCATAGCACCAAGCCAGCTCCTGGATGCCAGGGTCTGCTTTTCCCTTTCTCTTATATGACTTTATGATTTTCAAAGAGATTGAGACTTGGGGCAGGGACACTTGACCCCCGTCTAAGTCAAATGGAGGAAGCAGCAACTACTTGTGCTAGGAAACACTTACGTGGGCAGCCCACAGGGAGAGAGGGAGAGTGGTATCTTCCCTTACTCCAGCCACAGGCTCTGAACCTCTGAAGGGTAAGCACTTCGCCTCTTCACCTTTGTGTCCCCTGCCCCACAGAATTTGGGCTAATGATGCTGATTATTCCATCTTTTGAATGTTAGAGATGAAAGGGAAAGGAGTTCCAGAAAAGACACTGTATACTTCCCTGTCCGTGTCATGTCCTTCCCCATCCCAAAGGCTTTATCTCAAAGGCTCGCTTGGTGTTTTCGCTGCAGAGTCATGTTAGCAACCTTCTGAGCCCTTGGTTGGATCAACTCAGCCTTTCTCACTTTATGGTCCTGGAAACCTCTCCTGTGTGTCAGGCTCTGCAGTAGATGCTGAAGCTACAAAATGAGTTAAGAGTCTTTGCCCTCGAGGAACTTAGAGAAAAACTGGAGTAAAAGATAAATAAATAACCTAATAGTGTTTTGACAGGAGCAAGGGCAAATCACTAAGAAGAATGCTGGGGGTGGGCATATATGGAATATATAAAAGATACTGAAATATATGTATCAAACTATTAACAATGGTACTTCTGGGAGCTGACATGAGACATACATGATAGGGTTTATACACTTCTTCCTGTATAATTTCTTAATACACTTCTTTCTGTATAACAGTACATAAACCGTGAACTTCCAGATGTTCAAGCTGGATTTAGAAAAGGCAGAGGAACCAGAGATCAAATTGCCAACATCCGCTGGATCACTGAAAAAGCAAGAGTTCCAGAAAAACATCTACTTCTGCTTTATTGACTATGCCAAAGCCTTTGACTGTGTGGGTCACAACAAACTGGAAAATTCTTCAAGAGATGGGAATACCAGACCCCTTGACCTGCCTCCTGAGAAATCTGTTTGCAGGTCAAGAAGCAACAGTTAGAACTGGACATGGAACAACAGACTGGTTCCAAGTAGGGAAAGCAGTACGTCAAGGCTTTATATTGTCATCTCGCTTATTTAACTTATATGCAGAGTACTTTATGATTTGAATCTTTTCAAGAAGTATTATTAAAATTATTCATTTTTAACAATCATAGATATTTACATTCTGAAAAAATGGGAGGGGGGAGAATTAAGGGTTAATCTCCTAGACATTCTATTAAGGTAGCCTAAATCATTCTGTCTGCAAAGGAGATCCAACCAGTCCATCCTATAGGAGATCAGTCCTGGGTGTTCATTGGAAGGACTGATGCTGAAGCTGAAACTCCAGTACTTTGGCCACCTCATGCGAAGAGTTGACTCATTGGAAAAGACCCTGCTGCTGGGAGGGATTGGGGGCAGGAGGAGAAGGGGACGACAGAGGATGAGATGGCTGGATGGCATCACCGACTCGATGGACATGAGTTTGAGTAAACTCCGGGAGTTGATGATGGACAGGGAGGCCTGGTGTGCTGCGATTCATGGGGTCGCAAAGAGTCGGACATGACTGAGCGACTGAACTGAACTGAACTGAACTGAAATCATTCTGTCAGCTTTATTAGTTTTCTGTTGGAAATTAGCTTTTCTTCCTAAACTCCTTAAAATGAATGTAAGTTCCTTCAAGGATGGGAGTGGGAGACATATCTGGATTGTTATTGAATACTTAAATAGCCTGGCTCAGTGTTTGTCTGTATCTGGGTGAATAATACCTCAATTCCTAAAGCTGAGAAGTATTTACCAGCTTGTGTATTTGTATGCTTAGCCACTAGGTGGCACCATGTGCCCTTTGCAAAATATATTTTCTTCAGTTCAGTCGCTCAGTCGGGTCCGACTCTTTTCGACCCCATGAACCGCAGCACACCAGGCCTCCCTGTCCATCACCAACTCCCGGAGCTTACTCAAACTCATGTCCATCGAGTCGGTGATGCCATCCAGCCATCTCATCCTCTGTCGTCCCCTTCTCCTCCTGCCCCCAATTCCTCCCAGCATCAGGGTCTTTTCCAGTGAGTCAACTCTTGGCATGAGGTGGCCAAAGTATTGGAGTTTCAGCTTCAGCATCAGTCCTTCCAATGAACACCCAGGACTGATCTGCTTTAGGATGGACTGGGTGGATCTCCTTGCAGTCCAAGGGACTCTCAAGAGTCTTCTCCAACACCACAGTTCAAAAGCATCAATTTTTCGGCACTCAGCTTTCTTCACAGTCCTACTCTCATGTCCATACATGACCACTGGAAAAACCATAGCCTTGACTTAGCCTCCCTTAAAAGGTTGAAATGCATATATGGCAACCTGCAACAAAAGTGGATATTTAGCCCAGGGAAAGAAATTTGTCTTTAGAGAGGGAGCTGCGTTGCTTCTTGTCAAGGAGAGGAGAGGAGGCTCGATGCCTCTACCTAGCATTGGTAGGCTCAGGCATGCACCACCCCCAACACACACACAATTTATCTGTTTATTTTATCAGGAGCAAGCCTATATCATTGATAAATACGAATTAAGCAAAAATTCTAAGAGATATTCAAGTATGTGGTGGCTTGCATTTTAAAAAGACATCACTCATTCTATGTAACAAGGCCTAAATCAGATGAGAATACACATCACCCTACCTTTCCATTTATGGTTGCTCTCAGAATGTTTCATCTTCTAGAGCACAGTCACAGTATGATTTAACACTTTCACCTTTAAAAATATTTGCTATAAGTGCATATTTATGCTGAGCAATGAGTAGGGAAATTTCCCCTCTTCCTCCCCGTCACCTCCCCATCGTGGTCCAAAGACAGGTTCCTCTTTTTATCTCCAGCATGCTGCCTGGGCCCTCCTAAACCCAATGAATTATCAATAAATGTTTGTCAATTATGTTCTTAATGGAAATTAAGATCTAGGACAGTTTATGAAGATACACATGAAATGTACTTTAAGGCCTCCAAATTAAAATGTTGAACAAAAATATAAATGGTGATAATAACATTATTTTGTCTGTGTTTGTGAGTAGAATGTGGATACCTAGAAAGTGATGAGTTCAGATTTGGCACTGTCTTTGAGGCGCACAATCTGCAACCAGAGAAAACCCAGGTCTGAATGCCAAGCTTCTTCTGACCCTATTACCTACCAATATGTAATCATGTGCCTGGAGAAATTATATGATATCTCTAAGCCTCAGTTTCTTCACCTGCAAAATAGGAATGCTGCGCTGTGCTTAGTCGCTCAGTTGTGTCCGACTCTTTGCCACCCCATAAACTGTAGCCCACAGGGCTCCTCTGTTCATGGGGGATTCTCCAGGCGAGAATACTGGAGTGGATTGCCATGCCCTCCTCCAGAGGATCTTCCCAACCCAGGGGTCGAACCCAAGTCTCCCGTAGCAAAATAGGAGAAATTATAGCCACATTGCAGAGTTCTAATAAGAATTAACTCATCAACATGTGTTATCACTGGGAGAAAGAAGTCCCGAGCTGAACCATTGCACCTGAAGCATCTCGTAGAGGATGCCGTGCAGGAGAGACTGAGCTGCGGTGAGGGAGAAACAACCACAGATGGCATGTCCTGAGGAAGTTGTTGAGCAGAGATAAATCACTGGGCGTCATCAGTCCAGGAATTCAGTGGTCATGAGACTTAGCAATAAGAGGATCCTAACTACCCAGGCTGCTCCAACCGCATTCTGAAGTCACTTATAATGTAGAGTCTGTGCCTTGTAAAAACATGTCCTCCTTCCCTAGAAGGGCACCTATTGTCAAGATTCTGAGGAAATAACTTCACCACGAAACCCTGGGAACAGAGATGACCGAAGTGAGTTGAAACCCCCTCCTTATGTAGGGATAGCTTGGTCCACTGACCCAACAACTTCTCCTGCCTTACTCCCAACTGTGTCCCCCACCCACCCCTAATATTTGAAAACTCATCACATCTGGGGACTAGCCATTCGAGAAACATTGGGGCAGGAACTGGTTAGTGATACTTGGGTTGTGCTCTCAGTTCCTTTTTGACTAAAAGAGAAACTGGTAAACAAAAAGTCAGATGAGTAGAGCAAAGGAGACGTTCCCTGTTACATGTCAGAGGTTTGCAGGTTACATAACTCCTCTCCCTCCACTCCTTCCCAGACAGACAAGATACAGAGAGTGGCCAAAGCTGCCCCTTCCCAACGTCACAGCCTTTGGAGTACTCTCACTGCCTGAATGTGGTCCGGTGTGTTGTAGTGGAAAGAGCTCTGGAGTTGGATGCATGTTCTAGACTTAAGTTTTGGTTCTATCACGCATCAGTTTTATAACTTGGCCAAGCCAGTTAAGCCCTCTGAATTTCAGTCACCCCACCCTAAAATAATGCCTTCTCTAACATTCCCTAAATGAATTTAAACTATAAAAATCAGAAATTCTGTAAACTTTTTGTCAGTACATAGAACATTTCTACATCCTTTAAAATGCTGTTCCTTGCCCCTCCTTATACCAAATATACTCAGCTGCTTCTTCTAAGTGTGTTTCCTATCAACTATCTCATATTTTCCAAGATGTATTTTTAGAAAAGGCAGAGGAACCAGAGATCAAATTGCCAACATCTGTTGGATCATAAAAAAAGCAAGAGAATTCCAGAAAATCATCTACTTCTGCTTCATTGACTATGCTAGAGCCTTTGACTATGTGGATCACAACAAACTGTGGAAAATTCTTAAAGAGATGGGAATATCAGACCACCTCACCTGCCTCCTGAGAAACCTGTATGCAGGTCAAGAAGCAACAGTTAGAACCAGACATGGAACAACAGACTGGTTCAAAATTGGGAAAGGAGCGTGTCAAGGCTATATATTTACAAACATTCAAGATGGCAGGAGGAAATTGTCCGAATAAAGAGAAAAGGCTAGATTTGGATGTTCAATAGAAGCATTTTTATATAGTCCCAAAGTGGAGATGCAGCCTGGAATAAGATGAAACCCTTTGACTCAAGTTTCCACTATGTAGACAGAGGTGCAAATACCCACACTCTGTATTAAACTGCCAGTACAAACAATGCTTGGAGGCTCAGGCCAAAAAAATGATTCATTTTGGCTGGAGGAAACTGGGGAAAATTGTCCAGGAAGGCAGCATTTGAGTTGGGTCTTTCCCACAGGTGAAGGAAAGAGATGAGGGAGAAAGGGCTGGAAAAGGAATAGGAAGACAGAGAGCAGTGAGGGAGAAGGCAGAGAGATATGAGGGCTAAGATGCTTGACTCTGCTTCATTAAGGGTGCCCAACGTCTGAAAAACAAATGATTTATTATGAGTCTTCACATGTGGTCCTGGGACGTGTGTTAGGTCCCATCAACCAATGCAGTCCTAACAGCAGCCGCATGGAGTTGTAGTTGTTGTGAAGGGAAGGGGCCACTATAAGTCCCGCACAAGCCTCAAGTTTATACAACCCCTGCACACGAGGATCTCAGTTCCTTAGTGGGGTCACAGAATATAACATGGATAGTGGAGTAGCAAGTGGATGAGCCCCGTCTGTTTCCATACCTTTAGGGTATCGAACCATTACTGGTTGCCTCTAATCCAAAATGATGCAGGTTACTGCAGGAATTTCTCGTAAGCACTTATAAAAAGAAGCAATATATATGAATTCTAGCATTATCAACTGTAGAAAGCATGATGACTATAGATAATAATCCTGTTTAAAAGTCACCGAGAGAGTAGATCTTAAAAGTTCTCACCACCAAAAAATATATATATATACAGTGGAGGATGTTAACTAGACTTATTGTGATGATCATTTTGCAACATATACTAGTATCAAATCATTATTTATAGAACTGAAACTAGTATTAATAGAACATTATGTGTCAATTGTTGTTGTTATTCAGTAGCCCACTTGTGTCTGACTCTTTGGGACCCCATGGACTGCAGCACAACAGGCCTCCTTTTCCCTCACCATCTCCCGAAGTTTGCCCAAGTTCATGTCCACTGCCTTGGTGATACCATCCAGCCATCTCATCCTCTGACACCCTCTTCTCCTTCTGCCCTCAATCTTTCCCAGCATTAGCGACTTTTCCAATGAGTCAGGTGTTCATATCAGATGACTGAAATACTGGAGATTCAGCTTCAGCATCGTCCTTCCAACGAGTATTCAGGATTGATTTCCCTTAAGGTTGACTGGTTTGATCTCCTTGCTGTCCAAGGGACTTTCAGGAGCCTTCTCCAGCACCACAGTTCAAAGGCATCAATTCTTTGGCATTCTGTCATCTTTACAGTCCAGCTCTCACAACCTTACGCGACCACTGGGAAGACCACAGCCTTGATAATACAGACTGTTGTCGACAGAGTGATGTCTCTGCTTTTCAACACACTGTCTAGGTTTGTCATCGCTTTCCTGCCAAGAAGCAATCGTCTTCTGATTTCGTGGTTGCAGTCACCATTTGCAGTGATTTTAGAGCCCAAGAAGAGGAAGTATGTCAATGATATTACCTCAGTCGAAGAAGCAGGGGGGAGAGGAAAGGGAAAGGAAAGGGGGAGGAAGGGAAGGGCGGGCTGTGGGTGGGGCGGAGCAGCAGACGCAGCATCCGCTAGGGGCCAGCATGACCTTACCAAGAGCAGCCTTGCCCCGCTAGCCTGTTCTTTTTCTGACTATGACTAAACAGGCAGACAAGGGGAGACTCTCACCCACTGAATCTGTACTTCTGCAGTCTTGTAGACAGAGCTCACGAATAAGGGTAAGGAATAAAGGTGTCCCTCCCAAACTCCCTATCCCTTCTTCAAACTCCCTTCTAACTATCCCTTCTTCCCACCCTTCCCTCCAGCAACCATAAGCTCATTCTGGAAGTCTGTGAGTCTGTCTCCAGAAAGAAAGGAAAAAACCATGTGATATCACTTATACACAGAATCTAAAACATGATACAAATGAACTTACTTACAAAACAGAAAGAGACTCAGAGAATGAATGTACAGCTGCCAGGGTAGAGGGATATTTGGGGAGCTTGAGATGGACATACACACACTGCTATATTTAAAACGGGTAACCAACAAGGACCTGCTGTATATCACATGGAGCTCTGCTCAATGTTGTGTGGCAGCCTGGATGGGAGGGGAGTTGGGGGAAGAATGGATACATGTACCTTTGCTGCTCACCTGAAACTATCACAACATTATTTGTTAATTAGCTATGCCCCAATAAAAAATAAAAAGTTTTAAAAAAAATGATGATACATATATGTATATACACACATATATACACATACATACATACAATAGAATACTACTCAGCCATAAAAATGAATGAAATAATGCCATTTGCAGCAACATGGATGGACCTAGAGAGTCATTCTGAGTGAAGCAAGTCAGACAGAGAAACCATGTGATATCACTTGTACACAGAACCTAAAACATGACACAAATGAACTTATATATGAAACAGAAACAGACTCACAGACATAGAGGACAGACTTGTGGTTGCCAGGAGGGAGGGGAGGTAGGGGAGGGATGGATTAGGGTTTTGGATTAGGATTATATAGATATAAGATAGATAGATAGATAGATATAGATATATATCTATATAGATAGATAGATATTATATAGATATTGGATTTGGATTAGGATTATATATATATAATAGATATCTATATCTATCATATAGATATAGGACGGATAAACAACAAGGTCATACTATGTAGCACAGTGATCTATATTAAATATCCTGTGATAAACCACAATGAAAAATAATAATATGAAATAAACTTTTTTTTAAAAAGAAATAAAGGTTGGATAGTAGAGCAATTGAGTTAGCAATTGGTTAAATAATTGCACCCAAAGACAGAAAAAAAAAATGGATCAATGGCAATCATGAGAGAAATTTCTAATAAGATAGAGCCATCATCTGAATTTCTTTAATCTGCTTTATTCAACTTTTTCTTTTTTTTTTAGTAATTTGTATTACAGTGCACAAGACATGTTTATCTAATCTACATGTGTTAGAGCTGAGAGGGATTACATTTGGATCCAAAATTGTCCTTGTCTTTGTCCAGCTAACAAAGACTAAATTCAAAAAAGAGAAATATAAGATCCTGGACTTTGGTCCCTCAAGTGAACTACATAAATATAAATTGGGGGTCAAAGAGGTATGGCTTAGATAAAACATTCTCTTGGGTTTGCAAGCAATAGCTTAATGAAGCTGGATAATACTACCTGACTCCAGGGAGAGTGGCTATCCTTTAGGCTCACTGAATTCCTTGTCAAAAGACCTGAGCTCTATTTCTACCCCACCACTAACAAGTCTTTCGGTTTCTGCATCTTCATTTACTGACCTCTAAAATTAACAAGTTGCAGTAAATCTTTAGGTCCTTCACAATAGTAAAAGTCTACATAGGGATCAGCCCTTTATTGTCCTTGGAAGTGGGATGAACATTCACTTCACTACCTTTTCAAGTGCCTTTCTGAGCTAAAGAGCCTGGAAAGCAAAAAGGGATGAAGACTCCCTTGCAGCTAGGTCTGGCCACTCAGAAGCCCTGAGACAACATATGGAAGGTGAGAGCGAAGCAGAGGCTGGACTTCTGCGGCTTCTGTGGCCTCTGGACACCAGGTGGATGACACTCTTGGTTTCTTTAGCAGCAGCAATATCAGTGATCCCAGTGGATCCCAGTGGATCTCTGTGGTGCTGAGAGGCAGGGCCCTGAGCATCTATTTCTTGGACCATAGCAGACAGGGTGTGCTGAAAGCACAATCCACGGAATGATCAAAATTCAGCTTTCTTAATCTTGCATAATCCATTTCAGATTCATTTAATGGAGTAACCCCCTGCTCCTCTCGCTACACAGTGTGACCCAAGAATTAGCATCACTGGCATCAACTGGGAACTTGTTAGATATGCAGACTCTCAGGTCCTACCCCAGACTCACCGGATCACAATCTGTATTTGCAGAAGAGCCCTGGCTGATTCATGCATACATTAAAGTTTGAGCCAATCCCTGACTTTTCTGCTTCTCTTGGCAGTTCATATTCCTTTAATGACTTTAGGTCACAAATATAGTTTCAATTTATGAATTAGAATGCCCAGTCTTGGATGTTAGTCAGAACTTCAAACTCAATTCAGAGATAACTCTTTGTCTTCATACATATTACGTTTAGGTCCTGACTTGGGAAAGGAGCTTGAAGGAGCTTGACTGGTTTTTCTCTGTCCCTCTTTCTGTATCTCCTCCCCATCTCCTCAGTGTTTGTTTCCTTTTCACCTCCCCCAGGCCAAAGAAGGGGATAATAGAGAAGGGAGGGAGGATAGGTAAGGAAGTAGAAAACTCTTTGGATGAGCAGCTTCCTCCTCTCTGAGTTTGGAGGTGACTATGGCCAATTCGTTCTCCCATGAACACATTTTGTGGACTTTTTGGAGGTGTTCATTTTGGGGGACTGATCCCCTCTGATATTCAAGACAGGTGTATCTTTTTCCAGGTGTTCATTTGCACCTCTTTCCTCAATCTCTAGGAATTCAGACTCACCTCCAGCTTTTTGGTAGTTTTTTCAATCCCTTCTGGTGGCCTTATTTACAGGAACCCAGACCCAGTTGGCACTAGTGGTAAAGAACCTGCCTGCCAATGCAAGAGATGTATGAGATGTGGGTTCCATCCCTGGGTTGGGAAGAGCCCCCGCGGGAGGGCACAGCAACCCACTCCCCCACCCCAGTATTCTTTCCTGGAGAACCCCATGGCGAGAGGACACTGGTGGGCCATGGTCCACAGGGTCGCAGAGTCATGTCTGACTGAAGCGACTTAGCACACACACACAGAAGACAACCCCACGGCAGCTCTCTGTCTTTCATGGACCATGGAAATATGTACATACCTAGCTTTGCCCCGGCAAATTCTGTAGTATAGAATCCCAACATAGACTTTTCCATCCTATGGGCACAGCTCACCTTAGCTTTCTCAGGAGTGAGTCAGGCCCAGTTCCCTGTGTCTCCCAACTGTGGGGAACACATTTCAGACCTCTCTGGGTGAGGCCATGGGACTGCCCTCATTAGGCTTGAGGACGAGAGGATAAGCTTCCCCAGACTCCCCACTATGAGTAAAAATTATGATGGAAACTCTTCCTATGTCAAAGAAATCACTTCACAGACTTTCTCTCCCCTCCATACTCTAATCCCTTTTTAATCTTCTTGATGTGATTACAGAGTCCAAAGGTCAGAGAACAAATCTTTAGTCATTTCCTTTGTAAATTCTGTGTATGATGATCTGGCTTCAGAATTCCATGTCTATTGCATCATTAAATATCACTTTTGTCATCCTGTCACAAGTGCAATTACTTAATTGTAAAAAATAAAAATAAAATTCTGCCTTCCTGCCTTTTTCTCCCTGGACACACCCAGTCGGTTATGGGTCTCACACTTTAAATCAAATACAGAGATGTGCCCAGAAAAGCCAGGATGGGGAAGGGAACTCAAAATTAAGAACAGTTGAAAACACTGAAACAGTCTATCTTTAAGAAAACTAAGCATGACTTAAGCAGTGCCTTTAAACATCTAAAGGCCTAACAAGAGGATGAGGAATTAGATCTGTTGTGTGTAACTCTAGAAGGCACTGTGAGTAGAAGCTATAACAAAATCATTTTGCTCATAACCCAACAGGAAGAACTTTCTAATTGCCAGGGCTATCCCAGACAGCGCAGTGGTAAAGAACCCACTTGCCAATGCAGGAGACACAAGAGATGTAGGTTTGATCCCTGGGTTAGGAAGATCCTGGGAGTAGGAAATGGCAACCCACTCCAATATTCTCACCTGGAAAATTCCATGACAGAGGAGCCTGGCAGGCTATTGCCCATGAGGTCCAAAGAGTCAGACACAACCGAGCATGCTGACACATCCTAATATAAAGTGAATTGCCCTTGAGAGGCAATGAGGACTGCATACTCACAGAAAGTCAAATGTGGCCACATGGCAGAAGTTTAGAATCTTAATAAGTGGTTTCTCGGTTGAACTAAACAGTTTTAAATTCCTTTCAGATTTTTGAGGACTTCCACTTCAAGTGAAAAAAAAGTCCATCTTTAGTCTCAGGCTACACGTAGGGTCATGTGTAACTTTTTTTCTAGATATATTGAAATTTGCTTTTAGGATGCATTTTGTATTTCATTAATTCTAAGAGATAATTTTGTTCAAACTACTTTTAATGTCTCTGAAACTACAATGCATCTAATAATTGTCATCGTGTCATAGTTTTCATTGCTTAAATAAACACGAACATGAAAGTACTGGTATCAAAATTTAAGAATGGGTATGAGCATCTTGGGAGAAATTTCTAGAGATGAGAGTGAAACATTCATAGGTTGTGAAAAGAAGTGGAATGGGTGGTGTATCAGACATGTTTAGCAACACTCCTAAAAGTGTTAGTCACTCAGTCGTGTCTGACTCTCTGTGACCCCATGGACTGTAGCCCACCAGGCTCCTCTGTCCATGGAATTTTCCCGGCAAGAATACTAGAGTGGATAGCCGTTCCCTTCTCCAGGAGATCTTCCCACCCCAGGGCTAAAAACCAGGCCTCCCACAGCTGAAGTCAAAAGTAAGGTAACTCCAGATGATTGCAAAGCCAGCTTACAAGTCTGGCAATGATGACTGTTACTCTTGTTATGGTTTCTTTTAAGAAATGCTGCATCACTAATGCTCTTCATGTTACAAGAATGGGAAAAAATCTTTGATAAATATGAGTGAGAAAAGTGATTTAGAGAAGTCAAACTCTGAAAGTGAATAGTCTTAGGAATACCTCACCCAATTTATATATGTCCCTTATGTTGTCCTTTTTATGCATACTTAAGAGTGATTATAGGGCTTCCCTAGTAGCTCAGATGATAAAGAGTCTGCCTGCAACACAGGAGACCTGGGTTTAATCCCTGGGTCGGGAAGATTCCCTGGAGAAAGGAATGGCTACCTACTCCAGTATTCTGGAGTTCCATGGACAAAGGACCCTGCCAGGCTATAGTCCACAGGATAGGAAAGAGTCAGACACGATTGGCAACTGACACTTTCACTTTCAAGAGTGATTACGATTTTAACATTTTCTATTTGTAATTAAGCCTAAAAGACATTGTATTGCTATTTGGCCACAATTTCCTTCCTTAATGTTCTGTTCAATGGTGCATCCTATAGTCAATGTCATTTTAGATGCTGTGAATTACAGTCATCATAGCCACTTACTGCTTCTATCAAGTATGTTACTTGTATAACCTCATTGAATCCTTCTAGCAAGTCTGTAAGGAAGATACTATTATTATTGTGCTTTGCAGATGAGGAAATGCAACTTCAGAGATAAAATATCTTGCCCAAATCTTGCTGTTGTCGCTAAGTTGTGTCTTACTCTTTGCGACCCAGATGGTAAGTAATAAGAGTGATGTTTGAACCCAACTCTACTAACTGCTTGGCCAGGGTTCTTAACCTCCATACTCTGCCACTTCTAGGTCCAGAGTTAATTAGCTTGGCTACTACAACTTAACATTCTACATTAAGAGCATATTTACTGTAAAGAAATGGGATGGTGGTCATCTCCCACATCAGCTCCTTTGAACTGAAAAAGACTTTAGTTCTTGAGCCTTTAGTACCAGTTCTTTAGTCTCAGATGTTAGCTGAATCAGGGATGCACAGTTATGAGGCCTCTTATTATAATTAGAATGTCAAGCATTGAAACCAATTATCTTTGAAGATGTAGTGCAGGTATAGTGACTGGGGAATAAACTAAACTAATACAGGCAAACTGCAGTACACCTTGGGAACTGGATGGAGAACTAGGATGAACTGGCTTGGAATAAGAGCTCTACTTGGCAGAAAGTCCATATTTAATAAGGAAATATAGTCAAGAGTACATTTTCTTAGTTAACGGCAGACCAGCTAACAAGAATTCAGACGATGAATGGGTTAGAACTACAAACAGGGACATTGACTCTGAAAGGATTGCACTGCTGAGCTGTTGCACAACACAAGGTTAGTAATGTTACCAGGATTCAACTGGGGGAAGTCAACAGTAGACAAAGGCTCAAGAGTTTCTCTGGGTTCATTAAGAAATACAGGACTTCCCTGGTGGTACAATAAATAAGAATCCACCTGACAATGCAAGGGACACGGGTTTGATCTTTGGTCTGATAAGATTCCACATGCTGTAGAGCAACTGAGCCTTTGAGCCACAACTACAGAGCCCGAGCTCTAGAGCCTACGAGCTGCAACTACTGAAGCCCGTGCAACTGGAGCCTGTGTTCTGCAACAAGAGAAGCCGGTGCCCAACTAAAGAGTAGCCGCCCCCACTTGCTGCAACTAGAGAAAGCCCTCGCGAAGTAATGAAGGCTCAGTGCAACCAAAAATATATTAATTAATTTTTTAAAAGAAATATATAACTACAGTGATGTGTTTTCCTGACCAGGGTAAGAGAAACAAGCTCTCTCTGACATAATTTGACAATATCTATTAAAATTTTAAAACACTCATTTTCTTTGATTTAGCAATTCTACTTAAGGCTAGGAGTTTGCCCTACAGATATATTCGAATATGTGTCTAAAGACCTAAGTGTGAGAATCTTAATTGCAGCATAATTTAAAACAGCAAAAGGTTGGAAATAACCTAATAGTTATCAATAGGGTCTGGCAGATGTCATCTCTTTGGAAAGTATACTTGTGAGCCTCCATGCTGAGCTTAGTACTCCTCCTCTGTGCTTTTAAGCACCTTAGCATCCCCTGACTTAAAACTTTTAGTAATGAGAAAAGTCTGTTGATGTGTCTTTCTCTCTCTAAGGGTACTCTTATTTCCCTCTTTTTCCAGATGACAGAGCTTGAACTCAGAAGGCCTGTGCAGCCCATGCCCCACCAACAGAGTTGACACAAAAGTATATGCAGAGGCACAGAGGCATGAAAGAGGCTCCATGGGGAGAGAGCAAGTGGTCAGTGTGACTGCTCTATCTGTCATGATAGGGAGTTTGGACTTTAACCTAGAGGATTTAATTCACTCTCTTAGGAAAAAACTCATTAAGTGTGGGACCCAGAGTTGAGTTCCTTCCTTCCACAGAGTCAAGTCCAGATGAGAAACTTAGACTCAGGGAGGACAGTATGAGACAGGGAGGCTGAGATCCAAAGGAAACATGCCAGGACCCTTTCTGCTCTCTGATGGAGGACTTTTGGGTTCCTTGTCTGATACCTGGTATGGACACTCACAGGTTTAGGGTCAAAGCCTGAGACTGAGACATAGAAGTGATCAGAGAACCTGAGAGTAGTGGCTTCCTCCCCAGGTTTCTCCAGCATTCTGGTGCTACCCTTGCTGCTTGAGAAGGAACTTGAGATTGTCCTTGGGTAGCCTGGGCTAGCCAGCCTTCTGTTTCCCTAAAAGCATGTTGGAACCTGATGAAACTGGATGAGGACTCACGGAGGCCCCCAGAGGAGCATGGCCAGTAAGCTGCCTGTCTGACATTCCTCAGTATTTCCTTAGTGCAGGTCTTCCTGGGAGATCATTAATAGGTCCTGTAGGGGAAGATCAAGGAGACCCGGGGGGCTTAAGACATGGAGACTAAAGGGCATAAAAGTTACTCCTTCCCTCGCCACACAACATAAATAGAGAAGTTTCGTCATGAATGATTTTCATTCTAACCCATAAGTTCTTATTCTTCCCCATCCCCCATATCCCTGGCCCTAAATGGACGTAGGCGGCAGGAAGAAAGATATTGTGGCAGGAAGGCTGCTAACTGTGAAAGAGGAGATACTGAAGAGACAAAACTCTTTTGAATGGCTATTTCACTCTTTCACTCCCTTAAGAAACGATCAACTGATATTTAAAAATTACTTATTATTGAAGTATAATTGCTTTACAATGTTGTGTTAGCGTCTGTTGTGCAGCAAAGTGAATCAGTTATACATATCAACTGATTTTTTTTTAATGACGAGATTCTTTGATTAGGTAATCAATGTTAGTCATGACACTAATGCTAGTCATTCTCTATCTGGATAAAGAGACAGCAGAAACATCAGGGGAACAAAATCACAATGGAGGCCACTGAAGTGGAGTTGGGTTAGCCAGGGAAGGCTTGCCAAGAAAAGATTCTAGGAAGTGAGCTAAGCCTGCACAGAAAGCTGGAAAGCAGAGGCACCAAGACCAGAACCCCAATACTGGATTATAGTGCCTGAACATACCTTCTCAAGGCTATGAGCAAGTGTCCATTGAGACCAGTTTATTTGATTGCTCTTTTGTAATTTTAGATTAGCTTTTCCTCCAGTAAGGTTTATTTATACCCTTGATAAAGAATGCTTCTGCATATCCATCCCAATTTTCCAACAGGTTTAAGAACCTCTTAACAAGAGTTTCATGTTCTGACCCCTTTCTACTTCCTCATGTTCATCTCGTGCCATCTTCTGCCTAAAATATACCCCACCCTGCCATACACACACACATAAACACATATAACTCTCCAGCCACTTTCAATTATTTGCAACTCTACAAACACACTATGGTCTTCCATGTCTCTGCTTTTGCATCCTCAGACTGCATCCCCCACTCCTCAATATTTTCCCATCTTCACTTGGTGAAATCTTGCTCTCCTTCAAGATTCATTTCCTCCACTGAATTCCTAGTGTTTCACAGAAGCGCTTATCACATTGCACTGTAATACATGTATGAACCCACCTGCCTCTCTTATTATATAATTTCAGTGACTTTGTAGTAATAACATGGTGAAGATAATACTTGAAGAAAATAAGAAGAAGAAGAAAAAGATGAAGGATGTTAATGTGATACTGATTAATCACTCAAAAAGAAAGGGAAATTGCATTGTGACTGAATACCTATAGACTAGAAGGGTGGGAGGGTGGAGTTGTTATCAGTCCTAAGCCTTAAGAGTAAAGGTTAACTGATGAACGGTATAGACCTAATGAGAAAGAATTCTCCTGGAAATAATTGACACCAGCTCTGCTGAGATCTCACAGTTCTAGCAGGCAGACGAGGAACTTACAAAGATTTAACTGTGTGTTTGTGTTGGAATGGCTCTTACAGAAGTAAGAAACTGTCAAAAACTAGAATTCAGCAATTTTGAGAATTTGTCTTAAACTTTCTTCAAAGAGATTTCTTGATGCACTTGTTTAATTTAGGCTAAAATGAGCAGGGCCTGCCTGCTGCCACCAGAGCTTATCAGAGTCTGTCTAGCTACGCTGGCCTGGGAGGTGCATCTGGTTGGCTCTAACTGTACACTCACCCTTAACCTGGAATGGGAGACCCACACAAGTCCCCTTCTGTCTCTAAAACTACAACACAGGACTTTGAAGGTATAAACTCATCAGAAACAGAACTGAAAACCTTTTAAATTTTAACATTAAATTCATGATGAATAATTACATCCTGACCCTTAAATGTTCCAAAGCGCTTAGTACCAAAATAACCTCAAGTTCCAGAAAACTGCCTGTGCTGAAATGTGCATCGTGTGGGTTTACATGAAAAACCAAGGATGACTAAATTCACTTCCAAAAGTCAACCTCAAAGCAGTAAATAGCAGACTGCTACTTCCCTACTGAAATCTTTGAGGCGAAGGAAGAGATGAGAGGGAAGGCCTTGTGGTAACAAACTGCTCAGATGTGCTGGGTGAGACTGACATGTCAGCTACCACACTTTATAAACCACAGCAAGACAGAGGGATGAAACCGAGACGGCTTAGTAAGGTCTCCACGTGACGCGAGCAGGGGAGACCGGAGGCGGATGTGCCTGGAGGGGACTGTAGCCACCCCCTCCCTCAGCTCTCCACAGTAGTGGTCTCAGGGGTTCCCTGACTCACAGCCGAGTGGGAAGTTGGGGTCTCGACTGTGTGCCCTGGGACGGCCCGTGTCTCCTTTAATTCCAGGACCACCCGGCTGAGAAGGCCTTGGAGCAGCTGCATTTCTCGGAGCAGAAGGGCCACGTCGGGTTTTAGGGCGCCAGCGGTTTGTTGCAAGGGTGTCGGTGGCGCACAGGCCGGTGGCCCAGCGGTGGGGGCTCCGCCCGCGGGGAACGGCGGCCCCGCTGAGGTGACATTCGGGACGGAGGGGACCGACGGGACCGATCTGGACACCGGGGGCTTTCTGAAGGAAAGCGGCTGGTTACCGGGGACCGGGGCGGTGGTGGACGCCAAGTCCAGGGGAGAACCTGCGAACACAACACACAGGGAACCGCTCGGCTGAAACCGTTCTCTCATGGCCTGGCGGGGGGAGAAGGCGGCAAAGGACTGAAGAATGAGCCCGGCCGGGGAGGGGAGTGAGGACGGCGAGGAGGATGGAAATGAGCGGCAGGGGTGAGGGAGGCAGGGGTGGGGGAGGCGGTGGAGAGGGAGGGCGGGGCAGGAGACGGGGTGGGGAGTGACAGGCATTTCCGGAAAGCGTGGGCGGAGGCGGGGCGGACGGGGCTGCCCGCCGGGTGGGCTTCCGGAAGGGCAGTCACTCACCGCGGCCTGGGAGTTGCAGCCAAGGGCTGCGTTTCCGGACGCTGCGGGTGGCTGTAGCCGCCTCGCACCAGTACGATTCCAGCTCCTCGACCTCTGGCTCGGGGACCGTGTACTCCGCATCCCAGTCGTAGCGGCGCACCGGGCGACTGTACTTATAGAAGGCGAACTGCAGCGGCGTGTCGCGCTTCTGCGGGTGCAGGCGCGTCTCGCAGCGCAAGACCACTCCTCCGAAGGCCGCGCCGCGAGCTTCCACCCGGCCCATCACCCTCAGCACGGGCGCCTGGAACAGCTCTGCGGAAGCGGGGGCCCAGTGATCAAGGATGCCCTTTAGGCACGGTGCAAGGGTCCCAGGGAACCGGACCCAGCTTGTATAGTCCCACTACCCCTCTCCGGCTCCGGTTTCCCACGAGGGCCTCTGACCCACCAGGGAGGAGGTTGTGTGTACACGTGAAGGGAGGAGAGTCTTTTGAAATGTGGGAGACGAGTCCACGAGGGAAGGGGGAAGCTTGAATGGAGGCGGCGCCAGATCAGACGCCTCGGGTCACTTGCCGACTGACATCCAGCTTGGGTCCTCCAGCCTAGACGGGGTCTCAGGACGCCTGGGAGCAGTTCCCTCGCCCCAGTCCCACCGTGATCCCATTTACTGCCACTCTCATTCTGGCTGGGGCTGCGGAGACAGCTGTCCGGACATGGGTTCCTACCCAGAGAAAGAAGCCGGGACCCCTGCCCCCACCCAGGCTTACAGATAAGTGCGACTTCACACTAAGGAGAGGAGAACGTGCTCGTGGTCCCGCAGAGAAATCCCCAACTTGCCAGCTACTGTAACCTCCGCCCGTTCCTTTCCCTGCCGGTTTCCCTCCCAGAATTTCCCAGAGCTGGTTTATCTCCCTACCCGGCCCCGTCTCCCCCACCTTGCACGGTCACGGCCACTTTGGCGGAGAACATGGGCGCGCTTTCCACGGGAACGCGCATGGTACCGGAGCACTGGTAGCGCCCGCTGTCGCTGGCGCGAGCCTGGAGCACCGTGTAGTTGGCGCTGGAGTGGAAGTAGCGCACGGGTTGGCCGTCGTGGTAGTAGTGAAGTTTGTAGACGATCTTGTCGTACCAACCGCGACAGCGCAAGACCAGCGGCTCGCCCTCGAACACGGCAGCATAGGGCACTTGCAGGATCAGCCAGTCTACGACAGTCAGCACAAACAGCCTGATTCCAAGAGAAAGTCCAGCCCTTGGGGTGACCCATTCTTCTCCACCTCCCTGCTCCCGTCTTCCTTCCCCTTCACCCCCACCAATTCCCTTCTCCCTTACTGGACACCCCAGAAGCCTCAGATTGTGAGTGGCAAGGGGAAGGGGAAGGCCAATCTTAGGTATTGATGCCTGAGACTTGGTTCCAGCCTCAAAGAGTAGTGTCCGTCAGAATCTAGTCTAAACGCCTTAAGATGGCATCAGGGCTTTCCTGACCTGGCCACTGCTTACCTTTTCAGCACCATCTCAGGATTCTCCCCTGCCACCTTTCTCCTTTTCCTTTCCCACCTTACAATGCAGGCTAAGTCCATCCATACTGTACTGCTGGGCCAGCTGGCACTGCTCTAAGCCCAGAGCCTTACTATAGGCCAAAAAGACCTCTTCACCTACTTTAGTTGAGGCCTGCTTATCCTGCAGGCCTGAACTTAGATCTTATCTCCTCCAGAAAATACCTGAGGGCCTTCCACCTCCAAGGACAGCCTTAGGCACCTTCTGCAGTACACTTATTTACCTCATCATCATGATAGCTAACATTTACACAGCCCTAGTGTCTGCTAAAGCCACTTTAGGTGTTTTACATGGAGAAAAAATTCTGCAAGTAATAGCCACAATCTCTATGGTACTCTCAGTTCTGCAAGCAGCAACTACTATCATATTCAGTATCTTATCTGTACTTGCTATCAGTTTCCAAACAAGAAACCATGAAGTGTGGATGAGAGTTGGACCATAAAGAAGGCTGCGCACGGAAGAATTGATGCTTTTGAATTGTGTTGCAGAAGACTCTTGAGAGTCCCTAGGACTCCAAGGAGCTAAAACCAGTCGATCCTAAAAGAATATTCATTGGGAAGACTGCTGCTGAAGTTGAAGCTCCAATACTTTGGCCACCTAATTCGAAGAGCTGTCACATTGGAAGAGACCTTGATGCTGGGAAAGATTAAGGGCAAGAGGAGAAGCGGGCGGCAGAGGATGAGACAGTTAGATAGCACTACTGACTCAATGGACATGAGTTTGAGCAAACTCTGGGAGATAGTGAAGGACAGGGAAGCCTGGCATGCTGCAGTCCCATGGGGTTGCAAATAGTCCGACGTGCCTTAGAGACTGAGCAACAAATGGGTATGAAGTGTGAATGTTCATCTGAACATTGAGTGATAACCTTTTAAATTCTGAATACAAAATATAGCCTACCAGGCTAAAATGACAAAATATTCCCTACAAAGTAGCCAATCCTGTGCCCTAATGAACAAATTACTGTTACTTCTCTTATTCTGTTTGGAAAGTCTTTATGTCTTCCCAGGAAATCAGTTTCTTAATTGGTGTGTGTGTGTGTGTGTGTGTGTAATAAAATTTGGATGAAGTGCTTTGTTCGTCTGCTTTTTTCTTTGACAGCCTCTCATAATTCATTTTTAATCTTCACAATAACCGAACAGATGGATACTATTATTGTCCCTATTTTAGTAATGGGAGGCACAAGGAAGCATCACTCTGTTCAAGCAAGAGTAATCCCCCAGTTGCAGGCAGCCTGTACAGGGAAACTCACTTTTCCTGCTTTGCTCTGCCCTTTCCCTTCCTGCCCAACCCTCTTCCCCAAAAGTATTCAGTATCCCAGGTCCTTAGAATCTCTTCTCTTGTGAGCTAATAAATGAACAGAAAAGTTTATTTACTGTCCACTGTGGCGGGATGGTAAAGGGACCTTTGAGGCCATGCAAGCCTTACTGCATCTCTTACATAGTGCCAGGCAGACTCAATATACCCGTCTCTTCCTACCCCAATGAGAGTGGCCCAGTATTCTCTCCCACAGGAGGGGGCAGCCTTGCCAGAGAACGTGTGTGCTGCCCCTCCAGTGTTCAAACACTCACCATTAGATACAGAGAGGTGGATGGGGTCACTGACGGGTGCTCCGCGTGTCTGGCATCTATACACCCCTGGCGTGTGCACCTCGATGCTCTTCTTATAAGAAGGCAGGAGTAGGTGGCCCAAATACCAGAGAGTGCTGATGGGTCGAAGCTCCAGGAGCAGCGGGTGGTACCCATCACACCGCAAGGTTACCTTTTCCCCCTTGAAGATTGTGGTCCAGGGTGGGTGTAGAGACAATATGGGCTTCTCTACAGTAGCTGGGGGAGAGGGTATGGGAGGCAGCAATGTGAAAAAGAGAATCAAGGTGAGGTGCCCAAGGATGTGATCTAAGGTTGGGAAATATCAGAAAATGCCAGTTTTCAGGACCCAGGTTACTAGTCCATCCCTGGGAGAGGAGAGACCACACTGGGCTATCCACCTGTCCCTTGGTGAGCACCCATGTCTAAGTGCTAGGCCTGCAGGCAAACTGAGTCACAGGGATTGAGAAGACATGAGAAGAGACACTACCCTGGAACAGCTAAGAAGTGGGGAGTACCCAGGCAGGTCGCTTCGGATGGTTGGAGTAAAAGTCACAGAAAATTGGGGTGAGGGATGTGTAAGACTCACCAGCTTGCCCACTGCTTGGAACTACAAAATAAGAAAGAAAGAAGAAGGAGAATGTTGGAGATGAAAGGAAAGAAAGGGGGCTCTCTTGACCATAGGAAAGATTCAACAAATCCCAAGACCTGTTTTTCTTCTGCCTTTAATTCCCTCAACTCTGAGAAAGCCCCTTTCCTCTTTTCCTCTCCAAACATAGATAACAAAGTGAGGATTGAATATCCCCCCAACACACACATACACCCTGACTCCCACTCTTCCCCATACCTAAAGTTCTTAGGCCGGTGTTGCCTCATTGAGGACTCACCCAGGAGCAGCAGGACTGTTAGTTCCCACATGGTGGATCTGCCAGCAGCAGCTGCAGGGCAGTGGAGACACGCTGACGCAGGATGGGGGACGCAGCAGAGAGACAAGGTGACCAGTGCTGACCCCTGAGTCCTGGGAGCACTGCTACTTCTCCCAGTCATTCCTAGTTTCTGAGCATGGTGGACTGGAGGGAGCAGGAGACAGGCTGGACATGTGTCAACTCTCAGATGTCCCAAGTACCAGACACTGTCCCACCTACTGCGCCTAAACTGCCTCACATCTTAGGCCAGCCCCCGCTCCTGTAGAGAAGGCCTTTGTTCCCTTTGCAGCCCAAGAAAGCCGCATAGAACCCCAGGCTCTGGCAGGTGACCCTGCCACCTTCAGGCTCCCAGCAACATCCCACTCCCGCCCACTCCCTTCCTACCCAGGAAGGTCCCATAAGCCTCAAATGAGAAAGACATCTTCATGTCCTCAAGATCCACACAGGAGAGGGACTTCCCTGGTAGTCCAGTGGCGAAAACTCCATACTCCCAAAGCAGGTGGCCTGGATTCAATCCTTGGTTGGGGAATTAGATCCTGCCTACTGCAACTTAAGTGGCTTAGATGGTAAAGAATCTGCCTGCAATGTGGGAGACCTGGGTTCGATCTCTGGATGGGGAAGATCCCCTGGAGAAGGAAATGGCTGCCCACTCCAATATTCTTGCCTGGAGAATTCCATGGGGTCACAAGGAGTTGGACATGACTGAGCGACTAACACTTTCACTTCAGTTTGCTGCAACTAAAGATCACTTGTGCCCCCAATGAAGACCCAGTGCAGCCAAATAAATAAATAAAAATATTAAAAAAAAATAGATCCACCCTGGATTATTCTGCTCCCTTCCCAGTGATAGGCACTGGTGTGAAGTGAGATGGACGTTGGGTTCTGTTTACCCGAAAGTCATGTCCTTCTGGGTGAGCAGACAGAAGAGCATGATTCATCAACCACCTTCTGCGTCACTGCCTTACAGTGTCACAGTCAAGAGGAGAAAAGATTATGTGTTTCCTCTTTCTATCTCCTCTCCTGGAACCTTAAACCTCAGAAATTAGAAAACCCTTCTTTCCCACCTATCCCAGTGATCTCCTCCGTAGCATCTCCACTCACTTGGCTTTCCTTCCTTCTCTCTGTCCCCAGCCATCCCCAGTTCTAATAATCCTTACCTGTGTTAGAGAAGTCACTGCATCAACCCCTCGGAAGCTTCTCAGATCTAACTTCTTGCCTCTACTTCTTGTGCTTTTCAAGCCGTGTGGTCATACCCTGAGCAGTGGGGAATCTGAATTCCCCTGTAAATACTTAATGAATTTTCCAACCTGATAGTATGTCTCCTTGGACAGTGTTCGGTCCTCATCTGTGGCTGTTTAATACCGGGGTACCTCCTTCCTTTGGAACTCTGGCAGGAAGGAGATAGATGATCAAACCCTGTCAATTCTCTTTAAGACAGTCTTTTCCCCCCTTCCTTGCTGATGCCCAAAGTTTTACTCTGAGAATTTCCTCGTAGTTTCTCTTAATGTGCTAGCCTTTGTTAAAAATGCAGATGCCCCTTAGGGAAATGTGATTGGTCCTTTAAATTAAGCTGGTCACTTCAGATCCTGTTTGGAGAGCATGTTTTGATAGAAGAGAGATAGAGTTACATGGGTCTGAAAACCAGGGAGATAATTGATAAGGTGTTCCGGAGTAGGGGAAGGAGAGAACTAGATACCAGGAACAGAGACTATAAACTGCCTGCTTTAGGAGGGCCCAGGCTAGGCAATGTTCCCAGCTTCTCCTGACATGCCTGATGCCTCATCCAGGGTCAGCGTGAGCCTCCCCATATCATCCACAGTCTCCTTCAAGGTCTGACCTCTGTACCAGGCCACCACCTTTATGATAAGAATGTGATGCACACCTCAGCTCTTCCCTTAGTCTATCCAAGTTGACTGTATTTTCGCTTCCTATCACTCAGAATACAGATCTCAGCCTCTTCCCTCAGATTCCACAAAAAACTTGATTACACTCAAAATTCATGAGGTGTACAATCTTCCCTGAAAATCTCTAGAATCACCCATAGGGTTCATATTATATAGCACTCAAATTTTGGCTTGAAGAATCTCCCACCCAGCATTTCTTCATTCCAGGCTTTCTTTTGCACTTTCCTAAACTGGATCTTTTTCTCCATCCAGGGCTTTTTCCTGAAGAATTTCTAATTATTCACACCTTTACTATGCAGAGAAAATTAGCAATGATCATTTATTACCTGAGCAATTCTGTGAAGCCTATCACGACATCATTTCTTGACAAGATATACCATTATCTGCTAAGAATTCTGAGAAATAAGATGCTTTCAGTGATGACAATGGAATGCTGCTGCTGTTGCTATCGATGAGGACACAGTTTACTTTCAATGGGTGCTACAGCCCTGAGCATGTAGCAGGCACAACACCGTATGCCTCACAGGTATTATTTTATTTATTTGGCTGTGCCAAGTCTTAGCTGCAGCATGTGGGATCCAGTTCCCTGACCAGGGATCAAACCAAGCCCCTTGCATTGGGAGCTCGGAGTCTTAGCTGTGGACCATCAGGGAAGACCATATTACTTTAATTCCTGCAAGGGCACTTTAAGGAAGAATTATTATCTCCATTTTACATATGTTTCCTGTGGTGATAGAACTGGAATTTGAATAGAAATCTGTCTCAACTCTAAAATCTGTTTTCTCATGCTCATGGCAGACTGTCATCATTAGTCTTTTCAAGTCTCCTCTGATTTTATTTTTCATCTTTATTCACATTGGGGCTTCCCTGGTATCTCAGATGGTAAAGAACCTACCTGCAATGCAGGAGACTTGGGTTTGACCCCTCAAGGGGAGTGGCTTCACACTATGGTTGTTGTACAGTCTCTAAGTCATGTCCAGCTGTTTGTGACCCCAAGAACTGCAGCATGCCAGACTTCCTTGTCCTTCACTGTCTCCTGGAGTTTGCTCAAACTCATGTCCATTGAGTCAGTGATGCTATCTAACCATTTCATCCTCTGCCGCCCCCTTCTCCTCTTGCCCTCAATCTTTCCCAGCCTCAGGGTCTTTTCCAGTGAGTCAGCTCTTTGAATTAGGTGGCCAAAGTATTGGGGCTTCAGCTTCAGCATCAGTCCTACCAATGAATATTCAGGGTTTCCTTTAGGATTGACTTGTTTGATCTCCTTGCTGTCAAGGGACTCTCAAGAATCCTCCAACACCACAATTAGAAAGCATTAGTTCTTTGATAATCACCTGGAGAACAGAATGGCTACACACTGCAGTATTCTTGCCTGGAGAATTCCGTGAATAGAGGAGCCTGGCAGGCTACAGTCCATGGGGTCGCAAAGAATTGGAAACAACTGAGTGACTTCATTTTTCACTTTTCATTCATACTACCATTCTCCTCTGCTCCACATGAACACCCACTGTGCAAACTTTACTTTCTAATCCTTCATACATGCATATATTTACATTTGAGAAATGTTTAGTATTATTAATTTACATATATGCTATTGTGTTTTAACTATTTCTCTTTTAGAATAAAAGCGAGAGTTAAGAGGAATTTGACAACCCCCCCCCCCCCTTTTTCCTGCCTCAGTGATTGTGCTGAGACATCTTACCTCATCTTCTCTGGCCCTTGAACTGGAATTTACATCATCAATTCCCCTGGTTCTCAGGCCTTTGGATTCAGACTCAATTTCCCTTTCCTAGGCCTCCAGTTTGCAGATGGCAGGCAGATCATGGGACTTTTCAGCCTCCATAATCTCGTGAGCCAACTCCTCCTACTCACTTTCTCTTCTCTCTTCCTGAGCCTTTGAAAACCACCATTCTACTCTTTGGTTCTACAAGTTTGGCTCTATCAGATTCCACACAAAAATGCGGGCATGCATGCAAAGTCACTCAGTCATGTCTGACTCTTTGCAACCCTATGGACTGCAGCCCTCCAAGGCTCCTCTGTCTGTGGGGATTCTCCAGGGAAGAATTAGGCTCCTCTGTCCGTGGGGATTCTCCAGGGAAGAATTTTGGAATGGGTTGCCTTGTCCTCCTTCAGGGGATCTTCTTCACACATAAATGAGATCATGCAATATTTGTCCCTCTTGTCTGGCTTATTTCACTTGGCACAGTGCTTTCCAAGTTCATCCATATTGTGAATGGCAAGAATTTCTTTTCTTAAGGCTGAATAATATTCCATTACATATATGTATAGTACATACAACATATCTTAGATACATTTTAATTATCCATTCATTTGTTGACATTTAGGTTATTTTCATATTTTGGCTATTGTGAATAATGCTACAGTGAACATGGAAATGCAGATATCTCTTGAGATACTGATTCCCTTTTCACTTAGAGATATATATATCCCTCCCTCCTTCCCCTCCATTTGGTCCTTCCCTCCCCTTCCCTCCTCCATTTTCTCCTTTCCTGTTCCTCCCCTTCCTGGCCTTTCTTCTCCTCTTCCACGTCTCCTTCCTCCCTGCTCCCTGGGAGCCCCCTGTTTTGGATTAGCTGGGGACCACCGCTGGAGGCAGAGGAGGGGGCGCTGTGGACTGCCTTCACCCCTGGCCCCAGCCCCCCCACCCAGCTCCAGAGCATCTCCGCCTTGTTGATCCTCAGGCCTTGAGGAAGCCCAGCCCTCCATCCCACCAGGACCCCTGGCGAGCGGGGGCCACAGCAGCTGTGTCCCCAGGAGGAGGGGAGGGAGATTCCTGTTGAGCTACTGGTGCTGCTGCTGCTGGCTGTTGCCTTGGCCAGCCCCACCTGCCAGGTGCTCTCATCACCGCGCACGGCTGCCATCCTGGACGACCAGACTGTGTGGGGCCACAGTGAATGTCTGGCCCTGACCCTGGTCTGGGAGCAGATCAACAGGATCATCGAAGTCCCAGCCAAGGCCCGTGTGGAGGTAGACATCTTTGGGCTGCAGCAGGACAGCCAATAGAGGACCACGGACACCATGTGTCAGATCCTGCCCAAGGGGGCCGTGTCTGCCCGGGGACCCCCTTCCAGCCCCACTTCTGCCTCCACAGTGAGCCAAATCTGTGGAGAGAAGGAGATCCCCCACATCAAGGTGGGTCCCGAGGAGACGCCCCACCTTTGGTACCTTCGCTTTGCATCTGTCAGCCTGTACCCCAATAACAAGGACACCAGCCTGGCCATCTCCCGGATCCCCAAGTTTTCCAACTACCCTTCATCCAGCCTCATCTGCGCTAAGGCCAAGCACCTGCTGCTATTGGAGGAACCGGTGCGTGGCTTCCTCATCTCCAAGGAGACTCTGTCTGTGAGGATGCTGGACGACAGCTGGGACCCCACCCCGCTGCTCAAGGAGCTCCACAATGACCAAAGTGTCCACCATCCTCATGGACACCAACGCAGCCGTCTCCCACCTCGTTCGCAGTCTCCCACCTCGTTCTCAGGACCTCCTCGGGGCTGGGAATGACCTCCGCCTTTTACAAGTACATCCTCGCCACCAGGGACTTCCCATTCTGCACCTGGATGGGGTGGTGGACTCCTCCAACATCCTGGGCTTCTCCAGGTTCAACACCTCGCAACCCTGCTATCCCAAATTTGTGCACAGCCTCAAAGTGTCCTGGAGGGAGAACTGAGAAGCCAGCCCCTACCCCGGCAGCGCGGTGAGCTCGCGCCCTACCCCCAGCTCGCAGACACTTCTGGGCCCCTTCAGGCCTCAGCCGGTCATGCTCAGAACCCCTGGTGTCCCTTTTGCTTTCTGAGTACATCCAGGAGGCCTCACGGTGCGTCCGGGATTAAGTCTGACCCGTTTCTTCCTCTCCATCAGCTCTGCTCGCCTGTGTCCCCTCCCCGTGCCCAGCACACATGTACCCCAGAACCTTTACACTTGCTCTTCCTGCTGCTTTGCATGCAGGTCCCCAGGAAACTAGTGATTTGATCTCATGTCACCAAGTTACTGCTCAAATGCCACCCCCTCTCCCATTAAAAAAATGGCCAACTACCCACTATTTGCAATGCTGGAGACTAGGTTTCCATCCCTGGGTCAGGAAGAACCCCTGGAGAAGGAAATGGCAACCCACTCCAGTGTTCTTGCCTTGAGAGTTCTATGGACAGAGGAGCCTGGCATGCTACAGTTGATGGGGTTGCAAAGAGTCAGACAGGACTTAGCTGACTAATACACATAAGTGGGATTCTTGTTCATTAGGCAGTTCTATTTTTAAAGTTGAGGAACCTCCATAACTTTTGCCATAGTGGCTGCACCAATTTACATTCCCCGCAGTAGTGCACAAGAGTTCCCTTTCCTCCACAGCCTTGCAACACCTGTTATCTTCTATCTTTTTGATAATAGTCTTTCCGATAGGTGTGAGGCGGTAACTCCCTGTAGTTTTAATTTGCATTTTCCTGATAATTAGTGACATTGAGCACCTTTTAATGTACCTATTGGCCATCTGTACATCTTCTTTTGATAAATGCCTATTCAGATTCTTCATCCATTTTTCAATCAAGTTATTTGGGGTTTTGCTACTAAGTTGTTCGTGCTTCTTATATATTTTGGATATTAATCCCTTATCAGCTATAGGGTTTGCAAATATTTCCTTCCACTTCATAGGTTGCCTTTTCACTCTTGATTATTTTCATCGCTGTGCAGGTGTTGTGTCTTCCCACAGATGAACAGAGGAAAAAAGAAACATGTAGTATAACCAACTTAGACTCTTAAAGAAAGTGTCCAGTTAAAAGCATTAAAATGACTGAGCTGAGGTTGAGGTCAAAATTATTTATTTTACCTAGAGAACTGACTAAGGAATTGAAAAATAAATGGGTTCTTCTCTTCGGAAATGCGTAAATATTGAGATTTCTGAGGGTAATGTCAGACTGGGCCTTCAGAATGATCTAGTTCAGTAATTCTCAGTTTGGTCTAGAGATACCTGGGGGTTCCAGCGACCCTTTAAGGGATCTGCAAAGTCAAAATTATGTTTGTGTGCTGAGTCACTTCAGCCATGTCCGATTCTTTGTGACCCCATGGACTATATAGCCCACCAGGCTCCTCTGTCCATGGGATTTTCCAGGCAAGAATACAGGAGTGGGTTGCCATTTCCTCCTCCAGGGGATCTTCCCAACCCAGGGATTGAATCCACATCCCTTACATCTCCTGCGTTGGCAGGTGGGTTCTTTCCCACTAGCTTCACCCCCTACTAAGGGGTTTCTTGCCTTTTTCATTAGGTCACACTTGCACGGATGGTGCAAAGCAGTGGGGAATAAAACTGCTAGATCTGAAGCATAGTTGAAGGCAGGGGGACCAAACTGTATTTTTCACCATTATGTTATGCGCTCACAGTAAGAAAAGAGAACAAAACCTTGAGGAAGTCATTTAAAGATTAATTTGGTTACATTTTCAGCTCAAAGTATACATCTTTTAAATATTTTGTGTGCTGAAATAGGAAGTATGCACTTCTGTTCCATACTGAAATACAATGACTCTCTTCAGGGAAAGCTCTTACACAACTGAGTTCTGAGTTGAACCAGCTACCCTTTTTCTTGGAATACCATTTTTAATTAAAAAAAAAATGACTGAAAAACTATGGTCATTCAGACATGGGTATTTCTCAGGCATTTTCTTAAAAGTGAACAAAGTGAGACTGTCACTTCAATGAAACATCTGACCGTGGTTATTGCCAATGGTGAAATTCCAGATTTCAGATGAAAATTAGAGCTTTAGAGAAACTTGTATTTGTTATCATGAGCTTCACAGTTTCCCAGTAACTAAAGACTTTTCTGTTGATACTGAATCTGATTTTTAAAATATTGTATATAATGAGATGCTATCAACATTTAAAAGATCTCTATAACTTTGTGAACAAATATTTTCAACTGCCAACACATGAATGAAAGATCTATTTAAAGCACAAAAAGAACCAATGAATTTTATTGTAGTAGAGTAAGAAATGCTTGTTGAGGGCTTCCCTAGTGGTCAATGGTTAAGAATTCATCTGCCAAGGTAGGGGACAAGGGTTCGATCCCTGGTCCAGGAAAATCCCATATGCCACAAGGCTACTAAGCCCGTGCACCACAGCTCCCAAAGCCTGCACGTCCCAGAGCTGGTGCTCTGCAACAAAGAGAAGCCCCTGCAAGGAGAAGCCCATACACCACAACTAGAGAGTAGCCCCCACTCGCCACAAATGGAGAAAGTCCTAATGCAGCAACAAAGACCCACCGCAGCCACAAAAAGAAAGAAATGCATGTTGATATGGCTTCAGATTCCATAATGCAACTCAATGTTTAAGAAACTATCCTTGTTGAGTTTTCATGTAGCATCAAAGAAGAATATCTACAATTATACAAAAAAGTCTCTTAAAATGCAACTACAAATCTGTATGAGGCCAGATTTTCTCCATAAACTTCCACTGAATTCTGCTTTGAAAGCAGAGTTCATGTTAAATTTATCTTTTTTTTTTCTTATAGCACCTTGCACAGTACTTTACACATAAATACCACATTAAATGAAGATGCTTTGGTACTGACAAAAATTCGCTGTCTTGTCTGGCTGGGAAAATGTGTGAAACAGCTATAGTCATGTCTTTAAGATCAACAAAAAAAGGTTTACCAAATCCAGCAATTCTAACAGTATACCAGGGGCAGTCTTTAGCAAGTTGAGATTACTTGGGGATCGATAAACAACTACTTCACACTGTAGGTAATAAACTCGGCTTCTTATTACCTGTAAGAAAAGACAAAAGCAGATAACATAAAGGAATCTGAAGATGATTTAGAGAAATATATATGTATATGTTTCTAAATTCCTACTCCAAGAAGATTTTTTAAGTAATAATTTATATTAACCTATGTGGTCCTTCCCAGTGGTCTCCCATTAGCTCCTCAGAGGTAACTACTATCCTGACCATGGTGTTTCCATTTTTGTGCCTTTTTAAAAAGCTTTATCATATGTATGAATGAATGGCTAAACAAATATTCCTTTGTATAAAGGACATCACACCATATGGTATCTTCTGGGACTTGTTTTTTTCCACTGAATATTAATATTCCTGATATTCTTTTATGCTGCTGTATTGTAGCTATGGTTCATTTATTCTGTTGTATAGTATTCTGTTCTGTGAAGACAGCACAACTTATCCATTTTTTATGTTGGGCAACTGAATTGAATTCAAAATTCTGATTTTACAAATAGTGCTATTATGAACACTATTGTACATAGCTTCTGGTATACACATATATATGCTAATCAGTATATATACTCAGGCATGAAATTCTGGGTTATAGAGTGTGTAAGTATTCAGCTTTACAAGACAACAGGTGTGCTTGTCTAACGTTTATTTCAGAGATAACATCCGGTGCAGCTGCATTAAGGCCTCTTTGGGTTACAGAATCCTACACTGCACAGGCCATAAACCCAATCTAGTATAACAATTCCTCTTTGCCAGCCTTTCTCCAATTTCCCCAGGCTGGACAGACAGACGAGGACAAGTAAAGGCTCTCTCCTTCTCATTCCTTCATTTCTGTTCTTGCCTTTCTTATCCCTGATGATAGCAGTTTCTCTCCCTCAGGCATCCAGTTCTTGACCTAATCTGGGTCCTCCAGGGGAGAACCTGGACATTTTGCTGATACTAGATGTCCTACTAATCCTTTAAGGTATAGCTTAATTCCCATCTTCTTCACAATGCTTCCCTTATTATGCTGACCCAATTCAGTTCAATGATTCAAAATTCACTGAGAGTTTAAATATGCCTCGTTAAACTAGACACCAACGAGTCAATGTGAAACAGAGAGCTCAAGAAGTCCTCAAAGAGCTCACCTTTTAGTGACTAGAAATAAGATAGTAAAAAAATTAAAATTCAGTGTGATGATAAAGGTCCACATAGACACAAGGATGAGGAGTATAGAAGAGAGACACTTAGCCAGCTACACCCATTTCTTCCTTATTTTTTCTCTGAGAGTTTTTATTATCTGTACATGACTCCCTTATTTAGTGCAGGCTTGCAGGATGCATTTATGAATGTGGTACCACTAGTTGAAATCAATTCCATGTAGAATGGCTATAACATAGAACCTTTGAAGGTACATCCAACGTGGTCCATTGGCACCTGAGTTTCCACTTTGGTCATCTACCAAATGACATATTCCTGGTCATCATTTCTCGCAACTCCCACTTACACACTTGTTAATCCATCCCCTCATGCTACAGTGATATTTGTGGACTTTTACCAATTTTCATTTGCTTCTTGATCTTTCCCCTTGTAGATGATAGGAATCACCATAAAACTGGCATTTTAGAGGGAGCTAGGAACCACCAGGGAGGAGGGCATGGCAACCCACTCCAGTACTCTTGCTTGGAGAATCTCCATGGACAGAGGAGCCTGGCAGGCTACAGTCCATGGGGTCACAAAGAATCAGACACGACTGAGCGACTAAGCACAACACAGGAACCACCAGAAAACTTGAATTTTAACATTCAACGTGATGCTATTCCTTTGTTTCTTTGTGGCATTTCTGGAGCAATCAAATACACATCTTTGTAAATCAGTGTGGGTCCAAACTGCACACAGAATAAACAGCAGAAGAAAACCATCCACTGAATAACCTCACACAACCTGGCTTAATGTAACATGGGAGAGTACTCACTGGATGAGGTCATAAGATGAAGTGCTAACTCATTGACCAAAGGTTACTGTAGAGTATGCCAGGCTAGCTCTCACTGGCTGAGAAGGCACAGTATTGGTCCAAGCATAGAAAAAAGTACTATTATGGTACCAAAATCAATTTATGCACATTTTTAAAGAAAAATATTTCAGAGATGAATTAAAGCAAATAATCGCTGTTCTGTCAATGCTATTGTTATTGTCTAGTCACTCAGTCATGTTTGACTCTTTGGGAGCCATGGACTGTAATGCTCCAGGCTCCTCTGTCCATGGGATTTCCCAGGCAAGAATACTGGAGTGAG
The DNA here is from genome assembly GCF_023699985.2 of Odocoileus virginianus. Lineage (NCBI taxonomy): Eukaryota > Metazoa > Chordata > Mammalia > Artiodactyla > Cervidae > Odocoileus > Odocoileus virginianus. Next base: position 18,889,488 of record NC_069678.1, on the reverse strand, counting down.
TTCCCATTTCCTTCTCCAGGGGATCTTCTTGACCCAGGGATCGAACTCAAGTCTCCTGCATTGGCAGGCAGGTTCTTTACCACTGAGCCACCTGGGAAGCCTGGCAGTGTTATGCTCTATCACATATTTCTGTGATCAAGCATGATTTCAGTAGGATCCTGTGGGGAATTTGTATATGACCTGCTTTAATTGCTTAATGGGTAGGAGTATCACTGTCCCTCCTATCTCAAATTATAAACCCTCTATAGACAGAAACACTGTTTTATAGGTATGTTTAACATAGCATCAATTTGGGTATGTAGCAGAGGCGAGAAAATACCAACATATAATTAATATTTGCTGAATTAAGGCCAGCGGGAGAGAATTAAGTAAAAGAGGCAAAAGTTCATCTCAGAGTCCAACACCTATGTGAAGCTGAGGTTCCCTAACCTCAGCACTATTGCCATTTTGGACCAGATAATCCTTTGTTGTGGAAGGCTGTTGTGTGTATTATTTTATGTTTAATAACATCCCTAGACACCAGCAGCACCCTCCCCCCCTCAATGTGACAACCAAAACTGTCTCCAGACATTGCCAAGTGTCCCCTAGGATGGAGAGAGATTGCCCTTGGTTGAGACTGCTGCATTTAATCTATCTCATTGCTTCTCTTTCATTCACCAGATTCTGGTCTGGGCCATAGAAGGCAACTCTCTAGGTCAAGCAGGATACGTCTTCATGTTAAGAGAGAATACACAATTATAGTTAAACTCCAGATATAACTTGGTACAAATTTATTTATACTCACCTATCTCTGCTGCTCTAACAAAACACTGGGCAACTTGTAAAACTATTTATGCATAAGTATAGAACAGAAAGATGAAAACTAGAAGAAAAACTGGATTTATTGGGGGTAGTCAAGCAATACGGCAGGTGAATTATTTATTCATGCTTGGCAGGACCCTTTGCGGTCTCAAGCTTCAGATGGCTAGACAAGCCCCTCAGCTCCATGACCAGGTGACCAAGGAGAACTCTCATATCCTGTATCTGCTTGAGGAGAACACCCATCTGGTGATACAGATGAGGGTCTGGGCCTTGCGGAGGGGAAAAGGAGTCTGCATCCTTAGAAGAAGGGGTGGGAAGTGGAGGCAGTGGCCCAGGGGGCTTTGTAGAAGTAGTTTCTGGAGCATCTGGTTTCTGAGGAGCTGGAGTCAAGATAGTGGGTGCAGCGGAACTGGAGGGACCTGGATTAGGGGGCAGGAGACACAGACAAGAGTGAAGTCCGACTCTCGTCCTACCCTCATGCTCCTGGCCAATTTTTCTTATTCTCTGAAAGTAGCTTTGGAGCCCAATGGCGGCAAAAATTTGAGGACTTTTGTCCAAATTCCAATCTAAAGAAGTCTGAATTTCTTCTGCTTAAAAATCTTCCACAGGGAAGACTATGGATATTATAAAAAAGACTATGGATATTAGCCAGTTCCTCCTGTTTTAATTGAATTTCTTACAATAGACATGTTGTACAACAGGTAACTGGTCCTAGGTCAATCTCTTATTGTACATGCATGCATGCTAAGTCTCTTCAGTTGTGTCTGACTCTTTGCGACCCCGTGGACTGTGGCCCGCCAGGCTCCTCTGTCCATGGGATTCTCCAGGCAAGAATCCTGGAGTGCATTGCCATGCCTTTCTACACTAATGTACATGACATTAGTGTAGTTCCTTATCCTGTGCCAGGCTTCGGTGTTTTGAGGACACCTCTGCAGGCCCCATGAGTCACTTCCTCTTCAAGACGAGCATCTCCCATCCCTTCCATTATTTTCCTTATGACATGACTTGAGCGTCCTCCTTACCCTGGACACCTCCTGTGGGTATATTTCAGGTCAAATGCAGCCTTCTTAATGGAGATTCCTAGAATTGAATATAACCTCCAGCCTACTTCATCCTCACTCTAGAAACTCTGTTCCTACAAATGCCCAGAGTTCATGAAGGGAGTGTCAAGTCTACGGGGCAGTAGCTGTGGAGCTGGCTCAGGTCTTGGTCTGGTGAGTTGCACACCATGGTCTGAGGGAGAAGTTCCCTATCTGTGATTTTTCCACCACCAGGGACTCTGGCTTATTGTTCTTGCCTCTTGTGTGTCCTTTCTTAACCTGCTTACACCAAACCCTAGCTCATGGACCCAACTGTCTTATCCCCTTCCTTCCTGCTTTTTTACATGCATCACACACACACACACACACTCACCCTGCACCCTGATCTCCAGCTTGGGGCTCTGTTTCCAAACTTGATTGTCCTCAGTGGCTGCTTCACACCAGTAGGACCCAGAGTGTGCCTCTGACGCGGCGGGGATCTGGAATTCGGAAGAGGGGCCCCTGCTTCGCACTGTCCTGCCGTCCTTGTAGAAGGAGAAGAGGAGGCGGGCAGCTGACCTCTGCAGGGGCAGCTTTGTCTGGCAGCTCAGGGTCACTGGCTTCCCCTCTTGGGGCTCAGCTGAGGGTGTGACTCTGAGAACTGGGGCTCGAAACAGTTCTGGGGGAGAGAGAGGTGAGAAAGAGCAGCTCAGCCATCCTACATTCAGGTGAGCCCCCGGCAAGCAAAGAACCCCAGTCCCACCTTCCTTCCTCTCTTTCTAGATTGGGAAGGACTTCTCTTAGAGAAGTTCCACTTAAACCTTTCAAGCTGTCTCTCTCTTCAATAGACAGGACTAGAGAAGATCTAGAGATGGGCAAATCTGGCAGTAATCCAGATATCCAGTCAGTGAAAGTCGGGAAGCACAGAACTGTAGGACAGAGCAGTAGGAAAGATGCTGAACTTAGAGTCAAGCTGAAGGACTTGAAAAGGCAATGCTAAGATGCTGCTCCTCCTGAAGGCCAACTGGGGCATCTGCCAGCAACCTACTGCTTAGGCCTTCGGTGATCTTGCCATCTCCAGTGAAAGACATTTTTAGTTCCTCTGTCTTTCTCCACCTGCCTCCGCCATGATGACACTGCCTCTAGTGCTTACCTTGAACTGTGAGAGCCACAGGAGATGCCGTCTCTGGGCCCCCAGGACCAGGGCTCCTGAACACAGCGCTGCAGTGATAGTGTCCGCTGTCGGCCTTTTGCGCCATAGTGATGGAGACCTCCTTGTTAGGTCCAGGGGGGCCAAGGGCTGAGCCGTCTCGGTAGAAGGTGACCTGGGTCAGTGGCCAGTTTTGCCAGGCCTGGCAGCGCAGAACCAGAGGGTCTCCTTCGAATATAGGCTTGGCTGGACTTTGGAGGATCAGCCAGTCTGTGGTCCAAAGCAAAAGCTGAGTGTGACCTACTGCCCTCCTTGGGAGCCCCCTCAGCGCTGCCCACAGTAGATCCATCTAGTCTTTCTCTGAGGGGCCAGGCCACCTGCCCTCTGGTTGGGAGTGTGGGACGGCTTCTCTAGGGTTTAGCACAGAGGGTACCCTGGCTTCTTGGGCTGAAGATGGAGCAGATGGTATCTCTTCCCATGGCCAATTTCCTGGGGGTACCTTCCTGAGTGGGCTGTGAGGCTGAAAGGAGAGCTTTGGGAAATGGGAGAAAGAGCTGCCTGCCCTGGTCAGTCCTTTCTAGGACCTCACCGTAGGACACGATCAGGTGGAAGGGTTCACTGAACGTGAAGCCCTTGACCTGGAAGTTGACTTCCTTTGGGTCCATGAAGTCATCCTCGGGGCGGCACATGCCCTCCTGGGTGCTGGCTGGTCCTTCACACTGGAGAGTCTCAAAACGGGCGGCTGCAGAGAGCACGGATGGAGAAGAACCAGAAAATGATGCTGCAGCTTGGAGCAGGAGGACAGGAAATAGCTGTCCACAGGGGTTCCTCCCTCTCCTTGGGGAATCGTGCATTTTAAAATAGAGTAAGAAGGCATCAAAACCTTTTTTTCCCAAGAGACCCATGTGGCTCTCTCAGAGGGATACGTTTGACTTGATTCGCTGGCTCCCGGGTGCACTCAATGAGTGGACTGTGGGTTTGGGGAGGGGGTGGGGGGAGAATGGTGAACTCACCAGCATGACATCCAGCTGCAGGTGCAGGAAACCAGAGGCCAAAGGCAAAGAGGACCCCAGAGCAGACAGACGTGGGACAAGAGGGGAAGGAGATCAGATTCTAACATTTGTTGAGTGTTTACTGTGTGCCGGACATTGCCAGGCACGTTCACACTTTATCACACAAATCTTACAAGATTTCTAGGCATGTGATTTCACCCCCACTTTATAAGTCTTATTAATAAGTGAACAGATTCTGAAAAGTCAATTCATTTACACCCTATTTTAAAAGAGAGTAAGGAGTACAGCAAGAAAGTCAGGTACGTCTGAGCCCAAAGTCAGTGTTCTTTTTACTTCGTTGTCCAGACATGATCTACTTTAGTCCTCAGACCTTCCTTGGGGGCTTTCTTCCATATTTTCATTTTCCCAAATTCACTTTGCTCTTCATCCTTGAATATGTCATCTACCAACTAGCTTTTAGTACCTGCTTCCTGGCTCCTCCTTTCAGGTCTTCCTTTTTCAGTCTCCTTTACCTTAATGTCCTCTGTCCCTTGAGTTTTCCCTGGCAACGGTAGAGCCCATCCTACATCTTTCCCTCCAACCCGACCCTCTACTCCGAGTCTGTACTGGTAGCTATGAAACATTCTTTCTTTGCTTGGGGGTTGAAACTTAGTGTCATAGATTTTTCACCACATTTCCTCAACCTACCTCTTAGTTCCATGGTCGACCCAAGCTAGGTAAATCTCTCTCATCTCCATGACTGCTTCTTGGCCCTCTTAATGCGTCTTTCCCTCTTTGGGCCCATGGCCGTTCACATGTCCTCAGTTCTTTACTGTGTCCTTTCCCGTCCCACTTGCTTTTGCTCCCTTTCACTTCCAAAGTCCCAATATTCTTCTTTGACCTTGTAACTTCTCTTAGCAAGGCCCCTGTCTACTTCCTAATTCTCATTACATCAGCAGCAGGTGCTTTCTTTAGATCCTCTCTCAGCCCTCTTCATCACCCTGCTACCCCTTTTCAGTTCCTCCACTTTCACTCAACTGGATTCAGCCTCCTCTCATTTTGTAAAATAAAATGTTGCTAGGCTAGGCACTTTGACTCAATAAACTATGTGACAGGTATTATTCTCATTTTGTGGATAGGAAAACCGAGTTCAGAAATATGAAATGCGGCTTTTCCAAGTGATACAGAGCTAGTAAATAAAAGAAGAGTGGCTTGAAACCAGAGCATCTGATTCTGAGTCTGGGCCTCTCACCACAATACCACTGCCGTATCATAATACAGTCACTCAGTCCTGTTTCTGTGTGTTCAATAAAACAATTCAACAAAACTATTGTGTAGGGAAAATGTGGGTGCTGAGAATTCAAAGATAAATAAGATACAGTTTTAAAAATCAAACAAAAAGACATTGTCCCTGCCTACAAGGAACTCCCAGTTCAGCGGCTGGCACAGGCATATGAGGAGATTGTTTCAGATGAGGAAGAAATTAGTAAGAAAGAATTCGCACAGGCAGCCATCAAAGCAGAGAGGAGGACTCAAGGAAGATTTCCTGGTAAAGATGCCACCTAAGCTAAGTCTTTAGGGATGCCCAGAAGTTTGTAAGTGAGAGAGGAGTAGGGTGCAATGGCAGGGGCAGGGAGGGGGGCTCATTTCAGGCAGAAGTAGCAATATGGACAAAACTTTGGAGATAAATAAGAGTTTGGCGGGTAAATATAAGCAGGTTTGGATTTTTTTCAAGGCTCAGAGGATGAGAGAAGAGGTTGAAACAGGGCCAAGTTATGGTGGGACTTGAATGCCATGATTAGGAGCTTGGGCTGGCAGACTTGAATTTTAGAAATTACTCTGGCTGCAGAGTCAGACCTTATTTCAAGGACACAAGGCTGAGATACAAAGATTAGTTAGGAAGTTGTTGGATTAGCACAAAACAGAAATGATGAGGGCTTGTCCTAGTAGATATCATTAGTCATGTTTCAGGAAAGAGACTGGCTCTAAGACCAACTTAGAAGGTAGACTTTGCCAAACTTGATAACTTATCATGTGTAGAGGATGAAGGAGAGGGAGGAATCTACGTTATCTCCCAATTTTTGACCCAGATGTCTGGATGGTTCCATTAACTGAGATAAAATAGTGAAAAATGAAATTTGGGGACCTCCCTAATGGTCTAGTAGCTAGGATTCCGGGCTTTCACTGCCATGGCCCAGGTTAAACCCCTGGTTAAGGAACTGAGATCCCTCAAGCCACACAGTGCAGTCAAAAAACCAAAAGGATGAAATTAGGAGCGGGAGGGACCAAGCGGATAGATGAGTTCAACTCTGGTCATATTGTGCTGAGATATCTTGAAACATGCAGGTAGCTATGTCTTGTGCAAAGCTTGATGTTTGAATGTGAAACTCAAAAGCATGATTAGGGTGTGATGCATCACTTAGAACTCTTAATTATACAGTTGTGGTAAAAGCTAAATAGACAAATAAGTTCACTAAGGAGATTGTAAATTTAAAACTAAGGAGGCAAGGATGCAACTGTAGAAAATGGCAGTCTTTACGGGAAAGAGAAAGAAGCCACCAAAGGGACCAAGAGCGATGCACAAAGCTCAGAGAAGCCAGGGGAATCGAGGTTGCCGAGGAAGAGTAAGTGGTCAGCAGCACCCGACACAGCAGAGAAGCCCGGCGGGGTAAGACCTTAAAAGTCTGAAGTGTCTGTACAGGGTTTGTTGCCCTCTGGCCAAAATTGAGTCCAGCGGAAGCCAGACTGCAGTCGCTAATAGTGAGTGACAAGTGGGCAAATGGAGAAGGCAAAAATGCAGACTACTCTTTCAAGAGATTTATCTGAGCAAAAGAAGCAAAGAGTTGAGACTGTAGCTAAAGAGGGCATCATAGTCAAGGGGATTTTTTAGGATGAAAAAAATACCATTCAGAAAGAGCCATCCAGTCCTGCACGCGAAACTTTCTTACACTAGCCAGATCCCACCTGAACTTGGCTTCCGAGTGCTGAAGTTAGTCCATGCTGCTTTCCTTTGGGTCTTTCCCCCAACGTCTGACATATCTCCATTTCCACAAATTCGAAGATTTTACTTACCCAGTAGCATCTGAGCTGCCCAGAGCAAAGCAGGAGAAAAGTAGAAGATCCCAGCCATGAGGACAGAGCTTAGCTTCGTGATAACTGTGTTTAGGTCTCCTGCAGCTTCTAACACACTGATTTTCTTCAACACTAAACCTCTCAAATTAGAAAAGAGGAAGTAAGTCTAACTGTCTGATCTCCTTGCATCTGGGGCCCATTTTCAACTTTGCAATTGACTTTCATCCTTCAGATTGACCAGGTTCTTTCCAGCACCATCAGCACCCTGAGGGTTGTGGATGACATGATTACCCTCCCAGTTGTTCGAGAATTCCCACATTGAGCTCAGAGACCTTGCAAAGCATGTTGGAAAGCATGTTTCAAAGTGCTATCCCACCAGCCTTCACAAACCCTGGGCAGAATCAGTGCAACAATCGTTCATTTCACCAATGAAATTACTGGGGATAGGAGGCAGGAAGTTGCTTGAAGGCTACACAGAAAGTCACAGGAAGAGCAATGGTGAGAATTCAAGTGTCCGATCTTGTCCTGTTCCAAGTCTTACACGCTTCTAGTTACCAAACTGGAGCAGGACAGAAGGGAGAAGATTGGCGGTTGTTCACTCACTCAGTCGTGTCCGACTCTTTGTGACCCCACGGACTGCAGCATGCCAGGCTTCCCTGTCCTTCACTAACTTCTGGAATTTGTTCAAACTCATGTCCAGTGAGTCCAAGATGCCGTTTAACCATCTCATCCTCTTTGCCCCCTTGTCCACCTGCCCTCAATCTTTCCCAGCAACAGGGTTTTTCCAATGAGTTGGCTCTTCACATCAGGTGGCCAAGGTATTGGAGTTCCAGTTTCAGCAGCAGTCCTTGCAGTGAATATTCAGGGCTGATTTCCTTTAGGACTGACCAGTTTGATTTCCTTTCTGTCCAATTGGTAACGGCACCAAATTACATATGAGATTAGCCCCCTGGTATGCTCCTTCCATCCAAAGCCCAGACAGATTTGTATACAAATTTTTCTAGACTCTGGCCTCAGCTCTCTTTTTCTACAGTACAACTAAGGCTGTTCAGTCTCATTGGAAATCTGAGTAAAAGGCAAAGAGGGACTCCTGGGAAAGAGCAGAGGAAAAAAGAAAGGCAATTTCCAGAGGCCCTATCTGTAAGCTTAGGGCTCAGGCTCATGGCCAAGACTCAAGCCACTGATCCTGAAGAAATTAGAGACAGAAGGTATCTGATAGCCTGAGAAACCTGAGAAGAGTTGGGAACGAGGGCAACATGAAGAACACGGCATCGCTCTTCAGCTCCAGGGGGCCTTATGGGAACCACGAGCCTACCTCTGCATATGTGCTGGTGGACTGAGAGCTCCCCAATGGAAGGGCCCAGGCCTCTTTCCACAGGGACCACACTCCTCTCCCCTTCCCATCATAATAGCCACCAGGCCCTCAGCTGGTGACTCAGAGATGAAATGAGCTGCCAGAAATGGGGGAAGGCAGTCCTGCTTGAAGGCAGGAGGAGAGTCAGCATGACCCTTCAACTGTGCAAAAACCACACTTCAGAACAGATATATCAGCAACAGAGACCCGAGACAGTGTGTGCTTCTCAAGCTAAAATAAGCATTTAGAATAAATTTTCCATTATCTGAGAGACAAATTTTTTTTTGCAGGTGGCCCCAGGGAATCCAGTGGGACTGGGGGGTGAATATGGGTGTAGGGAGAGGCAGTGAGGCAGTAAGCCTCGCAGGTGATGTGACGTGAAAGAACCCACAGGTTCAGAAGAGGAAGAGAAGTCTAGGCCAGCCCTAAAGAAAATTAAGAAAATGAAATGTGTTTAGATGAACTTCCAGACCTAACACTCTGTAAAATACAGACTCTCAGAGTTAGGTCTTTAAGGAGCTTCCACATTAACCCCAGAAATCTTTCCATTCTCATGCCTCCAACTTCTCCTTAACTGCTCTTACCACTGGGTCGTACCTAGATGGAGACCCTCATCTCTACACACCATCTCCGTCAGCTCCCACAGCATCCCATGCTCAGTATGGAAAGCAAGAAGGCCTCTGAGGACGTGGGATGAAGCTATCGTGCTCTTTACACTAAAATTTCTACTAAGCCTCTGGAAAATTTCACTCACTTGAAGTCTGATCCATGAACTATTTAGAACAGCTGTGAATCACTGGGAAAAGAGGAACATTGGGCCTGTTATGTGCTTACAGAGGCTGATCTCAGTTTAGTGAGTTAGTCGCATCCTGAAGATCACCCCAGAATTTTCACAGGTCAGTGGGGCAAGTCTCTGTCCTCATTCCACCCCAATACTAATTAGACCTTTGATATCATTCCCAACTGCTCCTGGCTTGTCACAGGTAGGTGATCTTTATTTTTTCGTTATTTTTAATTGAGTAGATTAAAAAATTTAGAAAAGATATGATGGTATAGAGAATAATGATGCAATGAAGACTTTTGTACCTGGTTCAGTGGAGGAAATAGAATATTACCACTATCTTTGAAGCACTGTGTGTGTTCCTTCTGATTTCATTATCTTCTTTCCTGGTGACAATCAACCACAATCCTGATCGTATATTTATCACTCCCTTTACTTTATTTTTTGCTTTTAAAATTTTATTATTTATATTTGAATTGAAATATAGTTGGTTTATAATGTTGAGTTCAGTTTCTGGTGCACAGCAAAATGTCACTCCTTTATTTTATAGCTGCAGTCGTTTCGCACTTGGAACTTTATTAAACTGATTAATATTGTATGCATTGTTTTGAGATTTACTTTGTTCTCTTTTATTGTGTGTGTGTGTGAATTCTTTATTAGCCTTGTGCTGGGCTTGGACAAAAAGTTCTTAATTCCTTTTCTAGAACCCTTCAGGTCAGGGGTGTGTGTATGTGTGTTTCATGTTTAAAAACTTTTTTTAAAAGTGGTTTTAGATTCACAGCAAAGGGTAAGGTGCAGGGAGTTCGCATATCCCTCCCGCCCCAACACATGCACAGCCTCCCTCACTATTGCCATCCCCTGTTGGTACATTTGTTAAAACTGACAAACCTGATGCATCATAATCACCCAAAATCAATAGTTTACTTTAGAGTGCATTCTTGGTGTTGTGCACCAAATTTTAAAAATTTCTACAGGTTTAGACAAATGCATCCATCAATATAGTAACATCCAGGGTATTTTCACTGCCCTACAAATCCTCACTGCTCTGCCTATTCACCAATCCACTTCTGCAACACCTGGTGACTGCTGATATTTTTACCGTTTCCATAGTTTTACCTCTTCTGGGATGTCATATAGTTGAAATCATACACTGTGTAGCTCTTCCAGACTGGCTTCTTTCACTCAGCAGAGTGCATTTAAGATTCCTCCATGCCTTTTCATGACTTGATAGCAGATTTCTTTTCAACTCTAAATAGGATTCCATTGTTTAGATATACTAGTCACCTACTGAAGAATATCTTGGTGTTTCCAAGGATTGATGGTTATCAATAAAGCTGCCATATACATCCATGTACTAATGATATGGAACATCTTTTCATGTATTTATTTACTAACTGTATATGTTCTTTAATGAAGTATTAATTCAAATGTTTTGCTCATATTTTAAAGTTGGGTTGTTTATTTTCTTATTATTGAGTTGTAAAAGTTTCAACTTTTAAAAATTCTAGATATATGTCCTTTATTGGGTGATATGTTATAGAAATGACTTCTCCCAGTCTGACTCATCATTTTATTTTCTCATCATTGTCTCTTTTTGAGGGGGTATCATCCAAATGAATTTGCATGTATGTATTTGTGGGGTTTTTGTCTGTCTGTGTGTGAGGTCTGGCGCTTCTTTTCTTTTCTTATTTTTATTACTGAGTATAATTGACCTAGAAACTGTGGTAGTTCCAGGTGCACAACAGTGATTGAATATTTCTACATACTACAAAATGATCACCACTCATTGCCTATTTTTTTCTCATCGTCTTTTGAAAAGCAAACATTTAAAATTTTTATGAAGTCCAATTTACCAGTTTATTATTTTATGAGTTTTTTTCTTTTATATATTGCTTTTTAATCCTACTTAATAAATCTCTGCCAAATCTAAGGTCATTAAGATTTTTTTTTGTTTTCTTCTAGAAGCTTTATAGGCTTAGATCTTACATTTAGATATAAGATACATTTTTAAATGTTTTTTAAAAATTTTATTGGATTATAGTTGATTTACAAAGTTGTGCTGGTTTCAGGTGTATAGCAAAATGATTCAGTTGTACATATACATATATCTGTTCTTTTTCAGATTCTTTTCTCACATAGGTTATCACAGAACATTGAGTTTCCTGTGCTACACAGTAGGTCCTTGTTGGCTATCTATCTTAAATATGCGTTCATGCTAAGTCACTTCAGTCATGTGTAACTTTGCAAGCCTGTGGACCATAGCCCACCAGTCTCCTCTGTCCATGGGATTCTCCAGGCAAGAATACTGGAGTAGGTTGTCATGCCCTCCTCCAGGGCATCTTCCCAACCCAGGGATCAAACCCACATCTCCTGTGTCTCCTGCATTGGCAGGAGGGTTCTTTACCACTAGCACCTCCTGGGAAGCCCAGCTTTTATATAGTGGTTTGTGTATGTTAATCCCATGCTCCTGATTTATTTCTCCCTAACCCTACATTCTCTTTTGGTAACCATAAATTTGTTTTTAGGATCCATTTTAAGTAAAGTTTTATATATAGTGTGAGTTAAGGACCGAGGTTTAATTTTCACATTGGTTATCAATTGTTCCAGCACCATTTGTTGAAAAGATTATACTTTCCTCATTGAATTGCTTTGGCGTCTTTATCAAAAATAAATCAGCCATATCTTTATGATTATATGTCTGCACTATCTTTAATTTCGTACTCTTTTTTCAAAATTTCAAAAGCTATTCCCTATAGATTTTGCATTTCCATGCAAATATTGTTACACTTCCAAATAAATTTAGAAACAGCATGTCAACATTTTTTTTAAAAACCTGCTAGTACTGTGATTCCATAGATCAGTTTGGAGAGAATTGACATCTTAACAACAATTCCAAGTCTTTGATCTATGAACACATGTGCTCCCCATTTAAGTCTTCTTGAATTTCCCTTAGCAGTTTTCAGTATATGTGTCTTGCACATCTTTTGTCAAATGTATCCCTAAATATGTCATATTCTTCATGCTATTTAAGCGATACTTTAAAAAATAAAGTTCTGATGGTTCAGTTAGTATATAGAAATACAGACAGTTTTGTATATTGAATTTGTAAACTTGTTAAACTCACTCATTAGCTATAGGAGTTTTGAAATATAGATTCCTTGGGATTTTTTTATACAAACCATTCAGTCATTTTCAAACACAAAAAATTTTATTTCTTCATTTTCATCTGTACATTTAAAAATTTTTCTTTTTTTGCCTTATTTCACTAGCTAGAACTTCTAGCACTATGCTAAAAGAGTGGTCAGAGCAGACATCTCCAGCTTGTTTCTGACCTTGGGGAGAAAGCATGCCGTCTTTCACTATTAATGACGTTGAATGTAGGTTTTTTATATATGCCCTTTATCAGGTTAAGAAAGTTTTCTTCTGGTCCTTCCTGTGCATGCTTTACCACTGAGTCCTGTCCAACTCTTTGTGACCCCGAGGACTGTAGCCTTCCAGGCTCCTCTGTCCATGGGAATATCTCAGCAAGAATACTGCAGTGGGTTGTCATTTCCTCCTCCAGGGGATCTTCCCTCACCCAGGGGTCAAACCCACATTTCCTGCAGCTACTGCATTGGCAGGCAAATTCTTTACCACTGAGCCACCTGGGAAGCCCACCTGTTCCTACTTACTGTTTTTTAAAAATAATTAATGGGTGTTGAATTCTGTCAAATGGTTTTTCTGCCTCTACTGAAATAATCATATTTTTGGCTCTATTAATACAGTGAATTACATTAATTGGTTTTCAAATATAAATTCAATCTTGCATTCTTCAAGATGTCTGTCTATAGCTACACTGTGGCTATTGAGTGCTCATATGACTATTTGCAAACCTATTGAACCCATAGTGATGCCAGATGCCATCTATCTTATTCCTAAGGTTTGAATATGTATTGCAGTACACAAAGCTATTCCTCACTTCTTGACTGGCTTGTTTTCATATTTCTTCAAAGAGAGAGAAGGAACAAAGGAAGCGGGGGATGAGAGAGACAGGGAGGGAAGAAGAAAAAGAGAGACTACACTCAGGTCCGGTTTCACACTGCTCAGGTAGAAGCTAGAAGTCTCCAGGCGTGCCAGATACGAACTGACACGTCTCTCTTTGGATGCCTTTTACACCTACAGTTAGGGTTTTAGAGCACACACTCAGAAAGCATAAACAAAGATGCTCTGAGCTCTCCAATGCACGAGACTTAAGACCCTATTGTTTCTCTTCAAGGGGACAGTCTCCCGTTTCCAAATAAAGCCAGCTCCTTACCTCTGGGAGACTAGAAGTATGGGGAAACTCACTGTGCTTCCAGGCGGACCTCATTTTCATAAAGAAAACTCACATATTCCTGGAAGATAGTGCTCAGACCTGTTCCTTTAACTTGATCGCTGGCAGCAAATAAAAGAATTAATATTTCATAGAGGATAGTGCCCTGGGCCCTTTCTTCTTGAGAAATTGAATCTGCCTGAAGTCCTTGGACCACAGAGGATTAAACAATATATTTGTGTATATTTTTTCTTACTCTCTTTGTGTTGGCTTTGCAGATTAGTTCAGCAAAACAGTCATTCTGAGCTGGCAAGAAATACAACACAGAGACAAGCAGTCTCTTGCTCGGGCCCAAAATGACGATCTATCTCCCTTTCCTTTGTTGCTTTATTTGGGTCTGTCAGCACAGACAACTGCCTTCAGTTTTCAGCCCCACATGGATTTTTTAAAGTAATTTGTTAATTAATTGAAATAAATCTCTCAGTGTCTTTGTTGAAGGAGACTATCTAGAAGACCACAGACTTCTCTCCCCAGACACATGACTGAGAAAGTGAAAGCATCAGTAACTGCTTCTTATTTGACAGAGAAATTTTACAGGTATTTACTCTGTACAGGAATACAGAAGGGTCAATTACATCATTGCTCAAGTAACACATTATGAAATAAGATAACCAAATTGAATTATGCATTTTAGATCTTTTGATAGTCTCATCAAAGTCTTCAGTTTAACAAGAAATCAGACTAGATTTTTGAGCCAGCTTCACCATGCAGAAGGATAATGCCCCTTCTGTTCATTTGGGAGAGAGGGGACATCTCTTTCATCTCTTTCAGAGACTTATGAAGCTGCATTTTTCAGATTAGAACCTGCCATTTTATTGTTAGCATTTTAAGCAAAAAGAAGGCCTATAAAATTCTATTTTGCTGGTAGAAATGATGTAGAAATGAACAGGGTTTTACTTCATAATAGTAACATAAGGTGCACAGAACACTGTGCTTTCAAATGTTATTTATAATGATACATGCTAATTATAGAAAGTGTAGAAAACACAGAAAAAGGAAATAAATGGGAAAAAACCACACACATAGAGACTTTTCCTATGGAGGGTCTGGTCAGGTGTTTTTCCCTCCAACGTTTCAGGAGGAAACTACAAACTGTGATTAACTCTATGTAACAATAGAAAGCATAAGTTTAAATATGTGTATTAAAAATATAAAGTTTCAGACATCTTCTGAGAATATGCGTTAAAAGGTACTTTTCCCTATTTCTCCTGTTAAGTACAACTAAAAACCCTGGACATTGTATATAAAACAAAAATAAGATTCTTAAAAACTGGGGAGAAAAAAGTAGACCAGTTAGAGACCTTAGACTCTGAGGAATGACACAATGGTGTGTTCCCCAGATTTTCCTTTGGCCTTATATATCTCAAATTTTGAGTGAAAAACCAGTGACCCAGAAATATCAATGGCACAGACAAAAATGAAGCCCTGACAGAACTATGTTCTCTCTAGCCAAAGGACTAGAAAGGACCAGCTTAGCATGACCCAAAGCATTCAGATAATAAATGTTCCACTCCAGCAACATCACAGGAAAAACTGTGGCCTCACACTACCCACAAAGCATCAGATAAAGTAACTTCAGAGCTAAGAATATTACCAGAGACAGAGAGGGATATTATAAAATGACAAAAAGATCAATCCACCAAAAAGACCCTACATTAATATATAGCAAGCAATAGAGCTGCAAAATGTGAAGTAACAATGATAGAATAGAAGAACTTGAATCCACAATTACAGTTGAAGGCTTCAACACCTCTCAACAATTGATAAATCAACCAGACAGAAAATCAACACGGATATGGAAGGGCTCAATGACACATTAGCCAACAGGATCTAATCAGTATTTATAGAACACACCACTCAGTAACAGTGGACTACACATTTCTTTTCAACTCTTTTCAACTTTTCAACCAAGGAATATACACCAAACTAGACCATATCCTAAGCAAAAAGAAAACAAAAACAAATAAACAAAAACTCAACAAACCTGAAAGAATTGAAATCATAAAGAGTATGTTTTCCAGACACAATGAAGTCAAACAAAAAGAAAGCAGAAAAAAAAATCTCTAAACACTTGGAAAGTAAAAAGGATACTTCCAAACAATACATGGGCCAAAGAGAAATCTTAAGAGAAATTAAAAATACATTGAAATGAATGAAAATAAAAATGCAACATATCAAAATTTATGGGACACAATTAAAACACTACTGAGAAAGAAATTTACAGCATGAGCTACTACATTAAAAAAATGGAAAAATCTCAAATCAGTCATTTAAACTCCTACTTCAGGAACCTAGAGAAAGAAGAGCAAAATAAATCCAAGCAAACAGAAGAAATTAAATAGTAATAATAACAGCAGAAAACAATGTAAACAGAGAAAATCAGTGAAACAAAAAAAATAGTGAAAATTGATCTTTATTGAGAATATTTAAAAAATTGACAAACCTCTAGCAAAACTGACCAAAAAAGAAGACACAAATCACCAATATCTGAGCGAAACAAGAGCTATCACTACAGAACTTGCATAAATGAAAATGAAAATTTTTAAGTACTACAATTTTATACACATAAATTTGACAACTTAGATAAAATGAAACAATTCCTTGAAAAGTACAAACTACCACAATTCACTTAAAATAAAATAGATAATTGAATAACCCTATAATTATAAAGGAAATTGAATTCATAATTTTAAATCTTCCCCCAAAGAAATCTCCAGACCTGTATTTCACTGGAGAATTCTGTTGAACATTTAAAGAAGAATTAAAACCAATTTTTTCAACCCCTTCCAGAATACGGACAATAAGGGAGTGCATCCCAGTTCATTTTAGAAAGTTAGTATTACCCTAACATCATACTTAACAGTCAAAACTCCATGATTTCCCACTGAGAGAGGAAACAAGGCAAAGATGTCCGCTCTCATCACTCTTACTTAACATAATGCTAAAAGTTCTAGCCAGTTTAATAAAGAAAATAAAATCAAAAGGCTTTCAGATTGGGATGAAAGAAATAAAAATATCCCTAGTTGTACATGATATGATCACCTGTGTAGAAAATCTGAAGAACTCATAAAAATTTCCTAGAAGCTACTAAATGAATATCCAGCAAGTTTGCAGAACACAGGTAAAGAGTAAAAAAAATTATTCTTTCTATATATTTAGCAATGAACATGTGGAGTCTGGAATTAAAAATGCAATTTCATTTATAATCACTGAAAAGAAATAACAGGTGGATTTGTATGATGAAAACTATATAACACTAGTGAAACAATTTTAATATAAATAAATGGGGAAATCCACGATTTTTTAAGGATTAGAAAATTTAGCATCTTTAAAAAGCCATTTCTCCTCAAACTGTTATATTGGTTTAACACAATTTCTGTCAAAATCCTAGCAAGATATTTTTGTAGGTATAGACAATCAGTATTATTCTAAAATGTACATAGAAAGACAAAGGAACAACAGTAGATTCATGTTGAGGTTTGACAGAAAAGAGCAAAATTCTGTAAAGCAATTCAGTTCAGTTCAGTCGCTCAGTCGTGTACCACTTTTTGCGACCTCATGAACCGCAGCACACCAGGCCTCCCTGTCCATCACCAACTCCCGGAATTTACCCAGACTCAGGTCCATTGAGTCGGTGATGCCATCCAACCATCTTATTCTCTGTCATCCCCTTCCCCTCCTGCCTTCAATCTTTCCCAAAAGATACATAAATAAAAAATACTAAAAGAAAGGTTGAAAAAGAATAAAGTGAGAGAAATAAATCTACAGTAATTAAGACGTGATTGGCTGAGGAGTACACAGGAAGACTAATGGAATAGAATAGAAAGCCAGCCATAGACCCACACAAATATGCCCGACAGAATTTGACAAAGGTGCAAATGTAATTCAATTTTTAATAGATGGTTGGTAATTCATAGCAAACCACTCCCCCCTCAATTTAAGCCTCATACCTCATAAAAAATGAACTCAAAATGATGACAGACTTCAAAACGTGAAACAATAAAACTTTTACAAAAATAGAGAAGACATGTCTTTTGGGCCTACTACTAAGCAAAGAGTTCTTAGACTTGATACCAGAAGTGTGCTCTATTCAAAGACAGAGATTTTCATTGGATATGTGAAAATCATAAATTGAAGGGTTTAACTTATTTGGCTAATAGTTGTCTTACATACTTTTATTGATATAAATACTTGTATAATTTAAATAATCTAATGAAATTGTGCTTTTTCAGCAAATGAAAAAGAAATTAAAGAATATTTAATCACAGTAGTCACAGGGAAACAGTAAGCCAGAGACTAGTGGGGCAAATATCATAGATGACTTTAAATCTATACATATTCTTTATTTTTTAATTTTTATTTTTTAAATTATGAAAATATGATAATTCATTTATAGGAGACTTGGAAAATGCAGAACAAGGTTGCATATAGTTCCACTGCTTATTCCAATTATTTTTTAAGTAGACAAATTAGGATTTTTAGTAGAAGTTTCAATATCAAACTCTCAAAAATTAATAGAATGAATATACAGAAAAGTAGAATATAGTAGACCTGAAAAGCTCTGTGAACCAATTCAACATAATTAAGATTTATACAATTTTCACACAAGAGTAGGATACAAATTCTATTCAATCTCCCATATAGTGTAAACCAAAAGACCTTGGAACATATCCAGGGACAGAAAACAAGGTACAAAAGTTTCATACTGTAAAGATATTCATACACAGTCTGTTTTCTTATCATTGTGAAATTACATAAGAAATCAATATCAAAAGATATTTGAAAGTAATCACGTATTTTCAAGTGTAACATGGATGTTGTTTAGTATTTAAAAACTGGGCTTCCCCAGGTGGCACTAGTGGTAAAGAACCCTGCAGGAGAGGTAAAAGACATGGCTCCATCCCTGGGTGAAGATCCCCCGAGGAAAGCATAGCAACCCACTGCAGTATTCATGCCAGGAGAATCACACGGACAGAGGAGCCTGGCGAGCTACAGTCCATAGGGCTGCAAAGAGTTGGGCACAACTCAAGTGACTTAGCTTGCTCGCACACAGTATTAAAAAATACAGACTTCCCCTAGAGGAGGAAATGGCAACCCACTCCAGTATTTGTACCTGGGAAATCCCATGGACAGAGAAGCCTGGTGAGCTACAGTCCACGGAATCCCCAAAAGAGTAGGACATGACTTAGCGACTAACACTATCAATGTAAAATTTTTTTTTTAATGTGTGATGATTTTTTAAAATTCATTTTTTAATTGGAGGAAAATTGCTTCACAGTGTTAAAATACTTTTAAACAGCTAATATTCTCCTTCAGAATTCTAAATCACTTCTTCTGATTTCCCTTTTGTTTTTGTTAAGAAGCAACTTTAACCTGTGCCCTGGGAATGACAAGGGTGATGCTTCCTGTGTTTCTGATAGATGCTCTCATGGACATCACTCATACATAACCTTAAACAACAAGCACAAAAAATCACTCAAAAGACAAAATGGAGATTGGAAAAATGAAAAATATGAGACTTATAAAATACATACATACAAAACCTTACTGCTAACCAGCCCTGAGTGATGATACCAATTACCCAATGTAAATTATATACATTCAAGCTTTATTTTTTAGAGCAACCTTGTCAAAAATGTGTTATTGCTCTTTTATGAAAATCTTGTTCTTTACTCTATGTATGCTAGTTTTTTATGTCATAGCTTACTGGTTTTACGTAAGTAAGTTTAAAACATTTTATATTAAAAGTTTGTTGAGCTCTTATAGAGGTACTTAAATTGATGGGTCAAATTAAAATATATGATTTATTATCATCACCATGTTACATAAATAAGAGAGATTTATTTTATTTTTTAACTTATAATCCATAAATTATTCCCCAAAGGGTCTTCTAAATGTTTTTTTTTTGGGGGGGGGATGAGGATTGATAAGGTTGTTCAGTTGATAAAATAATAAACTTATTGCAGGTATAAAAAGTACAAACTTAGAAATAAGAAAGAGGATATTCTTCAAGGCTAAAAATCATTACAAATATAAAAGAAATTTCAACATACAAAATAGAAAGCAAACAAAAGAAAACACTTGGTCAAACAATCAAAAGTTAACTCTGCTCATTGCAGGCCAGATTAACACTTACTGCCAGAACATCAAGGAGTTCACTGCCCAGAACTTAGGCAAACTCTTCATGGCCCAGGCTCTTCAAGAATACAACAATTAAGAAGAGGATGTTTCCAGAAAAGGACGTTAACATAGACTCTTGAGATCACACTGGGGCAACTCTCAGAAGAAGCACATTTGAATATTGGAAAGCCTTTCTAGCAATTAATAAAATAAAAATAAACCAGTAAAAAAAAAAAAGTTAACTCTGTGGAAAGATCAATGAAATAGAACTTGGACAAGTCTGATTAAGATAAACAGAAGTATAAAGGTCTCTTTTTAGTATTCAACCATTTAATAGCAGTATTTTGTTTAGTATCTCTGAAGTAATGTGGGGATGACCATAACATTTGTGGGGATGACCACAAATCTTGGTCATGTTGTTACAGAAAACTGAGTCACAGGGAACTGATCTTATTTCCATAATGAGAGGAATGCTATTGAGAAGCAAAACAATTTTCCTGAAAGTTCCTGGAAAACTTCAGGAATTGGAAGAACTAGGTACTACACAAGATGTGGATCAGGTATGATTTTGAAAATAAGGGGATAACTGGAAAATCTATAAAAGGAGAAGTTAGACTCTTAGAGCCTCTCTCATACCCAAGATGTTTCCAAGGTCACTTATCTTCCTTTTACCTTTGTTTAATTCTCAGGAGAAATTGAACTAGTCAGCAAGTATGAGTGAATTCAGGTGAACCAAGTGAACTTGAGGTGGTGCATCAGTGGCATCAGCTATACCATCTGCCACCCTTTCTCAGGATGCCCTGGCAAACTTGCTCCAGCCAAGTTAATCAAGAAACGGGGATACGTAAAATTCAGGGGAAAGAGGGTTTAACGCAATAGCCATGCAGGGAACCTAGAGTGCAAACCATCCAGATTAGTGTTGAAGAACGGCGATTTCCAGGAAGGACTTCTTGTTAAAGGAAAAAAAAATAAAAGAAAGAAAGAGAAAAATTATTTGGAACATTTGCCTGTGTAAGAAATAGCATTAAGCTGCCTCAGAAACTTTTTGAAAAATTGGGAAAAGCTAGTAAGCAATAAGTACATAGAAAACTAAACACATGATGAAGTGAAGCAGTAATTATCTCTAGAGGGAAGAAAAAGATTATTCAGGAGAAGAAACGTAATCAGAAAATACCATTTGTCTCAGTAATGAACAGTAGTCATACAACGGTGATAAAACTGTATCGGAGCACTGGGTAAGGAGAATGAGAACTGAGTGACCATGGTATAGTAAAAATAGTCTCCATATCCTATAGTAGGAAATCAAGTGAATAATATCTGACATTTAAAATTAAGAAATAGTTGTACATGTATTATTTGGAAACATGGAGATAAATTAACAGATGATATAGTTGAAATTGTTGAAAATGATTGCCTCTGGGGGACAGGACTGAGGAGATGCAAGAGAAGGAACAAGAATAAGTTATTTCTTGTTATATGCCTTGTGTTCTGTTATATAATTCAAATTCTGTCTTATTACTTTAACAGAATATTAAAATTTTCTTTAAAAACAGAAGAAAGCATTGTCTTCACATATACATTTAAGACATTCACAAGGAAAACTCACGCAGACAACATCTCTGGGCAATAAAAGTGGGAAATAACAACAAAAAAGACAGTGCCCATTCCCTTTGGAAATAAAGCAAGCAAATAGCGTGAAACACTCATCTAAGTAAACCTTGAGATAAGAAGAAAACAGAACAAAAATTATAGATTCTTTAAAGACAAATAGCAGTGACAAAAATACATATCAAAATCTAACGGATGTGGCTAAAATAGCAGTAAGAGGAAATGTTATAGCCTTTTGTGAATTTGTTTAAAAGCAAATCCTTAGAACTTTAGAAATAAATGAATAATACAGTAAGTCTAAATAAAGTAGCAAAAAGAAATAATCCATTAGAAAACAAACAAACGGCAAAGTCTTGATCATGAAATCAAAAGTCGTGACAAGACAAAACAAACAAAAAACTAGACAAACATTTGGGAAGCCTAATTAATATAAACAGATATGACATTCAGGGGGGTTGACTCTCCAAAAACCATTCCACCTCCAAATGATTAAGCTAAAGTAAGTTATTCCCTTTGCTAGTGATTGATTTAGGAATGGGCATGTGACCTGGGCCTGACCAATAATGATGTGATGGGAAGATTGCTGGAGAAACATTTTCTCACTCTTAAGAAAGAGACACATAGAAGAGGTGGTTAGCCCTTTTCTTTGTCTAGATCTTTGGAAATGATGCCTGGAACAGCTGTAATCGTCATGCTGCTAGGCCAAGGGCAGTGCGTGGAAGATTACAGGACAGCACACCCAGAGTAAGGTACACAGGAGACACACTGTCTCTGAGCTTTCTGTTGTGTAAGATAATACATTTCCCTATCCTTTAAGCCAAATTGAATCTGATTTCCTGTTATTTCCAGCTGAAGTCATCTAACAAAAGAAAGCAAGCCCAAAAGCTAGGTATGAGAGAGAGAATATAAATGCAGACACATAGTAATAGTTGCTCAGTCGTGTCTGACTCCTTTGTGACCCCATGGACTGTAGCCTGCCAGGCTCCTCTGTCCATGGGATTTTCCAGGCAAGAATACTGGAGTGGGTTGCCATTCCCTCCTCCAGGGGATCTTCCCTCCCCAGGAATCGAACCTCGGTCCCCTGCATTGCAGGCAGATTCTTTACTGTCTGAGCCACCAGGAAAGCCTACAGATACATAGATTATTACCAAAAGATAAAAAAAGATACAGTGTACAGCTGCATATCAATAAACTGGATGGTTTCTAGGAAAGTAACATTCTTTCAAAATTGACACCAGTGAGATAGAAAAGCCTTATCAAACCAGTAATGACAGGGGAGAAAAACTTTGTCAAAGATCGATCCTAAAAAAAGTATCAAGCCCATAGGATACGTGTTAATACTGAGCTATTTTTGGTTGTGCTGGATCTTCATTGCTGTACATGGGCTTTCTCTAGCTGGGGCGAGCAGGCGCCACTCTCTAGTGGTGTTCAGGCTTCTTACTGAAGCGGCGTCTCTATTGCAAAGCGCAGGCTCTTGGTGAGTGCGCTTCAGTAGTTGTGGGCCATGGGCTCAGTCGCTCTGCAGCATGTGGGATCTTCCCAGACCAGGGATCAAACCAGTGTCCTTTGAATTGCAAGTCAGATTCTTATCTATTAGATCACCTGGGAAGTCTTCCCACCCCCGCCAGGATATTACAGGAGACTTCTATCAAGTCTAAATTAACTGATATAAAAGGAAGTTGAAGGATCCTAGAAACATAAAAAGCAGGGCAGATTCAGGCATGTAGGAAGTTAGTCTAATCTGGGCAGTGCCATTGGGATGAATGAACTTCATTCGTTTTCAGTCACAGCGTCACTTTGCTCAAAGGCACGTGGTATAGGCATTCTCATAGACTAATGGTGGCAATATTTCTATGAATCTTCTTGGTAATGTGAATTGAGCCATAAAAAATATTTGTACTGTTTTTAATCTAGTAATTTCTCATCCATGCCAATTAAATACCCAGAAAGAGGGGGAAAAAATCTATAAAACATATATATTGCAGCACTATTTTAAGAGAAAAAAGTTGTAATGAAGCTTTTTCTGTTTAAATGTAAGACAGAGTATTAAAAGATTAAAGTATTTTTGAAAACTAATTAATCTTGTGAGAAACTAACTCCATGGTAACTTTTAAAGTATGAATTTGTTAACTAATAAACTAGCACCTGCATGTGTTGATTACTTGCAGATTTGTAATAAATGTATGTGTGTATAAGTATGCATATAAAATGGACGAGTTTTCTTTATTCTGTGTGTGTACATACGTGCATGTGTGTGTACACAAGAGTTGTTCAAATCTGTTTCTCCTATCTATACAGGAGAAAAAAAGTCATTCAACTCAAAGAGAAAATGTGAAACTCAAAAAAAAATAAAGTAAATTCCAGGGAAACAGCTCCTGATTGAGCCAGCTTGGGGTGCATGTTCTCCTCTGGAACTACAGATGAGGTCAGCCCACCTACCTGCATGGAATGAGAGGGGGAATAGAGCTATTTAGTCAAAGGGAAGTCGGGCTCTGTTACTATTAACAGAATCAGGGAAAATCAATGCTGAGTAAGAAAATAGTCCATTATAATCAGATTGGAAAAGTTAAAAATACTCAGCATTGACAAAGGGGTCAGGAACTGGGTACCCTAATATACTTTGGGAGGATATGTAGACTGCTTTTTTTAAAGACGAGAGTATCCTTTGAGCCAATGATTCTACTTCTAGGAATTTATCCTGAAGAAATACTCACATATGTAGTCAAAAACATCATTCAAGTATGTTGTTCACCACAGTACTGCAAATAACCATGAAAAATTGTTAATATTTAAGATATTAGTTAAATAAAATATAGCATAGCATTTGTGCTATGGAATACTATATAATCCTTAAAAAGAAAATACTTCCATGGAAGAGCTCCATAATATACTATTAATAAAAATAAACTGCATAAGTATAAAAATCCAGAAATATACTCCAAAATTCAACAGTAGTTACCCACGGAAAAGGAAACAGGATTAGGGGGTAAGAACAAAATGGAACTCTCACTTTTCCTCTCTATATTTCAGTATTATTTGAGTTTTCATGCTCACAATGAGCATGAGTTTTTGCCTATGTGTATTTGTAAATAGGCAAAAATACAATGTGATTGAATTTTAAAAACCCATATGCTTATACATATTATTATAGACAGAAACATGGATTGAAATTTTTTAAACATTAGCATTGATTGTTTCTATTTTGTGATTTTATAGGTGATCTTAATTATCTTTTGTGGTTACCTGTATTTTATTTTAAAAATTAGCATAGTAAAATAATTTACATATAAATAAAATAAATTGCTAATATGTAATGTATAAATAGAGAGACATACATTGTTATTGTAAAAAGGGCTTGAGTATGTGAACAAGAAAACCACAACAGAAAAACTATGAACGGCTAATACTCTTAAACACTCTTATTCTAAAGGCACATATTTTGGCATAAAATAAGCCCTCAATACCCCAATAATTGCAATTACTATTCCTTATTGTATAGCAATACATGAACATGAAACCTCATGAAAACTACTCAATAAAGGAAGCTGCTAAATTCTGAATGCAAAAATGTTGCACAATGTTCCTGTTAGAGTCCCAGGAAAATGAGGCTTCTCTAAGGACATCTCCAGAGGAAGCTGTCAGTCATGTTTCTAACCTCCCGGAACCTTCTCTGAGAGGTTCACATCCTTCTGATAACTCTAATAGGGAAAGAGCAGGGCAGAAAGAGTCAACAAATCTCCGTTCAGGACTCCTCTGAAGTTTGGCTTCCTGAGAACCGGTGTTTATTTGCCATGGGAGGAAGAGAAAGAAGACATGGAAACAAGAACACAAAGTCACTGAAAGAAGGGTGTATGGTTTTAAGATGAGGGATACTTGTCCAACACTCCAAACATTTTCTTTGCCCAACCTCCTGCCCATTACTACCTTCCCAACATTCTTATCATTGAAAAGAAACAGACCCCAGATCAGTCCATATTCTAATTGGTTCAGTGATTAAAAGATGAGGGGGCTGTTGTTTGTGTAGTATTTTATTATAAAAGTAATATATGGTCTGTACAGAAGAATTAACAAAGCAAATGAAAAGCACCAATAATTCCATCCCCAGAAACAATCACTTTCAATATATTGGCATATGTTAGTCTATTTCAAGATTTCTGAAATCATCCATGTTTATCTAATTTTTCTCATATAACCTGTAACGTATTTCCATGTTGCTGCAATCTCTTAATGAAAGTAACTTACACTGGCTGTGTGAATGTATAATAGAAGAGTCCTGATGATGAGAAGTGCTGAGGCAAGGAATAAGTCAGCGGTCAGTTATCTGAGGCTGTGTCATCTGTGAATGTCAGAACAGGGAGCTTCAGGACTCAGAGGAGCTAACTCCGGAAAAGTCATTCTCTTTCTTTAGAACTGCAGTATCTCCTTCTCCTCCCTAAGAGGAGTTCAGGCCAGAAGACACCAGATCCTGGCCTCTCCGATTCACCCCCGAAGTCCCAGGCAAGACCACGAAAACTAAAGGTGTTTCTGGTAATCAGACTCTGTGTCTTCCTCTGCAATGTCCGGGTGCGAGAGGAGTGAATAGGTGACTGTATTCTCAGCCTAGAGAAAGCAGAAAGGAGCAGTGAGGATCCACGGAGAGGTCACAGGAAGGAAGGCCACAGAAGCGGCAGCAGGGGTGAAGGAGGAGGGAGAAGGAAAAGCAGGCAGCTGGATGGCTCACCTCAGTTCTGGCAGCATCAGCTTCAGCATCATTGAGACCGGCTATGGGCAAAGAGAACAGAGATGAGCAGGCGCACTGCTATAGCATGGGGCCTATCCACACTGCTGCGGAGGCCCAGACCGGGCTTGAGGTGAGGACCACTGACCCCAACTCAGCCCTGCAGGCCGAAAACTTCATTCCCAATCCACCCTCAGTATCCCAGACATGGCGCCGCCACCAGCTACATTAGGAAAGGGAGACAGTCATCTGTACTACACCCTTTTCAGAAAAGCACTGTTTTCTTCGAAGCCACCAGGCAGCTTTTGGGATTGGAGATACTGGGGAAGAGGTGTGTGTGTGGGGGGGGGGGGTGTTCACTATTAGAGTGAAGTAATTTAGATTTTTGCCAGCCACAGATAGAACCTTTCCAGGTTGGCCACATGTATTGGGTTGGCCAAAAGTTCATTCAGATTCTTCTAGAAGCTGGTACAGAAACACCTGAAAGAACTTTTTGGCCAGCCCAATAGTATATCTTTGTTGGAGCACTGAAGAATCTCATACTCCCTCATATCGAAAAGAAATAAAGCGTGAGAGTGAGCAATGGAGGCGTAAGAGAAGGAAAGAAGGAAGCAAGCAAGCCAGCCAGTCCTCTCCTTGGTAAAGATCCAAATTTCCTCATGTTTTTGCCAACAAACTCACTTTGCCAGTGCGGAAAGCAGCTCAGCATCTGCAAAGCAGCATTCCTCAGGAAGTGGGGAAGGAGTCTGAGACAATACATCTAGTGTCTTCATTCATCTCCAGGACACAACGAGTCCCTGTATGCCATGCTCCAACTTCTGGAACAAACCACGTACTGAATCCTCCTTCTAATGCATCCCTCTACAATCCCAGCAACCTAGATGAGCCTTTGGGGAAACCATCAGCCCCAGTGCCTTCCTGTGAAATAAACACCTTGTGAAATATATTTATGCCAGTGTATGGAGCCAGCATAGTGGCTAATCCACTTGTGTTTGGACGTTTTTTCCTACGTTGGTTTGGCCCCAGTGCAGACTCAGGTCCATGTCCCCACTTGGCCTGGCCACAGGACCTAGGGGTCTTGCTCAAAGTGCAGCCGGACAGCTGGGCCATTTTGCTCAAGCTCTCAAATCTGTTGGCTCTGCCCTGAGCCATACTCCAGCCATCCGAGGTGGGGTCCTCAAAGACTTCTTTTTCCTGTCTATTTCTGCTCTCTGGGAGCCCCCAGAGAAAGCTTCAGGTCCCTCCGAGCTCTGGTTACAGTCAGGAAATTGCCTGGAATACTCCTGCTCCTTTAACATATTCCCACTTGGGCTAGGGTTGATGGGCACTGACTCTCAGAATGTCAGACCTGGAAGGCTTAGAGGTCCTCCAGGCCAATCCACTCATTTCCTCCGTGAGATGATTAAACCCCAATAGAGGAAATGACACTCAAGATTCCATTTTATGATAGCGACCGAGCTAGTGCCAGGCCCACATTTAACAAACCTATCGGAGTGGGCATTAGATCCAGGCTTTCCATTAGCGGAAAGCCCGCTAATGTAGCTAGTACACAGAACTTTCTCGGCCTAAAATCTTCTCTTCATGTTCCACTAAGAGTTGAGCCCTTACCCCATCGCTTACCCCATGTCCTCTTACCCCATCGCTGCAGAGAGACAGACTGCAGCAAATCTAGACTTTATTCTCTTGCCCTCTTTCTCCTTTCCTCTAGAGTTTTATCTTTTTAATTCTATTTGCCTTAGCCTTACAACATCTAACCCCCAGCCTTTACCAGCTCTTCCAAAACTCCACAGAAAGACCTAAATATATTTTTTAGTTCTGCTCTGGAAACACCCCTAGCAGTTCTAGCCCCAGAAACTCAGACAAGGCCACTGTCTCTCTGTCTAGGATAGGTGTTCATCTCCAGTGAGGTCCTCTTCAGGCCCAGGAGTTCGTCTCAGAACTGACCAAGAGATTTGAGACCCTGCCCTCCTCCCGCCGCCCCCTCCCTCTCCGGTGCCCACAAGCCCATGCACACAGCAGGGTGTCGCTGAGCCCCCAGCGGGGAGCCGCACTCACCTGGCTCCTCAGGGAGGGTCTCCCCCCTTTCCCTGTGCTCAGGGGGTCCTGGGAGAGCTAGGAGGGGCACATAGGAGGTTAGTAGGATTACGGGGTAGACCCTAAGTCTTCAGGACTGAGGACCAGAGGCAAGACTGGGTTAGAACCAATACACACCCTTCTCCCACAGACACCCCTCTCCCCCCCACTCCCCAGAGACTACCTTAGCCTGTAAATGGGCTGGTCTAGAGAGATAGAAGTTGGCTAGGTTAATAGTAGGGACTCATGGGACTGTCAGCAAGGCCACTCCATTGCACCTTTCTTCAGCTTGCTCTGCCTTTTAAAAGCATCTCTTTCTCCCTCTCAGTTTTCCTCACTGAGTCTCTACATTTACTTATCATCGGTAACTGAGGTCTTGGCTATGAACCAATTGCGAAGTGCTTTGTGAAGTATAAGTAGCAGTATTTTCTCTTTGTCAGCGGCTCTGATTCTTTCTTCCCTTTTACTTTCTCCGTGTCTGGATAACTTTAGCACTTTCTCTCACCAGTAAGCTAGCTTTACAATGTTAAGAATTGTGATGATCTGCTTACTAGATTTCTATAGCACCTTCCCTTCTCTCTCAGGAATTTTACATTAATATTAATACTATGGGGGGAAGGAGACTGCTTTCCAAGAGGTGAAGTTCTTCAGTTGATGAGTGAAGAGATGTTTCTTAATCATCTGGCTGTGTGGCAAGCACTGTGCCAGGTGCTGATGGGAAGGGGAAGGAAGCACAGAACAAAGAGACATGCTTATTGCCCTCCTGTGCCCTTTGGAATACACACTAGTTCTTTAAAGGTAGCCTATGTCAATTCCATGAACTTTCTGCCCTGCTTCACCTTCTTTTTTTCTGCGTCACCATTTATGGCTTCGATGGCATCAAATTGCTTACATCACCCTCCTTACTGTTCCCCTGATCCCCTTCCTAGCCACAGTGTTTCTTATTTCCATGTCTTGGCCCCCACGCCTGGAAATGCTCATCTACCCTTTGACTGGTTAACTGCTACCCTCAAACATCACCTCCTCCATAATGTTAACAGCCCATCCTGTATGATGTGAGCTGTGTGCTGGGCACTGTTATAAGATCTGCAGGCTCATTCATTCTCATAACCTTATGAGGTAGGTTCTGTTTGTGTCCTCATTTTGCAGGTGAAGAAACTGAGGCACATAGAAGTTGAACATGATGAGAAAAACAACTGTTTTCCTGAAAGAAAACAACAACTTTGTTTCCCTGAGTTGCCACCTGAGTTTTACAGTATGATAACCCTGCTTACAGAGTCTGGACATTTAAGATAAGGACTTGAGTTTAGGATTCCCACCGTTAAGTTCTCACTTTGATTTTCCTGGGGCATCTTTCAAAATAACCACTTAGATGTTAAGCCCACAAATATGTTAGTGTCCTCCACCTCAATCACTTTATAAATAATAGTTGCTTGATACCCTGTCCTCTCCTGCTCACCCATGACCTGGGGCAAAGGACTGACAGCCCCTTCTCATTTCTGGGATCTCTAAGTGGCAAATCTTGTGACTCTACTTCCTTTATGAGGATGTATTGAAACTGTATTTTCAATCAAAATGACCCAGGGTTTTCACTTCCCCAATCTAGGAGCTCAGATGCTGAAGGAGCTGCCAACCCCATGTGGGCGGCTTATGCCTCCTCATTCAGCTGGTCATGATGTGCATACTCTTAAGACACCAGCTCCATCGTCTCGAAACACAGAGAATAATGCACCCAATGTTACTCAGCTGGTGAGCTGAGGAGCTTAGGTTTGCACTTAGGCAGTCTGACCCCACCAGTTGAGCTTCAATTACAATGCAACACTACCTCCCTATGAAGTTTTCTCTAACTGGCCCAGCCCATGCTGGGTAATTCAGGTTCTTCTACCCCTGTCATAGCCTATGCATTCTCTAACACTGGTCTCATCCTCTCTAATTCTATTTGTACTTTTGTTCTATTTGTACTTCAGTCTTCTCCACAATATTATGGACTCCCTAAGGGCAGAGGCTGAACTTTAACTTGGCATCATCCACAGAGTCTATCACAGTGCTTGACACATAAGCCAATTTGTTCAGGCCTGTTAAATGAATGAACAATAAAATATGGGACTACATCTGAATGCTAAGGATTCTCTAGCCCAAAGATAAGGGTTCTAGCAATGTTTGGGGTTAGGGTCTCGGCTAAGAAGGAACTGATAACAAGAGGGACCGAGAGGAACCACAAACCTGAAATTGGCTTTCTCCTGAGGCGGAGCCAGGCTACTACAGCAGCAACAATAGCCACAGCACCAAAACAAGCGCCTATAGCCACAACTGTCATCGCCGATGAGGGGTCGCTGGAGCTGGACTCTGGGGAAGACAGACCTCAGGACAGGCAGTGCCCTCCCTTTTCCACGTCACCCTCCCTGCCCTCCTCCAATGCAGCACTCGCTTCCTCCCCCAACCTCACCTGCACAGGAGTTCTGTGACCGGGCTTATGCTTCCCCCATACCCTTTTGATTTCTCTGCTAATCAAATGAAGGCACACAGTTGAGTGTATAAGGTGGAGGGAAGGGTTCCTCTTAGCCCTTGGGGATAGCAGGGAGGGTGAACCTGAAGCCTCCAACCCTGGACCCCTAAACTGTTAAGAACATGCTATACCTTTGGGAGTGAATGGAAATATCATGAAACATGATAAAAATTTAGGAAAACTTCAGTTCTTAGGAATGTCCAGGAGCTTTGGGAACTTCTATACCAATGAGAAAGCTCTGCTTCACTGCTGTGCTTGGCATGATGGGCTTATATTTCAAAGTAGAATAAGAGCCTCATCACCTGTCACCTGAGAGCTGAGGGTTCCAAGCTCTGGACAGCATTTAACAAGTTGCCCATACCCCTGCCCTTTGCCCAAGCCCAGGTTTGGTACTATGGCATTTCTCAAATCTCCATTTGAGACCATGTGACTTTATTCCTAACTATCCATCTCTTCTCCCATCCTTTCATCTTGAGAGAGTCCCCACCTTGGACAGTGATGTTCACTGGCTGTGACGAGTGTGGCGTCTTCCCGATAAACGCTGTGCAGTGGTACTTGCCACTGTGACTGAAGTTGGCACGTGGGATAGAGAAGTTGGAACGCAGGTAGGAAAATGTCTTGGATTTCCCATCCTGGTAGAACGTGATCTTATTCAGAGGGTGGTTTCTCCAGCTGTGGCACCTCAGCACGATGGGCTCCCCTTCCTGGAACACGAGGCTGGGGGTCTGGAGCAGCAGCCAGTCTGAAAGACACAAAGGGACCGCAGGACCCAGAAGGTCTTGACTCAGATCTGAGACCCAGACCATCCGGGGGCCAGTATGTGTGGAGGGCAGTTTAAATGTGGAATCACACACCCCTGGTCTCTAATTCTGGCTCCTTCATGTACGCACCCTGTGATCCTGGGTAAACAATGAATTCTTCTGGGCCTTAGTTTCCTCGTATGCGGAACCAGTCACAATAGTACCATTAGCTGTACTGTCTACAGTAGTTACTGGCACACAGTAGGTGTTCAGATATGCTTGTCTTCTCGTTCCTGTCCTGGAAGACGCCAGCTGCAGCCCTGTCTGGCCCAAGAGGCGTCTGCAGGAGGATACGGGGAAGGGAGTGAAATCCCTTCCCTAAGGGAGGGAGGAAAGGGAGAAGCCAGTCTGAGAGAGGACGCAGCATGTGAGGGGGACACAGAAGAGACCTGTGTCCTTGGGGAAAGCCATGGGCATCCAACAAATATTAGCTTGCTTAGTTCTTGTTAGTAAACGTGGAATTTCACTTCAGCGGGGACTTTGTCTCAAGCCAGCAGTGACATGGGTGGGCCATTAATTAGCCTGCTGTGTACTTTCCCCCCAGTCATTTTAATCCTTTTGCTGAGGAAATATTTTTAATTTCTTTATAGTTTAAGGAATAGAGGCTTAGGTAGGTACTTATAATCCTGACCTCAGCCCATGCCCTCTGTTTTCCTGAAGCTGTAGGACAGAGAAGAGTTGGAATTGGAAAGGAAGGGTAGAAAACAACAGATACATTGGAAGGGAGAAGGGGAATAAAAAAATATATATATATAGCCACACATGTGCCAGTCAACACACTTAGTCCCTTCGGCAGATCAGAAAGATGCCAACCAAGCCTCTACATTGGCTGGTGAGCCTGCCGCATATGGGGAAAGAAATGTTCAAAGCAGAGGGAGTGAGTGACAGTGAAGAGAAAACCATGGGCCACAGCTATAGTGAGACAATGCAGAGGGAAGGTGGGGGCACCCGACTTTTGCACCATGTCACACAGGCTAGAAAATCCCATGCCTAATACTGGGGGGCAGTCTTGTGTTCCACCCACTTCCTCCCCAACCACCCTGTGTAGCCCTCTTCTTGAGACACTCAGACCCTAGCTAGGCGTTTTACCCCAGGATTAGTTGAGCAATCCTTGGTCTCTAGTCTGCTTCTTTTATAAAGGTTGGATTAAGCTAGACAGAAATGTTGAGAACTGTAGAGATTTTTTTTAAATGAAGTAGAATCCAGAGAAAATGTCAAAGCTGCTTCCATGTGGCACCTGCAACCAATTACTTCTCCTCCCTGTCTGGGGAATCCCCTCGACAGAAGGTGTACATCCTTAGAGCAGCACTTTCTTCTCAGCAAAGGCCCCACTGGTGCCAGATTTTAACCTGTACAGTGGGAGCCTCAGCCTTAGGGTGATTTGTATAAGAGGGCCATCTGAGGTCTCCTTGAGGACAATTCTTTGGTGCAGATCCTGAGGGTAGGGCCCAGTGTCATGTTCATGGCACTCATGAGGTGTTCTTTAAGTCATAAAAGGACATTTTCATCAAACTCCTGGGGAAAAAAACTCCTCTGCAATCTCCTGGAAGCCTTGTAGAGAAGCAACAAACCTATATACCTCTCCACTCCAAAGGCTAAGATTGCTAGACAGGAACACAGGGTCGATGCCATGAATCCTGGCATAGGCAGAGCCAAATGGAAGTTTCCCAGGTCTCATTCCCCATGCCCAGTTCTCACTGATAAAGGCCCAAGATGTTGGAGAGAGTGCTTTCATCATAACTGAAATTCCCTGAACCCCAGCTCGAGTGCTCTTGACCCCTGCTGTACTTGCCCTGGATGATAGCATGGATGATGTCAGAGGAGCAGAAGCAGGGTCCACACTGGTGAACACAAGATAGTGAGCTTCCTGAAACTCTTTCATTTTTTTCCCTCTTCAGCCAGAACTGGCAGCTACAGTTCACACAGTACCTCTTAGTGCAACTCATGAAGCAGAAAACTCTTGGAGCCATAGAACGCTTCTTCAGGAGTGTACTTCCCACAGTGCTGGAACTTTGGGAGATTTGTCTTCTTTACTGCTGAGTAGATGGGTTGTCCCCTTCACTGGAGCCACCTGGCTGATTATTATTCAGCCCTGTTGGGAGGCTTATCAAACTCTTTCAGTAGTGGAGAACATTGGGAACATTTCTGCTCAGTCCTGGATACCAAAGCCCTCAGTTATCTGGGTGAGCATCTGGGGCTTCACAGTGCCTTGCTGAGGTTTGAGTCTCCATCTGTCTGGATACCATGGCTAGCACAGAAGGTGGTGCTGATGAGCAGGGTCCTCGGCTGCCAATTCGTTGCTTGGTGAATTAGCATTCCCATTGGTCACTAGTTCAGCTTCTTCTCCAAGACTGCTCTCCTTGTCCATGGTCTTGGGCTCTCTGCTGCCTGAGAACCCTTGGCAGGAGCATTGAACTCAGCATGGAGACATCATCTCCCTCCTCCTTGCACTGCACAGCCGATGTCTGGGGCTGTCCAGTCAGTGCGGAGATGGCACGAGGAGAACGGCGGGGACCTGTATTGTGGTGGCTGAGGGGCAGTGAGGCTCGTGGGTGCTGCCGCTGCTGGGCCAACTGGAGGTGCGTAGCTGGGTGGAGGAGTACTGGGTCTGACAGTGCCGGAGCTGGAGCTAGTGGTCGAGAACAATCTGCGATCGGATAACCACTTGTTTCTTCAAGAGCTGGATCTGTTGCTGTTGCTAAATCAGTGAATGGGACTTGATGGGAGTGACCGAGTTCATAAGGGTCTGGCTGGGAGCAGGTATGGCTGTCCGTGTCAGGTTCGTGCCCTGCTGACCACTCCCATCTGCTTCTGCCTTCCTGGCCACTGTACTTCCTGCCTCTGGCTAACACTCAAGCTCAGTCACTGCCTGGATGTAGGCAAGGGCTCCACCTCTCCTGTGCCTTCCCTCGTGCAGCTCCTGCCACCACCTATTCCTCATGAGGGCGACTCAACCAAAGGCCCAGGTGCGTGCCCACTTCTTCCTGGACCCATGAGCCTATGTCCGGCCTCCACCAGCTGGACTAAGGTTAACAAACTGACCTGAAGTTCTAGAGAGAGTCTGAGCCACAGCTATGGCCTGGCAAAAGGCCTGGGGTAGGCCAGAAAAGAGGCATTAAAAAGCAAAAACATCACTTTGCTGTCCAAGATCCATACAGGTCAAAGCAATGGTTTTTCCAGTAGTCATGTATGGATGTGAGAGTCAGACCTAAAGAAGACTGAGCACCAAAGAATGGATGCTTTCGAATCACAGTGCTGGAGAAGACTTTTGACAGTCCCTTGGAGAGCAAGGAGATCAAACCAGTCAATCCTAAAGGAAATCAATTCGTTGGAAGGGCTGATGCTGAAGCTCCAATACTTTGGCCACCTGATGAGAAGAGCCAACTCATTGGAAAAGACTCCAATGCTGGGAAAGATTGAAGGCAAGAAAAGGGGATGATGGAAAATAAGATGGTTGGATGGCATCACTGATTCAATGGACATGAGTGGGAGAAACTCCAGGAGATAGTAGAGGACAGGGAAGTCTGGTGTGCTGCAGTGCATGGGGTCACAAAGAGTCAGACATGACCTAGTGACTGAACAGCAACAAAATGGGGAATAGTGTTCTGAGTGGAACCTTGGGCTGAGACCCGTTGTTCCTCATTGCCAAGTTCTGTACTCAGCTGTATCTGCATGGACTCCAGGAGCCTGAGCAGATGGTACCTCCTACTGGACTACAACCACTAACAGGCATCAGGATGAGTTGAAAACTAAAGGCACACTCTGGACCAGGGTCTGCTTTACCTAGGATTGGTTTCCCAGCTGCGGTCTTGGATACACCTAGGCCTGGGATAGGTAGAGGGAGAAGGATGTCGTGCTCCCCAGTAGCAAAGATTGGGTCAAGTTGTAACACCGGAAGAGTTCATTCTGGGATTGGCTGGTGAATGGGGAGGCTGATGCCGTGGCCTGACTGACTGGGGCCTGGGTGGTGCTCAGCTGCTTGTGTCTTGCTGGCATTTGAGGTACTGGTCTGCTGCCTGGCAGCAGTTGTGGCCAGCTGGACCACAGCCAGGCCATGCAGCTGGGCCTGCTGAGCACAAATTGGTGTAAATACTGAGGCCCACGGAGCTGCCCCAGCAGTGTCTGCAGAGCCTGCCCTGCCTCTTGTTTATAGCGTGCCTTGCCTTCTGTTGGCACTAGTCTCCATGGTAGCGGTCCAAGGTCCCCGGGCTGGTGTTGGGCTCGAGCACTCCATATCTAGCTCTGCACCGAGGTCCCCCAGGGTGACCCCCCTCATGTGCCAGTTGTTCTGTCATCAGTCACAGTGGTGGGGGGTGTCTCACAGAGTCCTGAGGAGAGGAAGCCCCTCCGCTCCACCCCTTCCTGGAGGGGCAGGGCACTGGGGCTAGGGCCCTGCCAGGCCACTGAGGCTTCCCTCCATGACTGTCCTTTCCTGCTAAGCACAGAGGGTAAGATGGCAGGACTGGGACTGAGGCCCACCTGGCCTATTAGATGCTTGTGAGGAAAATTGGGGTATTCAGTGAGGGAAGGGGACTAAATGAACAGTAACAATGATAGTATTTATCATAATCACATTGCAGCTTTTTTTTTTTTTTAATGGGGAAACTACTTCTTGCCAAGGGCTTTGGAAAATCATTGATTTGTTCAACAAACATTTATTAAGCCCTGCCCTGTCCCTGTGGCTGGAAATATAAGGAGATTAAGACATGAGTCTCACCTCAGTTGCAGAGAGAGAGAGTAGGGATTAGGGAAATGCTGATTCTCACCAGAATCTCGTGTGGGAGGCAGTGGTATCTTCATTAGCAGGTGATGAAACTGAGGCTCAAAGGTAAATGAAATCATGTTTACACAGCTAGTAATTCCCAGGGCTAGGATTCAGTTGTGCTGTGTCTGTACATTTGACTGTGCCATAAAAATGGAAAGATTTCTATAAATTAGAGATTTTCTTATGCTTCTCTCACACCCAGATGCCTGTTGGTGGCCTTGTCACCTTCTTGCTCAATCAGCACCAAGATAAAGGAGCCCAACATATTTTGAGAAATCTCTTAGGAACTTCCACCTCACCACTCATGCTAAGCCAAGGAGGTGGGTTGAAAAGGGAAATGGGTGGACCAAAACCACTTCAAACAACTCACAGTCATGCTTTCCAGTAAGTAGGCAACTGCCCTTTCCTAAAAACCTCTGCCATGTAAGCAGAGTCCATCTCCCCTTGTTCTCCCAGACTCTCCAGGGCCTTCCTCCACTGACCAGAAATCACATCCAGATGCACAGGGTCGCTGAGGCTGGTCTGCTCCCTCTGGCACCTGTAGGATCCACTGTCATTGCTGCCGGCCTGAAAGCTGTAGCTGGGCTGGTTCTGGGTGTGGATGGAGCTCCCGTTATGGAACCACATGGTGAGGTTGCCTTCGTAGAAGCTGGTCCCCTGGCACATCAGCGTCACACGATCCTCCCTGAGCACATTGATCCACGCAGGCTGGATGCTCAGCACAGCTTTTGGGAGATCTGCCGAGGGGCAGAGAGAGGAGGCAGCATGAGGAAAAGGGAACCCAAGGGCCTAAGCAGACCCCAAATCTCAGATGATGGAAAACTGTGGCCGTGCTGGGGAGATCAAGAGAACCCAACCCAGAACAGTTCTGCAACTGAAGGCAATTCCTCCAACTCATGTGGCCACACAGGGGCCCCCAGGAACCCAGATTCTCTCAGGGAGCTTGGCTCCTCCACCTCGGAGAAGGTGTGGGGTAGGGAAATGGGAGAGGGGGCAAGCAAACAGCCTAGAAACACAAACACACCTCACCCGAGGAGCTCTCCCCAGTTTCTTCTCTCTGTCTCTATTTCTCTTTCTCTCTCAAACTCACACTCACAGACACGCACACACACACTGCACATGCATCCTTTGGGGAATCACTCCCCCACCCTCATACACTGGGGCATTGGGACACTAGTGGATGAACTGTCTTCCCAGCCGGATGAAGACAAGGGGGCCATCTGGTGGAGGTGCCAGGCTGAGAGTCAGAGGTCACGTTTCTCGTCTGACCTGTTTCATTCTTTGTCCTTGAGAGTAGACCTGTCCTGACACCCAAGAACAGAGGAGTCTCTGTGGCCTCAGAAGAATAAGAAAGAGTGAGCCAGGCTGGAAGACCAGTCTAGGGAGCCCTGGATTCAGTGACCCAGGGAGAGCCCCACCCCCTATCAGTCCTGGGTGGTGGAGAGGTTAGTGGTGCTGAGAAAGCAGTGCCCAGCAGTGTTCACCCCACCCAGCTGCAGCCAGTAATACCGCCTCTTAGTTCTCTCCAGGGTAACAGGCCCTGAAGACTTCAAATATATGCAAAGTAGATGATTTATCGACCCATGGGGATAACCTAAGCAGATCATGTGCTTCTGGATGCGGCTGAAACTAAAATGTCCTGGGCTTGTGGTTTAGTTTGGGGAGAAGAAGGCAACTGAGACAGAGGACAGTTATTTTCTGTGACAGAATCTGTGAGGTCTCATCATAACAGAAGCAGGAGGGCCAAGGCATCAGTGTCCCTTGGCTGCCCACCCCTGGTGGCTTCAGTGGGAGGA
Organism: Odocoileus virginianus; assembly: GCF_023699985.2. Lineage (NCBI taxonomy): Eukaryota > Metazoa > Chordata > Mammalia > Artiodactyla > Cervidae > Odocoileus > Odocoileus virginianus. The sequence continues at coordinate 18,851,583 of NC_069678.1, read as the reverse complement.
TGGGAAGCAGGAAGGAGAAGGGTGCAGGGCTTCTTGTGGGTGCAATTCCTCTTTCCTGGCTCTACCTCGGTCCTGGGTTGCTGGTGCATCCAGAGTTCCTCCAGACAGGGTGCAGGGAGCAGAGAGACAGGGTGGCTGGGGGACAGAGGGGATGTGGGGGAGCACTTACCAGGTTTCCCAGCAACAGGAGCTGTGAGAGAGAAAGCAAAGATCAGCCTGGTGTTTGCATATGATGATTCATCATTTCAAATAGTCATCAATCCCAGGTCAGATTCCCTTCACCTGGACAAAGATTTCCCTCTCTGCATTATTCCCTTTCTCTTCTGCATCACCCGTTTCTCCTTCTCAGCTGGGTCTTTCCTACCAACATAAATATGCTCCAGGATGTTTCATTAAAAGGATAAAACTTTCACTTGACCCTCCATAGAATTCCAAAATTGTTTCTCTGCTCCCTTTCCCAGCCTGATTTCTCAGTTCTTTTTCTACATTGGCTATCTTCATTTCTTCTCTTTCCAATCGCTGAACCTCACTAGTCCACTAAAACTTTCCTTGTCAAAATAACCAGTGACCTCAATGACAAATTAAATGGACATGTTCTATTTCTCTCCCAGATTCCCCCCGTATAAGTGTATATCTTGACCATCTACCCAGATATTCATGACAGAAAACTGCAAATCTTCTTTTATTCCTCTCCCTCCCAAACCATCTACCTTTGCACCAGTAAATTCTTGTTCATCCTGCTTCCAATTAGTCCTTAAGTGCATTGACTTCAGTCCAGGTCCGTACTACTTTAGGCTACCATCAGCTTTCTTCCATCTCCTAACTTAGCTTTTCCCTTCTTCTGTTCCCCCTGCAATTCATTCCCCACAGAGAAGGTAGAATCATTTTTAAACTAACAAGTCAGATATCAGCCCCCTGCTTACAAGCCTTCTAGGTTCCTCCTTTGCTCTTAAAGTAAAATGTAAATATTTACAAGGCCACACCTGATACGGTCCTTGCTCACCTCTCCAGCTTCATCTCATGCTCTACTTTGCCGATTCACTGAATTCCAATAATACCAGCCCTCTTTAAATTCTTCAAACTTGGGGCTTTTCTGTATGCTGAACTCTCTGAACCCACTTCCTTTGTATCTTCAAATGGCTTAATTCTTATCTTGCTTCAGGTTCTAGTCTAAAAGTCACTTCCTCAGAAAATTCTTTCCATATCATCCTGTTAACACAGGCTATTCTCTCATCTCCCCCACAACAACTGTTCTTATCAGAGTATCCTGTTTACAGCTTCATAGCCACTTTCCAATTTATATTTATGCATGGTGCTTTTTTATTTATTGTTTGTGTCCCTCAGTAGAATGTAAGCTCAAAGAGGGCAATAGCCATGTTAATTTTATTTACCAATACTCTGAAAATCATTGAGTGTTACCTAGGTGAGAGATAAGGGAACCCAAAGTTGTGATGATGTAGAAAGTGAAGATGAGGACATAGGCATAAGAGAAATTTAATAGGCAGCAAGAAAGTGGCACTGGATGAGGTATGGGGGTTTGTAAATGGGTGACCAGGAAAATAGTTAATTGTGCCCACACAAATAGAAATGTTAGGAGGAGAAGAACATTTGTGAGGGGCAGATGATTGTTGGAGTTTGAATGTGTTTTGTTTCTGAGCTGACAAATCAATTTGCAGGTTTCCAACCGGGAAAGTGGAAATATAAAATTGTATCTGACACAGCAAGAAAGATAGGTTTGGAAGCTATTGACATAGAAGTTAGCTAAAAACCAGAGTGTGCAGAAATGACAAGTGACAGTACAGGAAATGAGTAAAGAAGTAGGACTAAGAGGAGGAGGAGAAAAACAAGTAAGAGATGAGAAAAGTAGAGAGAAGTCATCTACTTATTCACTTAACGAATACTAGTGAATATTAAATATGTTCATAGTCTGCATCGTCACTTTAAGGGAGACAAAAGGCTGTCTCTCCCATTCACTGATAAATCCCCAGGTCCTAGAACAGAGTCTGCACATAGCATTTATTTCATGTGTAAACAAGGTAGTTTGTGGAATCTTTGGAAAGCAGAGCGTGCTTGTACACACTGCCTGGCTCTAAAGGAAAATCTCCCTGTAAGAGCAGGATTGAGCTTTATTAAGTAGGCAGCGCAGCAGCACTGAAGGCATCCGTGAAGTACAGTGCCTCACCCATAGCTATAGCTGAAGAAGCCCTGGCTTCAGTGTGCAGCGGGGATTCAGAGAAGGAGAGACAGGAGCAGTCAAGACTAGACCAGAATGTGTTGTAAAAAATGAGTTACAGAGCAGTGGAGACCTAAATCCTTGGTGACACCAAAAAGGCAGGTGGACAAAAATGCCAGAAGTCTCTCCCAGGAATCTTGCCTAGGCCTCACATGGATATCACCGTGGCAGGGGCAGGGAAGTCTGCGCCTCTCCAGGCCTGAGCTCCTTGGTGTGAAAAAGTGAGGAAGCTCAGTGTGCTCCTTTTTCATACTAGTCTACTTCATTCCATTTCACCTTGCTCATGGGGGAATACTCTGCCTTCCTCATCTCCACCTCTTGTCCCAGTATCACCCAGCACCAAGGGCCAGGGCTCCCAGCACTGACCAGATTTTACCACCTCTCATAGCATGTAACTTTGGAAATGGCTGGTTGCATGTCTTCCTCTGGGGCCATCCTGAGGTGGATTTGATGGTCATACTCCAGAAATTGAATTTGCGGGGATATTCCTGGTGATAAGTCTCCTCTACTTGGCCTTCCCTAGACTCTTTCTCCCACCAGCATTATCAGTCCATGGTCCCTAGCCCAGGGCTGATAACATGGCCAGAAAGCAGCTCTCAATCACAGCCTAAGATCCTCTCCTTCTCTTTAATCAGTGATAGGATACACCTCCTTGTCTGCACAGTGAAAACAGACATGCATGATGTCTCTGGTCTCACAAGTGATGATTCTAGAATTGCCTGGTTTATGTATTCTCTGGTCCCTATTCCCTGGATAACCGGGACCCTCTTGTGCTTTATCCCAGGTGGATCTCCTTTCGCATGAAGAGAACAGGTTTCTTCTGTCTGGTTTCAGGGGCACAGAGAACAGCTACTGCCCCCCACCACAATGTGTTTTATTGCTTCCCCACATCTCCATGGTATCACTGACTCAATAGACATGAGTTTGAACAAACTCCAGGAGATGGTGAAGGTCAGGGCAGCCTGGCATGCTGCAGTCCATGGGGTCACAAAGAGTCGGACACAACTTAGCAACTGAACAACGACATCTCCTATTTGCCTAAGACATCATCAGCTCTCTGGCCTAAGATTTGGTCCCAGTGAAACATACATTTCTAAGGAAGATAAACACCTTGGCCATCATTAGTCCTTCAGGTCGGGCTCACTGGACTTTCCTCAGAGCTGGTTCTGCGTGGGAGGTGGTAGATTACCAGGGACCTTGGTGCCCAGTGACTTTGGGCAAAACACATAAAAAACAGCCTTACTTTTGTCAATTTCATAATTTCCCAAGGCCAGCAAGGTTGTCAGAATGTGATTTTCATCAGCCTGCCTTCACCCTCCTGACTTTCTTGATGTGCTGCCCATTGCAGCCCTCATCCTTGCCCCAGCTCAGCCCCAACCCAGGTGGTGGCAGCTGACTTAGAAAAGCAGACCTGCCCGTGGTCCTGCTCTGCTGTCCCTGCTGGGACCCCGACTCACCCAGGAAGAGCAGAGCTGTCCACAGTAGCATGTGGCCCCAAGGATGCCAGGGCGTGCAGTGAGCTCGGTTCCTCCTGACAGCAAGGAAGGCTAGGAATGAGGGGATCCCCATCACCTCCTAAAGCGAGCAGGTTGCTCTGACAGCCCAGCACGGCAGACACTGGCTTCTCTCGAGGCTTGATAGATTCCACCCAGAGGGCAAATTCTGGAGTCCAAAAGAGGAAGTGAAAAGAAGTGTTGTTTTATCATTGGCTCCTCCCCTTCCACCCTCTTTCATCTAGAGAGTTCCCTCCCAGAAGACTCAGGGCTTCCCAGAATGAATCTGGCTCAGTCCCACTCCAAATTCACAGAAAATGTAGGAACTGGGAAACAAATTCTCCTCGTCCTCTGGGGCCACAGCTGGGCTCAGCGCCAGGAAGGAAGAGGGGAATGATCACCCCTACTCAGCTCAGAACTCCCTGTCTGTCTCTGTCTCTTTGGAAAAGGCGATGGATGAGAGTGGGCCAGGGCACTACCCGTGCTTCTAGATCCATTTAGAGGTGCAGACACTGGCATCAGACTCCTCCTGAGACTGAGCAGAGGGGCTTGAGACCACCTTCCCCATCATTTGATTGCCTTCATTATCATAATCCAGACTCCATTTTGGATTGTGGAACAAGAACAGAGAAATGTGTCAGGGTGGCAATAGAATGATCATACCTGTCTTTTATCACCCCTTGTCTTTCATTCTTTTTAAAAAAATATTTCGTCATTTATTTATTTGACCACCCCGGGTCTTAGTTGCAGCATGTGGGATCTTTAGTTGTGGCATGCAGACTCTTAGTTGTGGTATGTGGGATCTAGTTCCCTGACCATGGATGGAATGCTAGGGCCCCTGCATTGAGTGTGGAGTCTTAGCCACTAGACCACAAGGGAAGTCCCTGTCATTCATTCTTGTACTCATCCCTCCAACAAATATCTTTTGAGGAGCAACTAGTGGCCTGGTTCTTCTCACCCTCATTCCCATCACTGTTCCCGTCACTATGGCATGGTGAAAGAGCAGGGCTTTGGAGCCATATTGGTCTAATTTTGAATGACAGATGGCTTCTCAGAACTACAGATTCCTCATCTGTATAAATGAAGATTAACTTGTCTATCCTTCAAGCAGAATTTCTCAGCCTCAGTGTTATTGACATTTGGGGCCAAATAATTCTCGATGTTAGGACCTGTCTCATACATTGTAGTATTTAGCAGTATCCCTGATCTCTCCCCACTAGATGCCAGGGGCAACCCCTAATTGTGAAAATGTCTCTAGACATTGGCAAATCTCCTCTTGGGGGCAACCTTGTTGCTGACTAAGAATCACGGTGGTCACAGTTTTTGAAAATTAAAGGAGACTTTGTGTGCTAGCACAGGCCCTGGTGCATTGTGCGTATCCAGTCAATGCTAGTTCCCCTTTTCTGCTTGCTGTCATCATCCTCATCACCATTTGTTCACCCTCAACATCCCCAGAACATGAGATGCTCTGGGATCTCTCTCAGGACCCTCTGCTGGGGCCTCTCTCCCAAATGCTGTCTCAGAAAACAAGCTGTAATATTCAAGGAAATGATATTGTAAAATCTGTTCTTACACTCTGTAGTCTTCAGAAGCCTCAGCAGCAACCCCCCTCCCCCCGCCCTGCGTTGGACAAGGCTTTACTACTGACCCCATTCTACCCCGTGTCCCACTCCCAATCTACCTCCAGCCTTTGTCTGATTTTTAGGTGAACAAGTTTCTTTAACCAATGCCAAGACTCCAGTGAGCTGTTATCAACACTTTAAAAGTTAATTTATATAATGTGACCCACACATTGGAGCCATCCCAACAGAGCAGCCCACATCATACATCTAAGCTTAGGTAAGCCTGCACTTACAGGAAACACCTGTCCAGGAACTTAACATACACCAATCACTGTCTTCCGACTCAGCTTTAGCTACTTTACCTTACTCTAAAAGTCAGGATCTTCTAGCCTTGTAAATAAACTCCCAACTTCCTAGCCAATGAGGCCCTGTTTCCACATGGCCTCTTGGAAAGCTCTGTAAAACTTGACCTTGCCCAAATCCCTCGGGAAGAGTTCTGCTTATGAGGAACTGAACTACCTCAATCCATGGCTTGCTTTCCCTTGAATAAAGGATATCAATCTTGTAACTAAATCACTTTAGCTTTGTCATTGGACAGGTAGGGTATATCTCATTTTATTGTGCTAACTTTATTGAGCTTTGCAAATTCATTTTTCACAAATTGAAGACTTGTGGCAACCTTCGCTGAATAAGTCTATTAGTACCGTTCTTTTTTTCAACTGCATTTGGCATACTTGGTGTCCCTGTGTCATATTTTCGTAATTCTCACAATACTTCAAACCTTTTCATTATTATCATGTGTTATGGTGATCTGTGATGAGTGATCTTTGATGTTCCTATTGAAACTGTTTTGGAACTTTTAGCAATAGGGTCATAAATGAAGGTGTGTACATTGTTTTATAGACATGATGCTATTGCACACTTTATAGACTGTGGTATAACGTAAACATAACTTTCATATGCACTGGGAAACCAAAAAAATTGTGTGACTCATTCAATTGCAATATTGGCTCTACTGCAGGGGTTTGGAACCAAACACGCTACCTCTGAGGTATAACCAGTAATGTCAGTGAAGTGTAGTATAAGCACAGCTACTGAGGTTCTGGGGTTGGCTCTGAGATGAAAGTGAAGGTTCCTGCAGAGCCACTTTACTTTGCTGCCTCTTCAACTGCTCTTCAGCATCTCCGGTAAATTTCTCTTAAATCGAGCTCCACCTATTTGCCATTTGGAGATCAAGTTTGTTTGTTCTAACCCTTTTAGGTGGAAATTTGGGGTGTGAGCAACTCCAGATATTTCGTGGTGAGACCTAGTAGGCCACAACATTTGAGTTTATGCCCAATCTCAGCTACAATGTAAGCATCTACAGGAAGGACAAAAAGATCTCAGGAACATGCCCTGGCAGTCAGAAACAGTAAGTCTGGTTGAACTAAGGAGGATCATTTAAACAAAGGGAAATAATAAGAGCCCCTTATGCAAAAGACTGGAAAAGGGAATGGCAACCCACTCCAGTATTCTTGCCTAAGAAATCCCATAGACAGAGAGTCTTGGCAGGCTACAGTGCATCGGGTTGCAAAGAGTCAGACATGATTGATTGACTAACACACACACACACACACAATGCAAAAGAAAGATGATGGTAGCCATCAGGAAACTCAGAAAGTTTGTGGTGAGCCCACAGAACAAACTTCTGAGGGACTTGGGGAATGGAATTAAGACTATAAATTTGGACTATTTTGACCATAAGCACATCAAAATCTAAGTAGGCACAAGACAAACTCTTGAAAGCCATCAGAGCATCTGCTACTATAAAGACATATGGGAATCTTAGAAACCAAAGCAGCAAAATTTGTGGCTACAGACTACACATTTAAAAGCTGTTAGAGTGATTACCACCTCTGTCTCAGACTCCTGGACTAGGATAAGTTGGTCAAGGAATGGGTTGGACTGACAGTACGTCATGTGCCAACCTCACAAAATTTCCTAATAACCAGATACACTGTTGAATACCATATAATCCCCAACCTGGAGGCACATCCCTATTGGGCATTAACTTGGCTCTGAGGAAGGCTTTCTTATCTCTCCTTGCTATTCTTTAGAACTCTGCATTCAGATGGATATATCTTTCCTTTTCTCCTTTGCCTTTCGCTTCTCTTCTTTTCACAGCTATTTGTAAGGCCTCTTCAGACAACCATTTTGCCTTTTTGCATTTCTTTTTCTTGGAGATGGTCTTGATCACTGCCTCCTGTACAATGTCACAAATCTCCATCCATAGTTCTTCAGGCACTCTATAAGATCTAATCCCTTGAATCTATTTGTCATTTCCACTGCGTGAAGAGCTGACTCATTTCAAAAGACCCTGATGCTGGGAAAGATTGAAGGCAGGAGGAGAAGGGGATGATAGAGGATGAGATGGTTGGATGGCATCACTGACTCAACGGACGTGAGTTTGGGTAAATTCTGGGAGTTGGTGATGGACAGGGAGGTCGGGTGTGCTGTGGTTTGTGGGGTCACAAAGAATCAGACATGACTGAGCAACTGAATTGAACTGAACTGAACTGTATATAATTGTAGGGATTTGATTTAGGTCATACCTGAATGGTCTGGTGGTTTTCCCTACTTTCTTCAATTTATGTCTGAATTTGGCAATAACGAGTTCATGATCTGAGCCATAGCCTGCCCCTGGTCCTGTTTTTGCTGACTGTATAGAGCTTCTCCATCTTTGGCTGCAAAGAATATAATCAATCTGATTTCGGTGTTGACCATCAGGTGATGTCCATGTGTAGAGTCTTCTCTTGTGTTGTTGGAAGAGGGTGTTTGCTATGACCAGTGCATTAGCCTTAGCCCTGCTTCATTCTGTACTCCAAGGCCAAACTTGCCTGTTACTCAGATATCTCTTGACTTCCTACTTTTGCATTCCAGTCCCCTATAATGAAAAGGACATCTTTTTTGGGTGTTAGTTCTAGAAGGTCTTGTAGATCTTCATAGAATCATTCAACTTCAGCTTCTTCAGCATTACTGGTCAGGGCATAGACTTGGATTACCATGATATTGAATGGTTTGCCTTGGAAACGAACTGAGATCATTCTGTCGTTATTGAGATTGCATCCAAGTACTTCATTTCGGACTCTTTTGTTGACTATGATGGCTACTCCATTTCTTCTAAGGGATTCTTGCCCACAGTAGTAGATATAATGGTCATCTGAGTTAAATTCACCCATTCCAGTCCATTTTAGTTTGCTGATTCCTAGAATGTCGACATTCACTCTTGCCATCTCCTATTTGACCACTTCCGATTTACTTTGATTCATGTACCTAAAATTCCAGGTTCCGATGCAATATTGCTCTTAAGTGTCTCCATTAGTTGGAAAAGCATAGCTGCCTGTTTGTAATTCATTGTGAAAGGGAGTAGAGTATGTCATCCCAAAATATGCTTCTTTGGCATAAGAGTTGTCTTGACCTGGTTATATTTAAGAAACAGCAGACACTGGGAGAGTTCTGAAAACTGAGAAGCTATTCTTTGTAAGGGAAATCTACATCTATAAGGGAGAAATATCAGTAACCTGAGATATGCAGATGATACCACCCTTATGGCAGAAAGTGAAGAAGAACTAAAGAGCCACCTGATGAAAGTGAAAGAAGAAAGTGACACGACTGAGTGACTGAACTGAACTGAAGGGAAATTTCCACTTATAAGTGTCAATGTATACCAGGGACAGAAGATGATTCTAAGCACAAGAAACTCTTATCAATGGAGAAGGCACAGACTTAAATCTACATAACAATCTTATTCTTTACTGTACTTTTCTTGATAATCTTCCCAGACTGGCTCCTCAAATTCTGGGAGTGGCTAAGATTCCCTGCTCCCAATGCAGGGGACCCAGGTCAATCCCTGGTCAGGGAACTAGATCCCATGAGCTGCAACTAAGACTTGGTGTGGCCAATAAATATTTAAAAAATTTTTTAAAATAAAATGGATAGCTTCATTTAAAATGTATATATCTTGAAATAGGAAAGGTATGAATAATTGAAAAATCAGAAAAGCCCAGTGATCAAAAGCGTGGACTTTGTAGACAGGCAGACACAGATCAAAAGCCTCATCCCTTACCAACTGTGTAATCTTAGATATGTTAATCTTCCTTTCTAAGCTCCATTGCCTCATCTGTAAAATGCACATTACTTCTTACCTTAGGATGTTGTAAAGATTAAATGAGACAATCCATAAATCATGCTGCTAATAAATAAAATTCAACTGACTAAAATTTAAATATCTTATTGGCTTTATTCAATAATTCATGAATCAAGTAGCGTGTGATCTAGCAGATAGGAAAGAATTCTGAGATGCTGTACAAAATGAAAGACTCTTATAGGCTGGCCAGAGCAGGAACAGGAAGTTGTATTAGGGGGAACAAAAAAAACAGATTGCCTGTGTCAGGGTTACTTTCCTTTAGGAGATAATAGGGGTCTATCCCTGCCACCTAGGCAGATTATCTAACTGGTGCTTCTTAGGCAATTACTGACTGATCAGTTTAAGATTCCATTTCTGGGAGAGCCCAAACTGCAATAAAATCTCAATTTCAGAAAGCGGGGCATTCGGCTTGTGAGCGGGAACTTCTCCGTCGCGCACAGAGAAAGAACGATTTTAAAATGGGTGATGTTGAGAAGGGCAAGAAGATTTTTGTTCAGAAGTGTGCCCAGTGCCATAGTGTGGAAAAGGGAGGCAAGCACAAGACTGGGCCAAACCTCCATGGTCTGTTTGGACGAAAGACGGGTCAGGCTGCTGGATTCCCTTACACAGATGCCAACAGGAACAAAGGTATCACCTGGGGAGAGGAGACGCTGATGGAGTACTTGGAGAATCCCAAGAAGTACATCCCTGGAACAAAGGTGATCTTTGCTGGCATTAAGAAGAAGGGAGAGAGGGAGGACTTGATAGCTTATCTCAAAAAAGCTACCAATGAGTAATAGTTGGCCACTGCCTTATTTATTATGAAACAGAAGTGTCTCATGACTTTTTATGTGTACCATATTTAAATTGATCTCATACACTAGAATTCAGATCATGAATGGCTGATGGAATAATTCTGTTGGACAGTCCTGATTTAAATAAGATTGGTTTGTGGCTAAACGAATATGGTCAGCTTTTTAAATTTTGATAGTAATTCCGGTTCAACAAGTACTATCACTTTTCCCATTCTAAAGAGATGATTGAACTTGAATAAGGAATATTAAACTTTTTAGGGAGATGGTGCATTCCTTCTCAAACCCTATAATAGATTGGTTTTATATTTAGATTTCTATAACTGGTTATATTAATATATTTAAATACTGAAAAAGGTCCCTTCACTGTCTCATAGAACAGAGGAGGATTCACATGTGTTTGAAGTTGTGTTCATTAGCCTGTTAAGGCAAGAATTGAAAATACACTGACAAATTCCACTTTATCTTTTTGGTTTTATAAACTATGCCAATTTAATTAAAATTCTCTATCTAAAATTTAGCCTTTTACTTAATGAAAGGCATTTTAGTGTGGTTTATGTATAGCATCAAATAAAGAGTATTTAGCACCTCACATTTTGTAGATGATCTTTAAGATCAGATGCTTTTAAAATTCACTGTGACAAGATATGTTAATGAACTTTGCTTGTTAATTCTTCACAAAGTCAGACTAAGTTATAATTCAGGGTTGTCTTTTAAAGGAATTCAGAAACACAACTGTAGAACTACTTGTATATGGTGTTTGGTAATTGTGCTTTTGCCAACTCATTAGAAGGATTAGAGGGGCTGTATCATTAGCTCAGATTTGTAAACTGTCTGATCATAAGGCTTAAGAATTAAAAAACGAAGTCACAGATCATGAAAAAAAAATCTCAATTTCATGATGTAGCATTTAGTACAAGTGACTCCATTTTGGACTTGTTGATTTTAACAATCTTTAGTATGGAACCTGGCATACAAATGTAGTCTTTATCATTATTATTGCTATTAAAAGAATAGAAGATGAAAGAAATTGAAGGTTACACAAACAAATGGAAAGGTATACAATTCTTAGGGATTGGAAGATTCAATATTCTTAAATAGTTCATATTACCCAAGACAGTCTATAATTTCAATGTAATCCCTATCAATATATTGATGGCATTTTTCACAAAACTAGAGCAAATAAATCTAAAATTTGAATGGAAACACAAAAGATCCTGAACAGCCAAAACTATCTAGAAAGAAGAACAAAACAGGAGGTATCACATTCCCTGATTTCAAACTTTACTACAAATTTATTGTTGTCAAAACAGTGTGGTACTGGCACAAAAACAAACACATAAACCAATGAAACAGAATAGAGAGCCCAGGAATGAACCTATACTTATACGGTCAATTAATCTATGACAAAGCAAGCAAGGATATACTATAGGAAAAAGTCTTTTCAATAAATGGTGTTGAGAAAACTGGACATCAACATGCAAAAGAATCAAACTGGATTATTTTTCACACTATCTGTAAAAATAAATACAAGATGGGTTAAAGAATTATTGTAAGACATGAACCATAAAAATTCTAGAATAAAACATAGGAAGTATGCTCTTTGACATTGGTCTTCACAATATTTTTTTTGGATATGTTTCCTCAGGTAAGAAAAACAAAATGAAAACAAAAAACAAATGGGACTGCATCAGACTAAAAAGCTTTTGCACAGCAAAGGGAACTATCACCAAAATGAAGCGGCTGTCTACAGAATGGGGGGAGATTTTGCAAACAATATAAATCACAAGGGGTTAATATCCAAAAGATGTAAATAACTCAAACAGTGAAGTGAAGCCAGTCAGTCGTGTCCGACTCTTTGTGACGCCATGGGCTGTAGCCCAACAGGCTCCTTTGTCCATGGGATTTTCCAGGCAAGAGTACTGGAGTGGGTTGCCATTTCCTTCTCCAGAGGATCTTCCCAACCCAAGGATCCCCACACAACAAAAACCAAAATCAAAAGATAAATCAATTAAAATGGCAGAAGACCTGAATAGACATTCTTCCCAAGAAGATTACAGATGGTCAGTAGGCACATGAAAAGATGATCAACATCACTAATCATCAGTTCAGCTGAGTGGCTCAGTCATGTCTGACTCTTTGCGACCCCATGAACCGCAGCACACCAGGCCTCCCTGTCCATCACCAACTCCCAGAGTTTACTCAAACTCATGCCCATCGAGTTGGTGATGCCATCCAGCCATCTCATCCTCTGTCATCCCCTTCTCTTCCTGCCCCCAATCCCTCCCAGCATCAGGGTCTTTTCCAATGAATCAACCCTTTGCATGAGGTGGCCAAAGTACTGGAGTTTCAGCTTCAGTGTTAGTCCTTCCAATGAACACCCAGGACTGATCTCCTTTAGGATGGACTGGGTGGATCTCCTTGCAGTCCAAGGGACTCTCAAGAGTCTTCTCCAACACCATAGTTCAAAAGCATCAATTTTTCGGTGCTCAGCTTTCTTCACAGTTCAACTCTCACGTCCATACATGACCACTGGAAAAATCATAGCCTTGACCAGACGGACCTTTGTTGGCAAGGTAATGTCTCTGTTTTTTAGTATGCTATCCAGGTTGCTCATAACTTTTCTTCCAAGGAGTAAGCGTCTTTTAATTTCATGGCTGCAGTCACCATCTGCAGTGATTTTTGGAGCCCCCCAAAATAAAGTCTGACACAGTTTTCCACTGTCTCCCCATCTATTTGCCATGAGGTGATGGGACCAGATGCCATGATCTTAGGTTTCTGAAGGTTAAGCTTTAAGCCAACTTTTTTACTCTCCTCTTTCACTTTCATCAAGTGAAAGAGTTCCTTTTAGTTCCTCTTCACTCTCTGCCATAAGGGTGGTGTCATCTGCATATCTGAGGTTATTGATATTTCTCCCAGCAATCTTGATTCCAGCTTGTGCTTCTTCCAGCCCAGCGTTTCTCATGATGTACTCTGCATGTAAGTTAAATAAGCAGGGTGACAATATACAGCCTTGACGTACTCCTTTTCCTATTTGGAACAAGTCTGTTGTTCCATGGCCAGTTCTAACTGTTGCTTCCTGACCTGCATACAGGTTTCTCAAGAGGCAGGTCAGGTGGTCTGGTATTCCCATCTCTTTCAGAATTTTCCACAGTTTATTGTGATCCACACAGTTGAAGGCATTGGCATAGTCAATAAAGCAGAAATAGATGTTTTTTCTGGAACTCTCTTGCTTTTTCAATGATCCAGTGGATATTGGCAATTTGGCCTCTGGTTCCTCTGCCTTTTCTAAAGCCAGCTTGAACATCTGAAAGTTCTTGGTTCACGTATTGCTGAAGCTTGGCTTGGAGAATTTTGAGCATTACTTTATTAGCATGTGAGATGAATGCAATTGTGTGGTAGTTTGAGCATTCTTTGGCATTGCCTTTCTTTGGGATTGGGATGAAAATGGACTTTTCCCAGTCCTGTGGCCACTGCTGAGTTTTCCAAATTTGCTGGCATATTGAGTGCAGCACTTTCACAGCATCATCTTTCAGGATTTGAAATAGCTCAACTGGAATTCCATCACATCCACTAGCTTTGTTCGTAGTGATGTTTTCTAAGGCCCACTTGACTTCACATTCCAGGATGTCTGGCTCTAGGTGAGTGATCACACCGTTGTGATTATCTGGGTCATGAAGATGTTTTTTGTACAGTTCTTCTGTGTATTCTTGCCACCTCTTCATAATATCTTCTGCTTCTGTTAGGTCCATACCATTTCTGTCCTTTATTGAGCCCACCTTTGCATGAAATGTTCCCGTGGTATCTCTAATTTTCTTGAAGAGATCTCTAGTCTTTCCCATTCTGTTGTTTTCCTCTATTTCTCTGCATTGATAACTGAGGAAGTCTTTCTTATCTCTCCTGGCTATTCTTTGGAACTCTGCATTCAAATGGGAATATCTTTCCTTTTCTCCTTTGCTTTTCACTTCTCTTCATTTCACAGCTATTTGTAAGGCCTGCTCAGCCATTTTTCCTTTTTGCATTTCTTTTCCATGGGGATAGTCTTGATCCCTGTCTCCTGTACAATGTCACGAACCTCCATCCATAGTTCATCAGGCATTCTGTCGTATCAGATCCAGTCCCTTAAATCTATTTCTTACTTCCACTGTATAGTCATAAGGGATTTGATTTAGGTCATACCTGAATGGTCTGGTGGTTTTCCCTACTTTCTTCAATTTATATCTGAATTTGGCAATAACGAGTTCATGATCTGAGCCATAGCCTGCTCCTGGTCCTGTTTTTGCTGACTGTATAGAGCTTCTCCATCTTTGGCTGCAAAGAATATAATCAATCTGATTTCGGTGTTGACCATCAAGTGATGTCCATGTGTAGAGTCTTCTCTTGTGTTGTTGGAAGAAGGTGTTTGCTATGACCAGTGCATTCTCTTGGCAAAACTCCATTAGCCTTTGCTCTGCTTCATTCCATACTCCAAGGCCAAATTTGCCTGTTACTCCAGGTGTTTCTTGTCTTCCTGCTTTTGCATTCTAGTCCCCTATAATGAAAAGGACATCTTTTTTGGGTGTTAGTTCTAAAAGGTCTTGTAGGTCTTCATAGAATCATTCAACTTCAGCTTCTTCAGCATTACTGGTCAGGGCATAGACTTGGATTACCATGATATTGAATGGTTTGCCTTGGAAACGAACTGAGATCATTCTGTCGTTATTGAGATTGCATCCAAGTACTGCATTTCGGACTCTTTTGTTGACTATGATGGCTACTCCATTTCTTCTAAGGGATTCTTGCCCACAGTAGTAGATATAATGGTCATCTGAGTTAAATTCACCCATTCCAGTCCATTTTAGTTTGCTGATTCCTAGAATGTCGACATTCACTCTTGCCATCTCCTATTTGACCACTTCCAATTTGCCTTGATTCATCGACCTAACATTCCAGGTTCCTATGCAATATTGCTCTTTACAGCATCGGACCTTGCTTCTATCACCAGTCACATCCACAGCTGGGTATTGTTTTTGCTTTGGCTCCATCCCTTCATTCTTTCTGGAGTTATTTCTCCAGAGGAGCTACCACTAATCATCAGGGAAATGCAAATCAAAACCACAATGAAATATTACCACACATCTATCAGAATGGTTATTATCAAAAGACAACAAATAATAAGTGTTGCTAAGAATATGGAGAAAAGGAAATCCTCGTGCACACTTGGTGAGAATGTAAATTTGTTAGCCATTATGGAAAATAGTATTTGAGGAGAATGCTCAAAAAATTAAAAATAGAGCTTCCATATGATCCAGCAGTTCCACTCCTGGGTATTTGTCTGAAGAAAATGAAAACACTAACTGGAAAAGTTATATGCATCCCTACATTAACTGCAGCATTATTTACAAACCAATTTGAAAGCAACACTAGTGTCCATCTATAAATGAATGGATAAAGAAGGTTGGTGATGTATATATCCTATGGGATATTATTCAGTCATAGAAAAAGAAATCTTGCATTTGTGACACCATGGATAGACCTTGAGAGTATTATGCTAAGTGAAATGAGTCAGAGGAAGACAAATACTGTATAATTTCACATATGTGTAGAATCTAAAAAACAAGACAAGACTTTCCTGGTGGCCCAGTGGTTAAGAATCCACCTGCCAATTCAGGGAACACAAGGTTAAATCCTTGGTTTGGAAAGGTTCCACATAGCACATGACAGCTAAGCCCACATGCTGCAACTACTGAAGTTGTTGCGTGCTTTTAAAGCCCATGCTCTGCAACAAGAGAAGCCACAGCGATGAGAAGCCTGTGTGCCGTAACTGAAGAGTAGCTCCCACTTGCTGCAACCTCGGAAGCCCTTGCACAGCAGAAAGGACTCGGTGCAGCCAAAGATAAATACACAAATTTTTAAAAAATAAAAAACAAGACAAATGAGCAAACATAATAGAGTCATAGACTCAGAGAACAAACAGGTGTTTTCCAGGGGAAAGGGGATGCCAGAGAGAAATAAGTGAGGAAGAATAAGAGGTAGGCACTTTCAGTTGTGAAATAAATGAGTCATGAGGACTTCCCTGGTGGTCCAGAGGTTAAGAGTCCATCTTCCAATGCAGCAGACATGGATTTGATCTCTAGTTGGGGAACTAAGATCCCACATGTCACAGAGCAACTACCCCCTGGGCCGCAACTACTGAACCAACACACAGCTAGAGAGAGAAGCCCATGAGCAGCAGTGAAAAACCTACACACCACAACAAAAGATACAGCATGCCACAACAAAGATCAGGCATCCCACAACTAAGACCTGACACAGCCAAATAATAAAATGAAAGGAGACCAGTGTCATAAAAAAATAATAAACGAGTCATGGATATGAAATGTATAGAAGGGAAAATATAATCAGTGGAAAAAAAAAAAAAAAAGATGGGGAGAGTCTAGTCTACTGCTTCCAGTGAGGGATGGTGTTTATTGACGGACCCACATTGGGAAGGACAGATAAATGACTCCAGCTCTAGACATGCTTGGATTCCAGCCACTTGATTCAGAAGATGTTTTTATCTTTTCTTCCTCTTGGGTTGGGTTTTGTTTCTCTTCCTGTTGATACAATGACCACCCTTTCAGGGGATCCCTGTAATCCCTTTATCAGTCCTTTCTATGGTTTCCTAGTTACAGCGAGTTCCTCAAGAGCTGAGGAACTACTGACCCCAAAGGAGGAGCAAGTCTGAAAGGAAAGGCAACCACAGAAGGAGAAGAAAGGATAAAGAATGATGGAGTTATAGAAGCTCTGACTTGAAGGGGCTCAGCCAGTTCCATATACCAGTATCAACAGCCCAGCCTGAAAACTTTCGAACTAATGTCTTTGCATTTAAACATTGTCACCTTTAACAACCTTTTAGAAATGCAAATACACTAAGCTGTGTGGATCGTTAACTACAAGTGTGGCTTTGCTCACCAGTCACTCATTTTCAGAACAACAGAGTACTGAAGAATTATCACGACAGGAGAGAAAAATAATATAAGAGAAGGAAAGGCTATTTCTCAGGAAGCAAAGATCCATGACAAAGTGAGGGTCTTAGACAACAGAGGGCTATTTATCTCTGAGGACCTAGATTAGGAAGGGAGAGATGAGGTCAGATTTCAGAGAGAGCTTCGCCATTTCGTGGACCTCAATGAAGTGAGGGGAATGGACAGGATGCTCTTTATCCAGAATGCTTTTGTAAATATTTTCTCCCAGTTTCTGGCTTTTCTTGTTCTCCTGACAGTACCTTTTGCAAAACAGAAATTCTACATTTTAATAAAGTCAAATATCAATTATTTCTTTCATGAATCATACTTTTGACATTGTATCTAAAAAGTCATTGTCATACTCGAGGTCATCTAGAACTTTCTCCTTTTTATCTTCAAGGAGTTTTATAGTTTTGCATTTTATATTTAAGTCTATGATCAATTTTGAGTTAATTTTTGTGAAGTGTGTAAGATTTGTGTCTAGATTTTTTTTTTTTTTGGCTTGCAGTTGCCCAGTTTTTCCAGTACCATTTGTTGAAAAGACTGTCTTTTCACTGTTGTATTACCTTTGATTCTTTGTTGAAGATCAGTTGACTGTATTTATGAGGGTCAGTTTCTGGGCTCTCTATTCTGTTCCAGTGATTTATTTGTCTATTCTTCTGCCAATAACAGGGTGTTCTTTGAGAACTCTTGCTGATCTAATCACTTCTCCCCGGTCATTAGGCTATGTTAATGAAGATAGACATTGATTCATTTCTAATTTTACCCAGTTCAGGCTCCATACTCTGCTTTCTCTTCAACAGTGATTTCAAGGCTGAAAGTGACCCATCTTTCACAACCTATCAGGGACAACAGTGTTGGAATCTTAGGTCACACCCAGGTAGGCTGCTTTATGGAGCAACACACAGAAGGGTGGGATATAGAGGTAGCTTACCATGATGCCTATCCTAAGCAGATGCTGTGCCACGAGGAAGGAGCTATGCCATCACCTGGAGAGAAAAAGGGAAGAGTGAGGAGCTGGAGAAGCCTATTAATCGAGTATTCACAGAGGAAGTGCTGGAGGATGAGAAGTCAAAGACAGATGGAAGTGTGATGGCTCCAGATTCAGTTTGGAAGAAATCTTGTGAAAATCAAGTTCCATTCACTCATTCCTCTTCTACATTGGCAGATTGCTAAGAAAAGACAGGTTGTAAAAGGATAAGAATATAAATAAAAGAGATCTCCATAAAACTATGAAGATGGTTGGTGGATGAGGAGGCTTATAGAAAAGTCCCTCCATGGTGGGGGAGGGAGGGCTGCTGGGAGGTCACTTTATCATTCCAGAAACTGGGAAAAGTTATTTTGTACAAGAAGATAGTGGGTATTCCCAGTTAAGCATCTGTTCTTTCCTGTGGTCCCTAGTCTCAGTAGAGGATCCCAGAAGAGTTTTCTCTGGCAAAGGTACAGAGAAGGTGGGCAAGCTGGACTAAACTTGGACCCTGGCAGAATTGCAGAAGTGAAGCTAAAGTCTTCTGGGACACCTAGAGGGCAATGACAGTGAGCCTGGCAATAGCACCAAAGGCTGACCAAGGGAGAGCTTGCCCAAGGGGAAGTGATTACCTAGAGACTGAGTGGCTGAGTGACTCAGTCAACACCCAGTGCTTTAACCCTATATTCACTCTATACTCATAAAATGGGGTGACTAAACAACAAGGTCCTACTGTATAACACAAGGAACTGTAATCAACATCATATCATATATCATATTATGCATATAATCTTTTATATGCATACATATATGTAGCTGAATCACTTTGCTATACAGCAAAAATTAACACATTGTAAATTAACTGTACTTCAATTAGAAAATAAAATAGAGTGATAGTGGCAGGATGAAGAAATAAATAGAGGCAAGAAGTTGTGTCCTGAGAAACATTCATTATAATGGGGAATACAGGCTGTCGTGGTCTGGGCGCAGGTTGGAAAAGAATTTCCAAACATGAGGCAGGATGAAAGAAGAATAGTTTATGAGAGTGGGGAGTGGGGGGTAGAGTGGCTGCCAGCACAGGAGGCTGGCTTCCTGTTCACCAGCAGTGAACAGGGGTTCTTGATTCATTTGATACCCTGGGTGTAAGGAGTGGGATACAGGTCTTACAGGTCATTTGCTGCTTGGATAAGGAAGGTATATTGGTTGGAGGAGTAGGGGGGAGAGTAAGGCAATACCTTCTCCCTATATGAGGAAGGAGGGGAGACAGGTTATACTGGTCAGGAGTACCTGAAATTGGTTAATAATTACATCATTGGGGATGGGAGAGAAGGTCAATAAGTGTCTGGTTTTTCCGTTCCTGCATTCCAAGACCTTCCTTGGTTTTATCTGCTCTTTTGTCCTTGGGTCACCACATTCCACCCTCTCTTTATTTTTAGGGCCAATTCTTTGGCCCCTTTTCATACCCTGCTCATGTCTATCTACCTATTTCTCTTCTCAGGCATTTGGGAACCCAGTCGCAAGGGAAAAGGGGCAGTGATTGCTCTGGCTTCTTCAGGCTGTACAGGGGTGTCGTTGGGCTCTGGGTTCCCTTTGCCTGTAGGGTATACTTAGGGAGGAAGGTGGGGTCCCATGGAACAGTATGGCAGCTTGTTCTAATGTCGTCCGAGTATCCACTGGCTGGATACTTTTTGTAAGACCATTTGGAATTAGATCTTCTGAACCTGTTGGGGGATGAACTTAGGTGTTAATAATACATGATCCAAACAGTAATATCAGGAGGAAGGTGATGGCAGGTGCAAGGAGAGGTAAAAACCATGTTATATTAGATAGGCCCTTTGATAGTTTGTTTGGTATTTGCATCTGGGGCCCCTTTTTCCAAAGGAATGTAACCATTTAGCTTGTTCATATATTTTCTTAACATTCTCTTTACTAGACCACTACTGTTAATATATGTACAACAAGTTTTGTTGATTACTGCACAAACTCCCCCTTGTTCAGCTAGAAAATAATCTAAGGCCCTCCTGCTGTCCATTACCACCTCTGCTAAAGAATTTAAAGACTGGGACAGTCTTTCCATTGATCTTCCTAGACTTGGCTGAGGTGATACAAAGTGTCTGATAAATTACTTACAGTTGCTTCATGGTAGATGAAGCCTCCCCAAGGAGCAGGTAATCCAATGGTAGCTCCAATGCCTGCTAAGATGAGTCCTGTAGCTCTTTTAGATCTGGGCTGAATGGCTTGGTAAATAGTCACTCCTACAGAGCTGTTTTGCATAATCCCCAAGGTACATTGTCCTTTACACCATGCATTATCAAGATATTTGAGTGCAATTGCTTTACCTGGGTATGGTGATGAGGGTTGTATGTGCCCATCATATGGCAGTGGATTAGTAGGGAGACCACAAATGAAGTCCTGTCCGGCGGGGGACAAACTTGTCTCACCTTGGAGGAATTAAACCAGTGTATTATCTGGTTTCCCCAAGCAAGGGTATCATTACAATGGTAAGATAGATGACCAAAGGGAAAAGGGGCATGGGGATTTGGATCTTTACCACATGCCTTAGGAGCACTATATACTAGGCACCAGGTGACCCTAAGTGTCCCACCCCCCCCAGCCACCACCATAAGCACATTGATTGTAAGGGGTGGAGGACAGTGGTGTAGAGGTCACAGATATTGGGCACTGATGTGTAAGGTTACCATAGCCTAAACCATTTTTGCATCTTGGATGGTTAAGTCAGAAGTGAAATCTGGGAGGCATCAAATCCCTGTATATTAGTCAGGAAGTGGTTGCATGAGCCTCCACTGGGCCCTGAGCAACAACAGTTCCCCTGCTAGGTACAGTTCAATGGGCCTGGCTTTTGTTTCCTGTCAGGTTAAGGTGGGGAGTTAATTGTAGACATGGGAGTATCTGGGGACAGGCTGGATGAAAAACCTAGATTGTAATCTTGGATCTCTTGTGAAAGAGGATGGTAGGAGAGAAACCGTAGGCCTCTTTCCAGGTGTTGGTGATATATCCAGTAGTCTCTAAGGTTCTCCCCTTGTGCTATAATAGTGGAGAGATTTACTAAAGAATTGATTGCCCATTCCCCTGATGTTTTCCCCCATACACTAACTAGGCTTCCAAGAAGGAAAACTAAGAGTCTCATGGCTCCAGGTTTAAGAGGGGACAGACTTGTTTGGTGAATAGTCTTGAAAGTCTCCTCGAAGGACCTTGTCCCATGCTAACTGTAATATGTACTGTTTTTGGTACTTTGAAGGCCGTAAGGATGCTGAGGCTCTTGGGAATTTATATCTTCTAGTAGTGCTCAGTAGAAGCCAAATTCAAAAGGGGAGATGGAAAGCTGGTGTACAGGGGTCTGTGGAAAGAGCAGATTTAGTAATTGTCATAAAGTGTACATTAGTATTAAGAAGAAGTGAGATTATTCGGGTGAGTTGTAAGAAGGAGTGATCAAGATATCTCAAGGCTCAGAACTCAAGGAGGGGTCACTACCTGATTTCCTTTTGAAAAGAAAGCGAAGGCCATCCAGAGGTTTGCAGTCATAAGAGATGTCCGTGGAATCTTCTGTTGGCTGGGTATCTTCTTCTGGAGGAGGAGCTGTCTTCAGTCTTGACGCACGGATCCAGGGGGTGAAGCCTTGGATCTTGGCAGCTGCGGGAGTGACCAGTAGGACTTGGTGTGGTCCTGTCCACACTGCTTCAAGTGGTTTCTGATCCTGTGGAAGGGTCTTAACATATTTCCAATCACCAGGGTTCAGGTGGGGAGGAGTTTCTGAAAAGTTGGGATCTGGCTTGGGGCTGTTTTGATCCTGATATCCCCAGATGTTTTTAAGAGTTAGTCCCAAAGTTGGAAGATACTGCACTAAGTAATGGGTTTCTGGATCAACTGAGAGATCTGTACTTAAGAATGGTCTCCGTAAAGGACTTCATAAGGGCTTAGATGAGACCAGGATTTTGGGGTGATCTGAACTCTTAAAAGAGTGATAGGAAGAAGAGTGTTGGAACAAGCACAACAACAAACCAACCTGAGCCAGCGGTGCCACAGAAGTATAAGGAAAAGTAAGACTCAGATATAAGGTGGGGATCAGGGGGCTGATGCCATTCACAAGCAAAAGACCAGATCCTAATCCTAGCATGCTTTTTATTGCTAACATCTACTTCCTTGCTCTGGAAATATCTGTTCTTTACAATCCCCGATCAGGGATAAAGATATACAATGCACAGTCCTCAATGTCAAACCTTCAGGCCTTTCATGACTTTGTTTAGCCCTTCAGCTAGTGATGCCCTTTCTCAGCAACTCCCTCAAGGCTTTCGTTACAGGAACAATCACTAATGGTTTTCCATCAGTCATATCAGTACTTCAACATCTTGCTTTCAAGATATCTTCCACAATATACTTTTGACTGCTCCCAGCCCTTCGCCTGGGGGTGATGAGAAAGTCATTCTTATTTTTCAAAGAGGCCCCGGTAATTATAGTACAGGCCTGTGCATAGCCTGAGGACTTCCCCGGTGGCTCAGATGGTAAAGTGCCTAGCTACAATGTGGGAGACCCAGGTTCAGTCCCTGGGTCAGGAAGATATCCTGGAGAAGGAAATGGCAACCCACTCCAGTATTCTTGCCTAGAAAATCCCATGGATGGAGAAGCCTGGTAGGCAACAGTCCGTGGGGTCGCAAGAGTCGGACATGACTGAGCGACTTCACTTTCACCTGTGCATAGCATATTCCCTATATATCCCCCTTTTTTATTTTTTGAAGCTTATTTTTGGTGATTATTGGAGATCATAGAAGCCAAAGTGATAGTCACTAATTGCTGTTGCTGTCTGTCGACTTTCTTGGTGATTCGTCACCAGACTATGTAGAAA
Organism: Odocoileus virginianus; assembly: GCF_023699985.2. Classification (NCBI taxonomy): domain Eukaryota; kingdom Metazoa; phylum Chordata; class Mammalia; order Artiodactyla; family Cervidae; genus Odocoileus; species Odocoileus virginianus. Next base: position 18,828,504 of record NC_069678.1, on the reverse strand, counting down.
CAGAAAAAAAGACACGTAAAAGTTAACATAAAAGCAGCCATTGATCCTCCAAAAGTTTTCAAGTGAGGGATGGGATTTAATTGAGAAATCCCATCTGCCACTACATCCAGCAGATTAGATCCTTGCAAAAGGTGTAGTTTCTGAGAGGAAGTTTCCATAATCTCTTGTTGTAAGTTATTTATATCCAGAGATAGATTACCTTGACTTAAGAGGTGTTGTTTAACTTTGTCCCAATGAAATGAAGATTCATTATATTTGTGAGGAGTGACACAAAAAGAAGTAATATTCCAGTCACTCTTAAGACAAATCTGTTTTTGCAGACTATTTACTTGATTACCTAGTAGTATAACAACCTGTTGTAAACATAGTTTTGGAAGTGTTGGCCACAGCAATCAGGGCAGAAAAAGAAGTAAAAGGAATCCAGATAGGAAAAGAAGAAGTGAAACTCTCTCTGTTTGCAGATGACATGATCCTCTACATAGAAAACCCTAAAGACTCTACCAGAAAATTACTAGAGCTAATCAATGAATACAATAAAGTTGCAGGATATGAAATTAACACACAGAAATCTCTTGCATTCCTATACACTAACAATGAGAAAACAGAAAGAGAAATTAAGGAAACAATACCATTCACTATTGCAACAAAAAGAATAAAATACTTAGGAGTATATCTACCTAAAGAAACAAAAGACCTATACATAGAAAACTATAAAACACTGATGAAAGAAATCAAAGAGGACACAAACAGATGGAGAAATATACCATGTTCATGGATTGGAAGAATCAATATTGTCAAAATGGCTATACTACCCAAAGCAATCTATAGATTCAATGCAATCCCTATCAAATCCCTATCAACGGTATTTTTCACAGAACTAGAACAAATAATTTCACAATTTGTATGGAAATACAAAAAACCTCAAATAGCCAAAGTAACCTTGAGAAAGAAGAATGGAACTGGAGGAATCAACCTGCCTGACTTCAGACTCTACTACAAAGCCACAGTCATCAAGACAGTATGGTACTGGCACAAAGACAGAAATATAGATCAATGGAACAGAATAGAAAGCCCAGAGATAAATCCACAAACCTATGGTCACCTTATCTTCGACAAAGGAGGCAAGGATATACAATGGAAAAACGACAACCTCTTTAACAAGTGGTGCTGGGAAAACTGGTAAACCACCTGTAAACGAATGAAACTAGAACACTTTCTAACACCATACACAAAAATAAACTCAAAATGGGTTAAAGATCTAAATGTAAGACCAGAAACTATAAAACTCCTAGAGGAGAACATAGGCAAAACACTCTCCGACATAAATCACAGCAGGATCCTCTATGACCCACATCCCAGAATTCTAGAAACAAAAGCAAAAATAAACAAATGGGACCTAATGAAACTTAAAAGCTTTTGCACAACAAAGGAAACTATAAGCAAGGTGAAAAGACAGCCCTCAGATTGGGAGAAAATAATAGCAAACGAAACAACAGACAAAGGATTAATCTCAAAAATATACAAGCAACTCCTCCAGCTCAACTCCAGAAAAATAAATGACCCAATCAAAAAATGGGCCAAAGAACTAAACAGACATTTCTCCAAGGAAGACATACAGATGGCAAAAAAAAACACATGAAAAGATGCTCACCATCACTCATTATCAGAGAAATGCAAATCAAAACCACAATGAGGTACCATTACACGCCAGTCAGGATGGCTGCTATCCAAAAGTCTACAAGCAATGAATGCTGGAGAGGGTGTGGAGAAAAGGGAACCCTCTTACACTGTTGGTGGGAATGCAAATTAGTACAGCCACTATGGAAAACAGTGTGGAGATTTCTTCAAAAGCTGGAAATAGAACTGCCATATGACCCAGTAATCCCACTTCTGGGCATACACACCGAGGAAACCAGATCTGAAAGAGACATGTGCATCCCAATGTTCATCGCAGCACTGTTTATAATAGCCAGGACATGGAAGCAACCTAGATGCCCATCAGCAGATGAATGGATGAGGAAGCTGTGGTACATATACACCATGGAATATTACTCAGCCATTAAAAAGAATTCATTTGAATCAGTTCTAATGAGATGGATGAAACTGGAGCCCATTATACAGAATGAAGTAAGCCAGAAAGATAAAGACCATTACAGTATACTAACACATATATATGGAATTTAGAAAGATGGTAACGATAACCCTATATGCAAAACAGAAAAGGAGATTCAGATGTATAGAACAGACTTGTGGACTCTGTGGGAGAAGGCGAGGGTGGGACGTTTCAAGAGAACAGCATTGAAACATGTATATTATCTAGGGTGAAACAGATCACCAGCCCAGGTTGGATGCATGAGACAAGTGCTCGGGCCTGGTGCACTGGGAAGACCCAGAGGGATCAGGTGGAGAGGGAGGTGGGAGGGGGGACCGGGATGGGGAATACATGTAAATCCATGGCTAATTCATTTCAATGTATGACAAAAACCACTGCAATGTTGTAAAGTAATTAGCCTCCAACTAATAAAAATAAATAGAAGAGAAAAAAAAGCTATTAAAGAAGTGGCAAAAAAAGAAAAAAGAACAACCTGTTGTAAATCAGTCATTTGTGCAACTAATTTTCCATCTGTTTTTCTTTGGGTAGACCAGAGAACATCAGAGTCTTTATGCCATTCTTGCACAAAGCACACAGTCTGTACACTCTGATGTAACGCCACTCCTGCTACAGCTGCTGTAGTAGCTATAGCAGTAATTCCTAAAATGGCAGAAATTAACAGTTCAGTAAACTGGTTAGTGCAGTTTAACATTTTCCTAAGGATTTCTTCTACAATATAGACTGTAGGGCTATCCTGCCATGGTCTATTCATTTTTACAGGAAGCCATACTCCGGATCTGGTTTTTAGAATATACAGAGAATAGTCACTCTGAAGTTGGAGAGAAGAATTGATACAAGTGTAAAAGGAACAATTTTGACAAGTAGTCCAGAAGAGGCATTATAAAAAGTAGGTTCTACCAAAAATACAAAAGGTAAATGAACATATGCTTTAATCCAATGGGTTGAATTTTTATCAAAATGTAAGGAATGACCAGATACTGTTGAATTAAATTGCCCCTTCCATGCTGTTATGGGTTGAAAGGCAGCTGATATTTTCCACAATTCTGAATGTAAAAGGCATATAAGGTAATTGAGGTAAGGGAGGGGAGAAACTCCCTCCATGTCAATATATAGAGCTATTAACAACATTATTCATGGAGTCTAAAGTATCATTTAACGATATAGGCAAATCCAAATTATTATTTTTGTCCAGAGGATCTCCTTCGGGACTCCAATCAATAATTTCTACATCAGAAGTATTGGCTATATGTCCAGTATTAGCTTTACATAATTTCCATTGTACCCAATGTTCTATTCCAGATTTTATAGAAATAATACAGTTAGGTAGATGGGGCAGATACAATAGTAGTATTTTCTCTTGTGATATTAAAGGAAAATGCTTCTAATAAGAAAAAATGAATTTCGTTCAGTTAAGGTTCTTTAACTATAGTCAACTTTGTAATCCTCTCTTAAGACAGTGAGTTTCCACCCCCATGGGTAAGATCTCTTCCCACAGTATAATTAACACTAACATTTGAAAGTTGTTGGTCCTCTTCTTCTGGTTTTAAAGGAAGGCTCAAAAGGTCCAGATAATCAAGAAGAGTCATTTATGAAAATTTGAACAGAAGAATCCTCCCATGTAATTGGTCTTAATAGGGGAGGATTGGGCACATATGCCCAATAAATATGATTGGCACATACTGTGGTAGTTACCACAGATAACATAGCTAAGAACAGGGTAGCCAAGGTCAAAGGCTCTCCTTGTTCTTTGACCAATTATTCCCTTTCAATGGTCAATTTCTTCAATTGCCCCCAAGTGGGCGGTTTGGCTTTGTTGGTCCTTGGAGCCATTACAGGGCTATTGCTGATTGTCAGTCTTGTTATCCCCATCACTGGCAGCTCTCCAGGAGGATCAATGTAGAACCATGTCCTCTTCTTTCCTTACTTTGACATGCCTTCTTGGTATCCAATGGTGTTGTCCATCATCTGAAATGACAAGAGCATAACCTCATCCTTTCTTAAGTCTAAGGCCCTTACACCAATTGTTCATAGCATGTTTCCACCATACCAAAGTATTATCTGCAATCATTTGACCAGGAGTATAATTTTCACTAGTAATGGTGTTCTGAAAATGCAATGTTGCTGCTGACATTGTATGATCCAATCTTAAATCCAAAAAATTTAAAGTAAATAAAGCTTGGTCTGATTTCTCTTCTGGTGTCATCAATATGCCATACTTTTATCCCCCTTTCTGTTTAAATAACATATTTTTTAGAGTACAATGAGTGCATTCAGTAATAGCCTGGCCTTGAGAATTATATGGAATACCTATAGAATGAGAAATATTCCAATCAGATAAAATTTTTGCAAAACCATGACTCACATACACAAGGCCATTATCAGTTTTAACATGTTTTGGTAGACCCATGTGAGAAAAGGCTTGCAAAAAATGTAACATGTGTAGATGTTTCTCCAGAATGAGCAGAAGCATAAATCATGCCCAGATAAGTATTCACAGAAACATGAAGAGCTCCCGAACATCCAAAAGAAGGGACATGAGTAACATCAGTCTGTCAAATATCATTGGGATAAAGGCCTCTGGGATTAACCCCTGTAGTTGGAGAAATGTTGTGAGCAACAGTACATGTGGGGCAGGCAGAAACAATATCTTGGGCTTCTTGTCTGGATAATTGAAAGTTATTCATCAAGCCACATGTATTTATATGTGTGAGTTGATGAAATTTATAAGGAGTAAGAAAAGCAATTAACAAAGAGTCGATGGAATCATTGCCCTTTGCCAATGGTCCAGGCAATTTAGAATGAGATCTGATATGTGTAATGTAAAAAGGGGCAGAACAAAGCCTTACTATATTTTGTAATTGAGGTAATATTGTAATAAAAGATGATTTAAAAGAAGTCTTTGGTAGAGATATGGTTTCACTAATTTGTGTTATCCATACAGCATATTGAGAATCTGATATAATATTTAAAGCTGTATAAACATCCTGTAATAAGGTAGCAATAGTCTCTAATTCAGCTTGTTGAACAGAGGCTAGGGTATAGATTGCCAAATCTTTGTTGTGGGTCCAGTATAACCGGCTTTGAGAGTTTTATTTGCATCAGTAAAATAAATGGGGGCATTAGCAAGAGGAATTGTTTTAGTAATAATAGGAATTATCCATTTGTGCTTAGCAGCAATAGCAATCAAAAGTGACTTTGGAAAATGGTTATGAACCTCACCTATGAAATCAGCAATGGCAATTTGCCAATCTATACTGGTAGCAAATAATCTATGGATTTGATCATTAGTGAAAGGAAGAACAATTCCATATGGATCATAACCAGAAAGTTGTATACATCTGGATCTCATTTTTGAAACAAGAAAGGAAATGAGTATAATGCAAGTAGTCATTATTTTCTTAGGAGTGTGGGATAAAAGTCCCCATTCAAGGATACCTTGTGGTTGCCATAATATTCCTGTAGGGGAATCTGAAGTAGGAAGAATAAGTAAAGAAATTGGTCTTTATCTGCTGTATAGCTTGATTCACAAGATCTAATTCCTGTTTAGCTTGTTCTGTTAGTACCTGGGGGCTATCTAAATCAGAGTCTCCTTGTAGGATTTGAAACAGGTATGTCAAGGAATGATTAGGAATTTCTAAAGATGGTCACAACCAGTTTGTATCTCCTAATGATTTCTGAAAATCATTTAAAGTTTTCAAGGAATCACTTTGATTTTGTTTTTGTGGTTTAATATTTCTTTGCAGTATATATCCTAAATAGGTATATGGTTCCTGCTCTTGTAATTTATCAACAGCAATATGTTTAATCAACAGCAATACATAACCCATATTCTTTTAATTTAATCTCTGTATTTAAGAAAATACGTTGAAGTTCCTCAGCAGAAGGAGAAGCTAAAAGAATATCATCCATATAGTGGATAATATAAGCATGAGGGAATTGGTTTCTAATAAATTCAAGTGGTTGAAAGTGAAAGAAAGTGAAGTCGCTCAGTAGTGTCTGACTCTTTGCGACCCCATAGACTGTAGCCTACCAGGCTCCTCCGTCCATGGGATTTTCCAAGCAAGAATACTGGAATGGATTTCCATTTCCTTCTCCAGGAGATCTTCCTGACCCAGAAATTGAACCTCGGTCTCCTGCATTGTAGGTAGATGCTTTACTGAGACATATAATTGACATAATGTAGGATTATTAAGTATTCCTTGTGGCAATACCTTCCAGTAATATTGAGACACTGGTTTTTTATTATTAATTGGCAGTATAGTAAAAGCAAAATGGATAGCATCAGATTCTTGTAGATGAATAATATAAAAACAATCTTGCAGATTGAAGATTTAAAAAAAAAATATTGGTGATTTTTACTTTCCAGTTTTGTGGTATCATAGAGGGTGATGGAATGCCTAGTTGTAAAGCACCCATAGGTTCGATTATAGAATTAATTTTCCTTAAATCAGTTAACATTCTCCATTTCCTAGATTTCTTCTTAATAACAAAGACAGGAGAATTCAAAGGACCAGTAGTTGAGGCAATATGATTAAGAGATAATTGTTCCTCTACTAGCTGTTCAAGAGCCTGTAACTTTTCATGTGATAGGGGCCACTGCTCTAAATACCCTATCATCCCATGGTGTATCGGGATCCAATGGAGGGGGGTTCCTGAACTACAGTGGGCTCTGGCCAAGGAGCCAAAGGCTATGAGAATGGTGATAAAGGGAAAGCTTCAGGGTGTTATCCAGTACCATGGTTAACATGGGATTTAGGACTCAAAAATTGAGCCTCTTTCTCCCCTTCCAAAGGATTATATTTCCCTTTATCCAGATTTTCATAAATATGAGGCGGCCAGACAGGCAACTCCTGAGATGCAGGAGGAGCAGGAGTATCAGATTCTGAATCAGAGGAGTCAGACCATTCAGACTGTAAAGGAGCCAAAGTAGCATAAATAAGGATTCAAAGAGACCATACACTTATAGGAATAGTTTCCCCACACTGATAGGCTCTGCACAAACAATGCATCACTTCTTTCCACTCATTAAGACACAAAGCCCCTTTTTCTGGGTCCAACCAGTAACACTGCTTATGAATTGCCTGAAATAATTCCCCAAAAGTCTCCTCTTTCACTTTCACTCCAGAGCTATGCAGTAAAGTTTTTAGAAGCACAATATAGTCAGCATGCTTAGAAGGAGATTGCCCCATTGTGTCCCTGATTGACAAATCCACAGGGGTATACTCACCAAGTACTTTCACTGTCCTCTGTTTTCTCACTGGAATTCCCCACGTCTTCTGGCACTGTCAAAAAAGCCTTGAAAGCTACTTGCTCCCTCAGGTCCCTGTTCAGGCGCCAAATGTCGGGACCAACCAAACAACGAACCGGCCTGACGGAGCGGTGCAGCAGAAGAATAAGGAAAAATAAGACTCGGAAATAAAGTGGGGATCAGGGGGCTGACGCAATTCACAGGCAAAAGCCCAAATCCTAATCCTAGCATGCCTTTTATTGTTAACATCTACTTCCTTGTGTGTGCTCTGGAGATATCTGTTCTTTACAATCCCAGATCAGAGATAAAGATATACAATGCACAGTCCTCAATGTCAAACCTTCAGGCCTTTAATGACTTTGTTTAGCCCTTCAGCTAGTGATGCCCTTTCTCAGCAACTCCCTCAAGGCTTTGGTTACGGGAACAGTCACTAATGGTTTTCCATCAGTCACATCAGTACTTCAACATCTTGTTTTCAAGATATCTTTCCACGATGTACTTTTGACTGCTCCCAGCCCTTTGCCTCTGGGTGATGAGAAAGTCATTCTTATTTTTCAAAGAGGCCCTGGTAATTATAGTACAGGCCTGTGCGTAGCATATTCCCTACAGAAGAGTGACCCATGTTTGATGAGTTTCAATTGCTAACTTGATTAAATTCCCTTTGAAGGTTTGATTGGCTTTTCCTACCTTTCCAGATGCTTGCGGGTGCCAAGCCAAGTGAAGATAGTAATTAATCTGTAGGGCTTCATGGACTCCTTGGGTCAAACTGGAAATAAATGCAGGGCCATTATCTGATTGTAAAGAGCGTGGGAGTCAAAATCTAGGTATAATATATTCCACAAGGGTCATAGTGACCTCAGATGCCCTCTCAGTCTTAGTAGGCTAGGCTTCACCCCATCCCATAAAGGTGTCTACCATTAGCAGGAGGTATTTATAGACTTTGCAAGGTTGCATGTGAGTAAAATCTATTTGCCAATCTTCTCTTGGTTGGTTTCCTTTCCTCTGGATTGGGTGGAGCAATGGGGGTGGTTTTACGGCCCCCTCTGGGTTAACCTGAGGACAAATAGGACAGGCTTGGGATATAGACTGAAGGGTTGACAGGATTCCTTTTCCAGTGAATATTGTCCCCATTAGTTTAAAAAGGATTTGGCCCCTAAGTGGGCGGCCTGATGTAGGTGGTTTAATATCTTCCATTGGGAAGCTTCTGGTAGGAGAAGTTTGTTGTCTGGTCTCAGTAGCCATCCTTCAAGGGTTAAAGTAAACCCACAGTTCTGTCCTTCTTTGAGTTCAGAGGGTGAGTAATGAGGCAGTGAGGGATCTAGACTTGGGATGAGAGGAGCCTGTAGAGTGCTTAGGGTGTCCCTCTAGGCTTCTTTACCTGCTTTATTATTTCCTTAACTTATGTCCAATGAATCCTTTTGATATGCCCTGCAGGGCATGATGGCCGCTTCCTTAGATTTTATAGCTTCTAGTAAGTCCAGAATCTCTGACCCATGCTTAATTGGGGTATTATGAGTAGTTAATGGGTGGCTGCATGGTCATGGACTACATGGAAGGTGTATGCTGTGCTGAGTCTGTGTAAATATTGACTCGTAGTCCCTCTCTTAGTTTGAGTGCCCTAGTTAGAGCTATCAGTTCTGCCTTTTGGGCTGAAGTATTGCCCCATGGAGTGGGCCTGACTCTATTACTTCTGTTAGACTAACTGTTGTATACCCCGAGACCCTTCGGCCCTCCTGAATGGAACTCCTGCCAACAGTAAACCATTCTACATCTAGGTTGGGTAAAATGGTATCTTGCAAGTCTGGCCTAGCGTTATAGGTTTGGTCAATTATTTCTAAACAAGAATGTAGACATGGAGAAGTTTTAGGATTTGGATCAGGCAAAAAGGTGGCAGAATTTAGGGTGGTACAAGGTTTGATGGACATCTCTGGCCCCTCTAAAAGCCTGATACTTGTGAATTCTGCTATCTGAAATCCAATGGAATGCCTTGGAATTGAGAACATCTAAGACCTGGTGAAGAGTGTAGACTGTCAGTGGTTGTCCCATTGTGAGTTTGGAAGCTTCTTCTGTTAGAAGTGCAGTACGAGCTAATGCCCTTAGACAAGGAGACCATCTCTGAGACGTTATGTCCAGAGCTTTAGATAGATGTGCTACTGGGCATTGTGATGGTCCCAGGGACTGGATTAGTACTCCCAGAGCCATACCTTTTCTCTCATGAGCAAAGAGAGAGAAGGGCTTTGCTAAATCAGGTAGGCCTAAGGCTTGTCTGTGATTAGGGTCTTCTTTATTTGTTTAAAATCTGTCTCCGTTTCTGGGATCCATTCAAGGGGCAGCTCTTCTGGTCCTTTAAGGGCATTGTAAAGGGGTTTAGCTAGTAAGGCATAAGTGGGGATCTAGATTTGGCAAAAGTTCATCATCCCTAAAAAGATTCTAAGCTGCTGTTTAGTGACTGGCATGGCCATGTCTGAGATTAACTTCCTTCCATCAGGGGCAATTCTTCTTTTTCCTGGGTTAATATCCGCCCCAAGAAAGTGACTTGTTGTGAGGTAATCTGTGCCTTGGCTGGGGATACCCGGTACCCTCATTATGCTAAATGTTTAAGAATGAGAATAGTGTTATTATCTGAGGTTAGTTGATCTGGGCTACAGATTAAAAGATCCTCAACATACTGGAGTAATATATTCACCCTCCAATGTTAGCCCTCCAACATATGCTTTCACCCTCCAATGTTAGAGATGAAAGGTCCTTTGCTAATGCTTGGCAAAGGCAAACAAATGAGGACTACCTCTAAACCCCTGGGGCAGGTGAGTTGTAGGGTAAATTTAGTAATTGGGTCTTTCCATGTAAAGGGAAATAAAAATTGGGAGTCAGGGTGGGCTGGAATGCAGAAGAAGGCATCTTTGAGGTCAAGGACAGAGTAATATTGGGTTTGTGAAAGGATTTGACTTAAAAGGTTATATGGCTTTGGTACTATTGGGTGAATAGGGATCACTGTTTGATTAACAGCCCTCAGCTCTTGGACTAAATGGTAAGAGCTGTCACGTTTCTTTATTGCCAGGATCTGGGTATTGCTGAGAATTACATGGGATTAGAAGTCGCATTTGGAAGAATTTGGAGATTAGAGGCACTGATCCTATTAATACTTCCTCCCTTAAGAGGATATTGTGGTGGTTCAGAGGTTAAAGCATCTGCGTCCAATGTGGGAGACCTGGGTTCAATCCCTGGGTTGGTGAGATCCCCTGCAGAAGGAAATGGAAACCCACTCCAGTATTCTTACCTGGAGAATCCCATGGACGGAGGAGCCTGGTAGGCTACAGTCCAGGGGGTCACAAAGAGTTGGACATGACTGAGTGGCTTCACTTTCACTCTAGGGAAAGAGTTAGGATCCTTTAGACGGATAACTCGGAGAAGGCAATGGCAACCCACTCCAGTACTCTTGCCTGGAGAATCCCAGGGACGGGGGAGCCTGGTGGGCTGCCATCTATGGGGTCGCACAGAGTCGGACACGACTGAAGTGACTTAGCAGCAGCAGCAGATGGATAACTACTGGGGTGGCTGTAACAGACCTGCTGGGAGTAGAAGTATCCCATACCTCTGGAGGAACTTGCCTGAGGATATTGAGTGGAATTTTAGGTAGGACTGGTTCCATGGTGGTTGTTAAAGCCATATTTACCCGTGTAAATGATAAGGTAGCTTTAAGTTTAGTTAATAGATCTCAGCCTAGCAGGGGTAGGGGGCAGGTTGGGAGGACTAAGAAGGAGTGCGTGAACAGAGTATTTTCGAGGGAACAAGGTAGGAGGGGAGTGAAATAGCCGTAGGAAGACTGTCCGTCTATCCCTGTTAGGAGGATTGAGGAACAGTAAGTGGGCCCAGAGAAGGAAATTAGGGCTGAATAAGTAGCCCTGGTGTCAATCAGAAAGGTTACAATGGCCCCCACCACATTCAGGGTCACCCGGGCTCCTCTGGTTTTATAAGGAATTTGGGAGCCTGTAGACTAAGCCCCGGGCACTTTCAGCCATCTGCCTCCAGGAAGTCAAGACCCAAAATGCAGTCTGGCTCCTGTTCTTGATAGTCGACTACCACTGACAGTGGAAGCTGACTTCAACTCTGGCTCTGATTGCCAAGTTCTGAAGCACTCCTGGTTTGGGTTGGCAGTGGTGTTGGCCTACCCACCTGAAGGCAGGAGGGACAACTCCTCTTCCAGTGACCCTTCTGGTGATAGTAAGGGCAAGGGGTATCAGGTGGTGGAGCATGGCAGTTCCTGACAGCGTGCCCTGGCTGACGGCACTGGAAGCAAGTCATTAGAGATTTTTGAGAAGGAGAGGAGCACCCATTGATCCCTGCTGTGGGAGGGACTGACTAACGGCAAGAGCCATGTATTGAGTGTGTGGCTTTAATTTTTCTTCCTCCTTCTGTTCCTGCCTGTTCCTAGAAGTTTCCTTCCTGTCGTTAAATACCTTAAAGGCCATATCAAGCAAAACAGAGGATGGGGTTTGTGGGCTTTTTGTAACTTTTGTCTAATGTCCAGGGAGGCCTGACTTATAAAGTGGACTGCAAGAATGGCCTGTCCTTCGGGGGTCTCTGGGTCTAGATTGGTGTATTTTCTCATAGCTTATACTAATTGGCCCTGGAAAAGGGCCAGGTTCTCAGAAGGTTCCTGCATAACTCCCCTAAGTTTATATAATTAACAGGTTTGATAATTGCCTATTTTCATGCCTTCTAGTAGACAAGTAATCATGTAATTTCTCCTAGTAAGTCCACCTGCTGGCCCATTTTCATTTGCTTGGTATTTGCATCCTGGGTCTGCCTGAGGGACTGCCTCTGTCCCTGCCCTTTTTTCATTAGGGTTTCGGGCATGGCCTCATCTGCCCAAGTCTGAGCTAAAGCCCAGATCCTGTTCTTTTCTTTATGGGTGCAACAAGTAGTTAGAATTATGTGAATATCTCACCAAGTTAGTTCAAAGGCTATGGTGAGGGCTTGAAATTCTCTGAAAAAGGTGATAGGGTCCTGACTAAAAGAACCTATTTGCCCTGGATATGAGAGAGGTCAGACATAGGGAAGGGGACTTGGACTCTGATAGTGCCTGAGTCTCCTTTAGCAATTTCCCCTGGGGGAGCATATTGGGACTTGGCTCCAAGTGTTGGGCTGTCTGAGATCCAGTACGGGGAGGAGAAAGAAGATCTGCTACTGGATAGGGAGGCAGGGATTGTGGGGCAAAAGGTTGAGAAGAAGGATGAGCTCAGGGATAGGAAGAGTCATCTAGAATATCTGGTGTAGGAGGAGGTGGAGGGGAGACACGAGGCAATAGAGCTGTAGTGGATAGGCACAAGCAATATGTCTTGCTCAAGCCCAGATTCTGGCTGAGGGCCATGAAAGCCTGAATATAAGGAACCTCAGAATCTTTTCCATGTATCTGACAATAGAGGTCAAGTTGGTGGATTGTATTAACAGTTTAATGTCCCATTAAGAGGCCATTGTTCTTGATTCCCTAATTTGTATTGTGGTCAGGACGAGCTACAAAAGTAAACAAGTCTCTTTTTCCTGAGATTGTCTGGGTCAAACATCTTCCAATTCCTGAGGATACAGCCAAGGGGTGAGCCTGAGGGAGGCACCCAAGATATACCAGAATTCATCCTTAGCCTCTAAGCCGTAGAATGGGGCTACTGAGAGCCACCAACTGGCAGAAGGCATCCCTTTTTGTCTCAGTGACGTCTCCCTGCAACTGAGGCAAAATGTCAACCATCCCGACAGTCACATCTGCCTGAGAGGTGACCAGTGTAAACCGTAAGACGGTGCGAATAAGGCACCAGTGGCAGAGGGGGCGATCCCAGCCACCAGCCAGTTGACTCACCGTTAGAAGATCCTCAGGGATGTGGAGGCAGTTTCCAGGATGACTTGGGGTCTGTGAGGTCCTTTAGAGCCAAACCAGGCCAAGGAAGAGGAGGCGAGAGTAGGCAGAAAGAGAACTGAGGATTCCCCCTTAAAATCCCATCAGGGAGGCGGTGGCCAGGGGACAATGGTCTCTGTTTTGCTTCAACCACTATGTGTCTGACACAGTGCACAGAAGTTGTCTTGCTGGGGGTGGATGCCCTTGTGGCCTGATCCATTCCATGTCCCCCTCATCCTCACACGGAGTCCTCATGTGGCAGGAGCCCAAATGGCTTTTAAGTGCATGACCCATGCCCACACAGTATTGGTTGGCCTAGTCCTCAGTTGAAAAGAAGAAAAAGGAGAGACCCTCACCCATTCGAGCGGCAGCTGCTGGGGTGCAGTGAGCAGTGGGGCCTTTGGAACACACCAGAGGGTAACCCTGGCCTGAGTTCCTCAGTTGCTTCCACAGCACTTGCCTGTTTACAGAGGGTCCCTATGAGAAAAGAGAAGCAAGGAGGTGGGGGAAGAGACCCCAAGGTCCCCGTACAGGCCACCAAAAATGTTGTGGTCTGGGTGCGGGTTTGAAAAGAATTTCCAGACATGAGGCAGGATGAAAGAAGAATAAAGTTTATGAGAGTGGGGAGGGGAGAGTGGCTGCCAGCGCAGCAGGCTGGCTTCCTGACAGTCAGGGAGAGCCAACAGTGAACAGGGGTTTTTGATTCATTTTTATACCCTGGGTGTAAGGAGTGGGATGGGGCCTAATGGGTCATTTGCTGATTGGGTGAGGTAGGTATATTGGTTGGGGGCGGGGGGGAAGTGTAAGGCAAATACCTTCTCCCTATATGGGGAAGGAGAGGAGACAGGATATAGTGGTCAGGAGGACCTGAAATTCATTAACAGTTACATCACTGGGAATGGGAGGGAAGGTCATAAAGAGTCTGGTTTTTCCATTACTGCATTCCAAGACCCTCCTTGGTTTTATCTGCTTTTTCAACCTTGGGTCACCACACAGGCTACATGTAAGAGACAGTATAAAAACAGCACAAACACATTCTGTCCTTCACTTGTATTAGTGTAGTATTGGGTTGGCTAAAAATTTGTTTGGGTTTTAAACTTTTTGGCCAACCTAATAGAAAAAGAGCTTTGAATTTGTGACTGGAATTAAAAATTGAGGAAAAGTATGAGTGTTAGACAAGAAAATTATTACTTGTAGAACCAAAGCATTTAATCAAAAAAAGTTTTGGTTTCAGACACATCTGAAGGTTAACTGCAAGGTATGTCTGAATAGAAAGCAGACCTACATTTATGTAATAACATAAAACATGGCAGGTTTGTACCATAAATGGTTATGATAGTCATAAAATTGAAATTATGTTTGTGTTGCAAACAGTATAGTCTCAGGAAAAATAAATACCAATATCACCTGTGGTGAAAATTTAGCACAAAGAAAGACTGCAAATTGAACTAGTGATGAGAAGAACATATGGAAATCATGCCATCATGGCATGGTTTTGGCTTATATAAAACCCTAGTCATAGTTAGGGTCTAACTCTTAGTCACTTTTGATGAGGAGCTTTAAAACAACCATTCTGAGATAGAAAGAGAAGGGAAAAAATGGTACAAAAAATACCAGAAGGCAAATGATAAAGTAGTAGGAGCATAGTGTTAGTCACTCAGTCATGTCCAACTCCACGACTCCATGGAGTACAGTCTGCAAGGATCTTCCGTCCATGGAATTCTCCAGGCAAGACTACTGGAGTGGAAATGGTAAGATGGCAATAGCAAATCACTATATAGTGATAGTCATGCTAAAGGTAAATGGATTTAATTCACCAATCACAAAATATAGAGTGGCTGAATGGATTTAAAAAATAAAGAAAAAAAAACAAGACCTGCTTATATACTGCCTATAAGAGATTTGTTTCAGCTCTAAAGACACACATAGGTTCAAAGTGCAGGGATGAAAGAGATTTAACTCAATCCAACCATCTTTTCTGACTACAGTGGTATGAAAATAGAAGTCAGCAACTGAAGAAAGCTGGAAAATTTACAAATTTATGGAAACTAAACAACATATTTCTAAACAACCAATGGGTCTAAGAAGAAGTCAAAGGGGGGAAAAATGATCTCTAAACAAATGAAAATAGAAACACACCTTATCAACACTTATGGGATGCATCAAAAGCAGTTCTGAGAAGAAGATTAATAGCAATAAGTTCATTTATTAAGAAATTAGAAAGATCTAAAATAGCCTAAATTTACACTTCAAGGAACTAGAAAAAGAAGAGCTAGGGTTTGCTTCCCTGCTGGCCCGGTGGTAAAGAACCCATGCCAAGCAGGAGATGTGAGTTTTATCCCTGGGTTAGGGAGATCCCCCAGAGAAGGAAATGGCAACCTACTCCAGTGTTCTCGCCTGTGAAAAATCGTATTGACAGAGGAGCCTGGCAGACTGCAGTCCATGGGCTCGCAAAAGAATCAGACACATCTTAGCAATTAAACAAAAGTAAACTCAAAGTTTGCAGAGGGAAGGAAATAGTAAAGATCAGAATGGAAAGTAAATAAAATAGACACCAGAAAAATAATAGAAAGGATTGACAAAACCAAGATCTGGTTCTTCAAAAAGTTAAACAAAATTGACAAGCATTTAGCATTTTTCTTAGAAAAAAGGAGAAAAGATTCAAATATATAAAATTAGAAATGAAAAAGGAGACATTACAACTAACTGCAGAAACACATAGAATCATAAAAGACTATTATGAACAAAGATATGCCAAAAAATTAGGCAACCTAAGTAGATAAATTTCTAGAAGCACACAACCTGCCAAGACTGAATCAGGAAGTAATAGAAAAGCTGAATAAACCAACAACAAGAGGTTTAATCAATAATCAAATACTTCCCCACATAGGAAACCCAGAAACATATGAGCTCACTGGAAAACTTCACCAAACATTCAAAGAGCAAGTAATACCATCCTTCTCAAAATCTTCCCAAAAATTGAGGGGGAGGGAATACTTTCAAACTCATTCTACAAGGCCAGGATTACCTTATACACCATAGCCATTTACAATTTATCCATGAGATGCAAGGGTGGTTCAACATATGTAAATCAATAAAGGCAGTATGATTTATTAATAAAATAAAAGATAAAAATCACCTGATTATGCAATAGATGCAGGAAAGCACCTGACAAAACATTCTTTCATGATTAAAAAAAAGAAAAAAACTCAGAAAATTGGGTATAGAAGGATTACAGCTCAACATAATGAAGGTCATATATGACAAATTCACAGCTAACATTATACTCAGTGGAGAAAAGTTCAAAATCAGGAACATGAAATCAGGAACATTCTCACCATTCTTGTTCAACATAATACCGGAAATCCTAGCTAAGACAATTAGTCAAGACAAATAAATGGGTATCCAGATCAGGAAGGAAGAAGTAAAATTTTCACTACTTGCAGATGATATAATTTAGTATACAGAAAATTCCAAAGACTCAACCAAAACCCTTTTGGAACTAATTAACAATTTCAGCAAAGTTGTAAGCTACAAAATCAACATACAGAAATCAGTTGCTTTTCTATATAATAACAATGGAACATCTGAAAAAGAAATTTGAAAAACTATTCCATTCACATAACTTCAAAAACAGTAAAATACTTAGGTATAAATTTAACCAAGAAACTGAAACTACAAGACTTTGCTGAAAGAAGTTGAAGATGATACAAACAAATTGAAGGACATTCTGTGTTCATGGATCAGAACAATTAATGTTGGTAAAAATGACTATATACCTCTAATCATCTATAGATTCAATCCCCATCAATTTACAATGGTATTCTTCATAGAAATAGAAAGAAAAATCCTAAAATTTTATAGGACAACAAAAGATCCCCAATAGCCAAAACAGCTCTTAAGAAAAAAGAACAAAGTCAGAGTTATCACATTTCCTGCTCAAACTATACTACAAAGATACAGTAGTAAAAACAGATTCATAGAACAATGGAATAGAATAGAGAGCCCAGATAGTAAATACTTGCTTATACAGTAAATTAATATTTGATGGGAGTCAAGAGTACCCAGTGGAGAAAGGATAGTCACTTCAACAAATGGTATTGGGAAAACTGAACAAACACATGCAGAGCAATGAAATTGGATCCCCATCTTACAAAACCCATGAAAAATCACTCAAAATGGATAAAAGATTTAAACATGAGACTTGATCCTGTAAAACTCCTAGGAGAAAATGTAGAGTGGAAGCTTGTCAACATTGATTTTGGCAAAGATGTTTTTTTGGATATGACAACAAAATCACAAACAACAGAGGCAAAAACTGACAAATGGGACTACATCAAATTTAAATTTGCACAGCAAAAGAAACAATAAAGGAAATGAAAAGACAACCTACAGAATGGAAAATAAAGTTTATAAACCATGTGTTGCAAACCATGTATCAGATAAGGGGTTAATATACAAAATATACAAACAACTCAGAATTCAATTGCAAAAAGAAACAGTCTGATTAAAACCTGGGTAGGATAACTAAATAGACACTCTTCTAAAGAAGACATGGTACAACAGGTACATGAAAAATGGCCAACAGGTACATGAAAAATAATGGTTAACATTGATAATCATCAAGGAAATGCAAATCAAAACCATACTGAGACATTGCATCACGCATGTTAGAATAGCTATTATCAAGAAGACAAAATATCTCGTCAATAGCACTGTGGAGAAAAGGGAATGTAAATGTGTTGGTGGGAACATAAATTGGTTCAACCACTATGGAAAACATCATAGAATTTTCCTCAAAAAATTAAAAACAGTACTACCTTATGAACAGACATCCCACTTCTGGGTAGATACCCAAAGGAAATGAAGACAGGATTTTAAAAGAGATAAATGCACTTCCATGTTCACTGCAGCATTATTCACAAAAGCCAAGATATGGAAAAAACCTAGGTGCCTATCAATGCATGAATGGATAAAGAAGATGTGAGATATCTTCAGTTTTTTATATTATCAAGTCATGTGAGAAATCTGATTCTTGTGCCTAAACTTATCCTGACATGCATTTCTGGTGATTTTTTACTTTGGACTTGCCCATTTTGGAGAAGCTCTATACAGACAGAGAGCTCTATCAGTTCAGTTCAGTTCACTCAGTCGTGTCCAACTCCTTGTGATCCCATGAACCACAGCACGCCAGGCCTCCCTGTCCATCACCAACTCCCAGAGTCCAGCCAAACTCACGTCCATTGAGTCGGTGATGCCATCCAACCATCTCATCCTCTGTCATCCCCTTCTCCTCCTGCCCCCAATCTCTCCCAGCAGCAGGGTCTTTTCCAATGAGTCAACTCTTCGCATGAGGTAGCCAAAGTATTGGAGTTTCAGCTTCAACATCAGTCCTTCCAATGAACACCCAGGACTGATCTCCTTTAGGATGGACTGGGTGGATCTCCTTGCAGTCCAAGGGACTCTCAAGAGTCTTCTCCAACACCATAGTTCAAAAGCATCAGTTCTTCAGCGCTCAGCTTTCTTTATAGTCCAACTCTCACATCCATACATGACCACTGGAAAAATCATAGCCTTGACTAGATGGACCTTTGTTGGCAATGTAATGTCTCTGCTTTTTAATTTGCTATCTAGGTTGGTCATAACTTTCCTTTCAAGGAGTAAGCATCTTTTAATTTCATGGCTGCAATCAACATCTGCAGTGATTTTTGGAGCCCAGAAAAATAAAGTCTGACACTGTTTCCACTGTTTCCCCATCTATTTCCCATGAAGTGATGGGACCAGATGCCATGATCTTAGTTTTCTGATTGTTAAGCTCTAAGCCAACTTTTTCACTCTCCTCTTTCACTCTCATCAAGGGGCTTTTCAGTTCCTCTTCACTTTCTGCCATAAGGGTGGTGTCATCTGCATATCTGAGGTTATTGACATTTCTCCCGGCAATCTTGATTCCAGCTTGTGCTTCTTCCAGTCCAGCATTTCTCATGATGTACTCTGCATGTAAGTTAAATAAGCAGGGTGACAATATACAGCCTTGACATACTCCTTTTTCTATTATAGTCAGCAAAACAAGGAGGAGCTGACTGTGGGTCAGATCATGATCCCTTTATTGCCAAATTCAGACATAAATTGAAGAAAGTAGGGAAAACCACTAAACCATTCGCGTATGACCTAAATCAAATCCATCACAATTATACAGTGGAAGTGACAAATAGATTCAAAGGATTAGATCTGATAGATCGGGGTGCCAGAAGAACTATGGACATGGAGGTTTGAGATATGGTACAGGATCCAGTGATCAAGACCGTCCCCAAGAAAAAGACATGCAAAAAGGCAAAATGGTTGTCTGAGGAGGCCTTACAAATAGCTGAGAAAAGAAGAGAAGTAAAAGGCAAAGGAGCAAAAGAAAGATATATTCATCTGAATGCAGAGTTCCAAAGAATAGCACGGAGAGATAAGAAGGGCTTCCTCAACAATCAATGCAAAGAAATAGAGGAAAACAACAGAATGGGAAAGATTAGAGATCTCTTCAAGAAAATTAGAGATACCAAGGGAACATTTCATGCAAAGACGGGCTCAATAAAGGACAGAAACGATACGGACCTAACAGAAGCAGAAAATATTAAGAAGAAGTGGCAAGAATACACAGAAGAACTATACAAAAAAGATCTTCATGACCCAGATAATCATAATGGTGTGATCACTCACCTAGAGCCAGACATCCTGGAATGCGAAGTCAAGTGGGCCTTAGGAAGCATCACTATGAACAAAGCTGGTGGAGGTGATGGAATTCCAGTTGAGCTATTTCAAATCTTAAAAGATGATGCTGTGAAAGTGCTGCACTCAATATGCCAGCAAATTTGGAAAACTCAGTAGTGGCCACAAGACTGGAAAAGATCAGTTCTCATTCCAATCCCAAAGAAAGGCAATGCCAAAGAAAGCTCAAACTACTGCACAATTGCACTCATCCCACATGTTAGCACGGAGAAGGCAGTGGCAAACCACTCCAGTTCTCTTGCCTGGAAAATCCCATGGACAGAGGAGCCTGGTGGGCTGCAGTCCATGGGATCGCGAAGAGTTGGACACGACTGAGCGACTTCACTTTCACTTTTCACTTTCATGCATTGGAGG
Organism: Odocoileus virginianus; assembly: GCF_023699985.2. Taxonomy (NCBI): domain Eukaryota; kingdom Metazoa; phylum Chordata; class Mammalia; order Artiodactyla; family Cervidae; genus Odocoileus; species Odocoileus virginianus. The sequence continues at coordinate 18,808,128 of NC_069678.1, read as the reverse complement.
AGGAAATGGCAACCCACTCCAGTGTTCTTGCCTGGAGAATCCCAGGGATGACGGAGCCTGGTGGGCTGCCGTCTATGGGGTCGCACAGAGTTGGACAAGACTGAAGTGACTTAGCAGCAGCAGCACACCTTAGCAAAGCAATGTTCAAAATTCTCCAAGCCAGGCTTCAACAGTATGTGAACCATGAACTTCCAGATGTTCAGGCTGGATTTAGAAAAGGCAGGTTAACCAGAGATCAAATTGTCAACATCCGTTGGATTATTGAAAAAGCAAGAGAGTTCCAGAAAAATATCTATTTCTGCTTCATTCACTACACCAAAGTGTTTGACAGTGTGGATCACAACAAACTGTTGAAAAGTTTTCAAGAGATGGGAATACCCATCTGACATGACTCCTGAGAAATCTGTATGCAGGTCAAGATGCAACAGTTAGAACTGGACATGGAACAAAAGACTGGTTCCATCCAAATTGGGAAAGGAGTCCATCAAGGTTGTATATTGTCACCCTGATTCTTTAAATTATATGCAGAGTATATCATACAAAATGCCGGGCTGGATGAAGCACAAGCTGTAATCAAGGTTGCCAGGAGAAATATAAAAAACCCCAGATAGGCAGATGATATCACCCATATGACAGAACTAAACTAAAGAAGAACTAAGCTAAAGAAGAAGAACTAAAGAGCTTCTTGATGAAAGTGAAAGAGGAGAGTAAAAAAATTTGGCTTAAAACTCAACATTCAAAAAACTGAGATCATGGTATCTGGTCCCATCACTTAATGGCAAATAGATGGGGAAATAATGAAAACAGTGACAGACTTTATTTTCTAGGCTCCAAAATCAATGCAGATGGTGACTGCAGCTATGAAATTAAAAGATGCTTGCTCCTTGGAAGAAAAGCTGTGACAAACCTAGACAGCATATTAAAAAGCAAAGACATAATTTGTCAACAAAGGTCCATCTAGTCAAAGCTATGCTTTTTTCAGTAGCCATGTATGGATGTGAGAGTTGGACTATAAAGAAAGTTGAGCACTGAAGAATTGATGATTTTGAACTGTGGTGTTGGAGAAGACTTTTGAGAGTCCCTTGGACTTCAAGGAGATCCAAACTGTCGATCCTAAAAGAAATTATTCCTGAATATTCATTGGAAGGACTGATGCTAAAGCTGAACCTCCAATACTTTGACCACCTGATGCAAAGAACTGACTCTTTGGAAAAGACCCTGTTGCTGGGAAAGATTGAAGGAAGGAGGAGAAGGGGATGACAGAGGATAAGGTGGTTGGATGGCATCACTGACTTGATGGACAGGAGTTTGAGCAAGCTTTGGGAGTCGGTGATGGACAGGGAAGCCTGGCATGCTATAGTTCATAGGGTCGCAAAGAGTCGGACATGACTGAGAGACTGAACTGGACTGAAAATTCAAAGGAAACATGTGAAAAAAGAAAGAAAATAGAACAAAATATCTAAGTGTGAAATAATTATAAAATAGTCAAATGTATGTGTAATAGATATATCAAAGAAGAGAGAAAGAATGGGGCAAAAGAAACATTTGAAGAGATAATGGCCAAGAATTTTTCAAAAATAATAGAGCTGTCAAACCACAGATAAAAGAAACTGAGAGAACTATATAAAGACTAAATACATGCATGCATGCATGCACATACACACACCCCACCTAAACACATGGTGCTCCCCTGGTAGCTCAGCTGGTGAAGAATAGGCCTGCAATGCAGGAGACCCTGGTTTGATTCCTTGGTGGAGAAGATCCTTTTTGGGCTTCCTTGGTGGCTCAGATGGTAAAGAATGTGCCTGTAATGTGGGAGACCTGGGTTCTATCCCTGGGTTGGAAAGATCCCCTGGAGAAGGAAACAACTACCCACTTCGGTATTCTTGCCAGGAGAATTCCATGGACAGAGGTGCCATGGCAAGCTACAGTCCATGGGGTCACAAAGAGTTGATTTTCAGAAAGAAGAAACACTTCATATTCAAATTCTTAAAAACCAAAGATAAAGTGAAAAATCATCAAAACACCAATAGATCTGAATTTTTAAAAATCTTAGAGAGTTAGGGTATCAGTGCCACCACCATAGCCAGGCCCCAAAGGCATAATCGCTCCAGAGACTATTTTAGCAGAAATGTGAAGACATTTAAATCTGTCTCTTGGCCAACTCACAATTGTCTAGAAGGTTTAAAAAAGGAATTTTTTTAAGAAATGGAAATGAGAAAAAGAAAGTCAGAACTCAGTTTCTAAAGCATGCCACACAACAATGTCCTTTTGGAACAGATGGAAAACCCAGTGGTGTCTAGACCTTGCTTTCTAGTCTTCCCTACAAGATGAAAATTTTAAGTCATCTCATACTCCAGATGGCTGCCCTGCAGTCTTCCTTATTACTTGTCTTGAAGAGGAAGTACATTTTCTTTTTGTATCTCAAACATTCCTCCCCTGAGTTGTCCTAGATGTTACCTTGGGTCCTGCCACATAAAAGTTTCCCTTCATTCCAAGCCCAAGGAGTACTCAAAATCCTCTCACTTCTCTCAGAAATAACTTGTGAACTTTATGGGCAGAATGTATCATCACAGCTTGCAGGGCCAAAATCCTGTGATGTTGTTCAGTATCTCTTTCATCAAGATTTGGGTTTCTCGTTCTGCCCCTCTGATAACTCTCGCTACTTTCTGTGAATGCTCCTCTGTCTTCACCCACTCATTAAATATTGGTGCTTGTTCATCCCTCTATCCTCAGCATACTTTTCTCTTTTCCAGTGATTTTCTAAATGGGAAGAGAGTGCCCCAGGGTGGGTATCAGAATGGGAAGGGGAAAGAGAGGAAGAAGTGTAATTTGAAAAGATTATTCAGCATTGTGATACAATTTTATCGTTGCAGTTTGACAGATAAATCCTGAAATTTGAGATAAAATTAAAGGAAGATGAAAATTTTTATATTTACATTTAAAGGAGTTGAAAATAGACTTTAAAAAGTTGGGAAACATGGTTTTGCACATTTGTCACTTCTAAACGATTTTATCCACACCCATAATTTCTACTAAACTAATACTCAAAGTGATTCCCCCATCCCCACCCCTGGGGATATTTGCCAGTGTCTGAAGATATTTCCGGTTGTTAAAACTGGGGAGAGTTCCTCCTTACATTTACTGGGAAGAAGCCAAGAATGCTGCTGAGTATCCTCCAATGGAAATAACAGCCTCCCATGACAAAGAATTTTCTGACCCTAAATGTCAATAGTGCTAAGGTTAAAAAACTCTATTCTACTCCCTATATGCTAATGACTCCCAAGTCTTTACCTCCAGCCAACACTTTTCTTCTGAATTCTAGAAAAGCATAGAATAATCAGCTAATTATTAGGCACTTTCACTTCAAAAATTTTTTCTTCCAAAGTGAGACTCATCTATTCCTTCCACACTTGCACTCTATGATCTGTTACCCAAGTCAAAACCCTTCAAGGTATCTTAGGCCACTACTCTCTATCATTCCTATCCAATCAATCATTAAATTTTCTTAAATTTCTTTCCCTACTGCCAATTATTAGCAGGATAAAGTTTTGAGCAAGTCACCTAATCTCCTTGTGCCTTGGTTTTCTGATTTGTAAAGTAGGGACTATAATAGTTCAACTATCTCACATATTTGATATGAGGATTAAACAAGTTAATTATTGCTTAGAAAGCTTAGGATGGTTCCTGCGCATAGTAAGTACTATGTAAGTGCTTGCTGTTGTTATTATTTATTTCATGACCTAATTATTCCTTGCCTAAAATATTGAAATAGAATCATAACTAGTCTTCCTTCCTCAGTCTTGCCCCATTCAAATCCACTTTCTATAGCTGTTTTCAAAAAGACATATCAAGTTATTCAAGACATATCAAGCCTGATATATAGCTATATCAAGCTATATATCAAGATCATCAAAAGACATTAAGAAGTGAGTGACCACAGACTAGGAGAAGATATTTGTAATAGGCATATCTAACAAAGGATTTGTATCAAGAGTACATGAAGAACTTCTACAAATCTGTAAGAAGACTGATTAAAATGTGAAGAACCCAGTTAAAATATGAACAAAAGATTTAAACAGGCACTTCACAGGAATTCCCTGGTGGTCCAGTGATTATGACCCTGTGCTTTCACTGCTAGGGGCCCTGGGTTCAGAGAACTAAGATCACGCAAGATGCATGGCCAAAAAAAATTTTTTTAATAAAAAAAAAAATAGGCACATCATGAAAGAGGATATCTAAATGGCCAAATAAGCACATGAAAAGATACTCAGCATTAGTTTATCAGGGAAATGCAAATTAAAAACACAATAAGTGATCACTATATGCTTATGAGGTTCAGGATACGCAGTCCCAAAATATGGTAGCTTGGTGTACTGAGTATTTTAAGCTGAAAGATTTTTTTTTTTTAATGGCAGAAACCAGAAGCTTCCTCTGACATCACCACCTCACCTTTCTTCCCTGAAAACAGGAGATAAATGTCCCAAGTAAAAGGTACCCTCCCTGTACCAGGAGGAAGGGAAACATTTATCAATGGAGATGGGAAATTTAGGGCCAAGAAGACTATACAGACAACCTTGTTTATTCTTTTCCGTTTACTACCCACAGATAGTTCAAACTCCACTGCCTCATCTATGTTTCACAAAGTCGTTGTTTCATTGTCTGAAAGGCATAGAAGTTTCCCGCTCTATTTAATTTTTTGAGTCTCATCTCTTAGTGGGGCTCCTATTCAAATATATGAATGTACAAAGTTAAATTTATTTTTCCCCTGTTAATGCGTCTTATGTCAATTTAGTAATTACACTAGCCAAAGAACTTCAAGGGGAAGAAGGGGAAATTTTGCCTCCCCTACAACATCTACCTGATTGGCTAAAATTAAAAAGATTGAAAATACCAAAATAAACTCAATTAAAACAAAAAAACCGAAAACCAAAATTGTCTAACAGATCGAGTCACTGCTTTGCTCAAAATCCTTCGATGACTTCCCATTGCCTTCAGGATGATGTTCAACCCTTCAAGATGACATCTAAGACCTTAAGGATGGCACAAAACTTCTGAGACTATACCTATTTTTACCAAAACTCTGCCTCTTTGTAATAATGTAGCATAGCAACAAGGAGCCATCTTGGACATAGATTACAAATACAACGCCTCATTAAATACACAATTTCAATATCCAAAAAGGTATATTATTTAAAAAATTTTAACTTAATTTTCTGATTTATTTATTTTATTTATTTTTGGCTGCTCTGGATCTTCATCACTGAGTGTAGGCTTACTCTGCTGTGTGTGAGCTTAGTCTAGTTGCAACAAGCAGGGGTTACTCTCTCGTTGTGGTACACAGATTTCTCATTATGGCAGCTTCCCTTGTTGGATAGCACAGACTCTAGGTCATGAGGGCTTCAGTCACTGCAGCACATGAGCTCAATAGTGGCACGCGGGCTTTGCTGCCCTGTGGCATGTGGAATCTTCCTAGACCAGGAATTGAACCCATGTCCCCTGCATTGGCGGGCAGATCCCTAACCAGTGGACCACCAGGAAAGTTCTTCACCAAGGTATACTATTGAAACATAGTTTTTCTCTCTCAGTTCAGTTCAGTCGCTCAGTCGTGTCTGACTCTTTGCGACCCCGTGAATCACAGGACACCAGGCCTCCCTGTCCATCACCAACTCCTGGAGTTTACTCAAACTCATGTCCATCGAGTCGGTGATGCCATCCAACCATCTCATCCTCTGTCGTCCCCTTCTCCTCCTGCCCCCAATCCCTCCCAGCATCAGGGTCTTTTCCAATGAGTCAACTCTTCACATCAGATGGCCAAAGTACTGGAGTTTCAGCTTCAGCATCAGTCCTTCCAGTGAACACCCAGGACTGATCTCCTTTAGGATGGACTGGGTGGATCTCCTTGCAGTCCAAGGGACTCTCAGTAGTCTTCTCCAACACCACAGTTCAAAACCATCAATTCTTTGGCGCTCAGCTTTCTTCACAGTCCAACTCTCACATCCATACATGACCACTGGAAAAACTATAGCCTTGTCTAGATGGACCTTTGTTGGCAATGTTATGTCTCTGCTTTTTAATATGCTACCTAGGTTGGTCGTAACTTTCCTTTCAAGGAGTAAGCATCTTTTAATTTCATGGCTGCAATCAACATCTGCAGTGATTTTGGAGGCCAGAAAAATAGAGTCTGACACTGTTTCCACTGTTTCCCCATCTATTTCCCATGAAATGATGGGACCAGATGCCATGATCTTAGTTTTCTGATTGTTAAGCTTTAAGCCAACTTTTTCACTCTCCTCTTTCACTCTCATCAAGGGGCTTTTTAGTTCCTCTTCACTTTCTACCATAAGGGTGGTGTCGTCTGCATATCTGAGGTTATTGACATTTCTCCCGGCAATCTTGATTCCAGCTTGTGTGTCTTCCAGTCCAGCATTTTTCTCTCTAGATTATATTCATTTTTACTAAATCCAGCCAAATTAAAGTTGACTTGTTCAAAGTAAGTCTTGTGTCAATAAATATGGCTCAATTATTCATATAAATGTAATTGCTTATATGAAAGTGAAGTCGCTCAGTCGTGTCCGACTCTTTGCGACCCCATGGACTGTAGCCTACCAGGCTCCTCAGTCAATGGGATTCTCCAGGCAAGAATACTGAAGTGGGTTGCCATTTCCTTCTCCAGGGGATCTTCCCAACCCAGGGATCGAACCCGTGTCTCCCACATTGTAGGCAGATGCTTTACCGTCTGAGCCACCAGGGAATCCCCAATTGCTTATATAGGCTCCTTTAGATTGGTTGCACTGGAACTTTTCATTAGGAATCTCAGATGGAACCTTTAAAGGGCCTCTCAAGGCTGGGAGAGCCATGCCAATGGCTTGTCTTCAGATTCTGCCTGTAATATCTGTAGATTGGGTCAATTTGTGTCTTTTTAAATTGGTTGCACTGGAACTTTTCATTAGGAATCTCAGATAGAACCTTTAAAGGGCCTCTCAAGGCTGGGAGAGCCATGCCAATGTCTTGTCTTCAGATTCTGCCTGCGATATCTGTTGATTGGGTCAACTTGTGTCTTTTCCAGGTCCCTAGACTACCTAGATTCCTGCACATACCAAGACTTAGTCTTTTCCCTTCACCTGATAAGTTTGCTCAGAACTCAAGAGTCTCCAATTTCTGGAGGAACCAGACAGAAAGAAAAGAAAAATATTATAATTTTACCCACAAGTATAAATTACCAAATTGTTGTAAATCATTAGTACATGAGGATAAGGGTTTTTCCATATCTGAAAAACAAAGATTAGTAGTTCATTTAATCCACTATAATTAATCTTTGTTCTAAGTTCAGCTTTTCCATTAGTTTCACTGACTGTGGCTGATAATTAAAGATAATAGTAACAGTGATAACTTTAAGATGTTTATGAAAGTTTTGTTAAGGCTTATATGATTTCTCCAGTGAAGTGGGTATCTTGACCACTGGAGATTAAAGAAATTATACTCCAAGTGGGAAACACATTTTCTGATCTTTTCCTTTTCATCATGAGAGCATAAGCCCTGCAGCTGGGAAAGCTTTAACCTATCAAACAGAAAATGAAGTTTGTCAGGGAGCTGGAAAAAGTCAAGCAGCTGTCTTGGATTTCCCATAGCCCTGATTTTTTTAATTTACTGCTGTTGTTTATTCATTTTAATTTCTCTGATTTAGGAGTAGACCATTTCCATGCTAAAAGGGCATCAGGGAGGGAGAAGTCTGACAATGATCTCTGCTTGAGATCAATCTTAACAATGTACAAAATTCTTTTCTCGAAGTACCCGTGCACAACATTTTTTATCAGTTTCATATTAGTGTGTCCCTTAGTTTTTCCACCCAAGAAACAACCAACCATAGGATAAAATTATCATTATTTTTTTCTCAACAGAAATATCTCGTCTTTATATCTTCTCTCACTGGCAATAGATGTCCTATTTGCTTTATCCACTGAGATGTTTCCCTTACCATTTCAGTAGCTTTACTTATGGATTATAATTTTTAACCCTCAGTCTCTAGTGAGAACCAAGAAGAAAGTAACTGTGAACTATTTGATATATTGGCATTCTCTGATTGTCAAACTTAATAATATATTCTATAGCTTCTAGCAACAAGCATTTTCCCAGCACACGATTTCTTTCCTCCAAGTGGCATAAGACATGTGTCTAATAGATGAAAGTATCTTTAGTTTCCCTTTGTAAGAAGACAAAAGTAGTTAAATTTAGATTTGTTTCATTTGTAAGCACTTGCTTTTCTTCAAGCCAGTTAAATAGAGCTCACTTACAAATTTAACTCAGCAATATTATCCAAAGACAAAGACACATACTGAGACATACATACATTCAGGCAGAGATCTCATTTTTCATTTTTTTGTATTTCCTGAATCAGGTATCACAATTAAACATCAGTTTATGAATAAGAGTCAGCATAGTCAAATTTATATATTTAGCTTTAAAAAACTTATTTTTCTTCCCTTCTTCCCCCCGCCCCAGCCCCTTCAGCTTGAAGTTCTACTATATAACTCAAGGCTAACACCCCAGGCAAAGTGAGCTATGCTGTACTTCAACAACACGATGAGAGTTAACTTCAAGTTTTCTCCTAAGAATATTTTTGTTCTCTCAGGGTCAGTGTTCTGGAAAAAAATTTTTTTTTTTTTATTAAACCAGCTTTCTCTAATTGCACATACAAAGAAGACCAGTTTTGGAATTTTCAAAGAGTTTCATCTCAACCAGTTTTCTCTGGAGTCTAAAGGATACTGTGACCATAAGGTGTTAAGTTACTGTTATCTAACTTATAGTTTTATAATGATAGGTTGACCAGTTGGCCAAAATTTTCCCTAGGGGGCCATTGGATGGAATCAAAAGTGCTTTCCATGTTGAGTCAAATTGAACACTTGCCAGCAAAACCAAAAGCAAACCAAATCCTTGCCAGCCAAACAGAAGCCACAAACATTAAAAAAAAAAAAAAAAAAAAAGCCGAAGGTTCACATTGGCTTCTAATCCCGTGCCTTAGTCCAAGTGGCACCTTACAAACGGGATCTTAAAATTTCCCAAATTGGGAAGAGATGTTCCCCAAATGGACAAGGTTGACGGGGCTCAGAGCACATGCCGACGGACTTACCAAAGTGCTGGCAAAGTGTCACGACATCCCAAGTGCTTTCTCCTTGCCCAAAATATTTTCTCCAAGTAGGCAGTCCAGACCAGTGCAGGCAGAAGGAGAGGGGAATGTCCTCATGGCAAAGGTGGCCTTGGCAGCTGCTAGAGCAGCCTCTCTTCTGCTTTCCATCTCAGTCCAGGAGCTCCAATTACCGTGACAGCAGTCCAGGTATGACTGTGGCATAGCCCTGTGGCGAGGGAGCCCTGGTGATCCAGCCTGCAGAGGAGTCTTCCAAACATCCATCCTGAAGAAGGCAGTCTGGAGAGAAACCAGAGCATCCACTCAAACTGAGGGGCCCCATGGGGCTGCCTGCCCACTAGTCGATCCTGGCGGAGCGCCCAAGATTCTGTTGCCAATATTCAGCTTCTGTTCACTTGTGCTGAATAGAAACAGGGAGACAGAGTTTTGGGTTAAGTAAAAAAAAATGGATTTAATTGCTTTGCCAGGCAAAGGAGGCCACAGGGGCTACTGCCCTCAAGACTGTGACCCACCCTGGAGAAGGTAGTAAGGAGTTTTATGGAGTTCAAGGAGCAGGGTGTGATCAACTTGTAGACAATTCTAGGATTGGCATCAGGGTGATATTTCAAGCATCATCAACCTTCTGGTTTCAACCGGTTTTGGGGTCTGCAGTTTTCATCTGGAGGCATTCTGCTTCCTGTAAAAATAACTTAGGAACGTGTGTCAGGGCTTTATCCATATCTTTGAGGGAACTGTGAGCTTGGTAATTCAGCTGTGTGGCAGCTATAGTCAAAATTGTTACCAGTTCCTTACCCCAAGAGCTAGCCTTTGTTTCTACATCTTCACATTTCCTAATCATGAACTCTTTTTTTTTCCATTTATTTGTATTAATCATGAACTCTTAAGTCAGCATTTTAGTTCAAAAGACAAGGACATAGGAGCTTGTACATGGTTTTACTATTACTATAATTCCCACCCCAATCCTATGCTCCACCACTACCACATTTCTTGCTGTTCCCCAAATTTGCCATATTTTTACCTATGCTGTTGTCTGTGAACAGAGTCATTTTGCCAACTCATACTTATTGCTTAAGACCAAACTCCTCCATCCTTGTCAAGACCAAATTCCTTCTCCATAAAGACTTCCGTAAGTTGCACATAGCTAAACTCTAGTTTGCAAGAGTCATCTAAATGTTGCTGACTCCAGCGGTGGCCCTGCCTCCACAAAAATCTCTCTCATTCTTAAATACGATGTGCCATATTTTGGGTCCCTTGACTTTGGAATAATGTTCTTGTTTTATTTTCTCCTTGGTTATCGAAAGAAAGCTGTTTGCTGCTCTCTACTGCCCTCTGTTGAAACAAAGTGGACAATGTGAGTTTCCTCTGCAGGACAAAAAGCCCAGTTTTCAAAGAAAACTAAGGATCTAAGCAGTTTAATATAAAAAGCAGCCAGTTACATGGGCTAGAGTAGTGAGAGTCAGGTTCAGGAGCAAGAAGAACCTGGGGGTGTTGTTTTCTAAGCCACATGCTCCGCTCTTCTGCTTGACTTCAGACAGTGAGATCAAAAACTTGCTTTCATTCATTCACACTCTGGCTTTAGACCCTTAGTAGTGAGGGCACAATTTGAAGTGGCAGTAGAAAGCTAGGAATTAGATCCCAACATCTAGGATCTGCTGAGACTGGCTGGGACCGGAGACCCTTTGCTAGAGTGCTGCAATGCTTGCAGGTAGAGCAACAAAATGCAAAGAAACTGTATGGGGCAAACTCTGGACAGAAGTTACAAAAAGAGACCCCAAAACCCAGCCGCCACTTTTGAAGAGCCAGGAGCACAAGCAGGGGCTCGAGAGCAAAAGCAGAGTACAGAGCATGCCCCCTGCACACAGCACCCACCTAAGGTGTGGGGAAACCACCAAGCTATGCCTCCTGCTGACCCCTGGAAACACCCCTACCCTGGCCCCATGTAAGGAACAGCCACCACCACCACCCGACCACCCCCTCCACTCCCCCGGAGCGAGCAAGCAAGGGAAAATGTTCCTGCTTCCCCCTGCTGCAGCAGAAGACCCAGTAAAGCCTGGCCTGAATTTTTTGTCTGGCCTCTAGTCAATTTCTACTGATTGGCGAAGGCCAAGAACCCTAGTGGTGATCACTGCTACTCAAATGGCTTAGAACCTACCCCTCAGGCCTCCTTTGTCCTTTAGTGGTATCAAGTGCATGGTCCCCAGCAAGGCTAAAGATTCAGGAGGGTAGGAACACTGTCTTAAGCCAAACATGCTAAGAATTGCTAGAAACTGCTCCTGGGTAGGGCTGAAGCTGCCCTGCTCAGTAGCAAATCGAAATTAGATAAGAACATTTGAAGAAGTATAAATGAGGTTCTAGGGCTTTCCTGGTGATTTGGTAGGTAAAGAATTGGCCTGCAATGCAGGAGACACAGGAGACATGGGTTCAACCTCCTGGGTTGGGAAGATTAGATAAGGAAATGGCAACTACTCCAGTATTCTTGCCTGGAAAATCCCACGGACAGAGGAGGTTCTAAATGAGGTTCTAAGTGATTCAAAATTATCATCTTGTCATTGGAAATAGGCCAGTGACAAAATGATAATTTTCATCTCATCAAGATGAGGCCCCAAGGCCTCAGTAAATAAAGGAAACCCTTCTATGGCTTCCAGGTAATTTCCTAAAGCACAGTTCTGCTTGAGGCCATGTCTCTAGTTCTAACTCATACCTCTCCTTCCAGATATCCAACGGATTCTGACCACTCCACCACTGTGTCCCACAGGCATCTCAAACTCAGAATATCCACACTCAAACTTATATCTCCTTACTCCATTCCGGCTAAAATTCTTCTCATCTTATTTTCTACCTCAAGAAATAGCACCTCCCAAGCCAGAAATCTAGATATCATTGGGTTTCCTTACTCTCTTTCATAATCCACATCTAATTTTTCCAGTTCTTTTTGCTAAATATCCAAACCCCGCTACCATTAACCCTTACCTTGGTCCCAAGTCATCTCCATCTGCCACCACGACTACTGCAAGAGCCTAACTGATCTTTGTGCTCCCAGGCTTATTCCTTTCAGCCTGTTTACAAGCCACAACCAGAGTAATGTTCAGACACACCAGAAATCAAAGAAATGCAAATTAAAATAATAAGACCGCATTTCTTGTCTACTACTTGCCTAGAATGTGATTAAATGGATTCTCATAGATTTCTGAATGAAGTGTAAACTAAAACAATTGTTCTGG